>NC_137888.1:19351120-20803620 GCF_963455335.1 Martes martes | reverse complement strand
AATAGAGACAAATATAAAGTGCTGAGTATATACTGAAATGCTGAAATAAATCGAAAACTAGGCCAAATAATTTATGAAAGCACAGACACAAGTATAAGCTGCCTTTTCTTATGATGGATGCAAATTATATATTGTCATTGAGCAAAATTTTTAAATTTCAGTAGAACTTCTCCCTATCTTTATTTACATGGAAGTTGCAATAATGATGATGACTTATTTTTTTTTTTTCTTTCCTACAGGTATGATCAATAAAAATAATTCAGTATCCTTTAGATAACTAAAGCTTTACATAATTAAGCTAGCTGGTTCTTCTCTGGCAATGGTCTTACCTTAAGCAAGCTTTTAGAAAAAAAATAATAAAACCAATTTCAGTTAAAATTTCTATCTATTCTAAGGGCTTCTAGCTGGCTCACTCAGAAGAACATGTGCCTCTTGATCTCAGATCGTGAATTCAAGTCCCACATTGGGTGTAGAGATTACTTAAGGAAGTTAATGTGTTTTACCTTATAAAATAATAATTATTTGTATTTAAAATACGATTATTTTTCTACTTGGAAAGCCTGAGGGGATCCTCCTGCTCTTTGTCTTCTGTGGTAAGGAGAGAAGGTGGCCACTGTTTCTGAAATGGGTTTGGTGCAATCACACTATAGTCTTCATGATATGAGAAAAATTATGACTTTTCAAGTATTCCACAATGCCCATAATTTATATAAGTGGGCACAAATATGTAAAGAGATACTACAAGCCCAAATATTACACCATTTCATATGCACTGGGTGAAGCTGGTTTCTTCTATTCCACAATTTGGACAAATAAATCCTTTATAGGAACTGTTAGAAAATCAGAATCTTCATTAGTGTCTCCCCTGAATCTACCAAAAATAAAATCCCCTTTTCTCTGATAGTGCTACATAAGAATATGATATGCACAAAACCCAGTACTAGCTTTGTTCGCACATCTTGCATCAGCATTGGATAGCAGAGGAATACAAGGTAAAGTGAGGCAAGGAACGGCAGAGTTAACATTAGAGACCAATGATGAGAAAGAGGCCTACTTACATTCCCATGGCTCTGGGGGGTGAGGCAAAGGGGTAGACACATGGAATTTTTTCTTTCATTTACAAATGTAAATTTATCAGAGATTTATCTAATTTGTTTTGCAGTTCGAGTTACATGTACATTGTTTGCAATGCAAAGAGGAAAAAGTATTATAGATTTTGATAGAAGAGGATTTTGCAAGTGGTAAACCTTAAAATAGAAAATTAGCTGTGTTAAAGGGGGTTCACGAACATGGACTGGACACTGACTGCCTCCTTCCATTTCCAGAGGGGAAAACTAGAATCTTGTCATTTGGAACCAAAACAGTTTTTTGTTTTTTTTTTAAATTATCCAACAGTCTGTACTTAGGATTCAGACCACTCTACCATAACTTTAAGGAATATGGTAGAAAAGAAAACTTTAAGGAATATGGTAGAGATTTGGGTGCTTTTGATATGTTCTGTGGCTTTCCATAAGGCTGAAAGAACAAAGTTTGATTTGTATAAAGTAGTGTTTAGGGGCACCTGGGTGGCTCAGTGGGTTAAAGCCTCTGCCTTCAGCTCAGGTCATGATCCCAGGGTCCTGGGATCGAGCCCCATATCAGGCTTTCTGCTCAGCAGGGAGCCTGCTTCCTCCTCTCTCTCTGCCTGTCTCTCTGCCTACTTGTGATCTCTGTCTGCCAAATAAATAAATAAATGAAATCTGGAAAAAAAAATAAAGTAGTGTTTATTCATGCAAACAATAATAAAAAACACTGATAATGCCATGAAAATACAGTATTTCCTGGGAAATGTGCTTCTCATTATGTCACTGATATCACTCATTTCAAACAGTCTCTTCTCCCTTCAACATGATATGGGAAGACACTTGGAATTGTTATTTCAGATTCTCAAAATTAAGAGTCAAAGAATCTCCACTTCATTAAGTGTGTAAAAATAGGTCATTAATTCTTTTTTTATTTTACAGTAGAATACAGTTAAATGTCTAGACAGCAATAATCACCAACACTTAAGTTGAATTTCTTCAGTAAAACATAGAATAGTATTGAACCAAGTTCAACCAGAACCCAGGAAGTGGCTTTGCTATGGATATATTTATAATTTAACACTTTTGCAAGAATTTTTCTGTAATGTCTTCTCATTGACTGGTGACAGAACATAACAGTATTAATGGACATAGGAGCTTAGGTCCTTTTGTGAGGAGGTGATGGATGATCTTATTTCTTTTTGTTTCATTGTTCAGTATATCTCTCTAAGTAAATGTTGAAGACTATAATAAATTCTCATCATATTTCCAGAACCTCTCCTTTATACAGAAGGTTATTTGGAATGAGCTTGCCAGAACTTCCCAATAAAACTCCACTATCAATGTCAATTAAACTAAAATTTGTCACACTGCTTAACAGTCAGATTAATGCTAATTATGCCCAGAAATAGATGCTTATTTGATGTGTAGTTTCTTATTAAAAATTAAGAATTACTACACCAGAAAGAATGCATTGTTTTCATGCTTTATTTTCTCTAAAAGCTTTCAGCATAGCAAAAATTACTTTGTTTACTTTTAATGTGTAATGTCCTTTAAGTATCACAGTGATAATGGCAAATGAGACCCAGCCTGTTTGAAATAAAGTGCACCACTTTTTCACTACATAAATATAGATATATATAGAAATAAAAGTAGATATAGATGAGAGAGAGGGAAACCGTGAGAGAGAAAGAAAAAAAATGATATGCACAAAATTGCAAGCTTGCCAAATTCTTTCATTCCTTAAGTATATTTAAGATCAGACTTAGAGGAGTTTTGTAGAATCTGATGGGATGTATGCATGTTAGGCATGCATGTATCTTTCCTAAATCAAAGCCTTCCTCAGTACAATCATGATTATTTCAAATGTGCCTTTATGGTATAAAAATCCCCACAGAATCTATGAATTTCCAAATATGTTTATATTTTTAAGCAAACTTTAGAAACTCTACAGATAACTTAGAGATTTGGAAATTAGAAATGTTTAAAAATAAAGAACACTAATCTCTCCACTAAAAATAACCCTTATTAAAATCGCCACTACCTTCTTTCCAGTCCTGTGTCCCCATACAATTGAGAGACAAGAAAGTATCTAATTTAATGAGGCACAGAGCACAAAGTTAATGTTTGTATTTTTCAAAAATTATAAACGATTTTCAAATAAAATAGATGCACTGACTTATTCAAAAAGCTTCCTGTTTCTATTGTTCACATGCCATAGTTCAGTAAGCTTCACATTTCTTCTACCCACCTAAATCTTTCAGTTCTGTTCATCAATTATACTTTCTGTCTTATTTCTCTTCCTGTTTTCTTTCCTCTTGCTTTGGAAATTTCTACCTTGTTTAGGTATCTGGACACTTGACTTTTCTATTCATTTTGGTGTGGAAACAGAAACAACCTTCATCTTTAATGTAATGTTTCTTCTGCAAAATTTCTCATGGCTTTTTGTTCAGTCAAAAAAGACTAAAATTTATATTTTTATTAAATTTTGCATTATAAGAGATTGCTTAATCAACCAGAAGTATTAAAATACCACAGATAATCATGACATTAGTGTTTGCTGAATTTACAGGTAATATTACTTTTCTGAATTTCCCAAAGTTTCTAAAATTGATATGCATTGATTTTTAATCAGAGAATAAAATTTCAAAAATGAACCTTAGAAAAGTCAATATTCCTTGAGCTGGAAAATTATCTTAGGGAAAAAAAAATACGCCAAAGATAAAAATGTCAGAAATATTTGCCCCGTTTCTCATCAAGGATATTCTTAATGTCAACTGCCCAGCTCCAA
This sequence comes from Martes martes, assembly GCF_963455335.1. NCBI lineage: Eukaryota > Metazoa > Chordata > Mammalia > Carnivora > Mustelidae > Martes > Martes martes. The sequence continues at coordinate 20,799,768 of NC_137888.1, read as the reverse complement.
ATGTTGATTCTTACGTCATGATGAACTGATAGAAAGTGCAGTGCTTAAAAATAGAGAAGTGACCCAAATCAAAGACAATTTTTAAAACTGTTGATGAGAATCAAGGTCTCTGAATTTTATCCAAAAGAGAAGTTCCCAGAATTTTTATATCAGATCCTCCATTCTACGTACAGTCCTTAGAATGTAGTAGATTTTACCAGTGTTTTAGGAGGTTATCTGCTCTCTTACATTTTGTCATTATTTTAAATCTATCTTCCTTCCATTATAAATGTTTATTTATTTACTTGTTTCTTTGTTTTTTTCTGTTCTTATTAAATTCTGGTTAGTTAATATATAGTGTAATATTGGTTTCAGTTGTAAAATTTAGTGATTCATCACTTACATACAACACCCAATGCTTATCACAAGTGCTTTCCTTAATAACCACCACCCATTTAGCCCATCTCCCCACACACCTCCTCACCAGCAACACTCAGTTTGTTCTCTATAGTTAAGAGTCTCTTATGGCTTGTTTCCTTCTCTTTCTTTCCCCCACGTTTATTTTTTTTTCCTTTTTCCTTTTCTTTTCTTTTAATTTCTTTTCAGTATTCCAGAATTTATTGTTTATGTACTACACCCAGTGCTCAAGGAAATATGTGCCCTCCATAATACCCACCATCAGGCTCACCCAACCTCCTACTCCCCTCCCCTCCAAAATCCCCAGTTTGTTTCTCAGAGTCCACAGTCTCTTATGGTTTGTCTCCCTCTCCAATTTCCCCCAACTCCCATTTTTTTTTTTCTTAAATTCCACATATGAGTGAAACCACATGGTATTTTTCTTTGACTTATGTTGCTCAGCATAGTACACTCTAACTTCATCCACATCGTTGCAAATGGCAATATTTCATTCATCTTTTTGACTGAGTAATACTTCTCTACTAGGTATTTATCCAAAGCCTACAAAAATATGATTCATAGGGGCACATGCTCCCCAATGTTTATACCAGCACTATCAACAATAGCTAAATTGTGGAAAGACTGATGAATGGATAAAGAAGATGTGAGAATACACACACACACACACACACACACACACACACACACACATATATATATGAAAATCTGTTTTTTTCAAATGATGAGGCTTCACAAATATTAATAAATATATCTTCAGTTCCTGATTCCCAGAGCTTCTATTTTCTTCTTGTGTTGGAACAAAAATAGAAAGAGTTTTAGTTTTAGTTCATTTATCAAGTGAATATTTTTAGCATTTTGTGGATTTCTGAAGCTTTTTCTTTAATGATTTCTCACCTACATTTTCATTTAATATTATATATCCCAATTTAAGACATATTTTATAGAATTATTATAAATATTTCATAAAAATAGAATAATCATGACACCAATTAATTTTAAGGAAGAAAAATACGATAAAACATGTCTGATTATATTTATGTGGGTCATACATCTGTCTTCCAATTGCCAATAATGTCACAGTTAATCGTCTGAGGAATTAAAATTTGTTTATGCAAAGAAATCTCATTTTGGAGTATCATCATAACAAGAAAAAGTCTCATGTCAAAGAAAATTGTATTTCTGTCTAGTATAGGAATAAAATTAAAGTTTGATTCTATAGAAATGTAGGAAATGTTGAAAATTATCATTTCTTTTTCTTAAGAGCACTATATCTTAACATAAATGCCATTTAATTTGTATTTCATTGATTTATAAATAATGGATACAAAAATTTAGGCAAACTTATTTTGCCTAGTTGATAAATATTTCAATTTGACTCAGTGTCATGAGTAGTAAGTTTTGATAAATATCAGGGTTACTTCTATTCTTATTGTGGCAAACATCATTTTTACTTGAATGCTTAATACACATGTTCTTTAAGGTATGTCTTTGCTCTTTCTTTGCCCTTCCTTTCCAGAAGACTCCAGACTGATTTCAGGGTCTACATGAGTCCAGAATGCTGAAAACCCTCTACAACCATAACACACTAACTATCTGTAAGATGTAGGGTGTTAAGATGAGTATAATTTCCCATATTCTACTTCCTTGGGATATTTTAATTTTAAAAATGTTCTGAGTTTTATATATTTTGGGAATTTTACTTTAATTTCTTACTCAATTTTAATAATGCAAGCCAGTTAACATAATTATTAGTAATTATTTATAATTATTTTATAACAATTGAGGCTGTATTATTCATATCAGTATATCAATTAGATATTTTTATAAACATATTTTAAAGAATACCAGTAAACTCTCACAGATGAATGTTTTCTTAGTAGAATTCTTTATTTATAAATATATATCATATATGTCTAAGTATATACACTAAATATAAATTATACAAATAGGTATAGATGAGGATATAGATAAGATCTATATCTATATGTTGCTGAAAACTTTAGTTTTTGTTAAATTTTTATTGCAGAAAGATTCACATATTAAACCTTTTAATTTTAAACATTTTAGTCAAATGATGTACAAGAGAAAAAATATGGGGCACCTGGATGGCTCAGTTGGTTAAGCATGGGCCTTTAGCTCAGGTCATGATCTCCGGGTCCATGGATTGAGCCCTGCATGGAGCCCCACATAGGGCTTCCTACTCAGTAGAGATTCTGCTTCTCTCTCTCTTCCTTTGCCCCTCCACACCACCCACTCTCTCTCTCTCTGTCTCAAATAAATAAATGAAATCTTAAAAAATAAGAGAAAAAAACTCTAATGCAATTGGAAGAACATCAGAATCATTTTAGTAAAAGGCGAAAGATTTATACGATCTGAAGAGAAACCAGAGCGTGAATTGAACATCAGAATCATTTTAAGAGGCTAACCTTCTACAAAGGGGATGTGTATATGGGTTCTTACTGGTACTAAGTGAGATTATGTTACTGAATATTGTGCAAATAGGAGTGTGCAATATTTCCAGCATTTTATATCCTAACATGATACTAAAAATAGTAAATAGTACATAGTACACGGTAAATGCCTATCGATGTATCCATCTATCCATACACAGTGGAGGAGGATGAGTAAATAGTTAATGAATTACAATGAATTTATAAAAATTGTGAAATTGCTTCTGCATAATATGTCCAGTTTCAACCAACATGTTACTGGCATTAAGCTGGAGGTGACTGTACACACATGAATGCCTAACATGGCTGAGGCTGTTGGTTGCTTCATTTATTATCTATTCTCAGTCACTTTCTTCTCACTTACCTTGGGGAGAAAATGTACTTCTCAGGCTTCCTGGCAACTCAGGAATGTCAATTAAGAATTTCTGCAGTAGAAGCTTCTGTACCAGAATAAAAACATAAAGGCTCATCAGAGTAAAATCCCTCACACCTGGAACTTGAACATAATGCTTGAATATTTGGGAGCCATGGTGCCACAATAAGACAAGAACCATGAAGAGAAAAAGCTGACAGAATTACAAAATTGCTCGCCTTAGTATTAGAGAGTCTTGAAACAAATATCGGCAGCTGCCTCTCTGGACTTTTATTCTGTGAAATCATAAAGCTCACTTTTTAAAGCTAGTAGGGGGATTTATTTTACATGCAGTCTAATCATACTTATACCACTGAATTAACAAAGGTTTATGCTATGAGCTGAAGGAGGCTGGCTCTTTAAATTGATATCAAATATATTCCTAGGAAAACAACAATTATATTAATAAAATACAGAATGTCTTTTGGAGTGCCTCAGAACTATCTAATGAATTCAATTTTTGAAATTGTCAAGAACTATTATTAGATTGCAAACCCACTGATGTAGGATCCTTATATTAAAAAATCCCATTGTATAACTACATGCCATCTCTCAAAATTGGCATTTTTTTATCTGTGTGGTCCCCTGGCTTCATGACATATCTTTGCAATATTGGGTCTAAATAAATATTCATTAATAATATTTATGAAAGGTTGGTGAGTGGGTGGATTATTTAGTGGAGGGATGGATATTTTAAACTGTTTTTGTTTACTGTCTGAGAGATGTAGTCAGCAAAAGAGTTCATTAATAGAATCTTGGTTCACTGAATGGAAATATTAAGTCTAAAATAAGTCTATGTTGAATTCTCCCTTGTACTTGATTTACATTTTTATTGCAATGCAATATTCATACTTGATCTATGAAAAGACTCTTTCTTTCATAATCATACATTTAATAATCTGTAGGCTCTGCCCTAGGTATGTTAATAGCTATACTTAAGGCAGGATTAGCTTTCAAAGGCTCTAAATGCAATGATCCTTTTTCCAATAAAATGGCATCTATTTTTTGAAAACTACTGCAATTCTACTGGGTATTATATCAATGGATGTTCATAAAAGAGTGGTTTGAAGGATGAAAGAACAAAGAGCAATGTCATTATACCTGTCAATGAATGATAACCATATGCATAAATGACTTCTCTTTCTTATTCCTTGTACATGGTAACTTTGTTTTCATATCCTGGGACACACAAGCAGACTATAAGATTTACATTCACACACACATTGAAAATATTTATTAGAATTGGGAACTTCTTAATTTTTCCAAAAGGCTTATTATAACAGAGAAGAGGAAACCAAATGTGATTCCTTTTATATTGGCTTTTCAGTTTGAAATGAGTAAATAAGAAATAATGTTTCTGACAATTTTTAATTACACAAGCAGTTCCATTGTAGTTTTATGCAAATTTGCCTTATTGTAACAACTAAATACAAAATTTTTAGTACACTATTTTACCTTAGTTATAACAAAACTCTATCACATTTTATTTATGTCCATTTCCTCAGCCTGGGATAAAGACATTTTTCTTCACTTTTATCTAAGAATTGCTCTGGATAGGGATACCTGGGTGTCTCCATTGGTTAAACATCTGACTCTTGATTTCAGCTCAGGTCATGATCTCAGGGTTGTAAAATTGAGCCCTATGTTGGGCTCTGTGCTGGACATGAAGCCTGCTTAAGATGTTCTCTCTTTCTCTTTCCCCCAAACTGCCACTTAAAATACACACACACACACACGTGTGTGTATGTATATATATATACACACACATATATATGTATACATATATATGTATATACATATATACACACATATATGTGTGTGTGTATATACACACACACATATATATGTATATATATTTTTAATATATATGTATGTAGGTATATACATATATATGTATATACATATACATATATATGTGTATATAAGTATACATATATATGAAGATGAAGAAAATGGAGAAGAAGAATTGCTCTGGGGGTGCTTGGGTGCCTCAGTCGGTTAAGCAACTGTTTTCAGCTCAGGTCATGATCCCATAGTCCTGGGATGAAGCCCCCCATTGGGCTTTCTGCTCAGCTGGAGTTTACTTCTCCCTCTCCCTGCAGCTCCCCCCTGCTTGTACTCTCTTTCACTGTGTCAAATAAATAAAACCTTTAAAAAAATTAGAATTGCTCTGGATAACCTGAACATCAGGGACACATATGATTAAAAGAACCTGGATTAAAAAGGGCATAGTTTGTCAATTGAAAGAGGTATCACTAAAATTCAAAAGGTAATTTGAGGAAGTTACCAAATGTTTGCAAGGTATTAGATGAAGAGATATATGAATATATATTATTTTGTCATGTTAATTGTGTTGTATTCAAGGTGGACATACAGCTCCTTAACATAAATATGTATGTTATAGGTGCTTAGGAAAAAAAAATACTTTTAATGATATAATAGATATTAATTGTATTTTAGCCACTAGGGGTTAATGAAATTTTCCCCTTGTTGTAAGGTCTTCAAAAGTAGGACTTTAGATTAATCAAAGTAATTTTCTGTACTCTGGAAAACTGCAGGACCTGGCATTTAGCCTTTTCTCACCAATTAAATATTATGTCACTCAAATACATATGATTGCATATATTTGAATTTCAATTAATTAGTCAATGCTTTCCATGGATTATGCATTTTTTTCAGTTACATGGAAGAAATTTTCCACAAAGCAATGCAATAACATATTGAATAACTAACAACTTAACACATTATTTTATATACATCATTTCTCTTAATATTTAAAACAAATTGATCCATGGGAATGATTGCAAATGTTTAAAACTCCCTATGTTAAGTGTGAACTCACTGGTCAGATGAGCATGATTTTTATTGTAGTGTACACAGTCCATAGTGCTCCATATAAAATTTCTTAGAATATTCTCCTAGGTACTCATGAAAGGTGTAGATATTTTTTTTTTTGATGACTAAATGTACTGAAATATAATGTACTGAAAGATGAAACATATTTATATGCTTATAGATATTAATAGATGTTATTTTATTACACGTCAACCATTTACACCACAAGCTTAATACCAACTGTGGGTGTCACTATAGCTATATGCTAGTGCTAGCTCATGACACCTTGTGAAATCCCATAGCTCAAATTTTGCAAAATTCCATAAATAAGTTACTAGTGTGAAGTCTATCATGGGTGGACTATGATACATACACATAGAAATATGCGAATTCTACAAATTAAGATGCTATTTTTCTTCCCCAGGCAGCCACTTTTTACACATTTACATTTTCACCTTTGGGTTATTTTCTCACTTTCTACTTTAGGAACTGATCAAAAATAGTTTCACTTTAGTTTTGGCCATTTTTCTACTTGTAATGTCCCTGTTCAAATATCCCTATCTGTATGTCCTTGTTAAAATTATTTTATAAAAAATTTCTATAAATTAAACCATATTATAGTTTGCAAACTATTCTCAATCACCACTCATGAAATTTTCAAAGTTCATTAGAAAATATGAATTTTAAATCAAATTATTTGTAAGATTATTAGTAATTTAAAACAGCTCTTTAAAAAAAAAAGTCCAACAAGGCAACATTGACTTATCTAAAAAGATGATCCTCTATAAATTCTTCTCTTCTTTCTAAAAGTGCCATACTGCCTACCAAGAGGTGGAGTCTAACCCTCCACCACATTGAATCAGTGCTGCTTTGGCCAATATAACATAGTGGTGGTGACATGGGACTTATCATTCAAAAAGATTGGGCATTATTGTGCTGTATACATAGTACCCTGGGCTGCCACATTTGAGAGAGGGCCAAGGGAGGAGCATAAACATGCAGAAATTAAATTAAAAAATAAATAAGTGTTCTAGCTTACTTGAGCTTCCAAATTATATTCCCACTACCACCACTGGTTTATCTTAAAAGCGTATAATATTAGAGCACCTGATCTCGGGCCAAGATTGAATGAATAAGTGATTTTTGGCACTGAAAGATCTTTACTGCCAAGAAAATCCTATTTTAAGATGAACTGATTTTACTTTCTGAAATCTACTGATTATTAAATATATCCAGATAAATGTTCTGTGTTCTGTGGCAGAAATTATCTTCCATTCTATAGTAGGTACATAAAACATCCTTCCTCTTCTCACTGACACTAAACAATGCCTGTCCTCATTCCTTCTTCCTTCCCTTGATCTATGAAGTTAATATCACTCAAGCACAACTTTTCACATTAATGGTCATCTTCTGCCTATAAAAATTTTGATTACATATATTCACTTTTAGGTGTAGTCTAGATCCCATAACGATTATTCAAGAAACTACTTTGCTTCTTTTCTCTACTTTTAACATTTCTCCTCCTCTGGCTCAAGTATTTCTGCCCTAAACAAAGAAGAAACTTTATCATGAATCTACCTTACTCTCAGAATTTATATGTAGCTGTCTCTTTTATTTATTTGTAGCTAATTATCTTTATTTTATAATTTTTTGTACCTATTACAGCTGGTCAGGATATTCTTTATTCAAATAACTCAGAATGTTGAAAACTGCATGTAATTATTAACCAAAAAGGTTGGATTCTTTAAAAATTCCTTTATCAAAATGATAATTGCACATGATATAAAATAATATGGTCTGCAAATCCTAGAATTAAAACAAAAATTTGCTATCTCCTGCACATAAATTCTTTATGCACTTACTACTCTGTTGAGCCCACTTTTCAACACTTTCAGTTGTATTTCCCTCTACTTTCTTTGTAACATGCTCTCCATGTATTTTTGATTTTACTTACTGTTACTATTAATTTTCTATGAAATATATTGACTATTTATGCTTACATTTCCATTCATTCACCCTCAATTTTCCCCCAAAGTTCTTTTAATATATTGCTATCATCTGTGATAAAAATTATATTTCAGGGAAGTAGCAGGATGAGACGACATCGGGTAGCAGGAGATCAGCTAGACAGCTTATCTAACCATTGTGAACACCTACAAATCCAACGGGAAATCAAAGAGAAGAAGAGCAACAATTCTAGAAACAGAAAATCGATCACTTTCTGAAAGGTAGGACCTATGGAGAAGGGAATCCAAAGCGACGTGAAGATAGACCCCGGGGGGGAGGGGCGATTTTGTGCGACGGAGCACAAAATCGGGACTTTTAAAAGTCGGCTCCACTGGGAGACATCGCTCCAGAGGCTAAACCGGGGGGAAACCCAGGCGGGGTCAGCATAACCCCAGGTCCCGCGGGGTCACAGAAGGACTGGGGGTGTCTGAGTGCCACAGAGCTCGAAAGTATTAGAGCAGGGAAGCCGGCTACAGTGACAAAGCCGAGGAGCGAGGTCTAAGCCCGGGGTTACCTTGTGCCGGTCGCAGGCTGGATGGGCTCGGAGCGCGGCTGGAGGCCGCAGAGACGGAAGCGTCCCGGGGCTTTTCTCCAGCTCCAGCAATTGACTGCTTTCCTCAAGGTGCGACTGCAGGCCAGAGAGGCGGGGCGGTTGGGCACTTTGCTCTGAGAGCACACTGAGGAGCGGAACCCCAAGCTCTCGGCTCCTCCAGGCCGTTGACTGGGAGGCCGCCATCTTCATTCCTGTCCTCCGGAACTCTACAGAAAGCGCTCAGGGAACAAAAGCTCCCAAAAGCAAACCCGAGCGGATTCCTTAGCCCGGCCCCTGGCAAGGGCGGTGCAATTCTGCCTGCGGCAAAGACACTTGAGAATCACTACAACAGGCCCCTCCCCCAGAAGATCAACAAGAAACCCATCCAAAACCAACTTCGCTCACCAAGAACAGCGGAATTCCACAGCAGGAGAAAGCAAATCTTATCTGGACAAAATGACAAGGTGGAAAAACTCACCTCAAAAAAAAGAACAAGAGGCAGTACCGAAGGCTGGAGACCTAATCAATACGGACATTGGTAACATGACAGATCTAGAGTTCAGAATGACAATTCTCAAGGTTCTAGCCGGGCTCGAAAAAGGCATAGAAGATATTAGAGAAACCCTCTCCGGAGAGATAAAAGCCCTTTCTGGAGAAATAAAAGAACTAAAATCTAACCAAGTTGAAATAAAAAAAGCTATTAATGAGGTGCAATCAAAAATGGAAGCTCTCACTGCTAGGATAAATGAGGCAGAAGAAAGAATTAGTGACATAGAAGACCAAATGACAGAGAATAAAGAAGCTGAGCAAAAGAGAGACAAACAAATACTGGACCACGAGGAAAGAATCCGAGAAATAAGTGAAACCATAAGACGACACAATATTAGAATAATTGGGATTCCAGAAGAAGAAGAAAGAGAGAGGGGAGCAGAAGGTATATTGGAGAAAATTATTGGAGAGAATTTCCCTAATATGGCAAAGGGAATAAACATCAAAATTCAGGAGATGCTAAGAACGCCCCTCAAAATCAATACAAATAGGTATGCACCTCGTCACCTGATAGTAAAATTTACAAGTCTTAGCGACAAAGAGAAAATCCTGAAAGCAGCCCAGGAAAAGAAGTCTGTAAAATACAAGGGTAAAAACATTAGATTGGCAGCGGACCTATCCACAGAGACCTGGCAGGCCAGAAAGAACTGGCATGATGTATTCAGAGCACTAAACGAGAAAAACATGCAGCCAAGAAAACTATATCCAGCTAGGCTATCATTGAAAATAGAAGGAGAGATAAAGAGCTTTCAGGACAAACAAAAACTGAAAGAATTTGCAAACACCAAACCAGCTCTACAGGAAATATTGAAAGGGGTCCTCTAAGCAAACAGAGACCCTAAAAGTAGTAGATCAGAAAGAAACAGAGACAATATACAGTAACAGTCACCTTACAGGCAATACAATGGCACTAAATTCATATCTCTCAATAGTTACCCTGAATGTTAATGGGCTCAATGCCCCAATCAAAAGACACAGGGTATCAGAATGGATAAAAAAACAAAACCCATCAATATGCTGCCTACAAGAAACTCATTTTAGACCCGAAGACACCTCCAGATTTAAAGTGAGGGGGTGGAAAACAATGTACCAAGCTAATGGTCATCAGAAGAAAGCTGGGGTGGCAATCCTTATATCAGATCAATTAGATTTTAAGCCAAAGACTATAATAAGAGATGAGGAAAGACACTATATCATACTCAAAGGGTCTGTCCAACAAGAAGACCTAACAATCTTAAATATCTATGCCCCTAACATGGGAGCAGCCAACTATATAAACCAATTAATAACAAAATCAAAGAAATACATTGACAGTAATACAATAATAGCAGGGGACTTTAACACTCCCCTCACTGAAATGGACAGGTCATCTAAGCAAAAGATCAATAAGGAAATAAAGGCCTTAAATGACACACTAGACCAGATGGACATCACAGATCTATTCAGAAGATTCCATCCCAAAGCAACTGAATATACAGTCTTCTCTAGTGCACATGGAACATTCTCCAGAATAGACCACATCCTGGGTCATAAATCAGGTCTCAATCGGTACCAAAAGATTGAGATCATTCCCTGCATATTTACAGACCACAATGCTCTGAAGCTAGAACTCAATCACAAGAGGAAATTTGGAAAGAACGCAAATACATGGAGACTAAACAGCATCCTTCTAAAAAATGAATGGGTCAACCAGGAAATTAAAGAAGAATTGATAAAATTCATGGAAACAAATGATAATGAAAACACAACGGTTCAAAATCTGTGGGACACAACAAAGGCAGTCCTGAGAGGAAAATATATAGCGGTGCAAGCCTTTCTCAAGAAACAAGAAAGGTCTCAAATACACAACCTAACCCTACACCTAAAGGAGCTGGAGAGAGAACAACAAAGAAAGCCTAAACCCAGCAGGAGAAGAGAAATCATAAAGATCAGAGCAGAAATAAATGAAATAGAAACTAAAAAAACAATAGAACAAATCAACAAAACTAGGAGCTGGTTCTTTGAAAGAATTAATAAGATTGATAAGCCCCTGGCCAGACTTATCAAAAAGAAAAGAGAAAGGACGCAAATAAATAAAATCATGAATGAAAGAGGAGAGATCACAACCAACACCAAGGAAATACAAACAATTATAAGAACACACTACGAGCAACTCTAAGCCAACAAATTTGACAATCTGGAAGAAATGGATACATTTCTAGAGACGTATAAACTACCACAACTGAACCCGGAAGAAATAGATAACCTGAACAGACCCATAACCAGTAAGGAGATTGAAACAGTCATCAAAAATCTCCAAACAAACAAAAGTCCAGGACCAGACGGCTTCCCAGGGGAATTCTACCAAACATTTAAAGAAGAATTAATTCCTATTCTCCTGAAACTGTTCCAAAAAATAGAAATGGAAGGAAAACTTCCAAACTCATTCTATGAGGCCAGCATCACCTTGATCCCAAAACCAGACAAGGATCCCACCAAAAAAGAGAATTACAGACCAATATCTTTGATGAATACAGATGCAAAAATTCTCACCAAAATACTGACCAATAGGATCCAACAGTACATTAAAAGGATTATTCACCACGACCAAGTGGGATTTATTCCAAGGCTGCAAGGTTGGTTCAACATCTGCAAATCCATCAATGTGATACAATACATTAATAAAAGAAAGAATAAGAACCATATGATACTCTGAATAGATGCTGAAAAAGCGTTTGACAAAGTGCAGCATCCCTTCCTGATTAAAACTCTTCAAAGTGTAGGGATAGAAGGCACATACCTCAATAATATCAAAGCCATCTATGAAAAACCCACTGCAAATATCATTCTCAATGGAGAAAAACTGAAAGCTTTTCCGCTAAGGTCAGGAACATGGCAAGGATGTCCGTTATCACCACTGCTGTTCAACATAGTACTAGAAGTCCTAGCCTCAGCAATCAGACAACAAAAAGAAATTAAAGGCATCCAAATTGGCAAAGAAGAAGTCAAACTCTCACTCTTTGCAGATGATATGATATCTTATGTGGAAAACCCAAAAGGCTCCATTCCAAAACTGCTAGAACTTGTACAGGAATTCAGTAAAGTGTCAGGATATAAAGTCAATGCTCAGAAATCAGTCGCATTTCTTTACACTAACAACAAGACAGAAGAAAGAGAAATTGAGGAGTCAGTCCCATTTACAATCGCACCCAAAACCATAAGATACCTAGGAATAAATCTAACCAAAGAGGCAAAGAATCTATACTCAGAAAACTATAAAGTACTCATGAAAGAAATTGAGGAAGACACAAAGAAATGGAAAAATATTTCATGCTCATGGATTGGAAGAACAAATATTGTGAAAATGTCTATTCTACCTAAAGCAATCTACACATTTAATGCAATCCCTATCAAAATCCCATCCATTTTTTTAAAGAAATAGAAAAAATAATCCTAAAATTTATATGGATCCAGAAAAGATCTCGAATAGCCAAAGGAATATTGAAAAAGAAAGCCAAAGTCGGTGGCATCACAATTCCAGACTTCAAGATCTACTACAAAGCTGTTAGCATCAAGACAGTATGGTACTGGCACAAAAACAGACATATAGACCAATGGAACAGAATAGAGAGCCCAGAAATAGACCCTCAACTCTATGGTCAACTAATCTTCGACAAAGCAGGAAAGAATATCTAATGGAAAAAAGACAGCCTCTTCAACAAATGGTGCTGGGAAAATTGGACGGCCACATGCAGAAAAATGAAATTGGACTATTTCCTTACACCACACACGAAAATAGACTCAAAATGGATGAAGGACCTCAATGTGAGAAAGGAATCTATCAAAATCCTTGAGGAGAATGCAGGCAGCAACCTCTTTGACCTCCACTGCAGCAACTTCTTCCTAGGAACATCGCCAAAGGCAAGGGAAGCAAGGGCAAAAATGAACTATTGGGATTTCATCAAGATCAAAAGCTTTTGCACAGAAAAGGAAACAGTTAACAAAACCAAAAGACAACTGACAGAATGGGAGAAGATATTTGCAAACGACATATCAGATAAAGAGCTAGTATCCAAAATCTATAAAGAACTTATCAAACTCAATACCCAAAGAACAAATAATCCAGTCAAGAAATGGGCAGAGGACATGAACAGACATTTCTGCGAAGAAGACATCCAGATGGCCAACAGACACATGAAAAAATGCTCCACATCACTCGGCATCAGGGAAATACAAATCAAAACCACTATGAGATACCACCTCACACCAGTCAGAATGGCTAAAATGAACAAGTCAAGAAATGACAGATGCTGACGAGGATGCGGAGAGAGGGGAACCCTCCTACACTGCTGGTGGGAATGCAAGCTGGTGCAACCACTCTGCAAAAGAGTGTGGAGGTTCCTCAAAAAACTGAAAATAGAGCTACCCTATGACCCAGCAATTGCACTCCTGGGTATATATCCTAAAGATACAAACGTGGTGCTCCGAAGGGGCATGTGCACCCGAATGTTTATAGCAGCAATGTCCACAATAGCCAAACTGTGGAAAGAACCTAGATGTCCATCAACAGATGAATGGATAAAGAAGAGGTGGTATATATACACAATGGAATACTATGCAGCCATCAAAAGACATGAAATCTTGCCATTTGTGACAACATGGATGGAACTAGAGGGTATCATGCTTAGCGAAATAAGTCAATCGGAGAAAGACAACTATCATATGATCTCTTTGATATGAGGAAGTGGAGATGCAAGGCAGGGGGGTGGGGGTTGGGGGAGGTAGGAAAAGAAAAAATGAAAAGATGGGATTGGGAGGGAGACAAACCATAAAAGACTCAATCTCAAGAAACAGACTGAGGGTTGCTGGGGGGAGGGGGGATGGGAGAGGGTGGTGGGGAAATGGACATTGGGGAGGGTATGTGCTATGATGAGTGCTGTGAAATGTGTAAACCTGACGATTCACAGACCTGTACCCCTGGGGATAAAAATACATTATATGTTTATTAAAATAAAAAAAATTATATTTCAGTTAGAGACCTCTCATGACTATGTAAATATTATTATATGATAAAAGTACTATTTTAATTACATTTGTTTTCCAAAGAACTCTTAATTTTTCCTAAGCATCAGTTACCAATGTTCTCCTTCTTTCCTCCCTCCCTCCCTCTCTTCCTTCCTTCCTTCCTTCTTTCTTTTAGAGAAAGATTGAGCTCGAGAGAGACCCCACATGCATGTGAGTGGGGTTGAGAGGGAGAGGGGATAGCAGAGGGAGAAGAAGAGAAAGAATCTTAAGCAGGCTCTACATTTAGCATGGAGCCCCACATGGAGTTGAATCTCACAATCTTGAGATCATAACCTGAGCTGAAACCAAGAGCTAGACATTTACCTGTCTCAGCCACACAGGTGCCCTGCAGTATTCTCACTAAAAAAAAAAAAAAAAAAAAAAAAAAAATTGCTTGGCTTTTCTCCCCAAGACTATGTAATTGCTCTGTAAAACCTCAAACATAACTTCCAACAACTCTCAAACGAATTTTGCAACAATTAAGTCTGCTAGATAATATATAATCTATTCTTCATTCCCTTTGAAACTTCTGTCTTGGATTTCTCCATCCATCCTCTCATTCTGAACTATTGTCCTTTGATTTTTTTTTTTTTTTTTTTTTGGTCATTGGTCTAGGAATTTCCCTCTCTCATATTCTAAATTGGGTTCACTTTTTCCAGGATCCTATGTCTTTTTTAATTGTTGTTGGACATTGTTCATTTATTCCCTAAGAAATTATAGAAAAAAAGGTAAATTTTGAGATTGTTAATTTTCCAAATATATTTATTATATTTGCACACTTATTTTATACTTTACCACATACAGAATTAAAGATTGGAATTTATCATCTCTAACACTGCTCTCTTGGTGATGTGATTTTGGTTTTGAGAAATGTGAGATTTTTTTATAACTTATCCTATTTATGCCAGCATTTTTCTATTCAGTAATCCTTATGAATTTTCTCTTTACCCTGATAATGAATTTCAAGTTTGTCTTTGTGTGTGTGTGTGTGTGTGTGTATGTGTTTTAATACTTTCCTTATAGTTTGGATGCATGACATACCATCTCAATTTAGAAATTCTTCCAATTTTTATACTTTTAATTTGAAAATAATTACAGATTCACAAAAAATTACAAGAACTCTACATAGGATTATAAGTAACCTCTACCCAGCTACCCTTGGATGATGAAATCTTATGAAACTAGCAAAATATCAAAACTAGAAAACTAACAGTGGAATGTTATTGTTAACTAGGCTACAGACCTTATACAGTTTTCCTCTTTTAATTAACATAAACTTGTGTGTGTGTGTGTGTGTGTGTGTGTGTGTATAGACACACATATACTACATTCTATATCGATATAGATATAGATATAGATATATTTTGGGACAGTTCAGTATCTTGATTATGCTGGTGGTTCCACAAATCAATACAAGGAACAAAATTCCACAGAACAATGCATACTACATTCTATATCGATATAGATATAGATATATATCTATATATCTATATCTATCTATCTATATATATATGATATACATATGATATATATCATATATATGATATATATATATATAATCAAGATACTGAACTGTCAGTATTATAATCAGTATTATAATCAGCATAATCAAGATACTGAACTGTCCCAAAACCACACAAAAACTCAAATGTGTTCTTTTGTATTCACTTCAACTGCTTTTCCTTATCCATTAATTTGATCTCTATTTTTATAGATATATTAGGTACACAAATATTACTAATGTCTCTGCATCTTCACCAACATTTGTAGTATCACTACTTTTATTTTAGGTGTTTTAATAGACATGCAAGAATCCTGCTCTGGTTTTGCAAAATATATTTATAACATTTCTTAAGATATTTCCTTTGCTTTTTTTTTTTAAATATATTCTCCTTTTTGGAATTCCCTTATTCAGGTGCATTGATCTCATTGATCACCTTGTTTTCTTAAATCTCAGCTCTCTTCATCTTCATCTCCTCACCTAGGACTAGAAGTCCTAGTTCTCCTCGCCTCTCCTCCCTTCTCCTCCCCTCTCTTCACCTCTTAGTAAAACCTAGGATCAGTTTTTAACTTTTTTATAAATGAAGCGTTGCCTTTTTTTTTTGCTTCCACCATATTATGTGCATTTCCTATGTAGAATCAATAGTTGTAAGAAACTTCCAAAGACCAAAAATTGCCCAATCTAGACAGTTAACATATTTACACATATATCAGATCTATCAAAATACAACCTCATGGTAAACTGTGACTTACTGTATACTTAAATGTGGGGAGGAGAACATAATGTGTTTGTCAGGGCTGAGAAGAGGGGTGGGGAAGGATGTTAGTGGGTATGAAGTTTCTTTTTTGGGAGTGATGAAAATGTTCTGAAATTAGATTGTGTTAATGGTTGCACAATTCTGTCAATATATAAAAAAACTATTAAATTGCACACTAAGGAGGGTAATTTAATGGCATGCGAATTATGGCTCAATGAAGTTTTTTTTTTTTTTTAAAGGACATAGCACTAACAATGAAAAATTCCCTTACAAAGGGCTCATCAGAAACCTAAATCCTTCCCAAATCCCTTACAGTTCAATACCCATGAAATTCCTATCATTAATCTCACAGGAAGACCAATCGACATTCTAATCAGTCAAGTAGCACTTCTCAGTCACAGTCTTTACTCTTGGGGATCAGAGAGCAGGCAGATGGGCAGATAACACATAGTGAAATGGCAATAAACTGCACATGTCCAATTCCTTGCTAGAAATACACTAATCTGAGGAATAAGATGGTGGGAGAGTAGGAGATCTAAATTTTATCCAGGAAATGAGCTGGATAGTTATGAAACCATTCTGAACATGTATGAACTCAACAAGTGATTAAAAAAAATTAGCAACAATTCTATGAACAGAAAAGCACCCACTTTCTGGAAGGTGGGCATGCAGAGAAGTGAATCCAAGGTGATATTTAGGAACATAGACCACAGGGGCAGAAAGCCTCCTTCAGCCAGCTATGAGGAAGTGATAGAGCCATGGAGCACAAAATCAGGACTTTTAAAGTCTGCTCTGCTGAGAGATGTCGCTCCAGTGGCTTAGCAGAGGGAGGAAGCTTCACTGAGACACTGTGGTCTCAGGGCCCTCGGGGTCACAGAAAGACTGGGGAATCCTGAGTGTGACAGAGCTCCCAGGTTTTGGAGCAGGGAAGCTGGTTGCAAAGTCTGAACCAAGGAGTGGGCTCTCAGCTTGTGGTTACCATAAACCATGATCCTAGGGACAGTCAGGCCACTACTCTTTAAGCAGAGACCAAGCAAGTGGCAGATACGGGGACACTGTTCTTCCTCCCTTGGGAGGAGTGGCATGGTAGCACACTGCAGGAATCTGCTGAATTTAGAAACTCCAAACAGGGCCTATGCCAGAGATGGAAATGCTATCTCACAGGCCGAGTGAGAACAGAATGTGGCCAGAGACCAGGGAGACAGGAGTGATTGACTGCTTTACTCTGAGGGGAATGGGACCTTGAGGTCTCTTACCCTCCAGAGCCAGACATTAGGAGGCCACCATTTTCATTCTCATCCTCTAAAGCTGTATGGAAAGCCTTTAGGAAACAAAAGTTGCAGAGAGCAGACCAAAACAGGTCACTTAGTCTGGCCCCTGGCAAGGGTGGTATACAATTCTTTCTCAGGCAAAGACATTTGAGAATCACTGCAATAGGCCCCTTCCTGAGAAGATCACGAAGAACATCCATTCTTCTTTCCTTTTTCAACCAACATCTTATCAATTCCTTTTTATTTTTTTAAAAGATTTTATTTATTTATTTGACAGACAGAGATCACAAGCAGGCAGAGAGAAGGAGGGGGAAGCAGGCTCACCACTGAGCAGAAAGCCCGACGCAGGGCTTGATCCCAGGACCCTGGGATCATGACCTGAGCTGAAGGCAGAGGCTTTAACCACTGAGCCACTCAGGAGCCCCTTATCAATTCCTTTTTAAAAATACATTTTTAAATTTTCATCTTTAGAGTCATATTCTATCCCTTCATTGTATTTAATCTTATCTATATCTATATCATCTACATCTATATCTATATCTACCTATATCTATCTATCTATGTACCTTTCCTTCTTTCTTTCTTTAAAATTTTGAGATATAGTTTTTTTTTTTTTTTTTTTTTTTTTAGTATTTTATTTATTTGACAGAGAGAAATCACAAGTAGGCAGAGAGGCAGGCAGAGAGAGAGGAGGAAGCAGGCTCCCTGTGGAGCAGAGAGCCTGATGCAGGGCTCAATCCCAGGACCCTGAGATCATGACCTGAGCCGAAGGCAGAGGCTTTAACCCACTGAGCCACCCAGATGCCCCGAGATATAGTTTCTTATAACAGTGTATGGCTCTGTTCTATTCTCCCATCTGATCACATTCTCTCTCTCTCTCTTTTAATTTTTCTTCTTTCTTTTTTCAACCAACTTCTTATCAATCCCTTTTTGAAAATCTTTTTTTAATTTTCATTTTTAGAGTCATATTCTGTCCCTTCATCATATTTACCCTTGTTTTGGTATATTTATATTATTCTTTCTCTAAAATTTGGGGAAGCATATGATACTCTCAATAGATGCAGGAAAAACATTTGACAAAGTACAGCATCACTTCTTAATTAAAACTCTTCACAGTGTAGACATAGAAGGTACATACTTCAATATCATAAAAGCCATCTATGAAAAACCCACAGCAAATATCCTTCTCAATGGGGAAATATTGAGAGCTTTTCCACTAAGGTCAGGAACACAGCAGGGGATGTCCATTATCACCACTGCTATTCAACATTATACTAGAAGTCCTAGTCTCAGCAATCAGACAACAAAAATAAATAAAGGCATCTGAATTGGCAAAGAAGAAGTCAAAGTCTCACTCTGCAGATTATATGATACCTTATGTGGAAAACCCAAAAGACTTCACCCCAAAACTTCTAGAACTCATACAGGAATTCAGTAAAATGTCAGGATATAAAATCAATGCACATAAATCAGTTACATTTCTATACACAAACAATAAGACAGAAGAAAGAGAAATTAAGGAGTCAATCCCATTTGCAATTACACCCAGAACCATATGATACCTGGGAACAAATCTAACTGAAGAGGCAAAGAATCTGTATTCAGAAAACTATAGAACACTCATCAAAGAAATTGAGGAAGACACAAAGAAATGGAAAAATGTTTCATGCTCATAGATTGGAAGAACAATATTGTGAAAATATCCATGAGCAATGTCTAGAGCAATCTACACATTTAATGCAATCCCTATGAAAATACCATCAACTTGTTTCACAGAAACGGAACACATAATCTTAAATTTGTATGGAACAAGAAAAGACACAAAATAGCCAGAAGAATGTTGAAAAAGAAAAGCAAAGCTGCCAGCATCACAATTCTGGGCTTCAAGATCTGTTACAAAGCTGCAGTCATCAAGGCAGTATGTTACCGACACAAAAACAGACATATATATGAAAGGAACAGAATAGAGAGCCCAGAAATGGACCCTCAACTTTAAAGGTCAATTAATCTTTGACAAACCAGGACAGCATGTCCAATGGAATAAAAGACAGGCTCTTCAACAAATAGTGTTGGGAAAATTGGACAGCCACATGCACAAGAATGAAACTGGACCATTTCCTTACACCATACCAAAAAAATAGACTCAAAATGGATGAAAAACCTCAATGTGAGACAGGAATCCATCAAAATCCTTGGGGAGATCACAGGCAGCAACCTCTTCGACCTCAGCCGCAGCAACTTCTTCCTAGACACATCACCAAAGGCAAGGGAAGCAAGGGCAAAAATGAACTATTGGGACTTCATCAAGATCAAAAGCTTTTGCACAGCAAAGGAAACAGTCAACAAAATCAAAAGACGACTGTAAGAATGGGAGAAGATGTTTGCAAATGACATATCAGATAAAGGGCTAGTATCCAAATTTTATACAGAACTTAATTAAACTCAACACCCAAAGAACAAATAATCTAATCAAGAAATGGGCAGAAGATATGAACAGACATTTCTGCAAAGAAGACATCCAAATGGCTAACAGACACATGAAAAAGTGCTCAACATCACTTGGCATCAGGGAAATACAAATCCAAACCTCAGTGAGGTACTACCTCACAGCAGTCAGGGTTGCTAAAATTGACAAGTCAGGAAATGACAGATGTTGGCAAGGATGTGGAGAAAGGGGAACCCTCCTACACTCTTCGTGGGAATGCAAGTTGGTGCAGCCACTCTGGAAAACAGTATGGAGTTTCTTTAAAAAGTTGAAAATAGAGCTACCCTATGACCAAGCAATTGCACTACTGGATATTTATACCTAAGATACAAATGTAGTGATCTGAAGTGAACATTGCAACCAGATGTTTATAGCAACAATGTCCACAGTATTCATACTATAGAAAGAGCCTAGATGTCAATCAACAGATGAATGAATAAAGAAGATGTGAGATATAGATCTAGATATCTCATGGAATATTATGCTGACATCAAAAAGTGGAATCTTGGGGCACCTGGGTGGCTCAGTTGGTTGAGCGACTGCCTTCAGCTCAGGTCATGATCCTGGACTTCCAGGATCGAGTCCCGCATCGGGCTCCCAGCTCGTTGGGGAGTCTGCTTCTCCCTCTGACCTCCTCCTCTCTCATGCTCTCTCTCACTCATTCTCTCTCAAATAAATAAACAAAAAAATATTAAAAAAAAGTGGAATCTTATTATTTGCAACGATGTGGATGTAACTAGAGGGTATTATGCTAAAAGAAATAAGTCAATCAGAGAAGGACAGTTATCACATGATCTCACTGACATGTGGAATTTGAGAAACAAGGCAGAGGATCATAGGGGAAGGGAGGGAAAAATGAAACAAGATGGGGCCAGAGAGGGAGACAAACTATAAGAGATTCTAAATCTCGGGAAACAAACTGAGGGTTATTGGAGTGGAGATGGGGGGGAGAAATGGGGTGGGTTGGTGATGGACACTGGGGAGAGTATGGGCTATGGTAAGCACTGTGAATTGTGTAAGACTGATGATTCACAGATCTGCACCCCTGAAGCAAATAGTACATTATACGTTAAAAAAGAAAAGAAAAGAAAAGAAATATATTAATTAGATTGAGCACTCCATCTTACTATGGAAGGGATAAATGAGGGATGGAAAGAAAATAGAAACTTTTTGTTAGTGGAGGGCTTTTCCCATAGAAGGAATCACTGGAAAAAGTGAACACTTATTTCTCCTAATTTTCACTACTTCTTGCCTTTACTGCAGTATGCATTCAGTATTCAACTAACTGGGGATATTATTAGCAAAGATATGCTATATTCTGCACTTTTGGAAAAAAGCAGTTATAAGTTTTGCCAGCCCTCATATACTTCTGCTATCCGTATCCAAACAAACATGTCAATAATAACTCTCTTCATTAATTATTTGGGATATATATATATATATATATGTGTGTGTGTGTGTGTGTGTGTGTGTGTATATATATTTTGGGGGATATATTTTTTTAAATCTAGTTTTTCTTCATGATTCAGTCTTCTGCTTGCTCTACCTATGTCCCTCTCTCAAAATGATGTTTATAATATACAATTTTTGTTACATAATTTATTCTATTACACTTGCTTAAAATCTCTACATGGATGACTCCTACTTTACCTCCAAAAATTCTGAACATGCAAATGCATGTCTGAAACTGCTTGCCAATAATAAGTGTATATATCCTGCTAGACTATAATTCAACCCGTTAAAAACTAAATGAATTGCCTTCTTTTCTAAATAAATGTGTTCTTTCATTTTTTAATGTCTTTCATTTTCCAATAAGAAATTCAATGGTTCATCATGTCATCATTTTTCAAAGTGTTCAAGCCAAAAAACTTGATATCATTGTTCAGTCACTCTCCTCTTCAATATTCTTATTTTCTCAATCACAGTGATATCTTATTTTGTCTCTGAAATGTCACACTTAATTTCAAACTCCTTACTGCCTTTATTGCAAATGTTGCACATTCTATATATCTCCTCGGTATTCTTCACTTGGATAATTGCTAATGTCCTAACTGCTCCTCTACAGCCTTGAAAATTAGCCTTGCTAGTTCATTTTTAATACCGCTGGCAAAATCCAATTAGCCTACTTGCATATTTGAAATCTCTATTGCCTATGGAACACAGCCTACATTTCTA
Source organism: Martes martes (assembly GCF_963455335.1). Lineage (NCBI taxonomy): Eukaryota > Metazoa > Chordata > Mammalia > Carnivora > Mustelidae > Martes > Martes martes. The sequence goes on along the minus strand of NC_137888.1, from coordinate 20,777,355 downwards.
AAACAATCCTTTCACTATCAGGCCAAATTGTTACTTCCTATAAGTGAAGTATATTTCTCAATAGCTTACAAATGCATGTTCCTTTTACTTTTCATATTTGTGGAATCTAAACCATGTAAAACTATTTATTTATTTAAAGTAAATATTGCTTTTCTCATAGGTTACGCACTAACTATTCATTTCTCCCCAAATTGCATGTCTTCGAGTATTACAACATAATCTGCATTGTGATAGCATTTGAAGAGGGAGGCTTTGGGGAATGATAAGGTCATGAAGGTGGAGCCTTCATAGAGGGGATTAGTGCCCTCATAAAAGAGACCCCAGAGAGTTTTCTCATCCCTTCCACCATGGGAGGACACAGCAAGAAGACAGACATCTATAAACCAGGAAGCAGGCCCTTTGGATGCTGAATCTGCTAGTGCCTTGATCTCAAATTTCCTCCAGACTCCACAACTGTGAGAAATACATTTCTGTTGTTTATAAGCTGCCCATTGCATGGCATTCTGTCATAGCAGCCTGAACAAACTAAGAAAACATATCACACTTTCTTATATTTAGGCAAATCTTCACATTTTCATATGGCACATTATAAAGGTGAAATTAGAATTTCTAAAATTAGCTTTCCTTCATAATTTGATATTTTAGTGGATTATATTCACTTAAAAACATCACATCGCATCTGAGGTTTTTAAGTGGAGGGTACTATACTAAATGAAATCAGTCAATCAATCAGAGAAAGACAATTATCATACAGTTTCACTCATATATGGAATATAAAGAATAGCCCAGAGGATCACAGGGCACAGGAGGGAAAACTGAATGGGAAGAAATCAGAGAGGGAGACAAACCATGAGATACTCTTGACCCTGGGAAACAAACAGGGCTGTGGAAAAGGAGGTGGGTTGGGGGAGTGGGGGGACTGGGTGATGGGCGTTAAGGAGGGTGTGTGTGGTGGTGGGAAATGGATGTTATACACAACTGATGAATCATTGAACACTGCATCAAAAACTGATGATGTACTATCTGTTGGCTAATTAAATTTAAATAAAAAATAAGTTGCATTCTTCACAGAGGGGAAAAATGTCTTTTTTTGTCAGGTTTAAAATGACCTGGGTCACATGGATTGTGAGCTTCAGAGCTCAAATATAAATTACCTTATACATTCAGGCTACAAAGTTACAAAAATGTTACAACGAGATTGCTGTAACTGGTCAAGAACTCTGGAAATTTTAATCCTGGTTCTGTCACAAAGCTGCTTTGTGACCTTGACAAGTTAATCTATGTCTGTATTTTTATAGAAAAGATCTCTGTTGTACCTAGGCACTGTGATAAACATGTCATCACAATACAGTGTAATGCACAAGGAAAATCAAAGATCCCCAGAATATATGATCTGAAAGAGAACATGAGACAGTATCCAGTTTATACTTTGAACCTCAAACAGTAGTACACATAAAGTACAAGTCAGATCATGTCAGATTCAATGCTGACTGCGGATGCAGTCTTAGGCAAGAAACATCTATTTTAAAATTTTAATAAAATTTATTTTCTGCACAACTTGATCATTAATTAAAAAATCTAGTAGCAATATTCAATTATATGTGGTGTTTACTCATTTTTCCTTGTGTTTTTAAACTCTATTTTACATGCATCCAATAGAATGTTATGTCTTTGAAGACAGATCATTAAATGCACAGTTCCTCAATGTTTTCTTCAAAAGTCTGATTTAAGATCTTACCTGTCTTATCTTTTCCCAATAATAATCTAAGATCTTGCCTTCATTTACACTAGAGATCCAATCACAAACATGCTGGTTTATACCTGATCATAGCAAACACACTGAGTTCAGAGAGACTTAGATTTTGCTCTCAGGTGTGTAGGTCTTGAAGAAATTACATCTTAGAGCACTTGTATTGAATTCACAGTCATATAGCCACGTTCAGCATCCAGTATTCCTAAAAGGTTGTTTTTACTTAACCAATATGTTATTTTGTCAACTTTCACATGTATGTTTTCTTTATAATTCTACACCATAGGCCTTATGCTAAATATTTTAAGCATCCATTTGATTATAAAGAAATATTATGGTTTAGAGGAATTTGTTAATTTTGAAAAAAAAAAAAGGTGCTAGCCAATATAGGGAAAAATTCCTTGCTGGGCAAAACATCACTAGATGTAAATTACACTTGTTTGGCATTTGAAAATTGACCATTGCACAATTTGGATTTATGAGAGAATGACGGTATTGGTAACAATTCTAGATTAAAAGCTGACTTCACTTATTTATGAACTATGGGTACATTTTGAGAATTTAAGGAAATACATGAAATGACCAAGCCTGAACTACGTAAAATTCCTATTAAGGAAATTCTTGGTATTCTGAACACTTACTACTTAAATGATTCACTCACACACACAGCCTTCTTTAACTTCTGCTTTATCAGGATATAATACATATATAATAAAATATCTATACTAAGTGGGGAGTATGTTAAGTTTTGACAAATATACTCACTTGAAAGATTAGTATTCTTATAGGTTTCAGAATATTTCCATAGACTTGAAAATTCCCTCCTGCTCCATTTGTAGTCAATGTCATAACCATGCCTTGCCTGGGGGGTGTTTTAGCATTTATTTAGTATCTGTTTTTTGTCAGTCTAGATTAGTTTTATCTGTGTTAGCATTTGTTTAGCTTGTTGAATCTGTGGGTTTATGATTTTCACCTCATAAGGGATTTTAGCCATCAATTGTGTCAGTAATCATTAGTTTCATCATCAGTTTTATTTTACAAATGAGGATATTAAGATTCCAAATGTTTAAGGGATTTAGTTTGGAATCTATGACTGGTCAGAATCAAAGTCAATCTCAGTAGCTCATTCTTCTAACTTCTTGACCTAGCGTTCCTCATCTTGATTACATTTTATAGGTCACAATGACAAACTAATATGATGAAAATTACAGTCATAATTTCTCCCTATATTATTCTGAATATTTAGGAAGCAGAGTAAAATGTTCTCTTCTCCACTCTATATTTTTAAGAAAATTTCTTCATCTATCAAACTTACATATTAAATATAGACTGAAATTGTTTGTTTATTGTTTATTAACCATAAACATTTGATTCTATCAATTTGGATGATATTTGGTGCTAGTCGTGATTGACACACAGTTTTCTTCATTGATGCTATGAGAATAGCCACTAATGTATTGTCCTGAAAATGGTCACATATTTTAAATCAGGCAGAACACAACTGCCTTTTGCTACATTTTACAAAATATTTTATTTATTTCTTTGTCAGAGAGAAAGAGAGCACAAGCAGGGGAAGTGGCAGACAGAAGGAGAATCAGGCTTCCCATTGAGCAAGGAATGCGATGGGGGACTGGATCCCAACAACCCGGGATCATGACCTTAGATGGAGGCAGACACTAAACCAATTGATCCACTCAAAGATCCCTTGTTACATGTTTTAAAAATGTATCAAATAATTGCTTTCTTTGCCAAAGATTATGTTTCTTAAATTAATAATAAGACATATTCACTTAGTTGTTTTATCAGAATTACAGCCAAGGAAAAGACAATTTTGTGTAAATTTCAAACTTGATTTCAAAAATTTGTTTGTATCTTAAGATCAGAATATATCCTGACAAATATTTTAAAATATGTTAAGACTTAAAATAATAAATAGAAAGAGGAAATTCTGAATGTGACAATGTGCAAAAGAACATATTAAAATCATACTAACTACTAGGTATCAAATAAATATCACTGAAATAGTGGAGAAAAAGGTTTTGGAGCTTGTAGTTTGTAATACCTTATTAAGAAGGGTGAGGCATTTTCTCTTCACTGATTCCCTTTTTCTTGTATGGCTAAATATTCTTCTTCTGTTCTTCCTTCATCTGGGCGCCAGAACTGAGTTTGAAGTAAAATATATTAACCATATTTTAAACTATTTAAACAATTTATATTTATTTTCAACTTTACTTATTGTGGGATGCTTGGGTGGTTCAGTCAATTAAGTATCTGCCTTCGGCTTGGATCATGATCCCAGGGTCCTGGGATAGAGTCCCACCCACATTGGGCTCCTTGCTCAGCAAGGAGCCTGTTTCTCCCTCTGCCTGCTCTGCCTGTTCTGCCTGTTTCTCTCTGTGCTTCTGCTCTCTCTGACAAATAAATAGTACAAAATCTTAAAAAAAAAAACACAAAAAACACCTTACTTATTGAGATTCTAATATGTACCATGGCATGCACTGGGTTCAGACATAGAGAAAAGAACAAATCTCACAGAACACTCATGATGATATAGTTCATGAAGGAAACACACAGAAAATTAGAATAAGAGCAAATGATCAAATTATACTTTTTGTATGGTAGAACAGAAAGCTGAGACCTGAAAAATGAGTATGAATTAACCAGGTGAAGAGTGGAGACAAATATATTCCAGGTGGTGACTTTCTCCAAATGTACATCTACGGAAGAATTAACTACTGGGTCATGAAGTGCACTACTCTTCTCCCAGAAAAAATGGGCATTCACTTGGAAATGACAACTACAAATAAACATACTTATCTGAAACTTAGAGATTTATGAGGAAAGATAAAGGGGCCCATAAAGCCATAGGGAAGAAATTTCTGAGGCGTGGTCTGTAGTAATAATGTGAATGGGGGAAAAAAAAAAGAAAAATGCATTTAAAAAAGTAGGAGTAATCAACTCTGTAGAAGGTTGTGAAATGAGAGAAAAACACATATTAGACTTAGGAACTTGGAATGTTAGAAAATGTTAGTGAGAACAGCTTTGTTCAATGATATATGCCAAATTATGATTGGAATAGACTGAGTTTTAGAAGCAAAGTGGTGAAGTAGAGATATTGTGGGACAACACTCTTTCAGGCAGTTTCTGTGCTGGGAGAGTAAACTGATGGGCAGGAACCAGATAATGGGTCTGGACAGTTTTAGCTTGCTTTACAAGGAGGTACATCATTACACATTTACTAAGCTGATAGACTGACCCCACAGAAAGGAGGGTTGAAGGTGCAAGAACAGGGGTGAATAATTAATGAAAGTCATTCATAAAGTGGTAGAAAGAACACAAGTGGAGGGTTTGATTTTGTATAAGAGGAGAAAAGAAGTGGATAATTAAGGCAAATTTGTAGACTTGGTAATGGATTAAGTAGTGCTGACTGTTTGATGAATGGCTTTTACTCTACAAATGTGAGGCTAGGTCATGACAAAGCACGTTTGGCAATTTTTGTAAAGAAATTATGAAATAACTGCAGAGAGTAGTTTTTTTTTCTCCCTTTAGCTATACTAAACAGGGGACTTCTACATTTCAGACAATAACAGCTGCCCATAATTATTATGGCCTTGAAAATTGTGTATGAAGAGGAGAGAATAGAAGAGAATATTGGGAAGAACTTTAGATATGTACTCTCCTTTGCAAAACCAAGTAATGCCAGAATTATTGAACTTCATTGTAATTATTTTTGTCTTATTTTACCTTTTTTTCACTTCCTTTGTAATTTTGTTGTAAAAAAAAAGTGCATTTGGGTGCTATGTGCACACACACACACACACACACAGTAGGACCACTGCATATAAGGAAGAGAATTTCCATAAGACTAGTGATTTTTGCAGGCGTTTATTCCCCACCAATGGAAACAATAATAAAGATAATGTTATATTGAATACCTTATACTCTTGGATTCATTATTCTTAAAATGATCATTAGGTGCTGCAACTTTTCATGCCCATGTTTCTGTGCTTTTTCCATCCATACCGTCTCTTGTAAAAACAGAACAGCATGCTGTGCTTTGTAATATCCCATTGGTGCCCACAGTTGTTTCGTCAACTGTTCACTATTGGCCTTTCTCATGGATATTTTTGGCCTAAAAATAATGAACAGGTGGTGTGGAGGTAAGAAGCCATGTGGGTGTTAATGTGGTATTGCTTTCTGTAGAACAAAAGGAAGCATTTTCGGAATTTCAGGCTGCCAATATACTTAGTTGGCACCTGCTGTCTAAACTGGAACACCATTTTAAGAGCAGGACTGTTGCCATCACAACAGATGGTTATGAGTATTGACAGCCAAGTGATCATGTATGTACATCAGTTGTGGGTGTTGAAAGCAAGCTGCTCATTTAAGAAGGTCAAACAGCAGTCTGTCCAGAGCTTCCACAAATAATATTAAGAGGGTTAGCTGTCTAGTTCTCATATTCTATTAATTATCTTCTTCCTTATTCTCTTATACAACTACTTAGATAATTCAGGCTGAGAATTTTATATTGCAATCAACAGAACTCAGTGGCATAGCAGATGCCCTGAATCTGGAATAAGTAAAACAATTAACTTTGATAGCCAAAAAACCCAAAAAGACTTAAATGTCACATAAAATGGGAGGGAGTTGTGGGTAAATTACATGTAATATGTTCTTTTTAAATAGGATGCTTGGTCTGATATTTTTATTCTTAAACAGCTCTCAAGGTTCCACTAAACTGTCCTGGCTTATTATTTATTAATTTTGGAAAATCAGCACATTATAGATCCTGTGAAAGATCTATAGAGCATTGTTTCAGCCCTTCTTCTGCACTAAATAAGCTAAATTCAAATACTACTAATCTACAATGGTGTATATTAAGTCATCCAATTTCAAATGGATTTTCAAAAATATTACAAGACATACAAAACATATATGTCCTCCAATAACTTACATCCAAGTTTCTTTAACCAACACTATTTTTATAGAAGAATTAATGAATGCATAGTAGTATGTGTGCCAGTCTGTAAAATGTTTTCCTCTCCATTTACCCCAAATTCTACTAACCATGACCTTGTTGTATTTCCTCTCTCTGAGTACGGGCAGCACCTGTTGCTTACTCTAACCAGTAGACAATGACAAAGGTGATGCCATATTTCCTTCAACATTGCATTATGTAATTTGTAACTTACTAGTGACTTGCTTTATTATCTTTGTTTCTCATGCTTTTAGGATGCAAATGGCCATGGTTGAGAAGTCCATGTGGTAAGAAATTGAAGTTACCTCTGTCCAACAGCCAGCAAGGAAGTGGGGAGAAGATCTGGCTGATAGCTACCAAAATAATAAGTCTTGCACTCCTGAAGACTTCAAGCAACTGAATCCTGCCAGTTCACCATGTTAGGTTGGAAGATGATCTTTCTTTAGACTAGCCTTAAGAGAGCTCCCAGCTCTGGCTGATACCTTGGTTATAAACATTGGAGATACAGAAGCAGAATACCAAAATGTGTGTTTATTTAAATGATGAAATTTGTGGTAATTCATTATGCAGAAATTTGCAACTAATATAATGTTCATTAATAAATTAATTACATTTTCATGTAATGAATGTACTGTATGGACTTACAACAGCAAAGGGAATTACATAGAGGAGATTGCCTTTAAAGTGATAAAGTAGGTGGTGTCTGACCCTAGAAGACAGAAGAGAGTAGGGTCCATAAAGAAATATCATGAATGTTAGGGAAAATGCTGATATGGAGATAAAAATGAAAATTTCTGCCCCAAATGACTCCACTCTTTTGTCAATTTTCTTATCTTTGAATTATCATCAATTTTCAGAGTTATTGGTATGTAGTAGACTCTCAATAAATTTTAAAAATAATTACAAAATAATGGAAAACTGGCAGTATACTCATGTATATATTATTTTGCAATTATTTATGAGATTTATGATTTAGGAATTCATATATATATACACATATGTGTATGAAGTATATAATATATGTAAATACAGGGACACCTGGGTGGCTAAGTGGGTTAAAGCCTCTGCCTTCGGCTCAGGTCAAGATCCCAGGGTCCTGGGATCAAGCCCCGCATCAGGCTCTCTGCTCGGCAGGGAGCCTGCTTCCTCCTCTCTCTCTGCCTGCCTCTCTGACTACTTGTGATCTCTCTCTGTCAAATAAATAAATAAAATCTTTAAAAAATATGTAAATACATTAAAATATATAAATATATAAGTGTATATATATATACACATATGTATGTGTATGTGTGTGTGTGTGTATATATGTAAAGATTTTGAATTAAATGTAACACTGGAGGTTACCCTACTTTTTTTTAAAGATTTTATTTATTTGACAGAGAGAGATCACAAGTAGACAGGCAGAGAGAGAGGGGGAAGCAGGCTCCCTGCCGAGCAGAGAGCCCAATGCTCACCCTGATCCCAGGACTCCAAGATCATGACCTGAGCCGAAGGCAGAGGCTTAACCCACTGAGACACCCTGGTGTTCCGAGGTTACGCTATTTTGTATCCCACTATGCTATTTCATTTGAAAATCAGAAGGGCTTTTTAAAATAATTTGTTTTGAGTACAGTAGAAATAAAATATTCTATGTTCTAGGAAAGCAGGGACAAATGGCAGTTAATGTTTCTTAAAAGGAGATGGGTAGAATAAATCATAGTGCAAGTAGAAGTATTGTGCTTTAATCAAAGGGACACACACCTCCTTTTTGCAGAGGGAAGGGAGGAGAACTGAAGTTATCAATATGAGTATGAGAACTTTGGGCAATCCCTTTATTATTCATTTTATTGGTTCTTTTACATATGAAGTACATAAATTTATAGGGAGGAAAGGAAAGAAAAAGGATCTAGTTTGAAATGACTTGAAGTAGTTATGAACAGTAGACAAAATAAAAGTATCTTGAGGAACATAAAAAATAAACAAACGTGATTAAGAACTAGTTGTTATTAGTGTTTATGAATGTATACTATAGTACTATGTCTTTGGTTTTTTTTTTTTTTCTATCAGCATTTGGTTGTACAATGACAGGTTTAGAGAAGTTATGTAGAGTTATTTTAAACATAAATTGGTATTCCTTGGAAAGTTAAAAATGAAAGAAGGGCAAGGAAATTAAAATAATGAAAAAGAAATGGTTCATAATATCACTTGTACATAAAGAAAGGCTTAGCATGTGATGATAAAAGGCTATAGTTAGAGATTAAGATATTTAACACTTCAAGGATATTTTAATTCCACATGATCCAGCATGTGACTACAGGATGAATGACAAAAAATATAGGAGAGAAAGTTATTTCTAGGAGATGATAATTTTTATCAAGTATATGAAAGCATTCTGATGGATTAGAGAGGGATTCTGTAGATCAGGTATGAAACTAGTAGATGAATAAAAATAATATCCAAAAGAAAATGATTACACCATGGAGAACTGTAAAAAGAAGTATATCAAGATGGCACAATCATCAAAGAACAGTGAATTTTGCAAAAGGATGAAAAATAGTTTAAGAATAAGAGACAAAGCAATCCTATATCCTGACATGAGGCATATGGAACATGAGAAAATAAAGGGCCTCTATTTGAGTGGACTGAAAAAGAAGCAGTTTTCTTGGTTAAGAAATAGTTAAAGGAAACTTTTGGACAAAAAAAGTTAAGAACACAGTTGAAGATGTTGACATCAGAGCAACAGTGTTAGAGGAGTGTAGGAATGAAGAAGAATAAACTCCACCAGGGAAATGGAAATTTAGTGGATTACCAAAAGATAAGGACAAACTGTAGGACTAATGCTCCAAGAAACTTATTTGTTGACCATTGACCAAGAAAAATAGTGATAAGTGGTGCAGTTGATTTAGACTTCATGTTTTCTTGCAAAACAGAGAGAACATTTAGGTCTAATAAAATATAGCAAAAGCCTGGAAAAGGCCATCCAGAAGTTATGATATGGAGCTGGGCATTACTCTTCCTGAGTTAGTATAGTCAAGGCTGTTACCAAGAGTCAAATGTCTTAGGGGTGTGAGAAGACAGTGAATCCATATAGCCTTTACTCAGCTCATTCTTGTTGGGGCAACATTCTGCCAGGTTGGATATATTGATTCACCTGATTTGCCACTTATCAAGGTCCTGCTTTATCTGAAAAAGATGTTGCAATGATTAGAAAATATTCATTTTGTAAAGTAAGAGCAATAACAATCATCTCAAAGAGTTAGAATTACAAAAATATAGAAAAATTCTAAGGCAAAAAAAAAAATCTGAGGCTGAGAGAAAATTTTAGTCATGGAGGCGTTTGGCAAATTTGATTGTAATAGCCCCCACCCCCAAAATGGAGACATCTTCGGTTAAAGATATAAGGAAAGCAGAATGAAAACAAACATTAAGCCCCAAAAAACCAAACTCATTTTTAAAGAAAAACATATTTCCTGATATTGATAACTGAGAAAAAAATTATTTCTCTTCTTAAAAAATGAGTTATCTTTACTTTTAAAAATTAAGAAAAAACCCTTTTTAATAAAGTACAGTGCATTCATAATTAGAAGATTAAATGATATGATTGCAGCTTAGTATCATGAATGAAACTTTAGAAGTATTAACACCCCATTTACAGGAAATACAACTTAGTCTATTTTTATTTAGTTTCTTCCAAAAAAAGCCAATGAAATGTGGGAAGAGAATTCACAAGTGGACAAGAAAAAATGAATTCTTTTTAAAAGAAACTGATTGAAAAGTTCAAAAATATCCTCTAATATATTCCTACAAATGAGAGGAAAAAATGTTTAGAAGTTTTAAAAAATAGTATATAAAATGCCTCTTTTTTCTTTGCATGAATCAATTTATTTATCACCAAAAGTGGAATTATAAATAATCTTCATATGATCATTGTAAGAATTAAATGTGGTTTTTAGAACTAGCTTAGTAGGTTGGTAATTTTTACTATTATTATAGACATTTTCCCTTCCCATTAAACATTTATTCGCTAATTCATGACTGCAAAATATTCCATCACATGGCTAAAGGTTAATTTCACATATTAATACTATATGCTAATTGACTTACTCAATCCAGAATAGACTTTTTTTTCCACAATAGCCTTTTTTATATCGTTCTTCATTTTAATCTCCCTGTACTACCTTATAATGCTTTTAAAAAATTAATTATTTTTAACTTTATTGAGGAATAATTAACAAATATAATTGTACACATTTAAAGAGCACAATGTGATAATTTGATATATATGTGGGGTATATATTTATTTATTTATATATAAAATTGCAAAATGATTAGCAAGATCAAAACAATTAATGCCTATATCATTTACTATGACTTATGCTAATCATTTTAAAACTAATAAAATATTATTTAACAAAATCAGTTGAGCTAGGCATTTGGTTAATATTTTATTTTTCTGTTTATAACGAATATATATATATAAATTTTATATGAAATATAAAATTTAGAAGTTTCAGATAAATGGCTAGATTATATGTTCTCTAGGAAATCTTTCATACATTTTTTTTCATACATGTTTTATTAATTACATCAGGTATTTGATAACTGGTATTTGGAACATTTGGAAATTCAAGGTTATTTTACATGATAAGATGAGGTTCTATTGAATGGCAAATGAAATTTCCACAACTCAAGAAATTGGGGGATGGAGATTTTGTAGGCCTGTTAATGGCAGATATACATGCTTTAGTAATCAGTGAGGCACAGGGAAGGGTTAAGTCCTTTCAGGAAAAAATGAAGATCTTAACAAAATACCTCTTAAAGTTATCAAGGCAGAATGGAATACCTAAGTGTAAGGTCTGAGCTTCCTCAAGAAACAAATCTGTTTGTTTCAGTAATAAAATTAATGAGTAGTCATAGCTTCAAAGTTCTATCATGGAGATTTGATATAATTATTTTAAATTTGGAAAACATTCAAATCATTGATCTCATGTTTGTTTGTTTTTCTTTTTCTTCTTCTTCTTCTTCTTTTTTTTTAAATCAAATAAATCCTGGGCACATGGGTGGCTCAGTCAGTTAAACATCTGCCTTCAGCTCAGGTCATGATCCCAGGGTCCTAGGATCTAGTCTCGCATGGGGCTCCCTGCTCTGTAGGGGAGTCTGCTTCTCTCTCTTCCCCTCCTCTTGCTTGTGATGTCTCTCTGTCTCAAGTAAATAAATAAAATCTTTAAAAAAAAATCCTTATAGTGGTTACATTTAAGCAATATGATTATGTTGAAACCTTCAAGAAGAAAGTTATAAATTGCTTCCTCAAGTAACTGTTGTATTGGATGAAGATGGAATTCTGGAAAACAATTGTCAAAGAGGATTTTTTTAAAGTAATTAATGGTAATCCTTGTTTTCATACATTAATTAAGAGAGCAAGAATAACTTGTTCTGTTGGTTGTTAAGGCCACTCTGTCATAGTGTAGGATGTAACACCGTAAAATTGTAATAAAGACAACTACCAATTGTCCTAATTCTAATAGCAGAGGTGTTAAGAGTCTGGCATTTCCAAAGTTAGAATTACTCTGAAATAATTTTTACCATTTAAAATGGAGAGTTATAAGGTAAAATTTTGAAGTATATTCTTGTACATCGTTAGTGAAAAGTTTGTCTGATTTTTAGAAAGACCATGTTTTATATGATAATTTGGAGAACGGCAATTCTGATCAAAGACAGAATCAGACTATAAGACTGTTACAGTGAGTCATTCCACACTGAGATGAGGTGGCCTGAACAGAGATGTGATAGAATTGGCAGAGAGAACAGTGGGTGCGGCTAAGATATATATCAAACAGACACAGAACAGACATTTTAATCTACTGATATCAGAAATTCTGGTTTAGGAGAACTACACGGTGTCAGATTATAGCCCTAAATTTTAGTGCACGCATACACCTTTACTCTTATTAGCAGTGGCATTCACTGCATGCAACTGTGTGTGTGTACAGGACATAAGATTTAAACCCACTGTTTAACTAAAGATGAAACTGTTTCACTGAACTTGAAATGTCCTAAGGTATCTTTTTTTTTTTTTTTTAAGATTTTAAGATTTTATTTATTTGAGAGAGAAAATGAGAGAGACAGAGAGAAGGAGCAGGAGAAGCAGATTCCCCGTTGAGCAGAGAGCCTGATGTGGGACTTGATCCTAGGACTCTAGGATCACGACCTGAGCCGAAGGCAGCCACTTAACCAACTGAGCCACCCAGGTGTCCCTTAAGGTATCTTTCAGATGAAGAGTTGTACATATCAGTAGTCTTCATTATTGAGAAAAAAAAAAAAAAAAAAAAAGGTGGGGGGAGGTTTCTTGAGCAGGAAATGGAAATACCTGTGGCAGTTAGGGGTTTCTATCCTGGGATGCTCACTCTATTAGTCCCTGACTGCTTTCCTTGTAGAACAGTGTTTTGTTTTGTTTTGTTTGTTTTTTGTTTTTGTTTTTGTTTTTCACTCTCTTTAGATTCACAGAATGTTTAGCTGGTTCTTGTGAGATTCCCACCGACACTTAACTGAGCATGGATTTTGCACAACTACTCTTCTTGGAACTACTTATTTCTTCAGAAATCCTAGGTCAGCAATGTGGGCAATATTTACTGGATGAATGGGTAATAATTTTATGGATTTACATGCTATGGTAATTAAGAAGCAGAGCGCACCACTGAGTCAATGATACTATTTTCATGGAAAGAAACTTTCTACATAAAATGTAGATGATTTATCATTGAGTACTAATGTTGTCGTATAGATTTGTTGAGACATAATACATACAACAAAGTTTGCAGAAATGCAGAATGATATATTTTTATTGCCCATTAGGTTTAAACGTTAAATGATTTTTGCCAAATCTAGAACTCATTACTTTGTTTTTGATTCACTTTTAATCTTTTCTAATATATAATACTTCAAGAATTAATGTTAATATTTGCCTTAAAGTGATTGTTGTGGTCCAACTGAGAGTTTCATGATGGTGTGGGTTTCCTCATAGTGACTAAAAGCACTCAGCATTCATTAAATAGCTTTTGTCCATTGCAGAATCAATTCCAATTTTCTGCTTATCATTCCTTTCCTTCTCTATTAACAGCTTCAATGACACGTCATGAGGAAGAAGAATATTTATGTCTTATAGATTTCTCTATTTCTGATTTTTTGGCAGATTAAATCTTTAATCATCTCTGATTATTATGAGGGACCATGAATCCCACTTTGGAGGGGCATGGTGGTATAAAAGCAAGCAAGCCAGTGACTGATAATAGTTGCCAAAATAGATATTCACCAGGCATAAACACTAGAAATTTCTCTTTGCAACAGATAATCAAGTCCACATGATGCGCAGGAGAAATATCTACCTCACAGGATTTGGAATGTTCATAAGATCAGCGCTTGGCAAAAATAGAGCTATATCTCAAATTATGTTAATATTTTAAAGATTAATGATGTCACAAATACATAAAAGTATAGAGTAGTTCTGATTAAAAAACATAAAGAAAATGTGAATAGAGGTGGACATCTAAATTTGTTTATTTATGAAGTTTTTGAAAACAAAGATAAATAAAATCAAAATAAAGAAAGATCACACTTATTTGTACACCATTGACATATGTACTCACATGTTTACACATTCATTTTGGGCTAAGACTACATATTTTTATATTTACAGATATTTACAAATGCATAAAAAATTACAATTCAATAGAAGGTTTTTGTTTTGTTTTGTTTTGTTTTGTTTGTTTGTTGACAAAAGCAGTGAGGGTATTATGTAGGTAAGCAGCATAAACGTCAGTAAGGGAGTAGAGCTTGCTAAAACCAGAGATATACATGATTTCATCCAGCCCTACTATACCTGTATCTTTAAATGTAGAGGTAAGGCATTCACATATTTAACAATCCCCACATAGTTGTATACCTGACAATACTTGAACAGCTATTGGGTTAAGAATTTAAAAATTACCAATTGAAAATTGTTGTAAGAAAATAAGAAAATACTATAAATCGTCATAAAGTAAAGAAATTATAAGTAATGTAACAGTAATAAAATTATATTATTCATTAAATCGTAAAAGTTAAATACATAGTAATATGTATTATGGCTCAGGGTATGCTTAAAGTCAGATACTCTAAAATGAATAGTAGAATTTTAACTGAAACAAATTTTCCAGAATCCATTTAAAAATATACAAAGAGAGACACCTGGGTGGCTCAATGGGTTAAAGCCTCTGCCTTTGGCTCAGGTCATGATGCCAGGATCCTGGGATTCAGGGATTCAGCCTTACATCTGGATCTCTGCTCAGCAGGGTGCCTCCTTCCCCTCCCCCCCGCCTGCTTGTCATCTCTGTCAAATAAATAAATAAAGTCTTTAAAAAAATAAAATAAAAATATACAAAGATACTAAGTGTTCATTCATATTGAAGAACAGCCTTACTTCTGGGCATTTATCATAATAAAAAATCAATATTCTAAAATATTTATTTATTTAGCACATGTGAGTGGGGTTAGAGGCAGAGGGAGATAGAGAATCTCAAACATACTCCCCATGACCCCAGCATCATGACCTGAGCCAAAATCAAGAGTTGGACACGTAACAGACTGAGCCACCCAGGTGACCCTAAAGATAATATTTTTAAAAAATTAAATATAGATAATTCATTTCATTATGCAGTTTAACAATAAAAGTTAAAATTTTCAGGGCTCCTGGGTGGCTAGGCTGGTAAAGATTCTGACTCTTGATTTCTGGTCAAGTCATGACCTCAGGTTGTGAGATCAAGTCTTGAGTTGGGCTCCAGCTGGGCATAGTTAAAACTTTCTAAGTGTCCAGTAATAGAAAATTATTTCAATAAATTATGGTATATTCATTAGACTAAACATTTTATGGGTGTAACATTTTGTTTAGAAAAATATCTAATCATAAAAATTAAGTAAATGAAAAAAGGAATGGTGCTGATAATATATACAGATAAAGATAAGTTTAAACCTATACGGACAAAAAGACTTTCTAGTTAGAAAATATACCTTGGAAATCATTTGAAAATTAATTTTTTCTTATGTTTTTATTTAAATTCAAGCTAGTTAACAATGCAGTGTAACATTAGTTCCAGGCATACAATATAGTGAACCTACCCTTCCATACAACACAGTTCATCACAAGTGCACTTCTTGCCTTTTTTTTTTTTAAGATTTTATTTATTTACTTGATAAAGATCACAAGTAGGCAGAGAGACAGGCAGAGAGAGAGAGGGGGAAGCAGGCTCCCTGCTGAGCAGAGAACCCAATGCGGGGCTTGATTCCAGGACCCCAGGACCATGACCGGAGCCGAAGGCAGAGGCTTTAACCCACTGAGCCACCCAGGCTCAGGCGCCCCTATCACAAGTGCACTTTTTAATCCCCATCACCTATTTCACCCATTCCCCCCACCCACCTCCCCTCTGGTAAACATTCATTTGTTTTTTATAGCTAAGAGTCTCTTGGTTTGTCCCTCTCTCTTTTTATTTCCCTTTGCTTATTTTTTTTTCTTAACTTCCACCTATAAGTGAAATCATATTGTATTTCATTCTCAGATGTATTTCACTTAGCACGATACTCTCTAGTTCCATCCACATCATTGCAAATGACAAGATTTCATTCTTTTTATGGCTGAGTAATATTGCATTGTGTGTGTGTATATATAACTTTATCATATAAGGTTGTATATTATATATATACAGTAATGTATATGGTATATATGCCATCCACCCATTCATTGGTTAATGACACACAAATTCATGAAGAAAATTATTTTACAAACACAGTAGCTCTCTTTACATATTTGTAAAACTCATTGTGGGAATAGCTTACCAACTACCGAAGAATGAAGTATTAATTGAACTTATTATTTTAAACCAATTTAGTTCATGACCAGAAGAAACATAGTTGCTATGATAATGTCAGTGATGCGAGTTTAGCTATATAGTTTGAATACCCTACAGGATGAACAATCCAGTTGGTAAGTGGGATTATGAGTCATTGTATTTATGGTTATTTTATCATATGTTCATGAAAACACAATGCTTCAGTGTAATTTAAGAAAATGAAAAGATAATCTTTCAGTGGGATCAAAGATGGTTCCTGAGAAAATCTGCCTGTAACATTTTGAGTATAAATTCTATAAAGAGAGAACATAAAATTTATTTTTCACTTATTTCAAATTAGCATAATTTTTTTAAGTTTATGCTAGGCGAGTTAACCAATTTTCTATTTTCTGTGATTATAAAATTATTTCAAATGTATTTTCTAAAAATAAAATGCTTCTCAAAGTCATCTAATGACATATCAGAATATATTTTTACATTGGAATATTTAAATTGATCTTTAATAAAAATAGACCATTTTAATGGGTTGTTTGCAATTTTTCCTCACTCTGGAACCCAGATGAGACTTATGTATGTTTTCTAAATAATCTGAGACATTACTGGAAGTTTATTGTGCAGATGAACTTGAAACATGCTATTCATTATGCTTTTCCTCCTCATTCTTCTTCTATTATTATTGCGCTATATA
Organism: Martes martes; assembly: GCF_963455335.1. Classification (NCBI taxonomy): domain Eukaryota; kingdom Metazoa; phylum Chordata; class Mammalia; order Carnivora; family Mustelidae; genus Martes; species Martes martes. The sequence continues at coordinate 20,760,082 of NC_137888.1, read as the reverse complement.
TTTTACATAAGTATTTCGCATATATTTGCGTACACTAACCCATCCAATCCTCACAACCCTGCAATGTACATAATGTAGTTTAGAAGGTGAGAGTGACTTGCTGGAGATCACACTTATCATCATTAAAACAGCTGGGAGTTGAACCCAGGTAATTTGGTGTCCTATGCCTAACCACCATATTCTATTTTAAATGCTTTGAAAAATTAAAGACAACACTTACAGTAAATCTATGTCATTGAGACTACAAAGAATAAAACTTCATATATATTCAGAGTGACAATATGGTAGGAATAAGATTTGCTTTACATGTAAAACTCAAAACTCTAAAACTCCTACAAGACAATATAGTAGAAAATGTAGGTAAACTAGGGTATGGTGAAGACTGTTTAAATACAATAACAAAGGCATGATTCATGATAGGAAAATGACAAGCTGGGCTTCATTAACAGCTACTCTGAGAGAACATCAAGGGAATGAAAAGACAAGCCATAGAAAGAGGGAACATTATCTACAAAGACTCATCTGATAAAAGAGTGCTACCCCAAGATATACAGAGTAAACTTAAAACTCAATAATAAGAATACAAAAACATATGATTCTGCTTCCTGTTTTTTTTTATTTATTTGTTTTCTTTCTAATTTTAAGAGCAGAGATAGAGAAAAAGAGAAACAGTGATACAGATATATGGGGAACAAGAGACAGTGTCAGAAATAAAATGTAATTCATGGATTTCGACACTGGGAAAAAGTTGTTAATTTAACCTATTTTACGTGTCTGAGTATAATATTGTAAAACTTAAAACTACCTCAATTAGTTAAATTTTAAACTTTCATAGAATGAACAGGAATTATTTACCCTGTTACTATAAGGGAAGATAAAATTAAACAACAACAACAAAACTCCCTATCGAAAATAAAGGAAGAGACTTGCCCCATTTCCTTTTCCCTGAACATTTACTTTAGAAAACCCATAATTGCAAATTATTTCTCTGTTTCTTTGAAATGTATGTAAATATTTTTAAAAGCTAGATAATGCTATTGTTAACCTATAGTCCAGTAATGTCTTACTCAAACTGGGCACTGCTTCCCTGCAATGGAATCATTAAAGAAGCTAGAGTCTATTTCCCAATTTCTGTAGGAGGTTAGGAGCCTAAATTCCTCAGATATTGTTTCAATTTAAAAAGTACTTTGTGCCCCCAAAATATGAAAGTTCTCCCCCTGCCTTTGGATAAAACCAATGAGCTAGCACAGGTGGTCACCCCAAATACCGAGTGAGTTTTAGAATGAACTCCGTGTCACAAATGATGTCTTAGAGCCTCTACTTGAGAGCTAGCTGTTTACCTAGCCAGCATGTGTGTAATGGGTTGTATCTACTTGGCTTTGTAAAAGGGTAAGATTGTTATCTGCCTTTGCAACCTCTTAGCAGGTTGCCTGCAATGCACAATGCATTCTGGTTTAATGCTTAGTCAATAATAAAACTGATTTGTTTCTTTTCTACTTCTTTGGAGAGGCTTTATGGTTTGGAAGGAGATTCTGGTTTTAATTATAGTTTCTGCAACATTTCCAATTGCTAATTAGTCTCAGCTATTTGCGTTATGACATGATAATGGTGTGTTAGGGGTTTTGTTTTGTTTTGTTTTAATAACCTGAATCTGCTGTTTATGGAAAACTCCAAAGTCTCAAACATTTCCAAAGTATGAGTTGTAAACTTTGAACTATCAGAATTTTTATATGCATCATCTTAAGTTGCTTTCATTTTTATTTTTTCACTTTTTTAGTGCATTGGTTCATGGCAGGATAAGAAAGAGAATATCGTGAGGAAAAAAAATCAAGTATCTTAATAGTCAAAGCGCAATAATTCACAGAACTTAAAACAAAATATATATTTTTTTTCTTTTTCTTAATAGCTACGTAACTGTGATTCATCCTAATATTTTTATCCAGATTTACTTTCATCTTTTGTGACATTGTTAATAATCAGTGTATACAATTAACGAAGGCAGCACTTGTAATGGCTTCCTAAAAGATGAAATGAAATAACTTAAGACATGACTTTACCTTGTCATTATTTGTCATTTTTCATTATATTTGAGATAATATTATGGACGTTTAAAATTAATATTCACAGACATAAGACTCAGAACCATAGTGGCAATAATAAATGGCATTCTTTAAAGCAGAAAAGACTGAACTCACAGAACTAAATTAAATGTGAAGGCTAAAATCATTTTGTTATGATCATAGAATTAAGAATTTGGCAATTACATAATTAGAACTGGATGGATAAAAAACAATACTTCTTTATTATATAATTCATGATTCTGACTCTTATGTATGACAATTCATAAAATATGTGCAAATGACCAATTTTATTTCTAACTTACTAGTGAAATGTATGTTATGAGGAAAAAGCACATATTTAATAGTTAGAATGCTAATATTACTAGAAATAAATCCATTCTTCTCTGTAATGTATAAGTGGATATGGTAGGAAAGACATGGTCTATCTCAACGCTCCCCTTCCAATCACTCCCCTTAGCTTTAAAGGTCTTACAGAAAGAAATTATTTAGATTCAAGAAGGGAGTTTTAAATGAGTGTTTCTCCTCACAACATTTTAATGATGTTTTATGTATTGGTGAGATAGTAAAATCTGGCTGTATAAAAATGTTTTAAAGATTTATTCACTAAGCATATTTATCACTCAAGACATACTTCCTATTCATGTCTTTATTTTGTTGCTCACTGCTATTCACAAACAAATCAATGTTAATTGTTTTTTGATGAAACTAAACATGTCAGGAATGAGTCTCTAAATTTGAGTTTGTGAACTTTTCCAATATGGTAAGTGAAATAATGTTCTCATAAAATAATGAACTGATCAAAGAGGCAGTAAACCTAATAACAGCAACAATTAAATCAATTAAATTTCTCAAGAGACTATGAATAATGACACTCAAGAAAAGTAGGAAATATTTAATTACACATTTTTCTTTTCAGAAATAAATTACTGAACAAGATAGTTTGGGATTAATAAAATCATTTTATTAATTATGATCATAGTTTTTTTCTAATTGAAACAGAAACCCAAAATAAGAGTGGCTTAATTTTTTTTTTCTCTCACTAAGTAATCTAAATACAGAGATTCAAGACTGTTATGAAAGTTACACTTTACAAGGTTGACCACGGACCCACACTCCTGCAGTGGTTTTGCTCTGTCATCCCTACCATGCTTCCCTCATCTGCCCAAAGTTGTCTTACTTATATATCTCATGTAGCAAAGTAGAAGAAGAGAGGGAAGCCATTCCACTTTGAGGAAAACATCAGCAAGTAAACCACAGTACGCTCTCTTCTATACCTCTGATCAGGTCCCAATTATATTGCTATATTTAATATTGTAATGTAAGAGATGATATGGAACATTATCTTATTTTTCTAGGCAATAATATGGCCAGTGCCTCCCAACTCCAAAATTAAATAAAAACAAACAATACCAAAAAATATAAACAAAAACAAAACAAAACAAAACATCACCAAGAAAATCCCCCGAGAATAAGCCTCAATACCAAAAGGAAAAGAAGGGAAACTGAAATTAAAGGAAAACTAGCAATCATAGGGACCAAAACAAGTAGAGAAAATACTAAAGCAAATTACTCATAATTTATATGGAAATTCAACAAAATTAATTTAATACAGTGTAGTGAATTATATTAACTATATATTCTTCTTTCAGTCCAAAATACTGGAAGTAATCTTAACTTACAAATAAATTCTAAAATACAAATATTCTAAAATGTCTTATAATAATAAATGTAGTATATGCCTCAGAGGACCTGAAGGTATTAGAAGGAGATTTTAGGTATATAAAGATGAAAAATCCAGCTAATACTGTTCAAGATGACATAATGATGCATTATGATTCTCAAACTGATGACAATTTTCTCTAAACTGGTGGCTATGAAAAATGACTACGTATAGAGTGCAACTGAACTTCATTATTTGAAACATTTCAAAATACAGAATTTTGTGTTTAAATGTATTGTGAAGTTTTCAAAATAAAAGTAAAATTTTATATGATGCATTTATTAATTAATCAGCACTATAATAAATAATAAAGAAATCCGCTTTGTATAATTTTCATCTCGTCTCTTGAGGAAGTATGGTAATAAACATACACACATGCACAATCTGGGGATGAGCACTTTGTAATAGTCATGCTGAGTGCTAAATTGTAATATCAAGATTATTGCCACATCAAGGTCACTTTCCTTCTGGTGTTTGGGAAAAGCAAGGTAATTTTTAGGGGGAAATGTTACGTGTTTTGATATGAAGTAGATTACAAGGTTTTATACATTTCTCAAAAGTCCTCAAGGTTTACATTAAAATCTATCCATTTTACTTACATAAATTAAAGCTCAATATAATAATAAATTCCAAGTAGGGGAATTTTTATAGGTAAAGAATTTGCTATCTCATTATATAGATTTAATTTAACTCTGTTTTAAAACACTGAGGCACTTTTCTCTTAAATAATATTATGTGAAAAATAAGACATTATTCAATTTTATAAAAGATTTGAAACAAGCAAACAAAAAAAAGATTTGAAACAAAATGCCCAGAAAAAATTCCTTCATATTATGTAAATTATATCTCATTATAATATTATAAAATAATTTGAATTTTATTTATAAAAACAATAGATTATAAAAAACTTCTTAATATAATAAAGCATTATTATATAACAATATACAAAGTTTTCTTGTTATAACAAAAGTATCAATATAACAATAAAATTGTCTCTAATACTAAGTCAGAAGTGAGCAAGTGGTTTAAGTTTTCTGGCATTGCTAATCCACAAACACTTTGTGTGATACTCATTACACAAGGAAGTTCTGATATTCCTCAAATATCTCAAGGTACCAAATCTACAATACTTACATAGAAGAGGTATATTTGGAAATGGTGTCATAATGTAGGAAAATCTTCAAAAGGAGTATTCTACCCTTAAAACTTTCCTGACTAGGAAAATAAGAATTTCAGATAATAGATTTATTTAATAAAACTAATACAATTTTACTAGCATTTTTTTCTAAAGCATTGCAACATAATGATATTTCCATTTAATGGTTATATGTAATTCTTGTTTTTTTATTGAATCAATAATCCTTTAAAATGTTTAAAATTACACTTATCTGGTTTTAATATTTATTATGGAATGCAATGAATATAATATTTTATAATCTGGACCTTCATTAAATTCTGGTCTCCAGAGTTCATTTCATGGACTTGCCATTGTAGGTAAAGATGAACTATAATGAGGTCCTTAGGTAATTTCCGGAGCTAATACTCTGGAGAGCTACAGTATAAATTGACCTTATACAGAAATATTCTCTATATTATGTTGCATGTTAACACTTCTGATGTTTTACTGCCCACAGAAAACACATTATATGAAAATAAAACATAGTATTTTAGACCCTTGATAGTCTTCTACTTTATATAGGTGAACATTTTTCAGAGTACACTGGTCACTCTGCACAGCAAAATAGATGAAAACCCATGCCAAATTAATATATTGTTAAGTAACACATACTTCATTTATGTATTCAAATGTTTTAAGGACCTACATACAGAACAAGTTCTGTTTGCTCTGAATAAACCAAAAAGCAAAAACATACTCTCTATTTCCATAGGTATTGCATGCTTGCAAGAGGAATCCAAGAAATAAAAAAAAAAAGAACAATAAATGTGCAATATGTCAGATGTACAAGTGTAAGAAGAAAAAACGAAGAAGGTGAAAAATATGGGAGAACGGTAGAGGTATTATTTGTGAAAATGTGTCTGATTAAACTAAGAAAGCAGGGATGTAGATACCTGGCTTACAATAAAAATGTATCTTCACACTCAAGGATCTGCAGGTTTCCTGGAGTTCAGCTAATCTCGTTTAGGTTTGACTGAGCAGTTCTACTTCATTTGGGAAGAAGGCTGTCTGGATTTGCTTCTCTGTAAGATGGGTCTAGGCTGGCTTCATTAATTCTTCTTTGGACTAGGCATATTCCCGTCAGGGTGAATCACAGACAGGCAAACGAACTACAGAAGCATCTTTTAGAACTATCTTCATGTCAATATGTTCATGTCCCCTGACCAAAGAATGTCACATAGGCAAATTTAATATTAATATGAAAAAGAAATATGTTTAATCCACACTGGGAGAGTATTGCAAAGCAATGTGACAAAAGGTATGGGCTTATGATCTTATTACACAGAGAGAAAAATTAGAACCAGTCTTTCATTCTTCTGTGTTTGAGAAAGTACAGGGTCTTTTGACCATGGTAAAGATATTGTATTTCATTCTGAATGAGATATGAAGCTATGGTAGGATTTTGAGCAAAATAAAGTTATTATCTGACTTATGTCTTGAAAAAAATCACTCTAATTATCTTTTGAAGAATAGACAGTCATCAAACAAAGGGTGAGACTGGGAACCTTATAATAATCCAGGTGAGAAGGGGCCAAATCTAGACAAAGGTGGATAATGATATAGTTAAGTAAAAAATGATTAAATTCAGGATATATTTTGATGGTGAAAATAATAGGATTTCATCAATTATCCATTCAACAAATATCTATGGTGACAACTATGTGCCATTATCCTAAGTTCTCCAGGTACATTAATCAATAAAGCAAATGATAATCGTAAGAAACATAGATCATTCTAGTGAAGAGAACAGATAAAGCAGGAATGTAAACAATGAAACGGATGTTAGAGAGTGGCTAGGTAGGAAAACAAAGACAAAACTATGTGAAATTTTTATTTTGGGGGAGCTGGTTTCAGGTGAATTTATGTGGGTAGGAATGTTAGTGAAGACTTCACTAACAAGCTGACTTTTAAATAAAGACCTGAAAGAAAGTAGGGGATTCAACCATGCAGATATCTGAATAAAGAGTACACAAACAATTGTAAAAAGCTCTCAGTTAGGAGCCTACTTACTACTGTGTTACTGTTAGGGAATGGAGGAGAAAATCCTAATGCATTTGGAGCATAGTAAGCAAATGGTATAAGAGCCTAAAAAAGAACAAGAGTTCTCCATGATTTTGGGGGCCGGGAAGTTCAATAATCTGACTTCTGTAAACTGAAGACCCAGGAAAGTTAGTGATGTAAATCCCAATCTAACATCAAAGGTTAGAGAACTAGAAGTGCCCATGGCTTAAATTCTAGGACGAAGGCAGAAGAAAACCAGTGTCTCAGTTCAGTGGTCAGAGCAGTCTGGATGATGCTCATTCATACTGGGGAATACAATCTGTTTTATTTAGCCTCCTGATTTAAATGCTAATCTCTTCCAGAAACACCCTCACAGACCCACTTGATTAAAATAATATTTAGCTAAATTTTGGACGTCCTATGGTTCAGACAAGATGACATATAAAATTAACCATTACAAGTGCATTAGCATTTTATCTGATTTGAGAAGTCATAAAAGGGTTTTTTTCTAGAGGGTTCGTATGGGTACCATTTTGGAAATAAAAGGATAAAATAAAAGGTGAGGAAGATTGGTAGTAGTTTGAACCAAGCACCCAAACCAAACCAACCTGGAAGGTATATGTACAAAATATAGCCCAGATTTAAGAGGTTTCAACCAGAATGGTAACAGTCATTATGATGAAATGTGGTTATATTGTGGATATATTCTGAAATAGCAGGGACAGAACTTTCTGAAAATGTCAGATGACATTTGTGAGAGAAGAAAGGAATTAATTACATCAATGTTTTTCTTCTGAGAAACTAGAAAGTTGATATCACCATTTGATGATATGAAGAAGACTGGGGTGAGGAGATTAGTTGGGTGCTGTTTCATTTTTTACAGGTGAAGATAGGCGTCAATAGTTTTTATTCAGACTTGAAATGATGTCATTTTTTTTAAAGATTTTATTTATTTATTTGACAGAGAGAGATCACAAGTAGGCAGAGAGGCAGGCAGAGAGAGAGAGAGGGAAGCAGGCTCCCTGCTGAGCAGAGAGCCCGATGCGGGACTCGATCCCAGGACCCTGAGATCATGACCTGAGCCGAAGGCAGCGGCTTAACCCACTGAGCCACCCAGGCGCCCCGAAATGATGTCATTTTTAGACATTATTTAGGTTGTCGTTATTAGGCTAAAAGGTAGCTGAATTTCTGTGTCTAGAGTTTGGAGAAGAGGTCTGGGCTAGAGATAATTTGGAAATTGTCAGTATTAGGTGATAGACAAATCTATGACTATCATAGATGACCTAGTGATCAATCATTTTAACATACAGATTCTGGATGTCAGGGATTTAAAAAGCATAGTATAGCAATTGCTTGTCTTTATTCCATGAAACGAGGGACTTCACTTGAATTCCATAAAAATGATAAGCAACTCATCAGCTAGGTCAGGACTTATCTGTATGTATATTCATTTATGTGCACTTTGACCCTTGTAGTTGGATGAGACCTCAACTGAGGTTGTTAGATAAAATACTAATACACGGTCTTTCCACGTGACCTGAGCCTTATTGCAGTATTGCAGACAGGAAAACCTTCTTACAAGTCAGTTTGGGGCTCTAAATACAAGTATCTAAAGAAAGTCAGGTGGCAGCTCTATTTCCTTTTATGACCCAGCCTCAGAAGTTATGTAGGACTCACTTCTGCCTTAGTGATAAGACCCTCCAGATTTGACAGTAGAGAATGTATGTCTTATATCTTAATGAAAATAGTATCAGATTCACATTATAATAAGAGCATGTGGGAATGGAGATATGGCAGTCATTCTAAAAAATACATAATCTGCCAGTCTTGATCATGTTACCCATCGCTCATAACATTTTAGTAGTTCCCCGTTGCTTCCTGTAGATGACGAAGCCCGAGTGCCATTCTTGTTCCAAGTCTTAAGCTTCATTTTTGATGTTGCTGTGCACCTCTCCTGACTCAGATACCTTACTCTTTTAACATCTTTTTGTCCATTTTTCCAATGCATTTTTACCCCCCCAAATCAAATAAAAATGGAATGAATGAATGAATAAATGAAGTAACCCATAGACGGAAGAAACTGAACTGTTGGCACCTTAACAACATGGGTAGGAACTGTTTAGATCCACTTATATGTGGATTTTTAAAAATTAATTAATTTATTTTAGAGAGGGAGCGGGGGTGGGGTGCAGAGGGAGAAGAAGATGGAGAGAATATCCAGCAGACTCCCTGCTGAGTACAGAGACCAATGTGGGTTTCCATCTCATGACCCTGAGATCATGATCTGAGCCAAAGCCAAGAGTCAGACACTCAACTGACAAAGCCACTGAAGTGCCTCAATATGAAATTTCTTTCATTAAATACAGTATAGACTATAAATGTATTTTATCTTTCTTATGATTTCTTTAATAACATTTTATTTTCTCTAACCTACTTTATGATAAGAATACAGCATATAATACATGAGCATAAAAAATATGTGTTCATCATCTGTGTTATCAGGAAGGCTTCTAGTCAATAGTAAGCTTATGGTAGTTAAGATTTGGGGGAATCAAAAGTTATCCATGTGTAGGGGACTCAGCACCCCTAACTCCCATGTTGTTCAAGGGTCAACTATAGTTCAAAGAGAAATTAGATTTCCTTTGCTGACAAGAACAAGTTTCTTTGAATAGGATGTACTTCCCATCAGAACCAGAACCTGCTCAATCCTTCACAAATGTGCATGCACACACATAAAAACACTTTAATATGTCCCCATATTAATTTTAAATTTCAAATATGCTTATTACTGAAATTGCATGTTTGCACAGAAGTTTTTTTTTTAATAAAACTTAGTGTAAGTTTCTTTTATTCTATGGTAAATAGTTTATCCACAAAAGTCATAAAAATCTGCAAGCCTGAGATTATTTTGAAAATTAGCTATATGAATTTTAAGTTTTGATTATAATAACTTGCTCTCAAGAAAACTAATGGGGGCTGTAGTTAACAACACAGTCTTTGTTTTTGTTGTTGTTGCTGTTGTTGTTTTATTATGTTATGTACACATAACAGTACACCATCACTTTTTGATGTAGAGTTCCATATTTCATTGTTTGCATATAACACCCAGTGCTCCAAGATGTTCATAGCAGCAATGTCCACTATAGCCAAAATGTGGAAAGAGTTGAGATGCACTTCAACAGATGAATAGATAATGAAGATGTGGTCCATATACACAATGGAATACTACTCAGCCATTAGAAAGGACGAACATCCACTAATTACATCTACATGGATGGAACTGGGGAGATTATGCTAAGCGAAATGAATCAGGCAGAGAAAGTCAATTATCATATGGTTTCACTCACATGTGGAACATAAGGAATAGCATGGAGGACAGTAGGAGAAGAGTTTTTGAAGTTAGTAGGATCATGGTTCAAATTCTATCTTTTCCACTTAATAGCAATATGACTTTGGGATTAAAACAATATTATCTATAAATAAGCAATTACTAAATATTTACTCAACTCAATATTATTATGATTATTCAAATAATAAATGGATATCTAATTACTTCTGTTAATTATATATTTACATGTTTAAAATTATTCCAACTTTCAAAGATATACATTTAATGCTTTTCAAAATTATTATTTGACATAGATAGGAATAGTATGTTATAAACAGTGCTCATCCCTCTCTCTAAATACTGTGATTAGCAATGCTCACCTATGTAAAAATACATACTGAGTTCCCCAGAGCTATTTTAGATCATATCTATTGTCCCAACATCCCATTCAGGTTAACATTTCCCCCCCCCCAGAAGAAAAGTGTTCTTGTTTGGAAAATAAATTATATGGGCATCCTAGATTCCCATCACTAGATGTATTTAAAAAGCCAACAAAAATAAATTAACAATTATTTTGATGTTATTTTTTTAAAGATTTTATTTATTTATTTGACAGAGATCACAAGTAGGCAGAGAGGCAGGCAGAGAGAGGAGGAAGCAGGCTTCCTGCTGAGCAAAGAAACCAATGCGGGGCTCGATCCCAGGACCCTGGGATCATGACCCAAGCGGAAGGCAGAGGCTTTAACCCACTGAGTCACCCAGGCGCCCCTTATTTTGATGTTATAATTAAATATCACTAGTAAGCTAAAATTTGATTTGAAGACTTCATGTAAAAATCTGGCTTAAAATTTTCAAACATTTCTAACAACTTTTAGGTTTTAATTTTCAAAAGAAATCACAAATTTTGGAAACATTAGTCACTTTTAAATTTACTGTTTAACATCTACAAATGGTTTGTTTATAACATATGTGGTTTTCTACTCTTTTTTCTATCATATTGGTAACCCACTTCCACTATTACTTTGTGTCTTAAGTTCAATTATTTACCCTTAAATATACATTAAAATATGTCACTATTTATGTATGCATGTACATTATTTATTGAAAACACAGAAACAACAACAGCACTTTGAAAGAGTGGTGCATGGGAGCAAGGCGTGGGGCAGAGGGGATAGAAGGAGAGAGAGAGGGGTTTCAATCTCAGGATCCTGAGATCATGACCTGAGCCAAAATCAAGACTTGAATGATCAGCTGACTGAGCCACCCAGGGGCTCCCAAAGTGAGATCTTAATGTTAGAGTTGGAAATAAGATTTCTGTGCTAAAGCTCATCCTAAGATTTTTGGACTGGTATTGTCTCTAGTCTCACGTTCAACATATGAACCCCTATAATATTCCAGTCAGTGTTCTAGATGATGGACAAAACTACCTGCCTTCAAGGACCTAATATTCTAGAGGGAAAATACATATTAAAATAAAAGACAAAATATGTATTAATTTATAAGTTAATGATAAAGGAAAAATAAAGCCAAGATTTAGATTCAGAAGTTTTGGGACTTCAAGTGTTGACATTTTAATGAGGTAGTCAGGAAAGATCTTTTTGAGACAAGGGAGAAAACCAAGGAAACACCTGATGAAGTGTTTCTGAGACAGAGGGCACAAGAGTTATAGAGGCCCTTTGTGTGAATTTACCTAGACCCTACCTTAAGTAACTGAACAAGAATGGTAATCAGTTTAGCTGGAGAAGGTTTGTAAGGAGATGTGATGAAGCAGATGGTGAAGAATAAAAGAGAGAAGAGGCCACATGATATTGGGAATGTGGTATATATTCCAATAACTGGTTTCCTTAGAGAAACAATAAGCCACTGGGACACTTTTATCAGAAAACTGGTAATATCTGAATTAAGCTCTCCAGCCATTGGATTGAAGGTAGGTTAACAAGGACCATGGATAAAAGCAGGGAGATCAATTAGATTTTACAGTAATCTTAGATGATGTGGTCCAGTTTGCTAGCAGTGAGTGGAAGTGTGAAGGATTCTGGACATATTCAAAGGGATTAATGAGATGGCAATAGTCTCTAACAGAGTTCTTGGAAGTATCAAAAGAGATAATATATATAGAAACCATACCACAGTGGTTGGCAAATAACAGTAAATTTAAAAGAGATTTGTGAGTGGTGGTAGTTAATAATAGGCAGGGGTATATTTATGGTGACATTAATGGTCATATGCTTCAGAACTCCTTACTCATGAAGGCTACTTCTCAGGAAATCTACTTCTATATTTCTAAATTTATATGGTTTTTCATAAAGAGGCTCTTCTAAATTGTATATGCTTCAGGTCACAAAATTTGGATCTGCCTCAGGGAAAGTTATAATGATAATAGTAGTAGAGGGAAAAAAAGAGGTGGAGGGGGACAAAAAGAGTAATAACAAAAGAAGATTGATAGAATGTACTAGATGTACAGTACACTAAAATAAAGTTTTTAAATGGCTGAAGAAAGATATGTGAAATATAAAAATAAATATACATATTTGCAACTTCTCAAGATCATAAAACTTTGCTGAGTAATGTTTAAATCTTATTAATCAACTTTTATGGTGATGAGAGGCCTCTGATGAGTTTTGCTAAAAATTTAGTTACTAATCTTTTTCAAGTTTTAATGATGTATAAAGCCATTTAAATCTATTACTTTATAAGAATTAATATGAGTGCTCCTGGTGGAATCTAGTGTAAACCCTGAGTAGATCATCTGGGATCGCTTCAAAATTTTACATCTTTCAGAAATGCTTGGTAAGTGGATGTGCCTATTATCAAACACTTTTTAATTATGTGAAATTGTCTTTCATTCACAGATGACAATGGTTATTAGCAAATATACCATTGTGGTGTATGAAGAAGGTATTCTAAATAATTTTAAAGTGTATTGATAATGCTGGTGTTTAATATCTTATGCCAAATTCATATATAAAATATATAAAATTGAATTAGTGAGTACACATTGAATTAGTGAGTACAACCTGCTTGATAAATGTCTTTTGTTTGCTTTTCATAACAACTGAATGGGTAGCTAAACTATTATGTCTGTTTTATAAATAAGAATCTTGGATTAATTAAATCTTCAAGATAGAATGTGGAAAAGCCAGGAAAAGACACAATTATAAAAATTATAATCTTCTATCCTTTTCAATAGATCATTCTCTTTAAACTATTATTTTATGTCTTTTTATCTCTCACTGTTTTTTTAAAGTATGATTGACATGACAGTATATTAATTTCAGGAATACAACCTGATTCTATTTTTATATATATTGTTTAATGATCACTGCAATAAATCTAGTTAATATCTGTCAACATACTTCATTATAATTTTTTTCTTGTGATGAAGACTTTCAAATATGCAATATAGCATTAATAACTATAGTCACCATGCTGTATATTATCTAACTTTCATCTTTAAAATGTTTCTTTCTTGGGGCGCCTGGGTGGCTCAGTCATTAAGAGTCTGTCTTCAGCTCAGGTCATGATCCCAGAGTCCTGGGATAGAGCCCCAAATCAGGCTCCCTTCTCCTGGGAAGCCTGCTTCCCCCTCTCCCTCTGCTGCTCCCCTACTTGTGTTCCTTCTCTAGCTGTGTTTCTCTCTGTCAAATAAATAAATAAAATCTAAAAAAATAAAAAAATAAATAAAAAAATAAAATGGTTCTTTCTTTAGGTGTTTAGCAGTTTTGGTCTGTTTTTTGTTTGCTTGTTTGTTTTAGTTTTGGTCTGTTTTAAATGACATCGCCATCAGTGTATTTTCTCCAGGAGGTTATTTTCTACATGAGCATAACAACTCCTCTCAAAAAATGCTGAATCAAGTTGTGAGAGCAAATAATAATTTTTCAGTACCAGAGTTTATCTAGGAATCTAATATCTTCACAGAATGTATAAATTCTGGCTCCTTCAAGTTTTTTTTTAATATCATTTAATATTCTAATGAGAAGAGGATTCACTTAAGTTACTTTTAAAGTTAGAATTTCTGGAGTTTCTCTTTACACTTTTGGATACAGAAAATATAGTTGTTGAGTTATATGAAATTGAACGTTTCTTCTTTCTAGTATTTTCTGCATTTCGGTTTCTCTGCATGTGTTTAATTGGGGATCAGGGATACAAAAATTATCATTGGAAGTTAACTTCTTAGAAAACAATATTACACATAATCAAAATTATTTTACAATTTTAAGGTTGAGAAAATTAGTCCTCAACTGCCTTAAGTTGTACGTTGTTATGTATTCTGGACTATACTATTTGTAATAATATACAAATTATATGTACTTGTAGTAATATACAAATTATATGTATGTGTTCATATATTGACTATTGGAAGAGCTTGAAATTTTGGAAAATAATAATTGTTTATGTATACATAAATTACATATTTCATCATAATTATATTTTAATTTATCAGACTGTGAATTGCTATATATAGTAAATCATTTAATTATTCAAATATCTAAATGAAATACAAATAGGTAAAAATAGTTGCCAACACTTAGACCATTTTTGGTGCAGAAACTATTAAGTGATAGGTATTAATATAGTAACATTAATATATTTAATTTTCCCAACAATCTGTTGAAGCAAGTGATATTATTATGTTAATTTACAGATGACAACTGAGGTGTAGATAGTTTAATTGCCTGGCTAACTGTAATATCAATGCCAAGTGATATAGACAGAATTCCTTCCCTACCTGTTTGGTTCCAGAATATAGACTCTATGTTTTTTTCAAGTTTTATTCAAATTCCAGCTAGTTAACATACAGCATAATATTAGATTCAGGTATAGAATTTAGTAATTCATTGCTTACATACAATACCTAGTGCCCATCACAAGTGCCCTCCTTAATACCTAGCACCTGTTTAACCCATATCCCTACCCACCTCCCCTCCAGTAATCATCAGTTTGTTCTTTGTAGTTAAGAGTATGATTCTTAAAAAAAAAAAAAAAAAAAAAAAAAGAGTATGATTCTAGGGGTGCCTGGGTGGCTTAGTGGCTTAAGCCTCTGCCTTTGGCTCAGATCGTGATCTCGGGGTCCTGGGATCGAGCCCCACATCAGGCTCTCTGCTCGGCTGGGAGTCTGCTTCCCCTCTCTCTCTCTGCCTGTCTCTCTGCCTACTTGCAATCTCTATCAAATAAATAAATAAAATCTTTTAAAAAAAGTATTATTCTATTATTATTATTATCTAGTATTATTCTATTCAGCCTTTGGTGGCTCAGTTGGTTGAGTGACTGGCTTACTCTTGGTTTCAGCTCTGATCATGATTTAGGGTCATGAGATTGAGCCCCCATTAAGCCCACTGTCAAGTCTCACATTGGCCTCTATGTTCAGTGGGGAGTCTGCTGGAGATTCTCTCCCTCCATCCCTCACTCTCCTCATGTTCTGTCCCTCTCTCTATTTCTTTCTAATAAATAAATAAATCTTATAAAAAAGAGCCTGTTTCTTGGTTTGCCTCTCTCTTTTTTCCCCCTTTTTTCATTAGTTTTGTGTCTTAAATTCCACATATGAATGAAATCGTATGGTATTTACACTGTACCCAATCACTAAGATTTCTCTCACAGCAGATGAAAGAAAAGTGACAGTAGCAGATATTTTGGCAAGAGGAAAATTACTGAATATTGGATGGAATGAACTGTTTTTATCATCACTGAGATAATTAAATATTATCAGATATATTAGTATCAATAAGACTAAATTAATCATAATTATTAAAACACCATTATAGAATTATGGGATAATATTGCAATAACATTCCAATGGTCAATGTAAGCTCAAAAATGTATCCTCTCCTACTGTCTTAGTAAAGTTGTCTCCATTTTGACTAATAAAAAATAAAAGCTTTATATAAATACCCCCCCAAGGAATGGTTCTACTCCTTGAAATGTGTTCAATATAACCCTAGAGAGAAAGATTGATTAGAATATTCATGGATATCTAAACCTATCAAATACTTTCCATTGGCCACAGTTTTCTTTATAGGTTTCTAAACATGGTCAATATTTTCTTAAGCTTTTCAGATGTCCTGATCTTTGTCTAAAGAGGCAAATAATTTTTGCTATCCTTGATCATGTCTGTTCAGAATGTCCTAGAGACCACACAGTAGAAGTTCTATTTCTACTCTCTGTCTTTTGTTTGTTTGTTTAATGGAACCATAATGTGGTCTCAACACCAATAGCAATGAAATAAAGTTATCTGATAGTAGCATGATACAATTTTAAATATCAATGATTATTATGGAGTAGGATATGAAACTAGTGCATATGAGGAGGAGACACATTTTTAAGGTAGGCAAAAATAAAGCAGAAAATCCTATAAGGAGCTTCCAGAAAAGCTAGTACCAGTATAGACAGGTGGTCTGTCTCCTCTTCCCCTCCATCTACCAATAAATGGTCAAAATGTTGATTACTATTATTACCTGTTTGTATTTCAGTTAGATATTTGAAGTGCTTCCTACCCATCACTCTAAACACTCATGCCACTAGACCTGGTTCTTCTCCTGGTATTTGCATTTTAGACTTATCAAGATAATTTTGCCCTGGTCCTCAAACTTTACTATGTTAATTTCCATTGATATTTTTAGTACATAATGTAGCTAAATACCACATCAAGTGACATATGAATGTGAACGCTATTTTCCCGATAAAAACTAAGTTGAATACCTAAGAAAGATAAAGAATGTAGGCAGATTAAAGTTTAAAAAAATGTTTTAAAAAGAGGCATTGGCAGCAAAAATGTTAAGCCTGCAAATAATTTGTAAACTTTTGAAAGATTCTTGCCTTCAGATTTCTTTGCCATTGACAAAATTTTTTGGTTACTCTAAAGAAACTGAAACTTGTGACATTATAGAAGATGCATTATTGGTGAGGATTGTAAAAGCTTCTAAGTTTGAAACCCAATCAGTTGAATCCATATTTGAAAAAGTTTTCTTTAGATAATTAAATAAATATCTCCATACTAGAGAAGATATTGACAACTTCTAAAAACAACTTTGTTTCTAGGCTTAGTATGTAACAATTTTATGTCCAAGACTGAACATCAAGCATTAATTAGGAAAATAGCACATATGCAAACGTTAGATTCAAATAAAACAAGTAAAATCAAATGCTTGAGTAAATTTATACCGTTGTGTGTGGTGATTCCCTTAACTTCCCTAGTTATTTTAATTAAGAAGCTATTTGTTATTTGTTATGAATTTTGTCATACCAGAGTATCAGTTCCATGAGTTTGCTTAAAATATAGACCATACTTGACTAACTCAAGGACGAAGGTGATTTTTTTTTAAACTTGTTATGTATATAGTATCACTAAGATGACTGGCCCTTGAAAGGAGAGTTCTAAATGCATATGTGTTTACTGAGGTAGAAATTATTGTGCTAATGTAAGGATTGACTGCCATGTCTGCCTCATGAAATAGGTTTCATATTTTAAGTATAATTAAAAAATGATGCCAGACAAAGCAAAGTCAATTTAATGATACTTGGATTCAATTCTCATTCCTGCTCAGGATGAAGAATTTGCATACAGGAGTTAAGTGTCACATAGTACACAAATTAAGAAAACTAAAAAATATAAGACATGACTAAGAATGTAAAATTACCTTGTTCCTCTTTAGTCTTACAGAGTTCTTTATTAAGATTTATATTAAAGCCTTGAGCTATTTTAATATGTTCTCAAGTTAAGGACATTTTTGCATGAATTTGTATCAGATTGGTAGTTTTACTAGATGTATGTCTGAGTATTTTCTGGTTATTAATTTAATACATTTTGTGGCTCCTTTGATCTATCAATTGTATATAATTTAGCAGGTATATAGTAAACAATTGCACAGAATTTATTAAATTTAGTTCTTATCAAAAAGAATATGATAGAATTTGAAAATAAATGCATGTAAAATTTATTAGTGTTTATATTTCTCTTATTTTTAATACTGCTTCCTATAACAAGTTAAAGTAAAACAACAACAACAACAACAACCAGTTTTCCATCTATTATTGGAATTAAAATTTGGCATAATTTAACAGGATATCCTTCATAGTATTTGATAAACCTATCTGCTGTGTCAAATAGATTGGGGGGAAAAAAGAACTACTATAAAGGAACACAGGGGCCTTTGGTTCTTTCAACAATGATCTCAATATCTTAAAGAAGTTAAGGTTTCCCAGATTCAGATTGCTAAAAATTGGGTCAAACCCCCTTGTTCAAGCAACTATTCCACTGAGTTATGTGTACAATCAGTAAAACATCATTTGTCTCCCCCTTTTTTTTTTCATTACTAGTTATTTTTTTAACTCACACTATTATGTTTACTTTCGGAATTTGCCATACAGAGCTTAAAAAAGTAAACATTCAGTTACATTTCACAATATTACCTTAAACTTTGTTTTCATTTTCTGAAGATAATAAAAAAAGCAACAACAACAACAACCCAGAATTATATGGTTTAAAAGTGTCAATTTGCTGTACCATCTAATAATTTAAATATATTTCCCATAACAATATGATCAAAGATATTCACTTTAGTATATGAATACTACTTCCTGTAGACTACAGAAGAGGCAGAAATCAAAGTAATTCTCAGAGTAACTGCCTCTCTTTTTTTTAGGTGCAGTCATATCTGATGGAGAGAAAGAGAGAATTTTTGTAATACATATTTTTATGTTAAGGTGTATGTTATGAATGGTAGTGCATAATTAATTCATTATTATGTTACAGGTTGTCCTCTATGTTAAAATAATTAAAATAAAGATATATTTATGTGTGTGTGTGTGTGTGTGTGTGTGTAACCATTAAGTACTAACTTTATCTCATTTTAAAGTTCTAATTTAAATTCCAGTTAGTTAACATACAGTGTAATAGTTTCAAGTGTAGAATTTAGTGATACATCACTTACCTACAACACCCAAGTCTTCTTCAAAAATGCCCTTCTTAATATCCATCACCCATTTAATCCATTCCCCTGCCCACCTCCTTCTCAGCAACTCTCAGTTTGTTCTCTATAGTTAAAGGTATATTTTATGGTTTGCCTGTTTCTTTTTGTCCATGTTCAACTGTTTCATTTTTTTTTTAAATTCCACATATACGTGAAATTATATGGTGTTTTTTTTTTTCTCTGATTGACTTGTTTTGCAAAGCATAATACTCTCTAGCTCTATATACTCTCACATCATTGCAAATGCTAAGACTTCATTCTTTTTGAAGCCTGAGTAATATTCCAGTGTGTATATACCACCTTTTCTTTATCCAGTCATCAGTTGATGGAACTTTGTGCTCTGTATATAGTTTGGTTATCGTAAATAATGCTGCTATAAACATTGGAGTGCATGTGTCCCTTCAAATCAGTATTTTTGTACCCTTTGGGTAAATACCTAGCATGCAATTGCTGGATCATAGGGTCGTTCTATTTTTAACTTTTTGAGGAACCTCCATACTGTTTTCCAGAGTGGCTGCACTGGGTTGCATTCCCACCAACAGTGTAAGAGGGTTCCCCTTTCTCCACAGCCTCTCCAACACCTGTTGTTTCTTGTGTTGTTAATTTTAGCCATTCCAACAGGTATGTGAGGGGATATCTCATCATGGTTTTGATTTGTATTTCCTTGATGAGTGATGTTGAGCATCTTTTCATGTGTATGTCTTCTCTGGAAAAATGTCTATTCATGTCTTCTATCCATTTTTTAAGCAATTTTTTGGGGGGATATTGTGTTTGGTATGTTCTTTATAGACTTTGGATACTAATCTTTTATCAGATATATTATTTGTAAATATTTTCTCCCATCCCATAGGTTGTCTTTTAGTTTTGTTGGCTGTTTCCTTCACTGTGCAGAAGCTTTTTATTTTGATGAAGTCCTTATAGCTTATTTTTGCTTTTGTTTCCCTTGCTTCAGGAGACATATCTAGCAAGATGTTACTATGGCCAATGTCAAAGAGGTACCGTCTATGTACCTCTAGGTGTCTCCTGTAAGATTTTGTTATCTTATTAAGAAAACAGCATCAATCATGTGACCTTGGTACTTGAGCCTACTCTATTTACTTGTTCCATACTTTTAGTCTTCCTTTAAGCTGATTTCTTTGCATACTATTTGTTTATCCTTCTAGGCAGCTTTCTAAAACAAGGAGGAAAAATAAATACACAGTACACACACTCGGACATACATTCATGAGTACAGATACATACATATTTAGGAAATGCTGCGCAAAAATAGCCACTTGTATTCAATCCACAAAACAACATTGTGAGTTAAGTTTTACTAACTCCATGATACATATGAGGAAATTGCAGCTCGGGAAAGTAAAAGAATTTGTTCAAAGTAATGCAGTTAGTAAATGTGAGTAAAAGGGAAGTAAATGGGTTATTAGAAAGTTCTGAATTTTTCAGGAACATATTTTCTGCATTATGTTTTATTAAAAATAGACAAAACTATTGTCCAAAGCATGGGGAGATTTAGGGTTATATCTGAGATAGCTTTTTCTGTTCTTTTATTCTGAAAATTATTTGCTATGCATACTCAGGTATTATTATGAAGGCATTATTATGAAGAATAATTTGATTCTTTTTTAAAATTTAATTTAATGTGTGTGTGTGTGTGTTTCAAAATTCATTGTTTATGCACCACACTCAGTGCTCCACGCAATATGTACCCTCTTTAATACCCACCACCAGGCTCACCCCCCCCACGCCTCCCCTCCAAAACCCTCAGTTTGTTTCTCAGAGGCCACAGACTTTCATGGTTGGTCTACCCCTCCGAATTCCCAAAACTCACTTCCCCTCTCCATTTCCCAATGTCGTTCATGTTATTCCTTTTCTTCCACAAATAAGTGAAAACGTGATAATTGACTCTCCGTTTCACTTATTTCACTCAGCATAATCTCCAGTCCCATCCATGTTGATACAAAAGTTGGGTGTTCATCCTTTCTGAGGGAGGCATAATACTCCCTTGTACATATGGACCATATCTTCATTATCCATTCATTTATTGAAGGGCATCTTGACTCTTTCCATGGTTTGACAACTGTGGTCACTACTGCTATGAACATTGGGGTACATTTGGGGTCTCTTCTTTTCACTACATCTGAACCTTTGGGGTAAATAGCCAGTAGTGCAATTGCAAGCTCATAGCATAGCTCTATTTTTAATTTCTTAAGGAACCTCTAAACTGTTTTCCAAAGTGGCTGCACCAACTTGCATTCCTACCAACAGTGTAAGAGAGTTCCCCTTTCTCCACATCCCCTCCAACACTTGTTGTTTACTGTCTTGTTAATTTTGGCCATTCTAACAGGTATAAGATAGTATCTCAATGTGGTTTTGCTTTGAATCTCCCTGATTGCTAATGATAATGAACAGTTTTTTGTGTGTCTATTAGCCATTTGTATGTCTTTGGAGAAGTGTCTGTTCATGTCTTCTGCCCATTTTTTGATGTGATTATCTGTTTTGTGTGTGTTGAGTTTGAGGAGTTTTTATAGATCGTGGATATCAGCTCTTTGTCTGTAGTGTCATTTGCGAATATCTTCTCCCATTCTGTGGGTTGCCTCTTTGTTTTGTTGACTGTTTCCTCTGCTGTGCAAAAGCTTTTGATCTCAATGATGTCCCAAAAGTTCATTTTTGCTTTTGTTTCCTTTGCCTTTGGGGACATGTCTTGAAAGAAGTTGCTGTGACCAATGTCGATGAGGTTACTGCCTATGTTCTCCTCTATGATTTTAATAGATTCCTGCCTCATGTTGAGGTCTTTTATCCATTTCAAGTTTATCTTTGTGTATGGTGTAAGAGAACAGTCGAGTTTCATTCTTCTATACATAGCTGTCCAATTTTCCCAGCACCGTTTATTGAAAAGACTGTCTTTTTTCCACTGTATATTTTTTCCTGCTTTGTCGAAGATTAGTTGACCATAGAGCTGAGGGTACATATCTGGGCTCTCTACTCTGTTCACTGGTCTATGTGTCTGTTTTCTGTGCCAGTACCATGCTGCCTTGGTGATCACAGCTTTGGAGTAAAGCTTGAAATGAGACAACGTGATACCCCCAGTTTTGTTTTACTTTTTAAACTTTTCCTTAGCAATTTGGGGTCTCTTCTGGTTCCATACAAGTTTTAGGATTGTTTGTTCCAGCTCTTTGAAAAATGCCAGTGGATTTTGATCGGGATGGCGTTGAAAGTATAGATGGCTCTAGGCAGTATAGGCATTTTAACAATGTGTATTCTTCCAATCCATGAGCATAGAATGTTCTTCCATCTTTTTGTGTCTTCTTCAATTTATTTCATGAGCATTCTGTAGTTCCTCAAGGACAGATCCTTTACCTCTTTGGTTAGTTTTATTCCGAGGTATCTTATGATTCTTGGTGTTATAGTAAATGAATTGATTCTCTAATTTCCCTTTCTATATTTTCATTGTTAGTGTATAGGAAAGCAACTGATTTCTGTACATTGATTTTGTATCCTGCCACATTACTGAATTGCTGTATGAGGTCTAGTAGTTTGGGGGTGGGATCTTTTGAGTTTTCCATATAAAGTATCATGTCATCTGCAAAGAGAGAGAATTTGACACCTTCTTTGCCAATTTGAATACATTTTATTTCTTTTTGTTGTCTGATTGCTGTTGCTAGGACTTCTAGTACTTTGTTGAACAACAGCGGTGAGAGTGGACATCCTTGTCATGTTCCTGATCTCAGACGGAAGGCTGTCAGGTTTTCCCTATTGAGGATGATATTCACTGTGGGTTTTTCAGATAGATTTTATGAAGTTGAGGAATGTTCCCTCTATCCCTGTACTTTGAAACATTTTAATCAGGAATAGATGCTGTATCTTGTCAAATGCTTTTTCTGCATCAATTGAGAGGACCATGCGGTTCTTCTCTCTTCTTTTATTGATTTGTTCTATCACACTGATTGATTTGCCAATGTTGAACCACCCTAGTATCCCTGGAATAAATCCTACCTGGTCATAGTGGATAAAGTTTTAATGCACTGTTGGATCCTATTAGCTAGGATCTTGTTGAGAATCTTGGCATCCTTATTCATCAGGTTCTGGAAATCTAAGTAGCAGGGACATTCAGGCAATCTTAGGAGAATAAAGTTCAGGAATAAGGTTCAGGGAAGGATGGGGTAAAGTAGATCTTATGAGCATTTCCTCATTCATCCCTTATTCATTCATATTGGTCTGAAATTCTCCTTTTTGGTGGGGTCTTTGCCTGGTTTGGGGATCAGCATAATGCTGGCTTCATAGAAGGAGTCTGACAGTTTTCCTTCTGTTTCTATTTTTTGAAACAGCTTTAGGAGAGTAGGTATTATTTCTTTTTTGAATGTTTGGTGGAATTCTCCAGGGAATCCATCAGGTCCTGGGCTCTTGTTCTGGGAGAGGTTTTTGATCCCTGCTTCAATATCATTACTAGATATTGATCTATTCAGGTTGTCAATTTCTTCCTGATTCAGTTTGGGAAGTTTATAGGATTTCTAAGATCATGAAGGAAGAGTGTTAATGTACCTGGTGACACTAAGTTCAGGAGTGTCTTCTCCACCTGTTGCTTTACTGAGATCTTATTTCCAAGTCACGTGTTGTGGAGAGGTTCACTCCTTCCTGGGGTAGGATTCTACTCTAATGCTCTGAATTTCTGCTTTTCTAGACTCCAATAGCATGGTTCTAGAAGCTGGTTCTCGAAATCTAAGTAGCAGGGGCATTCAGGCAATCTTATCAGGAAAATAAATTTCAGGAATAAAGTTCAGGGAAGGATGGGGTAAAGTAGATCTCATGAGCATTTCCTCATCTTGCTATCATGAAATCACAATGGAATTAAATTTTTAATATACTATGTTGGATTTTCAATAAAGAATTCAGGAAAAAAATGAAAGTAATTGATCAGAGTAAGCATAGGTATATTAGCAAATTTATTTTTTCCTATTAGAAAAATATCTGCATTTATGGATTTCAGTTTCAAAATTCTGCCCTCCGATGGCTCTGTGACTTTTACTATTATATGTCCACTATATATAAACCACCTTACCTTACACAAATTTATAGCAGTTTAGGTAAATAAACAAAATGTTGTATATAACTAGTAAGTCACTGAGTCAAACATTTTGGCCATGTGTGACAGAACACATATCTTCTCCTAATGCAGAAACCTCACTTCATTAGAATAAACCAAACTATAGAAAATGAAGTTCTACATCTACTGGGGAAAAAAAAAAAATCAAGCTGTATGTGTCACACAATTTATTTTCAGCAAGAAAGCTTTTGACTATTTTGTTCCTATAAAAAGTCTAGAGAGAGAAATTAAATTATTGACCCTGAGGCACTTGTTTTTAAATGGAAGAGTGAATTTACCATCCCAACCATTAATCAAAGAGAAGAGGGTGGAACTTTAAAAGAAAATAAATTTCCAAAGCAAACCTGAAGATTGAAGTCCTCCCAATCCAGTACTATGATGTTAAAATAAAAATGGCCTTGCTTGTATGCAGTTTCCTTAGATACCAGCTCCAGTAAACTGTTTTGGCAAGGCCATCATCATAAACAGTGACAGTAGGAAATGTGATTCTTCATCTTCTCTCCAGATTATTTTGCTGCAACAATCCAGTGTCATCTTGAAGGCATATTTCATCTCTTGGATGAGGAATGAATTAGAAGGATGTCTCTCTCTTGCTCACATCATGTCTCCTTAAAATAATAAGTTAGAGAGACAGAGACAGAAATAGACAGAAAGAAAGAGAGGAAGGAATATAGAAAGGGAGAAAGAAAAAAAATAAGAAATAGTTTAAGAAGGGAAAGCTGGAGAATGAAGGAAAGACAGAGAATTGAGGTACCTAGAAATAAGTATATACCTAAAAAATCATAATTTTGTATGGATGGACCATATTTCTAAATGTAAATAAATTAATATAATATAAAGTATTGAATAGTGGGCAAAAATCCTGCAAGTTGAAGAAACCAAAAGAAACAAACATGAGGCAAAAGAAATTGTCATATAACATTAGGATAATTAAAAGGAAACTGAGAATTTTGTTTCATTAGTTCTTGAATTCATAGCCAATTTTCCAGAAATTTCTGACTTCCACAAGACAGAGATCTTGATTCCTAATAGAAGTATCCCTGATCATTCTCATTCTACCTCTACTTTAAACAAGTGGAACATTTTGTATCGCTATTAATTTTCTCTTCCCAACATTGTTCTCACTCTTTGTTTAGTTCTTGACCATATTCTAGCTCTCTTTTGTCCCCCTTAATTTGATTAAATTATTCTATTTTCCAATAAACAGAAGAACCAGAAGAACCACCATCAAATTTGGTCAATGAGGAAATCTAGAACATGATGGCATACTAAGGTTGTGACAATGAATTACATCAAATATATAGACTAGATAATAACCTAGTATGCACTGATATGGTTAACTATTAAGAGATTGGGAGATTAGGACATTTAATTCTAAATGAAAGTTGGTGAAGTTATAGTTTAGTTATGGTATTGTACTATAAAGTCTGAATGATGTATTTAAATATATCAGTAACTAGCAAATGTTGATGCTGAAATGAGAA
This sequence comes from Martes martes, assembly GCF_963455335.1. Classification (NCBI taxonomy): domain Eukaryota; kingdom Metazoa; phylum Chordata; class Mammalia; order Carnivora; family Mustelidae; genus Martes; species Martes martes. The sequence goes on along the minus strand of NC_137888.1, from coordinate 20,734,224 downwards.
AATTACATGAATCAAATACACATACAGTGGAACCAAGGTGGCTCAGTGGGTTGAGTGTCTGACTCTTGGTTTCAGCTCTTGTCATGATCTCATGGGTCATGTGATCCCGCCCCATACTGGGCTCCTTGCTCAGCAAGGAGAGTTTGGGATTCTCTCTCTCTTCTTCTGCCCCTCTCTCCACTCACACAATCTCTCTGTGTCTCTCTAAAATAAATAAATAAATCTTTAAGAAATTGCACATACAATGTACTTCAACATATTTAACAGCATGCCGTAAATATTGTACATGAATAATTATTGCAATTCTGTCATCAGAGGCCCATTCCTGACACTGTATTTAAGAACTTGAATTTACCCATTAAGATATAAAATAATACAATAAACTTGGTCTAAGAATGCAGGAAGAGAGATTAAAACAAGGTATTATCAATTTTTTATCAGTTGTTTTGAAAGATTGAGTGAAAACTATGTGACATAGTATCATATTACCTTTAAGTAAGGGACATAATAAAAATAGGATATAAATATTCAACATAGTACTAGAAGTCCTAGCCTCAGCAATCAGACAACAAAAAGAAATTAAGGGCATCCAAATCAGCACAGAAGAAGTTAAACTATCACTCTTTGCAGATGATATGATATCTTATGTGGAAAACCCAAAAGACTCCACTCCAAATCTGCTAGAACTCCTACAGGAATTCAATAAAGTGTCAGGATATAAAATCAATGCACAGAAATCAGTTGCATTTCTATACACCAACAACAAGACAGAAGAGAGAGAAATTAAGGAGTCAATCCCATTTACAATTGCACCCAAAACCATAAGATATCTATACTACCTAAAACAATCTCCACATTTAATACAATCCCTATCAAAATACCATCCTTTTTTTTTCCATAAAAATGGAACAAAAAATCCTAAAATTTATATGGAACCAGAAAAGACCTCGAATAGCCAGAGGAATGTTGAAAAAGAAAGCAAAAGTTGGTGGTATCATGATACCAGACTTCAAGCTCTATTACAAAGCTGTCATCATCAAGACAGTATGGTACTGACACAAAAACAGACACATAGATCAGTGGAACAGAATAGAGAGTCCAGAAATAGACTCTCAACTCTATGGTCAACTAATCTTTGACAAAGCAGGAAAGAATGCCCAATGAAAAAAAGTCTCTTCAACAAATGGTGTTGGGAAAATTGGACAGCGATATGCAGAAAAATGAAACTGGACCATTTCCTTATACCACACACAAAAATAGACTCCAAATGGATGAAAAACCTCAATGTGAGAAAGGAATCCATCAAAATCCTTGAGAAGAACACAGGCAGCAACCTCTTCGACCTCAGTCACAGCAACGTCTTCCTAGACACATCACCAAAGGAAAGGGAAGCAAGGGCAAAAATGAACTATTGGGACTTCATCAAGATCAAAAGTTTTTGCACAGCAAAGGAAATAGTCAAGAAAATCGAAAGACAACTGACAGAATGGGAGAATATATTTGCAAATGACATATCAGATAAAGGGCTAGTATCCAAAATCTATAAAGAGCTTAGCGAACTCAACACCCAAAGAACTAATAATCTAATCAAGAAATGGGCAGAGGACATGAACAGACATTTCTGCAAAGAAGGCATCCAGATGGCCAACAGACGCATGAAAAAGTGCTCCATATCACTCAGCATCAGGGAAATACAAATCAAAACCACAATGAGATATCACCTCATGCCAGTCAGAATGGCTAAAATTAACAAGTCAGGAAATGACAGATGCTGGCGAGGATGTGGAGAAAGGGGAGCCCTCCTACACTGTTGGTGGGAATGCAAGCTGGTGCAGCCACTCTGGAAAACAGCATGGAGGTTCCTCAAAAAGTTGAAAATAGAGCTACCCTATGGCCCAGCAATTGCACTACTGGGTATTTACCCTAAAGATACAAATGTAGGGATCTGAAGGGGCATGTGCATCCAAATGTTTATAGCAGCAAAGTCCACAATACCCAAACTATGGAAAGAAACTAGACGTCCATCAACAGATTAATGGATAAAGAAGATGTGAGATTATATATATATATATATATATATATATATATATTCTTTTAATGGCTGCATAGTATTCCATTATATATACGCATATATATGTATATACGTATATATAATGGAATACTATGCAGCCATTAAAAGAAATGAAATCTTGCCATTTGTGATGACATGGATGGAACTAGAGGGCATTATCCTGAGGGTTGCCAGGGGGAGGGGTGTAGGGAGAGGGTGGTTGGGTTATGGACACATTGGGAAAGGTATGTGCTATGGTGAGTGCTGTGAAGTGTGTAACCTGGCGATTCACAGACCAGTACCCCTGGGGCTAATAATACATTATATGTTAATAAAAAATTTTAAAAAATTAAAAATAGGACATAAAATACATAAAACAATTGAATCATTAAATTTCACTGATTATCCTAATCATAATCCACTACCAATGTCTTCATTGTAATGCCTAGTACATACAAAACTAAAAAGGTTCAGCTTAATTCCAGTTTTAATATCAAAACAATCTTTCATTGTTTTAAATTTTCACAACCTTTGAACTAATGAGGTGTTCCAATGCAGTGGCCTTTAACTAGAAAGAGAAGAATGAATAAGCTCTCCATTATTTTTACAGTTCCTATAAAAGATATGAGTGGGTTGAATCATTCATTTAGGTAAATCCATCCCATCTTTGTCTTCTAAGGATATTGTCCATTGATTTATAAAAAACACAGGGTTTCTACTGTTTCAATTTTGTTCAAGAATTGCTTACTGTAGCCTTTGTTTGATGCTATGAGCTATCCTGTATCTTTCCCATAAATTACTTTGTTTTGCTAAAGATAGCCTGATATGTTTCTGTAACTTGTAAACAAATATTTCAAAAAGACACAGACACTATTTATTAGTTATCATTGATCTAAGGACTGCTAGAAGAGTTGTCATCATAGCTCTGTATAAGCAATTTGCTTGGTGAAATCAATGCACTGCTTTGCCTCAAGCATAAAATCAGATTAAAAAGAAAGCTGGTGGGAAAGTGAAAGATCTTTTTATCCTTTCTTAAATTATGATGGTAAACAAACAATCAATTTTCTTATCAAATGATTATATAAGACAGTTCCTATAAATCTATTATTTTATTGATATGAATTATTTTGTAGAATACAACGGCAAGTCACAACTGTGAATGCAATTTGTGAGCTCTTGGAAGCGAATATAAATACTGCACAAAATCGGTACCTAATACCTCAACTCTCTCCTCAAGCCTTCAACATTCCCTCACTTATCTTCATTCCCAGCAAACAGCCGTGTTTTTTATTTTACCATAAAAGTAGAAGTGAAGAAAAGGCATTTCTATAAGATCCTATTAGTCCGTTTACCCATCTACATCTATCTGTTCCCATATATACTATCATTTCTTCTGCTGCTTTGGCTAAGCTATTCATAGTCTTTTTCTCATGCCTTAGATCTCAGACTATCTCTGTCCTCCAGGTCTTTTCTCTATGACTGCAGCACTGACTCCCTTTTCTACTTCTCTTTCCCAGCTTTAGGGAAACATGCTACTATCTCTGCCATCTAAAAACAAAACAACATTCACTTGACTTTATTTTCCCCAGTAATCACTAATTTATTTCTTTACTTCACTTTACAGAAATTTCCCTCAAAATAGTTTTCCTTTGCTTGCTGTTCACATTGCTTTTCTTCAGTCCTCTCTTGAATGCACCTCTGTTTAAGCTTCTGACCACACAACTCCATGGACTCTGTTCCTATCAATGTCACCAATTACCATCTGTTTCTAACACCTAATGGGGCATTCTCCATCCTCTTCATTTGTAACCTTTAAGCAGAATTAAATACAAATCATATTTCTCAACCATGTACTTTCTTCACCTATCTCATGAGAACCACTCTCCTCTTTCGATGACACTCCTTTCATCTCACATTCTTAGATTTGTTGCCTTCCTTGACTTATTTACAATTGGAAGTTTCCAGGAATGTCTTTGTATCCTTTATCTTTCCATATATATTCCTTTTGTAATATCAACAGCTTCATTGTTTTAAGTATAATTCCAACTTTAATGTACTTAGCTGATTACCAAACATAATACTTCTTGTGTTGAATTATACCCAGATCTCAAATTGGCATGTCCAATTGCTTCTTGTGAATTTGTACCTGAACATCTAATAGACATGCCAACCTAAAATGACAAAAACTGTACTACAGACTTTATTCCAAAACCTGCCTCTTTTGCAGTCTTCTCTATTGCATTTAATACCAACTCTTCTTTTTTTCTTAGTCCTCAAATTTTTTTTTTTTTTTTTTTTTTTTTTTTTTTTTTTTTTTAGAGAGAGAGAGAGAGAGGAGAGAGAGAGGGAGAGAGAGAGACAGTGAGAGAGGGAACACAAGCAGGGGAGTAGGAGAGGGAAAGGTAGAAGCAGGCTTCCCGCAGAGCGGGGAGCCCGATGTGGGGCTCGATCCCAGCGTCCTGGGATCATGACCTGAGCCGAAGGCAGATGCTCAACAACTGAGCCACCCAGGCGGCCCCTTAGTCCTCAAATTTTAAGAGTCATAGTTGGTTCATCTTCTTGTCATATCCCATATTCAATAATTGTTTGATAATAAATATGGAGTTTTTCATATTTTACCACTTTTATTTACTATCAGCCAAGTTCAAGATACCCAAATCTCCATATTCCTTCAACAGTTTTATAATTAGCTTCCCTATATACATCTACCTTTTCTTTCTATTCTCAACACAAGAACCACAGTAAACCTGTTAAGACATACAGCCACTGTCACTGGTTAGACTTCTTAGTAAGCAAATTCTAAGTTGGGACTTACTGTGCAGTATGATTATCAGGGTGTATACTTCACTTTCATACCTGTGGCTGAGGGAGAAAACCAGCATAGTGAGCAGAGGGAGAGACCTAAGGGTGAGAAAGACACGTGACAAAGACAGCCTACCCCACTAGGAACTCTGGATCTGAAAGACCTTTTAGAGCTATCCCAAAGTGTCTTAAGTCCAAGCTAGAAAACAATTCTTATGGACTGTGCCCTGAGAAGGACATGAACTTGGGCAAAGAAGTTCTCTGAAGCTCTGAAAAACTCTGAAATATCTGCAAAGATATTAGTATGTCAATAGTAGCCCTATAGCTGGGGCAACACCTTCATTGCCATGTGGTATCATGTGTGCATCACAATGCCTAACACATTTGATCATGTCACATCCCTGCTCAAAATCATCTAATGACTTTTTACTTGCTTTGGAATTGAAGCCACAGGAGTTACAATGGATTTCAATAGCTTAGAAGATCTAAACCTGTACTGGACATTGGAATTCTCTTTCATGGCTCACCAGGTCACTCACCTACTCTAGGTTTATTGTCTTCTGCTCTTGTTCCAGGATACCAAACATGCTGCCACCTGCTGCACAGTGTGATTCCTCTTCATTCTTCCTCCTCCTACTTGAACCGCTCTTTCATTTCCTCATCTCATTCAACATTTTATCCAAATATCATGTTGAATATATTAAAGATTATGACCACTCAGTCATAACTTTCCTTCTCCCATGTTTTATCTCTCTACACACTCACACCCACATATTTTGTGAATTGTCTTTTTATTATACTAGAGTATAAGCTCTAGGAGAGCACATGTTTGTTTGTTTCTTTTCTCCCCCACCCACCAATTACTCAGTCACTGCAACAGGGACTACTACCAAGTCATCATTCAATAAGTGTCGGTTAAATTAGTGAATAAACTTATAGGAAAAAAGAACTAGTCTAAAATATCATGCATAGGAAACAAAAGGAAATATGAAATGAGATTTCCTATATACTCCTATAGTAGTTCATTCTTTTTCACTTGTTCATTTAGATAAGTTAGTTTGTCTGTTATATTAAACAGTTGACAACCTTTGCAATTTTATTTTGAAAAATCATCATAAACTAGTTCATTGAACAGCATTTTAAAATTCTTACTATTAGCAAGATGTGTTGCAAGACGCTCAGAATAGGGAATATTATTATCTCCTCTTGGTGTTTTCATTATCAATAATATAGTTGTGGTAAGGTAGGGGGGAGCATAAGGTCAATAGTTCATAATACTGAGCAGTATATTAATAAAGAGGTAAGTTGGCAGATAAATAGATGTATGGATGGAGAGATAGGTGAAAAAGCAGAGAGATAATAGATCAATAAGTGACAGAAAGGGAAATAGAAAATATGTTTTTTTTCATCTAAGTTTTCACCATAAAATGAATATTATTAAATTTTCATGTTCCTCCAAGATAAAAAAAAAAAAGTTTTTAAAATCGGTGAATGCATAGCTGCTAAAAAATGAAGGTAAATGATAATGATTTCTACAAAAGTTTGAAAATTTAATTTCACATTTAAACATGGACAATATTTATGACTAGATTATGTAATCTGGATTTCTGGTTTTAAGTGGCAATTACTATCAGCCTCTAGTAAAGATTATTCCAGTAACTACTATAATATCTATGAATATGTGAAATATGTGGAAAACTCACAACACACACACAACACAGGTACACACACACACTAAAGTTTGCATTTGAACTACATTGAGATTATAGGATATAGTTAACTAACTCTAAGGTCCATAAAAATTGAAAGAATAATTTTAAGTTCACCGTAGCTAAACTTTCAAAAACAAAGCAGATCAACAAACTTGCAGAATAAGAATATCTCATTGTTAGAATGGCCAAAATTAGCAAGACAGGAAACAACGTGTGTTGGAGAGGATGTGGAGAAAGGGGAACCCTCTTCCACTGTTGGTGGGAATGCACACTGGTGCAGCCACTTTGGAGAACAGTGTGGAGATTCCTCAGGAAATTAAAAATAGAGCTTCCCTATGACCCTGAAATTGCACTGCTGGGTATTTACCCCAAAGATACAGATGTAGTGAAAAGAAGGGCCATCTGTACCCCAATGTTTATAGCAGCAATGGCCACGGTCGCCAAACTGTGGAAAGAACCAAGATGCCCTTCGACAGATGAATGGATAAGGAAGATGTGGTCCATATACACTATGGAGTATTATGCCTCCATCAGAAAGGACGAATACCCAACTTTTGTAGCAACATGGACAGGACTGGAAGAGATTATGCTGAGTGAAATAAGTCAAACAGAGAGAGTCAAGTATCATATGGTTTCACTTATTTGTGGAGCATAACAAATAATATAGAGGACAAGGGTAGATGGAGAGGAGAAGGGAGTTGAGGGAAATTGGAAGGGGAGGTGAACCATGAGAGACTATGGACTCTGAAAAACAACCTGAGGGCTTTGAAGGGGCGGGGGGTGGGAGGGTGGGGGAACAAGGTGGTGGGTATTGGGGAGGGCACAGATTGCATGGAGCACTGGGTGTGGTGAAAAAACAATGAATACTGTTACGCTGAAAATAAATAAAAAAATTAATTAAAAAAAAAAAAGCAGCCAGGAAAGAAGAAAAACAGAAATAAAATGTAGTAAATGTAAATGCCAAAATAAAATGGCAGTAGTAAATCCTTAAAAAAAAAAAAAAAAAAAAAAAGAATATCTCATTGTCTTTCTCTCCACCTCTCTATTTTGAATTAGGAACTCTGGAGCTATAGCACCCGGGGTGGGGGGGTAGTATATAGCTATCACTCAGATATGTGCGAGCTTCTTTTTGAAGTAGCCAGAATATGTTGAGCTTGCTTCCTATGACAAACTGCTATGTAATGGTTCTCACATCTCTGGTATTGGTAAAGAAAATTGTGTAGCTCTGTGCTGAATGGATAAGTATTTTTTATAATAATGGAAGAATGGCCTTGCTATTGAGCAAGGTGACCTGGATAACCATGCTTAGGGAGGAGAAGCAGTCATTGAAATCATTCTTACCCATAGACTCAATGTATTGCAAAATAAATCATGATTAATTACTCATTTACATTTTAATTTTTCTCAGAAAAACAAACCTAACCAGAATCTCTACTAGAAGTAAAATAGGGGTTCCCCCCCTTATTTTTCCTGTGTTTTATAGCTTAAAAGTTGGTTAGAAATAAGGTAGGAAATAGCCTTGGATAGAAGTAAAAGTGTAATGATTAAATGCATGGGGTTGGGGCATCTGAGTGGCTCAGTGAGTTAAAGCTTCTGCCTTCCACTCAGGTCATGATCCCAGGGTCCTGGGGTCGAGCCCCGCATTGGGTTCTCTGCTTTAGCAGGGAGCCTGCTTCCTCCACTCTCTCTCTCTGCCTGCCTCTCTGCCTACTTGTGATCTCTGTCTGTCAAATAAGTAAGAATCTTTAAAAAATACATAAGTAAAAGCATGGGGTCTGCAATTAGCAATCTTGTCCTAAACCCCAGTGGCATCCCTTTCTTGTGTGAATTTTGGAAAATAAGTTGGCGCCCTTGCAGCTCATATTCCTCACCTGTGATAAATGTGTAATAATTACATTTAACATGCTGGGATGTCAAGAATATTAAAGATATTAGTGAATGTCAAGTCCTTTGAACAGTTTCTAGTAATTTATAAGCTCTCATCAATGTGTGTGTTCCAGGTGCCTGGGTTAAGCATCTGTCTTTGGCTCAGGTCCTGATTTGGGGATCTTGGGATGGAGTCCTGGGTCAGACTCCCTCCTCAGCAGGGAGTTTTCTTGTCCCTATACCTTTGTCCTCACCCTCTGCTTGTGTGTTCTCTCTTCCTCTCTCTCCCTCTCTCTCAAATAAATGAATAAAATCTTTTAAAAATTATGTTACAAATGTCAAATATTTTAGGGATGAAAAAGATTTCTTCTTAGTTAAGTGGCACTCCATGAGGAAGTAGGATAGGTTCTATGGACAGGACAAGAAGCATGTTCTAGCTATAGAAACAAGATGGCAATTTAAGAAGCATTCATATAGATGAGAGTAGGAGGACATGATGGTGTAAATGAGTCACTACTTGATAGAAGGGGAAGAGGAGAGGAGAACGTGAGAATTCTTAATTGTTATAATTTCACTTCGTTGCACCCTGTCCACATATTCAAGGTAATAAATTTTGTAGACGATTGTCTTTTGGAATAACCATCTTTCCCATTACTCCTGAGGATACCTAAAGTATGGAACAGACTAGATCATCCTAATTTGTTTTGCTATTTCTTTTAATGCAAAGATTCAAAAATATAAACATATTCAATGTAAGTATGTAGCACATGAAAGTAGCAATTCTCCTTCTTAAAAATTCAATCTGGATCTCCTTTCTCTCTCATCACCTTGGCTTGAGTGCAGTGGACGTTCTTTTGCAGTTTCCTGCTTAGTTTCCCAGAATATTCTCTGGGACGCAAGGACCAAAGGCCTCACTTCTGAGTACCTCTCACTCCCTTGTGGAAGGTCACATTCAGTTCTGTCATCCCAGAAATATCCTCAGCATACGGCAGCTTCTTAGTTGTTTGGCAATGTACCACTCATACCTATAGTTTCAACAAAGGAAAGAGGATAAGAGAATCATGGCCTTGCTTTCTGGTTTTTATCTTCAGTCCTCTAATATCAGCGATTTTTGTCATCTATTTTACCCAGAAAGTAAAGATGTAGATCTGTGTCTACATCTTTTGGGAATTTTACCCCAATAATCAAAACCCCTACCTTACTTATATTTATGGGGTAATATCAAATTATTCTTATGAGTAAAAGAGTCTGTTTGCCTTTATTATATAATGTATAATATAATAGCTATATATATAAATATGAATACATGTCACCTATTGATTTAAAGATAATCTAAAACTCTCAAAATTAATTATTTCTAAGTTATCAGTATATAATATTGAAAGACTCTTGGACAGTAAATATTATGGAAGCCTGGACAAAGTCTGTTTTATTATACTATATTACCAATATCAACCATTTTCAGAAATATAATTGGCCCTCAAAACAGACTAGTAAATAAGTTAATGAATGAATAAGGTGAGTGAATGAGTGAAAAAGACAATAACTCTAATAGGAAGTTAGTGTCAAGAAATAAAAGTCAACAAATAAAAAAAAAAAGAATTTCTCAAACACTGAGACTGCTTTTCCTCCCTTTTTTTAAGTGATATTTTCTAGCCCTTAGATTGTATTTTTCTAGTTCCCCACAATTAAAGCTAGAGTGTTTTATTCTGTAAGTACTATCTTCATGTAAATCAGACAAGCAGATTATAGTGAAGCATACAGTATGTCAGCAGGATAAATATGTGTTTAATCAAATCAAATTGGTTTGGATTGAGCTGAACCTATATTTATGATAATGGTTTGGATGTTTCATGTGTAAGATAGGAAACTACTTAATGGAAGGTTGTTTTTCCCCTTAAAAATTAATTTGTTTTTCTAATTTTCTCAAACTTGTAGATAGAGTCTGAATATTTAGTAAACTATACATTTGCTTAAAAGATCATGCGTGTAAAACATCTTTGGTACTTTGATTTAAAAATAAAAGTTATGTAAAGCCAAAAATATGTTACCAAAAAATGTCTGTATTAATTTTGTAGAATTTGTAATTATAAGCATCTTCAATATGTCAGTAGGATGTGTCGAACTATTACTGCCAAATTTTCACAGCCTGCTAACTGTGTGACTAATAAATATCATACTATCATTAAATCTTTCAAAATATAAAGATTTCAATCAATATCTTGATTTTCCAGAATTTTAATTTTTTAACTGAATCAGAGAAAATAATTATGATTTGTGGAAACCCCTAGTTTTAAGATTTGCATGACAGATGTATCTCACAAATGAATAAGGTACTTTTTCTTTGCAAAGATAGCAATATACTCTTACACTCTGTATTTTTCTTATTTGGGGAAAGAATACTTCTTTTAGAGAAATTGGATAAGAAGCCTCATGCTATTACTAGACTGCACCCCTAGTAGTGTCATGATCTATGTCTCTTCTCTTGCATCTGGAAAGTCACCCCTTTGTGTATTTGTTCAGGCTTTAAAGTCTACAGTTGCAAGAGCTGAGATCTTTGCCTGTGGAATGTGGTCAAGTCACTCAACCACTCTATGATTCCATTTCCTTACAAGAAAAAAAAATCAAAATAATGATAATACCCATTTTATCATATTGTATCATTATGAATATTAGATGGAACAATATGTACAAAGCACTTAGAAGAGTCCTTGGAATATTGCAAGTGATTTATGAATATTGTTATAGCTATAACACTGATTATCTCAGTTACACACACACATATATATATGTAATACATCAATAATATAGATATAGATACATAGATATACAGATATATCTATAACACTGTTATCTCAGTGTTCTAAGTCAGGCCTTCAGCATGTCTTGTTAAAGTTGCAACAATAATTGCCCAATGGACCTTAATGGTCCCAATGTTGAAAAGCTCTTCTACTACAAGTAACTCACAATTTAATATGTTAGAAATTAAAATTCAAGTATGCAAGTAAAGTAAATGCAAGTAAATGACTAAAAATTTTAAGTAATTTGTTTAAAAGAGTATTTTTTCAACAATGTAGAACAAAGCCTTGGAATAAAAAACAAAGTTTTTAAAAAAAGATAACTCTGTGCTGTGTTACCAGCACATTAACTCTCACTGTTGTTACTAAAATAGCTATAAGCCCCTGGGCAAACAATTCAGTTTCATAAAGAAAAGTATGTTCTTTTTAAAAATGGATAATTAAAACCTACCTTTCAGATTTATGAGTGTTAACACATTTTTGAATTTTCAAAATAAACCTCAAAGATGTTGAAGCTTCTGCTTTGAATTCTCTTAGACCACTCACTCAGGGGAATTTAGTTACCAAGTGATAACAAGCAGCCTCATGATGAAATCCACATCTGCAGTTAACAGTTGAGTACTCCTGGCAATAACCAGCATCGACTTGTCAGGCAGGTTAGTGAGCCATCTTGGAAGTGAACTTTCCAGCTCTAGACAACCCTTCAGATGAGAAAAGCCTCTGTCAAAATCATGTCTGCAGTCCCCGGAGAATCATTGACTCAAAACCACCTAGCTAAGCTTCACCCTAATTCTTGCCCGCAGAAATAAAATATTCTGATTTATTGTTTTAAGCAAATAAGCATTTAGGTAATTTATTGCACAACTATAGAAAATGAATCTGGGTAGGAAAGATATGACTATTCCATTTTTTTTTCCCAGATGACCAGACTAGGGTTTTATGCATTAAATTATTTTCTCGCTATCCTAGAATCAGTTTGTGATAGAACTGGGGGTTTGAGCAGAGAACCACTTTATCTCAGACAAGAAAGTTTTACAAACAGGCAACCGGTAGAAATGACATAAAGGAGTCCTTTGATATGATATTATGTTGCTTTGATCTCATGCTTCTTATGCCCCCCATGTTCATGCAGTATTGAGAGTTATTAGAGGGATTCTCCATCCCTCCACATTACACTTTGGTGATTAAGAACTGACCAACACTGAATGGATTTCTCCAGGAAGGCTGTTCATCTGGCTACCTAACTCCAATACGTAGGCATCCATTAATCCTTTGCTGATTATCAGGGATCTTCACTCCTGGGTAGAAAACGATATATAGGGCACCTCGGTGGCTCAGTTGGTTAAGTGACTGCCTTTGGATCAGGTCATGATCCTGGAGTCCCAGCATCAGGATCATGTACCTGTTCGGTAGGAAGTTTGCTTCTCCCTCAGACTCTCTCCCCTCTCATGCTCTCTCTCTCACTTTCTCTCTCTCTCTCTCAAGTAAATAAATATTTTTTTAATAAAAGAAGAAGAAAAAGATATATAAGTTTCTAATATTATAATTTTAAATGTACCAGGATGCCAAGAAAGAAACAAGAAGTTGGTTCCAGAGAGATGAACACATTTCTGAAGTTAACACATAATCTAAGGTAATTTCTCTCCTTTGTCTCATTATCACAAAGTGATGAAAACATACAAATTTATTGATAATTATAAAAATAAAACAGCTATTTGCTATAAAGGCTGAAAGAATTTAACCTAACTACAATAGACCTGGAACTGGTTCGGAAAGCGAGCTTATATAATATATATACCCAATTATCCGAATGTGAAGTGTAAGAATGTGATAGTCAAAGATTAAGGATACACATCAAGAGAAAAAAAAAAAGACAGCCATGTGCATATATTCACATATTGGGCTTAGTGACAAACATAGACATATTCTTTTTCCTATTCCACCACCTCCACTTTTCTATAAATATAATTTCTATAAGCTGATTTCCAGACTTCCATGATGCTATAGGTGGAAAGAGAGGTGTAGGATGTTTAATCTTCTCTATGCCTACTGAGAAGTTTCAGATAAATGATTGCTAACAGAGCAGAAAAGAGATAGATTGTGCACATAGTGTTTTTTTTTTTTTTAAATTATTTGTTTATTTGTCAGAGAGAGAGCGAGCACAAACAAGGGGTGCAGCAGGCAGAGGGAGAAGTAAAAGCTGAGTAAAAGCCCAATGCAGACCTCAATTCCAGGACCCTGGGATTATGACCTGATCTGAAGGCAGACTGCTTAACAGAGTGTGCCACTCTGGTATACTAAGTAGGATGTTTTTAGTGGTGTTTTGGTATGGAGAAGTATATTGATTGCTCCCAAATGATTAATTCATAAATAAATCTTTGCTTAAAATCAATTTATTTTTCCTATGATACATAAATGAAAACAGTAAAAACTCAAAAATAATTTGTCATGTGTGAAATAAAAATTAAGAACAAGTAAAATAGGAAACACAGTTATTAAAACAGAGCTGATTTGTTTTCATCAACAAAGCATAGTCCATCTTCTTAAATGTGTTTAGAATGGCCTATATTGATTATATAGAATTTTAATGTTAATTTATTCACACAACTGCACAAGCCTTCTAGACATGAGCTGGTAAAATCTACTTTAATATTTTACATGTAATGTGAAGATATTGAAAGTTATTTGATGATCATATGTATGTTCTTATTTTCCTCTTAACAACTACTCCGTTTAGAATCTTCCTTTTCCAACCTTAGCTTACGTAGTTGCAAAGAAAGTCAGATACCGTCAGCCCAAAAGGGAGACATCAGAGAAATAAATTTATATTGTATGTGTTCCAAGGGTCCAGGACTTGGCATATACAGTAGATACAGAAAAAAGAAATTCAGAGGTTGACAACTTTTCTGCAGCAAGTGTATTTTCTATACATTCATGCACATGCCTGTATGTGGGAAATGGGGAATTTGAAAGAAACTAAAAAAAAAAAAAAAAAAAAAGTGTAGAGAGTGTGGTTTTTGTGTCTTGTTTTTGTCCTTCACCCCTTTTTACTTGTGAGTAGAGAAGAATGTGTACTTAAGTTTCTAGACAAGACGCTAGAATATTTAAGAATGTAGTCATTACACGATGGTAAGATAGTGTGCCACAATATTAATGGGTTCTCTCCCTCAGATTTTGAGGAGGGTGACCTATTCCCCAGCCACCATTCCTCCAGATGGCAGACTAGAGACGGCTTTCAGAAGTTAGTTTGCAGATAGGGTAGAGTCACCTCATGAAGGACCTTCCAGTGCCTCACTTGGGGAGTCCTAAGCATCCAGTCATATGAGGGGAAAAGCAAAACCGCCAAAGGCAAATTTTAATTGAATTGAATTTTACTTGAGAGAGCTAGAAAAATACCTTTTTATTTATGGAATATATGGTCAAATTTTTAAAATTCGCTACACATGTTTTAGGGAACAAATTTTGGTCTGTGGTACCAATTTTGGAGGCTTATTTTGGATTATATTTTACTTTTTCATTCATGCACACTAAATGCATAACTTCACTATTTTTTGCTAAATTTCACTATTTAAAAAGAAAAACTATTATCTTTGTGCAATCTTGGTACTAAAGTCATGTGAGCTGATAATAGTTCTCTATTATTTGTCTTAAAGTAAATTTCATTTTCTATCCTAAACTTTTAAAAAATGTTCTGTTGCTGTCTGGCAGGTTAAATATTTCATACTTGTTTTTAACTCAAGTTATTTATTATGTGTCTGGATATTTTGTGTTATGACTTACACTTTAAAGTTGGATTGACTGAGCCTGCACCTACATTCCAATGAATACGTATCTATAGATAGGAGGTTTTTCTACTACAATGAGGTAAATCAGAAAGTCCATTTCCTCCTAATGCTCCTTAATGCTGCTATTGATTTATTTGCTTAAAGGCTTTTGCTTTATGAGATTGTTATGGCTATTGAACCTCAATTACTGCATTTTGAATTTATTTTCTACCTAGAGTATCACCCTTATGTCAGAAAAAAAAAAATTATTTGGGATATGCAGGGTAATTTTCCATCATCTATATATTAAAAAGATACATTTAATTTATGGGCCAGATGAGGAAACAACTTGCTTCACTGCATATCATTATGTCAGGAAAGTGAGTCAGAGACTTTGAAGGGTTAAGTTATAAGAATAAAAATTCATCTCTTTCCTCTTACTTGAGTTTAAAACCATCGGCCCAACTCCATCTCACCCACAGAGGGTTCTGTACCCCTACAGGCAAAAATTTGTTTGGAGTCAAAAATTATAGACACTGGGAGATATAATAGGAAAAACATGAAAATATCATAGAACATATATAAGGCCCCATCCTCTAGTGGGTCTATAAGCTTAGTTACCCACTTGATTTGTTTATTTTAAACATCTTTGAGAATTAATTTTTGTAAGTATGTAGACCATTTAGAAATGAATGTAGTTTGCAGACTGGTGAAGCATCAGTACAATTCCTACTTCTGCTGAGTGCCCTAAAGATCAACAGGTTAACTTCTCTCTCAGACTCAAGGTTATGAATGCTCATCACTAGACAAAGGATACTTGATAATAAAGAAAATTGATGAGTGAGCAAATGTTTTTCCTCAAGGACTGTACATAGAACCTAAACCCATTAGGATTTCCTTAGAAATATCTTAATCTTATCGACATTTGGTGAAGAAATTGTGATATTTAGATCAGAAGATTTTCCTGTCACACAATGAGTCAGTGGAAAAGTGAGCTAAGGAACTGAGCTTTTCAGAAGGCAACTGCAGACTCAGGTAATTATCAACATAACCTAATTATTGCAGCTGAGAAAAGTTCCTGAAACTGAAATGATCTTCCTTGTTAGTGTTTAACTGCCCTAATGATAACCTTGTTTCATAATAGTATAACATGATCTGTGCTATGGAAATTGTTTACCCAACAACCAAATTAATGTATATTGAATCAAACTATATCTAATAAGACACAATATCAAATTATAAACAAATAGAGAATTTCAGTCATGTAAAAAAATATATATATATATATGTTTTTCCCCGATCAATGATTTTTCCATTATTGTAAGGTTAACCTCTAAATAACTTTTTTTTTTTAAGATTTTTTAAATTTATTTGACAGAGGGAGAGATCACAAGTAGGCAGAGAGGCAGGCAGAGAGAGAGGGGGAAGCAGGCTCCCTCTTGAGCAGAGAGCCCGATGTGGGGTTTGATCCCGGGACCCTGGGATCATGACCTGAGCTGAAGGCAGAGGCTTTAACCCCCTGAGCCACCCAGGCACCCCATAACCTCTAAATGTCTTAACAAAACTTACAAAGTCCTGGATAATAAGTCCAAAACTCTTCTGTGTTTGCTAAACCAGAGCCTCACTGACTGACCCTTAGGATTTTTTAACTAAATGGGCTTCTACCTGTCTCAAGGTTCTGGCCATGCTTCTTTCTTAACCTAGAAGTACCATCTTTTCTCTTTGCAACCTTTATGCTCATTGTTCAGGTCCCACTATATCTAGTTTTCTTGATATGGTACCTTCAAAGATACTTGTCTATGCCTGTGGCCTTTCTATTATACATATAAACAGCACTTTAATTTTTTCAGAATATATAACTATTACTTGGTATGAAATATATCATTAAAAGGAAAAAAAAATTCTGGACAGTTATAATGCAGAACATAGTTGGATAATCATCTGTAGTATTTTTGTGAATATTGATTTCATATTTTTTATCCCCATCATACTCTGAATTCTAGGTATCTAGGAATAATGTTTGCCTTTCCCATTGTTTCTCTAGCCCCAAAAGCAATGCCTTACACAGAGCTGGCATTTAATAAAATTTAGTAAATTAATTCAATTAGCATATTAAATAGTGTCACATATTTCTAATTTGCTAATCAAGAACACTAATCAAAAATCAAGAGAACCACATTCTACTCAGTTCACCAACATTTAGCCTGTTACATATTGAGTACCCCAATTTACTGACCAATAGAGGTATTAAAATATTTCCATTACTCACAGTATAAAATATGAACTTGTGATAAATGATAATAAATGAAATACACATTTTACTAACACCTCAATTTGGCCAAAAAAAAAATGATCAGATTGACATTAATGCACAATTTATCCAAAGGTTAATGATTCTTTTGGAAACATAGGTATAGACTTTTAAATCAAGTACTCAAGATGGTTCTTTCTGCTCCTTACACAAATTTTTAAACTTTAGATGTTTAACAGAGAAATTATTTCCCTTGTAACATTTCCTTTATAGAGAAATAATTATTAAATTTAAATGAAGATAAATGTAGGTGTATGATTAATGCAGGAAGTGTTTACTTTTTTCTAATGTAGCTAACTTCCACGGACAGAAACAATTGACCTAAGGCACTATCAACATAATTTATATCATGCAATCTAGATTGCAATTATGCATCATATTCTAAGCATCTTAAAATATACACATCTTTTATTTTGTTGCCTAGTCCCTGATTAGAGCCAACAACAATTTAACGGCTAATATATAGCAGTAATCATGCATCCCGTGTTTATCAGACAGCCTTCACCACCTATTTGTCTAAAAGAGAATTCATTTCTCTTTGTGCCTCATTCCACACATATACAAAAAGTCAATCCACTACCCACTTCTTTTATTGAATTTGAAAATTCCCAGAAAGAAAAAGAAACAGATACGGAACTAGACAGAATCATTTATTCATTGCCATTCATTGTGATAATTTATGTATTATTTTAATATCAGCCACACAAAATTATATGTGTATGTAATTTCCTTGAAGCTGGTTTCTAAAT
This sequence comes from Martes martes, assembly GCF_963455335.1. Lineage (NCBI taxonomy): Eukaryota > Metazoa > Chordata > Mammalia > Carnivora > Mustelidae > Martes > Martes martes. Next base: position 20,716,172 of record NC_137888.1, on the reverse strand, counting down.
GTCATAATTAAATATATGTTTTGCTAATTCGAATACAGTAGTGTTATATTTAAATGATAATGCATTTATTTTCTCTTTCTATGGCTATTTTTTTGTTTGCTTTATGCATGGGCACATCTTTTCTTCAGTTTTACATTGTGTGATGTTGAAATTGTATTCATTTAAATTCATCCAAAGACAGACCATAAAGTAACCTCTGTCAACATTTCCTTGTATTTTAAATATGAAGGGAAAATTGGCATATCTTAGGATATCTTATTTTAGTAAGAAGATAGTTTTTCCCACATGTAAGTTTTAAGTTCCACTTACATAAACACCTGTTCTGGCTGCTGTTTCCAGTTTAATGAGTTTGGGGAGGTTTATATCTCTAAACTGAGAGTAGTTTTATCATTTTGACATTTAATTTTGTTTCTCTTTTATAAATGTCTTGTAAAAAGAGAATCATTTAGCATCTGTTTGGTTATCTACCAACATCTGTCCCAGTTACCCACTGTAACAAGAAGTACACCCCTCTTAAATCCCAGATTGATTCAGTCTTCGAGGTAGAGTTCTCGATAACATGACCTTTTAGTGAATATTAAGGTAATATGTTATTACGAAAAGAAATATCTTCTCTCATTATATATATATATATATATAGTACATAATACATATAAAATTATAGAGAGAAAATGTTTCTTTTTATAGTAACATATGTATTACAACATACATTATATCACTATATATATATTATACTATAATACGTTTTATATATATACATATATATAAATTCTTGATTGACATAGAGAAATGATTTGGAGACTTGAATTATTCAAAACATTCAAGGGAGATTCTTCCTTTTGAAAAAAAAAGTAGAGTTGGACATAAATTTGTCAGTGATTAGTTTGAATACTATAAAGATTAGGATTATCCTATAAACTTCAGTTAAAGACATTAAAAAATGTGAAACCATCAGACTAACTTCTTTCTCAAATGAGGTACTCAAAAAAAATCCCAATCTATAAAGTGTATTCAACCTTAATTGAGCCAAACCTCCTTCATTCAGACTTATTTATAAGAGACTCTGATTTAGAAGTGAGCAAATTAAGGAAGAAAACTCTAAGGAGAAGGAAATTAATTTTTGGCTAATTGAAGAGGCATCTGCACTTCAGGAACAGCTGTGGTTTGAGTTTTGGGCACGGAAGAAGCCTGGAGGAGGCCAGCAGCATCAACAATGCAAGCTGGGTGCCTCTAGTGCTCAGTCAGATAGTGGCTGGAGACTGTGACACTTCCTCCCGGGGCCCTTTTTCTCCATCACGTTGTTGAGTTTTGAAACTCATTCTCTGGCCCTATAAACAATTCCATGAGCTGTTTTTTGTTTTTGTTTGTTTGTTTTGTTTTTATTTTTTTATGAACTCTCTTTCTGCTTAATTTACAGAGTCACTGCTTTTGGCTGCAATTAAAACCTTGAGTGACCCAGGAGAAATAACCAATGAACAAAGAGATAGGTCATGTAGTGTCAGGTGTTTATGCATGTTGTGCAAAGATAAATCAGGGAAAAGAAACAGAAAGTGATGGGGACTACCATTTCTAATAAAGTGGTCAGGGAAGGTCAGATATAGTAGAAATATTCATATTTTAGATTGCTTCAGTTTCATGTAAGAAGGCAGAATCTCAAAAGATTTGAAGTTTGGGAATGAGCTCTAAAAAATCTGGAGAAAAAAACCTTCCATGTTCAACTCACTAAAGTGGAAAGGCCTTGAAATGCACTTAGGGTGCATGAGAGCATACACAGTGTTCAGCAAATGTTATTTCCTTTTTGTAGTTCTAAAATATATCAACAATTAAGTCTGTTTTCTCCCATTCTTCTTTTAAACACCACCACCACCCCTGACCCCACTGACCTGATCTTACATTTCTTTGTAGCCCTCAATCTGGATTTTATTCTTTTTTTTTTTTTTAAGATTTTTATTTATTTATTTGACAGAGAGAGATCACAAGTAGGCAGAGAGGCAGGCAGAGAGAGAGAGAGGGAAGCAGGCTCCCTGCTGAGCAGAGAGCCCGATGCGGGACTCAATCCCAGGACCCTGAGATCATGACCTGAGCCGAAGGCAGCGGCTTAACCCACTGAGCCACCCAGGTGCCCCTGGATTTTATTCTAATATTTAGTTAAAACCTTTCTGAGATCCTCCATGTTCTGTAAAACAGACAGCAAATAAGAATTAAAAACAAAATGAAACCTAATGCACAGAGGAGCATGACTATTAACCATGTCTGTTCATGCTTGATAAAGTAAAACCAAAATAGATTATCTTAATTTTTTTTTTTCCTTTGACACTTTCAAACAATCTAGGTCTTTTGTGAACAAAAAGGGCTATCCACAATCTTAAATATAGGCATTTGTTTTTAGTTCCTGTTAATGAAAATCTACAATGATATTGTGACAATGATTGAATATTATGAGTCTGTGCTATAGTGTCTGTCTTCCTTTATCAGACACCCCTTCACTACCAAGGCTCTCCTGACCTCCCCCGTCTCTTATTCTGGCTATCACAGAGCATAAGGGACAGTTAGCTTCATGAGAACATAACCTAGTCATTTTCTCCCTTTTCCTTTTTTTCTAATGCTTCCCTTTGATACAATGTGAGGATTCCATTCAGTGCCCATATGCATAGTTTGGAAATGTGATTGATAGAAGTTTTCAGCTAAGACATAAAATCTCACCCCTCCCCTACAACCCATGGACAATCTACATGATCAGTTTATTTAGTTTCTTGCATTCTTTTTCTTCTTCTTTTTTTTGGGGGAGGATGTCAAGTAATCAGTATTACTGAGCAGAATTCTAGAATTACAATGGCTTTCCCATTTTCCTCCTCCTCCTCCTCCTCCTCCTCCTCCTCCTCCTCCTCCTCCTCCTCCTCCTCCTCCTTCTTCTTCTTCTTCTTCTTCTTCTTCTTCTTCTTCTTCTTCTTCTTCTTCTTCTTCTTCTTCTTCCTCTGCTAGCATGGAAATTGTACTTCCTATTAAAATAATAGCTTGTAACTCACTGCCCAAGGCTCTGCTTTCTGGGTGATGCAAGCTGTGCCACTATTTATGCACCCATAAATCACTGAATTGAAAACATGATTTGATTTTTTTTTCTGATAGTATTTTCAGAAGTGAAGTCAAAGGAAATATGTTTCTTTTCTTTTTTAAAGTTTTGTCCAGTGTCTGAATTTTCCCAAGATAATTTAGAAATCTGTATTAAATACATGTCTTTCTATGATAGAGTCACAATCGTTTTGCCAAAGAAGTATTTAATTATACAAGGGTCTCTTTTTACTTTATACTTGTTAACAAAAAGTGTGAGTAAGACTATTAAAAATATCAAAATATAGATATAACTTTATCAATACCAATAAATTAATTTATGCCTGTAATGATCCTATTACAGACTGACTTCTATTTCAATCTGGATATTTCTTTGTTCTGCAGAATAGGAAGTGAACCAGAAAGCTTGACATAAGATCAGATCAAACTAAAAGTTAAGAACTATTCAAACATATTGGGTCACATTAAAAAAAAAAAAATGGGAGTGAAGTGTAATGTTGGAAACAATAAAGGTGAAAAACTAACTGAAATTATTGAATACTAAGGAACACTAGAAAATAATTTCTGCTTAATTTTAACAGATGAAGAGACCTATTTCTTTGAAGTTAAAGAGTAGTGTGAATTTCTAACAAAAGGCAGAAATGTAGGGGTGGCAATTATGTCTCAAAAATCTGACCTTGTCACTATTTGTTAAAATTTATTAACATTTTCCCATTTTCTAAACAGTATTGCTTATTTACACACATTTTCAATTGGAATAAATGTTTTTTCACCATCATTTCTGGGCTTGGAACTAAAATACGTGAACCATTTTTTGGGGGGACTATGGTTAAAGAATATAATATATTTTGAGAAATAGTTATTAGTTTTGTTTTTTCTCCCTGAGAAGTTAAGAATTTTTTTCTTTTTAATTCTTTGATAAATAAAGAATGAAAGTGAGCAGAGGTTAACAATTTTCAAGCTTGTTATAAAAAATGAAGACTTTTACATTGTTTAATATTTTTTATAAGTTGACAATGAAGATAAAAACATTTCTCCCCATAGAATGAGATACATTTTTAAAGATGGCCAGTCAGTTAAATGTGCTGTAGCCATTTGAAGACTGAGAAATCTCACTGGCCTTCCTTTCATACTTATATATATTAATGATTCAACTTCCCACAATATTTCTTCTTTTTTTTTTTTTTTTTGCTTTTGTTGTACTATAATCCTATGGTCAATAATATATATGAAACAAAATCTGCTACATGAAACAAAATCTATCCATTTTTTAAGCCTCCTTTATAGCCAATACCCGGTAATACCATCCTCTTTCGACTGTAAGTGGGCTACATGATCTCCATCACTAAAAGGAAAATGGAATGAAACATCATACCAGAAGCCATGTCTGTTATTCATATTGTATTGTGTTAAAAGATATACTCAGTTTTAAATATTACTTCAATGTGCCTTGCCTGATATTTCTCCAGAAAGGAAAATTATAATGCTTATTCCGTTCTTGGCACACCCTGTTTCCTAAAACTGAACTGAAGAAAAGAATTGTAGCAGCAGTGCATTTATTTGACAAGCTAATTGAAATTGCACAATAAGTCAGTCTGATTTCCAAGGACAGAAAGGTTAATGGAGTGTGCTTCTCTATGCTTGTACAATAGCTCAGTTTTCTTTACTGAAATAACTGTGATTTCCTATATTAGTAGTTGCATTATTCAAGCAGCAAAGATGTATTTGAAAGGAAAACTTAATCATTATAAAATAAACCCGTTTTAGAATATACAGTTCACAAACTTCCTCTGAACACATAATGCCATGTCCTTGTCAAATAATACAAAATGCACAGTTCTTATTTTCCCTGTTAAAGACTGTTGTGATTTTAACTTAAATGCATTTCATGGGACAACACAACCAGAGAGCATTTTAGACAAGTGGTATTTAGTCTATTACATTGCTGCCATCACTGAAAAACATGAGACCTATTTTTTTGAAAAGAACTCAGCCTGGTTGAAATTAAATGCAAAACATATGTCAATGGCAGTTTTTCCATACAGGGATGATGTTTGAAAATCAGGTGACCAGAAAGTGAAGTTCATTTGAGAAATGAAATTGGGTCAGGAAAGGGCAATCCATGAGCACAGACTTCACTGTAACTTGTTTTTTTTTGAAATGTTGTGGTTTTTATGTGGAAATACTAAAAAAAAAAAAAAAATGAAGACTTTCAAAAAGTTGAGAGATGAAAAAATAGAATCATGTTCTATAATCGACTTCACGATGTTTAATGTAAGTTTAAGTGTATTTGCAATATCTGTAAATTTCCCATCACTCTGCAATTTATATAAACATCTAAAAATAATATTTACTATTTTTACATTATAAAAATAATGCAAACACTATCATGTATTTATCACTTCAAACACTTATTGGGATCTACTGTGTGGCAGGCATTACTGTAGGCCTTGCTGATTTATCAGTGAATAAAATAAAGTTTCTCCTCCTGTAGAACTTGAAAAGAGACTAACATGAAATAAATAAGCAAACTGAGCATCAATAAGATAGTACAGTTAAGTGCTAAAGAGAACAAAGAGGAGGAAAAGGAGATATGATATATCACAACCTAGAGGAGGAGGACGCCTGAGTGGTTCAGTTGGTTATCCTCCCTCTTGATTTTGGCTCAGTTCATGATCTCAGGGTCCTGGGATCAGTCCCATGTGGAGCATGCACACTCAGCAGGGAGTCTGTTGTAGTTTCTTTCTTTGTGTGTGTGTGTGTGTTATTTTATTTTATTTATTTATTTTTTTTCTGTTGTAGTTTCTTTTCCTCTCTCTGTGCCCCTCCCCCTGACTTATGCATCTCTTGGTTTCTCTCTCAGGTAAATAAATAAATGAAAAAAAAAAAAGGGGGGGGGATACCCCGGTGGCTCAGTCATTAAACATCTGCCTTCAGCTGAGGTCATGACCCCAGTGTCCTGGAATCGAGCCCCACATCGGGCTCCATACTAGGCGGTAAGTCTGCTTCTCTCTCTCCCACTCCCCTTCCTTGTGTTCCCTCTCTCGCTGTGTCTCTATCAAATAAATAAACAAAAAATCTTAAAGAAAAAAAAAAAAAAAAGAAGAAGAAGAACCCAGAGCAGGTACTATGATAGGTGAGTAGGGAGGTCCATGGTGGTTACTTCAGAACATACAGAAATGGGAAGGAAGAAATTTTCCAAAGTCTCCTATTATGCTTCATTTATGGTCAGTCAACTGAACCTCTTACATAGTTCATTTTCAGTACACATACTAACAGACATGAAACACCTTACACACAGGGTTTTTTGAGGTTTTTCACTGAAAAATGATATTTTTATAAAGATTTTATTTATTTATCTGACAGAGATCACAAGTAGTCAGAGAGGCAGGCAGAAAGAGAGAGGGAAGCAGGTTCCCTGCTGAGCAAACATCCAGATTTGGGACTGGATTCCAGGACCTTGGGATCATGACCTGAGCCAAAGGCGGAGGATGTAACCCACTGAGTCACTCAGGTGCCCTGAAAAATGATATTTCTAACACTTCATCAATTCAAATTTAAAGATTATATTGAATAATGTAAATTAATTTAAAATATCCAATAAATTTCCAAGTTTTGAGTACCTATATTGTTTCTGATAATATTCCATAATCTAAATACTTAATGATACTCTATAATAATCTATATTTAATCAACAATGTTATGGTTAAGAATTTAAAAATATATTTTTGTATGAATTTCTGATTAGGAAAAATAATTTAAGTGATATGAAGGGACAAAGGTATATGATAATTTTAATATTTGTATGCATATTTCCAAATGACCCACAGAAGATGTATTTCAATTTCATTATTACTTGTAGAGCAAATTACTTATAGATGCAAATATCTCACTTTTCCCACCCTTGATGATAAGAGATAGATGGTACATGATATCCTCAATAAAATGAAGAACAATTTACTTGAATATACATCCTTTTTTCCTTATTTTAAAATTTACTGATAAGAATCACCCACATGTAGTAAATCAATAAGACAAATGCATAGTTTAATGAACTGTAATAATTTGAAACTAAGGACAGGAGACAGATCCTTGTGGTCCCCCCCACCTGGAGAACTTCCATATCCCCTGCCCAGTCTCAAACCTTTTTCTTCTAAGAACAATCACAGGCCTGGTTTTAGGGTCAATACTTCCTTTTTTCCCCTATAGTTTCACTACCCAGAAATGCACCCCTTACCACTACAGTTTAACTTTCTTATCCTTTTCTCTTAACATACCCTTTAACTGTCGAAAGAAATTATGTCAAAAGAAACTGTTGAAAGAAAGATTTCTTTGCATTCAATTCATTGAAACATCATCATATTTGTTCCATATAGAGTTCCCCACATTCTAGATTCTACAAATATTACTATACTGTATATTTTCATGTGACTCTCTCTGTAAATTGATATTTTTCTTGAGAGGCTTATTCAGAATGAAGTTCAATTTTTTAACAAGTCTTATGCACAGGTGGTATCGGGTTCACCAGCAGGAGACATTGCCATTGGAAGTCTCTCTTTTCTTCCAATAGGAATTGAAAAAAATGATGATATTATAAATCTATCATTTTTTCTTCAGCTATTGGCCAAAAAAGAGAAACCTTTTGTCATCTATCATTTTCTTGCCTAATGGTTTAGGTCTTACAAGAAAGGCACTCTATCCATTAGTTTCTTTTAATACTAATATTCAAAATAACCAATGGGGTTCTTAGCATTAACCAAGGATTCCCGCTTATTTTTGTGTCATGTAGAAACAACGGAATTAAATACATGGGATGTGTTTCAGTCTGCAATGGAATTTTCCCTAAATTATCCTTAAATTATTCCTTCTTTGGCCCATGGAAATTTCTTTACACTGTTTCCTGCGTCCTTCTGACATGACCTTAAAAGTCAATGATTGCTTCCTACTTATTGGGAATGATATTATGTTTAAAGTACTCATTGTGCATTTTCTGCTCTGGACTTGGAATCAACTATACTTCAAGAAATGGCATTCTAAGGTCATAACATAGGCACTAGAGATGCTTTTTGATGCTGGTTTGCTTATTATTTTTAGGTATTTTTCACTTGACAGAGCACATACAGTAGAATATCAGTTAATTTCTGATACTTCCAATTCCAGTTCAGGAGTTGAGACTGTTTATTTAATCTCCCATATATATATATATATATATATATATATATATATATATATATCCCTTTTTAGCATACCAAAAATACCCTTTCTTGGGGCACCTGGGTGGCTCAATTGTTTAAGTGTCTGACTCTTGATTCAGCTCATGTCTCAGGGTCATGAGATTGAGCCCCGTGTGGAGCTCTGCACTGGGTATGGAGTCTGCTTAAGATTCTCTCTCTCCCTCTCCCTCATGTCCCTTCCCCAACTCGCATGCTCTTGCACTTAAAAAAAAAAAAAAAATCCCCTTTCTCAAGGACATTACAATAGAATTAAAATACTATATGATTATATATTTCCTTTTTCTCATATGTAAGAATACCAATGCTATTACCAATAATATGAATATTTAATTTGTTTGTTTTTTAGTGGATGTTCCCCATTCTCTCCCAATTTTTTTAAAGATTCCACGTATTTATTTGACAGAGAGAGAGCGAGCACGCAAACAGGCAAAACAGCAGACAGAGGGAGAACCAGGCTCCCCCCGGAGCAGAGAGCCTGAAGTGGGGCTCGATCATAGGACCTTGGAATCATGACCTTCGCTAAAGGCAAACATGTAACCAACAGAGCCATCCAGACATCCCTCATATTTTTTTTTATAGTTGTAAGTTCATTGATAGATATATAATCTTAATAAATGATATTTTATATGCTCTTCCACTTACACAGTTACTTATTTTACATACTCAGTTACTTATTTTACATACAAATATGTGTTCTAATATTATGCACCAGTGTTTATTTTGAAGCCTCTCCAATCATTTCAGTTGTCTGAAGCTCATTCTCTTTCCTCAAAGACTATTGTGTGTTGATGACTATTGTCCCTAAGGCCTTTATATTTGAAGACAGTTTAATTGGAACATAAATTGTTGGATAATCCAGATGAGCTGACTGTAAACACAAAGTTCCTAAGAGGATCTCAGTAGGGTCAGGGCTAAACCAGGAACTAAGAGGATAGAAGTAATGGTTGAAAATAATGTGGGGCCACAAGTCAACGAATGAGGTAGCCCTTAGAAGCTGGAAAATGTAAGGAAACAGATTCTCCTTTAGAACATCCAGAAGAAATGCATCCCTGTTAACCCATTTTAGACTTTTAACCCTCAACACTATAAGATAATACATTAATTGTTTTTTATTTAAGTTGCTAAGGCTGCTGTAAATTACTACGGCAAAAAGAAAAAATACAAAATCAATTACACTGAAATATGCCTCAGTATTAGTTGTTCTTGACTATTTTCCTCAAGTAAAGTGATGTAAACTTTTATTATGTACTTCCAGAATTTTCCAGGGAATAGCAGCCCCTTTAATGTTCTTTCCCCTTGCTTTGGCCTTCCTTTTCCAGAAAAATGTATCTATGTTTGGGTTAATCTTTACATGTCCTATTAGCTAAAGTTTGAAGGTCATTTTCTCTTCTTTACATATACATTATTTCTCCAGAATCATTTGTTGAGAGTTATTCTTTTCCCATTGGATAAACTCATCCCCTTTGTCAAAAATAATTAACTGTATCTTTAAGTCTATTTCTGAATCTTTCTCCCATTCCAACCATCTATATGTCGATCAGTATGTCAATATTACACTTTCATATATATATATATATATATATATATTTTTTTTTATTTTAAATCTTCAAATAGATCACATACATTCCATTTCTTTTTCCACAAGTAAGGAGCCCAGAAGTTACTACTCTGACTTACTCTGTTCAGACTGAAAAAATCAGCAGTGCTTCTTGGATCCCTAAAAGAGGGGAGGACACAGGGAAAACCCCTGCCTCAGGATCTGGGAGAAAGAAAGGGGAGTACAGGGAGTCAAGACTTACCTGGATTCGGGACTCGGGATTGGAACTGCCAGGGAACAGCACCATGACGGGAAAATGGGACTGGAATTGATGAAGTGCTGGAGACTTATTGAAGATGAGTCTGAGAGCTAAAAGTTTATTCAAGGTGACCCAGTCATGAGAGATCTCACAATATTGTTGGTATACCTCCAGAAGCTCAACCAGGTTGCCACAATAAATATCAGAGGAAAGTTGCTTTCTGCTTCTTGGAGAAGAAGAAAATAAACCATTTTGAACTATCCTAGAGCACTCTGTGTTTTCTTAAAGAAGTCAATACTCAGGGGAATCAAGTTCAGGAAGAGCCTAACCTTCCGGGGTACTATCAGAGCCTCACAGAACTAGAAGAAGGGAAATACACAGTTCCCATGCTATAGAGATCCTGTCCTGGCTGAGGGGGAGGAAAAATTCTGAGAAACACTCGTGAGGTTTACAGTCTAGAAATACAGACTCATTAAAGGATGGAGATGTAGTCATAGGAGTACAGACAACTCCCTTCCATTCATAGCTCACCACCACGTTTTTAAAAGCCTATTTGATTTGCAGCAGATCCTTTTACCCACATCATCCTCTGCTGTGAAGAAAAAGTATTTTATAAAGTAGAAGGCAAAAAACACAATTTGGAAAATAGAGCAAGCATCAGAACCAGACAAGCTGAGGATGTTGGTATTATCAGACCAGGAATCTAAAACAGCCATGGTTAATATGCTAATGACACTAATGGAGAAATTTGACAGGCCAGAGAAGAGACAGGCCACGACAGCAGAGAGACGGAAATTTTAAGAAACAACCAAAAATAAATGCTAGATATCTAAAGCACTATAACAGAAATGTAGAATTCCTTTGATGGACTTACTAGTAGACTAGACATGGCTCAGAAAAGAATCTCAGAGTTTGAAGATACCTCAAATAGGCAGTATAATTTTGTTAACTTTTGTTATTTTTCACAATTGCTATAACTAATCCACATACTTTAAATTTCTGTGTAATTTAAAAAATCACCTCATCAATCTCAACAAACTTGCTGGATATTATTTATTATGACATTGTGATGCCCAGAGATTGTTTGTAAATAATTAAAATAGCAACAATATTTTTGAATCAAAGAACTTGTGTATCTTTATTCTTTAATCCATGTATTACAGTTTTATTTCTAATTTTAAAATATTTATTTATTTATTTATTTATTTATTTATTTATTTATTTATGTGCATGAGCAGGGGAAGAACAAGAGCAGAGGGAGAGAGAATCTTAAGCAGGCTCCATGTCCAACACAGAAACCTACACAGATATTGATCCTATGAAACTGAGATCATGACCTGAGCCAAAATCAAGATTCTAATGTCTAACTGACTGAGCCACCCAAGTGCCCCTAATATAGTATAGTTTCGATGCAATGTTTTGAACAGTTTTTTTTTACTTAATTTTCATATTTTAATTATCTTTTAACAGCAAAAATATACTTCATGTCTACATGTTCATTGCTGATATTTAGAAACAAAGTTGATATTTTTATATAGTAACTTTTTGTCCCAATTGATTTCTACTTATTTGTTTCATTATTTTTTATATATTCCTTATTATTATCTATGCATATAACATCTATATTCTGAAAATATATATAATCACATAGATTACTGAATATTTAATTATCTTAGATTTCTAGTATAGATTCCACTTACTATTTATTTATATTTTTTATATTTTTATCCTTTTATTCCTGCATTATGCCAAAAATAAGCTTTTTTAATATTGAAAATTTATTTTTATTGACATACAAACTTTAAATTTGTTCTACTTTTTCATGTTGCTCCAGTCTGCTTTTGAATATTATACTACTTGTATAATGTTAAGAATATTACACTAGTATTGATTTTCCTTCCCTCCTGTATTTTGCAATATATTCACACACTCTGTATGTGTTATAAACATCATGATTAAATGATACTTTTGATTAATATTCTAAAATATCTCTTAAATAAATTTTTAATAAGCATTTTAATTTTCTCCATGTATTTAGAACTTCCTGTGTTTTTTATTTCATTATGAAGGTCTGAGTTTCTACCTATAATAGTTTTATTTTAGCCTGAATAAATATACTTTACACTTTAATAATAAGTTTGTTGAGTGATTCACCACAATATTTTTTGCCTGAAAATATCTTTAAGTTTTATTTTTGATGGAGAGCTTCTCTGAATATCATAGATTGATAGTGCTTTTTACTTTTATCTTCTGTTTTCCCATGCAGCACATTATGAGGTATTCTATTTTCTTCATTTACATTGGTTTTGAAGATAAATCTGTAATTAATTTTATATTTGGTGACTGTGATAACATATCTTTTTTAGTCTTACTATTGTTAATATTTCTCCTAATCATTGAATTCAATGGTATAAGTACTATGTACTTTTATGTTATTTTCTTCAGTTTATCTTGCTTTGGTTTCTTTGAACTTGAGAAAATTATTGGCCATAACTTCTTGCATTAATTTGCCATGTTTTAAAAAGTTGATATTCAGGATATGGTGAAATGTTAATGGGTATAAGTGGATAAATAATGTTTACATAAGGACACAACTCAAATCCAAAAAGAAATTTTTATAATGAATTCTTAAACATGATCTTTATCGACCTATGGAAAGTAAAAAAAAAAAAAAATGTATTTTTACTAGGAAATGTAATTTAATAAAATTATAATTTTGAGTGGAACATAGGTTATTTAATCAATTGTGTAAAATAAATAAATTCCAAACTATATTCATTTAAGAATATAAAACTATCATAAATAAAATAGTATTAGGATGTTAATCTTAGATTAGTAAAAATGTATTGCTGAAAGCTAGAAATTGGATTTAGGCAGAAGGAACTGGTAATTCTGATCCTCTTCAATTCATCCTCAACTGTATTTTAGGCTTAGAAAAAGCACTGCTATTCCAAGACTCGAAATTTTCTTCTCAAATTCAAAAAAGTGCATTTAAATACAATTTTAATTATATTAATACACAAATTACATAAAGTATACTTCAGAATAGTGTTAGATGTTGTATTGATAAAATGATAAAATAAAGAATATGTTGTATGAAAATAAGGTTGCTATGACAACCATGCATTTTTGGGAAAATCCTTAGGAATAAGTACTTCTAAAAACTTTGACAAATAGCTCTAAATTAGAAGTGTCTAAGAAGTCTTAACTTCTGTATATTCTCATTTTAAAAATTTATTTTATATGTTTGTCATAAAGAATATTAGACTAATATTCTCTCTTAGGTTATGATATTTATCAAGTATTTTTTCTTCCAAAGGAAAAAAACCACCTAAAGATATCACAATAAGGAGAATATTTAGGACCACTACATGACAGCAAAAAAAAAAAAAAAAGTATTTAAACAAGACTAAGTTTTGTTTTGTTTTGTTTTAAGTGGGGAGTGCAAAAGGAGAGGGAGAGAGAATCTCAAGCATGCTTCTTACCCAGCGTGGATCCCAACATTGAGCTCATTCTCACATCTCTGAGATCATGACCTGAGCCAAAATCAAGAGTCAGACCACTTACCTGACTGGGATACCCAAGTATCCCAAGAAGACAAAGATTTCTTTAAAAAAAAAAAAAAAAAAAAAGTAAATGGTATTTATTAGGCTTAAATAAAGTGACATATCTAATATATGTTAATACATGGCTATAATTAAAAAATGTTTAAGGAAATGAGTCATACAACAAAAAGTACATTTTTTTTAATTTTTAATTTTTTTTTATTTTAATAAACATATAATGTATTTTTATCCCCAGGGGTACAGGTCTGTGAATCGCTAGGTTTACACATTTCACAGCACTCATCATAGCACATACCCTCCCCAATGTCCATATCCCCACCACCCTCTCCCGTCCCCCCTCACCCCAGCAACCCTCAGTCTGTTTTTTGAGATTGAGTCTTTTATGGTTTGTCTCCCTCCCAATCCCATCTTTTCATTTTTTCTTTTCCTAGCTCCCCCCAATACCCCCACATTGCATCTCCACTTCCTCATATCAAAGAGATCACATGATAGTTGTCTTTCTCTGACTGAATTATTTCACAAAGCATGGTACCCTTTAGTTCCATCCATGTCCTCACAAATGGCAAGATTTCATTTCTTTGGATGGCTGCATAGTATTCCATTGTGTATATATACCACTCTTCTTTATCCATTCATCTGTTGATGGACATCTAGGTTCTTTCCACAGTTTGGCTATTGTGGACATTGCTGCTATAAACATTCGGGTGCACGTGCCCCTTTGGAGCACCACATTTGTATCTTTAGGATATATACCCAGTAGTGCAATTGCTGGGTCATAGGGTAGCTCTATTTTCAGTTTTTTGAGGAACCTCTATGCTGTTTTCCAGAGTGGTTGCATCAGCTTGCATTCACACCAGCAGTGTAGGAGGGTTCCCCACTCTCTGCATCCTCGCCAGCATCTGTCATTTCTTGACTGGTTAATTTTAGCCATTCTGACTGTTGTGAGGTGGTATCTCATTGTGGTTTTGATTTGTATTTCCCTGATGCCGAGCGATGTGGAGCACTTTTTCATGTGTCTGTTGGCCATCTGGATGTCTTCTTTGCAGAAATGTCTGTTCATGTCCTCTGACTCCTTGATTGGATTATTTGTTCTTTGGGTGTTGAGTTTGCTAAGCTCTTTATAGATTTTGGATACTAGTCCTTTATCTGATATGTCATTTGCAAATATCTTCTCCCAATCTGTCAGTTGTCTTTTGGTTTTGTTAACTGTTTCCTTTGCTGTGCAAAAGCTTTTGATCTTGATGAAATCCCAATAGTTCATTTTTGCCCTTGCTTCTGTTGCCTTTGGCGATGTTCCTAGGAAGAAGATGCTGCGGTTGAGGTCAAAGAGGTTGCTTCCTGCATTCTCCTCAAGGATTTTGATAGATTCCTTTCTCACATTGAGGTCCTTCATCCATTTTGAGTCTATTTTCGTGTGCGGTGTAAGGAAATGGTCCAATTTCATTTTTCTGCATGTGGCTGTCCAATTTTCCCAGCACCATTTATTGAAGAGGCTGTCTTTTTTCCATTGGATATTTTTTCCTGCTTTGTCGAAGATTAGTTGACCATAGAGTTGAGGGTCTATTTCTGGGCTCTCTATTCTGTTCCATTGATCTATATGTCTGTTTTTGTGCCAGGACCATACTGCCTTGATGATGACAGCTTTGTAATAGAGCTTGAAGTCTGGAATTGTGATGCCACCGACTTTGGCTTTATTTTTAAATATTCCTTTGGCTATTCAAGGTCTTTTCTGGTTCCATATAAATTTTAGGATTAATTGTTCTATTTCTTTAAAAAAAAGTGGATGGGATTTTGATAGGGATTGCATTAAATGTGTAGATTGCTTTAGGTAGAATAGACAATTTCACAATATTTGTTCTTCCAATCCAGGAGCATGGAATATTTTTCCATTTCTTTGTGTCTTCCTCAATTTCTTTCATGAGTACTTTATAGTTTTCTGAGTACAGATCCTTTGCCTCTTTGGTTAGATTTATTCCTAGGTATCTTATGGTTTTGGGTGCAATTGTAAATGGGACTGACTCCTCAATTTCTCTTTCTTCTGTCTTGTTGTTAGTGTAAAGAAATGCGACTCATTTCTCTGCATTGACTTTATATCCTGACACTTTACTGAATTCCTGTACAAGTTCTGGTAGTTTTGGAGTGGACCCTTTTGGGTTTTCCACATACAGTATCATATAATCTGCAAAGAGTGATAGTTTGACTTCTTCTTTGCCAATTAGGATGCCTTTAATTTCTTTTTGTTGTCTGGTTGCTGAGGCTAAGGTCTAGTACAATGTTGAACAACAGTGGTGATAACAGACATCCTTGCCGTGTTCCTGACCTTAGCGGAAAATCTTTCTTTCTCCATTGAGAATGATATCTGCAGTGGGTTTTTCATAGATGGCTTTGATAATATTGAGGTATGTGCCTTCTATCCCTACACTTTGAAGAGTTTTAATCAGGAAGGGATGCTGCACTTTGTCAAATGCTTTTTCAGCATCTATTGAGAGTATCATATGGTTCTTATTCTTTCTCTTATTAATGTATTGTATCACATTGATGGATTTGCAGATGTTGCACCATCCTTGCAGCCCTGGAATAAATCCCACTTGGTCGTGGTGAATAATCCTTTTAAAGTACTGTTGGATCCTATTGGTCAGTATTTTGGTGAGAATTTTCGCATCTGTGTTCATCAAGGATATTGGTCTGTAATTCTCTTTTTTGGTGGGATCCTTGTCTGGTTTTGGGATCAAGGTGATGCTGGCCTCATAAAATGAGTTTGGAAGTTTTCTTTTCATTTCTATTTTTTGGAGCAGTTTCAGGAGAATAGGAATTAATTCTTCTTTAAATGTTTGGTAGAATTCCCTGGGGAAGCCTTCTGGCCCTGGGCTTTTGTTTGTTTGGAGACTTTTGATGACTGTTTCAATCTCCTTACTGGTTATGGGTCTGTTCAGGTTATCTATTTCTTCCTGGTTCAGTTGTGGTAGTTTATATGTCTCTAGAAATGTATCCATTTCTTCCAGGTAGTCAAATTTGTTGGCATAGAGGTACTCGTAGTATGTTCTTATAATTGTTTGTATTTCTTTGGTGTTGGTTGTGATCTCTCCTCTTCAATTCATGATTTTATTTATTTGGGTTCTTTCTTTTTTCTTTTTGATAAGTCTGGCCAGGGGTTTGTCAATATTATTAATTCTTTCAAAGAATCAACTCCTAGTTTTGTTGATTTGTTCTATTGTTTTTTTAGTTTCTATTTCATTGATTTCTGCTCTGATCTTTATGATTTCTCTTCTCCTGCTGGGTTTAGGCTTTCTTTCTTGTTCTTTCTCTAGCTCCTTTAGGTGTAGGGTTAGTTGGTGTATTTGAGACCTTTCTTGTTTTTTGAGAAAGGCTTGCACCGCTATATACTTTCCTCTCAGGACTGCCTTTGTTGTGTCCCACAGATTTTGAACCGTTGTGTTTTCATTATCATTTGTTTCCATGAATTTTATCAATTCTTCTTTAATTTCCTGGTTGACCCATTCATTTTTTAGAAGGATGCTGTTTAGTCTCCATGTATTTGCGTTCTTTCCAAATTTCCTCTTGTGATTGAGTTCTAGCTTCAGAGCATTTTGGTCTATAAATATGCAGGGAATGATCCCAATCTTTTGATACCAGTTGAGACCTGATTTATGACCCAGGATGTGGTCTATTCTGGAGAATGTTCCATGTGCACTAGAGAAGACTGTATATTCAGTTGCTTTGGGATGGAATGTTCTGAATATATCTGTGATGTCCATCTGGTCCAGTGTGTCATTTAAGGCCTTTATTTCCTTGTTGATCTTTTGCTTAGATGATCTGTCCATTTCAGTGAGGGGAGTGTTAAAGTCTCCTGCTATTATTGTATTACTGTCGATGTATTTCTTTGATTTTGTTATTAATTGCTTTATATAGTTGGCTGCTCCCATGTTAGGGGCATAGATATTTAAGATTGTTAGGTCTCCTTGTTGGACAGACCCTTTGAGTATGATATAGTGTCCTTCCTCATCTCTTATTATAGTCTTTGGCTTAAAATCTAATTGATCTGATATAAGGATTGCCACCCCAGCTTTCTTCTGATGTCCATTTGCATGGTACATTGTTTTCCACCCTCTCACTTTAAATCTGGAGGTGTCTTCAGGTCTAAAATGCGTTTCTTGTAGGCAGCATATTGATGGGTTTTGTTTTTTTATCCATTCTGATACCCTGTGTCTTTTGATTGGGGCATTGAGCCCATTAACATTCAGAGTAACTACTGAGAGATATGAATTTAGTGCCATTGTATTGCCTGTAAGGTGACTGGTACTGTATATTGTCTCTGTTTCTTTCTGATCTACTACTTTTAGGGTCTCTCTTTGCTTAGAAGACCCCTTTCAATATTTCCTGTAGAGCTGGTTTGGTGTTTGCAAATTCTTTCAGCTTTTGTTTGTCCTGGAAGCTCTTTATCTCTCCTTCTATTTTCAATGATAGTCTAGCCGGATATAGATTTCTTGGCTGCATGTTTTTCTCGTTTAGTGCTCTGAATATATCATGCCAGTTCTTTCTGGCCTGCCAGGTCTCTGTGGATAGGTCTGCTGCCAATCTAATATTTTTACCCTTGTATGTTACAGACTTCTTTTCCCGGGTTGCTTTCAGGATTTTCTCTTTGTCGCTAAGACTTGTAAATTTTACTATCAGGTGACGAGGTGCATACCTATTTGTATTGATTTTGAGGGGCGTTCTTAGCATCTCCTGGATTTTGATGTTTGTTCCCTTTGCCATATTAGGGAAATTCTCTCTAATAATTGTCTCCAATATACCTTCTGCTCCCCTCTCTCTTTCTTCTCCTTCTGGAATCCCAATTATTCTAATGTTGTGTCGTCTTATGGTGTCGCTTATCTCTCGAATTCTCTCCTCATGTTCCAGTATTAGTTTGTCTCTCTTTTGCTCTGCTTCTTTATTCTCTCTCATTTGGTCTTCTATGTCACTAATTCTTTCTTCTATCTCATTTATCCTAGCAGTGAGAGCTTCCATTTTTGATTGCACCTCATTAATAGCTTTTTTTTATTTCAACTTGGTTAGATTTTAGTTCTTTTATTTCTCCAGAAATCGCTTTTATCTCTCCAGAGAGGGTTTCTCTAATATCTTCTATGCCTTTTTCGAGCCTGGCTAGAACCTTGAGAATCGTCATTCTGAACTCTAGATCTGTCATGTTACCAATGTCCATATTGATTAGGTCCCCAGCCTTCGGTATTGCCTCTTTTTTTTTTTTTTTTTTTTTTGTGTGGTGAGTTTTTTCGCCTTGTCATTTTGTCCAGATAAGATTTGCTTTCTCCTCCTTTAGAATCCTGATGTTCTTGGTGAGTGAAGTTAGTCTTGGCTGGGTTTCTTGTTGATCTTCTGGGGGAGGGGCCTGTTGTGGTGATTCTCAAGTGTCTTTGCTGCAGGCGGAATTGCACCGCCCTTGCCAGAGGCGGGCTAAGTAATCCACTCTGGTTTGCTTTCAGGAGCTTTTGTTCCCTGAGCGCTTTCCATAGAGTTCCGGAGGACAGGGATGAAGATGGCGGCCTCCCAATCTCTCGGCCCAGAGGAGACGAGAGCTTGGGGTTCCACTCTTCAGTGCACCCTCAGAGAAAAGCGCACAACCGCCCCACCTCCCTGGCCTGTGGTCATGCTGGTAGGAAGGCAGTCAATAGCTGGCACTTGGAGAAATGCGCCTGGTTGCTTCCATCTTCCTGGCCTCCAGCTGCGCTCCGAGCCCACCCAGCCTGTGACCGGCACAAGGTAACCCCGGGGCTGAGACCTCACTCCTCGGCTTTGTTGCTGTAGCCGGCTTCCCCGCTCTAATACCTGCGAGCTCTGCAGCACTCAGATACCCCCAGTCCTTCTGTGACCCCACGGGACCTGGGGTTACACTGACCCCGCCTGGGCTTCCCCCCGGTTTAGCCTCTGGAGTGATGTCCCTCCGTGGAGCCGACTTTTAAAAGTCCCAATTTTGTGCTCCGTTGCTCTGCCGCTTGCTGGGAGCCGGCCCCTCCCCCCTGGGTCTATCTTCCCGTCACTTTGTATTCACTTCTCCGCAGGTCCTACCTTTCAGAAAGTGATCGATTTTCTGTTTCTAGAATTGTTGCTGTTCTTCTCTTGGATTTCCCCTTGGATTTGTAGGTGTTCCCAATGGTTAGATAAGCTGTCTAGCTGATCTCCTGCTACCTGATGTTGTCTCAGCCTGCTACTTCTCCGCCATCTTGACTCCTCCCCCCAAAAAGACATATTTTTATTAAAACATTTAAGCTTAAAATAATCATAACCTGCATCATGTTAGCTTATATGAAAAACATTATGTAAGTGAAATAAGTCAGTCAGAGAAAGGCAAATACTGTATGATGTCACTCATCTGTGAACTTTAAGAAACAAAAAACAAAGGGAAATGGAAAAAGAGACAAAGAGATAAACCAAGAAAAAAGACTCTTACCTGTAGAGAATGAAAGAAGAGGGATGGATGAGGGGTAGAGTTGAATAGGTGATGGGGATTAAGAAGGCACTAGTATTGAGCACAAGGTAATATATGGAAGTATTGAATCACTATATGGTACACTTGAACATAATATTACACTGTATGTTAACTAAATGGAATTTGGAAGAAACTTAAGAAATTTTTGATAGTATACAATAATCTAAATCTTTTATGCTTTAGAATAAAAGCCATAAGACTAATGCCATATTTAATGAAATAAATTAGATAGTTCCAGTAAAGGCCATTCTGATGTTAAAAATATAGATCAAGCTTCCTTTTTTCTTTAATTTTACTTTTTTCAGTGTTCCAAAATTCATTGCTTAGGCACCACACCATTCAATACGTGCCCTCCATAATACCCACCACCAGGCTCACCCAACCCTCACCACCCTCCCCTCCCAAACCCTCAGTTTGTTTTTCAGAGTCCACAGTCTCTCATGGTTTGTCTCCCCATCTGATTTCCCCCATCTTACTTCTCCTCTCTATCTCCCAATGTCCTCTGTGTTATTCCTTATGCTCCACAAGTAAGTGAAATCATATCATAATCGACTCTCTCTGCTTGACTTATTTCACTCAGCATAATCTCCTCCAGCCCCATCCATGTTGATACAAAAGTTGGGTATTCATCCTTTCTGATGGAGGCATAATACTCCATTGTACATATAGGCCATACCTCCTTTATCTATTCATCTGTTGAAGGGCATCTTGGCTCTTTCCACAGTTTGGCAACTGTGGCCACTATTGCTATGAACATTGGGGGTACAGATGGCCCTTCTTGTCACTACATCTGTGTCTTTGGGGTAAATACCCAGTAGTGCAATTGCAGGGTCATAGGGTAGCTCTATTTTTAATTCCTAAAGGAATCTCCACACTGTTATCCAAAGTGGCTGCACCAACCTGCATTCCCACCAACAGTGTAAGAGGGTTCTCCTTTCTCCACATCCTCTCCAACACTAGTTGTTTACTGTCTTGTTAATTTTGGCCATTCTAACTGGTGTAAGGTGGTATCTCAATGTGGTTTTGATTTGAATCTCCCTGATGGCTAATGATGATGAACAGTTTCTCATGTGTCTGTTAGCCATTTGTATGTCTTCTTTGGAGACGTGTCTGTTCATGTCTGCCCATTCTTTGCTTTGATTATCTGCTTTTTGAGTGTTAAGTTTGAGGAGTTCTTTATAGATCTTGGATGTCAGCCCTTTGTCTGTAGTGTCATTTGTAAACATTTTCTCCCATTCCGTGGGTTGCCTCTTTGTTTTGTTGACTGTTTCCTTTGCTGTGCAGAAGCCTTTTGATCTTGATGAAGTCCCAAAAGTTCATTTTCGCTTTTGTTTCCTTTGCCTTTGGGGACATACCTTGAAAGAAGTTGCTGTGGCTGATGCTGAAGAGGTTACTATGCTCTCCTCTAGGATTTTGATAGATTCCTGCCTCACGTTGAGGCCTTTTATCCATTTCAAGTTTATCTTTGTGTATGGTGTAAGACAATGGTTGAGTTTCATTCTTCTATGCATAGCTGTCCAATATTCCCAGCACCATTTATTGAACAGACTGTCTTTTTTCCACTGTATATTTTTTCCTGCTTTGTTGAAGAGTAGTTGACCATAGAGTTGAGGGTCCATATCTGGGCTCTCTACCCTGTTCCATTAGTCTATGTGTCTGTTTTAGGTGCCAGTACCATGCTGTCTTGGTGATCACAGCTTTGGAGTGAAGCT
The DNA here is from genome assembly GCF_963455335.1 of Martes martes. Classification (NCBI taxonomy): domain Eukaryota; kingdom Metazoa; phylum Chordata; class Mammalia; order Carnivora; family Mustelidae; genus Martes; species Martes martes. The sequence continues at coordinate 20,694,311 of NC_137888.1, read as the reverse complement.
TGAAATCAGGCAATGTGATGCCCTCAGTTTTGTTTTTCTTTTTCAACATTTCCTTAGCAATTCGGGGTCTCTTTTGGTTCTGTACAAATATTAAGATTGTTTGTTCCAGCTCTTTGGAAAAATGCAAGTGGAATTTTGATCAGAATGGCATTGAAAGCATAGATTGCTCTAGGCAATATAGACATTTTAACAATGCTTATTCTTTGACCCATGAGCATGGAATGCTCTTCCATCTTTTTGTGTCTTCTTCAATTTCTTTCATGAGTGTTCTGTAGTTCCTTGAGGACAGATTCTTTACCTCTTTGGTTAGGTTTATTCCCAGGTATCTTATGATTCTTGGTGCTATAGTACATGGAATCGATTCTCTAATTTCCCTTTCTATACTTTCATTGTCAGTGTGTAGGAAAGCAACTGATTTCTGTACATTGACTTTGTATCCTGACACATTACTGAACTGCTATATGAGGTCTAGTAGTTTGGGGGTGGAGTCTTTTGGGTTTTCCATATAAAGCATCATGTCATCTGTGAAGAGAGTTTGACGCCTTCTTTGCCAATTTGAATACCTTTTATTTGTTGTCTGATTGCTGTTGCTAGGACGTCTAGTACTATGTTGAACAAGAGTGGCAAGCGTGGACATCCTTGTCGTGTTCCTGATCTCAAATGGAAGGCTGTCAGCTTTTCCCCATTGAGGATGATATTCGCTGTAGGTTTTTCATAGATAGATTTTATGCAGTTGAGGAATGTTCCCTCTATCCCTACACTTTGAAGCATTTTAATCTGGATCTGATGCTGCATCTTGTCAATTTTTTTTTTTTTCCTGAATCAATTGAGAGAACGATGTGGTTCTTCTCTCTTCTCTTATTGATTTGTTCTCACATTGATTGATTTGCGAATGTTGGACGACCCTTGTGTCCCAGGGATAAATCCCTCCTGTCATGGTGGATAATCTTTTTAATGTACTGTTGGATCCTATTAGCTAGGAACCTGTTGAGAATCTTGGCATCCATATTCATCAGGGATATTGGTCTGAAATTCTCCTTTTTGGTGGGGTCTTTGCCTGGTTTGGGGGTCAGCATAATGCTGGCTTCATAGAAAGAGTCTGAAAGTTTTCCTTCCATTTCTATTTTTTTGAAACAGCTTCAGGAGAGTAGGTATTATTTCTTCCTTGATTGTTTGGTAGAATTCTCCAAGAAATCCATCAGGTCCTGGGCTCTTGTTTTTTGGGAGGTTTTGGATCCCTGCTTCAATCTCGTTACTAGATATTAGTCTATTCAGGTTGTCAATTTCTTCCTGATTCAGTTTGGGAAGTTTATAGGTTTCCAGGAATGCAGCCATTTCGTCTAGGTTGCTTAACTTAGTGGCATATAACTGCTGATAAGAATTTTTGATGATTGTTTCTATTTCCTTGGTGTTAGTCGTGATCTCTCCCTTTTCATTCATAATTTTATTAATTTGGATCCTCTCTGTTTTCTTTTGGATTAGTTTGGACAGTGGTTTATCAATCTTATTGATTCTTTCAAAACACCAGCTTCTACTTTCGTTGATGTATTCTACTGCATCTCTAGTTTCTATCTCATTGATCTCTGCTCTAATCTTGATTAATTTCCTTATTGTGTGTTGGTTTGGATTAATTTGTTGTTGCTTCTCCAGTTCTTAAAGGTATAAAGAGAGCTGGTGTATTCTGGATTTTTCAGTTTTTTTGAGGGAGGCTTGGATGGCTATGTATTTCCTCCTTAGGGCTGCCTTAGCTGTATCCCATAGGCTTTGGACCCATGTGTCTTCATTCTCATTGGTTTCCATGAATTGTTTAAGTTCTTCTTTGATTTCCTGGTTGAGCCAAACATTCTTAAGCAAGGTGGTCTTTAGCTTCCAAGTGTTTGAATTCTTCCCAAACTTTTTCTTGTGGTTGAGTTCCAGTTTCAAAGCATTGTGGTCTGAGGATATGCAGGGAATAATCTCCATCTTTTGATAATCTCCATCGGTTGAGCCCCTATTTGTGACCCAGCTTGTGATCTATTCTGGAGAAAGCTAAATGTGCGCTCGAGAAGAATGAGTATTTTGTTGTTTTAGGGTGGAATGTTCTGTATATATCTAGGAGGTCCATCTGGTCCAAGGTGTCATTCAACGCTCTTGTTTCTTTATTGATTTTCTGCTCGGATGATCTGTCTACTACTGAGGGTGGCATGTTAAGACCCCCTACTATTAATGTATTCATATCAATGTGACTCTTTATCTTGATTAACAGTTGGCTTGGGGCACCTGGGTGGCTCAGTGGGTTAAAGCCTCTGCCTTCGGCTCGGGTCATGGTCCCGGGGTCCTGGGATCGAGCCCCGCATCGGGCTCTCTGCTCGGCGGGGGGCCTGCTTCCTCCTCTCTCTCTGCCTGCCTCTCTGCCTACTTGTGATCTCTGTCAGATAAATAAATAAAATATTAAAAAAAAAAAAAAACAGTTGGCTTATGTGGTTGGCTGCTTCCGTATTGGGGGCATAAATATTTACCATTGTTAGATCTTCTGGGTGAATAGACCCTTTAGGAATGAGGTAGTGTCCTTCTTTATCTCTGACTACAGTCTTTAGTTTACAATCTAATATATCTGATATGAGAATCGCTACCCCGGCTTTCTTTTGAGGCCCATTGGCATGAAAGATGCTTCTCCATCCTTTCACTTTCACTCTGGATGTATCTTTAGGTTCCAAATGGGTCTCTTGTAGACAGCATATGGACAGGTCCTGTCATTTTATCCAGTCTGCAACCCTGTGCCGTTTTATGGGAGCGTTTAGGCCGTTCACACTGAGAGTGATTATTGAAAGATACATTGTTAATTGACGTCATGTTGCCTGTGAAGTCCTTGTTTCTATAGATTTTCTCTGTGAATTTCTGTTCTGTGTCACTCTTGGGTTCCTTCTTCTTCTTTAGAACCCCCCTAAATATTTCTTGTAGTGCCGGCTTGGCGGTCACATACTCTTTTAAACATTGCCAGTCTCTGAAGCTCTTTATCTCTCCATCCATTTTGAATGTCAGCCTTTCTGGATAAAGTATTCTTGGCTGCATGTTCTTCTCATTGAGTGCCCTGAATATGTCTTGCCAGCCCTTTCTGGCTTGCCAGATTTCTGTGGACAGGTCTGACGTTATTCTGAGGACCTTCCTCTGTATGATAGGAATCTCTTCCCCCTAGCTGCCCTCAGAAGCTCTTGTCTAAAATTATGATTTGTTAGTCTCACAGTCAAGTTTCTCAAAGTCTTTCTACATTTGTTGATAATGGGGGGGTGTTCTTTCTGTCTCTAGGACATGAAAGCTGGTTTTGTTCTACTATATCTTCTAGTCTTCTGTCTTTCTCCACCCCCTCAGGGATCCCAATAATTCTGACATTGGAACGTTTCTTGGCATCATTTATTTCCCTTATTCTGTTTTCATGGCTTCTAAGTTGTTTCTTCCATGCCTTCTCCTGATCCTTTTTCTCTCTATCAGTTTGTCCTCTAGATCACTAATTCTACCTTCTGCCTCGGTTACCGTAGCTCTTAGGGTATTTAGATTAGGTTGGATCTCATTGATAGCATTTTTAACTTCTTCCCAGGATGCTTTCACTTCTGCTCTTAGAGATTCTATGTTGTCACTAATGGTTTTCTCCATCCTAGCTGTTGCCTGGTTAATTTTACCCTGAATTCCCTTTCTGACATACTGTTTATGTCCGTACCCAATAGTTCTGATGGAGAGGACACAGTATCTGAATTTTTCCTCTGTTGGGTGTTCCTCCTCCTAGGCATTTCGGTGAGAGGTTGTTGAGAGGACGTATAGTTGAATATGCCAACCATGATCCAGGAAAGGTACACCCTGGAATGTCTCAGAGCAAATGGAAGTCAGCAGTCTAAAGAGCTTCCATCATATTTGTGAAGCTGTAGGACTCAGGCTGATTTTTCTTGTGCATGTATTCTTTGAAATATGGAGGACTTCCTAAGACCTGTATCCAGGGTGACAATAACAGCTTCTCTCCTCAGTAGAATATAAAGGAGAAGGAATGTCCACCAGCCAGGGACTGAGGTTTTTAAGAAGTAATCACAGCTCCTTCTGTCTTTCCCATACAAGGTCAGAAGTCTACCCAGGCATCCCTTAATTCATATCTTTGTTTCCTCTTTTATACACATCAAAACTTTAGGGAAGTATATTAACATTTCCTATAATTACTTTCTCTCACTTTAGTCTCCTACATTTCCAATTTTTTTTTCTTTCTTTTAGTAGGTAAAATATATAAAATTTAAAAGTATAAGATATTTCTACTTTATTGTCAGACATTAATTTATTTATGAAAATTGAGGAACTTTTCATCAATTTTTCCAAATATCATATCCTTGACTCTATGGCATTAATTTTCCACCCCTATGTTTATAAATCTACATTTAAACAGAAAAGTGATCATGTATTTTTATAACCCTTTAATCCATTAGTCAATTGAATATTAAAACTTGACGTAAAAAATTAATACCCTTTCTTTCCACTTACTCATTCCTCTTTAAGTTCCTTATTTTATTTTGCAGTCAATAATAGAAGATTTATCTTCTTTTTTACAAACCAATATTATCATTTACAATTTTATTGTCCTTTAATAAATACTTATATTTAGTTCTAAGAATATATCTGCTGAAAATATTAATACTCAATTTTGTTATATTTTTGAGTCCACACCTCTCAAATAATCTGTCATTTACTTTAATTCCTTTATGTTTTGTTTTATTTTTAAAATTTTCTTAAAGCAGAAATTGAGAGTATGTAATATTTAACTTTTTTTAGATTTATGTTTCTTGATGGATAAATAATTTCTCATCAATATGTTCCCCTCATAATTTTTATATCACTCTCTCATATTTTGATGTCAAATGTTGACAAAGACTGGTTATTATTTCCAAATATTTAACCTGTTTTTTTTTCTAAAATATTTCTTTCAAATATGGTAAAAGTTCTGACTCACTTGAAGTTTAAAACTTCAAATAGATTTTGATATGTTTTCATTAGTATTCCCTACATATTAAATATGAATGTAAGTTTTCTTGCATATAAGAAAAGTTTTATTTCTAATGTAAATAAATAATTCATATTTTATATAATACCAAATGTATTATGACCAACTGTATTTTTAAAAAAAGACTTATCTTCATAACTTTTTAATTTAATTTGGCCTCTATCTGATATATTTTATCTGTTGTACCATCTCATATTTCAGAGAACCGTAAGTTTTCACCTTTTTACTCCTGTCTTTGTAATTTTTTTTTTTTACAATTGAGTCTTTATTTTCTCTAATGCTATGATATATCTCATGCTCCATGATCTTTTGACGAACTTTTCTTTTTCTTTTGTTTTAAGCTTTAGCTTTGAAGGTTCTGTCTAAATCTTCTATTTGTCTGTGCTTTCTTCTTCTTCTTCTTCCTTTTTTTTTTAAGTAGACTTCATAAATCTCCGTTTATTGCAGGGATCCAGTCATATTCAATGTATGATGAGAGAACTGGAACCAATATAATACCAGGGCCATACTGAACACCTCATTAAATATATATGCTCTACTAAAGATATTAATGGCAAAGGCAGCATAAGTTCTAAACATTGGCATCTTCATCTATGTCTCTGTTCCAACACCAGGTGTTGAAAAAGGTGCAGTGATTTCTTTGTGTGTGGGTGAGAGCCAGCTCATGATTTTGAATCCATTTGCTGAGCATTACATGACAAAACACCACTTTGTGGATAAATTTTGGACTGTTGATGCTATTGATCCTAATGTATACCATGTCTGATTTTGTGCATCCATTTTGCTCCATTAACTGAGAATTGGTTGAAAGTTAATTCCAAGCACACCTGGTTTACCTGCTTGTAGCCTTGAGCTTAAGGCAAAGATAGAGCTGGTTACCATGCTTTCTGTTGGAGTAAGGGAGGCTCTGAGTATTTTGAAGTCATGAAGAAGAAATATCTTGTTGCTGTTTTTATTACTGGTATTTTAATGTAAATGTTGCTTAAACTTAATAAAGGAAGACATTTCTCCTTTTTTATTTTTCCTTACACTATTTAAAAGTAATCCACTCAGTTAATGCCTTTGATTATTAGTGATAAATGAATATCTTGAGAAAAGGGATCAGAATGAATTATTATTTTAACTACACCAATAACTAGGAGAGCAGAAAACATGGGATAAATTCTGTAAAAGATGTTCTGGTTCAATTACACTTATAACATGCAAATAATTTCCCACTTTCACATACTAATAGACTTTTTTCAAAATTTATCTTGTCTAACTTAATTTTAATAACACTTCTTTTTGGCTTTTTAGACGATGTTGATGATGTGAGGGCATAACATCAACTTTGAACAGTTTTGTGTTCATTCAGAACTCATTAATATGAAAAGGAACCTGATTTATAGTCTTCAGATTTTCTAATCTGCCTAAAATATTAATAAAACATTTGCTTAGTGACTGTCTTACTTATTTTTTTTTATTTTTTTAAGATTTTTTATTTATTTATTTGACAGAGAGAGATCACAAGTAGGCAGAGAGGCAGGCAGAGAGAGAGAGAGAGAGAGAGAGGAGGAAGCAAACTCCCCGACGAGCAGAGAGCCTGATGCAGGACTCAATCCCAGGACCCTGAGATCATGAACTGAGCTAAAGGCAGAGGCTTAACCCACTGAGCCACCCAGTCCCCCTGTCTTATTTATTTTTGTAGTTAATATGAATCTCTGTATTAAAAATCTTCAAATATATCGGGTCCCATTTAAAATTCTAGACTGAAAATAAAGGAAGCATGGAGTGCCTAACATGTCATATGCTCCATCAATTTAGCTTATTTCCTCAAATTTCTATATTAGGGAGCAGCTGCAAAAAACAGATGTCATGTATCTTCTATCTTGTTTTATCATAAATTGAAAATAAAATAAAATACAAAATAAAATAAAAGAAAAGTAGGATGCAAAACACATGATACTCTTGCATGCTAAAATAAAACAATAAAATAATAAACCTCCTTAAATACAGCTGAAGTAATAAGTGGACCTTCATTTTTATATCTCAGTTATAATAAAACTGAATAAAATAATCATTTTACTTAATGAAAAGTATATTTATTTTAAATGCTCCTTATTGAATACAATCTCCTGATCTAGCTGTCCAGTACTTTCTTTTATTGAAGTGCCCCTGTACTACCTGCAGATATATTCACATGACTGTGCCTCCCTATAACAATGGTGAGAAAACCAAAAGTGAACACACACACACACACACACACACACACACACACATTAGCTTCTCAGAATGGTCTATCTTTTTGACTGCAGTGATTAGTTTAGATTTAAACTTATCCTTATCTTGTAAAGAAATCTATTCTGAGACTTCTAGCAGTGCTGACAAGAATGTTGGGAGACAGTGAGTCTTTCTATTTTTGTGTTCTCAAAATTCATAGTCTATATAACCCTGGAGTTGTTGGTGATTAAATCAAACCACTGGAGAGTAGAAAAGAAAGAGAAAGAAGTATGGATGTGTGTGTTAGTTTTCTATGCTGCCTAACAAATTGCCACAAATTCAATGTTTCAACACAGTACCCGTTTATTAGTTCACAGTTTCCGTGACCCAGGAGTCTAAACATGGATTAACTGGGTCCTCTGTTCAGGATTCCACCAGGCTGCAAACTCAGAGTCATCCAGGGCTGTAGTCTTATCAGAAGCTCAACTGGGTTTGGTCCATATATAAGCTCACTTAAGTTGTTGGGAGAATTCCTTTCCTTGTAGGGTGAGGGAGAGATAATTCTCAATTTCTCTATGTTGCTAATAAGTGCATGAGAAATATTTTCTAAAATTATATAAATTATATTTTTATAATTATAGTATAAATTTATATTATAAATTATATTTGAAGTTACATAAATAAATTAATAAACCACAAATTATTTAATTCCACCTATGTTTGGATCTTTCAAATTAATATTCTTTTCTATTTTTAATAAAATTTATAAAATCCTTATGATATTTTTCAACAAAGCCACAACAGTGGAGCAGTTTTGTATTAGCTGTAATTTCCAAAACGTGACCAGCTGATCACCTGCATCTAATCACTTATGATACTTGTGAAAAACCCAATCTTCAGGGCTCCATTTAAGAATTATCAATTCTGGGGTGCCTGGGTGGCTCAGTGGGGTAAGCCGCTGCCTTTGGCTCGGGTCATGATCTCAGGGTCCTGGGATCAAGTCCCACGTCGGGCTCTCTGCTCAGCAGGGAGCCTGCTTCCCTCTCTCCCTCTCTCTCTGCCTGCCTCTCTGCCTACTGTGATCTCTCTCTGTCAAAAAAAAAAAAAAAAAGAATTACCAATTCTGAAACTCTGAAAGAAGAGCACGAATCTTTGATTTTCCAAAAGCTATAGCTCAATGCTAAAAATTTGTTTAAAAACTAAAACATTAGTGATAAGTTCTTAGGAACACAATATAGATTAATATACTATAGATAAATTAAATAATACTATGCATGATAAACATGTTTTTTAAGAAATCACCTATTTATTTATATTATATATTATATAACACATTATTACATTAATTAATAATAATACAATTAAATAATGTATAATGTATAACTTACCAATAATGTATACATTTAATAATGAATTGCAGCATTACAGAGTACACTGAAAAGTTGCTTTTGTAATAGGTAGAAAGAGATACATTTTTCAAATTCGTTTGTTCTTAAGAAGTTTGATCTAGGGAGTAGGAGCAAGATGACAGAGAAGTAGGAAATTCTGTTTCAACCAGTCCCCTAAAGTGAACTAAATATCTACGAGAACACTCTGAACACCCACAAATCAGCCTGAGATGTAGGATTATGCACTTCTGGATGTCTACAGAGGCAGAAGACTCCAATGGAAAGGGAAAGCTGAGTGGGAACGCATGGACTGATATTGGAGGATAAATAGAAGTGGGAAGGAGCCAGCGGAAGCAACCCATTGGAAAGTAATACCCCAATATGGAAGTGCCCTGTGACTGGGGACTAGAATTAACTTAGGAGTCTGGTTAAACGCACTCAAAAAAGGCAAGGGATCTTAAGGGCAATAAGTGGAATTGGGCAGTCATAGGCACAGGCCTAAGCCAACGGACCCAGGATGGCCTCCACTGGTGACCGTCACCCATGCCAGAGTGTGGCAGAGCCTCCAGTTCCTGGTCCCTGAGCCCCCGGCATTGCAGAGCTTGCACTGCCTCTTGGTGGCACACTCCTGCCCCCACATGAGGGTATCTGGTGGGCACTCTCGAGAACCACAGCCTTTTGCACTCTGTGTGGACTGCGTGACCAGGGTCTGAACTGCACTATCCACCTGCACCTGAGAGAGCTCCCTGCGGGCACTAGCCAGTGGTCTCTAGGACCAGTCAAGGGTCTGCATGCTCCTAGCCTGGGCCTGAAGGAACTCAGCATGATCTCTGGTTGGGATTCCTCAGTGGCGACCTGCACTACCATGAGGTCTGGACCCCAGATAACAGTCCCAGCAAAGGCAGTCACTGGAAGTGGGCTCCCGGGAACAATATTGCTCACGGTATTAGTGGCTTCGGGTTGCAGAGACAAGCAAGTGCTTTGGGCGACCCCTGAGACGGTAGCTGGGGACATGCATTGCCTGTGGGAGGCTACTTGGTACAGCGGAGTTTTCAGAGGGGAGTCTGTGTGTTCTGGACCAACCAGAAGAGAGAAGACTGAGGCTTCTCTCTGAGGCCAAGGTCTGGGTGCAGTTTGCTTTCCTGAAAGCAGTTTGCTTTCCTTTTTCTGAAAAGGCACAAAAAATTGCCAAAGGAAAAACAAAACAAAAACAAAACAAACAAACAAAAAAACAAAACAAAACAAAACAAAACAAACAAGAAAAAACAAAAAAACCCTCCAGAGTACAAAAATCTGAGAAACAGGTTTCCACAGAGCCCAGCCCCTTAATAGGGGCCGGAGGACTCAACCCAAGCTTACTGACTGAAAAACAACAAGGCAGTCCCCTCCCCTGGAAAGCAAGCCAAAGAATGAGAGGATAATCACCACAGGGTCCCCATAAAACAGTAAAACCCCAATATTAAGAGAAAAAAACAATATATTAACCTCCTGATATTGCCCTAACACCTGTATATTTAACCTGTATATTTCATAGATAAAACTTCTGTTTTTATTTCATTCTCATTATTCTTGTTCTTTTTATTTATTTACTTATTTATTTATCTATTATTTAAATTTATCTGTTTATGACAGAGAGAGAGAGAGAGAGAGAGATTACAAATAGCCAGAGAGGCAGAGAGAAAGAGAGAGAAGGGGAAGCAGGCTTCCTGCTGAGCAGGGAGCCTGATGAGGGGCTCGATCCCAGGACCCTGAGACCATGACCTAAGCCAAAGGCAGAGGCTTAACACACTGAGCCACCTAGGTGCCACTTCTTGTTCTTTTTATTTTTATTTTTTTAACCTACTTACCATTACAACTAGAGGTTTAAGACAAGATATTCCATAATAACATTTTAACTTAAACATTTTTCATACATATACCTGTGTTTTCCTTTTTCCTTTCTATTTTTTTAATATACATATGGATATAAGCTTCTATGCAATCCTCTTTCCCGAATCAATACTACCTCTATATATAAACCAGTTTTAATATCCCTTTATCTCTGGAAAGTTGAGTCCTTTAACAAAGATATCAAGATACACCCAGGAAGAATCAAAATACTCTCCCGCACCCACAGTGAAGATTTATAACAACCCTCCCATCTTTTTCCTCTGTCAGTGTTTCTGTATATTTGATTTTGTTCGGTATTATATAAATCTGACGATCAGAGTTCATTTTGGCTAAGTTCTTTTTCTTTTCCTTGTCATTTACTTTTATTGGTCTTTTAGTTTGTCTGTTTTTGTTTGAATACCTTATAAATCTTATTTTTGAGTCTTATTCTGGCTGGGTCTTCACATTTTCTCTCTCTCTTTTTATCTTTTTTCTTTCCTTTTGGTGGTGACTTCCATTTGCTCTGAGATATGCCAGGGTGTACCTTTCCTGGATCATGGTTGGCATATTCAGCTATACATCCTCTCAACAACCTCTCACCGAAATGCCTAGGAGGAGGAACACCCAACAGAGGAAAAATTCAGATACTGTGTCCTCTCCATCAGAACTATTGGGTACGGACATAAACAGTATGTCAGAAAGGGAATTCAGGGTAAAATTAACCAGGCAACAGCTAGGATGGAGAAAACCATTAGTGACAACATAGAATCTCTAAGAGCAGAAGTGAAAGCATCCTGGGAAGAAGTTAAAAATGCTATCAATGAGATCCAACCTAATCTAAATACCCTAAGAGCTACGGTAACCGAGGCAGAAGGTAGAATTAGTGATCTAGAGGACAAACTGATAGAGAGAAAAAGGATCAGGAGAAGGCATGGAAGAAACAACTTAGAAGCCATGAAAACAGAATAAGGGAAATAAATGATGCCAAGAAACGTTCCAATGTCAGAATTATTGGGATCCCTGAGGGGGTGGAGAAAGACAGAAGACTAGAAGATATAGTAGAACAAAACCAGCTTTCATGTCCTAGAGACAGAAAGAACACCCCCCCCATTATCAACAAATGTAGAAAGACTTTGAGAAACTTGACTGTGAGACTAACAAATCATAATTTTAGACAAGAGCTTCTGAGGGCAGCTAGGGGGAAGAGATTCCTATCATACAGAGGGAGGTCCTCAGAATAACGTCAGACCTGTCCACAGAAATCTGGCAAGCCAGAAAGGGCTGGCAAGACATATTCAGGGCACTCAATGAGAAGAACATGCAGCCAAGAATACTTTATCCAGAAAGGCTGACATTCAAAATGGATGGAGAGATAAAGAGCTTCAGAGACTGGCAATGTTTAAAAGAGTATGTGACCGCCAAGCCGGCACTACAAGAAATATTTAGGGGGGTTCTAAAGAAGAAGAAGGAACCCAAGAGTGACACAGAACAGAAATTCACAGAGAAAATCTATAGAAACAAGGACTTCACAGGCAACATGACGTCAATTAACAATGTATCTTTCAATAATCACTCTCAGTGTGAACGGCCTAAACGCTCCCATAAAACGGCACAGGGTTGCAGATTGGATAAAATGACAGGACCTGTCCATATGCTGTCTACAAGAGACCCATTTGGAACCTAAAGATACATCCAGAGTGAAAGTGAAAGGATGGAGAAGCATCTTTCATGCCAATGGGCCTCAAAAGAAAGCCGGGGTAGCGATTCTCATATCAGATATATTAGATTGTAAACTAAAGACTGTAGTCAGAGATAAAGAAGGACACTACCTCATTCCTAAAGGGTCTATTCACCCAGAAGATCTAACAATGGTAAATATTTATGCCCCCAATACGGAAGCAGCCAACCACATAAGCCAACTGTTAATCAAGATAAAGAGTCACATTGATATGAATACATTAATAGTAGGGGGTCTTAACATGCCACCCTCAGTAGTAGACAGATCATCCGAGCAGAAAATCAATAAAGAAACAAGAGCGTTGAATGACACCTTGGACCAGATGGACCTCCTAGATATATACAGAACATTCCACCCTAAAACAACAAAATACTCATTCTTCTCGAGCGCACATGGAGCTTTCTCCAGAATAGATCACAAGCTGGGTCACAAATAGGGGCTCAACCGATGGAGATTATCAAAAGATGGAGATTATTCCCTGCATATCCTCAGACCACAATGCTTTGAAACTGGAACTCAACCACAAGAAAAAGTTTGGGAAGAATTCAAACACTTGGAAGCTAAAGACCACCTTGCTTAAGAATGTTTGGCTCAACCAGGAAATCAAAGAAGAACTTAAACAATTCATGGAAACCAATGAGAATGAAGACACATGGGTCCAAAGCCTATGGGATACAGCTAAGGCAGCCCTAAGGAGGAAATACATAGCCATCCAAGCCTCCCTCAAAAAAACTGAAAAATCCAGAATACACCAGCTCTCTTTATACCTTTAAGAACTGGAGAAGCAACAACAAATTAATCCAAACCAACACACAATAAGGAAATTAATCAAGATTAGAGCAGAGATCAATGAGATAGAAACTAGAGATGCAGTAGAATACATCAACGAAAGTAGAAGCTGGTGTTTTGAAAGAATCAATAAGATTGATAAACCACTGTCCAAACTAATCCAAAAGAAAACAGAGAGGATCCAAATTAATAAAATTATGAATGAAAAGGGAGAGATCACGACTAACACCAAGGAAATAGAAACAATCATCAAAAATTCTTATCAGCAGTTATATGCCACTAAGTTAAGCAACCTAGACGAAATGGCTGCATTCCTGGAAACCTATAAACTTCCCAAACTGAATCAGGAAGAAATTGACAACCTGAATAGACTAATATCTAGTAACGAGATTGAAGCAGGGATCCAAAACCTCCCAAAAAACAAGAGCCCAGGACCTGATGGATTTCTTGGAGAATTCTACCAAACAATCAAGGAAGAAATAATACCTACTCTCCTGAAGCTGTTTCAAAAAAATAGAAATGGAAGGAAAACTTTCAGACTCTTTCTATGAAGCCAGCATTATGCTGACCCCCAAACCAGGCAAAGACCCCACCAAAAAGGAGAATTTCAGACCAATATCCCTGATGAATATGGATGCCAAGATTCTCAACAGGTTCCTAGCTAATAGGATCCAACAGTACATTAAAAAGATTATCCACCATGACAGGAGGGATTTATCCCTGGGACACAAGGGTCGTCCAACATTCGCAAATCAATCAATGTGAGAACAAATCAATAAGAGAAGAGAGAAGAACCACATCGTTCTCTCAATTGATTCAGGAAAAAAAAAAAAATTGACAAGATGCAGCATCAGATCCAGATTAAAATGCTTCAAAGTGTAGGGATAGAGGGAACATTCCTCAACTGCATAAAATCTATCTATGAAAAACCTACAGCGAATATCATCCTCAATGGGGAAAAGCTGACAGCCTTCCATTTGAGATCAGGAACACGACAAGGATGTCCACGCTTGCCACTCTTGTTCAACATAGTACTAGACGTCCTAGCAACAGCAATCAGACAACAAATAAAAGGTATTCAAATTGGCAAAGAAGGCGTCAAACTCTCTTCACAGATGACATGATGCTTTATATGGAAAACCCAAAAGACTCCACCCCCAAACTACTAGACCTCATATAGCAGTTCAGTAATGTGTCAGGATACAAAGTCAATGTACAGAAATCAGTTGCTTTCCTACACACTGACAATGAAAGTATAGAAAGGGAAATTAGAGAATCGATTCCATGTACTATAGCACCAAGAATCATAAGATACCTGGGAATAAACCTAACCAAAGAGGTAAAGAATCTGTCCTCAAGGAACTACAGAACACTCATGAAAGAAATTGAAGAAGACACAAAAAGATGGAAGAGCATTCCATGCTCATGGGTCAAAGAATAAGCATTGTTAAAATGTCTATATTGCCTAGAGCAATCTATGCTTTCAATGCCATCCTGATCAAAATTCCACTTGCATTTTTCCAAAGAGCTGGAACAAACAATCTTAATATTTGTACAGAACCAAAAGAGACCCCGAATTGCTAAGGAAATGTTGAAAAAGAAAAACAAAACTGAGGGCATCACATTGCCTGATTTCAAGCTTCACTCCAAAGCTGTGATCACCAAGACAGCATGGTACTGGCACCTAAAACAGACACATAGACTAATGGAACAGGGTAGAGAGCCCAGATATGGACCCTCAACTCTATGGTCAACTACTCTTCAACAAAGCAGGAAAAAAATACAGTGGAAAAAAGACAGTCTGTTCAATAAATGGTGCTGGGAATATTGGACAGCTATGCATAGAAGAATGAAACTCAACCATTGTCTTACACCATACACAAAGATAAACTTGAAATGGATAAAAGGCCTCAACGTGAGGCAGGAATCTATCAAAATCCTAGAGGAGAGCATAGTAACCTCTTCAGCATCAGCCACAGCAACTTCTTTCAAGGTATGTCCCCAAAGGCAAAGGAAACAAAAGCGAAAATGAACTTTTGGGACTTCATCAAGATCAAAAGGCTTCTGCACAGCAAAGGAAACAGTCAACAAAACAAAGAGGCAACCCACGGAATGGGAGAAAATGTTTACAAATGACACTACAGACAAAGGGCTGACATCCAAGATCTATAAAGAACTCCTCAAACTTAACACTCAAAAAGCAGATAATCAAAGCAAAGAATGGGCAGACATGAACAGACACGTCTCCAAAGAAGACATACAAATGGCTAACAGACACATGAGAAACTGTTCATCATCATTAGCCATCAGGGAGATTCAAATCAAAACCACATTGAGATACCACCTTACACCAGTTAGAATGGCCAAAATTAACAAGACAGTAAACAACTAGTGTTGGAGAGGATGTGGAGAAAGGAGAACCCTCTTACACTGTTGGTGGGAATGCAGGTTGGTGCAGCCACTTTGGATAACAGTGTGGAGATTCCTTTAGGAATTAAAAATAGAGCTACCCTATGACCCTGCAATTGCACTACTGGGTATTTACCCCAAAGACACAGATGTAGTGACAAGAAGGGCCATCTGTACCCCCAATGTTCATAGCAATAGTGGCCACAGTTGCCAAACTGTGGAAAGAGCCAAGATGCCCTTCAACAGATGAATAGATAAAGGAGGTATGGCCTATATGTACAATGGAGTATTATGCCTCCATCAGAAAGGATGAATACCCAACTTTTGTATCAACATGGATGGGGCTGGAGGAGATTATGCTGAGTGAAATAAGTCAAGCAGAGAGAGTCGATTATGATATGATTTCACTTACTTGTGGAGCATAAGGAATAACACAGAGGACATTGGGAGATAGAGAGGAGAAGTAAGATGGGGGAAATCAGATGGGGAGACAAACCATGAGAGACTGTGGACTCTGAAAAACAAACTGAGGGTTTGGGAGGGGAGGGTGGTGAGGGTTGGGTGAGCCTGGTGGTGGGTATTATGGAGAGTGCATATTGCTTGGACCACTGGTTGTGGTGCATAAGCAATGAATTTTGAATCACTGAAAAAAATTAATTTAAATTAAATTAAAACAATAGGGGTGCCTGGGTGGTCAGTCAGTTAAGAGTCTGCCTTCAGCTCATGTCATGATCTCAGGGTCCTGGGATGGAGCTTCCCATTGGGCTTCTTGCTCATCAGGGATTGTACTTATATTTCTCCCATTGCCTGCCACTACCCTTCCTTGTGCTCTCTGTCTTTGTCAAATAAACAAATAAAATCTTAAAGAAAAAAAAAAGATATGAATGATCACCATTCATCATTATTGTCATCATTGTTGCTCACACTTTTCTGCAGATTGCACAAAACAAGCATAGTTCTCTGTAATCTAAACACATCATGTCATATGTATTTGACCATCTAGTGAGGTAAATGTTATTAGTAATTACATATGATCATTGTACAGATGGGAATACTGAGACTTACTGAGCTTAAGCTTTGTCCAAGGTAACATCTGCCCAAGATGAGGGACTTGAAGTTAAAAGACTTGTCCAGCTTTAACGGGAAAGATAATTTTAGGTCAGGGAGTAGAATGTGGATCTCTATGAGCTCCAGAATATCTTTACTTTTGTTTTCCATGTGATAGACTCATAGAAAATTTTGTGTTCTCTTGGGATGTATCACATTGCCATATTCCTATAACTAGATAGATTAAAAAATGTGGTTTGAGTCATAAGCCACACAATTCAGGGTAAATCAAGAAAAAGATTATTAATTTGAATAATTTTAAGTGCCTTCTTTCTTTTTTTTTTTTTAAGATTTTATTTGACAGAGAGAGATCACAAGTAGGCAGAGCAGCAGGGAGAGAGAGAGGGGGAAGCAGGCTCCCCATGGAGCAGAGAGCCTGATGCAGGACTCGATCCCAGGACCCTGAGATCATGACCTGAGCCGAAGGCAGAGGCTTAACCCACCAAGCCACCCAGGCGCCCCTTAAGTGCCTTATTTCTGAATAATCACACCTTATAACAAGATTTACGTGGAATGTCCTCAAGATAATATGTACACCAGAAATTTATACCCTATAGATAATACATAGACTTTCAAAATACTTTGAAATAAGTTTTTATGGAGAGACATCTCAGATTTAGTATTAGTGTATTCATTTCCTAGGGCTGCTGAAACAAAGTACCACAAACTTGGTGATTGAAAACAACAGATTTATTCTCTCATGGTTCTGAGGTCTGAAAGCAAGGCATAGACAAAGCCATGCTCTCTCTGAAGGTTAAGGAAGAACCTTCCTGGACAGTTCTTAGTTTCTGATGACTGGCAATTCTTGACATTCCTTATTTGGAAGGCAGATGCATCATTCCAATCTCTGTCCCTGTTGTGTCTTGATGTTCTTTCTCTGTGTCTGTCTGTATCATTACATGACTTTCTTGTAAGCCATGAGTATATATTACATTAGATATAAGGACTGCACAGGGACAATGACTTGTAAGTCATTAGGTTAAGGGCTCATTCTAATCAAGTGACCTCATCTTAATTAATTACATGTGCAAAGAATTTATTTCATTTCCAATAGGTTCACATGAGATTTTGGGTGGACATGAATTTGCAGCGGGACACTTCATCTTTGTGCACTTAGTATCACCTCTTTTTTAGGAAAAGTAGTCACACAAATATGCAGCTTAAACTATGATTTTTTTTTTTCCATCCAAAGGAGTCATTGTTTCATCTGAGGAAAGCTAATGTGGAAAACCAATAGTTAAGATGGAAATGGTCAAAGCTCATCTCCTTGAAATAGAGTTCAGGGTCTGGAACCCTAACTCAAAATACCCTCACAGCTTTCCCTCCACTTGAAACACTTTACATAAAATACAAGTGAGAAGAAAGAAGAAATAAGAAACAAGAATATATAAGATACTTAGCAGCAATATTAGCTTGTAGAAGATATAAATACTTGGCTTGAAACCCAGTAGGTTGCTAATTGAAATAATGTTAAGCAGAATCTGAGTAAGAGAAAAATACTTCTAAAATACAGCATAGATTTAGATTTTCTTTTAAAGTAGCAACAGAGTTGCTGACAACAATACTGGCAAACACAAAATTAATAATTTTAGCTACTATTTTTTTGGCATGAAATGATTCTAGATTATAATGCAGACATTCAACTTTACTGTGGGTATTTTCAGAAAGTAATGAGAAATGTCATTCAAGGATTTTTCAAGAACTAGAGATCAGAGCAAAAAGCCCTTTCATCTTCCTTTGAGTAAAGAAGATATTGAATTGGCAAATGTTACTATAAAGTACAATAGCAATTCCACTAACTGAAAAAAATCATATATTGATACGGTGCTCAATAGGAAAAAAAAGATTTTATTATCATATAACCTTAATAGCAATTCAAGTTCTACAGGAAAGCTAAAAATCAACTGTATTATACAGACCTTCAAGTCACTACTGAATATAACCTATAACAGAAGACATCAAACTCAGGTCAGAGACAATGGAGTTTTTTATTCAAATCACTGTATATAAGAGAAGCTTCATATTTGCTTCCAATTCCCTTGATTCCCACATCCCAGGGGTGATGTAAAGTGGATCGGTGGAATGTGGCACATGAATGGGATTTGTGTCACAAACAAGGAATCACAAATTTAAGAAATTCCTAATCTTCCAAGAGGGCTGTATGCTAACTGTAATAGGCAGAATAGTGTCCTTCCTCAAAGAACTCCAGAACTTGTGGATATATTATGTTCCAAGGCAAAAGGGCCTCTGCAGGTGAGGTTACATTAAGCATTTTGAGATAGGGAAAACATCCTAATGGGCCCACTATAATTAGAAGCGTCCATATAAGTGAAAAACAGAAGTAGAAGAGTCTGTGCCAGAGGGATTAGTATGAGAAAGACTGGTCTGACCTTTGCTAGCTTTGAAGATTCTTCCCAGGAACCTCCAGAAAGAAGTGTTTCTCTGCTAATATTTTGATTTTATCCCAGTGAGGAACATTTCAGTCTTCTGACCTCTAGAATTATAAGATAGTCCATTTTTGTTGTTTTAAGCTACCAGGTATGGTAATTTTTTACAATAGCTTAAGGAAATTATTAAATTTTGGTGCCCAGAAGTACTGTGTTGCTCTGGCTAATATCTAAAAATGTGGAAGTGACTTTGGAATTGGGTCAGAAGCTAGAAAAATTGTGAGGGGCATTCTAGGACCAGCTTGGATTGCCTTGGACAGACCGTTATTAGAAATATGGACATTTCAGGGTGCCTAGGTTGCTCAGTGGGTTGAGCATATGATTCTTGATTTTGTCTTGGGTCATGATCTCAGGGTCATGAGATAAAGCCTGGCATCATGTTCTGTGCTGGGCCTGGAGCTTGCTTAAGATTCTCTCTCTCTCTGACCCACCCATCTCTCCATCTCTAAAAATCAAACAAACAAAAAAGAAAGAAATATGGACATTTAAGCATGGAAATGATGAACATGTTATAGAAAACACAGATCACCTTAGAGAATGTATTAATCATTGTAAACAGACTGTTAATAGAAATATATGGACATTAAAGTTACTGCTGGTAAAAACTCAGAGATGAGAAATATGTTATTGGAAACTGAAGAAAAGGTGTCTTTGTTCTTCACTGGCATAAAACTTGACTGAATTATTTCTTGCAGCAATGTGCAAAGCAAAATTTGTAAATAAAGAACTTGGATATTTAATTGGGGAGAATTCTAAGCAAAGTGTTGAAGATGTGTCATGACTGCTTCTTGCTGTTTATAATAAAACTCAGGAGAAAAAGATACATTGAGGGAAGAACTACTAAGTAATAGGAAATAGAACTTGATGATTTGAAAATTAGTAGTCTATCTGGATTGCAAAAGATGCTAAATTAGGAGATTTAGTCTCAGGAGAACGTAATCTAACGAGAATACCAGAGTTAGACTAGAAGCTTTGCTAGCGCCTAGGAAAGAACTAAAGATCATAGTATTCATTCCCACAAAGACTATTTGAAGGTGTCTGGCTCATGGATCACTGCAGCTATCTGGACAGAAGCTAGGAATAAAGACAGATTTTTCAGGAAATGTCTATGGTGGAACCTTTTGTCTAATAGAGGGAATTCTCATAATATACATGAAAAACCCACAAGGGTGGTACAAAGCTTTTAGCCTGCAAAAACACTGCTAGCTTGGACCAAAAGGGATAGACAGAAGATGAAATGAATAAATTAAAAGAAGGCTGTTAATGTCCCAATATTCTGTAGCAGGAAACAGACATAGAAAGGTGTTCAGATGCAAACTTTGCTGCACTTCTGAAAAATCAAAGGATAACTGAGAGGGTGGAGGATCTATGATCCAGAGAGTAGAACTGAGAGCCAAAGATTATTCCTAGACTTTGAAAACATGCTGTTTGCCTAGCTGGATTTCAAATTTGTTTGACTCGGTGACTCCTTTTTTTCTCCTTCCATTTCATTTTGAATGCGATTGTTGACAACTGCTATCCTTCCCCTGTCTCACCATTGTATTTTGAGAGGATATAATTTATGCAATACAAATAGAATATTTGGGGTCTAAAATGTGGAAAATGTTAGGCAGAATAAATTGCCTTGCAAAAGTGCCCATGTCCTAATCATCAGAATTTGTAAATTGTTACTTTACATGGAAAAAAGTGACTTTGTAGATGTAACTAGATAAAGCATCTTGAGATGGAGAGATTGTTCTGGATTTTTCTGAATTATCTAGGTGGGCCAATGTAATCACATGAACTAGGGAGGCCAAAGAGTCAATGTTAGAGTGATGGGGCATAAGAAAGACTGGACCAGCCATTTATGACTTTGAAGATGGATGGGGCCATGAGCCAAGGAGACAGATATTATAATTTAAACAATCAAGTTTGTTTCAGCAGCAATAGGAATCTAATACATAAACTTACAAATATTTGCTACAGAGAGAGACACAATCTTTATTCTCCTGGGCTGCATATCCTAGAAGGACAGACTAGCTCTTCCAATTCTGGTTGCTATGTTAACATCCTCAAAATGATATCAAAGGTGCAGAAACATCCAAGACCAATGAGGAATTTTCTCCCAAGGAGGAGATTTCCAGTCATAGCTTTGAAAATGCTGCCTAGTTTCCTCTTTTTGCTTATAGTAACATTTGAGAGAAGTGTGATTAAAAAAAAAAAAAAGAAAGAAATCCAAAACATTTGATAGTTTTGTAAAATTGTCAGAGATTTCAGATGGCAAAGGATAATACGGCTCTCAGGAAAGATCAAATCCTTGACACTGCTAGAAAAAAAATAGATCAAAACTAAAGCTGAGGGTATGACTGAAAATCCTTTATTGAGACCTCAAAAAGATCAAAGGTTATGTCACACCAAAGACCCTCTAAAGAGATAAAATATATGCTACATATATCCCTTCAATCAAACATTCAAGCTTTTAAGAAACTGACGGTCATTTTTCCTCAGCCTTCCCAGATGAAATGCAAGGTAGAGATTATCCCCAAGAGATCCTAAATGTGGCTTTTATCTAACAGTGTGAACTTCAGTCAGTTACAACTTTTAAAAGGAATTCTGCATTGAGAAATATTACTGACCCTGACTGAAAAGGCCAGAGAAAGTACAAAATGAAAAGGAGCCTTTGAACCACCATTTTTTTTTTTTTTTTTTTTTTTTTTACAATTAGTAAACAGACTGAGAACCAACACATGCTTCCTTTCCTGAACAAGGAAGGAGGGCTTAGAGTGGAATGGGAGGCCAAGAACAATTATTTGCTGGCCTTGAGACCGAATCATAGAATGCACTGCCTCTGCTTAGCTGAATTGTAGAGATGTTTTGGACCTAATGTCTACTTTTTCCTTCCATTTTCCCCCTTTTTGGAGGATGATCTATGCTAATTCCAGCATTATAAATTGGGTGTACTATGGCAAAGATAATGTGTCACTTTAATTTCCCGAGTCAAGAAGAACTATATTCAAGTGGCTGCACCTAAGGAAACTTACCCAGGGAGCCACCTGCTCGGTGGGCCTGGTTTAGACATAGGAGTCTGTATCTGAGCTGATGTTGTCCCGGGATAAACTTTAGTGGTGTTGGGAGGTGCTTATGAGGAAGTGAATGTGTTTTGCTTGTGGGAGGAACGTAAATCATTGAGGGACAGACAGAACTGTAGTAAGCACCCTTCAGTATGGCCTTCAATGATCCTGTCCTTTGGTCTTAGACCCTTGTGTAGTCCCTTCCTTATTTTACTTGGGCTTGTCAATCTGCTAGATAGCATAAAGCAGAATATCTCTCTTTCTCTCATTATACTCTGTGGCACAAATAGGCTCTTGTATTTTGAGCAGACCTGTAAGGACGTCCATGTATCAAAGAACTGAAACCTCTAGGCAGAGCTGCAGAGGAGCTAAGGCCTGAAACCCAGCAGATTGGCAAGCTTACAAGTAGACTCTAAAGCCCCAGTTGAGGCTTGAAATGGCTGTTGCTCCAGCTCAGAGCTTGGCAGGTCTTTGCTATAGGCTCTGATCTAAAACCACGCAGCCCCTGCTAGATTTCTGACTGTCAGAAACTGTGGGAGAAAATAAACATTCACTATTTTTAAATTACAGAATGTCCAGGTCATTTGTTATGCGTCGATAAATAACTCACATGGTTTTGGTTTTGGTTTTCTAAATTATCTTACTTCAAAACAACAATTGTCACGTTGGGTGAGGTTTTCTCAGACTTATGGAAAAAAATGAAAATTCAAAATACCTTTTCAAATGATGATAGAAAATGTTATACTAAATATTTTAGACCAATAGATATCAAATTATAACTATTCAGGGCAAAATTCAATCAAACTACAGCTTATTAAATAATAGTTTAGGTAAAAATAATTCCAAATTGCACTGATATTTTTTTGTTGTTTTTACTTTTTATTTGTAATTATTTGTTTCTGTACTGCTGATTTTGTTCTTTTTCTAACTGCAAATTAAGAGATAAATAAACACTAAACTTGGGAGTATATGAAACATTAGAATGTGACATATTTTTGACCTCCCTTAGAGGAAAGTAATAAAACACATGTTAAGTTTTCTGCATAGATTTTCAATTCATAGTTTGAATTTCAGGGAAAAAAGAAAGGTAAGTTCATATAAAATAAAGAATCATATAAACAAATTAATAGCTGTATTAATTAAAAATTATCTGTAACATAAAAATCAAATGATTATTTTACCACATTTTATCATATAATTAAAATATAAAGAAAGTAAAGCAAGAATTTTAATTTTAAAAAAGCCATTTTTTTCTCTGATAATAATTTACTTGAAAATCTCTAATGGTGTTAGAAAGTTATACACACAAGCATGTGTATAACTTTCTAAATATGTAACTTAGAAAATGAATTGCAAAGTGACCCATTTGAACTGATTCATGCAAAGCTCTGGATAATTCTGTATGGTCAATTTACTCTTAAAAAATTAGAACCACACAAATAATGGAAATGAAAAGTTAGGTGTTTCAGAAAACTAAGTATAGCAGAAAAGTCAGGTGATTGAAATTCTCTACTTTATTAAAATAATGGATGATTCATACACAATTAACCTTTTCAAACTAAATGATATGATCCAAAGATAGATGATGACAAGTGAAATGTTAATCATAAACTCTTAGGTTTTTACTAGAACTCTCTTTGATGAATATGTAAAGAGAAATCTCATTAAACAGGAACCAGTTTAGATGAGCTTTTATTTGAAGATATATCGATTTTCTCATCTACGGTAAAGACATACCCTCATGCTTCTATGTGCAGTCTATGTTTTCTTAATAAGGAAAATTAGAGAAGCTGAAAGGGATGTCAGTGAGAAGATCCTCTGGAATCATTTGCTTTCAACCAGGTGATTCTATCTTGAACAGGTGGCAGGAAAACAGTGGATACTGGAGTGTTTAATTCCTTTAGGAATGTGGGGAAAATAAGTGAGAATCTCACTTATTTCTCATCTTAATATAATTCCTGTTCCTTGTATTATTATTTAGGCCTGAGAGGGAAAGGAAAATTTGATTTTCAAATATTTCTTGTCATCTCTTTTCAGATGAGAAATGGAATCAGGAGAAGAAGTCACGTATTCAGTTATTAGCTGTTGTGTGTTTTTCACTTTACATGTAATCATCAGAGATGTCAGGTTTTTAATATTTCTTGTTTTATATTTTCAAGGTCCTAAAAGTTTAACATTCAGAGTCAATATTTAAAATTATTTATTTTAGTTTCAGAATATGGTCATTGTTTTATTGAAGGAAATCATCCCTCAAAAAACTAAATGTTATTGTGTTCTCCCATAAGTAAGTCGTTTCCCTTAGTAGGAAGAAGCACCTTCCCACAGATGAGACATGAGAGGAAAAATGAAACTCCCATGAAAAAAGGCTAGTTTCCTTAGGACATGAAGTTTGAAATCTTATTGAAGAATTATATTTATCATCCTCCTTCCATCTTTTACATGGGAGCAGGGAGTTACTTCTTTACAGAGCATAATCCTGGCTCTACATAATTCATTCTTAAAGGTAAGTGGCCTCATAAATGAGATCTTAACACAACACTATGCCCTTCAATTATGGGATTTCAAGAGTAGAATGAGTTGTTAAGTAATCATTTTCAGGGTGCATGGGAGGCTCAATTGGTTAAGCATCTGCCTTCAGCTCAGGTCATGATTCCAGGGTTCTGGGATCAAGCTCTCTGATCAGGCTCCTTGCTCAGTGGGGAACCTGCTTCTCCCTCTCCCTCTGCCTGCCTGCCACTCCCCCGGCTTGTGTTCTCTCTCTCTCTCTCACTATCTCTCTGTCAAAAAATAGAAAAAATAAAATCTTTAAAAAAAAATAAATAGCCATTTGCCTTTTCTTCTGCTAAACACTAATGACCTCATTCTCATGTATGCTGAAGACTCATTAGAGGTAGAATAGTCAATTACACATACCTCATTTGTTTTATTAAAATAGAAAGGGAATAACAGTAATTTTTAAGTAATAAGCTCCAAGTAAGTATTTTGGAAAGCCTTATACATTTTTTAAAATATAATTTATTTCTCACAAGGTTTTTAAGAAGGGTACTGAAACTTCTATTTCCTAGGAGATGGACTAGTTACAGAAGAATTAAGAAATGGGGTCACAAAATGAATAAAAACTCATAAGGGAAGGAGATGGTCCACCTGACTTGGAAAACTTTGTATTTTTTTTTTGTTGTTGTTGTTGTTTTATTTTTTTTATTTAAGTTCAATTAGCCAACATATAGTACATTATAGTCTTTGATGTAGGTTCAATAATTCATTAGTTGTGTATAATGCCCAGTGGTCATCACCTCATGTGCCCTTCTTAGTGTCCATCACCTGGTTACTCCAACTTCCCCACCCACTTCCCTTTCTGAAAACCTCGGTTTGTTTCCCCGGAGTTAAGAGTGTCTTATGAGAAAAACCTTGCATTTTCAAGTACCTAACAGTTGAAGCTATGAAGTGTCTCATATTAAAAAAGATGACACTAACCTCAAGGGAGCTGTCCTCTGCACAAGGAAGTATCAGAGAAGATTCCAGAGATGAAGTGAATTTCACTCATCCTCTAACCTTATGAAAACTGAACCAAATGGAGAAGAAAAGCCTTATTTACATAACCTAAAAAACATGTCAAACACTTGAAACTACATCTAATAAGAAATTTGTAAAATTTCATATCAGGAAGGTTGAAACCCTCCTAAAACACAACAAAATTGTTTTTAACCTGGATAAACAGCCATTATTATCATGTCAGTTTCCCTTAAGTTAATTTACACATTTAACATGATCCTAATAAAAATACCATCAGCTTCTTTTTCTTGAGCTAGGATGTGGATGTTGAAGTTTTTATTAAATAATAAAAAAACAAGAATGGCTAGGCATCTCTTGAAAATGATGAAAAAGGAAATGAGAATAATGTTATTAAAAAGATTGCACAAGGTGCACCTGGGTGGCTCAGCGGGTTAAAGCCTCTGCCTTCAGCTCAGGTCATTATCTCAGGGTCCTGGGATCCAGCCCCGCATCGGGTTCTCTGCTCAGCAGGGAGCCTGCTTCCCTCTTTCTCTGCCTGCCTCTCTGCCTACTTGTGATCTCTATCTGTCAAATAAATAATAAAAAAATAAAATTAAATAAATAAACAAACAAATAAAAAAAAAGATTCCACAAATAAAGCAATATGTTACCTGGCACATGAGTAGATATTTAGCTTAGTGTAATAAAATAAAAACATTAGAAACAGGTCTAAGCATATATGAAAATTAAGTTTGTGATAAAGGTAGAACTCAAATTCTAGAGCAAAAGTTATTTTTTAAAATAAATGACACAACAGGGGCACCTTCAGCTCAGGTCATGATCCCAGGGTCCTGGGATGAAGCCCAGCGCCAGGCTCTCTGCTCGGCAGAGAGTATGCCTCCCCCCCTCTCTCTCTGCCTGCCTCTCTGCCTACTTGTGATCTCTGCCTGTCAAATAAATAAATAAAAATCTTAAAATAAATAAATAAATAAATAACACAACAGCTTAGCCATTTAGAATACAATAAAATTAGATTCTTACCACATACCAAACAGAAATATACTTCAAAAGAATCAGACATACAACTTTAAAAAGTAAAACTTTATAAAGTACTAGAAGTAGACATGTCATTATCTTTCTTTTATAGTCTGCATGTGAGATGAAACTTTTAAGCCACACTTCAAAAACTTTGGTGCCATAAAAAATAAATTTGATTAATTTAAATATATTACAAAATATCCCCAATTTTTACATGGCAAAATAAGAAAATCATAAGAAACATTAAGGGAAAAATAACAAATTGAAAAAAATGCAACATACATCATGGCTAAATATACTTATCTTACTAATTAATAACTTTTCAAAGTCAGTGGGAAAGGGAAAAATTTAAAAACTTCATAAATGGTATGAACTGATAATATAAAAATAGATACAAAGACAGTTTAAACATATGCAATTCTAACCTACACTGAAACAGCTTTCTTTTTTTTTTTTTTAAAGATTTTATTTATTTATTTGACAGACAGATCACAAGTAGGCATAGAGGCAGGCAGAGAGAGAAGGCAGGAAGCAGGCTCCCTGCTGAGCAGAGAGCCCCACGCGGGGCTTGATCCCAGGACGCTGGGATCATGACCTGAGCCGAAGGCAGTGGCTTTAACCCACTGAGCCACCCAGGCGCCCCTGAAACAGCTTTCTCATCAGAATTATAAAAATTTGAATTTTTGATAGAATGCTGTATTGGTGAAGTTAAAACAAATGGCCACTTTTAGATATTGCTGATGATAATAAGGAATGGTACAATTCCTATAATTGGGAACATGACAATAAACATTGAAATTAATCCAGCAAACCCACTTCTAGGAACTCTTGAAGTTACATCTTTAACATCATGAAATAAAATAGCAGTTGTTAATCATCACATTGTATTTAACACTAAACTGCAGAAAGTAGTCTTAATGCTTACATATAAAAAGTTGCTAAGTAGACTAAAATATATCCACATAATTTAGTACAAGGCAGTGATTAAAAGAAAAGAATGAAAAGGTCTCCATTAACTGCTAAACAATGATATCAAGAATGTATTTTTGGTAACCCAGAGAGAAGTGCAAACCAGTATATATATAGTGTGCTGCTTTGTATTTCAAAGAACTACTTTGCCAAAAATAAGCACAGGGATGATAAACCAGAAGATATGAAATTAGATATCGAAAGAGGATGGTTGACGATGAGGTGGGAGATACAATGAGGTGGAAGAAGCTTCAAATTTTTATGTCATGTCACAAATTTAATATTTTAACAAATATAAATTAACAAGGAATGGAGAAGAAAATTTGAAACTGAGTGCAAAAGGAAACAAATGAATCAATTCTCTATCAAATGGATAACATAAAAACTGTGAAGACAAATTAAATTAATACAAAAAACATCGACCTGTATCTTCAATTGTGAGGCAAAAATAAAAAACAACCCCAAATATATTTTGATCTAGACTATTAGTTTGTAGTTGTGTTGGTGTAACACTTCTGATACTATTTTAACAAACAGATAAATATGTCAATATTTTTCAGAGATGAGCTTCTCACTGTGGGAGAAGAGAAACACACATGTAATAGTGGAAGTTTAGATTGAAATTGTAAACATCAAAATAAATTTACAATTTAATAAAAACAAAATATATATGCAAATATACATATGCTTATGTGTGGTTATGTGTACATGTATATAAATAAATACATATGTATACGATTACATATAGATATATGCATATATACATTTATTCATATACATAGGCCACATCAAAACAATACATAAAACAGCTTGAAGAGGCTTCCACTTGATGGTTAATGACATTTTATTTTAAAAAATTGAATAAAAATGAATTCTATTTGTCCATATTGAGATTGAACAGCAAATATAAATACATCATTAGCATGTGCATGATGCACAACTGTTGACTGATTTTTTTTTTAAACAATATATGAAAACGGGGAGCCTGGGCGGTCCAGTGGGTTAAAGCCTCTGCCTTCGGCTCAGGTCATGATCCTAGGGTCCTGGGATCCAGCCCCACATTGGGCTCCCTGCTCAGCAGGGAGCCTGCTTCCCCCTTTCCCTCTGCCTGCCTCTCTGCCTGCTTGTGATCTCTCTTTCTGTGTCAAATAAATAAATAAAATCTTAAAAAAATATGAAAAAACAGATTATGCTCTATTTATCAGTGCAGAACTGAGTGTGTAAGAGATCCCTGACTTCTCTCAGAAGGCATATGAATTAATCCACGTGGAATCACTTCCTGTAAATGTTCTGGAATTAAATCATGAAAGCCACATACATGCTCAAACCTCATTTTGGTAATTCTTATGCCGAATCATTTCAACTTAGAAGCAGGCATTCTGACACGGCTGTATTTTCACATTTTACTCACAGTGAAAATCAGATGTTTGCTTCCTCAAGAAATTTACTTTGGGCACCTGGGTGGCTCAGTCGTTAAGCGTCAGCTTTCAGCTCAGGTCATGATCCCAGGGTCCTGAGATTGAGCCCCACATCGGGCTCCCCGCTCAGTGGGGAGCTGCTTCTCCCTCTTCCGCTCTCCCTGCCTGTGTTCCCTCTCTTGCTGTTTCTCTGTCAAATAAAGAAAGAAAAGAAAAAAGAAAGAAAAGAAAAAAAGAAATTTACTGACTGACTTAAAAGAAAGAAAAGAAAAAAAGAAATTTACTGACTGACTTTGTATAAATTTTGGGTTTTTTGTTTGTTTGTTTTGTTTTTTGTTTTTTTCCTCTTTCTCTCTCTCTGTGCAAATTGGTTTATTTGAAGTCTTATTCTTTATGGACTGTGTTCTCATGTGCCAAAGTAGATCTGAAAGTTCAGGGAATTTGTGTTAGGATACCAAGGGAACCTTTTCTTTGATATGCATTGAAATAGTTCCTGGGGTGTGAAATTACAACCTTGATGGTCATTTTTACTCACCACTGACATTCCGGAAAACACGTGAGACTAATGGCTCCATCTGCCAGTGGACTCTTGACTCCCTCAAGGGGGGCCTAGTGAGCAATCCTTCTTTTCTGTTTTGATTAAAAGAGAGCTTCGTATTTTCTTCACTGAATATTGAAATTTGGACACCCAAAAATCACACACTGTGATTTATCTCAATAAAGAGGTCCTGTAGCAAAATACATTCCTGTTATGTGTTAAAGGGCAAAATTTTCAAAGAACTTTGAAATTCTGATTAACCTTACTTGAGGCAAAAATGTTTTTGAAGACAGATCCAGTCCTCACATTCCAGGGTCGGAAGTCTTGTGACAGTAACAACAAAGACATGTGAAGTTTAATTATAGCTGTCAATCAGCTCTGGTTTTATTTTATTTTTATTTTTTAAAGGTTTTATTTATTTGACAACGAGAGCACAAAAGATTACAGGCAGGGGGAGTAGCAAAGTGAGAGGGAGAAGCAGGATCCCCACTGAGCAAGGAGCCAAAGTCGGGGCAGAGCTCCATCCCAGGACCATGAGACCACGACCTGAATAGAAGACGGATTCCTAACGGATTTAGCCATCCACGCATCCCCTTTGTTCTGGTTTTAGATTGTCAAACCTAATTATACAGAAGCTAAACATCTACTAACAACAGACCAATAAGGTTTTCCTTTTCTTTGCAGATTCTTCATACATTATTGTGTTTGTCCTACTCTGTATTTACTTTTGTTTCTTTCTGTTTCTTCTTTTTGCCTTTAATTGTACAAAAAGACCTAACCTCTCCTGATTTATATTTCATAATAATAACTATTTATTTATTTTTTTAAAAACTTTATTCATTTTAGAGAGACACCACAAGCAGAGGGAGCTGCAGGCAGAGGGAGAAGCAAGCTCCCTGCTGATCAAGGAGCCCAATGCAAGGCTGGATCCCAGGACCCTGGGATCATGACCTGAGCCAAAGGCAGAGGTTTAACCAACTGAGCCACGCAGGTGTCCCAATATTAATTATTTAAAAGAAAATTTGCCTGAATCATTTTCTTGGATAGAATTTGATAATGATGCTTAGTTAATTTTCTTTTTTTCAAAAAGATTTTATTTATTCGAGAGAGAGAGGTAGAAAGCACAAGTGGGAGGAGATGCTGAAGGAGAGGAAGAATCAGACACTGCTGAGCAGGGAGCCTGGGGCGGGGCTCCATCCCAAGACCCTAAGATCATGACCTGAGCCGAAGGCACAGGCCTGACTCATTGAGCCATCCAGGTGCCCCAATGCCTAATAAATTTTCTAATCTGTGTTAATGGAATTAAGCCTGGGAAGCCAGTAAAGAATCTCATATGTTTTCTTTTGTTTTTGTATCTAATCTCATAATGATTATGTCAGCCATTTTACTTTGTTATACCAAGACTCTACTCAATTAAATGTAGAATTATCCTATAAAATGAGTTAGCAGATATAATGTTAGATTGGGCTATCACAAGCCTTTCCCTTTAATTTTTTTTTTCAAACCTTTCCCTTTAAATATTATAATACAGAGGCGCCTGGGTGGCTCAGTGGGTTAAAGCCTCTGCCTTCGGCTTGGGTCATGATCCCAGGGTCCTGGGATCAAACCCCACATCAGGCTCTCTGCTCAGCAGGGAGCCTGCTTCCTCCTCTCTCTCTGCCTGACTCTCTGCCTACTTGTGATCTCTGTCTGTCAAATAAATAAATAAAATCTTTTAAAAAATTAAAAATAAATAAATATTATAATACAAGTTAACAAGTAAAAATAAGTAAGTCTGTTGAAAAATATTTTACACTAGAATAGAGTAAAAATATCCCATTAGTCTCTCTCCCTTTAAAATTAGAAAAAAAAATCTTATTTATTTATTTTTTTTAAGAAATCATGAAATTGAGCCCGTGTAGGGCTCCCCCCTTGGGGAGAGGGTGGTTTCTGCTTGGGATTCTCTACCCCTCCCTCTCCCCGTCCCTCCCCTCTCTCTCTCTCTCTTTTTTTCCTCTCTCTGTCTCTCTCTAAAATAAATAAATAAATCTTAAAAAAAATAAGTATATATTTCAATTCTGTATTTACTTAAAGTATGTATTTTTTAGGTTGTACTTTGGTATATAATATGAATCTGTCTCCTGCTCCAAAAATGCTCTACCACAAAGTCTTCCTATCACAATTCTCTAAGAGGTGTTCTATTTATCAGATTGCATCTTTAGAGCTTTAGTGGTTGTTAAATGATGAAAAAACCTATGGAGAAGAAGAGGATCTTGAAATCTAGAAAATGAAAGCGTTGAATTTTAAAAAATCACGTTTAGACATCCAGTGAGGATCTAGAAGACACACGAACACTACATAGCAAGGGGCTGGGAGAATCTGTGAGGCATGAAGGGTGAGGTCCCAGAGCACTGAGGGTAAGAGGAGATGACGTGGCCACTTCAAACCCAGTAAAATAATGGCATTTTTCATGATTTCAAAGAAATACAGGTAAGAAACATGAAAACTTTATTTTTTACTTTTTTTTATTTAAATTCAATTAGCCAGCATATAGTACATACTTAATTTCTGTTGTAGGCTTTTCTCGTTGCTTTTTTAAAAGAATGTAATGAGAATAATATTTCTGCCGTTACTAAACTGCTTTATGTTCATTCCCATTTGTAAAGCAGGTTTAGCTCAATGACCTTCACCTCAATTTTTTTCTACAGGGCAGTAGAGGGTAGTGTAGGGTTTCTATAGCTCTAAAGATAGGTATTGTTGGGAAAAGAAAGGATTTGTTAAATCACTTTACTGCATATTCAACTCATCAAATATTATTCCTAGAACACTGAAGTTCAAATCCTCTCTCTATTTATCTAGGAACCTCTGCTATGAACCATCTTGCATCCTTGTTGAATATAATCATGCCATCATTAAATTTTAAGAAAAAAAAAAATCTACCCAATCAATTTGTCCCAGGATATTTTGAAGAGAAGAGAAGAAAGTGGCATGATAACATGTGAAACATCAAAGCCATGTTTCTATATACTTCCTGTGACTTCTCTGTATCACTACAGTATTAATGAACTAATTAGTTTAAGGGAAGGTAGGATCTTCATCTACAATGGAGAGAACTATTAGATAATAAGCGGAATTGTATAAATGTGTTTGTGTAGAAGTGTTTATTTGTGTTTACTTGTCTAAATGATTTGGTTTGGCACACTCCTTCCCATCTGAGTTTTTACATCATTATTTCATTTGGGAAATGATTATCATTATTTCTGTAAATATTCCTCTTCTAGTTTTCTTTTTTTTTACTTCTTCTGATGTGAGTAATGATCACAAACCAGAAGGAAGCTACACAATTATAGTTGATTCTAACACGTCAATCACAAAATTAATTAATTAATTAAATTAAAATTAAAATTAAAAAAATAAAAAAAAAATGTTTCAAGTTTCCAGAGGGATAACCAGTGATTACCTGAAAAAAAGTAAGTATGAGGAACAAACATAGTAATGCTTTATACAGAAACAAACTAGAGTAATGTTTTAAGTATATCACAGAAAATAAAACTAAACTCAGAATTATATATGCAATTAAATGATTATTTAACTGGCAATGAAAGAAATAAAATTTCAAGTTAAAAGGAATAATTAGAAAATTTACATGAAATTTCATTTTGAGTAGATTTTATACTATTATAAATAAAACTAAAAAATAAAACTTGGAAGAAATCACTGTGATATAGGATAAAAGAGAAAGTAAATTTCTTAGTGAAATGCAAGGTTACCTTGATAAGATTTATCAGAGTAGCTGGAAGAGAGAGAGGGGGAAAAAAATAGAAGAGGGATTTATCCATTAAATTAGAAATTCCAGAGGTTGCCAATAATTGGCAACTGCCTCAGAGTAGAAGTTAAAGAAAGTAAGTGTGTGCTAAACAGTGTGTGCTTTCCTGTTTGAGTATATTTAGATATTGAGGTTTTTTGTTGTTGTTGTTGTTGTTTTTTTTTAAGGAAAATAGGCAGTTAAGCCCCTGGTTTTCTTTTTGAAAAATGCTGGACTAGACTTTTATTTCATGAGCTATTATTGTACTATTCTGTAGGGGGAAATGTTAACATGCAGGTTTTTGTCCACTGGAGATGGAAATAATTTCCTTCTAGTGGAACAGTTATATCAAAAGGTTATGGTTCATGGTCTTAAAAATCATGTTCTGTAAGTCAGAATTTCATATAATCTGGAAAACTAAAAAATGATGACCGATGCTTTATTTTGCCATCCAAATACTGTGCAAAATTTCTCTTTTAGCCAAGCCTAACCCAGATTTGTGTAGAGAAGAAGTTTCTGTGGAATATCTTTTGACTTGCATAAGCTGATACCATCTGAGAAGTAAGTTAACTAACTTCATATCATTCTCAAAAAACTGTGCCTCAAAACATTTTAATTCTAATATAACTTGTTCATTTTAAAGGAGGGGTGCACTTTCTGCAATGTCAATAATATTTAATGTTTAAATGTAGAACTGTGCAACTGTTTATTAATTTAAAACATTTTTAACAAGTACCTTATGTACTTTGAAGTGACTTATATTAATAGTATAGACACTGTTAGCTTTATTCATCTATATTCTATGGATCAAAATAATTATCTCAATCAATTAACCAACTAGGATGTGAATAAACAGTATGCATCAAACACAATAATCAGCTAATTATAACATTTCAAATGAATAAAATGTTATTCGATATTATTAGTAATTAGGGAAATGCAAATTAGATCACAAGATACTAGTTCATATCTAGGAGGATGGTTATAATAAAAAAGACAAACAACAGCACATGTTGGTGAATATGCGGAGAAACCAGTATCCTTATATGTTACAACAGGAATGTAAAATGGTGCAACTATTTTGAAAAATAGTTTATTGATTTCTGTAAAAGCTAAAAATAGAACTACCGTATGATCTAGTAATTCCATTCTTAGGTGTCAGTCAAAGATAAATGAAAATATGCCTACAAAAAGACCTAAGTGAAACGTTTATAGCAGCATTATCCATAATAAAGAAAAACTGTGAATACAATAGAGAAAAACTGTAAGCAAATGTCTACTAACTGGTTGATGGTTAGATAATATATAGTGTATCCATAACATGAAACTCTTCAAAATAGAAACGAAAACTACTGACAATGTTGTCTTACAGATGAATTTTGAAACACATTATGCTAAGTAAAAAAGCTAGACCCAAGACCACATACTGTCTAAATTCATATAATGAATTCATTGTATAAATGAAATATTCACAAAACAGTTAGTAGATTAGCGGTTGCCTGGGTCTGGAGTAGAAATAAGAATTAACTGCAAATGGACAAGAGAGGATGAAAATGTTCTAATACAGATTTATGGTGGTGGTATAATCAGTCAGTAAAGTTACTACAAGTTCTTGAATTGTTCACAAGAAATGGTTAATTGTATAATTTTTAAATATACCTCAAAAAAGAAATTTAAAAAAAATACAACTCATTAAACTTGTGTAAGAAAAAAAACTTAAACATTATGCTTGGAATATTTTCATATTATAATTCATTTTCCTCTCTGACACCAGCCTACTCAAGGTGGACAGGTTAAACTTTCAGGGAAAGATACAACCTTAGTGCTCTAATAGGCACTCATCTTTATATCCAGTTAAGTGCTACACCATTAATGCACCGCTGTACACACATGTAAATGGAAAAAAAAAATGAAAGAACAAACCTCCAACAATATCACAATACTGCTACTGAAAAGTGGTTCGTTGTATTGCATATAAATTGTGTCTCTATAAAGATGGTTAAAAAAAAGAAAACAGAATCATTTCCACATTCATTACTAAAAAATTTACAAGAAACTTTTAAAAATCAACAAGAAGACAAAACAAAACAAAACATGTACCTCAAAGAAAAATAGGCAAAAAATAAGAGTAGACCAGTCACAGTTTGAAAAAAAGTGAATAGTTAGCAAACATGTGAAGACATGCTTAGTATGACTAGAAATAAAAGAAATGCATTTTAAAACAAAAGTGAGATTAAAGTTTATAATGACCAGATTGGCAAAATTAAATCAAATATTATATGATAATGGAGAGTGTTAACAAAAATATGGGAAAGAGAGTCTTGATTATCTTAGGGTGGTATAATGTACCCATTACATATAAAGTAATAAAGAACTTAGATAAATTATGAATTAATATAGCAGGTATATCATTAGTCCTGAGCATGAATGTTAATCGCGGTATTGTCTGTGGTTTGTGAAGAACTAAAGTGAAATATGGTGAATCCACACTGAATCCATGAACTATGCAGAATTTAAATGTAATAAGCCTATAAAACAAATAAACATAAGTCACTGTCCAAAACCTGAAAAGAAGTAAAGTCTATGGCACAGATTCATTTATATAAATCAAATTACTGCACATAGTAAGTACTACCTATTTTATTTGACTAACTTGTCTATTCAATTATATATATTAAAACACGTTAGAGTATTTCCTATATGTTGGAAGACGGGAACTAAGAGAGGAGAAAGGGCTTAGGAAGCAGTAATGAAGAAACCAATTTGTATTAATTAAGTAATTAATTTGTTGTTGCTCTAGTAAAAAGTACCACAATTTGGCAGCTTTAAATAATGCCCACATATCATCTCTTAAGAAATCGAGGCGGTCCGGCAGGTTCTTACAAGATGGCTGGTGGGATCCACTTACGGTCTGAAATGGTTGATATCAAAATGTCTGCAGGGCACATGCCTGCTGGAGTATCTGTGATGGAGGTCTTTATTTCCTTGTTGGCTCTTGGCTGGGGTCATTCTCAGCACCTCCAGGCTGCTGCTGCATTCTCTGGTTCTGTTTCTCCAACTTTGAAGCCAGCAACCATAGGCTAGAGTATGTCTCATGCTTCCAAAATCTCTCTGATTTCCTTTTCTGCCTCATCTCTGTCCTTTCCTTGTCTACAACATCTCTGACTCCAGTAAGAGGAAATCCTCTGCTTTTAGTGGATGAAGTGATTAGATTGGGCTCCTTTGACAGTTCAAGATAATCTCCCTATTTTAAGGTAAAAAGCCTTAATTCTACCAGGAAAGCTGCTTCACCACCTACCTAGACTAGTGTTTTATTGAACAACCAGAGGACAAGAATCTTGGGTACAACTTTAGAATTCAGCCAGTAAGTGTAACTAATGAAATAAATGGAGAGAGTGCTTGCAGGAACCATTGTTGAGAGTCCACCATGGTTCAAAAGTCAATAAAACAGACTAAAACTCTTCACATTTTTTCTGATGTTTTCAAATTTTAAGGTTAATTTTCATATTATAAGTAAAATATATTTTACCTTAAATATGCTTTAAATATATAAAATTCTGAATGAATCT
Organism: Martes martes; assembly: GCF_963455335.1. Lineage (NCBI taxonomy): Eukaryota > Metazoa > Chordata > Mammalia > Carnivora > Mustelidae > Martes > Martes martes. The sequence continues at coordinate 20,657,493 of NC_137888.1, read as the reverse complement.
AGAAAAATATAGAAAAAATACATGAATTGAATGTAAAATCTCCTATAATCCCATTACTCAGAGATCATAGTTATCTCCACCTACTTTTTCTCTCATGGTTTTTCTCTCTTTGTATCCTGCTCACTCTTGATCTTCAATCTCTGTTTTGCTTTTGCTGTCTTGCTCTTTCTCTCTTCTCTCCATCTATATACATAGAGAGACATACACAGTTTGGTTTCCTGAATTTTCAGCATATCATAAATGCTTCTCATGACATTAGCTAATCCTTCATCTTTTTTGGAAAGTACCAGGCACTCCATTGTATGACTAGACAACAAATCTATAATAATCATGATTTATGTTTTCCATTGTCTTTGTACCCCCTTCATAGCAAGCCTTTCATACATATTTTAAAAAATTTAAAAGTACCCTCTACAATGATTTTTCATTTTATACTGAACAAACAATTCTGGATGTTCCACCATTATCATCATCATCTAATATAGGTAAACACAGTATCTCTTTCATTTTCATTGTAATTATTTACTCATTGAAATGCTTTATATGTTCAAACTCCTATTTTGAATTGTTGCATATAGGACTTTTCATAGTCACTTTTTTTTTAACATGGTAAGTTTCTTTCAATCTTTAGCTGAGTAATGCCTTAGTTTTATGATAGATAAAAAGCTTCTTTTAATTTACATCTCAAATTAATGATATATGAAATTATTTTTAGATTTTTCCTGGAGTTTTCACAGTTTTATAATGCTACCTATCCCCCCAATATAAAAACTTAGTAACTATCTCAAAATGCATACAGACTTTTTATTAGTTTTATCTTTTGTTCTTTGGACATATTATAACATACAGATTTACTACTTTGTCAAACAAAAATTATGGCATAGGTAGAATTTAAAAATTATTTGTTTCATAAACTAATTTGATATATAATCCATAAAGTTTTAATACTTCAGTGGGCTAGCAATCAGAGATAAATTATTGGAATGATAAACCTTGCACTGGGATCTGTCAGATCTAAGCAGATTGCTCATGTGTCATTTACTCTTAGAAACAGTTTATCAGCCCTTTGTAGTGTCATTTGTGAATATCTTCTCCCATTCCGTGGGTTACCTCTTTGTTTTATTGACTGCTTCCTTTGTTGTTCAGAAGCTTTTGATCTTGATGAAGTCCCAAAAGTTCATTTTTGCTTTCATTTCCTTTGCCTTTGGAGACATGTCTTGAAAGAAGTTGCTATGGCCGATGTTGAAGAGGTTACTGTCTGTGTTCTCCTCTAGGATTTTGATATATTCCTGCCTCACATTGAGGATTTTTATCCATTTCAAGTTTATCTTTGTGTATGGTGTAAGAAAATGGTCGAGTTTCATTCTTCCATACATAGCTAATCACATCAAAAAATGGGCAGAAGACATGAACAGACACTTCTCCAAAGAAGACATACAAATGGCTAATAGGCACATGAAAAACTGCTATCATCATTAGCCATCAGGGAGATCCAAATCAAAACTACATTGAGAAACCACCTTACACCAGTTAGAATGACCAAAATTAGCAAAACAGTAAACAAGTGTAGGAGAGGACGTGGAGAAAGGAGAACCCTCTTACACTGTTGGTGCAAATTCAAGTTGGTGCAACCACTTTGGAAAACAGTGTGGAGATTCCTTAAGAAATTAAAAATAGGGTTACCCTATGACACTGCAATTGCACTAGTGGGTATTTGCCCCAAAGATACTGATGTAGTGAAAAGAAGGGCCATCTGTATCCCAATATTCATCAGCAATGGCCACAATCACCAAACTGGAAAGAACCGAGATGCCCTTCAACAGATGAATGGATAAAGAAGATGTGGTCCATATATACAAAGGATTATTATGCCTCCATCAGAAAGGATGAATACCCAACTTTTGTATCAACATGGATGAAACTGGAGGAGATTATGCTGAGTAAAATAAGTCAAGCAGAGAGACTTCATTATCTTATGGTTTCACTTACTTGTGGAGCATAAGGAATAACACGGAGGACACTGGGGGATGGAGAGGAGAAGTGAGTTGGGGGAAATTGGAGGGGGAGACAAACTATGAGAGACTGTGAACTCTGAGAAACAAACTGAAGTTTAGGAGGGGAGGGGGTGAGGGGTTGGGTGAGCCTGGTGGTGGGTATTTAGGAGGGCACATATTATGTGGAGCACTGCATGTGGTGCATAAACAATGAATCTTGAAACACTGAAAAAAATTAAATTTAATTAAAAGAAAAAGAAACAATTTATTGTCTGTATGCCTTATTGCCTTATCTTAAAAGAGAAATGATGTTAGATTTTTCAATTGTTTAAATAAGTTACATATTAATTAAAATTATGTCAGTGTGTAGTACATATTGGAAATGAAATAGTGGTTTTCCTCATAAACATATATATAATATGTGTATATATATATATATATGTATATGAGATATAGATATATATGTACCTATATATCATATGTATTGTCTAAATTCATTTAAATCTCTTTTATTCAAAAGAAATCTACAGCAAAAAATTCGTATGTGACCAGGTAGGACTGTCAATTCAAAGACAGCACTAATCCACATATCCTACATTGGATTGCAATGCTGTCCAAAATATTTGAAAAATGCATTAGCAGCAACTTCCATGACTTTTAAATGAACATAAAAGGCCCTTTAACCTCTATAGGTTTCCTCTTTATAGATATAGAAAATACTAGTGTATTTTTGGTCACTTCATATGTAACATGTCCCCTTACACTATGCTGTATCCCGTGCTTTTTCTGTGGAGCCATTCTATCCAGAAGCAAAGAGCACCATGATTCCAATCTGTGTGTATTTACTAACCCTTCCCTGAGCTTTGCATATGTGGAATATTGTGGGATTTTAGGTCACAGTCAGTGCACAGAAGAGAGAAGGCAAACAAATTATTGCTATTCTACAGTTTTGTTTGTAGAATTCAAAATTACTCAAATTTAAAATAAGTTACTGGACTGTTGGAGGAAAAATTGTAACTGAATAAGATGTAACTGAATAAAATAAAATATAGGTATACTTTTGGCCTGAACTTAGAATCCTGGTTTTTATGCAGTATAGTAAATTAATATTAATATAAATTAATATATTATAATAATTAATATTAATATAAATTAATATAAAATTAATATAAATTAATAGTTTTAAAATTAAAATTTTTCTATTAGTTTTGGAAATGTTTTCATTTATAAATAACATGTGTGTACTTTTTCAAGAATATTCCCCACTTGTCTTGATTCCCTAATAATATTTTTCTAATATTTGTATAGCCTTTTTATTGTTTTTAAAAGAATATGTATTATATTATATTAATTAATATATTAATTATATTAATTATTATTAATTATATTAATTATATTAATTATATAATTAATAATATTATTATAATATTATATATTATAATATTAATATTAATTATAATTATTATAATATTAATATTAATTAATATTATAATATTATTATGATATTATTATTATTAATTATATTAATTATTAATTATTAATTAATTATTAATTATATATTAATTATATATTAATTATATTAATTATATTAATATATTATATTATATTATATTATATTATATTATATTATATTATGTATTATAACATTAGTAAGTTGATATACCATTGTTTATGCACACATTATGGAATCATTATATTGATAAATTGCCAAAATGCATTTACATCCATATATATTCTGTTCATATACTTTTCATATACTTTTAGTATAAATCTTTTTCAACATGAATTTTTTAAGAGTCTTCCTGGAGTAAGATATTTTAATCTTACAAAATTAGTATTTTACATAAAGGTATCCTTCTGATATAGCCATAATTCTAGGTTATAGCATTCCATCTTTGATGTAACTTTAAAGAAGAGATCATGCTGTGACAAAAATAAAATCCTTGAAAATGCTTCATTAATTTGTTCCTTTGAGGTCATTTATATTTGCAGTTTATACAATGGGGGTTATCTTTTAAGTGGAATGTCTTATAACACCTCCTGCAAGATTGACCTAATTCAAATCTGGAAGACAGTTTTCTTTTAAAATGTCAAATGAGCCTTTAACCTTGACCTGTGACAGTTGCCCATTATTTTAAGTCTGACTGTTAGATCCCTACACAGTACTAACTTCATGTTGTGACAAGGTTTTCTTGCTCCGTTAGTGAGAATGAGGAATATGTGAATCCAAATCTTAAGTAAAAACAAGTATTAAGGAAGGCATGCATTGCATGGAGCACTGGGTGTGGTGCATAATCAATGAACTTTGGAACACTGAAAAAAAATAAATAATAAAAAAAAAACTACAAATTTGGTAGTACATACTTTACTTCATAAATTATGTCATGAAACAGCTATTCAAATAAACACCAATCACCTGTGAATTGTGGAATATCATATTACCTATCTTAAATAGTAATTGGTGAGATGAATGAACAAATACCTATAAAGTACATAGAATAATAAGAGTGTCCCCAAACAACTTACTTCTATAAATATGTTTATATTTATGTCAGTGAATTATGGGAATAATGAAAAGTAATTATTTCTGAGTCCCTCTCACATCATAGGTCTTAATCTATGTGTTCTTCACATTATGTATTAATTCACAATAACCCTGTAGAATAAGAATTTGTCCTATTTTACAAATTAATAAATAACAGAGACCTAGCTTTCATATACAAATCATAGCAGGTAATAATGATGTTGGGCACCTCACCTGGAGTGTTGGTTCTAATACCCCTACAGTGTTTCCCCCATCTTGAAAGCTGTGCATAATAACACTGAAAAGTTCTTTATCCTAGGTTCTTATGAAAACAAGCAAAAATTAATTGGCAATAAAGGACTTCAAAAGCAGAATGAGAACTCTACAATTATAACTTTGAGTTTACTTAGTCGAAGCAATTGCAAATCATATACAGTGACTTCCAAATCGAAGCATAAGACAGTCAATAAAGAGAGTACTTATAATTAATTTAGTTTTACTTGGATTTGCCAATTGTATAACATGTAACATATATAATGCGCCCAACTGCTTCTCAATCAGATCCTATAATCAGATCAATAATATGCCATGTAAAGATTAAAAATTATCACATAAATTTGGTTGTGTTTGTTGGAAAATATTTTCTAATTAGAATTTAAGTTTGAATATTAAATTTAATAATTAATTAAAAGATAAATTGTCAGCACAAAGAATAATTTTCACCCAATTACAAAGTCATATCCAATAACAGGATTTATTCCTATCTCATTATTTTTTATTCTATCAGTTTTTCTTCTTCAAACCCTTTATCACACTATTATAAAAAAACAGAATAAATGAGCAAAAACTTGACTTCTCAAACAAAAATGTTAGATTGTTTACTACTTAAGTAATAACTGAGAAAAAATTAATTATGATTAATTTTGAGTGAAATTATTTTGGTGGTATTGAATTTTCTCAACTTTAATAATTCTATTCCATTCTACTTCATAAATTTGGCTCTGAAATCTTTTTAAAAGCACATTTATTAACATTCTACCTGTGAATACTTCACCTTGGAATAAGAAATGTAACCAACTAGCAGGCTATGTATGGAAATGACTTAGGGAATACAGTTCATGAACATTTCATAATAAAAAAAAATGGGAAAAATAAAAAGAGCATCTGTCTTGATATTCAGGTATAGCACATATTGTTTTATTTTGATTATATGCATCAGGGATAATATTTTAATAGTTATTGAGCTCTCAGAATTCAAATTTTGTTTTCATCTATAAAATGTAGTTTACATGCATGATAAAACTGAATGCTTTCAAAAGTAACTGATGTAATCCCATCCTTTCCTTCATAGTGTTTCTTAGATGTAAAAGTGTCAGAAGGAAACAACACACACTTCTGATCAATGAGATTGATGAAAGAAACCAAAGAGGGGAAAATCTTTTCCTGATGGATAAGAATATGCGTTGTAGGGATAAGATGATGGTGATGGAGATGGCACAGAATGGTGACTACATGATCCAGGAGGACCCATTAGTAGCACATTTTTCACCAGTTTTAATCCATCAGGTTGTGGAAATATTTTGATATCCTATAAGAACGGAGGCAAGTGATGACAAGCAGCTGGTATCACTTCCAATACTGATAACTAAAACAAATGGAATTAATGGATCTATTTTCTTTACTAAATATCTGATGAGTGAATAATTAGAAGCTTCTGTATAGATGGTAGTGCAGATATTCCAATAATTTGTCTCCTCCAATAAAAATATCTTTGTTTCTTCCAATCCTTATACACCTTCTTAATATGGATATTACTCTATGATGATATTCATGGGAGGTATTGATTAGTATACTCATTTTTTAATGCTTCCTTTAAATAAGTCTATTTATTTATTTATTGTAGAGAGAGAGGAAGGGTCAGAGGGACAGAGAGAATCTCAAGAAGACTTCCTGCTAAGTGTGAAACCTAAGGGGAGGCTCCATATTAAGACCCTGAGATCATGACCAGAGCCAAAAGCAAGAGTCAGTTACTTAACCAACTGAGCCATCCAGGCACTCCTAATGCTTCCTTTTAACTATTTTGTGTGTGTGTGTGTGTGCTTTTTCTGCCATTAAGCTATGTGTTTGTATGTACGTCTATACATGCATGTTTTTACAGGTGTGTAACTTGATACTCAACCCTGTATTTGGCTTGGGTTCACAAAAATAACACAGAGTAGCTACCACCTGCTTAGAACTCTTATGAACAATGTCATGTCACTATGTGTTTGAAGTCATTATTTTGAAGTCATTATTTCCTATTGGTAGGGCCCCTGAGCATATTCTTGCATTGAAAGCACCCAGAATAACTATGCTTTCTACTGACAAGCTATTGTTCTTTTCCACCTGTGTCTGTTAGCTTGATTTCTCTCCCTGAATTCTTTGATGATCTCATATGTTTGCTGACCAGTTGGCCTCCAGGAGATAGATAAAAGTTAAATAACTTCTGGAACTGAATCACATGGACATAAGTCTTTCTACATCAATGCCAACCAGATTAGTTCTGTATCATTAATGATGATATTTACATGTTCATTGTGATAGATTCTGGCTACAAATTGTTTTCTAATTCTCATTGAGAGATGAGGTCTAATTTCCTTAACCATTACCCCATTCTGCCCTTAGTAACTTGCTTGACTGATCATGTGGCAAAAGTGAATTCTGGGGCTTCCAAGGGTAAGTCACACAAAAACTTGAAGCTACTGTCTAGACCCTTAAAGAGACTCAATTTATGAGCCATGAACAATCATGTAAGTTCAACTAACTTGATGGGCAGACTCCTTTGAGAGTTCCTGAGTATTCACAGACAGGGAGAGAGGCCTAGCTGAGCCCAAACTTCCAGGCAACTCTGTCAGTGTGTTAGATAGTTAAGGAAAATGGTTTTAGATGCTGCAGGTGATCTTAGTTGAAGAATTTCCTGGCAAAATCCTGCCTAAATTATTTGCGCAGGAATACATGAGATATAAAAAGTATTTTTAAGTTTTGTTAGTATTTATGACCTAAATGGCCATAATACACATTCTATACTTGCTGAAGGTTAACTCTTCTCCAATATTTAAATCTCTATGCTCTCTAAAAATGTGAACATTTATCTTTATTTTCTTCATTATTTGAATTTTAAATATTTAACTTTATTTTTTTTCTTAGACCCACATCCCTTCTTGTCAGCCATACACATTCTATCAAAAAACTTGGACAAATTGTCTGAGAACTGAACAAGACTCAAATATGGATTGTTCTTAGAATTAACTTAATATTTTTATTTCTTTCTGCCTCAAGGAATTTCACTCCTAATGACAAGCACTGCTAATTGAGTGATGGAAGACATGATACTTTTTGGACATATAGCTGCCCACTTATATATATTCACTTATTGTGTTTTTCAGGATACTTATTGGATATTATTGAAAACAAAAGCCTAAGCGTTCTCCCCTGTTGCTTCAGAACTCTGTTTACTTTCACCTTGTAAGATTCTTATGTATATTTTTATGCATGTGTATTCATATACTTGCACTTACACACAATTTATACACTTCTCAAGGACACAGGTAATCCAAACTGTACACTTAAAATTCTACGGAGAATAGGAGAAATGAGAAATACCATGATGGCTAATTTCATGTGTCAATTTGACTAGCCATGTGTGCCAAGATTAAACATTATTTTGCATGTGTCTATGAAGATGTTGCTAGATGGGAGTCACATCTGAGTCTGTGGATTCAGTAAAGTAGATAACTCTCCCCAGAGTAGGAGGAAATCATCCAGTTCATTGAGGGCTTGAATAGAACAGAAGACAATGGACAGAGGAATTTGTCCTCTTTGTTTCTTGCCTGCCTGTTGTTGATATGGAACATCAGTTTCCTCCTCTTGTGCTAGGATTTAAGAGCTCAGCTGCCCTCATTCTCAGGCCTTTGAACTCAGACTACAATTACATCACTGTTTCCCTGGGTCTCCAACTTGGAGAAGTTAGATCGTGGGACTTCAAAACCTCTATAATCATGTAAGTCAATTCCTCATAGTAAATCACCATATATATCCTATTGGTTCTGTTTCTCCAGAGAAAGCGGACTCAGGCAAATACCTGTGAATTTAAATGTAGCAAAAAAATGGGACTAGAAACACAACATGAAGATATTAATTTGAGATCACCATACAGAAAAAGAAATATCAGAAAATTCTGTAATCTATCAAGAATCACCCTTAAACACATGCACACACCCACCCCCCCCAAACACACGTTTCAGAGAACACCAAAAAAAGAAACAGGTGAACTCTGCTAACGTGTTAAGCTCTAATGAAAAGAGCAGAAATTAAAGAGTCAGATGAAATTAACTAGTTCCTAACTGTGCCCTTTATTTGATATGTCATAGGGCACATTTAATGTTACCTTTTTATATGTCTTTTTCCTTCTCTTGGGAATATAATAATTATAGCAAGTTTATTGAGTTATGAAAAGGATTTAGTATTTATAAAATTGTCTCTTTGATTTATATTAATTAAATGTGAATTGATTAATAATTCCTTCCATGTGCCTGGCATGAAAAAGAGATAGCAGGAGGCCAGAAAGGCATAGTTCCTGCCTCAAAACAGTGTATAATCCATGCTTATGAGTTATAAGATTTAATGCTGCTTCATTTCCAATCTTAAATCTCTATAAGTATTTTATTCAGGAAAAAATGAGTTATGCAATTAAATCTCATTTATCCCTTAAAATATGAAGGACAGGATTTTATCTATTTTACAAAGTTGTTATAAGTCAGCCAATAACTTTTACCTTACTCTTTCATAAGAGCAGATCTAGTTTACTTTTTTTTTCTTATGAGTCAAAGTAATTTTTAAAAGTTGAAGATATTCAGAAAATGTATTTTGTATATATTCTTATTTAAATTTCAAAATAGGCTCTCATGACAAAGGATATCTCCTGGTATCTGAAATTTTTCCCTGCCAGATTTGATTTAGTTTATGTGACTCGATTTTATGGCTTCCCAATGTGGACTAGAAATCATTTTCAAAGTCAGAGTAACTTATTCTAACTAATTCTGTCATTCATCATCATTTTAAGTCTCTCTTGAGTAAACTGCAATTTGTGACAAATTGTACAATATGGTTTGGGGATGTGTCTTATTGTCTAGAGGAGGGTAAAACACAGACTGTCAAACTCTTTTCAGTTAGGATTTTGTGTAGGCTATAAGTTACAATAAAACATAAAAGAAAATTCTGCAACTGACTTGAGATGGGAGTAAGAATTATTGGTACAGTTTGCCTAATACACTGATGCTTGTATAATTTCATACAAAAATATAAACTTCACCAGGAAAAATAACATTTTAAGTTTGTTTAATACTATATTTTTCTAAGGTAAATATAAGAAATAATTTGATACTAGAATTAATCATTTGATTCAATGAGTTCAAAGTGCTTGACATGTATTTTAAATTATTTTTTCTTGTAGGATATACCAGAGTTAATATGGCATTTTTATTTTTACTCAGTTTTTGAAATATCACAAATATTACATATGTAAGACTGCAGCCTTTAATTTTAATGAAGATTGCCTTTTCTGATTAAGATAGATTAGTTCAAGAATAGAATGTTATTACTTCCAATAACTATGACAAGACCTAGTAAATAATAAAAATATAATCTGTTTTCAAAAAAATAAAGAGCTTCATAAGGGTCGGGACCTTAGAAATGTTATGGACATAGAGATGAGGTTCTCTAAATAAAGTTGAGTTGAAGTCAGTACATTTTTTTCCTTAGGGCTATTGCCATACCTGTGTTCGTGTTAGAGGCTGGGAATGCACACTGGGTCTCAGTACATTTTTGCTGAGGGAGAGAACTTCTGGTGGTCTCATTAAAAAGGAGTGACAAAACTGTACACTTAATGTGCCTAAATAATCAACCAAATCCCAGCTCTGTTCCTGCCTCAAGGATTTGTCAAATTCTGAATCTGTGCAAGGTAGGATTCTAAAAATTTAAGCACTAAAATAAGTACTAAAGGGAGTTTTTCAGGCTCGAGATAAAAAGAGCCATTTCATAATGTCAAAATGATCAACCCAACAGTAAGATATTACACTTCAAAGGCTATAAATACCCACTAATACAGTTTGAAAATACCTTTAGCAAAATTTGACACAGTTAAAAGGAGATATAGGCAAATCCATAATCAGATAGGAAAACATTAACACACCTTTCTCACTAGCTAAGAAAACAAGGAGATAAGAATATCAGTAAATAAATAGTGGATCTGACCTGATTCTCAAATTGAGCAAACTGATATGTATGTATGCAGATGCATATGAACACATGCACACAATGCTTTTGTAGCTCTATACACAATAATGAAAGAATTCAGATTCTTTAAAAATGTAATGGGGATACTTATAAAAAAAATACCAAAATCTACTACATAGTGGCCATAAACCTGCAATGAAATATTCTTAGTGTTTTCTCTGATCTCATTGAAATTAAACTACTAAACAAAATATGCAAAATAAACAGTAGACTTCATTAAGCATGGTGGGCTAAATTGTGTCCTTGCAAAATTCATATATTTAACTCCCAAGCCTAGAACCTCAGAATGAAATTACATTTAGAGATAAAGCATTTAAAGGGAAAATTACGTTTAAATGAGGTCACATGCGTATGTCATATGGGTAGGGCTGTATTTGAAAATTCAGCATTGAAAGAGGTAAGTTAATTAAAATTAGGTTAACTCCTTTTGAGATTCAAAAGAATAATACGCCCCTCAGATAACTTCATAATTCTGTCTCCCTTACTATTCTCTGTGTCTGCTACTTGGGGATTTCTTTCTGTCTCATGGCCTTGGTTCACTGTTTTCTATTCCTCAAACATGATTTTCCTGGGTTTTCTTTTATTTACCTTATTCTCAGTCTTTAGTGCTAGCTAAAATACCATTTATACAGGGAGACCACTCTGATCAACCCCATCTCCTACTTCCATAAACACACACTATTCTCTCTCTTCATATAAAAATTCAAACAAACAAACAAACAAACAAACAAAAAAACAAGAAAACAGCATGCCTGGTATCGCTTAGCATGTTTTCTCAGCAGTGTTTACCACAATGCAAACTGGTTTTTGTTTGTTTCCTTTTTACTGATTTTTGTTCTTCTCCAAACTGAATAATATCACTGAGCTCTGGAATCTTGTTGATCTCCTTTAATACAATATCTTTACACTTAAAACTAAACTGTCACCTAAGCATATTTCAGAAAATACGTGTTGCATAAATGACATTATTTGGTGTAGGTTTTTATTATGTATCAAGCCCACACTTGTTTGTTTTAGAACAAGCATATTCATTTCTTCATTCTTAAAACTGGAAGATAATCAAATTAATTTGTGTTTCTGTGTTTTTTCTCCTTATTTTTAACTGACAAACTTTCAGTCACACATTTAAACAAGTTTGATCTAACTAGGATTAATCTAGTATATGAATAGTGAGGCCTTAAAATTGATGCTGGATTATATTTTAAAGAAAATTTTATTTAATGTATATATATCTATGATACTCATCTATAAAAGGTACTGAATGTTCAGAATAAATGTAAATATCTAATTTGATTTAGTGTATATTTTCTAAAATCATATGAAAATTGATTTTGTCTGTTCATATATGTACATATGTGATCTTCATAAGACTTATTTTTCAGGAAGAAAAAGGTAAAAGAATGTCTTTTCAGAAAGGAAAAGAACTAAGAAACTACATTCCATGTTTGGCATTTTGAAATGGAACCAATCTGGCAATTCTGATATCTAGATTGGGGTCACAAACTCAGGTGCCTTCAGGGATTATGTACATTTCTTAAATCTATGCAAGTATAGTTGACCAAATCAGACAACAGCAATGGTTTAATTGTGGAGAGCTGAAGAGTATATAATTACCTGCAGTTATTTCTTTTCTTTTTTTTTTTTTTTTAAAGATTTTATTTATTTATTTGACAGACAGAGATCACAAGCAGGCAGAGAGAGAGGGAGAAGCAGGCTCCCCGCCGAGCAGAGAGCCCAATGCGGGGCTCGATCCCAGGACCCTGGGATCACGACCTGAGCCGAAGGCAGAGGCTTTAACCCACTGAGCCACCCAGGTGCCCCAGTTATTTCTGTTTATTACAAATATTCTGCTTATTAAGCAAAACAGTCTATAATACCTTCTATTACATCTATAAAACTATACATGTATGTAGATTAACAGAAAAATTAACATATCATACTATATAGTTGCCACATGGTGAAGTACTACATAGCCTGTCATTTGGTGAATTGTACGTATCGATTACTATTATAAATTGCAAAACTCACATCGGAAGAGTAAATACACACCAAAATTTGTTCTAAGCTTATCTTTAACTCATAATACATAAATGCAGTGCTAAAACATGAAGTTTTATTATACCTGACATTCTAATAAGATCTTGCTCAAATTTATATTAATTTTTCCAACATAATCACTACTTAGATATCAAATATAAGAATAAAAATGGTTACAGTAGTTTATTTTACTATCCCCAAACAGCACTGGGATACTATAGCATGTTGTCATTCTTGAGATATGCTGTTTTGTGAAGGTTATCTTATGAATGAGTATTTTCATGAATTAATTTCCCAAATTTAAAATGATTTATAACTTATTTAATTGACAAATATCCCATTTGTTTATGTTAGAAAGTAGTTCATTTTTCTTTAACGTTTCTCAATTCATTTTTGTTCTAAAAATATTTCAAGAAAAATCGAATCTTGCTTCTTTATTCTGTCAAATTACTGAAGTTTATCCAAGTTCCAACTGCTTGTAATCAATCAAACTTCATTAAATGCTAAAAATGAGTTTTTGACACTGCTTTATTTTCTCTCATAGACATTTGCTATAATATTGTTACTTTAAGAAAATATCTTCTAATTTTCCTTTTATATTTAAAAAAAACTTTTCATAATTCTTTTTTTATTGATCTATGTGAGGTCTATAAAGCAGTTGTCTATCATACCTGGCAGCCCAGAAGAAGTTTAAATATCTCATATACTGATATATTAAGAGGTTCAAGACATGGTAAAGATTCACTGAGATTCTAACAAATATTGTGATTTTAAAGAAAATAATTCAAACACATAACTAACAAGACTTGTGAACATCTACCTTGAGTTCTAAAGCTATATATAATATTTAACAAATGGATAGCATAGTACAATGGTTCCTACCTCAAGCACATCACTTACCAAATATTAAGATATGTACAAAATTAAGAATAGCACATGAAAACATGAAGTAAGAGGGATCTGTAATATATTCTATTGTATCTATATGCCTATACATGAAGATTAACAGAAAATAAAGGATATACACATACATATAAAGTAAAATAGGTTTATAATATATGTTTCTATGTATATATATAGCTAGAGAGATCTAGATTAACAAAAAATTAAAGTTACATTATGAGAAATCACAGCAGCTAACTAATAACTTAGATATTTAGTCTATTTAATCATAGAGATACACTATATACATATAAACTCAAAAGTATACTTAATGGTAAATATTTCAAAATCATAAATGATATGTTTCAGTATTCATTGCCTTTTTAATGTAATTCAATAATTATAAGTTGATGTAATTTCATTTTTAACAGTAGCTATTTTTAATAATTATCATGTAAAATTCTTGAACATTTAATAATTGATTCTCATAATGTAGTATGAGCCAGATTCAGTATGCCACTTACTAGTAACATAATATAACCTAAATTTGGAATTATGATGTTGAAAATGGGAGTTGGGAGAACTAGAGGAAATCTTTGCTGGCCTGAATTATTCCTTCTTTCATTACAATACTAAACAAAACCAAGCTGCCTATCATCCTTCTGTCTGTCACGATTAATAAAGGAGACAACAGTCAGAACACAGAATATAAGCAATTCAGATCTTCTCTCTACTTGTAGACTGTTCTCCATTGGTCTTTTTCATATGCCTGCAGATCTTGGAGACAAGGCACTGATGTCCCTTTCTTCTGAAATATCTTTTCAAGAATGTTTGTATAGCAAACTCTTTGGAATACAGAGATCATGTCTCTCAAGTGACAGATTTATTTATAGCCTTGGAAGATAGAGATAGTGTTGTTTTCCAAAGGGCAGGTTTGCTTATAGTTCAGAATATTGAAGATACTGTCTTCCATTAGAACAAAGGTAAAACTCTCAAAACTACACAAACACATATATATGTTCTTGCAAAGGGACTTGATGAAGATAAATTTTGAAAGAACATTTGGCTTCTATAGTAATATGAGTCTCTATGAGGATGTCACTGCTCATGTTGCTTCATACCTATTGAAATGGATTTTATGAAATTACCAAGAACTTGAAGTATATATGCCCTGCCATTTGGAGAGCAGCATCAAATGATGCCTGACTCATGCTCAACACAATGATGGGAGTGGTTACTTTGGGGGATCTGCACTCTCAGGATGGGGGGTGGGTAGCATCAATAGACCATAAAAGGTAGAGAGTCAGCTCAGGCAGTTTAAGAGGAGTCCATGAAAACCACAAAGAAAGGTGAGGAGACTTCAAAGATGAGGGTCTATGTGGATAGGATAATGGTGATGGTGGGGATAGGTGAAGTGTTCATTGATTTTGTCACAGAAATTTTGATGGTGGGAGCAGAGCACAGAAATCTCTGAAGAGCATCTCTATGAGTTCATGAGAGAGTGTAAATTCTGGGCATCTGCCAGTGCAGGGTATGAGCTAGATTACACAATCACCCAACATACACTGAGAAAGAATGTTCCTGTTCCCCTCTTCAAACTTTTCTCAACCTTTAACACTGGTTATGTGCCAAAATAATATAGGATTTTTGTTTTACCCACCTTAAGAGACAAGTCCTAATCTCTATTCAAGAAATAAAAGTTCCAGTTAAAATTAGAAACTCATATTTCAATCACTCTTTGAAAATAACAATTCCTTCCCTCTAGATAACCTACTAATCCTCCATTGTCTCCTGTTGCCAAAATTTGCGCTGAAACCACAATGATTTCCTTGTACTGGCTGTTTAAGCCACTGGATGGAAGACAACTCCACGTCACCACCATGACAGACAGAATAATGACTCTCCAGAAATGTCCACATTCTAATCCTCAGGAACCTGTTAACTGGTCACCTGATATAGAAAAAGACCTTTGGAGATGTGATTAAGCTGAGTATCTTGAGATGGGAAGATTTTCCTGGATTATCTGTGTGGATCCAAGGTAGTCACTAGGGTCCTTATAAGAAAGAAGTGAGGGTTAAGTGTCAGAGAGGATACGCCATAATGAAAGCGAAGTGGACAGCCAGACAGACGAATACAGATCTTGCTGTATATCATATACAGGAAAAAAGAATAAGTAGAGAGAGGTCAGGCTTTGAAGACGCTATGCTGTTACCTCTGAAGACAGAGTAACAGGATAGACGTAAACCAAGAAATCACATGGTCTCTAGATGTTGGCGAAGCAATGAAACGGATTCTTGCCCGGAACCTCCGGAGGGACTGCAGCCCTGCTGACCCACTTCACACTTCTGACCTCCAGAACTGCAACATAATAATCTTGTGCTGCTTTAAGGCACTGAGTTTGTGGTAATTATGCTACAGCAGCAGGAAGAACCTCATAGACCGACCCACCAAATTTCAGAGTTTCAGTGGATGATGGTAAGTGATGAGAGTAGAAATGAAGCCTGGAGCTAAGAGGGCCTTGTCTGCTACAGCCAGCTCTAAATAGCTCTTGCCAGGCTTTCTCAATGTAAGTGTCCTTGGATCAGTGTCCTGAGAAACAAAAACTCTAATTGTAGTATAAATTCCAGCATACTTCATCCACCTTCCAGTATAAATTTAAGAAACGTATCCTGAATATTTAGAGGCTTCCAATGTTGCCAAAAACTTGTTTCAAAAGGCACAGGAAATTCAGCCAGAATCACAGAAGCCTTGTTGGTTTTGAGTCCAAATGGCCTCCGAGGTTATTTTCCTTAGTTTGTTCATTTGGCAATTCTGCTTCTGGGAATCAGGTGCCTGCCGTTGCTGTAACATTTTCTGAAACGATCAGAGGCATGTTGGCCTGGCGAAGATACACATGTCTATTCCCCTTGGGAGAGAAGTGCATCTTTAAAAATAACCTTTCATCTTTTGCTCATGGCAGGTCAGACATTTTATGTGAATCCCCTTTCTCAGGTCGATGACCTGTTACCACCCTTATAGGCATGTCCAAGGCTACAGTTTTATTTGGGACTATCTGGATTCTCCTCTCCTGACATAAGTTAAGATTTTCTGGGCAGTTAATTTTGTTTTGTCTTGTTTGAGGCTTTACCGAGTGTGATACAAGCACTTGAAATTATCATTCTTGTCTGTCTCTTCTAAGGATTCTCCTAAACCTCATAAAAGATTATAATATCATCCCTAGAACATAAATGGTGACATTCATAAATCTTTACCTTCCTTTTGCTGGACACACAGTGTTGGCAAACATTCTGAAGTTACCTTTTAAAAGTGACCTCTTCACCATCCACTGGAATTCAGCAAATGAACATGGCTTTGGAATTCCACTCTCGTGTCTGCAAACCATTTCCAGGAGCGTCATAACCATCTGTCAAGATAAACTGACTACAATTCCAGGAGTTTTAATTGGCTCATTATGTAGACACTCCTTCGCCTCAAATTTTAGCAGATCCAGATGCAGGTCCTATATTAAAAGTGTATAAATCATAGTTTACAAACTGTGGGGAAGAAATCCTTCCTTCCTTCCTTCCTTCCTCCTCTTTCTTTTTCTGTTAGTCAATTTCATCTTGGCTCTAAAGCAAACATGGTTCCAACTGGCAGTGAATTCAAACTGTCATTCTAGGAGCTGTGTTTGGACTGACTTTGGTTAATAAATCATAATACTGTATGGGTACAATTATTTCTCTAAACGAAGTTCTTTATCCATCTAAAAATTGTGGTTTCATAGTGCAGCAAATTAGTGTTCCAAAAGGCTAATATCCAAAGCCTATAATCGCTCGAAACATCCAGTACTAAACCTTTCAGCTTTAGTTTAGGACATTTGTTCCAGATAAGGAAAGGCCATATATATATAAACTGAGTATTATCCACTTTGTCATTTTGGCATTTGAGATTTTGTTTGAAGTTACTTATTTTAGAGGACAAGATTAATTTTATGCTGATAAAACTAGGCTGTACTATTACTATTTTGCATGTGTATAGAGTCAACAAAATCTCCTTTTGCTCCCCACAAGGATCATATGAACTAAAATTTACCCACTATAGCATGCAATGTTACACTGTGTTTATCTCTGTCCCTCACTAGGCGTCTGTTTCTCTATCTCCACTTGTGATACCCGTGCACACATTTTTGGCTGGTGAACAGAATTCAGAAACACATTATATTTAAAGTATATGGAAAAGTCAGTACTTCTTACCTTGCTTTTTCCCCTCCCTCTTACTTTTCAGTGATTCTACTCTCCCAAATCAGATTTTGTCTCGGGCTCTGCTTTCTGGGAATTAGACTAAGATACAGGGTTTGCGAGGTTCCTAGGTGGCTGAGTCAGTTAAGTGTCTCATTCTTTATTTCCACTCAGGTCATAGTCTCAGGATGTTGGGATTGAGCTCCCCTTGGCTCCTGGCACAGAGGGAAGTCTGCCAGAGATTCTCTCTCCCTTCTTTTCCTTTTGTCCCTCCCCTGTCTCGCTCTTGCTCTCTCTCTCTCTGTCTCTCTCTCTCTTCCCCTCTCCCTCTCTCAAATAAATAAATAAATCTTTAAAAAATAAGATACAAGGGCTTGGTACAGATTTCCCAATTAGTTGCATTTTACACAAAGACTTACCATAACATGTCATGTAATATAAATGGCAAAATTTTATTAGCTTATTAGTCCCCACTGTGAAAACTACAAGATTTCAAGATGTGTCTATCCTAAAAAGAATGTCTCCCCTGCATCGTTGGGTATTGCTGTAGGGAAGCAGGAGTTGCATAGAACACGTTCACTCTGCTGCTCACCCAATGTTACGCAGGCACTGAGCTTTTCTATTACTGCTGTGTAGCTGGGCCATTAACACTCTGTTAACATACCAGATGCTACTACTTTGATCCATGCATAAGTGGAAAAATGTGCTACTCCAAAAATGGCTTCTCTAATTTTTCCCTCTAACCACTATTTTAAACTAATCTATGAGTTAACCTTAGATTCATTCAATAAAAACCCCAAATAATACGACCTTGACAAGATTAAAGTGCATTTCTGTGCTACATTTACAAAAGAAATCTAGTCCCAGGTTGTAAGGACAGCTGGGGAAAATCATCAGAAAGCCAGGGTCCCTCTATCTCAACGCTCTACTATCCTCATTCTCAACAATAAGTCTTTTATCTCATAGTTCAGAATGGTTGCTTTAGTTCCTGACATCAAAGAATGTTCTGATAGGAACGTAATGAAGAAAGATACAATGGGTTTAATTTTGCAGTGAATATTCACTTGCCTTCAACTCTCTGTGTGACCTTTGTCTAAGACTCTATCTTTTATGGACAGTCTATTGTCTAAAATTTTGGACCTGGTCTGAGAAGAGAATAGCAAGCAGCTCAGGGCACTCACACCAGAATCTAAGTCTCATGATTCTCTTTTACTATAACTGTATTCTCTATACCTGGTGTGGTACAGAAACAGAGTAGTAGGTGGGTTTTAGGCAAAGATTGCTTAAGATAATTATTTTATAGTGGAACCACAGATTTTTGGAAAGGTGAAAATATTGGTATAATGACTTTATGACTCACATATCACCATCGTATGTTCAGGATGTTCAGGCAAAATTTGTCAAACTCGTCAAGGATGGGGTAAATGAACAGTTTAGGTGAAACACATTTATTTATTTTCCACCATGTGTATTTCCTCATATATGTAACTTTATTGGGATGCTGTTGAGTTATTATAACTAAAGTCAGGCCAAGTTTATAAGCTTTTTAAAATCTGAAGATAAAAGCTCATTCAGCTCTAAATGTAATTTGTAATGTAGTTGTCAAATGTAATTTATTCATACTTAAGAATGGGTGCATTTATTTTTTATTGCTCATCTGCATACCAGAACTCCACCTCCCAGAAAATTCTTTTCAATGGCAAGGTGACAGGCCTTAGGCATTTTCCATTTTGAAAAACTCTAAAGGAAATTTTAAGCCATTGAAATTAGCAACAGTTCAAAACTTACGAGAACTTGTCCCTGACCAGAGCTCTTAAGTGAACCTGAACTAAGAAAAGAGCAGAGATGTCTGATGGTGCTGAGAAAAAAAGGGCAGAATCACTGGGAAGTTCAGTTATTGAAAAATTTATTTCATCAGGAAAGCTAACACAGGGGATTAACATTTTTTGTACTCATTTTGTAATTACCTTTGCAGTGCCCAAGTCAAAAAATAATTCTGCTCTTTCATAGAAAGCTATGAATTAAAAGACAAGAGAGTGTCCTAAGTGATCTTCTAGGAATCAGACATCTTGTGAAAACCTGGGTTTTGCATAGTTATGATACATTTTTTCCAGAATATCAAGGCTTTTAAAATTCTCCTGTTGTGGGACACCTGGGTGGTTCGGTGGGTTAAAGCCACTGCCTTCGGCTCAGGTCATGATCCCAGGGTTCTGGCATCGAGCCCCGCATTGGGCTTTCTGCTCTGTAGAGAGCCTGTTTCTGCCCCCCCCCCCCGCCCCCGTCTGCTTCTCTGCTTACTTGTGATCTCTGTCTGTCAAATAAATAAATACAATCTTAAAAAAAAAAAATCTCCTGTTGCCTTGTTGGGAAAAACAAAGCTTGTCTCAACATATATGCACACATACAATAATATACAAGCAAATATCCATTGCAGATGATCACCCTCTGAATATCTTCTTCTTAGTTTTCATGTTAAGATAAAGAAGCTAAGAAAACCCAAACAATGATCTTTTACATTTCTGCTTTGAAAGAAGAGAGTCCGTTTATGCAAATAAGCACGCATAGCAAGAAAGTATAAGCTAATTCTATTTAGCTGAAGTTCCTCTGTCTTTCCAAAGTACAAAATAAATTTCAAATGGAATCGTAAAATAGCGTTAACACCCTGCTTATATCAGGTCTAATGATGGCGCCAAAGAGCTTCTCTGTGGTGTTCACTTTCCATGCCTCTCTGCATTCCTGCTACGGACTATTACAGAATATTGAAAAATAACAAAGACGCCACATATATCAGAAACTATGAAACAAGATCACATAACATTTAAAAAATACTGTTTTGGCAAATTCCATAAGGCTTCTGGTTGGGGAGATGGGTCTTATTACATCCTTGTAAGAGAATTAAAGATCTGATACTGCTGATGCACTATTTCATGAACAGTGGAGACTGGGACAGGTTTGAAGTCAGGCTCAGTCATTTACTGGGTGGGACGCAATTGGCAAATTTTTGTTATTCTTGTTGAATCTTATATTTTTTTCTTCATTTGTAAAATGAGCATAAAAGAAATATAGTTAGAGGCCCTATCATAGCTCCTTTTACAAACTATTTCTTCAAGAAATGATGAATACTATTATACTGTTGGCTATTACTATTATATTAATTTGAATATAAACTTGCCATTACTTTTCAGTTGATAGAAATTAGGATAGAAGATTACCTCCTAGGGGGCACCTGGGTGGCTCTGTCAGTTAAGCCTCCAACTCTTGATTTTGACTCAGATCCTGATGTCAGGGTCATGAGATAGAGCCCTGCATGGCGTTCTGAGCTCAGCAGGGAATGGCTTGGGAATTTCTCTACCTCTCCTTGTGCTCCTCATGCTTGTGCTTTTGCATACATACTTGCTCTCTCTTTCTCAAATAAATAAGTAAATATATATTTTTAAAGATTATCTATGGGGTAACTGGGTGGCTCAATGGGTTAAAGCCTCTGCCTTCAGCTCAGGTCATGATCCCAGGGTCCTGGGATCGAGCCCCACGTTGGGCTCTCTGCTCGGCAGGGAGCCTGCTTCCCTTCTGCTCTCTGCCTGCCTCTCTGCCTACTTGTGATCTCTGTCTGTCAAATAAATAAATAAAAAATCTTAAAAAAAAAAAAAAAAGATTATCTATTAGGATAGGAGATAGAAAATGATCTACTGGGACATTCCTTTAAAACAGCCACGGAGAGAAGAGTGCCTGGGTGGTTCAGGCACTTAAGCCTCTGCTTTTCCTTCAGGTCATGACCCCCGAGTCCCCAGATCCAGCCCCAAGTCAAGCTATCTGCTCAGCCTGGAGTCTGGTTTTCTCTCTTCCACTGCCCCCCTCCTTCCCTCCCTTCCCTGTTCGCCCTCTCTCTCTTTCTCTCTCTCTCTCGCTCGCTTACTCGTGTTAATGCTCTCTCTCCCTCGAATAAATAAAATCTAAACAAAAAAGGCCATGGAGTAAACTTAAATCTTTCATTCACAAATTCCAAAATAATATCGACATGACACACATTAATTTTGCAGAAAGTAGATATGGTCTAACAACTCAAAGATATCTTAAAGATAAGTTCTGTTCTTCAAATACTACATAACAGAAGAGAGGCAAATGGTGAGGAGCAAGTCATCAATTTTGTCAACCAACGTTGAGTAGATTTGTGCCCAGTACTGTATTGCTTTGAAAATACAAAACTAGATAGAACATGACATGTTTCTGTAATCAATTCATATAGTTATTAAGAGAAAAATTCAAAAGTGTAACCCATATCCTTCAACTGGATCCAATACTCTATTGTTCTCATAATATTGTATGAGGAAAATAATTATCTTAATTGGTCTTTAATGGAGACAAATTGATTTTTTTTTCAAGATTTAATTTATTTATTTGACAGAGAGAGAGAGAGAGAGATCACAAGTAGGAAGAGAGGCAGGCAGAGAGAGAGGAGGAAGCAGGCTCCCCGCTGAGCAGAAAGCCCGATGCAGGGCTTGATCCCAGGACCCTGGGACCATGACCTGAGCCTAAGGCAGAGGCTTTAACCCGCTAAGCCACCCAGGCTCCCTGACAAATTGATTTTGATATCTGGTATACTCATAGTTGATAAATATTTTATTTATTAATTCTTATGAATAACCAATCTTATCCTTTTTCCTGTGTGGAATAAAATAAAATATTTGTGTTTATTTACAAAATAGAATTATATTGAAAACACTTGTTTACAGCATGGTAAAAGTGTGTCCTCTTTTAATAGGGAGAAAAGTTTCAAAGTTACATTATTATTTATTGTTACTTGTCATTAATGAGTGAATATGATTTCCAAATCAACCACATTGATTTTTTTTAAAGATTTTCTTTATTTATTTGACAGATAGAGATCACAGGTAGGCAGAGAGGCAGGCAGAGAGAGAGAGGAGGAAGCAGGCTCCCTGCTGAGCAGAGGGTCTGATGAGGGGCTTGATCCCAGGACCCTGGGATCATGACCTGAGCCGAAGGCAAAGGCTTTAACCCACTGAGCCACCCAGGCGCCCCAACCACATTGATTTTAATACATAGTCAACTTAACTAGCTTAATGGAATATAGTGTGTGCTTTCAGTATTGGTGTGAAAGGAGTAAAAAATATAAAAACTTATTTTAAAAAGTCACTTTATCAAATGTGACCTTTGTTATATACAATTTTATGTGAAATATAGGTAGAAGTTTACAAATGTCGCTAAGTATCATTTAAAATGAATAAATGTTAGAAAAGATAATGGGTCAGCTTCAATAAAATTAAATAGCCATGTATAAATATTCTGCAAAACCTGCACCAGGATCTTTAAAAAGACTATAAAACTTTAATTATAGGCAAAAGATAAATTCCAAATAGATGGTGAGATATAGAATATCCCTTGAGGGAAGCAGTAAATATTTCAAATATGATAGTTTTCTATAAATTGAAATATAAATATAATAAAGTCATAATCAAATCATACAATTATTTTTGCAAAAATCGAGGAAATTACAAATATTATTCACAAAGTTGGTGACACATAGTAAGAATATATTGGCGGCAGGTTGGTGGGGGAAGTCCTGCATCTCCAGATTAAAATTCTTTATAAAGATAGAATAATTTTAAAATGTTGGCACTTGTGGCACTTGATAGATGAATAGATAGAAATGCAAACAAAAAAATTCAGAGTAGATATTCATCTCTAATTTATTATGTTATACTTGGAACATTTATTATTCATGAAATCCCACCAATAGAACTCCTATACTTTTCTCCAATTGAATGGAAATGTATTATTTATTTATAGTTGAAAAATGGGCTATGTAGAAAAACTCTGTGAATAACATACTGGCAGTTTTTTCTGTTTTAATAAAGATGACACTAAAATGTGCAAGTTATATTTGAAACACTTAACAAATGGTGCTGTTGTAATTGTTATACTCTAAAGTAAATTTTGGATGGAATTTATATAATTAAAAATCAAATAGCATAATTAGATAAAATTCATATTAAAGAAAAACCCATAAAAAGAATTAATTCTAGAACAAAGAATGGTGGAAGGTGGCAATAGATTTGGTGTGGGCTTTAAAAGAAAATATATGTATGTGTCTTTCTTAATATAAGAAACTGCTGAATCTGTAAGCATGTTGATGATCCTAGTGGCATCTCTTGAATGCTGTCAATACACAGGAGTATTACACAACATGCTTCAGTCACAGTCGTAGCTATAGTTTATAAGTGCATAAGGGAGAACCAAATAGAAAGGACAGTAATATTTGCCCCATTATAACAAGGAGATTAATGGGGATAAGAGAAAAAGGGAGGATGTGAGTGGCTTTCTACCCTCCACAGCTGTTGTGATCCTGCCTGCTAATGTGAAATTCCACCTAGCATCTGGCCAGATTAAGATCTGATTGGAGTGGGGTGCCTGGGTGGCTCAGTGGCCTGCTTCTCCCTCTCTCTCTGCCTGCCTCTCTGCCTGCTTTGATCTCTGTCAGTCAAATAAATAAATAAAATCTTAAAAAAAAAATCTGATTGGAGGATCCCCTCAGGACACACATTGTGGGGTCCAAAGGGAATCCATGAACTGTACTCCAGGTCAATAACTTGTTCTAGATAGACATGCCCTTATTAACAGAAGCTGTGTTAATATCCTGACTCTCACAAAATCAATCTAAAACTTCTGAAATATTCTCAAGAAGAGAATGTCATGGAGATTAAAAAAAAAAAAAAAAAAAAAAAGGTCACCTGGGTGCCTCAGTTGGTGAAGCATCTACCTTTGGCTCAGGGCATGATCCCAGGGTTCTGGAATGGAGTCCCGAGTTGAGCTCCCTTCCCAGCAGCAGTCTGCTTCTCCCTCTGCCTGCTTCTTCCCCTGCTTGTTCACTCTGTGTGTGTCAATCTCTCCAACAAATAAATAAGTAAATAAAATCTTTTTTAAAAAGATTAAAAAAGTGAGTACTTTGGGAAAATAATCACCTTCACCAGAAATCAGTGGTTATAGAATTTCAGTAATAATTCAAAACCTATTATTTCTAGTAAATAAAAAGGAGAAAAAATATGGCTTTGAAATTAAGATTATAAGATTATGAATTAATGAGGAACAGTACATTATGATGTTAATACCTTGGAAATTGAATCTGTTGAGTCTGTAGGTACTTTCAGAATGCAAAAGTAAAAGACAAAAAGTGGAAACAAAGATAAGGAAGATTATGGATATAGAGAAAAGGTAATATATAGATGTGTCGATTCTTAAAAAAAAAAAAATCCAGAATAGAAGAAACAAAAGAAAAAAAATATAAAAAATATATATGGGTTATGGAGGAGACTATAAGAAGACCTAAATCTGTATGTCAAAAGGGGTTATTGCAAACCAGGTGAAATTAATAGAAAGAAAAGCTAGATATTTGCAGATATAATGCTGGCATTTAAAAAAAATCTTTAAAATATACATATTATTAATGACTTACAGCTGTACCTTCCACACATACCTCTACTGATCCCTCTATTTTCTGTCTACTTGCTTTTCCTTTTAATTATTTCCTTCACTATCCAATATACCTAGATCCTAACTACTAAATGTTTCTACCATTGCCAGACTCTTAAGTTACCAAACTCATCTGAAGAGCAGCAAAACATCGCAGGTGAGCCTGTCCAAGCTTTTCATGACTCCTGGAAGACATTCTCCACATTCTGACTGGATTCTACATTTAAAATACACCAGAACAGCCCAGTGTACAACTAGCCAATAACTCTCCATGGTCCTTAGAATAAAGCTCAGCATCCTTACCAGCGCCTGGCCCCTGACTACTCTCTAACTCATTTGCTTAGATTTGCCATAGTGTCTAATTTTCATTTTATTGTCTTGTCATATCCTTTTTCTTTCCAGGGCTTTCCATACTCTGATCCATCTACTTAGCAGTTTTCCCTATCCGTGTCTTCCCACATACAAGGTCAATTTCCCTTGAAGTCCTTCCCGCAGTAAATATTGGAGTTGGTTTCCTCCGCTTGCCTTGTCATACTTGTAACAACTTTTCAGATGTTTTTTTCTTTCTTAAAGTAAACAAATCCACTGGCTGGTTCATAATAGACACAATGTTGAAAGAATTACTTATATTTGTGTTGTGTTTATCTCTTGGTGTATGTGGTTTTGCCTTTGTATATGTGTGAGAGAGACAGAGGCAGAGACAGAGACAGAAATTATTAACTTACCATTTTATCTATGATTGTCTCTCGCTGATGAAATTAAGGAAACTTTTTTTATCCTCTTCCAAACTTTTTTGTATGCTCCTTTTTTCCCATAATACACATGTACCACATTTTTGGAGAAAAAATACTAAAAACCTTGGGAAGAAAAAAACCCAAAATTTTGGCCTTCTTTATTTCTTGATATCAGGTATTAGTTTTCTCTTGCTGCTATAACAAATTACCAAAATTTAATGGCTAAAAAAATTATTACTGTACTGTTTTGAAGGTCAAAATTCTGAAATGTATCTCCCTGCACTAAAATGAAGGTGTCAGCATCTTGCCCTCCTTTCTCTACATTTTAGGAGATATTCCGTTTCCTCGATCATTTGGGTTTTGGAGAGAATTCAGTTCCTGCAATTATAGGACTGACATCCCCATTTTCTTCCTAACTGTGAACTGAGAACTATCCCCAGCTTCTAGAGATTGCCATATTCTTTGACTCAGAGCTATCTTCCTTCCTCTTCAAAACCAGCCATGGCAGGTCAAGCCCATTGACAATGTGTCTTTCTTATCCTTCTTCCATTGTCGTATCTCTGTATGAAGACAGCAAGGGATGATTCCCTGCTTTTCAAGATTCATGTGATTAGAGTGAGCCTACCTGGATAATCTAGGATCTCTATCCAATTCAAGATCCTTAACCATATTCACATCTGTAACTCCCTTTGTGCCAAGTAAGGTAACTTAGTTACAGAACCTGAGGATTAAATTATAGACATCTTTGGGGAGCAGTTAATGTGCCCATCAAAGCTGACAAGTCAGTTATTCAAAGTACATTACTTGCCTTCTCAGCGTTTGTTACTGAGGTTCCAATATAGCTTTTACTAAGTCTGTCATTGCAGTTTAACTTTAATATTTACAATAGGTGAAATATATAGTGAGATATGATTGGAAAAACTATACTGATTCTAGTTTTTAGTACCATCAAAACTTCTGAAGGCAAATTGGATCATCCACTTATCATGTGAAAGTAAAAAAATGAAGCATTTTTTTGGTATTTTCAATGTTAATTTTTTGTAAATATATTAAGGAATTATCGATTTCACACATCAATCATTTACTATATTTTGCTGTCTCACTTCTTACTTCATTTTGCAGTGATGTAATTTTTCTTTATATTTTGTCATGATACTTGTGAAAAATCATTACAAGTCATTAGAAGAATCTTGATCCAGAGCAGCTCAAAATCTTTTTTCAATGCTATTGTTCTAGATCAAATCATTATTTTTTCTAGATCTAATTAAATGTGTTTATTTCCTTTTCCTGTAAGGAGAATTAATTTCTGTAAGTGTCTTATCTCTTCTATTTCAGATTTGTTCATTATTTTCTCTATTTTTTCATAACTCACATATGAAAATTTAGCATCAAGTTGCATAATATCAATAATAATAAAATCAGGCATCTAATAAATATTTTCACAAAGAATAAAAAGATTTTTCTTTTTTAGTGTTAAAGTAGTGCCAAATACCATTGTGAGTTCAAGCTACATGCATTATCGTTAGCCTTTAATACTATCTTGTCACAAAGAGCCAAAGAGTAGATTTGTTTGGTTATTTTTGTGGTGGTGTCCTGGGGAAATGATGAATTGTAACATAAATCAATATCTTAAAAGATACTCAATTACATTGCTGTACCCATAATAGTATAATGTATGGAAGAAGAGCAAGATGTAAGGGACTTGGGTTTTAATATCTCTCAGGTCTGTCAATTCTTAGTCGTTTTCCTGTTACATGTCAGTTTCTTTATTAGGTAAGTATTGATAGTCAGTGATAGTGTCCTTTATATATGTGCAATTTCATTCCTGCTAGATTTTCTTCTCCTACTTATTCCAGGTTATCAAGGTGATCTCCTCCACTTTGCTGTTAGATGGTGGACATCCCACTTCTCTTTCTTCTCTATAATCTTTTTACTTTATAGCCTTGCCCTCAGCAGTATCATCCACCTCTAACGTTGACTATATTATGCCAATGATTTTCTAATTTGTATCTGTCCCAGACTTGTAGTTGTCCTAATCCATATGCCTAATTTCTACCTTGATATCTCCACTCTACTTAGAAGTCCCAGGAATACCTTAGACTCAACAATTATATATAATTATATATATGAAATATATTTTATATGTATATGAAAATAGCCTATCTATTGTCCTTTTCCCCAAACTGTTTTCATTTAGTGAGGCTAATACTAGCCAAGGGCACCACCAGCCATCAGTACAGCATGCAGAAACCTAACTCATTCTTGGAAAACAATTTTCCCCATGCTTTTTATAAAATCCATAACATATTTTCAATTTTATTTCCTAAATTTGTTTGAATTTATCCACTTTTTTTAGATTTTCACTTAATCTTCATTACTGCCACCTCTTAATTGTATTCCTGGAAGGTTGTGGGAAATAATCTCCTTCCTTTCACTCTTATCCTCTTCTAATCTGCTGACAGGGTTTTTGTTGTTGTTGTTTAAGTAAATAAAAACTGTATTGCATCACCTCTCTTTCAAAAAACCAAGCTCATCCTCCTCCATCCTCCTACAACCTCTAAGTGCCAGCTGATCTTTCAGACTCAACTTTGGCTATTTTCTTTTTCACTTTTTGAATTCTAGTCCCAGTGACCTTTGATTTTTCAGATCTTGTAACATTTTGCACCCCTCTGGATAGCAATACTATCTGTTTCAACTACTTATTTTCTCTTCATCTATCAGGTCTTAGTTCAAAAATCACTACCTCAGGGAATAAATCAAGGTAAAGTAAGGTAAAATGTTTGTAGAAAATTTGCAGGGATTTAGAGGTAGAGTAAAATTTTATCTAAATGGCAACAATAAAAACATTGACTAATATGCACAAACCCTTCAGAACAATGCCATGTGATAGACATTATAGATACGGACTATGAAGTTTAGGAAGTTTATATAACTTGCTCAATGTCACCCAGAGAATAAGGGGTGAAGACATGATGCAAATATAAATAATTTGGTAGAAGGGTCATATAATTAATCATAATATTGCCTCAGAATCAGGGTTCTCTTCCACGTTAATCTATTACAGCAACAACAACAGAATGAAGCATGACCTAGGTCGTGAGAGTCTTTAGATTGTTATGGAAATGGTGATTCTGCCTGCTCTAAAATCTAGTCTAGATATTTCCTAAATTGTCTTGTATTTCACACTAATTTTTACCCTGATCTTGACTAGAAATATTTTATTATACAGATTTATCTTCATTACTGTGTGTCATAGTTGAAAATGTCAACCTATATCTGAGAAAAGACATTCACTGTAAAATTTCTTTTTCAATTTCATTTTAACATTTCTCATTGAGTTATGAAATAAAATACAGTGTGTATTTAACTCTCATGTAGCACTAGTGGTTTTAGTGTCATTAAATTCAATCTGCATACAAAATAATTTATGATGGGAAAATTTTTGGAACTGAAAATTTTATTTTTGCTAATATTCCAAGAATTATTCACTACTAAATATGATATCATACAGGTTGACTTGTATACAATGATTCATCAGATATTTAATTATACATCAACTCATAAGTATGAGAAGAATTTAAAAAGTAGAACATGACCCTGGAAATGGACAGCTAAGATCTAGGCGATCAACTTTTCTATTGACATAAATAGTTCCATATGACATTAATATCAAAAAAGAACACTCTATATTTACTATGGAAGTAAAAACAAGACCACTTTGGATTCAAATGTGCACACAGGAAAAAGAGAAGAAGCCATATACCACTGCAAAAATAACCAAAACCTCTCTCTCTGGCTAGCATGTTTCAAAACTTCTTTTCCAATGACAGCTCTAGTCCTGCTTCATTTTTTCTTTCTAGAGTCCCGGTTCTTGTATTCTGTTTTTGTTTGTTTGTTTGTTTGTTTGTTTTCCCAAACAGCAAGTGTCCACATTTAAGATGCAGAATTTGCAAATATAAATTAGTCTAATAATCCAATTAAAAATAAAACAAAACAGCTTCCTTTAGTATCACAATACGTAAAATGGTATTCCAGTGGCAAGGTTAACTACGTGACGACAATCCCAGAAGCTGTGAAACTCATTAGACCACTTAATGAATAGGTCAGCTTAAAGAACAGATTTGTGTTCCACGACTATGCATGAAACGAGCTTCCATTGTATTATAAAGGATCAGCAATTCATTCATGTCATAATATGGGGTCCAGTCCCAGTTCTTGAGTCATGCCTGTTTCTTCGCAGCGTGCAGCCCAAAATAAACAATGGCTTCCGTGAACCCTCTCTAATCTCTAACACAGTGTAAGCCCTATATAAAGACCTTCTTTATTCCTTCTTAATGACACATCTATAATTCCTTTAATGTTGTCTCCTTCCCTGGGACAAATTGGTAAACCTATTTTTTTTTTTTTTCCCTTAACCACAGTTATCTTGCAGGTAGTCTTTTGGAGCTGAACTTTGACAGTACCATGCAAGAAAATTAGATCAGTTTGGTTGGAACTCAATTTTCAGTGAAGAGAGACATACAATTTTTATTTTTAAATAAAGGTATTGAACACTACATCAAAAACTAATGATGTGCTATGTGTTGGATAACTGAACATAATAAAAAATTTAAATAAATTTATTGAAATACAGCTGTGCCCATTAATTGATATATTCTTTATGGTTACTTTCATGCTATCATAGTAGACTCCACTAATCCTGACAAAGAGCATATAGCTGGCAAAGTCTAAAATATTTGCTACCTGGACCTTTCTGGAAAAAAATACTGTTGACCCCTGAACAAAAGGAATATTTTAATAAAATCCCAAATCCAAAATATTAAAAGTAACATGCCAATATTTTAGTTATAGAGAGGGCTTTTTTTATGTTTGTGGAATTTAATGAATTATAATAATTATATCATGACTCAAGTAGTTGTGCAAAATAAAGATGTATACTTGGGGCAATAATATTCCCACTTCAAATAATTATTTGATTTTATATCAACATAAAAAATGTTCATTTAATATAGCTCCCCACCAGACAAACCCAGCCTATGATTACAAACAAGAAGAAAATCTCCATCAAGTCTCTTAGGGTTTATGGTCTACTAATATTTTTTTCCATTATTTTCAGATACCTCCATGTATAGTGCTAATAGTTGCTATCGAAGATCTGTACAATTATGTCTTATCTTTCATTTCTCTCAAAATAGCTGATCTTTTCATCTTGTCATGGCTGTCTCTGCTTTATTCTTATACCAAAAATTTGGGAAAAGCAGGTAATATTTTTGAAGCTGTGTCAGATAATCCTTGCACCTTTTACAACCACATACACTGGATTCTACAGCCTGGGATACTACAGTTTTGGCGATCACTGCTGATCCTTAACATGTTTGAACCAATTGGATTCACTGCATTGAAGCTCTGTTATAAACTGAATATTTGTCTTCCCTCAGATTCATATGGTGAAACTTAATCTCCAGTTTGATGGTATTTGGAGGTGGGAGCCTTTGGGCCTTATTAGGTTATGAAGGTGAAACCCTTATGAATGGAGTTACCGTTCTTAAGGGAAAGATCCCAGAGAACTCTCTTGCCTTTTCCATGTGAGGACACAGTAAAAAGAGGGCATGTTTGAATGAGGAAGTGGGCTCTCGTCAGATAAGCAATCTGTTGGCACCTGCACTTGGACTTCCCAGTCTCCAGAAATGTGAGAAATAAATTTATGTTGTTTATAAGGCACAAAGTCCATAGTATTTCTGTTATAGCAGCTCAAATTGAGTAAAACAAGTTCCAGTGTGTAGAGTTTGCCCTGATTTCAGTGTTTAACAGGGAAAATCCTAATTTCCCTTCTCTGTGTTAGAATATTCCACCGTTCTCAAATCAATCTTATATTTCATAGATTGAATATTACACTATTCATGCTGGATGAATGTTGAATATTTCATAGTTATTTCTGATTTTGTACTGACTCCTACTTCTCACCCCAGCACTGACATACAAGTCCACCAGCATTGATCTTTAAGATAATACCTATAACAGACACACTGATAAATTCTAATATGCTTCCCTCCTCTGTTTTCCCACCCAGGGTCGCTATACCAAGTTTACTCATCTAATTCACTTTTATCCTAAGATAAGCTAATTCTTAGAAGATTTTACCCTTTTATAATTAGGATTCCAATAAACTGTTGTCACTAACTCTCCAGTAATTCTCAGAGTTTTGATTATCAGTGATAAAAATTAATTTTGGCTCAAGTAAAATGCCTGCTATACAGTCCCTGTGCAAAGACAAGGCTACTAACATTTAAATCATGGGGTTGGACAATGTAAAATATATACGAAGTTGACAAACCATGGAGGAAAATATAAGTAGTTTTTACAAAATAGTAGGAAAAATTGTAAGAGTCACAGCACATTCTCTGAATACAGTGTAATATTGACATGTGGAATTAGTTCAATAGTTATTATCATTAAATAGTTTCTCTTGTTCACAGTTGGATGCAATTCAATTTAATCAATAAATATTTGTGGAATATCTATTTTACAGTTTTTTGCAAATTATTTTTTAAAGTAATAAAGATCCAACTTTGCTTTCAAAGGCATCTAATGTCTCTTACAATTATTATAGTATATAAGAAAGAAGCAAAGTATTATGTGAGTTCCAAAGGAGATTGTATCTGTCTGAGGATCCTGAGAATAACTTCATGTGAAAACGTATATGTGAACTGTGATGTGAAAAATACATAACATTATGAATACCAGCCCTGGGAGAAAAATAGCTAAGATTTAAAGACACCGATCCATGCAGACCAAGTTTTGGTGCTTGAGATTATAGAGTTAGTTTAAAATATCCAGAAATAAAGAGCTAAAAAATAAAATGCATAATATAAAATGCCTTGAATACTAGTAGCTTGTTTTTTCTTAATGTGAAATATAGTATGGATTCACTAAAACTCTTTTAGACAAAAAGCGACATGACCAGAAGGTTTAATCTTGTCATACTTGTCTTTAGATTTTTTTTTTATTGTGGGGAGAGGTAGATGTTTTGAAATTATTATAAAGGAACTCTAGACCAGTAAAGTGAGGAAAAAAGTACCTTGGATCCATCTCCAATTCTAAAATTGTGTATGCTATGATATATTTATACAATAGAATAAATAGCAGCACCATTTTGTGCTCCATAAATGGATCTCTGCTTCTGCACTTCATAAATTGGTTCATATCTCTATGCCATAACCAACCAAATGGCATATTTCATGGAATGTTCTTCTAAAGGGAAAATAAAAGTAATAGTGGAACCAATTGTGTAGAGAACAGGATTTAAGACTTCAAACATGTTTAAAGCCAAAATAAATTTATTCATTTTTAGTCTATTGATGGTGTTAAAAAAACTATTTTAACCATTGAATTCAACAGTTGAGCAGATGTCTTATGACACTAGGTTATGAAAGATATTTTATTTTAGTATAAGGTGTAGTCAAAGAAAACATGGAATTTTGCAACCCCTATTTACATGCAGCTCTAAAGTTTAAAGCTCTAAAGTTTATTTTTTAGCATATTTTCCCTCTTATATTTTAGATTATAGACACACAGTAGATCATTTTACAGCTTTTGCTTCTTTGCAGAAAACAAGATTTCTCATTTATTGCATTATAACCTTATGATTTACTCGTTTCCTAATGGAAAGCATGTCTTCCAAGTGTCTCTATTTTCAATTCTAAACTTTCAATTAGTGTTGAAATTTCCTAAATGCGTAGTCTACAGAATCAAATGCCATCTTCTGAAGAAGATTGTGTGTATGTATAAAGAAGACATGCTTTATATTGAGTGTCATACAGAAAAAACTATAATATGTTAGAACAACTTTGTGCACAGATCTTGTGCTATTTATTGTTGTTGTTTTTCTTCTTTACTGCTGAAGTCTCTGCTCACTGGCACTCTTTCTTTCTGTTAAACCTGGGTTATTGGCGATTATCTTTAATGGTCAGCCAAAGACTGTTCAAAGGTTCAGATATATATATATGTCTGAACCTTTGAACAGTCTTTGGCTGACCAAAGATAGATAGATATCTATATCTATATCTATATCTATATATCAGATCTATATCAACCAGATCTATATATATCAGTCAGATATATATATATATATATATATCTGATCTATATCAACCAGTTTACAAATATATCAGAACTTTACTTCCTGTTTGTATAGGGCTTCGATTTTAGTAAGAGTTGAGTAGCTAATGCCTTATCAGGTCTTTTTTGGGCATGCAGCAGTCTTCTACATCCTAGGAATATGTCAGAGCTTTTCAAAGTCCTCTATTAACATCTCCTTCAACAAAACTTCCTTTTAAATTTTGGGTTTGAATCCTGGTTGTCTATGTTTACATTGTACCCTCAGGTAACTCTCAGTGTTCAATAATTGCTTCTAATTGTTTTTGGCAAACACATTGAAGAATGAGCTTTTTCCAAGGAGAAAACTCTGAGTGAGATAAAAACGAGACATTGTCCCCCAAAATGGAGCTTTTCTGGAGAACTTCTAGACAGGTCAAATAATATCAATATTATCAGGATGATACTTAAAATATATATATATATATATATATATATATACACACACACACACACACATATATATATATATATATATATATATATATTTGAGGTGGGGAGAAGGGCAAGGGAAAAGGGGAGAGAATCTCAACCAGACCTTATGCTGAGTGGGGAATCCAATGGTGAGCTAGATATCGTGACCCATGAGATCATGACCTGACCCTAGAATCAGATGCTTAACTGGCTAAGCCACCCAAGCATCCCCAGAATGGGACATTTTGAAAAGCTCCACAATAGGTCTGTTCCCCTCTAATGGCTGCAAGTTTTCTGTTTGCAGCCACTGTGATTGTGAGGCTGCTGGCTTTCAAGGCTATCATAAAGTCTGGGAATGGAAATAATTTAAGTTACAATACTAGAAATCCTGTCATAATTGTCAATATCAGGCTAGTTTTCTTGAATATACAATTTTGTTTAGAATATATTATAAAAACATGATTACAAAACAATACTTATTGGAAAGTTGCCAACAAAAACATTAAAAAAACTTAAATCAGAAATTAAAAGATTTAGGAAAGTTTGTGGTAAACCATTAGAGAAAGAAATCAGAGATGCTAGAACACAATAAAGAATAGATACTTTTTTTAGCTACTGAAAATTTTAGGTTTATTGCTGTTGCATAATCTAGTTTATTATGATAGACACAAAGATTAAAAGTAAAATGTTAATTACAGGAGATATTAAAAAAAATTCCAAAAATATACAGCCCAGGAGAAAGGAGATAAACACAGCAATGATAGAGAACTTAAATTTAAGGAAGACTTAAGGAAAGAATACTACAATGAGAAATAAAAAAAATGGAGATCAGTACACATATCAAAAAATAGCTAGGACAATTTGATCGATTGTGTCAACACTGAAATAAATTCTTAGAAAGTTATTTGACTTAAAAGATGAATTTTTAGAAGACCAGGAAAGAAAAAAAAAAGGCAGAACAACACAAATCACTTTTTTAAAGAGATTTTATTTATTTATTTGATAGAGAGAAAGAACACAAGTAGGGGAAGGGCAGAGGAAGAGGGAGAAGCAGACTATTTGTTAAGCAGGGAGCCCGATGTGGAACTCAATCCCAGGACCTTGAGATCATGACCTGAGGTGAAGGCAGATGCTTAACTGACTAAGCCACCAAGGTATCCCCAGAAATCACTTCTAAAGATTAAAAAAATATATATTAGTCATTTTCAGGTATAATAATTTGAAAAATTATGTCTCCTATTATTGATATTTGCTCTGGAAGGTTGAAATGGTTTTGGACTACCTACATATCCCTGAGAAGGAAAACTTAAAGATGAATTACTCTTCACTTCAGAAGACACACCCAGAACTTGATCAGATGCCCTGACAAGGTCAGCCTAAGCTTACTGGAAATATGTGATTTTATTTCCCTGTTGGGGTGGGAAATGAGGCAGGCCAGTATCATCAGCTTAGGACAGCCAGCCGAACCAGGAATCTGCTTGAATTACTAATGGAAAGAAGAGGAAAGAAGAAAAAAAAAAATCCTCAAAACCAGGACTTTAGGACACAACTACATTTAGGGATGGGGAAGAGGAAGAATAGGTAATAACAGAGGCAAAAGGATACATCAGAAAGTAGGAAAAGATGATAATAAAGAGGAAATCAAGAATGATGGATAGTCAATATTTTTAAGTACTTTAATAAATGTTAAGATCGTTGAAGGCCCGCACTTGTGTTTGATTGTTTTTATTTTCTTTTAAGTGATTTATTATATTGCTAGGGATTGAATGTAGCCAAAGAACAAAATCAAAGAAATTGAAAAGGAAAAAAAAAAGAAAAAGAAAAAGTTAAGCAGGAGGCAGTGGTCAGCAAAATAGAATTCCAAGGATTCTAATGCTATTTCCATTTCTATTACAAAATGCCCTTGGGCTAATATTATTTTCAAACTATATTACTACTAGTTAACATGACAAAATACTTCAAGTAAAAATAATGAAACAAGTTTTCTGTTTTGTTTTGTTTTGTTTTTTTCACCTGATTTTAAGAATGCATTGTAATTTCCCAATTTGCAAAGCTAATTGAAGAATTTATTTTCTGTTCTCTGCACACCCCCCCCGAGAAAAATTTCAAAAATAATGAATGAATAAAATCAGGTTGTGCCATGTATTGAAACACTATAAAACCCTTTTCTCATTGAAGTTGCTTCACACATGACAGCTGTTTTGACAACCACACTTACTATCTTTTTGTGTATTATTCTCTATCCTTCCCCTTGCTAACATGTGCTGACAGTGATCATTGTTAGCAAACAGCTCCTCTGCTGTTGAGCATCTAGCCTACAAGCCTCCTGCAATCACAGGCAAAACAAAAATCCTTTGCAGCAGAGCTGAATAGTTATTAGACATCAGTAGTCCATTCCACTGTTCTTACTAACATTGAAAGGACAATGTCTTAACCTGTAATAATATTATGCCAGAACAAACAAGGACCACATATAAATGAACATTAATGGTAAGGTGCAGTATGTTCTGCTAGCCTGCTAGCAAAATGCTGATATTATTCTGGGGGAGGAAGAACATTGCCCTTTGAATTTTTATCATTGTCATGTAGGATTTATTAAACACTGATATAGTTTTATTGAGCTAGGTCCTTTCCAAGCAAGTTTTACAAGCCCTGACATTTAAGAGCTAGGATTTTAAGCCAACCAATGTTGATAAAGTTGATTGTAAAATGCTGGTACTTAAAAAAGAGAAATTAAAAAATTGGATGAGGCAAGGGAAGTAACATTGGGGGCAGAACAGTTAAAAAAATAACCTCTGTGCTTTATCTCTAGGAGAGCTAAAGCTGAGTTAAAACAAGACCTTTGAGTTAAAAAAATGTCTAATCCTGGAAATGTACTCTTATTTGCTAGGAAATAAAGAACAATTAAAAATAGTTTGTAGGAAAAGATGATGAATCCTGGTTAGGATGAAGGAAGGTATGTAAGCTACAGCCACTCTCTGATATAAGGTTATTGGGTGAAGCAGTAAAATTGTGTAACTCTTTGTATGTGGAAATGAGTTGCAGGAAATTCCTAAGACTTACCTGAAATTGTTCTCCTTTGATCATTAGTCCTTAGTGATAAGTATTTTAATTAAGGTATTAGCAGATTTATCTTTCACAGACATCCAAGCACTTCTGTCTTTCAGCTAATAATCTTCATGAATGGCATGGTAGAGTAGCAAAGAAGTACAATTTTAAAATTAACTTGGGCTGTACTGCATATCTACCTAAAATGACATCCAGCTTAGAAATCATATATTGTTTCCAATAACAACTTGTTTAAACAAATGAGGAGAAAAGCAACTAGTCATTAACAGCTAAGATTGAATGAGTCAAGGAGGAACATACAGAGTGCTCATTTCTTTTTCCTCACTCAAGGACTTCAATTCCCACCACCATTCTGAAACTGAAGTGTCTCCAGCGATTCTTGAAAACTTTCTTTAAAAAAACTCATATAACCTTACATCTGTTAACTGAAGCCCAACCTATACCAATATTTCCATTTCAACTCTCCTATAGGTATGAGTATGTGATAATCTCTTGCAAAAATGAAACACTTAGAAGGTAGTTTTTACTTTTGAAATACTGCCTAAAAGCTGCAGGCATTAAAGATTTGAAGGAATTGTGAGATAAGATTGTTTTTACTTGAAGAAGCTTTGCTAAATTGTTTCAGTGAACACTGTGTTTTTTTGGTCTTGTTTTGTTTTTGTTTTTGTTTTTTAATATTAAAATGGGGCACCTGGGTGTCTCAGTCAGTTAAGCATCTGCCTTTGGCTCAGGTCATGATCCTGGGGTCCTGGGCTGGAGTCCCTACATTGGGCTCCTTGCTCAGTGGGGAATCTGCTTCTCCCTCTGCTTCTCTCTCTCTCTGTGTCTCTCTCTCTCTGTGTCAAATAAATAAATAAAATCTCTTAAAACATTATTTAAATGAAGCCACTACTATCCATGGATCTGACAATTAATTCCTAACTATAGTAGTACTCAGGTAGCTCATATTACCAAAACCCAAAAAGTCTGATTAAAAAGCCAAATTTTTAGTTCTTTCCTTATAATAATGCAGTGGCCATGAAAACAAGTCATGTGGCATTAAAAGCATTTTCTTCACTCTAAGAAATCTGTTTTGAAATGGGAAAGTCAGATTTTATTTCTAATACTTCTGTCGTTTCTTTTCATGCTGGCTATATCTCTTCTTTAAATATTCTGTTACAAGTTATTAGATAGAGCCTGCCTTTAAACCCATGCTTCTTGCCAAATTGCTGTGAACTATATGTATTAATAGGACATATTTTATTTTGGTCAACTTACTGTAAGGGTTAACTCATTCATGCTATGAAGAGGAAAACTGGATCAGAAATGGAGGTAGAAATGTTCTTCCATCCCACCTCATTAAGACTAAGCATTTATTACAGAATTCCCTGGGCTTAAAGACTTAAAAGATAAAATCTTCAAGCCCTTAACCTATTTTGATTTCTAACTCTATCTATACATTCAAAGATATTTATATATTTAAGCTTGCTACATGAGCAAACTCTAATAACTCTAATAACTCCTAATAATTATGGCCCATTGTGGAAATACGAAATACAATTTCCTTTCTTTTTCCACTTCAGCCTTTCATCAGACGTATGTGTATGGCTAGGCCTCTGCCTGGGTATGTTCTTCGATGCTCCCTCTGCTTTACCTGATTGAGCAAGATGCGTATCTCACCTGAGCCACACAGGCCATCTAAGTCTGGCAGTTGCATATTTCCAGTTCACTACACACACACACACACACACACACACACACACACACACACACACACGTGTATGTGTGTATGTGTGTGTGTGTATATATATATATATATATATATATATATATATTCCTTAATTAAAGGGAGAATATGAAAATAAGCAATGAGCCTTAATGACCAGTAGAGTTAGAAGAGTCATTATAAGGACCAGAGATGGTATGTGAGAAAGATCATCAAGCCTGGGCTTCTAATTGCTGACTTAAGGAGAATGAGTTGTCAAAACTGAATCAAGTGTCTGAGATAGTTTGACTAGAAGAAAGGTCATCATATGTTGATCATAATTTCCAGATTCAACTTTATTATGAACATTACCACCTTTCTTCCCTCTAGATGTGGTGATAATAAGAGAAGAACAGACACACTTGAGATCTC
This sequence comes from Martes martes, assembly GCF_963455335.1. Lineage (NCBI taxonomy): Eukaryota > Metazoa > Chordata > Mammalia > Carnivora > Mustelidae > Martes > Martes martes. Next base: position 20,617,534 of record NC_137888.1, on the reverse strand, counting down.
TCTGTGAACCTTAAAGGAATATAGTTTAATAGTCTCTTAAATTTGGTAATAGGAAAGACCCGAAGGAATTTGGTGATACCAAGGCCTAAATGTATGGTTCATAAGCATATATTATTTTTAAAAAGATTTTATTTATTTATTTGACAGAGATCAAAAGTAGGCAGAGAGGCAGGCGGGGGAGGGGAGCAGGCTTCCTGCTGAGCAGAGAGCCCGACATGGGGCTCGATCCAAGGACCCTGGGATCATGACTTCAGCCGAAGGCAGAGGTTTTAACCCACTGAGCCACCTAGGAGCCCCTTTATGCATATATTATTAACTTCCCTAACTTATAGGGAGCTGGCAAGCATATTATACTCAAATTTAAATTTATTATTCTTTCAACCACACTATCTACACTTTTATGTTTACATCAGGCAATTAGAGGGATATAGCTAAAATGAAAGCTGATGTGGCTTATTAAAAGGGAGCCAAAAGTAATAAAATTTTAAATAAAGTTCTAATGACACAGAGATGTAAAAGTAGAAATATATTTAGTGCAAGAGTAAACAGATATATTTGAATATATTGAATTGGGGGAATAAATTAAAATATTTAAGTATTCAGCAGTTCAAACAAGTTTTTGATTAGTGAAATATATTTCTAGATTTTTTTTAAAGTAGATTACGAGAAAATTTTTAAATGAAAAAAAAAATCAGGTTCAGATGACCAATTACAATTCAAAAATTCATGAGGAAAAGTATATTCCTTGGAATAGTTTATCATTGATGATTAGAATAACTAGACATAACTTATCAAAAATATAATTATGCTCGGGATGCCTGGGTGACTTGGTCAGTTAAGTGTCTGAGCCTTGATTTCAGTTCAGGTTATGATCTCGGGGTCACGAGATTGAGTCCTACATTGGGCTCCACGCTCAGCACCTTGTCTACTTGAGATTCTTTCTCTCCCTCGCCCCCTGACCCTCCCCCTGCTCATGCTCTTTCTCTCACTAAAATAAATAAAATAAGTAAATAAATAAATAAAATATTTGTAAAATATATACTTATGCTTCTTCATAAGTAAAATTTTGTTATAGTTACTTTGCTACAAATGTATTTCATTGTGTAAAATGTCAAATAATTCTTAGGTAGTAATTCTATAGCATTTTAATATACAGTAAAATATTTTGATATCTATGAATATCAATAGAAATCTCTTTATTTTCATACTTCATAGTGAGGGAAAGTTCAAAAATTATTTTCAAATTTTAGAAAGAAAATTTAAATAGGATCTCAGCAGGTAAAAGCAGTAATGTATTTGTAGAGTTAACATAGTCGATAATATTGTTCTCTCTGTTCTCAGGTGTTCTCATATTTATACTTTAGAAAGCTGCTTTCAGAATATCACTTTAAAGATTAAGTACATGAAATGGGAAGTTGACTGTCTTTCAGAGTTACATGTAGTGAAGTTTTTAGAGGAAAAACTCAGCTACATTGGACATTGCTCTTTATTGACTGATAGCTTTAGAGTTAAGATATGTCATCATTCCTTCAAAGCTTTTGTTTTCTTCCTGTAACTACTGAAGGATACGTATTTGACTCTCCATCTTCTACCCTAACAGATTCTAGCTGAAATCAATCAAACATTTTAACAAAAGGAAAAATTCCTATGCCCACTTGAACACTAAGGAAGATTGAAATTTAAGAAGTATTACATGAAATTTGTTACTACTATAAATCAGATTGAATTTGAGTGAAGAGGGGTTCCACTCAGAGTTCTGGGATTTTGATTGGGATTGCATTGACTCTATAGATCAAATTGGGAATAACTGACATCTTGACAGCACCACTTACTCAAAACACTCATTTAAGTATGGAAGCTGAGGCATAGTGTTATAAAATGACTTGGCCAGGGTCACAGAGTTAACATGACTGAGATATCCTTTTTCCCATTTCCAATTTTTTTTCGTTCTTCACTGTACAATAAGAGCCAATTTTCAAAAAGTGTAAATAATTAGTAGTAATTATTATTTCCTTGACTCCTAACCTAGAGAGTAATAGTCATGTGGAAACCATCCCTCCCACCCATATAAATCAAACGTGGTAAAGCTTCACCTCAGCCTCTGCAACATAAATTATAGTTGTTGCCCAGCAGCTTTTTCTATTTTATTTCTCCTCTTTTATTTCTCTTCTTTATTTCTCTTCTTTTACTTTGTCCTTTCCTTCTCCACAAATATTTGAGATATTTCTTTTCTTTTTCTGATTATATTGGCCGCACCCTGTCAGGAAATTCTGCCAAGAAATTCTGCCAAGAAATTCTGTCCAAGAAAACTGTATAATTTGAGTGTACAGATTTAGTTTCTCCCATCTGGGATGTTTTCCTTCCTTTTTAAGAAGAAGACCTATTACTATCATTAATCTCTGAACACTCCATTTGTGCATGTGCAAAATTTGTCTTTAAGTCCCCACAACTCCTAGTATAGTAATATATCTTTCTCTCTAGATATCAAAAGAATATACTTAATGTTTATAAAATTGTTATATTTTAACTTATAAAAGACATTTTATTGCTTCAGAGTTTTAATAATTCCCATCACCTCTACATCACATGGATATAAGTTTTGAATGAAAACTACTGATGCTAGAATGTTCTGTAGAGGTTCTAGTCTATTTAACTACTTTTCTGATCCTTACCAATCATTCTCCTTTCCTAGGATCTATGGATATTTGGGTGAGCCTAAAAAGTGACAACAACGTGTTTAATACATTCAAAATGGTAGAATAAAGGCTTATCCTACTAAAGTTAGCACCAGCTAGTTTTCATAAAAAGAGATAAACAGGAGGAGCACCTGGTGGGCTCAGTCAGTTATGAAACCAACTGGATTTCAGCTGAGGTATTGATCTCAAGGTCATGAGAACAGCCTCAGGTAGAGCTCTGCACTGAGCATGGAGCCTGCTTAAGATTCTCTTTCTGGGACGCCTGGGTGGCTCAGTGGGTTAAAGCCTCTGCCTTCTGCTCGGTCGTGATCCCAGGGTCCAGGGATGGAGCCCCACATCGGGCTCTCTGCTCAGCAGGGAGCCTGCTTCCTCCTCTCTCTCTGCCTGCCTCTCTGCCTACTTATGATCTCTGTCTGTCAAATAAATAAATAAAATCTTTAAAAAAAAATAAAGATTATCTTTCTGCCCTTCCTTCCCCCACCCCTCCACTCACATGCTCTCTCTTGCTAAAAATAAGAAAAAGTAGATGACAAAAAAGTATACTTTTAAAATGAATGCACACTGTTAATAAATATTATTACAAATAACATTTGGAGAAATGGTTTGGAGAAATGGTTTCATGTCATTTTCTTTTGACATTTGTATTATTTACTTATGCATAAATTATGTGAGTAATTTGATTTTTACATTTTGAATGAAAAGCCAAATTACATTTTTTCAAGTATATCAAACATATGGAAATATTAATTTGTCAGGTCCAGTGTGTGTCCAAATGTTCAAATGTGGACATTTACATTTATTTCTGTAGAAAGATCTCTCTTATTTTTACATGTGATGGAGTTCAACCATCTCCTCGCCAAGTATGTACCACTTCTCTGCTTCCATATGCCATGGTTACTTGTTATTCATTTCATCTATCACATATTTATTAATAAATAATCATCTTCATATCTGCCTGTCAGACTATGAGACACCTGCTGTTTCTTATTAATATTTGAAAATCTATGATCTATCATAACAGATTTAGTCAGTGTTAGATAAATCTTTGTTGATCCAATGAATAGACATCATCTCTCAACTCAGAATTAGGGGAAATATTTACTTAAAAATGGTATGTGTTGAATACATCTTAATTCTAGCTATAATAATCATGAATTTTGAAACCTTGGGGAAAATACTTGGTGTTTTCAAATTTATGTTTCCTTACTGGCAGATTATGATAATTAAATTCGCTGTGGCATCGGGGTATTTACTGACTTCCATGAATCCAAATATATACAGAAGTAAAATCTGCATTCAACCCAAGAAGGGGTTTAATTTTATTTGGGTTATCCCAATGAGATAAATTTCATTTTCTTTGCCAGATCTATAAAGGAACATTTTGCTCCCTTCTGTAAATTAGGATTCAAGTGGAAATCTGTGAGTAAAGAATAGTGATTTTGAGAAAAATTTTTACAGCCTCTTTATGTTGAGTGTTAAGTAGGTTACTGGCTTACCTGGAGTTACAGGTAGTGCCTAACCAGGTGTCCTGCTAACCAAGTGTCCTATTAACCAGGTGTCCTGGATCTAGCAGGACTCAAACACTTATTAGTATGGTTTCAGAGTTACAGAGAATGACTAGAAGGATGCAAATTGACCTTCCTAACTAAGGAATACAAAATAAAAATGTTTTCTGGTGCCGTAATATGAATGCTGTCCAAAATATTAAATGTGTCTGCAAAACAGGAAGTGACAGTATATTCCTAAAATCTCTATATTTAGTCATTTGTAAATGTCAGAAAAAACACATGAAGTAAACTTCATTACATAAAAGATGACAGAGTTGTTTATATTTATTTCACACTGTGAAAAAAGTACCATTTTTAAAATTCTTCTTTAAATTCTTTAGGTTGAAGAAACACTTCTAATACCTCCTTAACCTAAACTGATAGGAGATTGAGTTTAGAGAGTTCTCTATTAGTATGGTAGAGTTGAGCAAACAAATAAACCATTTAATATCATTTGGATATCAAATATATATCACATGAATATCTAATATATAGAGATATCACATACACACACACATCATTTGAAAATCAAGATGATGAACTATTTTTGCAGTTGGAACGAATTCTAATGGAATATCTTATTGTCTCATGCTTTGCACATTCTTGATTTTTATTTCTTATCCTCTATATTCCCATAGAGGAATTTCAACACAGGTTTCTTTATGTAATAAAGTAATGACAAATATTTTGTTTCTGAATTGTATTACTTTACTTTTTCTTGTCTTTTTTTTTTAAGAAGTTAACATCAAGTTCTTTTTTTTAGGAAACATTCTTTTACATCCTATTACTATCTTGTAAAATACCATGCTATGCTAGATACTTAATTTTCCTACTGTTTCATTTTTCTGTATCAATCCTCATCAACTGGAAAAATATGAAGGCAAAGGGACCATGCTGGTGAGACATGTTTGGGGTTAACAGCCAATGATCAGAATCAGATTGAAGATACAGAATGCATGCATATTATAGGCCAGCATGCAGTAAATTAAACATTCAAAAAAGAAAGAAAGAAAGGAAGGAAGGAAGAAAGAAAGAAAGAAGAAAGAAAGAAAGAAAAAGAGAGAAAGAAAGAAAGAAAGAAAGTCAGTCTTCTTTGATCACTCTGAGTTAGACCAAAGTGTGTAGCTTACCCTTATGCACCATGATTTCCAAGAACAGACTAGGCTGACTTAAAGGACCAGGGGCATGGTGGACACTAACAAAAAATCACTCATATTATGAAGACTGTAGAATGTGAATTTTCCACCATCACCATTACTTTTAATAGCATTTGTTTAGCTTTACATTGCATCTAATTTATCAATGTACTCCTGCTTCCAGCAATGCCTAGTATAATAATTTCTTCTCATTATAACTTAATTTAACTGAATTCTTATTCTCAAAAATCTAGTAGATCAGTAATAATTGAAAACAAATCAGATAAATAAAAACAATAGTAAGATATTGAAAGATGAATGGAGAGGTTAATTTTTAATAAAAATCTCTCCTACAGGAGCTGAAGGAATGAAGTCTTCAAATAGCAAAAGTAATTTTGTACTCCTAAGCAACTGACAAGGACAAAACCGTGCTTCTTGTTTTTATTAACATTTTCTCTACTATCATAAAGCAATTGGGATCAGAAGCAATAAATAAGCAATTTATCCACTTTTAGTGAGGTAAGTTTCATTGTAGTTAAGTCCAAGAAAAGCAAGTCCCATTTTTACACTTTTCAGGAATATTGATCCATAAAACTAGCAGTGAGGAGCAAGTAAATAACATGACTGAGACCTGGTTTTTAAGTAAATGTAATGTGGCATAAACTTACAATTTCTTGTGGCATATTGAAATTAGCTTTGCCTTCCTAGAATTTTTGTGCAAGAAGTGAGGAATCACTATATTTGCATTCATCAATCAGCCACAACTATTGCAATATAATGTTTTTGATATCATGAATATAATGCAATGGGAGGAAATCAGAAAAGGGTAAACATTATTTTTTTTTAATGTTTGTACTTAACATGAGGACCTTTCCTGTTATTATTACCAGTTTCATCATTTGTCCTTAGCCTGAGCAGTAATTGTGATTCTTAAAAAACATATTCTGTATAGGATATTTTTTCACTACATGATACTTCACAAACACTAATCTTCTTTATTATATAAAAAGGCAGACATTTTCATTCATGTTTCACCCTCTACTTATTATGAAAAACAAATAATCACACCATAGTCATCCTCTGAAATGTCCTTTATGTCTGTCCCTTTTTCTCTAGTATTATTGATCTTGTATTAGCCCACACTTTCACATTTATTCTGAGGCAGATTGGTACATTGCATTTCCAATGATCACATACCTATATTACTAGTTTTTGCCTCAGACTAAACAATTGATCTTCTCTAAAATTTAAGGTTTCCTATCATGTCAACACTATGATTTCAAGGATTCCTTGATTTTAATAAGAGACATTGCTGAGGTTTTGATTTTCTGTCTGCATTTCAAGGTCCTTGACAGTTTTTATCATTCTTTTCACCAAACTGTACCCCTTCTTAATTTTTTGACATGTAGTCCTAAGTTATAAAGAACTAGTTTTAAAGGAGTTACTTCTTGGAACACATAACATACAATGGCTTTCCATATTTTCTCAATTTCATTTCACTTCCTGCTGCTTGAAATCCTCTGTTATTATCCCTCTGCCAACTATCTCATCAATTACAGCTGAACTCAGAGCCAAGCTTTCTTACAAAATATACATAAAATCTTTATTCTATAAAATCTTTACAGTAGCTCGTGTCAGCCTCACTCATTTGAGTGGTTTATTGCCTGTGTCTTGCTTTCCCAGTTTGAGTGTGGGTACAAAGGCCAAAACTATGGAATAAGAGAGAGAACCGGGGTGCATTTATTTCCCCAGGCTCCATGTATCTCTCCTCATAGAATCAATGCTAGTGCAGAAAACATATTTTGTGCTCTGTTTTTATTTGCTTGAAATAGTAGGATGTTTTGGATAAATGCAATTTAAAGAAGATTATGGAGGGAATAAACCATGTCTACTCCATCACATTTGAGCTGTAACCACTCATTGCCTGTCTGTGCCGTATCTGATAGCATGAATCATATCTCCTCCTTGAGGACTACAAGCAAGGAACAGTTCTGTTTGTAGCCTAATGCAACTGCTCTGAAATGTGATCTTATTAGAGCTAATGTCAGTGAACCTGTCAGATTCAACATCAAGTTCTGTCATTGTCTCAGGAGCAATGAGGTATTACTTTGATTGATCTGCATACTTGCCAACCGCTTGGCATCACTCAGATTTTCCCTGGGTTTTGAGTAAGTTCATGACTATCAATCAACATGTATATATGAAATTATTTATCTGGAAAATCTGTGGCATTAATATTACTGAATCCCTTGTGATTTGTGCCAAAGGTATTGGCTTAAAATGTGTCATCTATGTAACTGCAAGGGATATGTACACTTTAAGTTATATCTCAACATCATGTAGAGGCAGTGTATTAGCTCATGCTTTAACTAACAGAATTTTAAGTAGCTATGTTTTTCACTGCATGCTCTAAAATTGTTGAAATTTGCTTTTAACTTATAAAAAGAAAAGTGACAATTATATAAATGTAACAGCATTGAAGTTTTACTGATAACATGTAGTATACAATATTAGTGATTCTATATGCAAGTGATTTGGGCATGTATGAATTTTTGTGAGAAACAAATTTAACTTACTGTCTTTTTTTTTTTTTTTAGTTTATTTATTTATTTGAGATAGAGCATGAGAGGGAAGAAGGTCAGAGGGAGAAGCAGACTCCCTACAGAGCAGGGAGCCCGATATGGGACTTGATCCCAGGACTCCAGGATCATGACCTGAGCCAAAGCCAATTGCTTAACCAACTAAGCCACACAGGCACCCTAACTTACTGTCTTGAAAAAAGCTAGTTCACCTGATGTCATTTTTTTGTTTTTTTAATCTCTAAGCAGGTATAATAATTCAAATTATTTATTTTATATTACATTTCTTCAAATCTTCAGCCACTCTAAGACAAACCATTATTTTATGCATCATGAATGAAGGAAAAATAAAAGCTTCCAACTGAACCGAAATAGAATAGATTGTAAACAAAGAGAAGATATGTCACTCTGGTTAAGAATGTTAAGATGCAGTGTGTCTCCTACTACTTTCTTTTTCATGAAGACCTTGAAATTCATATGAGAACACAAATAATCCATCTGTGAGGGAGACTGGATCTCTAAACTGTATGATGGATGAAAACTCCTTAGTGAAAAACTTGTTTTCCTAAGCTATTGAAGCTGAGTTTTCTCTTCTCTGTTTAGTCTAATCTTGGTAATGACCTCAGTGCCAAATTTCTAGGTAAATTGAGCCTCATAGATTATAATTTCTGAATGGCATTATTTAAAGATGAAGTTAATATGTTTTAATATGTTTAAATCCTCTTTTTATAGATGCTTTAAACTAATTTATGAGCTAAAAACATTTCAACTGTGAAGGAAAATAAATTATCACCTGATATTTGGATCCAAGAATGGTTAATTACCTCAGAGCTGCTGCAAATACAACACTTCCTGATTCTAATTCTAATTCTAAGTCAACAATAAAGAATAAAATACTAAATAACATTATTTTAAAATCTTAAAATACAAAACATTATTCTTTGTATAAGGTGATGAAGCATCCATAAACATGATAAACAATTTTTGTTTGCTTGTTTATCCTGCCAACTATCTCACCAATCTCAAAAGGTAACAAAAACATAATATAATGGAATTTTTGAATATTCCGTTTGTTTTCTTAAGGATATAAATGATATTTTCCCTTTTTTATAATACATTCATAGTTGATGGTATTACAGGTATAATACACCTAAAAAGGACAACAACTATTAGTCTCCCTAGCAGGGTGTCCTTAGGCCTTAGCCCTACTGCTCCTGCTCTAGGCTGATTTCCATGCTCTAAACCAGAAAGTATAAGCTTATGAATACCAAACCGTGCCAAGAGTTGAGTGACTGCTACTGCTTTTAAGCCATTCACTCATAGCTGATCAAAAATACACATATACCACATATACTTAAAATACACACACACACAAAGCCTAAGTAAATATTTAGATTTTAAATTGATCTTTTATATATTATTTACCATCGACCTACAGAATTTGAATTTGAAATCACTTCTAAGTAACAAGGGTTTCACTAATAAATTGAAAATACTCATTATGTGTTCTAAGGACAGTTGTCCGTTAGACTTAAAGTTTTAAAAACTTAAAATTTATGTCATCAAATCGCTTATTGTAGAGACCATTTAATACTGATTTAATTGACTGTTAGAAATTTTGGGATGCGCCTAAGTTGATAATAGGTTCAAAATATGATTTATGAAATATTCCTTCCAAATTAACTATGCTGCATTATATAAAAAAATATTGTCTTGGTAACAATTTTTATAAGTATGAATGATTGTGAAATGGAGATAGCATAGTAGTCATTTTAAGGTTACAGCTTTGAGGCCATTTCTGATTTTTCTAATAACATAATTTTGCACAAAAATATATAAAATAAAAATCCCCAAACTGTATTAGTAGCCATGAATTTTATAGTGGAAAGATTAATTCTCCTTTGCCTCAGTTTGTAAGATGTAATATTAGGAATAAATTGTAATTATTATTTCAGACTTAGGTTAAATAAAAAGTTTGTTCTCATGATGTATAAGACTAATTAAGCATAGGTATAGAAAAAATTTCCCTGAATCACATCGGTATTTCTTTGATGATAAAAAGCATTTCAATATCTTAAAAACTGTGTAATTTTCATAGGGACTTCAAAAATCACATTAAAGTGGCATTTTAATATCTATTTCAGGTTATAAATTATTTATTGAAGGAAATTTTGAAGTGTAGTGAAATTATTAATTGAGCTAATGATATTTTCTATAAAATAGTTTGAAAATGGAATATATTGTCATCACTTCAACAGCATATACACTAAAATTAGATAATGGAATAGATTAATTTTCCATATGGTAGCCTTAAATTTTTCACAAAACCTTAGGAACTTAAAACAATTTTTAGAAATATCTTATAATAGGTGAAAATATTTTTAAGTCCTTTGAACTGTCAAAAAATTGTTTTCATATAAACTCTCATTATTTAGGAGCAAAAGTCTGTAACTATCTGAACATAGGCTGACTGAATATATTACCAGTATCTGGTTGATTAATCAACTAATCACTCATTTATTTATTGAAAGATTACTTTCTATTATTTAAATCATTCATGATACATATGAAATCATATAATACATACATGAAATCATACACACATACATGTATAATTCTCTCATATACTGACAAACATTTAAAGAATTTTATACTAAGAGCACCTGGGTGGCTCAGTGGGTTAAAGCCTCTGCCTTCGGCTCAGGTCATGATCTCAGGGTCCTGGGATCAAGCCCCACATTGGGCTTTCTGCTCAGCAGGGAGCCTGCTTCCTCCTCTCTCTGTGCCTGCCTCTCTGCCTACTTGTGATCTCTGTCTGTTAAATAAATAAATAAAATTTTCAAAAAAAATAAAGAATTTTATACTAAAAAGTCAGATTTTTAAGTGATGGCAAACTCCTCCAGGTTGTGGTAAAAGATTGAATATTAATAGGATGCTGCCAAATGATTTCAGTTTAACTAAGAACTAGCCAGGATGCATAAATGTTTGTCAAAATCACAAATATTAAGTTCTTCTTGCCTTTCTAATCACCTGCTTCACACCTGCATTCCCTGCTAGCAAAGAAAAACTCAATCTTTATATAATGGGTTTTTTTGTGCTTACATCTGTCCATTTCTCCTATTTGTATAATTCTTACTCCTATAATTACTATTTTTCCAGGGGCCCTGAACTCTCCCATGCCAGGGTTAGATTTCTAGCTCTGGTGTATCTAAATCCTCTAGTACTGATTTCTTTGATTTACTGTAAACGCTGAGTGCTTCATGTACCCAGTACAATTTTACATAGAATTTTAATGGAAAAAGTCAATGTGTGTCAATTATAAAAAGCTTAGCATATATGGGTAAGACAAAATAAAAATTATTCATTGCCTTTGAACAATGATCCAGGTGCTGTGCTTTCTAGTATCTGTTTCCCCTTATCTTGCTCTCTTGATTTATAAATGTACCTCACCTCTAAATGACTAAATATAATCTTGTAACTTTCATCTACTCAGTTCATATAATCTAATTTAAATATAAAAGGTTAAATTTTATTCCATTGTATAAATATTTATACAATATTTAGTCAACCCTCATTGTGAGCACTTACATTCTTTCTGAATGTCAAGTATGCAAAAAATGATGTAATGAATTTGCATCTTCCTGATATTTTTCTGCTCAGTTCTTAGGATTCTGTATTAAAAGATATGAATATTTTTGAAGGATTTTTTTAAAAACTACAATTTAGCATATGCTCAATACTGAAAACATAATGAAATAGACACAGAAAAGCTCAATGACGGGGAAAATTACCTGGTCACATTTCCTGAGGATAATTACTTTTTAACTCTTTCTCTGTGTTTTTCATCTTTTTTTCCCATACAATTTTCATGTTCATGAGACAAATGTTGACATACTCTGCGTGTGTTTATGTGCGATTTCATTCTGATTTTTCACACTGTGCAAAACTTTATTGTACATTCAGATGCCAATCAATATTTCTTACAATTATATTTTTAACTGCATAATATTATCTTGAGATAACAACTGTATCTAACCATCAACTTAACATTGTGATTAATATGCTAATACTTTTTAAATATTTATGATTAACTCATAAAGGTATAATAATAAATATTGTGGTTTTCCAGTTGCTCTAATACAATTAGATTTATGGGCTGGGTGTAGGTTTTCTGGGTCAATTTTTAGCATATATTTAAATATCTTAATAAGTACTCAGAAAAGTATATTAAACATTATAATTTTTTTCCTACTGGCAGATGGTTTTCCTGCTTTATCAGCAACACTGGCTACCATACAATGATTAAATGTGTGTAACACCTAAAGGTGGAATAAGTCATAATAAATTAACTTGCCGTATATGAATATATGATTACTAGATTGCAGTTTTATTTTCCATGCCTTTCTTCGTTAGTTGATTCTTGTTAGTATCCTCGACAAATACAGAGAATGTTCCCCAAATGGAAATTTGAAAGAAATTTAATAAGGAGAACTTTACAAAATGCAGGCACCCTATAGGAGAACCACATGGGATGGTGCAGAACCTGAGGACTAGTAACAGCAGGGAAGCCATTGTCAACCTAAGCCTGAAGTGACAAGGAGAGAGTTGTCACCAGAACCCAGAGGCACAGAGCTGTGTGAAGAGGACCACTAGTGGAAGCTGTGGCCTTATGCTCAGCCATGGCCTAAAGAGAAGGAAGAGAGTCATGACCCCCAACCACAGTTTCCTTCCTAACATCTCTTTCCAGTGCTCTTAATGCTACACCAAGTCACAAGGCCATGGGTAAGAAAGCCCAGAGAATGGAGTGCAGCTGCCTGAGTGTAACCTCTTCTGCCCACTTCTATTAGCTTTCTGTTGTTGGTTTTGAAATGTCATCTTCTCATCTTTTGGTTTAATTGTTTATATATTTTGCATTGTGAATTTCAAAGAATTTTCAATTTAATATGTACTTCCTCACAAGAGTAATTATGGAAATGTTCTTACTGCAACACTCATGCTTGTTCAGCATCCTTTTTCATCTATCAGGAGAAATAATAAATAGTTGCTATGGACTGTTTTGTATGCAAGATGTAAAAAGGATACTATATTTGAACATAAACTTACCTGTGACTCACCTTAAGGAGGAAAACAATAGAGATGAAGTCTAAGTCTTTATTGCTATTTTATTGTTGATAAATCATTTTCTGAAGTGTTCTACTCCTCAGGTTTTACTCTTTAACATTTTACTCCTTGCTGAGTGATCTGTGGTTATTTTTTCTTTACAGACTGTGTTTTTGAATGATCAAATGTGATTTTTTTTTCATTTACCTTCTTCCTTTCCATGTAGTCTATTGACAGAAATATCTTCTTAGTTTTACCTGTCTATAGATCAGACCAAACATTAGTTCAAATTCTGTTCTGTGCTTAGTATTTATCTAAAGCACAGATGTTTGTCTTCATTCAGAGTAAAATGCCTCCTTCAGATCACACTCTTTATAGTCTTTTTCTGTTTTGTTTATTTGTTTCTGAAAGTGTATGTTAATAGGTTTGGAATGACAGTGGTTGTGGCCCTACTTTCCCGTGTTCTCTGGCAAACTCAAGAAGCAGAAACTTCACAGCAGAAGAATAGATCTCGAGCTCAGACTAGAAACTCATGATCTTGGATACAGGTCTCTAATGAAAGGCAAATTGTCTCCTTTACTTTCTTCAGGATTGTTTATTTGAAAGGTAAACATCAGGACAACATACGCTGTTAAACCTAGAGAGTTATCTAATCCATACTACCTTTTGGAGGAAAGTTGGGATGTAATCTAGAAAGGAATTATTTTAATGTATTTAGTCTAAAAAGGCATTATTTTACTGTATTTTAATGTACATTAAATTTAATATATCTAAATGATTTTTTTTTGTTTTGAACATGCAGAACAAATTTTAAATAAAATAATTTCTGAGTACATGTAAAAGTGGTAAAATATGCAATATGCAGTAGTAATACTTCTTAGATATCAATACCTGTGGGTGAAGAACTATGACCACAAGGATATATTTCCCTATGGCATCCCCTACCCCTTGCTTCTCTATCAGTGCATGTTAACCATGACCTCATATTTATATTCCTCAATAATCTCATATAATCACAACCATTTATTAAATTTCCATTGCAAATTGGTATATATTTTGCAATACATTATTTTGTACTTGCACAAAATTGGCTTATTCATTCATTAAATAGTTATTGAACATCTACTATTTTTTAGACACAGCAGTAGGTACTAAAGAGGACATTTCAGGATTCAAGACAGAAATATCTGCTTTTGTGGAGCTTGTATTTTAGGATATATGGCATAAAATATAATGTGGTTATTTATTGCTTCTAAATATTATAGATGTCCATTACAGCAAATTAAATAGCTCTAAGAATAATTCTATTTCTTTAGAGACTGTGGAGGCTCATTGAATTATTTTGTACCTAACAGTTTGTCAGTTTCTTATGAAGTTTAAAATATACATGTAATTTGTCTCATCATTTCTAGTCATTTACCATGGTGAAATTAAAACTTATGTTTACATAGAAGTTTTATATAAAGGTTTATACGGGGTTTATTCATAATTACCACAACTGAAATTGCCTTCAGCTAGTGAATGCAAAAGCAAACTGTAGTATATTCGTGCAATGGCAAACTACTTGGTAAGAAAAAGAAACAATACCAAAGACAAGGCAAGGATATGGATGAAGCTCTAATGCATAATGCTAAGTGACAGAAGTCAAGCCAAAAAGACATGAACAGTATGGGTTGGTTGAAAACAAAGCTATTGGGAAAGAAAGCTGAATGGTGGTTTCTAAGGGCTGAGGCAAGGGAAGGAGTGTTCTACCTAAGGATACCATGGGGGTTTTGGGATGACAGAAATGTTCTATATCCTGATGGTGATAATGGTCACATAACTGTGGAATTGCACACAAAGAAGAGTAATTGATACTGCAATAAAAACAAAAAAAGTCATTAAATGAGCTAACTGCAGACTGAACTTGAGAAAAGGTAAGATTAGTGGGGAAGGGAAGGTCGTTAGAAAATGAGCAATCTGAATGACAGAGAATATGTTCCTATACCAATAATCTCTATCTATATGTACACCAAAGCAAACAAAACAGAGTGTAAGGGTCACATGATACACCCAGTGAAAAGTCCGTGATACATCACAATTTTAGCCACTATTGGTTAAGATAAAAAGTGGGACAGGAACAATATTTAAAGAGAAAATGACTAAGAATTAAAAAAAAAATCAAAATAGATACTTAAAAATCTCATCAAATACCATGCAGGAGAAAATCACATCTAGATACATCATAAACAAACTTATGGAAAGCAAAGAAAAAAAAAATTACAAAGAGACAGGCAAAATCTCAAATTAGCCAGAAAAAAAGACACGTATCTTATAAAAAGTAATGACAAGACTGAGGGATGATAAAGAGAAATAATGGAAGTGAAAGACATTTAAGTGATTTCTGAAGTTCAGAAATTTTTTAAGAAGTCAATCCTGGGGAACCTGGGTGTCTCAGTTAGTTAAATGTCTTCCTTCAGCTCAGGGATCCTAGGGTCCTGGGACTGGAACCATTGGTTGGGCTACCTGCTCAGCGGGGAGTAGGCTTTTTCACCTCTCCCTCTGTCCCTGCCCCCCCCATTCTCTTTCTCTCTCTGACAAGTAAATAAATAACATTTTTATTTTTAAAATATTTTATTTCTTTATTTGAGAGAGAGAGCACAGCATAGGGAGTGGCAGGCAGAGGGAGAAGCAGTCCTCCCACTGAGCACAAGGAGCCCCATGCAAGGCTCGATCCCAGGACACTGGGCTCATGACCTAATCCAAAGGTATGTGCTTAACCGACTAGGCCACCCAGGCATCCCAGAAATCTGGAACTCTAATAAGATATAAAAATTAGTGGAAGGAGTAACTCTGTGCTAGTACAAAACAATATGGACTACTTAAACAGCAAAAATTATATTGTCTTATGTGCCTATTGCACAAAGGATGCAATATATTTAAACAGTTAGTTATAAGGTTCATACATTGTTTTTTTCTCATACATTGTTTTTTTAAGTGGCAAGTAATTTATTGTTGATTGCAATAAGTCAAGACTATATAATATATTTTTTTCAGATAAAGATGAAAAATAATAAAATAAATGGTATAAAGAAAAAGCATAGAAAATAGGGAATAAAAAATTTTTCAAGTTATCTAAATGAAAGTAAGGAGAAAGAAAAACCTTTTCTTTTCTCTTCTCTATCCACTTCCTGTCTTGTTTTGTCCCTACAATTCTAGATTTTTTTTTTCCTGAAGTAGTGTTGGAATAAAGAATAACTGCTTTATAAATAAATGTATCTTTTAATATCCAAAAAGAAATAATGATAAAATTAAAGGAGGTTTGCTAATAATATAAAAAATGCAAGCAAACAATGACAAATCCAGTCAAGATTGACTCATTTTGTGCAGAATGGTCCTTCTTAGCAATTTAAAATGGAGAAACCAGTATGATGTATGCTATGTAAATTTAAATGATAGAGGTATATTGCTAAATCTATCTATATCATAAAGATATCTTCACTTATATTTTACAAACCTATGCATTCTTGTATATATTTTATCTTTAACTGTGATACTATTTGTAATCTACTGGAACTAAATGAATTTATTAAAGATAAATAAGCCTTAATACAGGTATTCTATTGCCAGAAATGGTCCAGTGGTGTGTAAGGCAATTCCATTTTTGTTCATTGTTTCAAAAGTATATATGACAAAAAACATTTAATATTTGTGCTAAATGTTGAATTCTTTAATATATTCTGCTTCTGTTTAACTATAGGTGGATGAAAAATTTATGTCTTTAATTATCTACATTTTCAATTGATAAGAAAGACTAATTACGAAGTCATAACTGAAATCAATGTAATTGGAAATGAAAGTAAAGCTCTGTATCATTTCCTATTTAAGCTTCTAAGTTCTCTATCTATTTTTTATTACAGCGGCTCTTGATGTATTGTGTTTCTTGGACACTTACTCAAAACAAAAACATATGAGAAAAATTAAATATTGATGTTCACAGTAGGATAGTTGCAATATTTCATAGAGTTTTACCAAATAAGCAATATTTCTACTTGCTAGGACATTCTTTGTTGATAAAAGATTATTTTTCTTTCCACTCAAAGGAAATCAGAAAAGTCATTTTAAACTATATTTAGCTGTTATGGAACTATTTAGTTCTTTTTTCTTTTTATTTCAGAAGCAAATAGACATGAAATATGATAGAATTGTTGACCAAGATGGCTTTTCTCTGTGATAAACCTGATGATCTCTGTGTTTTAAAACAGAGCATGTTGTACCTTAGAAATATGACTGTATTCTATTTGAAATGTTTGAAATATTTTCTGATTTAAAGAATGTTGAGTTTTTTAGTAAAAATTTATTCTATGCACTGTAATATAAAAATTTAAAATACATATACAGTAATATTGGATCTTATCTAAGTATTAAAATTGACAATAGATAAACAGATAGATACCTATATGACTTTATAACTTACAAATATAATTTCTCACTATCCCTAATTTGGTCAGAAAAAAAATATATATCAATTCTTTATGTAAATATTTAAAATTTAATTTGAAAATTTCTATCAACATCTAAGTATAAAATGCTTTAGAATACAACATTAATAACTTAGAAACAATTCAACTAAACACTCCAACTCTCTTGCAGATTCTCTACTACGTTAAAGGTCATTAGAAGGTAATGGACACAGATACTGGTACCACCATTTATTTCTCACTGACTGGGATAGTAAATCTCAAGAGATTCTTTATAGGCCAAATAATAATAATCATGATTATAGTTAATCTAAAACTGCAGTTAGAAATCAAATGAAAAATTATATAAATTACTATTTTTAGATGAGAAAATGTACGTCTGGAGACCAAAACTAGTTGAAAGTCTTCAAGACACTTTAGATTTAGAAATTAATGAAATCACATATTTTCAGGAATTCTTGGTGGAAAGAATTGACCTTTATACTGCAAATGACAGCATGATGCACAGGATACACCTTCTGTCTTTGACTTCTGGGAGCTTCCTGACTAAGCAAGATGAGAAATATACATATTTTAGAGATAAAATATGAATGTTTATACTATATAAATCCTTTCATAAAAAGCAAAGGGTATAGGTTTC
Source organism: Martes martes (assembly GCF_963455335.1). Lineage (NCBI taxonomy): Eukaryota > Metazoa > Chordata > Mammalia > Carnivora > Mustelidae > Martes > Martes martes. Next base: position 20,599,376 of record NC_137888.1, on the reverse strand, counting down.
AGGAAAGCAAACTTTCAAAAATTTCAAGAAAGACATGCCAAAAATTGTTTCATTTGAGTTAGCCTCTGTATAAAAATTCACATTGCCTTGAATAGCAAACTAGTGCAGCCACTCTGAAAAACAGTATGGAGGTTCTTCAAAAAGTTAAAATTAGAACTATCCTATGATCTAGCAAATACACCACCGGGCATTTACTGAAAAAAATATTAAAACCCTAATTCAAAGGAACATATGCACCCCTATGTTTATTGCAGTATTATGTGCAATAACCAAGATATGCAAGAAGCCCAAGTGTTCATCAATTGATGAATGTATAAAGATGTGAGATGTGTAATGAAATATTATTTAGCCATAGAAAAGAATGGGATCTTTCCATTTGCAACAGCATGAATGGAGCAGAGAGTATAATACTGAGCGAAATAATCTGTCAGAGAAAGACTAATACAGTATGATTTCATTTATGTGGAAATTTAAAAAACAGAACAAATGATCCTAAGGGGGGAGCAGAGGGAAACTAAGAAACAGTCTCTTAATGAAAGAGAAGAAACTGATGGTTACCAGAGGTGAGGGGGGTCAGGGTATGGGTTAAAAAGGTGATATGGATTAAGGAGGGCACTGTTGTGATGAGCACCAAGTGTTTTATGGAAGTCTTGAATCACTAAATTATACACTGTATGTTAACTAACTTTAATTTAATAAAACCTAAACAAATAATAAAATGAAATATATCACTGAAAAAATTGTGTTGAATAGGAAAATGTACAAGGAGATCAATAAAATTATGTAAAAAAATTATGTAAATAAATAAATATTGAGTGTGTACAATTTGGCAGGTGCTACTGTAGGAAATTTGCTTTTATTATCATTCCCATCATTTTAAACATCATTAAGGGCATATGCTTTTTTTTTTTTTAAGATATTTTATTTACTTATTTATTTATTTGAGAGAGAGTGCGAGAGAGCATGAGCGGGGTGGATGGGGAGACAGAGAGGGAGAAACAGGCTCCCTGCTGAGCCCGATTTGGAACTCCAACCTAGGACCCTGGGATCATAACCTGAATGAAAGGCAGCTGCTTAACTTACTGAGCCACCCAGATGCCCAAGGGCATATGCTCTTATTGTTTTATTTTTGAAATGAGAAAGCAAAAGCCGGGGTTAAGTGACTGCCCTAAGTCATAGAATTACTAAGAGATAGATCTAGATTTCAAACTCAGGGTGGTATCTGAGCCTGCTTTCCAAACCACACTGGTATATTACTTAAACCCTGCAATGGATGATAAAAAGACTAATAATGGAAATATATGAGCTAAAAGCATATTTTTGGCTATTAACATTTATGATGTTTGATGTTAGAAAGAAAAAATAGGACTAGAAGAACATGCTGAGATCAATTTTAAAGAGTCATGTAATATGTACAAGATAAGAAATTTGAATTGAATCTGTACTCAGTGATAGGCATCTTTTTGTAAATAAATACATATATATAGAGAGAGATATAGATATAGATATAGATATATTGATAGAAAGTGTACTAGGGATCTCTAATATGTCACTAATGTTCATTTATCTATTTTTTCACTCAACCAGTTGCTTGCCAAGTTTAAAAAACTGTTTACAGACTGCTAATTATATGTAAGACACTATGCTACACATCTGGATCCTTACATGATCCAGATATAAATTAGAGACATTTACCACTATAAAAAATTTACAAAAAGATTTTTAAAGTCTGGAAAAAATTAAAGTTTAATATGATAGTACCACTTTTCAGTGTGCTATTCTATGATTTATATAGATCTGTGCAATACATTAAATTATTTATATTATAATATACAATGTAAATATATAGGTGTATGAATGCACACATATATAAATAACCACATAATATATAAACATATATTTGATGTATTAGTATCAGAAAAACACATAATTTACCCATAATTTTATGTAAATATGATTGCTACAATGCACCTTTTCTTGCAGAGTTAATATTCTTGTCATGGGATTAACCTCTTCCCTCTGTCTCACCCAGATGAGACTCATCACTAAAATACTGCAAGGCATCCCAGGTTAGCAAAGTAGTTCTTATCCTTCCATATTCCCTATGAATACTTTTTCAAATAGGTATGCATATATTTATGTATTAGCTTTCTAGGGTTGCCATAACAAAATACAACAGATGGTGTGGCTTTAACAACAGAAATTTATTTCTCAGAGTTCTGGAGGCTGGAAGTTCAAGATCAAGGTGTTAGGAGGTTTGATTTCTCCTGAGGCCTCTCCTTGTCTTACAAAAGGCTGCCTTTTCACTGTGTCCTCACTGCCTTTTCTCTATGCAGATGCACTCCTCATGTCTCTTCCTATTCTTAAAGGCCTATTGGATTAGGGCCCTGTCCTTATGATTTCATTTAACCTAAATTGCTTTCTTAAACTATCCCTGTCTCTCCAAATAAAGTCCTAAGGGCTAGGTCTTCAAAACATGAATTTCATGTTTGAAATTTCATGTATGAATTACACTTAAAGTGTTCTAAGTTTCTAAATGAATCAGGGTGATGGTATATGTAATAATTTCTTTTCAGTTATTATTCAACAAAGATATTTAGGATGTCATTGATTGATATGTTTAGGATTTCACATAAGAGATTTTTTAAAAGTACATAACAAACAAGTTAGTGAAAGAAAATAGATTAATAAAAATGTTTGATTAAATCAAAATAAGCCAAAGAAGCAGAAAAATTTAACATAAGAAATGTAAATTAAATAGAAGTAAAATAGTAAGATAGCAAATGAAATCAAATTATGTCAGTAAGCACAAAGATAATATACTTGCTTTAAAAAAAAAACATTTATTTACATATAGCTTGTAAGAGTTCATTTAAATACAAAGACACAAACATCTTAAAATAAAATGATGGAAATATGTACCTAGTAAAGTTTACACAAAAGAAAACTTAAGAGATATATAAATATAAGATAGTAGACTTTAAGGTATGAGTCAACATTTTTTTTTTCCTTAAAAGGTCACATAGTAAACATTCTAGGCAGGAAGGAAATAGGGTATCAGTCTCAATTAATCAAATCTTCTAGAACTTACATCAAGCAAACAATATGTACATGAACTGGTATGGTTATGTCCCAATTCAACATATTTTTTTAATAAACAATTTTTAATAATCCACAAAATTTTTGGATTTTGATTTTTTTAAAGATTGTAATTATTTGACAGAGACATCACAAGAGAGGGAACATAAGCAGGGGGAGTGGGAGATGGATAAGAAGACTCCCCACTGAGCAGAAAGCCTGATACAGGGCTCTATCCCAGGACCCTGGAATCATGACCTGAGCCAAAGGCAGACACTTAATGACTGAGCCCCCCCAGGTGCCCCTCTAGATCCTAATTTTAAAATAAGAAGTATCAATAAAGATAAACAGAAATAGTTCCTGCTGATAAATGAATCACTTCAATTAAAAAAATAAATAAATAAAGTCTTAACCATATACACCCAAAAAATCTAGCTTTAAAATACATAAAATAAAATGTTGACACAACTAGATAAACGAAAAATAGAAATCCAGAATTATGATGGGAAACTTTAATATTCTTCTTTCAACTGATGACAAAATAAAAATTTTGAAAAATAATACAAAAATGTGAGCAACACATTTAACAATACTGATGTGGCATATTTACAAAAATAAACACAGCAGAAGTATAATTATTAATCTGTTCAGGTGCTCAAGAAACATTAACCAAACATACAGTATATTGGGCAATGACATTAGCTCAATAATTTTCAAAGATTAAAATCATTTGAAGTTTTTTTGTGCTCACAACAGATTTAACCTACTTTAATTCAAACCCTATAATTTATAGGCAGAAAATCTCCAACAGCACCAATATTAAATATTACTCATAAATAATACAATGTCAAAGAAGAAATCAAACATACTTAAGTAAAAAAAGATAAACTACAGAGAACAGATATCAATAAAATGTAACAAAAACATAAAAAAAAAATCCAACAAAGGCAAATTTTAGTTGCTTGTTTTAAGATTAAAATAAATTCTGAAATTCCTAGAAAAGAGGAAGAAGAAAAAAGAAAAATTTTGAAAGTTGGATGAAAATTTGTTATTTTTCACATAAAAGACTGTAAATACAGGAAAACCAATGAGAAAAAACTTTAAAACCAGGAAATTAGTTTAATAAGTTTACTGGAAGCAAAGTCAATATAAAAATCAATTGCTTTTTAAACATAGCAACAAATACGAAACAAAACGTATGAATACTTTTTAGGAGATACAAAATACTGACATAGAATTTAACAAAAATAATTCTGCAAAACCTTTTAATAAATTTCTAAGTTCAAGTGAAGCCTCACATGAAAATATACATCCATGGAACCCAAAGACTCAAGGGTAGTTGCATGCATTCACAGACTCTTGCTCTTGGACCTATGCCAGGCATTTATGTGAGATTGAGTGCATGGTAACTGGAGAAGGCCACCCTCAGGGTTTCACATATGTAGGAGAACAGCAGCTTTGCTGGGGCCACTCACCTCTGTAAAAACAGACTATCAATCCCCTAAGGTGAGGCCAGCAAATATTTCCAATGGCAGCAGACAGATCCATTGCAGCCAGGCAAGTAAGAAAAAAACTATATCCCAGAAAATGGTCCAAAAATTGGTTGTCATCCATGTTAACTATATGTCTCTTGATACTGTGTAAGGAGCAGTATAAATGAGAAAGTTCCAAGCCTAAAACTGAACCAGAACAACTGAGAAACCCACTGATTGGCACTACCAGTCTAGCAGCCACAAGCACCAGCAAGAGCTATCCAGAACTGGAGGAGAGACAAGAAGATGGAGAGTTACACCTCTGGGGCACAGGAACAGAAGCAAGGCCAATCTCTTAAACTGCAACATGATGAAAAACCCCCGGTTGAGGCAGAGATGGGAAATGAAGACAGTCTTCTCACTCATCTGAAGGTAACACCAGAGGAATCTGAAGTGGTGCCATAAGGGTACCCATAACAACACTTGATCTTAGCCAAAAGGCCGAGAAGCGATGGGGTACCCATAACAACAAAACACAAACACAGTTTAATTCCTGACTAGATTGACTCAAACATTGCATCAATGGCCCCGGAAATGTTTGCCCATTTCCAGACATAAAATGTTACTTTCCTTAGTCTCCTCTCCGATATACATGCTAGAAAATGAGCTACATGAAAAGGTAAGTACAAAACTATTCACTATGAAGAGGCAAAACTACTGATAGAACTAGGCAACTTATGGCCCAGATGTGGTTGGAAGTCTCAGGAGGAAATTTAAAATAAGTATCATTGATATGTTTAATTTTCTAGTAGAAAAATGTGGATGACCTGCATAAACAGATGTGGAATTTCATGAGACAAATGAAACCTATGAAGAAAAGTCAAACAGAAACACTAGAAATAGGAAACACCATACATAAATTGATAATTTGTTGTGTTCATTATTAAGCTCAACATAACGCAGGAGATTAATCAATAAATACAAAAAAGAGTTTAATGAAAATTATCCAAAGTAAACACAAGAAGAAAAAAAACACAAATGAAGAAAAACAAAATACGGTATGAAAATAGACCAGTTTTGAGAGAATATCAAATGGTCCAACATAGTTGAACTTGATATTTAAGTGGGAGAAGGCAGAAAGAGCAAGAGGCATGCGGAATATTTAGAGACAATGACCACGAATTTTACTAAAATAATGAAGAGCTTTCAACCACATAGTAAACAATTTCTGAAAATCCTAAATAGGAGGAAAAAGCAATTAAAATACTAAAACAAAAAAAGAATGAAAAGAATTTACAAATAAAAAATGGAAAACAACTTTAAAGTAGAAAGGGTTTTTTGCTATGATTAGGCTAGTGATATATTCCTCTTGGGAAGTCACAGGTGTTTTGTTTTTTGGGTTTTTTGTTTTTTAGTAAATACAGCATGAAGTCTATACCTCATACATATGCAATAAATAATTCTCTATTGCAACTCAGAAAAAAATTAAAATCAAAAATCAAAAATACCAAAACAAATATCAATTCCTGATTTTCAGTGCAAAAAATAGAAAATCTTAAAGATTAAAAAAAAAGAAAGAAAGAAAATCTTGAAGGTAGTGAGAAAAGACTGCAACATGTTTTACAGATGAAGATAGGAAATAATTTCCATTCCCCATCACATGCATTCATACATACATACAAAGATGCACATAAACATGCATATTATATATCTATGTATTTTAGAAATTTTGTGTTTGCACTGATACTTCCAATTTTATTTTATCTCAACAGGACTCTTTTTTGCCATCCCCCACTCTAGATTTTCATACTCCTTTTTCCACAATGGGAACTTTGGTCCCAATAATACCAATACATTAACTTATTTCCTTAACAATCCTAAAATGCATATAAAATAGAATTGTTTTACTCATACCATTAATAATGAAATTTATTGAAAATAATAGTTCAGACTACCTTTTACCACTTTTCACCTACCTCCCAAAGACATTTTTAAGACCAAAGTAACTTTTTAGGCCCAAGATGAAGCTGCTCCTGCTCAGGGTGGAAACTGAAACTTGGTCTAACTTTCTTGTCCTTGTAATGCTCTACTTGACCAAACATGCAATAGATCCAGTCAGCAAATCGACAAACACCAAGCCAACACTGGGCCTTTTCATTCCAAACAAGGTTGATAATGTGGCCCCAGACAATCAGATGTTTTCTATTCTTCTATATTATTCTTCCTTGGTCTTTATTTTTTATCCTATGAAAGCTTTCATGTATGTATTATACCTATGTATGTATTACATATGTACCAAACTCTATCTATGTGTGTGTGTGTGTGTGTGTGTGTGTGTGTGTGTGTGTGTAGTCTCCAGAAAGGTGTTGGGTTAGTTATATTGGGAGTCTGCAACAGATGGCAACTATTAAAGGATTCAAAGACGACAATGAAGTAAGTTCACAGCATAAATTGTTGGGGAGCTTGGGAAAATAGATTTAGACAAGAAATTTAAGCTGTTTTGATCATTAAAATCAAAACCTGCGTAGGCATAAGTTGAATGATTGAAAGACATTAGGGTGTTTCCCACTATAAAGAAATCTTCCCATGAAAGAAATAATGGATCTATTGCTAATGGGAATCTAAGAAACCAAACAAAATTGGTGGGCATGATCTAACACTTCAAGTCTTAAAGTCTGTGCCACTTAAAGCCTTCTTCCCACTGTACCATGGTTCACTAATGAATATGGGATTCCAGTCAGTTTTGTAACTTATTTACAGCATATAATTCAAAGAAAAAGACTTTGTTTCCATTATTATAAAGCCCATTATTATAAATAACCAGATATCTTCATGAATCTTTACCACTTGAATTTTCAGTTCTAATGTTAGATTTGTTAGATATAAGATGTATCTGGATCACCATGAAGAAGGGTATTAGTTATCTCCTTGCAAAAGAATGCCACCTTTCAATAAATGATAACTTTATTTTCATAAGTAAAATAGTTGCCTATTTTCTAACATTCTGAAAATATTCAGAATCATTATAAAAAGGATGGCACATATTGCATGGAGTACTGGGTATGGTGCATAAACAATGAATCTTGGAACACAGAAAAAATAAAATAAAATAATTAAATTAAATTAAATTAAATATATGTATTTGTTCCTACAAGCTGGTATATATAGTTCAAATTAAGTCAAAAATCAAGAAATTCCTAAATTATTTCCATCCTCCAGTGCGTACTTATTGTTTTACACTCTCTAATATGAAAAAAAAAAGATTCTTAATTACATTTCACTATTTTTTAGATTTTACTCTGAAAATCCTGTTGAATAGCTAGATTTTCAATCTATGACCATTGTATAAAACTAGTTCCCCAAGTTTCATGTTTAAAAACCTAAATTTACCTGAAGTTAATAGGTTAAATAAAAATAAAATCCACTTTTAAAAGATACTTAAATTAAGCAATGTATTTTTATTGTTTTTGTTATATTTATGTTCATTTGTTCATAACATGCTCAAGAGAGTGAATTTTTAAAATATATGTGGACATTTTTTACTTTTTCCTAATACAAGAATAAAGTCACACTGCCCTCTTTTGGTCAAATGCAATTTTATGGGGGAGGGGATTGATTTCTATGGAACAAAATAAGAACACAGAAATAAACATAAATTGGATAATAAACAAAAATTCTTGCAAATAATAAAATAAATGTTTGCTGTATTTCAATCTTTCCCTCAACACCAATCATTTTTGGCTGTTTGCTTGTTTGATTGATTTTAATATTCACTATGGATTGGATTTCTCTGACTTACTTGAATAGCAAATTTGTTCATTTTAAAAAAATTGTCTATACATATTAAATTGATGTCTAAATATATCCAGTAGTTATAGTTATCCCTAAAATGGTCTGTGCATAAATTCTATATTTTCATGAAGTCTTTCTATCTATACATTTTCAAAATTATGTTGTCATTTTATCTTATGTATGATTTATCTCTAAAACTATGTGATCATAGCTTTCAAAATGATGTCAGTAATAAACTAGATGGTGTGAAGCACAATGTGTGTACAAGCCTAGGACAGGATTTCCGTGAAAGTCATTTAAACTTCTCTTTCTTTCTTTCTTTCTTTCTTTCTTTCTTTCTTTCTTTCTTTCTTTTTCCTCCCTTCTTCCCTTCCTTCCTTCTTCCTACTTGCTTTCTTTTTTCTTTTTTTAAAATTTTTTTAAAGATTTTATTTATTTATTTGACAGAGGGAGACACAGTGAGAGAGGGAATTGACAGAGGGAGACATAGTGAGAGAGGGAACATGAGCAGGGGGAATCGTAGAGGGAGAAGCAGGTTTTCTGTTGAACAGGGAGCCTGATGCAGGGCTCAATCCCAGGACCCTGGGATCATGACCTGAGTTAAAGGCAGATGCTTAAGGACTGAGCCACCCAGGCACTCTTCTACTTGTTGTTGTTGTTGTTGTTGTTGTTTTTTAACATCACAAGTATTTTAATTATTTCCATTATTATGTAAGCATTAGCTTTTTGGACTTCCTAGATTAAAGCCAAAGAAACATGGAATTTTCTTACTATTTATATCCAGGCCCACTATTTTCATAGGAAAAACTCAACTTCACATTCACATTGACATTTAATATTGGTCAAAGGATCCTGTTAATGGTCTAAATGTTTGTATCCCCTCAAAATTCATATACTGAATTCCTAACACCAAAAGCCCGAGAGGTGCTTAGGTCATGAGGATGGAGTGCTCATGAATGGGATTAGTACTTTATAAAAGATGCCCCAGAAAGAACCATAGTCCCACCATGAAAGGACACATAGAGGAGGTACTATGGATGAACAAGAAAGTAAGCCTTTTCCAAACATTGAGTCGCTGGCACCATGAGCCCTCCCTGGAAGGTAAGTCTCATAATGAGTACTTCCCAGCCTTCAGAACTGTGAGAAATAAATTTCTATTTTTTATAAGCTACACAGATTATGGTATTTTGTTAAAAAAAAAACTAAGAATTTAAAACAACATTTTAGTCACTAATATTTCACATGAAAATAGATGAATAAAAATTGAGTAACATACTAACTAGCTGTATTGTAATTACTATCTTAAATAGAGGGAGTATACATGGGAATTCATTTAAAGATGGATTTCTTACATAGTCATTAAATAATACTCTTCCTCTATCCAAAAGAATTACTCTTTTTTGGAAATAGAAGGATAACGAGTTTTCCTCTGTTCCATCTCATTTCAACCTTTTCTACTTCAAAGAAATAGTCATGAGATATAGTCCTTATCATGGTCAAAAAGATTATTCAAAAAATATTCAGACAAATTTGGAATACTGATGCAATGTATAATGTATGATACAGTGTAGAATGTGTCTACTGCTTTCAGAATATATGAAAGAGAGGACAGTAAGGAGAGTCACCTGTGGATGAGAGTTGTACAAAACCTTGGATGACTGAAAGAGTATAAGTATACCTAGATGGATGAAATAGCTGAGAAAATGAAAGACTAACTTAGCTAACACAACCTAACACAGTTTAACATTATGGATTTGTTCTTTGGAGGAGTTCTGTGCTCAGAATTTAAAAACCTGTCAACAGAAGTGAAAGGTAATAACACTCATATCTCTCCTTTGTACTCAAACTAGAATGAATTCAGTCCCATATCCTCAACACATCTCACACACAACTCTACACATAACCCTAATGATTTCCCTAGAAGACAAAGTATATTATAACACATTTAAAATTAAATACATGATCTACATTTTGGGAGGGTCTGAACAGGTTGTTGTTCACTTATGAGTGAAGGATATCAAGACTAGCATGTAATTACTTTTCTGCAGTAACAGATCATAAAAACAGTATTTCTCAAAATTTAGTATACACTGCAATCACTTGGAGAAGTTAAAACACAGATTCCTGGATTCCATCCGGGTCAGTAGGTCTGAAATACAGCCCTACAATCAACAACCTCTGAAGTGATACTAATGATGGCAATTTGTGGACCACATTCAAATGTGAATTATCTTAGAAGACAGTGGAGTATTCAAGATCTCTCAAGTGAGATGATATTAGACGTGGAATTAGTTCTTTTACATATTCGTTTTATTCATAATAAAGTGCTTTTATTCTATCCTTTAGTCTTACTTATTTTAATAATTTCTCTATCTGTTGATATTATTTTCAAAATTTCACTTTGTTTATTAAAAAAAGTATATAGAAATAAGGATGTCTAGGCAGCTCAGTCAGTTAACTGTCTGCCATGGGCTCAGGTCATGATCCGGAGGTCCTGGAACTAAGCCCCATATACTGTTCCTGCTTAGTGGGGAGCCTTTTCCTCCCTCTACCTCTGACACTCCCCCTGCTTGTGCCTGTGTGCTCTCTCTCTCTTTCTGTCAAATAAATAAACAAAATATTTAAAAAATAAGTAAATAAAAATGTGAAAATATAGAAATGAATTGAATTAATTAATGAATTACTTTTATTTGAATGAATTTGAATGAACTTATTTTTATTTCAAGCAAGCTTGCTAAACCCATTTAGTAATATATTATGACATTCTCCAAATAATTATATAATTTTCAAACATTTCTAAAGATCACATTTATTATGAAATCTAAGTTAACTTCACTACTTTTTTCCAGTATAATAAGCCAAGAAATTATTGTAAAATGCATGAATTTGTTTTTAAAAATTTATTAGAGATAAGAGATAGAGTGAGGTGGCAAGGAAAAAATTCTTAGAAGAAAAAATTTCTCAGAAAATACAGCCAGAATTACCCACCACCATGTGGCTTATTATTGTAATTAACTTTTATTATGCATTTCTGAATAGTCTATGCCTCTGAACAGAAAAAAAAAATGCAATATCACTAGTTTTGTATCAAAGTACACAGGTACCCTATGGTCCTCCTCTCATTTGTTTGCATAATATACATATATTTTGACTGTCATAATAGTACAAGAGATTATAAGTATTGAAATTTCTTATATAAGCTTTTCTCCTATTTTAATAAATTTTCTATGAGCTTGGATATTAACTAGATTGTTTAAAATCCATGCATCCCTGTTGCATGAAGGTTTTTATCTGTCACACACACCATGGGTTTTCTCATTACATTGAATTTATTTATCTTTTAGGTTTCAAACACCAGTATAGTTCTTTAAAAACATATATTGAATATAACATTTTTGTGATTCAGAGAAAAGCTTAAAATTACAACCGTGTGCAATCTCTTAAAGTATGTTGATGTTATTTATTAGCTCATCAGTAGACTATGGTTCAACATATTTTATAAAATCCATTAATTAAGTATATTTTCCTTTGCTTTTTTCTTATCTCCCTTATCTTTTATCTTTTTTCTGAAGCCTCTCTCTTTCTCCTGTTGATCAACCACATTGGTTGTTTTATATATTGGCTTTTGTGAAATTTATATGAATTCCATGTGGTAATATACTTGATAATCCTAACTCAGATCTTAACCCAAACCTCAAATTTCTTTCAGTGTATCTATGGGACATTTGTAATTTCAAAAATAGCCTCCCTTATATGTGTAAAATAAATAGAAATGTTATTTCTAAATTAATGATAATAAAGGTTTTTCTAAAGAATAATTATATTAGTAATTGCAGATTTAATTTTCAATTGAAGTCTTCCATAAATATATCTTTCTTGTATTATGAAATCTAAAAACATCCCTAGAACAATTTCACTAGTGGGTATTTACCAAAAAATTTAAAAAAACTCTAATTCCAAGGGATATATGCACCCCTATGTTTATAGCAGCATTATTTACCATAGGCAAACTATGGAAGTGGCTCAAGTGTCCATTGATAGCTGAATGAATGTTGAAAATGTGATGTAATTACTCATCTATAAAAACAAACAAACAAAAAAGAATGAAATCTTGCCATTTGCAGCAACATAGATGGAGCAAGAGGGTACAATGCTAAATGAAATAAGTCAGAGAAAGACAAATGCCATATGATTTTACTCATAGATGAAAGTTAAGAAACAAAATAAATGAACAAAGGGAAAAAAAGAGAGAATGACAAACCAAGAAACAGCCTTTTAACTAGAGAAAGCTGATGATTACTGGAGGAGATGTTCGTGGGAGGATAGGTGAAATAAGTGATGGGGAGTAAAGACTGTACTTGTCATGATGAGTTCTTAGTAATGCATACTATTGTTGAATCACTATATTGTACCCCTAAAACAAATATAATTCTGTGTTAACTATACTGGAATTAAAATTTTAATACTTAATAAAAAATAAAAACATCCCCACAGAATTATTTTCCAGAATAATGTGCTTACTATAGCTACCCTTACCACCCTGAAATCCCATTTCTCAACAGTTTACCTAATTGACATTTTACTAGTTAAGTTTAATAGTACATATATTTATTGCACCCCTAGTAGATATTTTACATAAAAAATCTCAACACCCCCAAACAAATAATCCACTTAAAAAAGTGGGCAGAAAACATGAATAGACATTTTTCCAAAGAAGACATACAGATGATTAACAGAAACCTAGAATGATGCTCAAATCACTCATCATCAGGGAAATACAAATCAAAACTACAATGAAATACCACTGCAAACCTGTCAGAATGGCTAAAATTAAAAACATAGGAAACAACAGGTGTTGGTAAGGATGCAGAGAAAGAGGAACCCTCTTACACTCTTGGTGAGAATGCAAACTGGTATAGTCACTCTGGAAAACACTATGAAGATTCCTCAAAAAATTGAAATAGAACTACTCCACAACCCAGCGACTGCACTACTGGGTATTTACCCAAAGGATACAAAAATACTGATCTGAAGGGGCACACGCACCCCAAAGTTCATAGCATCATTATCAACAATAGCCAAATTATGGAAAGAGTCCAAATATTCATCAACTAATGAATGTACAAAGAAGATGTGGTGTGTGTATGTGTATGTGTGTGTGTGTGTGTGTATACACACACACACACATACACATACACACACACACACACACACACACACATATATATATATATATATATATAATTATTTGGCCATCAAAAAGAATGAAATCTTACCATTTGCAATGACATAGATGGAGCTGAAGAGTATTATGCTAAGCAAAATAAGTTAGTCAGAAAAAGACAAGTGCCATATGAATTCATTCATGCGTGGATTTTAAGAAAAAAAAAACAGATGAATACAGGGGAAATTACAAAGTGAGGCAAATGATAAAACAGACTCTTAACTATAGAGAATAAACTGAGGGTTTCTGGAGGGAAGGTGGGCAGGTAGATGGGCCAAATGGGTGATGAGGATTAAGGAGGACACTGGTGATCAACACAGGGTATTGTATGTAGCAATAAATCACTAAATTCTACACCTGAAACTAATATTAGACTATATGCTAACTAACTGGAATTTAAATAGAAAGTTGAAACTACAGGGAAAAAAAAGAAAGAAAAAAAAATATATATATTTAAGGAGTGCAAGCGTTTAAAGATTTGGTTAACAAGCATGGATTGAATGTACAAACATCCTTAAAATTTTATAGATTATAATTATATACTCTCAACATTCATCTTTTCAGACTTAAAGGATTTAACATTTGTTATATCCCACATAACCATGCTGGTTTTCTCTCAACTTCTACTGGACTGCCTCAGACACATCACACTTTTTTTTTTTTCACTTGCTGTTTTAAAAATGCAGTCATATCATCATCAGTATGTATGTGGAAACTCTTATTACATGGTTTAAGAGCATGTAAACTCCAATTCCTTTTGTTGTAATTTGCATTATAATTCTAAAGCACCAGGTTAGTATTATAGACAATTTTGAAATCTGTACTATAATTTGAGTGAGAATTAATTACCTTGTGTCAAATGAAATCTCTCTATGAAGACCATCAACTCCTAATACCTGAGACATATCTTTGACTTATAACATTTTAGAGACTTTTTAAAAAGTCGAGTTGCTCATGGGTCGTATTTACTTAGGATTATTGAGAAGACTAATTTCCAAAGATAAAGGAAAAAATAATATATGGTCATCTGAGAGAAAAAAAAAATTAGGTTTGTCATTAATCTTTTCTACTTATTCCACAGACAACTCATAATCTATCACTTTAGAATGTATTGTAACTCATGAAAACATACAGATTGTACTGTTCGAGGAAATTGTCACTTCTAGGATTTAGTTAAAATTTTATGATTTTCTGAAAATCTTTGCAACAATATACCTGATCATCCATTATTAAGAAATCCACTTTCCTTGTTTCAAAATTTTGATAACATTGTTATTTCCCAGGTTAAAAAATGAGAGAACCAAACTACAAAAGCAGAGACTGTTGCTACGGAATTCACATACAGTTCCATGAACCCAAGTGACAGGAAATTTCTAGAAGGAGATTTAAATCTGAATGAGTGTCAAGATTTCAAACATTCAGAAAAGTAGATCCATATGAAGTATTATGTTTCCCCTGTGAAAACACAACAGAAATTAAAGCAATCTGTCTCCAAATATGTTCCCATGCACAACAACACTTAGAGCTCCTGTTTTCATGTGTCATTGGCATCAAACAAGCAACATGGAAATAGAACATCTACCTTGTGTTATGCTCAGAGACATCTCTTCAGGCCTTGGTGAAGTCAATATTGTCATCTAACTATAACTGGATTTCTAACTTCATTCAAAGTTCTCATGGAGATGATAATATTAAAGATTAATGCTGCATGATAAAATTCTTCTCAGTATAATGAACATTAAGGGGGATAATTTTAAAAATGCTAAATGAGCTCCTCTGTCTAATGACTTCATGGTTTACAATGCAAGAGTATGCATCCATTATCCTATCTCTATCCAAACTCCTCATCCAAATCATATTTGTTCCAATACCAAATGGCATACATATGAAAATATTTTCTTTCCAAATGAGAGATTACTTTCTGCAAACTCTTCTGCCTCTTAAAAAAAATCATCCTGAACATCTTTCCATATCAGGGCATAGATAATTACTCATTGTTTAATATAACATAATTTGATAAGACAAATCCAATTACCTTATGTTTCGCAGGATGTATATGTGTGTGATGGGGAAGGGGACGTAGTTCTCCTGTGTGTAAGAGAAAGAAAAAGATAAAGGGAAACATAAGAGACAGGGATACAGAGAACAAGAAAAACAGAGAAACAAGCTTGAGAAAGACTAAGGAATATAATTTGGGGTTTCACTAGAACTTTTAACCTTAACTAGTAACTATGCACATAGTTGTTATTGTCAATGTGATTTTCACGGAACAACATCAATAAAAAACTAAAATAAATGTGTTAACTGGCTGTCGAAAATATTATTGAGGAAATAAGATTAACCAAAGCATTTCAACATTTTTAAGGAAATATCAGAATGTGTAATCTCTACTCCTTTGTTTCTTTCATAATCTATAGATAAATATAATTAACAATTCTATGGAATCCTAATTAATCTGATTTTCCCTATTCTTTCTATATTTAAACAGTATCAGTCTGTACAGACAAGAAATTATTGACACATTGGTAAAGTCCAAAAAGCTTTTCAAAATCCCAGAGATCTATAATCTTTCTTTTTTCCTTTTCTCTTAGGGATTTGATTTTCCTTGAAAAATTTCATGAAACAGTGTCAATTAAAAACTATTCTTACTTCATCTCCTCTTTTAAAGCTCTAAAGTAAAAATTTAGATGATACTATACATAACTTTTTTTTTCCATATTTCATTCAGTGTTTATGTCACCTATATGCAAATTTATTTGATTAAAGTCTTCCTTCAAATGATATTCTACTACTTTGAATAACAGAAGGGCATTATAACAATGTGTAATCAATTATTTTGTTCAATTGTTTGATTTATTTTTGCCACAGTTTACTTTTACACAAACAGTCAGGATGTAATGCATTGCTATTATTTCGCTTTATCCAGTATTTCTCCTAACAGCAGTGAAAAATAAGAAAATAGAATTTTCACTGAAGGGGATAAGACGGTAGAGTAGTAGGAGGATACTAAGCTTACCTCATCCCTTGAACACAGCTAAATAAATATCAAAACATTCTAAATACCCAAGAAATCATGCTGAGGACTGACAGAACAAACTGCACAGTTTGAGGGAAAGAAGAGGCCACATCGTGGAAGTTAGGAGGTACAAAGACATGATTTCAAGAAAAAAAGTATTGCAGGTGCTGCAGAAGAGAGGGATTCCTGGTCACAGAGAGGTGAGAGAGAGAGAGAGGAATGCACAGGGATTCACACAAGAAAAACACTTCCCTAAAACAAAAGGGAAAACTATAGTCTAGGAAAACTAGAAAAGTGGAAGGGGCTGATATTTGTATTTTTACAACCACTGGGGCTCAGGCTGGAGTTTTAGAGATCTGAGGAATGGCCAGTGTAGAGCCCGGGGGTGCTGCTGTGCTCCTGTGGAGGAGGGCTGATAGCCCAGTAGAAGACAGTATGATCTAAGGATTCTCTGGTTCCACTGGGAGAGACAGTTCTCTTTTCTTGGAGATATTCTGGGAAAGATGGCGTGCCTTTCCAGGGACAAAAGAGCCAGTGGTCACCATTACTCTCTTCCATCCTTCAGCATAGGTGCAGACACCTGCTGAAGGTGGCTGACCTGGACACTGGTTCTTTGCTTTGCTTTACTCCAAACCATGCCCTTGCGCTTTGGTATGACTTCCTTTCTGGGAAAAATATGCATCAGTCCTAGTGCAGGGAGATCCTCACCCAGAGGAGAGCACAAGGTCTTGCCATGCCAGGTCTCTACAACTTGGAGTTTTAAAACTCAGAAGATCTGCCCAGGATAGAACATGGGTGCATTGTATTGGCAGGTGGGCAGTTCACCCAGACACAAAGTGAAGACACTCAGCTGAGAGACATGTAGGACACATGAAGGGATATTGTTCACTTTTCTGGGAGGGCTTACCAGACAGTGACAGGAGTGAACTCCCCTCTCTGCACCAAAGAAAGGGTCATGTGCCATTTCTCTTCCCCACCCCTTGGTATAAATGAATTTCAGTAAACAGCACAGCCCTAATAGTGGAGACCTAAACCACTTATATCAAGCCCTCCCTCCTACCCCCACACTTCCCCTGGAAGACCAGCACAAACCCCCATATAGCACATCTACTAACTGCAGAGTTTTGTAAAGCTTCTACTTTAATAGAAGTAGCATCAGGTCTCTTCTAACAGACAGGCACCTAGTTAAAACATGCCACACCCTGGCCAAGCTCCAAACACTCCTGACTGACCTGAGGAAAGAACTGTCAAAACAGCAGAGGGAAGGACTGACCTGTGGGAAAGGACTGACCTGAGGGAAAGGACAGTCAAAACAGCAGAGTGCACATAGCATGCACCAGTGAGATTCCTGAAATTCTAGGTCCTGGACAGTATACAACCCCTTCTTTATAAAGCCATTACTCTCAGGAGTAGGAAAGATAACAGGCTTTCCTAACCCACAGAGGACAGAGACCTACATAAAATGCCAAGATGGAGGAATTCATCCCAAAAGAAAGAACAAAAAGGGCCACAGCCAGGGATCTAATTGAAATACATACAAGTAATATGTCTAATCCAGAATTTAAATAAAAAATTAAAATGATCCTAGCTACAGTTGAGAAAAGCATAGAAGACGGCAGGGAGTCCCTTGCTATAGACATAAAAGACCTAAAAACTAAAAACTAGTCAGGCAGAAATTAAAAATGCTTTAACTGAGATGCAAAACCCCCTGGATGTAATGACCATGAGGATGGGAGAATCAGAGGAAGGAATAAGTGATATAGAAGATAAAATTATGAAAAGTAATGAAGCTAAACAGAAGAGGGAAAGAAAAATATTGAACCACAAATGCAGACTTAAGGAAATTGGTGAATCCATAAAGCATAATAGTATTTACATCATAGGAGTCCCAGAAAAAGAGAAGGAAAAGGGACAGAGGTTTATTTGAGGAAATTATGCTTGATAACTTTCCGAATCTGGGGAAGGAAACAGACATCCAAATCCAGGAGGCAGAGAGAATGCCCATCAAAATCAAGCAAAAGCAAGCCAACACCAAGACACATCATAGTTAAATCTGCAAAATATAGAGATAAAGAAAAAATCCTAAAAGCAGCAAGAGAACAGAAATATCTAACTTACAAGGGAAGACAAATAAGGTTAGCAGCAGATCTATCTCCAGAAATTTGGCAGGCCAAAAGAGAATGACATGATATATTCAATGTGCTGAATAGGAAAAATATGCAGCCAAGAATACTCTATTCAGCAAGACTATTATTCAGAATAGATAGAGGGAAAGTTAAAGAGTTTTCTGGAGAAAACTGGGAACACTAAACCAGCCCTGCAAGAAATATTAAAGGGGACTCTTTGAATGGGAAAGAAAGACCAAAAGCAGAAATGATTATAAAGGAACAGAGAAAACCTCCATAAACACTGATTTTACAGGTCATAAAATGGCACCAAATTCATATCTATCAATAATCACTCTGAATGTAAATGGACTAAATGCTCCAATCAAAAGACATAGAGCATCAAAATGGATAAGAAAACAAGACCCATCTATATGTTGCCCACAAGAGACCCATTTTAGAATTGAAGACACCTCCAGATTGAAAGTGAGGGGATGGAGAACTACTTATCATGCTAATGGATGTCAAAAGAAAACTGGAGTAACCATGGTTATATTATACAAACTGGATTTTATTTGTTTTATATTTTTAATCATGTTTTTATTTATTTATTTACTTGACACGAAGAGAGATATCACAAGTAGGCAGAGAGGCAGGCAGAGAGAGGGGGAAGCAGGCTCCCTGCCAAGCAGAGAGCCTGATGTGGGGCTTGATCCCAGGACCCTGAGACCATGACTCAAGCCGAAGGCAGAGGCTTAACCCTCTGAGCCACCCAGACGCCCTGACAAATTGGATTTTAAACCAATGACTGTAACAAGAGAGGAAGAAGGGCACTATATTAAAATACATGGATTTATCCAACAAGAAGATCTAACAGTTGCAAATACTATGCCCCCAACTTGGGACTACCCAAGTATATAAAACAATAACAAACATAATGGAACTCACTGATAATAACACAACAATAGTAGGGAACTTTAACCCCCACTTACAGCAATGTACAGACCTAAACAGAAAATCAATGAGGAAACCATGGCTTGGAGTGACACACTGGACCAAATGAACCTAACAGATATATTCAGAACATTTCATCCTAAAGCAGCAGAATACACATTGTTTTTGAATGCACATGGAACATTCTCTAGAAGAGTTCACATATGGGGTCACGAATCAGCTTTAACAGGTACAAAAGGGCTGAAGTAATACCATGCATATTTTCAGACCACTACACTATGAAACTTAGTCAGCTATAAGAAAAGAAATTGGGAAAACTGAAAGACCACAAATACGTGGAGGTTAAAGAACATCCTACTAGGGATCCCTGGGTGGCTCCGTGGGTTAAGCATCCATCCTTGGCTCAGGTCATGATCCCAGGGTCTTGGGATTGAGCCCCCCATCAGGTTCCTTGCTCAGCAGGGAGCCTGCTTCTCCCTCTGCCTACTGCTCCTCCTGCTTGTGCTTGCTCTTTCTCTCTCTTTCTGAAAAATAAATAAATAAAATCTAAAAAAAAAAAAAAAAAAAGAGAAAGAAAGAAAGAAAGAAGAACATTCTACTAAAGAATGAATGGGACAACTAGGAAATTAAAGAAAAAAAGAAAAAAAAAATACATGGAAGCAAATGAAAATGAAAACACAATAGTCCAAAACATTTGGGATGCAACAAAAGCACTCATAAGAGAGAAGTTCATAGCAATACAGGCTTATCTCAAGAAGCAAGATAAGTCTCATATATACAACCTAACTTTACAGCTAAAGAAGCTAGAGAGGCAACACCAAATATAGCCTAAAGCCAGCCAAAGGGAAATAATAAAGATTAGAACAGAAACACATGATAAAAGACAACAATGACAACAACAACAAAAACCTAGTAGAAGAGATAAATGAAACTAGGAGCTAATTCTTTGAAAGAATTAATAAAATTGGTCAACCCCTAGCTGGACTTATCAAAAAGAAAAGAGAAAAGACCCAAATAAATAAAATCATGAATGGAAGAGAAGAGATCACAAGCAATACCACAAAAATACAATTATAAGAGAATATTTTGAAAAAAATATGTCAACAGATTGGGCAACCTGGAAGAGATGGATAAATGCCTAAAAACGTATAAACTACCAAAATTGAAACAGGAAGAGATAGAAAATTTGAACAGACCATTGACCAGGAAAGAAACTGAGTCAGTAATCAAAAATCTCCCCAAAAACAAAAGTCCAGAGCCAGATGGCTTCCCAGGGGAATTATACCAAACATTTAAAGACAAGTTAATAGCTATTCTTCTCAGGTTGTTTGAAAAAAAAAAAAAAAAGAAGAAGTGGAAGGAAAATTTCCAAACTCATTCCATGAAGCAAAACCAAAAAAGGACCTCACTTTAGTGGGGGTCTAATTCTCTTTAGAAGAGAATTATAGGCTGATATCCCTGATGGACATGATTGTAAAAATTCTCAGTGAGATATTAGCAAATCAAATCCAACAGTAAATTAAAGGAATTATTTAGCACTATCAATTGGGATTCATTCCTGGGCTGAAAAGATGGTTCAATATTTGAACATCAATCAGTGTAACACCACATTAATGAAATAAAGGATAAGAATCATATGATTCTCTCAATAGATTAACTGTCTTTTAACTTGCATGATATTTGATGAGAAATCTATTATGGGATTTTATTTTTGTTCCTTTGTATGGCATACATATTTTTCTCTGTTTCTAAGCTATTCTTTAGAACATTTGCTCCCATCAGTTTGAATATGATATTCCTAGGTACAATTTTTGTCATTGTCTGTTGTTTGTGTGTGTGTATGTGTGTGTGTGTGTGTGCGCGCGTGTGTGTGTTTTGTGTTTTTTTTGTTGTTGTATTTTTCCTATTTGGTGATCCCTGAACTTCCTGGATATGTGTTTGAGTGTCATTAATTTTGAAAAAGTCTTGGTTATTATATCTTTAAATATTACTCCTTCTTTGTTCTCTTCCAATTGTACACATATTATATTATTTCATAGCGTCTGACAGTATTAGGATGTTCCATTTTTCCCTTCTTCTATCTCATATTCACTTTGGTTTTCTCATTTCATTTTCAAGTTCACTAATTATCTCATCAGCTGTGATGGGTCTATCAATGAGGCCATTAAAAGCAGTCTTCCTCTGTTAACTGTGGTTTTTATTTTTGTTGTTTTCTATCACTTGTATTTGATTTTCTCTGATAGTTGCTTTCCCATTTCTGTGATAAAATTACCCATCTAATCTTACATTGTCCATCCTTCCCAGTAAGGCCATTAATAAATCAACCATAGTTATTTTAAATTCCTTGTCAGATAGTTACTACATCTGTATCATGTCTGTATCTATTTCTGCTGATTGTTTTGCCTCTAGACCATCTGGGTTTTTCTTTTTCCCTCCCTTTTGGTATATGTCATAATTTTTGTTTTTGAAAGTCAGACATGCTGTGCGAGATACTAGAGTTGAGACAATCAGTGGAAATCAGCACAGCTTTTTTTGCTAAATTTTTATTGTGGGAGTTTGGGTTGAACCTTTAGAAGTTTCAATGAGTTAAAAGTTTGTTGTTGCTATCATTTCTTTCACTGTATCACAGACTTCAAATTATTCTATTTCTCAACCTTGGCACCATTTACAGTTTTGACTAGATAAAAGTTTTTATGGAGAGGGGCACCTGGGTGGCTCAGTGGGTTAAGGCCTTTGCCTTCAGCTCAGGTTATGATTCCAGGGTCCTGGGATCGAGTCCCGCATCGGGCTCTCTGCTCCGCAGGGAGCCTGCTTCCACCCCCTCCTCTCTGCCTGCCTCTCTGCTTACTTGTGATCTCTGTCTGTCAAATAAATAAAATCTTTTAATTTTTTTTTTTTTATGGAGAGATTTCTAGTACATTCCAGGATATTTAGGAGCATTACTGGTTTCTAAGTGTTAGATGCAAATCTAAATAAATAAATAAATGAATAAATAAATAGGTAAAGCAAAATAAAATAAAATTGTCTGCAGATATAGCTAATTATACCCTGGGGAAAGGTAAGCAATCTACAGTTGAGAACCACTGCTCTTGCTGTAATCTTCTGTTTAGGTGGAAACTGGGTTTTTTAGCATTTCTTAATTTCTGTTCCAGCCTCAGTTTTAGATTGTTCTTTTTATGCTGTGTTCAGAGGAGATCTCTTTCCCACACTCAGTCCTCTCCTGACCAACTCCCTGAAGTACTTTGCTGTTATGTTATTTTATGCTGTTTAATCTGCCATTGTAGGAATCGGTATAAAAGTGATTTTTGTTGCTCTGATTAAGCTTTCATGTTAAAAAGGGGCTATGCCCCTGTGTCTTGTGGGTATGGCTTTTTCAGTATCCCAGACCTCCGTGGCTGTAGTGGTGAGACCAATATATGATACTTCCCCTTCTCTGGAGTAGGGAGTATGTACATGTATATGTGTGGGGGGTGTGTGTGCTTGGTGTGTGTGTTTCCCTCATTCCCTTTTCTGGGTTTCAGTGATTTTCACCAGCATCATAATTTCAATAGTATTTGTTGCCCTTTTTCTACAGATTAAGCCTTCAATTCCACAGAGTAGTGGGAGGGTCCAAATGTAGTGTCATATCCCTCCTGGAACTGCTGCTATTCTGCTCCTCTATGTCTCAATTACAAACAGCACTCTTTAATGGTATTTGTCAATCTTTTTGTTAATCATGTTGGAGTTGCTTTTTTAAAAAAAAATAAGTTGGTATAGAATCCCACAGTATCAGTATTTCATAAAGGTTATCTGCTTTTTTGTCAGTGCACATTTTCCATCTATTTATCCAAAAGTCCTCACTGATTTATATAAACTATGTTCAGTTGTGTGTACCCATGCAAACTGATACTCAGGTCTCACCTTTCTCTGCAAGTACTTGTCATCCCTTATAAATTGACTCATTTTTATTTGCCCTGTATCTCATAGAGTAAAGAAAAGTCATGAATTTGCACTGTGACAGAATTTTGTATGGATAGGAGCAGTGTTCTTTCCAGGTGTTTACCCCCTGAGAAAAAAACTAGAAGTCTGTCCAATAATTTATTAAAAACCATGACTTGCAATTTGATGAACATCAGTTGAATAATGGATGGTTATAATAGAAGCATTTTGAGATCAATGTTCCCACAACTCTGTGTGATCTTGGGCAATTGACGTTAGCCATCTATAACTGAATTTGCTCATCCGTGAGAAGGGGAAAATATCCTATATATCTTTAAAGAGTTGAGGAACTTCGGAAAAGTTACCAATCCATAGTAGGTTCTCAATGAATATTGATAAGCATTATTATCTAAGCTTGGTACCTAGCATTGGACCTTTAACCTTATTTAAACTCTTTTAAGTACATGCATTGTTTATCAATATTTTTAGAAATTAATTCATATATATAATTAATGTGAAATAATAAATCTATAGTTTGCTTTTTTCTTTTGTATTTAATAATTAATTATTGTAGTAATTATGAATTTTTATCAGTAATTATAAAAACGGAATGGAGAAAATATTCACAAATATAATGCGAGAGATGAGATTCTATGTATTTTACTAGTTATACCAAAATACTTTTGAAACCAAATATATCTTTTTAAATTTAGTACTTGAATCAGTTAGCAAAGCTTCAGTAGAACTAGAGTAGTCTTGTTCAAAAATTAAGTTCCCGACTTTTTTACTTACTTCCATTTATTTTTTTAAAGCAAATACATATCTCACCTTCTCAATTAATCCAGAATGAAAAATAAAATAGATTCTTATACAATACATCTTACTTTTAAACTGTGCCTTTTCTCCTCATTCCTTGTAAACTCTAAGTATTATTTAGAAATCTTTGAAACTACCTATATGAACACACTTTTAGAAGATTGTCCTAGGCTTTATATAGTAAATATTGGCCATCATCACATAATGTATTTTTTTCTTAACCAAAAAATTATCTCTTAAAAGCAAAACAAAGCAATTTTTGTATATATGTAGTACTTATAATATTATTGAAAATTTGTTTAGGTAATTGACTTTATTATGCCTATAAACAGTCTTATGGTACTTAAATAGAAATCATGAGTTATAAGTAGAGCATATTTTAATTCATATATTTGGTCACTAGCAGCTACTGTGTACTCACTGCTAAATATATCCAGGTTGACTGCATGAAATGAATTAATAAAAATTGTTGGTTGCTAAGCTTATCTCTAATGTGCTACATTAAATGCAGAAAGTTATGACTTTTTTTTCTATTTTATGCTTTTTATATGAATAAGCCTTATTATTTGCTTTACTGCACAGTAATCAAGAGTGTGAATTAAAGAAAGGATAAGACATAGTAAAATCTTTGGATATCATCAAAATCATTGGCAATATTTGCTTATAAGTAAAACCCAGGATAAGCTAATCCCTAAAATAAAAATTGGCACTGGATTTTTATTTCTATCCACCAATATTTCTAATGGTTTGAAGTAACACCTTTCCTAAGGCTAATACCATTAGTCTATAATTTTTAATGAGTTATAATGTCCAACTAATATTATCTAGTTCCACAGAGTTGAATTCCATGGAGTCTTCCAAATAAATAGAATTTTTTTTCATGTAAATATAAAGTTGTACATTGTGCAGATTAGTTACATTTGTATGACATATTGTGAAACAGGTAGAAATCAGACAATCCCAAGTTAACTTTTTTTTTTTTTTTTTAACATCTGAGAAGAGAAACAGAAGGTACCTACTTTTGTTTGATAGGTCCTTTAAATTCTCAGGTACATACATATTTCAATTTTTAAAAAGGGTAAAATATTGTATAACAAGTATCTCTATTTCAGTTAGTAAAACCCCCATTCTCCACTACAATTTTAACTACTGAACATTGTAACAACTACATTTCCAAGAGTGAAGGTACAATTTGCTCCAGTTCAAACATAATTTATTAGCCACCCTTTATAGGCCATTAAGAGTTTGACATGGATAAGTGTACTAAAAGCATTTTGAAGTTGCTGAAAGCAATATACTGTGCCCACCATACATTTTATTATAGCTCCAAGATAACAGGTTTCTTGTGGTAATAATAATAGTCATAATAAAATACATTGATAAGAATGTTACAGTTTTCATTGGGAAAAATAACATACTGTGGATTTAAGTAAGAAAGTAACAGTATTCTATTTCCATTGTTCCATATTTTTTCCAAATTGCATTGCAGTCATGTAAATGTTATTTTACACAAAATAATATATTTTATTTTCTCTCATACATTAGTGTTTTGTTACTATAAATAGAGGACAATCATGAACTATATAATCATAAGGAAGAGGAATTCCATTTTGCTTAAGGAAAGGTGTACAGACCTCTGCTGGGTTTTAATCATTCATAAAAATATTTATTAATAAAATATTTCCTCACTAAGCCTAGGGTCATTAGAGCTATTACATCTATGAATAAAACACATACAGGCTAGGGTGTAATCACTCAGCTTAAAAGATGATATGTAACTTCCTGTTTACATAGTAATTAGTGAATTTTTGTTTAAATTTCAGTAAAACATATTTTATAACTGTTGTATTTCACATATCCATAGATAATATTCACTATTACTTTTATTCAAAGCAGGACTACTTTAATTGTTCTAAGTTTATTCTTCATAACTGTTTATATATACTGATTTGAAATTCCCATAATTTGCCCTCCTAATTTAAATAGAGCTTAACAACTCTCAGATATGCTTATCTGAAAAGTTTATATTGGAATCATAATGATATGTAATGTTTTGATCAACAAAGTACATATATTTGCTATATTTTGGAAAGAACATGAAAATACAAAAGAATACCATGAATACTGGATTTTAGCTATAAACAATATATCCATTCCAACTAAAAGATATACCATATCAAAGTATGGCCTTTATTTAAGGATAACTTAAGAAAAGTATGTATTAAAACAGGGAGTTAGGGTGATTCTGAGATTTAATTGATACTGGGAAGCTGTACATTCCATGTATAAATATAATTTTGAATTTGTAGCATAAGGCATATCAATAAAAATAATAAAGTTTCCACTTAGATTCCTCAAATATAAAAATTATATTTTCTAAGTGTCTAGTTCTTAGGGAAGGTATAGGGTGAGCTTTACTGTTTTGACTAGGCAATGACCATATGTTCCTTAGTTTCAGTAAAAATTAAGATGTTTGATTAACAACAAAATTATGGCAATCAAATAAATTTTTATTTATAATTACTAAAGCACCTGTAGTCTGTAAGCATAACCATCTTTATCATCAAGAGTCATCAGCATTAACAAATATTTCCCTCAAACTAATTAATAAATTAGATAAAATATGTAGTTTCACTTTGACCTTATGGAATTTTATTAATACTTATTAGATATTTCTAACATCTTTATTTAAATGCAAAATAGTATTGCATTACATTGACAGACTCCCAAGTTTTAGATATGAAAAGAATTATAAATACATACAATATGTGTATTGGAATGAAGGCATGAAGGTTAGATAAAGCATTTTCTATGGAAAAAGTAGAAGATATATAAAAGAATTATAACAATAGCAAACTATATGAATAAGTTATGAATTTGCATGACAGTTTGCATGTATGATATACATAATCAGATATAAAGTAATAAAACTACTTTGGTTTGGTATCATGTGACCATTTTTTATTTTATTTTATTATTTTTTTGTGTAGTTATAATTTTAAATTTAAAAGTTAATGAAATATGAATTAAACATATTCATTAAACTCCCTAAGTTAACAAGATTAGTTAGGGGAAGAATTTGAATCAGAATTTACATTTCCTGTTTGTGTTTAAAAACATATTTATTTTTACTTTCCAACTTATCCTATATAAAGCACTCATTTTTGTATATTTACTAGAATAATGGTGTTAACTTAAGATAATGTTCAGTTACCTATGGTTTTGTCTACAGAATATCTATCATGATAACAAAGATAATTACTGAAATTAAAATATATGTTTATTCCATGCATGTTTGCTATCATAGACATTTTGGCTTACATGCCATTTTGCCCAGAAGCATATTACATTTTTGGCTTTCTGCTAATGATCAGCATGTGTTATTTAGCAGAAAATTGCCTTGATTTTTTTCCCAGAAAGTAAACCAAAACTATATAAATGAACAATATCAGTATAGTTGGCTTGTAAAGCCTTAAAAGAGCCCATATTGTATGCTATAATTATTATTTCTACAAAAAAATCTAAAACATGCATCAGCGTTTTTGTGGGCCAAGACAATTAAGATCTGTTCAATTTTGTCCTTGTCTCAATATGTGATTAAAGCTAGATTTACTTTCTTTCAGCTGGTCACATTTCTGAGTCAGTACAATTTTTTGAATGAATAATGCATCAACTTAAATTAGTTACATTAAAAAAATCATTTCAAGAATGCAAACTAAACATCACCTTCAACAGATTCAGAGTCTTGGAAGACTTTGGAATGCATATCATAATAGAAATGCACAGCAGTTCTTGCAAATAAACTTACCCATAATGCCCTCCCCAAACTTTGCTTCTTCTCTTTAAAAAAAGAGGTTGAGTTTGAACTCATTATCACAGACCTTTTAGTTGTTTTGTGATCTTTCAGTCTGACTTTGTTCACTTTTATGTTTCCGTATTCAAAATGCTATAGCAAAGGTAAGCACGGTATCTGATATTTTAGTTTGTTTTATTTTAACTTCAATGAAGTAATAGCACATCTTTTTTTTTTAATTTTTTCTCAGTAAAATAAAATATTAATCAAGATCAGTGAGTTGTAGTCTAAAAATGAGCTTTAATATTAATACCGTACATTAGGAAAGGCAGTGCTTAGGATGCTAGGTGTTCCTATGGTTTTATTCTGTCTGTGACATTAGTTAGCTTTGCCATTTTGAGTTAATCTGATGTTTTATCAGGGAAGCAGTTAAAGCTATTAAACCAGCAGAATGAACTAGAATATAAAGTATAAACCTAGAAAATAGCAAATCCCCCTTTTTTCTGGATATGCTAGTAATTGTATAAAGAAATTAGTTGATACTTTTAAAATTCTCTAAGCCATTCTGTGAAACTAAACAAATATATTTAGTATGAAAATGCCAAATCCTGAGCCACTATCTTACCTGTATGCATACAGTCTCTATACTCAAAATTTTAAGTGGTATATATTAGTATTTCCTATATTATGGAGAATTTATAAGAACATATCGGTATTTCTCAACAGTTGACAATGAGTAAATTAGACACACATCAACTTACCTAGAAATTACATGAATATGTGTATCTGATTGAAGAAGGTGATACAAGGGATTATTTTTCTAAGGACTATTTGAAAATTCATTCTTTATAAGATTACTGGTGCCTCAGAAGGGATTTTATGCCCCTCCAGGTATCTCTACAGAATAGCATAACCACATGACCCTGTGTACTGACTGAGCAAACACGTACAAAAGAGATGAAAAAATATGGTTTTGTTCCATTTGATCCCAAAGACCATAGGTTTTTTTGTTTGTTTGTTTGTTTTTGATTCTTTGGAAAGAATCAGCTAAATTTTGTATGGACTATTTGAATGACATTCTTTGCAATAACAGCTAAAAAAAAAGACTGACCTGTGATTGGTAGAACCACTGGAAAGACATTGTATCTTAAGGTTTTAAAGCCTCTGGTTCAATTAGTGAAATAGCAGGAAAGTTCAGCTGCTGGACTCAAGTAGATGGTATGAAGCTTGCTAAGGGAAACTTGAAAGCCTGCATTAATATTCTCTGAAATGTAATCAGAAATAGGGCTTGGGAGCTTATCCCACCGTGTTTGCCAAGTTGAATATTGCTTGAGACCTGATGTAGGAATTACTGTTATGTAATATGTAGACAAGAAAGAAAGAAAGAAAAAGATTGAAAGGTCAAAGGAATTTGTTGCCTTTCTCCTCTCAAACAGTTTAGTCTTCTAAAACCTACATTTCCTGGTATCACAAAGTGAATTATGCAGTGAGGGGGTGGGGGAAGCCCCTCCCAGAAGCCTTATGGCAAACCTGAAACTATTTTAGGTCTGACATTTCCTGTAGCTGAATCTGATGAGAAACAGATCAAAGTCAAGGTGAATGTTATTCCTCACTTCCCCATAAGAATCGGAGTTAGATTTAGTAGCAATCGAAACAAAAAACAAAAACTTCCTACCACCAATCGGACAGAGAGATCAACCAAGACCATCTAAGCTTATGAAAGACATAGACACTGTTGCCTTTTTAAAAATTTTACATTGACCACTATACAGTTTTGACGGTTTCTATTGAAGAAATTAGATGATATCCCAAACTAGGTGAACCCATTGCATATATATTCACTGTTAGGTACTCTCCACTTATATGCCTTTTTTTTTTTCTCTCTTCCATGGAAAAATTATATTTCAGTGGACAAGATAAGGTTTCTCAAGAATACTAACTGTAAGGAGACTGTAAGTTCTCATTCATTTCCCATCCCTTGATATTCCCCTCACTCAGAATTAGTTTTCTGTTTGCTGCCAAGTTGGAAATAATGTCATTAACTCTTTAATTTAAAATATTCAAAGTATGCATGTTTATATTAGATGATCCCTTAGTGCATGTTTCCATTTATTTAAGTGACAAAATAATGGGTAGAAAATAAATCTCCAGCCACATAAAATTTTGCTATTGATACCAGATATACAAATTAAATTAAGAAATTTAATCATTCATCTCTCTTTGTGAAATTGAAATAAATATCCTAGATTAATTATCTAATTATATAATTAGATACCTTTGTTTTTGTCTGCAATATTATAGGCATCTAGGGCAGTAAAGTTTTTTTTTTCTTTCTTTCTTTCTTTGTTTTTGTAAGGATTTTTATTTAAAATGATAGTATGCAAAGAAATCCAGCCAAGACCAAGTTCATGTACTAAGGAGAACAGCAGAAATCCAGAGGAGGAGAAAGCAAAGCATGGAATTCATGGCTTTCTCCCCATGATTCCTTAGTCTTGCAGTTAACTTAATATTTTTTTTAATTTTATTTTTTTTCTTCTTCTAATTTTTTAACTTTTACCATTTCCTCTTTTAACGTTTTTTAACTAGTTTATCTTAACAATACATTTCATTAAAAATAATAATAATAGGGGCGCCTGGGTGGCTCAGTGGGTTAAGCCTCTGCCTTCAACTCAGGTCATGATCTCACGGTCCCGGGATCGAGCCCCACATCGGGCTCTCTGCTCGGCAGGGAGCCTGCTTCCTCCTCTCTCTCTACCTGCCTCTCGGTAGGGAGCCTGCTTCCTCCTCTCTCTCTACCTGCCTCTCCTCTCTGCCTACTTGTGATCTCTGTCTATCAAATAAATAAATAAAATCTTTAAAAAAAAATAATAATAATAATAACAATCTTTTTTGAACCTTCATTATTATAGTCATATTTTATCCTTCATTGTATCTAACGTTATTTTTTGTACACACATAGGGTTTTTTCTTCTAAAAAATTTGGGGTACAACTTATTCTAATAGATCAAAATATGCCCTAAATCTAGCTCCGGGCTTGTTCTAGTTTCCAGCCCAAGCAAAATCTCTCCACTTTCTTTTTCTTTATTCTCCCAACCAACTTACTTTATCAACTCCTTTTTTAGAAATTAAAAAAAAAAAATTTTCATCTTTATAGGCATATTCCATCCCTTCATTGTGTTTACCCTTATATGTATTTTTCATTCCTTAAAAATTTGGGAGGTAGTTTCTTCTAAGAGACCAAAATACTCCCAAAATTAAGTGGGTGACCCTGTTCTAGTCACCAGTCTAATATATATATAAATTTTTCTTTTTTATATATTTTTAAAATTTGCTTTTTTTTTTTTATTTTTCTTTCTGAACTTCTTTTTCCCCATTTCTCCCACCATGATTTGGGGTCTCTTCTGATTTGGCTAAAGTGCATTTTCCTGGGGTCTTTGCCACCCTTTTAGTATTTTATTTGCTCCTTCATATATCCTTATCTGGACAAAATGACAAGGTGGAAAAATTCACCACAAAAAAAAGAACAAGAGGCAATACCAAAGGCTAGGGACCTAATCAATATGGACATTGGTAATATGTCAGATCTAGAGTTCAGAATGACGATTCTCAAGGTTCTAGCTAGGCTCAAAAAAGGCATGGAAGATATTAGAGAAACCCTCTCTGGAGAGATAAAAGCCCTTTCTGGAGAAATAAAAGAACTAAAAACTAACCCAGTTGAAAACAAAAAAGCTATTAATGAGGTGCAATAAAAAATGGAGGCTCTTACTGCTAGAATAAATGAGGCAGAAGAAAGAATTAGTGACATAGAAGACCAAATGACAGAGAATAAAGAAGTTGAGCAAAAGAGAGACAAACAAATACTGAACCACAAGGGGAGAATTTGAGAGATAAGTGACACCATAAGACAAAACAACATTAGAATAATTGGGATTCCAGAAGAAGAAGAAAGAGAGAGGGGAGCAGAAGGTATATTGGAGAGAATTATTGTAAAGAATTTCTCTAATATGGCAAAAGGAACAAGCATCAAAATCCAGGAGATACTAAGAATGCCCCTCAAAATCAATAAGAAAAGGTCCACACCATGTCAACTGATAGTAAAATTTACAAGTCTTAGCAACAAAGAGAAAATCCTGAAAGCAGCCCAGGAAAAGGAGACTGTAATATACAATGATAAAAATATTAGATTGGCAGCAGACTTATCCACAGAGACCTGGCAGGCCAGAAAGAACTGGCATGATATATTCAGAGCACTAAATGAGAAAGACATGCAGCCAAGAATACTATATCCAGCTGGGCTATCATTGAAAATAGAAGGAGACATAAAAAGCTTCCAGGACAAACAAAAACTGAAAGAATTTGCAAACACCAAACCAGCTCTACAGGAAATATTGAAAGGGGTCCTCTAAGCAAACAGAGACCCTAAAAGTAGTAGATCAGAAAGGAACAGATAATATACAGTAACAGTCACCTTACAGGCAATACATTGGCACTAAACTGATATCTCTCAATAGTTACCCTGAATGTTAATGGGCTAAATGACATAATCAGAAGACACAGGGTATCAGAATGGATAACAAAACGAAACCCATCAATATGCTGCGTACAAGAACTAATTTTAGACCCGAAAACACCTCCAGATTTAAAGTGAGGGGGTGGAAAACAATGTACCATTCTCATGGACATCAGAAGAAGGCTGGGGTGGCAATCCTTATATCAGATCAATTAGACTTTAAGCCAAAGACTATAATAAGAGATGAGGAAGGACACTATGTCATACTCAAAGGGTCTGTCCAACAAAAAGATCTAACAATTTTAAATATCTATGCCCCTAACATGGGAGCAGCCAACTATAGAAACCAATTAATAACAAAATCAAAGAAACACATCAACAATAATGCAATAATAGTAGGGGACTTTAACACTCCCCTCACTGAAATGGACAGATCATCCAAGCAAAAGGTCAACAAGGAAATAAAGGCCTTAAATGACACACTGGACCAGATGGACATCACAGATATATTCAGAACATTTCATCCCAAAGCAACAGAATAAACATTCTTCTCTAGTGCACATGGAACATTCTCTAGAATAGATCAGATCTTGGGTCACAAATCAGGACTCAACAGGTATCAAAAGATTGGGATCATTCCCTGCATATTTTCAGACCACTATGCTCTGAAGCTAGAACTCAATCACAAGAGGAAATTTGGAAAGAACACAAATACATGGAGACTAAACAGCTTCCTTATAAAGAATGAATGGGCCAACCAAGAAATTAAGGAAGAATTGAAAAAAATCATGGAAACAAATGATAATGAAAACATTTCAAAATCTGTGGGACACAGCAAAGGCAGTCCTGAGAGGAAAATATATAATGGTGCAAGCCTTTCTCAAGAAACAAGAAAGGTCTCAAATACACAACCTAACCCTACACCTAAAGGAGCTAGAGAAAGAACAAGAAAGAAAGCCTAAACCCAGTAGGAGAAGAGAAATCATAAAGATCAGGGCAGAAATCAATGAAATAGAAACTTAAAAAACAATAGAACAAATCAACAAAACTAGGATCTGGTTCTTTGAAAGAATTAATAAGATTGACAAACCCCTGGCCAGACTTATCAAAAAGAGAAAGAACCCAAACAAATAAAATCATTAATGAAAGAGGAGAGATCACAACCAAAACCAAAGAAATACAAACAATTATAAGAATATATTATGAACAACTCTATGGCAACAAATTTGACAATCTGGAAGAAATGGATGCATTTCTGGAGACATATAAACTACCACAACTGAACCAGGAAGAAATAGAAAACCTGAACAGACATATAACCAGTAAGGAGATCGAAATAGTCATCAAAAATCTCCAAACAAAAAAAAGCCCAGGGCCAGAAGGCTTCCCCAGGGAATTCTACCAAACATTTAAAGAAGAATTAATACTTATTCTCCTGAAACTGTTCCAAAAAATAGAAATGGAAGGAAAACTTCCACACTCATTTTATGAGGCCAGCATCACCTTGACCCCCAAACCAGACAAGGATCCCATCAAAAAAGAGAATTACAGACCAATATTCTTGATGAACACAGATGCAAAAATTCTCACCAGAATACTAGCCAATAGGATCCAACAGTACATTAAAAAGATTATTCACCACGACCAAGTGGGATTTATTCCAGGGCTGCAAGGTTGGTTCAACATCTGCAAATCCATCAATGTGATACAATACATTAATAAAAGAAAGAACAAGAACCATATGATACTCTCAATAGATGCTGAAAAAGCATTTGACAAAGTGCAGCATCCCTTCCTAATTAAAACTCTTCAAAGTGTAGGATAGAGGGCACATACATCAATATCATCAAAGCCATCTATGAAAAACCCATCGCAAATATCATTCTCAATGGAGAAGAACTGAAAGCTTTTGCACTAAGGTCAGGAACATGGCAGGGATGTCCATTATCACCACTGCTGTTCAACATAGTACTAGAAGTCCTAGCCTCAGCAATCAGACAACAAAAAGAAATTAAAGGAATCCAAATCAGCAAAGAAGAAGTCAAACTATCACTTTTTGCAGATGATATGATACTATATGTGGAAAACCCAAAAGACTCCACTCTAAATCTGCTAGAACTTGTACAGGAATTCAGAAAAGTGTCAGGATATAAAATCAATGCACAGAAATCAGTTGCATTTCTCTACACCAACAACAAGACAGAAGAAAGAGAAATTAAGGAGTCAATCCCATTTACAGTTGCACCCAAAACCATAAGATACCTAGGAATAAACCTAACAAAAGAGGCAAAGAATATATACTCAGAAAACTATAAGGTACTCATGAAAGAAACTGAGGAAGACACAAGGAAATGGAAAAATGTTCCATGCTCCTGGATTGGAAGAATAAATATTGTGAAAATGTCCATTCTACCTAAAGCAGTCTACACATTTAATGCAATCCCTATCAAAATGCCATCTTTTTTTTTTTTTTCAAAGAAATGGAACAAATAGTATTAAAATTTATATGGAACCAGAAAAGACCTTGAATAGCCAGAGGAATATTGAAAAAGAAAGCCAAAGTTGGTTGCATCACAATTCCGGACTTCAAGCTCTATTACAAAGCTGTCATCATCAAGATGGTGTGGTACTGGCACAAAAACAGACACATAGATCAATGGAACAGAATAGAGAGCCCAGAAATAGACCCTCAACTCGATGGTCAACTAATCTTCAACAAAGCAGGAATGAATGTCCAATGGAAAAGAGACAGTCTCTTCAACAAATGGTGTTGGGAAAATTGGATAGCCATATGCAGAAAAATTAAATTGGACCATTTCCTTACACTACACATGAAAGTAGACTCAAAATGGATGAAGGACCTCAATGTCAGAAAGGAACCCATCAAAATCCTTGAGGAGAACACAGGCAGCAACCTCTTCGACCTCAGCCACAGCAGCTTCTTCCTGGGAACATCGCCAAAGGCAAGGGAAGCAAGGGCAAAAATCAACTATTGGGATTTCATCAAGATCAAAAGCTTTTGCACAGCAAAGGAAATAGTTAACAAAACCAAAAGACAACTGACAGAATGGGAGAAGATATTTGCAAATGACATATCAGATAAAGGGCTAGTATCCAAAATCTATAAAGAGCTTAGCAAACTCAATACCCAAAGAACAAATAATCCAATCAAGAAATGGGCAGAGGACATGAACAGATATTTCTGCAAAGAAGACATCCAGATGGCCAACAGACACATGAAAAAGTGCTCCACATCACTCAGCATCAGAGAAATACAAATCAAAACCACAATGAGATACCACCTCACACCAGTCAGAATGGCTAAAATTAACATCAGGAAATGACAGATGCTGGCGAGGATGCAGAGAAAGGGGAACCCTCCTACACTGTTGGTGGGAATGCAAGCTGGTGCAGCCACTCTGGAAAACAGCATGGATGTTCCTCAAAAAGTTGAAAATAGAGCTACCCTACGACCCAACAATTGCACTACTGGGTATTTACCCTACAGATACAAACGTAGTGATCCAAAGGGGCACGTGCACCCAAAT
Organism: Martes martes; assembly: GCF_963455335.1. Taxonomy (NCBI): domain Eukaryota; kingdom Metazoa; phylum Chordata; class Mammalia; order Carnivora; family Mustelidae; genus Martes; species Martes martes. Next base: position 20,563,150 of record NC_137888.1, on the reverse strand, counting down.
GTTTATAGCAGCAATGTCCGCAATACCCAAACTATGGAAAGAACCTAGATGTCCATCAACAGATGAATGGATAAAGAAGATGTGATAGATATACACAATGGAATCCTATGCAGCCATCAAAAGAAATGAAATCTTGCCATTTGCGATGATGTGGATGGAACTAGAGGGTATCATGCTTAGCGAAATAAGTCAATCAGAGAAAGACAACTGTCATATGATCTCCCTGATATGAGGAAGTGGAGATGCAATGTGGGGGTTTGGGGGGTAGGAAAAGAATAAATGAAACAAGATGGGATTGGGAGGGAGACAAACCATAAGTGACCTTTAATCTCACAAAACAAACTGAGGGTTGCTGGGGGGAGGGGGACCAGGAGAGGGGGGTGGGGTTATGGATATTGGGGAGGGTATGTGCTGTGGTGAGTGCGTGGAGTGTGTAAACCTGGCAATTCACAGACCTGCACCCTGGGGATAAAAATACATTATATGTTTATTAAAAAAAATTTAAAAATTAATTAAAAAATAAATAAAATAAAATAAAATGATAGTATGCATACTGTTTCAGACAATGGAATCCCAAGAATAAATCATTATAAAATTATGCAAAAAATATAAGTAGTAGAAAATGTGGATAATGGAAAATGACTATTTCTCTATTTCTAGAATCCTTCCAACAGATTTTATACAGGTAAATTAAGTATATACATGTACCCACACAAACTCTATAAGTATGTGTGTTTTTTTTAATAAGAAAGTGGATCTTTAGATAGTAAATAAGTAAATTACTATAAAATATTGAATTTCATACAATGTTAAAAGCAATACATAGTGACGCCTGGGTGGCTCAGTTGGTTAAGCGGCTGCCTTCGGTTCAGGTCATGATCCCAGCGTACTGGGATTGAGTCCCACATCGGGCTCCTTGCTTGGCGGGGAGCCTGCTTCTCCTTCTGCCTCTGCCTGCCACTCTGTCTGCCTGTGTTCGCTCGCTCCCTTTCTCTAACAAATAAATAAATTAAAAAAAAAATATATATATATATATATTTTTTCAGGTTCTTTTTTCTCAACTAAATTTAGATAGTGAAGCCATCACTTACAGCTCTTAGAAGCTTGTATGATGAAGACTAATTCAGTTATACCCTAAAAGTCTAAAGAAAATTAGAAGACTAACAGTAAGAGCATTTGGCAGAACTTTCCAGAATTCTTTAGCACTGTAAAAGATATTTACATACCAAAGTCTGGCCACTTATTTCTATTTTTTGCATATTACAAATAAGCAATAGTAGTAGAACATGGCATACCTTGATGCTTGATATTAGATTGGAAGGATACCATATACACTGAGCCATATAACTGGAAAGAATGCCATTCATCTAGGACAACACAACAGAGACAAGGAAAGGATAATGATGTCTGTGGGAGGAGATATGGAGTTTCTAATTTGAAGCAATCAAGACTTTAACAATATACATTTAATGAACTTAAGTAAACCCATAAATTAAAAAAATACATTTATTTTAATGACATTGGTTGATTTAATTGGTTAAATAATTTTGCTGTTATGTACCATAATTTTAAAATTAGATCAGTATATTCAGATCAAGTAAATATTCCAAGTCTCTACATAGGCACAGATTTTTTTTTTTTTTTTTGAGAGAGAGGAGAGAGAACAAGACCATGACTTGGGGAAGAGGCAGAGGAAGAGGGAGACAGAATCTTAAGGAGGCTCCCCCGTTCAGCATAGACACCAATGCAGGGCTCCATCTCACGACCCTGAGATCATGACAGGAGCAGTAATCAAGGATCAGACACTCAGGAGACTGAGCCACTCAGGCCCCACAGTAGGCATAGATTATAATCTAACTCAAAAGAAAAAGTGGACAACTGGATCATATTTTTGTTACTGATTCAATTTTTAATAAGTGATTTGCATTAGTTTTTAAAATCACGTCCACAAAAAAAGCAAAGTACAAATCCTCCTTATTCTGAAGACTTTGCAACGTGCTTCTCGGCTTGAAAAAACATTTCTCAGAATTTCCTTTCCTCTTATGTTTCGGTTGGTGCAGGCTACAGGGAGATTTCCTCTGGAGAGCCAGAGTGCAGAAGGGAGGCCCCAACCACATAATACAACTCACTTGTGGATGATCAATGTGTTGTCAGGAAGTAGCCGCTATGCCCCATTTGTTCTCTCTTCCAGATTTCCTCCAGTTTATCTGATGCGTGGGTGGTTTGTTTTGTTCAGTGTCATCTGCAGGATCCCAGGATTCTTTAGGATATCTTCGTCCCCAAGGTCAGAGGGAAAAACCATAGGGGACGAAAGATCAGTGGTTTACAGGACTGAGAGTGAAGGAAGGGGTTTTCCCCAATAGATCATGAGTAACTTTTCACAATGATGAAAATATTATAACTACTGATTGCATGATTGCATGACATGTATTTTTCAAAGTCATCAATTTACTTTTTTAAAAGTGGTAAATTCCATGGTATGTAAATGAGAACTTAACAATTCTCACACAAAAATAAGAAAACACAGAGGAATAAATAATTTGACTCCTCTGGAAACTACAAAACCAAATTAAGGTAATTGTGAAATGGTGGGGCACCTGGGTAACAAAGTCATTTGAACATCTGACTCTGGGTTTTGGCTCAGGTCATGATCTCAGGATCCTGGGATGGAGCCCTGGGTCAGGCTCCATGCTCAGCAGGGAATCTGCTTGGGATTCTCTCTTCTTTTCCTTGTGCCCCTCCCCACTGCTTTCTCCCTCTCTCTCTGTCTCTCTCTCTCTCTCTCTCAATTAAATAAATAAATCTTTAAAAAAAGATAATTGTGAACGTTATAACAAAAATTTTGTATGGCAGACCATGTCAGTTTGCTATTTATTTGGTATGCTTCCTAATTTTTATGTTTTATAACTGGGTATAAAATAAAATAAGCATGGGTGATTTCATTTTCAAAGTTTCATGCTTGAATTCAAGTATCTCAAATCAATAACAAGCTATTATAAATGCAAATGCACACACACGTTTGTATGCTTACACAAGTGTCATGTAATGTATAGATGTATATATTTAATTTCAAACTGATGACTATCAGTATTTTAATTGGGAATTAGTTTCTTACTCGAAAAGATAATGTACTGTAAAATTGCATAAAACAAACTTGTTATGAGATTGAGTGATGATTATGTGTTCTGACAATTATTTATAAAGCATTTATGTTTACCAAAATGATAGGCACTTTACTTACTATATTCAATATTGAAATTAACCCAAATTAAGAGAGTTATTTGTTCTCTGAATTTGGAAATATCTGCTGAACCTCAGTGCCATCATCTATATATAATGAGAGATTTACTAAAAGATATGTAAAATCCCTTACCACCTTCAAACCCCAAGTAAATGAAAATGTAATATGAATTACTCTTATCTCACCTTTTATAATAAGTATTCAACAAATTTCTTATGTTGAAATTAATCTGGTTTGTTTTGAATGAACAGTACTAAATTAAGTATTACTATAAAACTTCCTGACAATTTGGTCCTTTATTTTTCTATTTTCCAATTTGAATGTATATCCAACAACTAGATTTATCATTTCTACTATATTTTGCCTATGTCACTAGTTTTCATTCTGATTTAACATTACATTATCTCTAATTATCTTTTCTCTTCTACTAGCACTCATTTTTAACTTATAGTCTATCTTCCACTGATATACTATTTCAATTATAGTATAAGACCTTCAAAATAATGTACTTTTTTGTCTCCTTACTGAAAATAGTGTTTTGTCATGATTTTTACTTTTAATACATTATAAACCTTATTCTATATCTTTGCTATTTTTATTAAAAATTACTCTTTATTTATTTTTTTAAAGATTTATTTATTTGAGAAAAGATAGTGTGTTAATGGGGGCAGAAAGAAAGGGAGAGCGAGAACTTCAAGCAGACTCCTCTCTAAGCCCAGAGCCCAACACAGGGCTCCATCCCCCAGACCCTGAGATCATGACCTAAACCAAAACCGAGGGTCAGCTACTTAAACAATTCAGCCACCCAGGCACCCATAAAATATTGTCCTTTAAAAAGATGGAAATAATTACCAAAACTCTTATATGTTTAATCTTGTAGTTACCATTTTAAGTGTCCATAATTTATTTTTTATTAAGGATTCCTATTTTTATCTGGTATCTTTTATTTTTTTTGTCTGAAGAATTTCTTTTGAAACTTATTATACTTACAGAAGCTTGCTATTCTTTCATTTTTTATGTATCTGATAGTGCTTTTGTTTCATTTTAGTTTTTTTTTTAAATTTTTTAATTTATTTTTTCTTTCTTTTTTTTTTTTTTTCTTTTTTTGGTATGTTCGATTAGCCAACATATAGTACAACATTAGTTTCTGATGTGTTCGACAATTCATTAGTTGTGTCAGTGCTCATCACAAGTGCCCTCCTTAATACCCATCACTTGTTGCCCCATACCCTCACCCCATGCCATCCACTTTAAAACCCTCAGTTTGTTTCCCAGAGTCCAGAGTCTCTCATGGTTTGTCTCCATCTCTGATTTCTTCTCCTTCAGTTTTCCCTCCTTCTTCTATGGTCTTCTGTACTATCCCTTATGTTCCACATATGAGTGAAGCCATACAATAATTGTCTTTCTCTGCTTGACTTATTTCACTTAGCATTATCCCCTCCATTTCCATCTGTTTTTTAAATTTATTATTTTTATTTTTAAAATATTTATATATTTATTTATTTAAGAGAGAGTGAAAAAGCCTGTGTGTGCATGACCAAGTGGGGAGGGGCAAAGGCAGAGGGAGAAGCCTGACTCCCTGCTTTCCTACCTGGGATCCCTATGTGGGACTCCGTCCCAGGACTCTGGGATCATGATCAGAGCTGAAGGCAGATGCTTAACCGACTGAGCCACCCAGGTGCCCTCATTTTTGTCTTTTTTAATTTTTTTTTTAAGATTTTATTTATTTATTTGAGAGACAGTGAGAGAGAACATGAGAGGGGAGGTCAGAGGGAGAAACAGACTCCCCATGGAGCTTGGATCTCAATGCGTGACTTGATCCTGTGACTTCAGGATCATGACCTGAGCTGAAGGCAATTGCTTAACCAGCTGAGCCACCTAGGCATCCCTCATTTTTGCCTTTTAAAAGATACTTCATATGGATATATTCTAGATTGAAAGTTTTATTTTTCCATTCAGTACTTTAAAAATTAAACTCAAAGAAAATTTTTGAAATATTTCTCATTAGAGATCTCTTGTCATTCTTATGCTTTTTCCCCCTGCATGTATCTTTTTCTACACTTTAAACATCTCTTTTTATTATTACTTTTCAGTTTTGTTTTGATATGCCCTCCTGTAGGCTTTTTTTCTTCATGTTTTCTTGGGATTGGAGTTCTTTAAGCTGTTGAAACTTTGACTTTGTGGTTTTCATCAAATTTGGAACATTTTCTGCCATTATTTCTTCAAATGCTTTTTCTGTCCTACCTCTCTCTCTCCTTCCTTTAGGAATTTTAATTTTACTCTGATTTGAAGTTATCCTTCAGCATACTGATGCTTTATTTTTCTTAATTCCCTTTTTCTTTATATTTCATTTTGGATAATTTATGCTGATGTTTTCAGGTCCTTTTTTTTTTTTTTTTAAATATGTACTTCCTACATTACTGTTAATTCAGTTTGGTACATTGTGACTTTTATCTCTTGAAGTTTAATATTATGTTATTTTAGGGAGAAAGTGAGTATGAGTGGGAGGGGCAGAGGGAGAGAATCTCATGTGGACTCCGTGCTGAGGATAGAGCATGAACATGAGATCATGACCTTAGCCAAAACCAAGAGACTGACCCTTAACCAACTCAGCCACCCAAGTGCCCCAGCAATACAGTTTTAATAATAACTTCAATGTCTACCTAAAATGTCTACTAACTCTAATATTTCTGTCAGTTCTAGGTCACTTTCTATTGATTTATGTACCTCACTATTATGAGACATGAAAGAATTTTCCTGTTTTGGTTTTTCTTTCTTTCTTTCTTTCTTTCTTTTTTTTTTTTTTTTTTGACATGTCTTGTAATATTTAATAGGAAAACATGCTTTTCAAAGTTTTCCTTATTGTGTGATAGATAGTATTTATTTCTATAAATATTCTTGAAATTAGTATATAGTTGATTTACCTTAAAACAATTTTATTATTTTAGATCTGACATTTCCTGTACTGAATCTGATGAGAAAGAGATCAAAGTCAAGGTGAATGTTATTCCTCACTTCCCCCTAAGAATCAGAGTTAGATTGTGTAGCAATTGATACAAACACCAGCTACCAGCCATAGAACAGAGAGATTAAGGAAATAGACATGTAAAGCTTAGATCATTGTTTATTCACATCTTAATTACTGCCTGATTCCCTGCAAATAATTTTGCTTTGTTTGTGATGTTGGGTGATTGAAAAAGTCCATTGACTAACCAAAATTTCCAGTTAAATTCTTATAATCTGAGACAGTCTATAGTTTTTCATTTTGACTGTATTAAATGGAATACTAAAAAGAACACACTTAGACAAAAACACACTTAGGATTTTTCTGCTTTATAATTTTTACATTTTATATGAATACTTAGTTTAATGGTTTATGTCATCTTAGCTATTTACAAGTATAATTTTATGTTATTACTTCTAAATTCTGATTTATACTCTAAAGTTCTAGTATATTCTTTTTTTTTTAAAGATTTATTTATTTATTTATTTGACAGAGAGAGATCACAAGTAGGCAGAGAGGCAGGCAAAGAGAGAAAGAGAGAGGGAAGCAGGCTCCCTGCTGAGCAGAGAGCCCAATGCGGGACCCTGAAATCATGACCTGAGCCAAAGGCAGCAGCTTAACCCACTGAGCCACCCAGGTGCCCCTATTCTAGTATATTCTTTAAAGATTATCCCTTACCTCATTGAATTGGCAATGAAATGTTCTTTGCTTGGATTCTCTCAGTAAGACAAAAGGCAAATAACTGAAACAAATACAGATTCTTTTTCCCAAGATTAAGAAATTCCAATTCCAATTAAGTTCCTAGTTTTTTATTTACTTTATGCATACCCTCAAATGAAAGTATTAAAATAAGATTCCTAGTTTTTCTTAAAACAGTATTAACTATGCTTAGTATAATATCTTGGCAGTCTATTGCAAACTTACTGATGTTGTACCTTCTGCAAATGAATGATAACAAGAATCCCAATAATATCATTATAGTATTGGCCACCATGATTTGTTTTTAGGTAAAGGAATTGAAGTAACATATAAAACTGGAAAATTTTTAAAGTGTCATAAATTTAAATGAATAAATATTGTTTTAATGATTTCAAATATATTTATAAATATATTTTATATTATAGAAACAAATCATATGTAGTTAATTATATAGGCAATTTATCTGTTGGAATTTCTGTGCTTTTATTTCTACAAAACATGGGAAGTTGAATCACTGGGTCAAATTTTGTCCAGGAATTTCTGATATGTTGTGATATCTGTACACCAGGGATAACAATAGGGAGTGTGTTCTTTGCACCGGGCCCTCTAAATGGTGGTAATACACTCCCACAGAAGCAGGAGACAAGAGTCAGCATGAAATTGCCAAACTCAAGATGAATGTGACTGCAATAATGAGAAGCAGATCACAGCTGTAATCAGAATGTTTTTACCTACAGAGATTTTTAACACTGGCTAATAGATCACAGGAAACTTAGAAATGAAATAATAATCATCATCATTATCATCATCAAAAATAGCAGCACTAACAACAATAACTAGAAAGTTCTTGATTTATGATGTAAAAATTTCCTAGGACTCCTAAACAGAGGTCTGACTTGAATCACTAAAAAAGACAGTCAAAGCCCAGTTTCCAGACTAAAGACTTATCACATCCTCAAAAACCTATGAATGAAGAGAAAGTTGAATGTCTTTGAGGAAAAACACTACCCCACCCCCAAATTGTAATACATATCTTCCTCTTACCTTTCCCCAAAGCCGTCTTTGCACTGTGTAATGGGGAAGAGAGTGTAACTAGAATTTGTTGGGAATGCTGGCCAATGTTACTTAATTGACCATAATTCCTGTAGACTCAGGAAGAATATGGGCTTATGGAATTGAAGTGATTGTTTTTGTTGTTGTTGTTGTTTTTAAGATTGTACTTATTTATTTGACAGAGAGAGAGTGAGAGGGAGCACAAGCAGGGGGAGTGGGAAAGAGAAAAGCAGGCTTCCTGCTCAGCAGGTTTGATCCCAGGGTCCTGGGATTATGACCTGAGCTGAAGGCAGATGCTTAATGATCGAGTCACCCAGGCACCTTTGGAATGGAGGTGATTAAAGGAGTTTTGGTTCCTGGTGGAGACAGGAGTCCTAAAACCTACCCTGTGTTTACTTGCCCAATTTCAGAATGCATAGTTTCAACAACTATACTCAACAACACCCAGAATCTCCACATTGATTTCCTGATCCATGGAGTGAGAGCTTTTATAGGAGCAAGACCAAGTGAAAGCCATTAGAAGATTTTTGCTGAGCAAAATACTATACTACAAGCAATATCACATTCTTTTAGAATTTGTACAGATTACTGCTATTCCCTAGCAAAGCCAGCCATATACTTCATGGCAGATTTTTAAAGTTCTCATCAGGGAAGACATAGTGCTCTGTTCTGACTGGGGGAAACAATAATAATAATAAAAAATATATAAATCTGTGGATTTCTATTTTACTGTCTGAAAATATTTTGCCAAAACCACCATCCATAGTTTATGTAAAGCCTTCCTCACTTTCATATTATAAAACAGGACATTGCTTCTGTCTAGGGAATTCTTTTGGAGTATGTGAAATGCAATACACAGCTCCTACTCTTGGTGTTCACTGGTATTTTTTAACACCCTAAAACAGCATGACTAATAGCACCGCATACCTGTTAGAACAACATGCCTTTAGCTGTCAACACAGTATGTAGCTCTATTAATGTTTACCAGGACATCGTATTTGCTTTGAATCAGTGACCACTATATGCTGCTGTTTTCACAGGTCTAGCACTCACATTTATGGCAATCAGAGGTACAGAATGTGGACAGCTCCTCTCTTTACTCCCTTTTTATGATCTGCCAATAAGATGTTTTCTTCCCAGTGTTCCAGTGTGGCTCAGTCGATTGGGCATCCAGTTCTTGGTTTCAGCTTAGGTCATGATCTCACAGGTCATGAGATCAAGGGACACATCAGGCTCCATGCTCAGTGGGGTGTCTGCTTGAAGATTCTCTCCCTCTGCTCCTCCCCTCACTCATGAGCACATGTTCATGCATGCTCTCCTTCTCTCTCTCTCTCAAATAAATTAATCTAAAGAAAAAGAAATTTTCTTCCCATGCCTGTACTGATAGGTTCTGCTGGCCTAGAGACCTTAGTGGAGAGGACCACATGACCACTTTGAACTGAACAGGAAACAAGAACAAGAAAGTGGGTTACTACACTGGCTGGGCAGATTAATTCTGACCCCAAATGAGGTAAGAGGAAGATTTTGTGGGACAGTTTGTACTCTCATTTATTTTTATATGTTTTGGTGGGAAATCACATCAAGTACTTAAAACAAAAAGAATTGCTAATTGTTCAGACACTTCTGGAAAGGAGCTTTGAGTTGTCCAAAAAGCAAGCTACCATGGCCAACAGAAGTGTTTACCTAGGGCAAAGTGAATATGAATTGGATACCAGTTAAGTTTGCATCATGTGATACAAAAATGAAGACCACAGTAATTATAGACCTCTCTTCCTTAATTTGATATGATTTTTTTTATCTCTATCTTCTATCTCTAAATATCTCCTTTCTTTTTCTTCTCTTTCATTCTCTTACTATCTAAGGAGATAAACAAGTGTGTTAATATTGTATCTTAGTATTGTAGTTATAGAAAAGCAGAGGCAGAAGAATGTGACTTACAAGAGGAATTAAAATATGTCAAAATGGATAAAGTGACATAGAAGCAGTGATATGATGGTATAAATATTTAACAGGTAGCCCTGATTTAAAAGACCAAAAAAAAAAAAAAGGCATTTGTAACTTTTTTTTTTTTTTAATTTCCAAATGTGAGTACTCTGATATCTGGTTGTTAATGTGATGTCACTGAAAGCAGATTGAGAAGAGGTGCTCAAAATTAAGTCTCATGGGCCAATGCAAGAGATTTCCAGCACAACACTACATGTAGGATTTTGTAGATTATATTCTCCAAAGATGGACAAGATAATATCACCTCTTCCACTGTTTGTTTTGATGTGACTTTGATAGTCTTCTCACTGAAGACTAGGATCTCTTTTATCTGTAGGTTCATGACTATAGCAGAGAGATTGCTATATGACTTCTGAGACTAGATCATAAGGACAGTTCAGCTCCTTCTTTGATCTCTTTATTTTCTTGCTGTCCAAATGCAGGAACCACATTGTGAGGAAGACCAGGCAGGCACACTGACAGGCTATCTGTAGGGTTTTAACTGACATCCCCAGCTGAGTTCCCAGTTCATAACATTAACAACAATCATTTGAGTAAATGAGTCTTTAGATGAATCCAATCCTAAGACATCAAGTTCACTCTGGCTTTTTAGTGAGAAAAATCTAAAATGGCTTTCTTTAAAGCTAAATACATAAGAAAAATATTGTATTTTGGTAGAGAATTTATATAAACTTGAAATATGCCAAATTTTAACATATTTTAACTGATATTAACTTTTGTGTGATAACAACTACATTCCAGAAACCTTTGGCTTTTATGAGATATGCAGCACACATGTGTCTCACTTTGGCCATTCTTGTAATATCTATGCTTGAGCACGCAGAACTCTTTCAACAGCCTTTACAACTGCCTCCACTCTCTCCAGTGTTCACTTGTTCTGCTTTAAAGAGGCATAATTTGTATTTCTTATTCCAACAATAGTCCTTTAGAATTTACATTACTGAAAGTGTGGATACGTGCAACAAGTATAACTTGACAGCAGTTAAGTGAAATTAAGTTTTGCCAAAGTTGACAGAAAATTTAGACAAGAAAGAGATAGCCCTCATTCTCAGGCAACCACTTAGGTTTACTTTGGTTTTAGAACTGGATCTGGTATCAACATTAAAATGCCCTGGGAGTATATATTCCATGGTCTCTTACCTTTCTGTAGATTTTGTGGAGCAAGGAATTTGTTGTCTTTTATCATAGACTATTTTTTAAAAGATGTCTGTATAGCAAAAATCTTGAAAGATAGAGGTAGTGTCTTCCTCTAGAACAAAGGACATATTTGCTTACTATCTATTATAATATATTTAGGTTCCCTAAATCCACTGGAACCCATTCTGTGAGTAGTCATACACCTAAGCCCACCTACATGACTCCTGTGAAAGTTGGGACAAGAGGAGCTGACAGATTATTCTGAGTTGTGTTGATGTTGCCTATGATACTGTGCATGATGCAATCCTTTTCTCTTATTCAGGAGTCTTGTGTTTTCTGCCATCTTCTATGAAACTGTGCAGCTGGTCTTGTTGGCTTAAAAGTAGCTTGAAATCTCAGACCCTTCACCTTCCTTGACAATTTCTAGACTAGAATGAGGAGAGAATTTCGTTAGATATGATAAATTTAAATCTTTATATCAATTAGATTAACAATGAGGTTTTTGAACATTCCTCAGAAATTTGCAATGTGGGAATCTATTGGATGGTGTTTTAAAATGTTGAGAGGGCACTTTTTTCAAAGTTGGATACTATCTGAATTTTATCATCATTGAAAATGTCTACTAAGATGTTGTTAGACACATTTGCCTAAAAATCACTGAAGTTAAAATAAAAAATAACTATCTTCCACTAATACTTTGTTATCTAGGCAAAACCAATTATTGTTTATCATTCTAATTTGGTTTTCATCAAGATTATTTTTGTTTTTTCTTGGGTTTTAATTATGCTTCCTATCCATTCCATTTTATTTAAAATTTACTTTACATCAATGTTTGTATACCGTTTAAAATTGCACATTTTAAAACATCTGTTTCAATTAAGCTTTCTCTCTTATTATCATATTTGCTGCAGCTGTTTCTACCATCGCCTGTCTGATACCAGAAGTTTATTTTGCTTGATTTTTCAATTTGTTTTTATTTTTAATTTTAGGAAGAAATGTTTTTTATAAACATCTAAATGAGGACAACCATTTTCTTATTATTTTCGTTGTATATTTGTATGATAGCTCTGTGTTTGCTCCAGAGAAAGTAAACCTTGTTGACGCTAGTCCATAGGGAAACACCCATGAGAACTTTCACAGGCTCGGTTGTGAGCAGTACACCTGCGCATGTCTTCTAATACCAGATGATATCACCATAAGCAAGAATCCAAGAGCAGAGTAACTGAAGCTAAAACCATAAAAAAATGAAACAGTATTCTTCATCTGACAGTGCCCTCCACCAGGCTGGCTATCTCTTTTTCTCTCTCTCTTTTATAAATTCTTCTGTAAGAGGATTAAGAAAGACTTTAAAAACAGGTAAATACACATGTTGCCGTTTTTAAACCAAAGAAGTTTTCACTTTGAGTCATTGTATCAGTTTAGACTTAAAAAAGAAGTAAATAAATTACATGTGTAGGGTTACATCTATCTGACTCTTCAGATAGTTGGTTATATTACTTACATCCTTCCAACTCATAAAATGGATTTTAAGCCCACTAATTGCTGGTATTTCTTACACATATTGTGCCATAATTTTTATCCACTATATGTATGAATCATATATTGCACCATTATCTGAACCATCAAAAATAAAAATGTCTTGAATTAAATGACACAAATATTTAACCATTCTGCATTTGTAACTTTCTGTTAGGAATATTCACAATGGGAGAATGTTAACAGAACTTAAACGACATTACTTAACAGGTTAGAGAAGCGTAAAGTAATTTTATGTGTATTATAACTAAGCTCTTTACAAAAATACTAAGGAGATCTTATGGTCTCCATTTTGTGGAAGAAAAAGCTGAAATTCAGAAAATTCTAGGTAATCTTTTTGCTCCAAGTCACAGGCATACTATGTGACCAAAGTAGAACAAGAAAACTAGTCTTTAACTTAAATTTTAGCTTCCTTTCTCTGTATGTGGAAGTAATGGAAATGTCACTGATCTGGGTATTTGTGTTCAATTGACTGGAATTATGGCATTTGTTTCTAACTCTAGTTCAATTGATAATGCTATATTTGTCAATGGACGGTGATTTTGACTCTCAGTATTCATTTTTTAGTTAGATGCAAAATGAAGAATTCTAGATCAGTAGCTTCCCAAATTCCTTCCAGTTCTAACAGTTTCTGGTATATATATTTTTTTCATGTAATTCCAAGTTCTCCAAAAATTATGGTATGAGTCAGATATTAACATATTAAATACATTAATCACACATACACACATGTGAATATTAATATGTACTATATATCATATACTTTTCTATGTGTGTACATGCATGTATGTGTTCCTTCTGATATTTGTGGAGAAATGATATCAAAATCTAGGTATTTCTAGAAATAATCCATGTTTCTAGAATAGTTTTTATTTATCAGCAGTATTATTTTATTAAACGAGTGAATTTCATGAAAGGAAATATGTAACTTTATATTAAGACATTTCAAATATAGTGGTAAATTTTCACATACACAATCATTTTAAACCAATCTCAAGAGTATTAAGCCTTCTAATAATGGATTTTTTCATGACAGAGCGTATATATATATTTTTTCTGTTTAGTTATCAGATGGATTTTGGTAGGGATTATTTTGGATACAGTGATCTGTAATGGTAGTCAGCTTATTTTCTCTCATCATTTTCTCTTATCTTTAAAAATTGTTGGTCTTTGCCATAGTGGTGATTTCATTTACAAAACTGGGAAGAGTAGAAATGGAAAAAAAAAGTTTGAATTGTTGTGTTGTAAATGATAGGGAAGAGGATAAAAAATACTCTCAACATCCTTTTGAGTTGGTCAGTTACCATGAAATAAGGAAAAATTACATTTGAAACATATAGCCTCTCATTTATCTTAACAATTTAGGAGTCTTGTTAGGAATGAGGCAATTGCTTCCTTTTAGATAGTTTATAATTTCCATAGAAACATATTTGAGGTTTATAGTCATGAAATATGAAATGAAAAGTTCCTCTTATGAAATTAAGAAAGGGAATAAAGGAAATTCATCATACTAAGATATCAAAATGATACTTGAAAAATTGTACATGAATAGCTACACTAATTGCTGGGACCATTCCTTGCTCAGATAGCTATTTATCAAAGACAGAATGATAAATATAAGCTGTGGTTTATAAAATCCTTTTGAAAATATTAAATGATTCATATTGTGCACAGATGGCTAAATGCAAAAGTACAGCGTTATGTATTGAGATTTTTTTTTTCCTTATGAATTGGGTAGGATTTCAGTGAACTAAATAAGCACAGTACCTTTAAATGAATTATTGGCATGATTAAGGTTGAGGAGACTTTTCAAGTATGAAAATCCTGAGAAACTATCATAATAAATTGCAGTAGGGGGTTTTAGGGTTATTTCAAATGTGTAATTCACAAAAGTATGGGATTTTAGTTTTATGAAGTTGCAATTCTATAGGAGAAAAAATAATGAATACTGATAAACATCAGAACATCTTATTCTCTTTTCATTGCGTGAGCTCCATTCTAAAGTTGTTAACGTCATCAGTGTGAAGGTTGTTAAGTGATTTTATTTTTTACTTCCTGATGTTGTGAATGGCACTTATCTGAGGGTACTTGGAAAAGAATATTTTCTTAGAAAAATTATTCCCCTTTTATATGATCAATTGTTATTTTGTATTACCTAACTAAATACTATAGTTATTTGCTCATATAATCTCTAATAACATGAAGATTGGTAAGATTATATTTCTGGAATTGATAGAATATTATGGGAAAAAATAATTGCATTAAGCAAAATGAGTTCAATGCTCATACAAATCTCAGCTATCTTGAAATTTGTTTTTTGTTTGTTTGTTTAAGATTTATTTATTTATTTGAAAGAGAGAAAGAGTGAACAGTGGAAAGGATGGAGGGAGATGGAAAGAGTATTCTCAAGCAGATTCCCTGTTGAGTGCAAAGCCAGACATGGGGCTTGATACCAGGACCCTGAGATCATGACCTGAGCCAAAGTCTGATGTTTAACAGATGGAGCCATCTAAGTACCCCATCCTGAAATTTGTTTTGGGTGAGTCACTTGCAATATTACCTCTGCATCATTTTCTTTCTCTCTCTCTCTCTTTTTTTTTTAAGATTTTATTTATTTATTTGACACACACAAACACAGAGCACACACAAGCAGGCAGAGCAGCAGGGAGAGGGAGAGGGAGAAGCAGTCTTCCCACGGAACAGAGAGCCCGATGTGGGACTCGATCCCAGAACCCTAGGATCATGACCTGAGCCAAAGGCAGATGCTTATCCAACTGAGTCAACCAGGTACCCCTCTGCATCATTTTCTTAATCTATATCATAAAAATTCTCATCTTTGTTTCCCATCAACAGCATGATTGCAAATTATTAAACCTAGGCAATATGTTATTTTTTTTATTTTTCCATTTATTAGAGGAGGGATGAACAAACTTTTGCTGTGAATGACCACATAGTAAATATTTTAGGCTTTGTGGGCCACATAGTCTCTGTAGGTACTACTCAATACTCAACATTGTAACACAAAATTAGCCACAGACAATACCATAATTAGACAGCATGGCTGAATTCCAGTAAAAACTTTATTCAGAAGAACTGGTGGATGGGGCGCCTAGGTGGCTCAGTGGGTTAAAGCCTCTGCCTTCTGCTCAGGTCATGATTCCCAGGGTCCTGGGATTGAGCCCCACATCCGGCTCTCTGCTCCGCAGGGAGCCTGCTTCCCCCTCTCTCTCTGCCTGCCTCTCTGCTTACTTGTGATCTCTGTCTGTCAAATAAATAAATAAAATCTTTTAAAAAAAAAAAGAAGAAGAAGAACTGGTGGTCATATTTTTCCTGCAGAAGGTGGTTTGCAAACCCATGCGAAATGGAATATAAAACAAACATTCAAGCATAGTAAAAGCTGAAACATGCCAGGGAACTGCAATCCCTGAAACTGTTCATGGATGACTCATCTTCAATTGAGCCATTTTAGCAGAAAATACTTAAGGAAGTGTTGGGGTTGCTCCTTAGACAAAGTGGACAGGAAAATGTGTTGATAATTTCAGAACAGTTGAAAGCGTCACAGAAGGTGTAATCTGCCCTCTCTCCAACTGAATTATAAGGGAAGTTTCTTTAAGTCCAGATAGGATCTTCTGATGTTTTGGCATTGCCAAGTGGCAACAAAGAACCTTCATGGGATTTGAGGTGTAATGATGATTGCTCCACCAGAGGGAGAATGTTGACAAATGTTCTTTTCTCTTTAGCCATCAGTTAATATTAAATTTATCTTCCTTTAATAAAGTGTCGTGAATGCCTTCAGAATCTGTCTGCCTCCTTTGTCTCTCTCAAAGCTAGGTGTTTTGAGTGTCTGGATCAAATTGCCTGTCTATGAGTCTTATGTGGTAGGGCATGATCTCACCTAATTGTGGATAATGGCTCAGCTATTATCCACAGCTGTACATTGGGCTAAATTAAAGGTCGAAGAAGAATCAAACTTTAAAAAAATCAAGCTACTCTAAGTAATCTATTTTCTATGACAAATTATCTATTCAGTGATAAAATTTTAAAAATGAAAGATATCAAATAATGAATCTAATGTTATTTATTGATTAAATTGTATGCCATTTAATTAGGTTTTTTCATCATACATGCTACAAGGATATTTGTGTCCCTGATAAAACACCTCTTGTGATAGTCTTTGAAATAGCTCCATAGTAGCTCATCTCTTTACATGCATATTTTTGAAAGACTGCTCTGTGCAATGAAACTCCAAAGTCCCTTTGTTTGGGAGAATTATATTGGTCTACTTTTTCTCTCATTTTACATCATCTAGTAAATAGCATTATCTCAGTGTTATTTGGAGACAAAAATGAGATGCCATCACCCAAAACCAGACTTTCCATCAAATTTAGAGATTTATTGGCATATCAATGTATTTAATGATACAAAATATATTTTTTTAATAGACACTTTAAGTGGGCATTAACTTATACTTCAGTTCATGTTGTGGTAGAATGAATTATTTTAAATCAAGTGGATGATGTCAGTACCACTGAATCATCCTCTTAGGTTAATTGTTTTCTATTTCCTTGGGTAGGCTATTTATTTTATATATGGTCAAATATGCTTCTTTGATTGTATAATTATTCCTTATTGTATGAATTAACATTCAGAAGCTGAGGACATTCATGCATACATTTAAATCGATTTTACATATGTACTTTACTCAGGCATATGTTTATTTATTCACTCCCAGATCATTTAACTTGCACATACATTATGTCCTTTCTGGCTATTAAGAACTATCATTTACAGAGTTAGGTCTTTAGTGTCTGAGAAAATTATCTTCAGTTTTATTTTCCTTAGAAAGTTTAAACAAAATGTCTAATATCAGAACATGGCTAGCATGTTATAATAACATAAGAATTGAAATGTGTTCACATAAGTATAAAAAAAAGAAAGAAGAAATTAATGTTACTAACCATCTACTGGATATCAGGTAAAATAAACCTCACTGATTCCTATCAGTTAGGCTTTGGTCTCTCTATTTTCCTAGTAAAGAAACAGAAAATGGATGCACTTTCCCCAAAGCAACCCCAAACTGGACAATCCCTAAGGACTGTATTGCACTGATTAAGGGAAGCCAGAAAAGAAGTTTAAAATAGAACTGCTAAGGAATTGGGATTGTGTATAGCTTTATCTTTCAGTTTCAGTTCTGTGTTTCACAATGAAGACTTTAACATACTGAGGAATTTTATTGTTAGGGTAGCATTAAATCATTTTTTATTCTTATTCTCTTTATTTATTTGTCTACAGAGAATGCTTAGTTTTGATCGAACAATGTGGTCACATGTTGAAATGCCCTTTGAGCAGCTTACTTTGCTCCAATTCACCTACCCAATTCAGTCTTTTTTTTTTCCTTTTTTTTTTTTTTTTCAATTATAGATTTTTGTAGACTATAAATTCACTTCTGGACACAAAAATCAAGGAGACTGTCTTAGTTCCCCATTGTCTAAATCTGGATCTCAAGAAATTATTTTTCTCCCTAGAAGGGAGGAGAGTAGGGAGATAAAAAGCAACAAAATAATATGGTTAACACTGTAGTCTTTCCTAAAAAACACAGAATTATTCTGTAATAAATGCATTCTCAAATTTGGAAAGATATCTAGTATTTAGATTTCAGATTGGAAATGGAGAACAAGTTCATATCAGCAAAACAGAAACACAAGAACCTAAAAATTCACAAATAAGTTCTAGGGCCTCAACCTTATTGCCAAAGTTAATCTTATCAAATTTAGTTCTCATTTATTCCCATTACTTTCTGATAGAGTTTTTGCAACAATGAGGACGATTTACTTATTTTCTGTCATAAAGAGAAGACATATTTGCATTGACCTGCTTCTGATGAAAGCATTTCACTTCCCTGAAAGTAATTAGTAAATATATTTCTGAGTATGAAGTATGTGCCAGACCTTGTGTTAGACACATTAGAAATGAAATAATACAAACATTGCCAATCTTTCAGTGCCAAGAGTAATGCTGAAGAAATGTCTCTAACTTCTAAAATTTAAATTATTTTCCTCTTTCTCAATAGCAATTGCCTTTAGCAATACAATTGTTTTTGTTTTTGTTTTTTTCCTTTTGTTTCTATCTTTCACTGTACCCAGCCAAGAAGATGTATTATAAACTGACTTCATCTCGGTGTGTTCTGAGACATTTGGTACTCTCAGGGAATGGTAGTAATATCTATATATTCTTTTAAATTTGCATTTTAATTGCACTTTCTTAAATGACCCCATGAACTAAATTGGTCAGATACTGTTATTTCCATTTTATTCTTAAAAAAAAAAAGTGCAGTGATTATATGACTTTCTAATGTAATTTATATTTTAGAATATTTACATGTCACTTGTTTTGATCCAAAATTCCATATCCTTTTCAGTGTTTCTTTTGATTCCTTTTGAAAGATTAAATTTTCAAGAAGGGCTTCCAACTGAACTACTTACATTTTTCTGAAGATGGAGAATTTTATTCTACCTACTGTAAAATTTTACCTGCTATGATTCCCAGTTAACACCTAGAACAGCCTAGAGAATAATTCCATTTGAAGAAACTAGGAGTAGGGTCCTGTCAATATATAATATCCCAAGGTTCTTAACTTTACAATAAGACTGTATCTGTGATACCAAATATCTCATTGATTTCATTAAACCAGTGCAAAACTCATGAAACCTACCATACCAAACATAATACAAATGAATGATTTTGTAGTCTATAAATTCCATCATTATTTTACTTTTTAAGTGAAGCATTCAAAGAAATAGTTTATAAATCAGAGTGAGAGAAAATTATGGTACTAGTTGAAAACTATAATTGGATGATCATAAGGAAGTGTTTGTCAGAAAATCTTGTTATCACTTTGTATTCAGTGCCTTGGATAGTACTCACCACATAGTTAATGCATACTGTATGGACTCATTGAAAACTAGAAAAAGAGAAAGTAGGTGGCCATCAGAGATAATTTCATAAATGATATTTAAGGTAACAGTTACTGACTTAGAGGTTACTGTTTGGCAGTACTCTTCCCATTATCGCCACCTAGTGTATCGATAGTTATCTTTATACATCTTTATATATTATATTGTAGTATTTGGTAAATATTGTGACAGGATGTGAGATTCAGCTGAAAATGTACACTAAAATTACAAACTTCTGTTTTAAGTAATATGGAAAATATTATATAATATATGCAAGAAAACATTGCAGGTTGTGAGGGGGGAGTAAAATCCTGGATAAAATAAACAACTTTTATTACATTTAACATTGAGTTAGCAAAAGGGTTAAGATGCTTTGGAGGCTACAAGCAAAGATAAAGCAAAAACCGAGTCAGAAAAAAGTACCAGGCCTATTTTCACACTAAGCACTTTTGCCAACCACTATAAAATTGAAATTCTGAAATGACAGTTGCATTGAGCAGAGGAGAGAAAGAAATCCTATGGCTACCAGAAAGCTTGGAATGTAATAGGGGAATCCTACATAATGCATGACTACAGAGAATAACAATCATAGTGGGAAAATGATTGGAAAGTAAACTTAACTATACAGAAAGGAAGCAAAAACAATTACCTGCATGTGCCACCAGGTAGAAGATAAATACACAAACACACACATACACACATACACTAATGTGTGTGTGCACATGCGCGCACACACACACACACGCTTATAACCACATGGTGGAAATCAACCCATGAATATTACTGTGAATAAACCCATACCAAAAAATATGAAAACACAGAGGAAATTAATATGCTTTAACAATAAATATAAGGTAAAAATTGACTCAAGAAGAAATAGAATAACTGAATGGTCCCAAAATCATTAATGAAATCTAATTAGAAATTAAAGTGATATATATGTACCATATAGAATGCTTTTCAGGTGCATTCTATTATATAATAAATAAACCTAATTCTAATATTATAGGAAATCTTTAAGAAAAAAGAAAAATGGACATTCTTCACCTCATTTTATAAGCCATACATAATCCTGATACCAAAACATGTGGAATGCATTAAAATGCATTAAAAGAAGGAAAAAATGCATGTTAATGTCCTGTGCATATATTAGATATTTAGCAGCATTCCTGGTAACTACTTTCAAATGCCACTCATGGATATTTGACATGTCTCTAGTTATTGTTAGATGTCCCATTGTGAGCAAGATCATTCCCGATTGAGAATTATTGATATAGAGGAAAGGAATGACTGAATATAGCCAAGACCTTTTTGAAGGGAAAGTGGAAAGGCCTGCTGTATCAGGTAATAAGTTTTAATACTAAATTTTAAAGATGAATAATGTGTATTACTGGCTCTAGTGTAAATAGGATGAGTTATTTAATAATCACTCATGAAATAGTTATTCATATGGGGAAAATTGAAATCCCATCCCTTACTCATGACCTGAAAAAAAATCATTAACAGTTGAATAGAAAGGCAAAAATAAAACTTTAGAAAGCAATATAAGAAAATACATTATGAGTTTGGGTAGGAAATTATGAAAGACAAATAATTACAAACCATTTAGAAATAATTTATGAGGATAACTTATCCAGAATAAAATGTTATTTACTTTAAAATGCATAATTAGAGTAAAAATACAGGCTGCACACTTCCAGAACAATTCCTAGAACCAACTAAGAATTTTTATTCCAAATATATAAACAATATCTATGAATCAATAAAATAATTTCCAAATAAAAGTGGTTGAAAATATTGACAAGTATTTCACAGAATAAGTACAAATAAGCCAGAAGCCTATTTAAAGAACCTCAATCCAAAATAAATAAGTAAATAAATAAGTATACAAAGAACCTCAATCCAATATCAGACAGAACTTTAAATTCATAATAAAATGTATTTTTATATTCAGCAACTTAATAATGATTACAATTAAATTAAAAGCTATCTATAGCAAGTGTGTAAGAGTGTGAGACAACAAAAGTTTCCATCCTACCATTAGTGGGAGTGTATTTGGTACATTAATGTAAAGTTGTTTTTTTTTTTTCCTTATATGGTAATTCCAATGAAGAGGAATATGCACATTGGTAGATATTCTTTGTGATTTTCAGGGATTCTATCCCTGATAGTCATTCATTTCTTAATGTGAGCAATCAATGTATTTTTTTTTATTTTATTATTATTTCTTAAATCAAAAAGTTAATGTTACTCAATTTTATTTTTAATATGTTTCACAATAAAAATGTTTAAGAAGAATATATGAAAAAAACATTGTCAAAGAAAAAATGAAAAGATGGGATTGGGAAGGAGACAAACCATAAAAGACTCAATCTCAAAAAACAGACTGAGGGTTGCTGGGGGGAGGGGGGACGGGAGAGGGTGGTGGGGAAATGGACATTGGGGAGGGTATGTGCTATGATGAGTGTTGTGAAATGTGTAAACCTGGCGATTCACAGACCTGTACCCCTGGGGATAAAAATACATTATATGTTTATTAAAATAAAAAAATTAAAAAAAAACATTGTCAATGAAATTGCTTTGATATACTGCTGCTGTTAACATGCAGCACATTTTAAATATTCTATACCTTTGTTCCAGTCATTTTAACAAAGGGGGTTATAAGACATCCTATTCAAAATGAAGTCACAATTTCAATTTAAATATCCCATTAATATCAAGTTATACTGACAGTTCACTGAGTTTAATTCACCGTGTACATATAGTCTGCCACTAGTCTGCTGTCACATTTTATAAAAAGAGTTTTGACAAGGCCACACATCCATAGTAATTTAATACAGTGATGTGGAATGCAAATTAACTAGAAAATAATGCCTTATGATCTCCATAATACCTAAATTAGGGTGGATATACTAATATTCTCATTTTTGGTAACTGCCAGCATTTTTGAATAGGTAATTACATGTATGATTATGCTTTTTGCATAAACCAGAAAGATACCAAACTAAAAGACAAAAAAAAAAAGAAATATATAGTAAAGCTAAGTATGAATACAAATATATCCAATATCCTTAAGAATACTTTCAGAGGATCTTGGTATTAAACTTATATTTCAAATATGTAAGACATATTTCTCAGTGTGTTATAGTTTTTAATAATTTATGAAATAAAATATATTATTTTTTATCAGTGAACTCTTGAATTGTTTTTATTGCTAAAAAAATCTTCTAACTTTTGAATGGATTTAATGTCCCACATCACCAATATTTATCCTTGGTCTCTCATGCATGATTCTTTTTTTTTTTTACATGAATATATATCTTTTACATGATCTTCAACCAGATTCTTCTTTCACCTATTTTTCTATATGTAGGTATATATGGAAATAAGTATAACATTATGATTTTGTAACATTTTACCCATTTTTAATTAATTGTTTCATAGGGCCATATTTTAATTGATCACTTACTAAAAATATATGTGTTGGACACTGTTAACCGTTATTGTAGAAGAAGCAACTTTACTTCCATTAATCTTGCATTCTAGTGAGAGAAGACATAAATACTGTTAATAAGGAAATATCAAAGAGTATACAGGTACATTAGAAAGATCGGGCAGTAAACGATTAGGTAGTTAAGGTAGTAAATGATGGCCTGATTTAGAGGTCATGTAACATCTGTAAGAGCATTCCAAGCCTTAGTCAATTATGAAGTTGATTTAAGGGGTCACGACAAGCATTTTTAAAATGTAGAATAAAATAGTGGACGATGGCATCAATAGCATAGCATATCATGGAATGAAAAAATCAGGTGCTCTATACATAGAAAGCATAAATGTTCTGAGAGTTATTTTGTGTGTTTATTTATTTGAAGCTTCATATGTCTATGCATGTTTACTTATTTATGTACTGGATCACAATCTAGAACACATTTCTTACATTGGTCCAGGTCAAAATGTTTGGAAAGCACTGAGATACGTAAACACCCTCTTATAGAATTAGAGGCTTGGAATATAAGTTATTTAGCAATTACTAAATAGTAGTTTCACTTCTAAGTGTAGATTATTAATATTATTCTCTTTTCCAGATGAGGAAATTGAGGCAACAGACAGATTAAGTACTTTCTTAAATGCAGTTTGAAATTAACATGAAAAGAGAATGTAGACTTATATCATAATATACACTTTTACAATAGGGTTCCTAGAATCATTTTTCATGACCGAGGGAGATAACAACCATCTTTCTATTCTGGAAACTTTGTTTATTTCTCTATTTTTTACTCATAAAAATGCTGCAGTAATTTTTGCAAACAAAATTACATGCATGTCTTTCCATTTTCTTGGATATATTTGAAGCCCCAGATATTTTTTTTCAAATATTTTATTTATTAATTTGAGAGAGAGAGAGAGGGAGAGAGCATGAGCTGCAGGGGGGAGTAGAAGAGAGAGAGGGAGAAGCAGACTCCCAGGTAAGCAAGGAGCCCCACAGGGAGTGGCCCCAAGACTCTGGAATCATGATCTCAGCTAAAGAAGATGCTCAACTGACTGAGCCACCTAGATGCCCCAAGCCTCAGATATATTTTGAAAAAATAGTTTCTAGAAAAATCACTGAAATGTATGTACCAATCGAGAGTAAGAGTGTCTTGAAGGTAGAGGTTCTCCTGTATGAGTAAGTGGTTTCTCTGATTAACCTAGAGACTTGAGCTTCTTTGTGCTATTGTTCTGTGTACAGGTCATGAAATTAATTTTGCTCTTCTTCCCATCTCCTCTCTTGTTCACAGAGCTACAGCTTAGATTTCCAGGTATGCTAAGATCCAGTGAGTGTATGTAAATTTCTTTCTACTTCTTTTTACCACATTGCCTTATTGCTTACAGAAAGTCAGGTTTGTTTGTTGTTGTTGTTGTTTTCAGTCTTGTTTGTTTTAGTTTTCCCCTGGTATAGAGAAAATGAAATAAATGAATATCAAGGCATGATATGGACTTTGGTTCATGGTTCCTACACAGATAGATCATGACCACTGACCACTGTGTTTTTTGTTAAAAAAAAAAAAATTGCATAAGACAGAGTAGAACACATAGAGTTCAGGTAATTAAAACTATTTCCCTATGTCTTTGGGACCACCTGGCCTTTCCAAGCTCAGAAGAAAGATTGTCCTTTGTACTTAAGGTGCTTTTCATCTCACGTGATTTTCAAGATGATAGCTTTGCTTGGTGCAGCTACCAGCCTTAAAAATAGAGTGAACTGGGTTGTCTTCCCTATTAACCTAACGTATCCTGATGGAGAATATATGCAGAAGAAATGACAGTAATCCTATTGGATGACCAAAGAATTTCTTTGAAAGCGGTATCCTCTAGGATGGGAGCTGCTGTGTTGTTTTTAGAAGGTATTTATGATTTTGAAATGTGAATGAAGTTCCTTCAACTTCATTCGAATGACAAACTCCTGCAGCGTTCTATTATCAGATGTGGTGGGTAGATAGAAAATGATTAGGAACACATGATTAGTCACTGTAATCATATAGACATACAGGATTACTCATCCTTCAACAGCCTTGGTGAAGGTCAGCCCAATAAACCAGGTGTTTAGTGCTGAAAGTCTAAGTTCTACAACATTAAGGAGTAGTCTGAAGTACTGAATTAGAGTTAGGACAGAGAGCTGGGATTTTCTAACACGATAAACATTGGCTTTAGAGGATTGTGACAAATAGGGATGTTCTGGATGGGTTTAGGTAGATAGTTCTGCAGCACATGATGCCAACTGGAGCTGCACGATTCTTCACTAGTCTGGGCTTATATGGCCAAAACAGATCACTAATTTGGCTAGCAGTTGTGCTACTTTTTGGCTGGGAGCTCATCTGCAGCAGTTTACTTGAGTGACCCATGTGGGTTTTCTAAAGTAGCTTGGGGTTCTCAATGCATGGTGGCTGGGATCCAAGAGGAAGAAAGTAGAGGAAGCCAGATCTTTCAAAACTTGGCAAAATCCCAGAATGTCACTTTTGCTGTTTTCTAATAAACTCAGTCCTTCAGTGAAGAGTGAAATGCACATACGAGGAGGGAAGGAATTGAATGCAATCATCTACAGAGCTTTCTTACCACAAAATCCTTTTACATTAACCACTTATTTATCATATGCAGCACTCTTCATTTCTTCATTTAAATACTCTATTGATATGTCTTCAAATTGATTTTTTTTAGCTGTGTAGAATCTGTTTTAAGCCTATCCAATAAAATTTTTGTTTCAGATATTGTTCTTTTCAATTCTAGAATTTCCATTTAGTTCTCTTTTATTGTTTCCTTTCTTCCACTGAGATCCCCCATGTTCTCTATTATATCAATATTTTTTGCTGAGAGAATATGAGTTGTAATAGTTATGTTAAAGTCCTCGCCTGCTTATTTCAATACTTGAAATTTCTGTTTTTATATTGCTTGATATTTCTGCTTTTGCAAATTACCTGGGTGACATAAAACAACACAAATCTGTCATCTTACAGATCTATGGGTTAGGAGTGTGAACTATATCTCACTGGGCTAAAATCAAGGTGTTTCAGGGCCATGTTCCTTTCTGGGGTTCAGGGGAGAATCCATTTTCTTGCCTTTTCCAGCTTCTGGAGGATGCCCTTTTTGATGACTCATGGCTCCCCTTCCTCCAACTTCAAAATGAGAAAAGGAAGGTTGAATCTTCATCCCACATTGCTTACAACTTCTCTTAAGTCCCCTGATCCAATTTTAAGGATTCTTATGATGACATTGGCCCCTTGGGATAATCCAGGATATCTCTATTTTCAAGGTAATTTTATTAAGACTTTAATTCTGTCTGCAGCCTTCTCTTTTGTGTAATCTAACACTCACAGATTGTTTAGGATGTGGATACCCTTTTTACTTGGGGAAAGTGGCATGATTATTCTGCTTATCACACACACGCAGTGAAAATTTCATTTCAGATACTGATTTTTTCAGTTTATAATTCCTATTTTGACCTGCTATCTATATAACTTCCATTTTTCCATTGATATTCCCCTTAATTTCCATTTTTATGTCAGTCTTTTTCTTCATGTCCTTAAAACACGCATACAGTTGTATTAAATTCTCATTTGTTAATTTTAGTTTTTTAGATTCTTTTTAATTTATATGGCATAAGATATTCTTAACCCAGACCACATTTTAATTAGGACTTTTTAAAAATATATATATAGGGTGCCAATAGGAGGTTTTCATTATCATCAGCATGTACTCTCTAGTGCCTGATTATAGGTATTTATGTAATTAATTTCCCCATGACCTTTTAAGTCAATCCACTCTAGAACACTTAAAACATGTCTTGAAATTTCTATCATTGCTTTATCATGGAATCTTTTCTAATATTTGACATGGAATCTTTTCTAATATTTGTTCTTAACTCTGATGTTTCCCAAACCCCACCTATAGATTTCTCTGTCTACAATTCCTGCTTGTCCATTTGGTCCACATATTTTTCATTTACACACTGTTTCTGCCACTTAATGTCCGGACCTGAAATGTCTGTTTTGTGGGCCAATTTTTCACCTCCAATTCATTAATATAGGTTTATGTAAGTGAGAGGTCTTAGATTCAGACAACAGGGAAAAAATGAGTACCTTTGCTTGCAACTCTCAACTTATCTGCCACTTCTAGATGCTTCAGAATAAAATGGTGACATATAGGAAGATCCAAAATAGATGTGTGTGTGTATGTGTGTGTGTGTGTGTGTGTGTGTGTGTGTGTTCCCTGTGGCCTGGAGCAGAATTCAAGAGATTTTACCTTTCTCCTAAAATAAAAGAAAATGAGAAACATAAGAAACCACTTCTGCCAAACTGTATTCTTTATATCTAATCAAGGAGCCCATCTCTAATATGATTACTTATTCTTTTAATCTCTAAGATAGCATATTTTTATGCATGCTTTTCCTATATGTAAATTTGAATTCTGTTGATCACTTTTGTGTGTGTGATCATGTATATGTGTGTGGGGGTATGGGTGTGTGTGGTGTGTGTGTGTGTGTGTGTGTGTGTATGTGTGTGTGTTTTAGGGGTTTAGAAGATACAAGCTTTGGGTTTCTTCTAGAGGATAAAATGTTTGATTTATCCCTAAAGACTCAATTAGCTACCATTTTTGTATGCTTCCTTAGCACCTTACTCTCTCTAGAGTTTAATTCTTTATTGTAAAGCAATACTTACCTTGTCTATATTTTAAATTTTCACCTATTCATTGTTATATTTCTAGGGTCTGGCACAAAATAGCATTTATTGGGATAAGCTAATGACTAACTTCTTACTGAGGGAGAAATTTGGTTTATGAAGGAATATCTATAAATACAACGTGTGTTAACAAAATGAGAAACTTTGAAAAAATCAACTTACTATATATGTATATATATATATTTACAAATTACTAAAATAACTTATATCATTTATCATGTTTATTACATTAAAAATTCAAAGTTTGGAAACATCAGTACGATGTGTATCTTTTTGCATCTTGTCAAAGCTTATAGCTATCCAGAAAACATTAATAAAATCACTCCTACTGAGAATGTAGATGTGAAAGCTTTCTCTAAAAAAATACCATATAATATGGGGCACCTGGGTGGCTTAGTGGGTGAAGCATCTGACTCTTGATCTCACACAGATCTTGATCTCAGTGTCATGAGTTCAAGCCCTGAACTGGACTCCACACTCAGCATGGAGCCTACCAATAACATCAAAATTTTCCTCCAGAAATTACTGTGTTTATTTTGCCCACTTTTTTCATTCTAAAGTGCACATTTTATTTACAGATTCATTTTTATCACCTCTTAAAATAAGCATTTATTTTATGTGGTCTCTAGTTATGGCCAAGGATCAGTGACATGTAAACAACTAAAGGTTTAGCTCATGTGAAACAAGAATATGGAAAGTCATGCATAAAAAACAAAATGACCTCATATGTAGAAATTGAACATAGAAGTACTTTAGAAGCTACACTGAGCAATTTTGTTATAAGAATAATATTATTGTAGGTAAGG
Organism: Martes martes; assembly: GCF_963455335.1. Lineage (NCBI taxonomy): Eukaryota > Metazoa > Chordata > Mammalia > Carnivora > Mustelidae > Martes > Martes martes. The sequence goes on along the minus strand of NC_137888.1, from coordinate 20,534,507 downwards.
TAGAAAAATGATAAACAAAAAACAAAAATAAAAAAAATTCTAGAACACTTGATGGTGGTCTATTATCAGCTAGTTCTTTTTTATTTCTGTAATTGAACTCAAACAGCTGCTTTTATGAAGCTTAAGTAAATTAGTTGCTAACCTACTGCCATCACATTTATTTTCCTCTTGTCATGGGGTGAATGTGCTTGTGTGACAGCCAACAACTCAGAAAAGAAAATGAGGTTGCAATTCAGGTGATTTTGTTGATGGCTTGCCAGACAATGACCATATATTTTGGCAGTGCCCATTATGATGTGGATCACAAACAAGGAGAATTAAGGTAGGACATTATAATAAAGAATTCAAGCAGCAGGGAGTTGAATGAATGAGAAGCACTGGATGTTGAAGCCAGCAGATTGAACTGGGGAGCAGAGAGAAGCTTAGATAAAATCAAGGAAAATTATATCCACTAGATAGGGCAGACAAAGCAGGAGTAAGAATTAAATTTTGCCTGAGGTCATGGTTCAAAAAGTCAAGACTCTAGACCTTCTGCCTTAGAGTGCACCATGATTATTATTTTTTTTAAATTTTATTTTATTTATTTGAGAGACAGAGAGAGAAATGAGAGAGAGAGAGAGCATGAGAGGAGAGAAGTCAGAGGGAGAAGCAGACTCCCTTCTGAGCAGGGAGCCCAATGTGGGACTCCATCCTGGGACTCCAGTATCATGACCTGAGCCGAAGGCAGTTGCCTAACCAACTGAGCCACCCAGGCGCCCCTGCACCATGATTATTAATCAATCTTTATTTTTGTTTAAGCATTGATATAATATTAAAAACATATTCTTTTAATTCAGTATGTACTGTGTGCCAGAAACTTTACAAATATTTATGTTGACTTTTTGATAACTTCAAAAGTTAACTAATATTGATACCATTTTACTGATGAGAATTTAGATTCAAACAGTTTTTTAAAATTGCACAATATCAAACAGAAAGTAATTAACAAAAGAAACAAACAAAAGTTTTCCTTGCAATGTCTCATATAATTAGGAAAACTTGGAGGGGTGACCGTCTGTGAACTACAACCCATTATCCTTGACTTTTTCTGCCTTTTCTTGTTATTCCTGTCTCAGGCTTATGTCCGTTTTCTATTCCTGCTCATTCCTTTTTTTTTTTGTTTTTTTTTTGTTTTCCCTATTCCCCATGGAGTGAAAGAAGGGCAACCAGCAACTCCAGGACTCATATTTTCCAGTTTTTTTCATCTGTGGGTAGGGGTATAATTCTCTGCATTCCAATTTAAATATCTTTATGAAAGGCCCTAACAGGTCTTCTGTTTTGGTCATTCACCCAAGCCCTAATCCTGTGGTTTGGAAAGTGAGAGTGTGTGTGTGGTCCAGCATGGTGCAGGTGCCAACCCTAGTCCAAGTGCTGTCATCAGGTAAGCAGAACCATATGGGAAGAGGGTGGTGGTATAGTTTGCCAAGGCTCCCATGATGAAGAACCATAAACTGAGTGGCTTAAACAACAGAAATATGTTGTGCCCCAGTTCTGGAAGTTCAAAGTCAAGTCTGAAATTAAGCTGTCAGCAAGGTTGATTCCTTCTGAAAACGGTGAGGGATGGATCTGTTCCAGTCCTCGTCCTCTCTTCTTGGCTTGTATAAGGTCACCTCCTTTTTGTGTCCCTTCACCTGGCATCCACGTTTCTGTGTGCACGTCTCTCTTCAAAGTTCCCCTTTATAAGGGAAGTTTGTCACCTCACTGTAACTTGATAACTTCTATAAAGACCCTCTCTCTGAATAAGGTTACAGTCTGAGGAACTTGTGGTTAAGAATCCAGTATATGAATTTTGGTGTGAAACATTCAACCCATAATTATGGTTCTCATTTGGACAACATGGTTGAAGTTTCCCAAAAGAACATAAGGCATTTTCTGAATTACAACCTACGTTATTTACTGTATATTAACTATGATGCAGAATCACATTTAGTACTTCCAGCCAGGTCACATATGACCAGAAAAGGTTGTATATCTGGGGTCTGCGCAATCTAGAGATCTGGTGGGTCAGGTCCCCTTGATACTCTCTGCCTTTTTCACTGCTTTTCTTTCTCTGTATTTAAGTAGTCCTGCCTTTAAAAATATTTCAAGTAATCACAATGTACTTCTTTTAATTTTTCTAAATCTAAAACAATAAGGATAATTGTGTATGTACAATTTTGATCACAGTATATAGAAATATTTACTTGAAAAATAACTTGTTCCACCTGTATTGTTTACATTATGTAACAAAGTACCTGCAGATGAGGATGGTCAATAGCGTTTAATTAATTTGCAGATTCAGCACAATGTTTTGGATGGATGACTGAGTTAAATGAGTCTGATATCACCAACCAGCCAACGTGAGAGAAACAGATCATTACACTTGTAATTTTCACAGGTAATAAAGATCTGAAAACAATCACTTTGAATGCTTTGCCCCATCTTATGTTTATATATTTAACTCCCAAAGAAGCAAACTAAAGCCATAAAGCTATCAAATATTTTGAAAAATATACTCAAATATACTATCAACTTCCACTTACAAGTCATTACATTAATAAAATAACCAATTTTAATGGCTACAAAACTGGCTTTTTGGTATGAGTTCATCATGGACATGATATTTGTGATTAAATGACAAGGCAAGATAAGCAAAACTCATTAAAATGAAACCAATCTGCCAGTATCAAATATTGCTAGCTAATGTTTGATTGATAAACAGTGTTATAGACAGAAAGTATTATACAAAGAAGTCAAGTGGGAAGCCTAATGCTAGATGACTGACATACAGATATGTTCCAATGATGTCCTAATATAGAACTCAAAACAAGGCAGCACATGCAGGCCTGCTCAGAAACTTCAGGTAGAATGCCTCTGTATAGTTTTAGCCAGATTAAGGTGACTCTGAAGAAAGGCAGTGATGCTAGGGTTTGTGAATGCCTAACTAGGGCAATTGAGAATGTTAGCAATATATAACCCCTTCTGGCTCCACACAAAGCAAAGGATCACTGCCAATAGAACATAGTTATGTCATTCTCCCCAGAAGCATTGGAGAAAAGAAAGCCAGTCAGGAGGGGAAATTTAGGATCATGGATTCTCATAATTAGAGGAAAAACTATTAAAAAAATTGATCGAGTACTTGCCAATTCTGAATATTCATAATAATCACCTGGTGAACTTTTGACTATTTCAATTCATTCTGCCCTACTTCCCTCATTTTAATTTGATAAGCCTAGACTGAAGCCCAGGGTTGCTAATTTTGAAAAATCCTCTAAAGAGATCTATCTTTTCTTCTCTCAACTTGCCCTCTCACTCTTCCTGTACTTGCAAATCCCTGAGAAGTGCTGACCAGTTTCTGCTCTGAAATAACTTTGAAGAGAGGAACTGTTGGGGACAACAGGAGAAATATCATGTATTTCCTAACAAGACTCTTACAAATTCCATTACATATTTCTGTTACTTTACATATCAAATAGTCACTGAAAATTTGAAGTATTCTTCATCATCATTTCATATAAAATGCTTATGTTCAGATCATGGGAAAATACTCTTTATGGAAAGTTGGCCATAGACTATTAGTTTCAGAGACTACTTTGATCATTGCAATATCAAATTGTATGATGTGACAAATGGAGTTGCCTTCTAATCTGGTTTTATTTCAATAAATATATTACCATTGAACGCTATCTATGACCTAGTGGTCAACTCTTTCTAACCCTCATGCAGGTTGTGTTCATTAAACTAAAACTCCTTTTAGCATCAGTATTAAATCAGTCTCTAACTTGTAATACTTGCTGATTTCCATTTTCTAAATATTCCCATCATCATCAATTTCAAGCTATCAATGGGACCTTAGTGAATAAGGAGTTGGGAAACATATTATTTCCCTAGGGCTGCTATAACAAAGTACCCCAAGTTGGGTGGCTTAGAAGAAGAAAAATTTATTATCTCACAGTTCTGGAAGGTAGTAGTTTAAAATCAAGGTATTGGCAGGGCCATGCTCTCTCAAATGTCTCTAAAAGGAAATCCTTTCTTCTTTCTTCCTAGTTGCTGGTGCTTGCCAATAATGCTTAGCTCCCTTTGGCTTGAAGATTCATCATTCCAATCTTCACTTCCTTCATTACATGGCATTTTCCTTTCCTGTGTTGCTATGTACAGATTTCCCTGTCCTTAGAATAACACCAGGCATTGGATTATTGGTCTGTCTAACCCGGTATGACTCATCTTCATTAATTTCACAAAAACCTTATTTCCACCTATGGTCCTATCCACAGCTTCCAGGGGTTGAGATTTCAATATATCTTTTAGTGGGACACAATTCAGTGCATAACAGGTGGAGATGTACAGTAGCATGCTAATATATATTTCTATCATAGAGATACACTATATACATATAAACTCAAAAGTATATTTAATGGTAAATATTTCAAAATAATTAGTAATATGTTTGAGGATTTATTCCCTTTTAAATATAATTCAGTAATTATAAGTTTATCTAATTTTATTTTTAACAGTAGCTATTTTTAAGTTATCATGTAAAATCCTTAAACATTTAATGATTGAGTCTAATAATGTGGTAAGAGCCAGTTTCAATATACCACTTACCTAAATTTGGAAAATATGGTGTTGAAAATGGGAGTTGGGAGAACTAGAGGAGAACTAGAGGAAGGCTTTACTGGCCTGAATTATTCCTTCTTTCATTATAATACTAAACAAAACCAAGCTGCCTATCATCCATTTTATCTGTCATGATTAATGAAGGAGAAAATAGTCAAAACACAGAATATAAGCAATTCAGATCTTCTCTCCATTTGTAGGCTGTTCTCCATATGTCTTTTTCATATGCCTGCAGATCTTGGAGACAAGGCACTGATGTCCCTTTTTTCTGAAATATCTTTTCAAGAATATTTGTACAGCAAACCCTTTGGAATACAGAGATCATGTCTCCCAAGTGACAGGTTTATTTATAGGCTTGGAAGATAGAGATAGTGTTGCTTTCCAAAGGGCAGGTCTGCTTATAGCTCAGTATATTAAAGATACTCTCTTCCATTGGAACAAAGGGAAGGCATACTTACTGCCCATTATAAAATATTCTGGTGTTATAGTTTCATGTGCCTCTCTTCTGTCTTCACACACTGAATGTGCAGATGTCATCTAGTCCTCTTTAAATGTTGTGGAATGTGGGGACTCAGGAAACTAGTCCAAAAAATATTGGTACTTTTGCTATTGCCATTACTAAAAGTAATCAACTGCCATTGTCTAACTGAAGAGTTTCTCCTTCTACAAGCATCCATGAAAATATTGTCAGTTAACTAGTCAGCTATTGAACTTGGATTACCTTGTATATAATATTTTGTTAAATAAGCTTAAATTTAATCCCTTACGAATGATAATTTAGCTTGGTATCACCCTTATTTTTGTTTGCCCATGTTTTCCAATGACTGTAAGATTAAAATCAAGACAAAATTCTAGATCTTGTTTGTTGTTTCTGTATGACAGTATCTGGTAAACCTTACCTTGTATTGTATTTTGACTCAAGATATATCTAATAGATTTACTAAACAAAAACTAAGCCAAAACAAAACAAACCTTAAATCCTCTCTTCTGATGTTTTCATTTTGTTTCATAAAGTATATTTGTCCTTTAACAAACTGTCTTGTTAAATTTGTATACTGAAAGTGTATGCTTATATGGTTGGTCTTTCTATCTACATATCCATCAATCATCTATCTTCCTGTCTATTGTTCAATCTATTATTTATCTCTCTACCTTAGCTAACTTGAGAACACAACCACTTTCTTGGTCTGTGCAAGTAGCTATATTGCTTTACCTCTGTAACCTTTGATTCTCACATTTAGAGAGCAAGAAGGATAATAATGTCTACCTTTTATTGTTGTAAGATTAAAGAAGTTAATTTAAGTAAAGCAATCAAAATGTTATTTTGCATGATTCTATATTAGTTATGTCCATAAAATAGATACTACTGTACATACACACTTCCCTAAAACAAATTAATTAATTTAATTAATTCATTAGATCAATAGATGTACTGTGAATATCTGCTGTATTATAGGAACTTTTCAAGTTACTGGAGATACAAATAAATCTTAAGTATCCAATAAGCAATAGGCTTTTCTAGTAACTGGGGATATATCAGAATGTACCCAAAATTCCTTGCACTAATGGAGTTGATATTCTAGTGGGGAGACAGAAAATGAATGTTAAAAACATTTTCTATTATTAAGTAGTGTAAAGTACTACTAAAAATGAGCAATTTTAGTAAGAGAGAAATGTGGAGATGTATCAGAGGATGAGTGGTCCCCACAGACCTTTCTGATGATTGGACCATTATGCAGAGACCTTAATGGAATAAGGAAGCATTGTACTTGCCTTGAGAAAGTGAAGTGGAGATGAGTGATTATTAAAAGCAATGGATCTGAGGCATGGACAGGTTTTGCATATTGCAGGAAGGTACTCATGCCAATAAAATTGAAAGCCATTCACAAAGTCATGTGTGTGGTGGGTAATACAGTGTCTGAGGTAGTGAGCACTCAGATCAAGTAAAATCCAATTTAGAGCATGGTAAGGATTTGGGAGATGGGACCTCTGGAAATGTAAAATGTCTCAGAATAAAGAACAAGTAAGCAGATTGTATCTTTCTTTTTTTATTTTTTTAAGGTTTTATTTATTTATTTGACAGAGAGAGGGATCACAAGTAGGCAGAGGCAGGCAAAGAGAGAGAGAGAAAGGAAGAAGCAGGCTCCCCACTGAGCAGAGAGCCTAATTCGGGGCTTGATCCCAGGACCCTGGGATTATGACTTGAGCCAAAGGCAGAGGTTTTAACCCACTGAGCTACCCAGGCACCCCAGATTATATATTTTTTTCTTTTTTTTTAGATTATATCTTTCTTTTGCAGCTTTTAAATCTAGGAGAACATTAACTGATCAAGGACTTTAAATGAACTAAAAATATTGAAATGGGGAAATAAAAATAACATACTTGCTAACAGGCTATTCATTTAGAATTGAGTGCACAGAATGTGTATTTGTTTAAAATTTTATCATATATTTTATCTCATGAAATTTGTCATTTTAATTGTAAAGCACAAAACAGTCATTCATAATTTTTTTATTAAAAAGTTATAATATATTGATACTCTTATTTTTCATGAATTGAATTAAACTTACCTTTAGTATGTATTCATATGATAATCACAAAGCACTGAAGAACAACACATATTTTGTTTGAAAATACCATAACATAGGGAACAAAATAAATGGTTTTAAATTCAGAAGCAGTACATCCAAAACATTTTGAGTTCATTTAAGATGGGTTCCACTTTGAAAACTTGATCCTCAGATCTTTAGCTTTAGCTATGCATATAATTTTCTGCCAATACTCTTAATTGGACATGCCATATTGGTCCCTTAACCTCACAGAAGGAAGAGGCAATAATAGTGACTCGACTCTGAGGAGGAGGTTGACAGAGACACAACCATAGATTCTAAATATGCTTTACAATTTACACATTTAAGGCAATCCCTATCAAAATACCACCAGTATTTTTCACAGAGCTAGAACAATCAATCCTAAAATTTGTATGGAACCTCAAAAGACCCTGAATAGCCGAAGCAATCCTTAAAAAGGGAAAGCAAAGTTGTAGGCATCAGGATTCTGGACTTCAAATTATATTACAAAGCTGTAGTCTTATGGTACTTGCACAAAAACAGACACACAGATCAATGGAGCACAATAGAAAATCTAGAAATGGATCTACAACTATGTGGGGGGCAACTAATATTTTACAAAGCAAGAAAGAATACTCAATGTGTCAAAAAAGAAAAAAAAGGACAGTCTCGTCAACAAATGGTGTTGGTAAAACTGGATAGCAACATGCAGAAGAATGAAACTGGACCATTTTTTTATACCATCTGCAAAAATAAATTCAAAATAAATGAAAGACCTAAATGTGAGACAGGAAGCTGTCAAAATTTTAAAGGATAACACAGTCAGCAACCTCTTTGACCTTGGCCATAACAAGTTCTTACTTAACACGTTGCCAAGAGCAAGGGAAACAAAAGCAAAAATGAACTATTGGGACTTCATCAAGATAAAAAACTGTAAACAGCAAAGGAAACAACAAAACTAAAAGGCAACCTACAGAATAGAAGATATTTACAAATGACGTATCTGCTACAGGGCTAGTATCCAAAATATATAAAGAACTTATTAAATTCAAAAAACAAATAATCCAGATAAGAAATGGGCAGAAGACATGAATAGACATTTTTCCAAAGAAGACATACAGACGGCCAACAGACACATGAAAAGATGCTCAACATCACTCTTCATCAGGGAAATAAATATAAAAACCATGATGAGCTACCACCTCACACCTGTCAGAATGGCTAAAATTAACAACACAGGAGACAACAGATGTTGGTGAGGATGTAGAGAAAGGCGGGCCCTCCTGCACCGTTGGTAGGAAGGCAGACTGGTGCAGCCACTCTGGAGAACATATGGCAGTTCCTCAAAAAGCTAAAAATAAAACTATCCTATAATCCAGCAATTGCACTGATAGGTATTTACCCAAAGCATACAAAAATACACACTCAGAAGAGTACATGCACCCCAAAATTATAGTACCATTATCAACAATAGCCAAATTATGGAAACAGCTCAAAGGCCCATCAACTGATGAATAGGTAAAGAAGATGTGTGTGTGTATGTGCATGTGTAGTGGAGTACTACTCAGCTATTAAAAGAATTGAATCTTGTCATTTGCAATGAATGGATGGAGCTAGAGTGTATTATGCTGACCTAAATAAGTTAGAGAAAGACAAATACCACATGATTTCACTCATAACTGAAATTTAAGAAACAAAATAGATGAATATGGGATGGGGAAAGAGAGAGGGGGAGAATCAAAACATGAGTCCATCTTAAAGATAGAGAACAAATTAAGAGTTGATTGAGGGAGGTTGGGTTGGGTTTGGGATGGGTGGATGGTATATATTAAGGAGGACAGTTGTTATGATGAGCCCTGGGTATTATGTGTAAATGATGAACCACTGAACCCCACCCCAGAAACCAATATTGAACTCTATGCCAACTAACTAGAATTACATTTAAAAAATAATAAATATATATAATATAAAATAAATATGTTTCAGCTACACTTATGAGATACAGCTCACTATATGAGAGGCTGCACTTAGATTCAGAGAATTTGTGTTTCAAAACAGGAAATAATTTATGTAACACATGTCTTGTTATCATTTGCAGAAGACAGGTACATATCCCTCTAGATAGAATGTCTCTAGCATTTTAAAATATGTAAACACTGCCACAGAGAGACAGTCACTCCCAGATATCCATACTCTCTCATGTTTCTGGTTCTCACTGTGGTTGGGGTGGTGTCATGTAACTATTTCTGGCCAGCAGGGTGTGAATTGAAGTGAATATGTCTGTTCCCAGATAAGTCATTTACCCAGATACACAGCTCGAAGGCGGAACAGAGCCACCTGTCATTAGTGAACTCTGAATAAAAAACACTGAAACATTTTATTTTTAGTTTCTGCAGGGTATCGATTCTAACATTATGCTTACTAATACAGAAATCAGACCCTGAGTAGAATGGTGCTGGAAAAATAAACAAAACACACCATGAAGACAATCTTAATTATATGATATTGGCTTAGTCGTTGGGTGGAGAGAGGTAAAGAAGCTGATAATCCAAGCATAAAGTGATGGAGGAGATTTTTTTTTTCTTTTGAGGAGATTCTTTTTAGCAATAGCAAAAAATGTGGGAAATTATTGTCTAAAATCATCTGGCAAGGACATCTTAGGCCTTCTGTCTTCTAGTTCTAGTTCTAGAAGCATGTTAATAGTGTGCAGGCATAGCTATGGCCTGCATTTATCAAGGTCTCAGGACAAAGTGGCAGTCTCTAAATATATGATTGTTAAATTTTCAAGTGTTGATATTAGAAACAGATTCAAACTTGAGACTATTTGGAAGGTTTATTGCAAGACGCAGGAAAGGGACCCTTGCAACAAGAGATGAGACTCTCTGATGATACGGTGAACATTCCAATCAGGAGTTAGGCAAACATCTCAAAAGTCAGGCAAACTAAAAAGGGTTTTTCTTTTATCAGGAGGAGTAAACAAGGCTAAAAGGAATAAAGTGTACGGGAATAGGATGATCAGGAAATACTCTTCCCTGGGGTCAGCCAATTCTCAAATTTTTGGAAAGTGTCTCTAAGGAGGGTTGAATGTTTCCTGATGGTGGGTCAATGTTCAGGGTCCTATGACCTAAACATAGGTTTGGGTAAGTCATTTAATAAGCACTCTGGTTGATAGGCCATGACAAACAAGTTCCATTAATCCTTCATTAGGCAGAGTGGTATTTGAAAGATCTGGCCTTGGTATGCATAAGTAAGTATGGGGAGTCTTCTATAAGTATTACAGGAAGTCATAGGGGAAGGGCATTCTTTTTAGCAAAACTTTCTTTTTCATAACACAAAATGGTGGGGGGATTTTTTTAACTATGATAGTTCTAGGAGGACAGGTATCAGTTTCACTCTGTAACAAGCAGAACTTGTGACAAATTCAGCGGCTGACAGAGTTAGAAAGTCAATTATTACCAGATCCCAAAAAGTAAGAGATGGTATTACCAAAAACCTTTGAACAAAAAACCCAGTAAGGGGTGCCTGGGTGGCTCAGTTGGTTAAGTATCTGCCTTCGGCTGAGGTCATGATCTCAGAATCCTGGGATTGAGCCCAGGGTTGGGCCCCCTGCTTGGTGGGGAGACTGCTTCTTCCTCTGTCTGCTGCTCCCCCCACTTATGCTCTCTCACTCTTGCTCTATCTCAAATAAATAAAATATTTTTAAAAAAACAGTAAAATTTCTCAACAAGTGGCACAGTTTAAATATTCATTATAATAGATTCCTTTCATTGAGAGGGAGTCAGGTAGAGCAAGGAAGTAAAATTTCCAAGAAATAAAACAGATTTTAGAAGTATATCTCCAAAGAATTTTGGTTATGGTAATTAACACATGAAAATGATTGGAGTCAAATAGATGAGGAGACAGCCATCCTTTCCATAAAGGATAAAATCACGTCCTATCCCGTCAGTGACTAGAGTACAGCAACTCTAAAACATCACTTTGTTTCTGGTTTCTGTTCTATAAAGTTACATATAACATTTACACACATTTCATACATTTGTATTATTTTTACCCTGAGTAGCACATGGTTTCCTCATTAACAGATTCCCTTTTCACAGCATACTCTCACTGAAATAATAGCTATTCACTCTTGTTTTTCTTTCAAATGCATAGAAAGAAGTACTGATTTTATGCTATGTTAGGGAAAGTGTTCCTTTTTAAAAGGCTCTCTAGACACTACAACTCCCAAATTTATAATCTACTCAGATTTCTTGCAAAGACCTTAAGTGTATTAAATTCCAAATAAACAGGAATTTTTCTAATATAGTATCAAGTAACAAACTAAATAACTAGCTATTAATATTTTATTTGTTCAAAAGTTCATGATGTAAGTATTACTTTTTATAAAAGGTATAAAATATCCAATTAAACCTTCATGAATTCCAAAATAATACTTCTTGCACATAGGCATGGTTATAGGGTCAAATCTATCAAATATGCAATGGGAAAAATATGCAATGGAAATTATATCTGGTTTCATTTAATGTTAATAAATAAGCTTTCCTACTTGTGGAATTTAATGTGTATCAGTGAACACAAACACATTCACTTCTCCATGGTAAAAATCATATCCTTTTGCATATTCAGTGTTTAGACAGTTGTAGAACTCCATGGGATGCCCTGTATTTAAGAACATTATCTCCATACTTGAATTACTTTGGAATAATTATTTTCTTGTTCTGTTATAGTTTAGATTCTATAACCTAAGTCATGGAACCAAATATGTCAGACACAGTCATTGTAGAAGCAGAATCCCCAATTCTATAATTCTTTTTCTGCAATAGATTATTCATTTTTTTTAAATTTTCAGTTTAACTAAAAAACATTATTGTATATGATTAGATATTAACCATGAGACTCCCCAGGAACTATAAACCTTATATATCTGCAAATTTAATGATAGTAAAAAATAATAATAATAATAATAATTGGGAGCAGGGTAGATCAGTCAGTTAAGCATCTGACCCTTGGTCTCAACTCAGGTCATGATCTCAGTGCCCACATCAGGCTCCATGATAATAACAATCTACTAGAAATTCTCTCTTTCTTTCCCTTTGCCCCTTTCCCAGCCTCCTCTTCCCCCCTGGTGAGCATGCTTGCATGTGCCCTCTCTCTCTCTCTCTCTCTCTCTCTCAAATAAATAAACAAATAGGTAAAATCTTTAAAAAAAAAAAAAAAAGAGAGAGAGAGAGAGAAAGAGAACAGCATCACTTTCTAGTTCCTTGCTATGCATATTTTGGTCCATATATCAGACACATTAACATCCCTTGGTACAGCTTCTTCTTCTTTTTTTTTTTTTTTTAAGATTTTATTTATTTATTTGAGAGAGAGACAGTGAAAGAGAGCATGAGAGAGGAGAAGCAGACTCCCCGTGGAGCTGGAAGCCTGATGTGGCACTCCATCCTGATACTCCGGGATCATGACCTGAGCTGAAGACAATTGCTTAACCAACTGAGCTACCCAGGTGCCCCTTGGTATAGCTTCTTAAAAATGAAGACTCTTAGGCCCTACCCAAAACTTATCAAACCAGAATCCACACTTTTGTAAGATATTCACATGATTTCTAGAGGGACATTAAAGCTGTTAATATACTACTTTTTACCCTAGGGTAATTCTTTGATATACATGAGAAGAAAATAGGTCATAATGAACTTGATTCTGCAACCTAATATCCCCTAGGTAAATTTTTAAAAAGAGAAAAATATGTTAATGGGACTTAAATGATAAGAGAAACGTCTGCCCACTACCCTCCCATTCTTTCCTTTCCTTGTCACAAAACTAACATATTCCTGCTTCATCACTTATTAATATTTGTACTGGGTGTCATATGTAAACAATGAATCATGGAACACTACCTCAAAAACTAATGATGTACTACTCTGTGGTGACTAACATAACACAATAAAAAAAAAAAAAACAAACTCTTAAAAAAAATACTCTTTGTGACAATACACTCCACATTAACTTGAAGTTCCTGACATAATAACTTATTTCCTATCTCTTAAGTGATGGTTTCAGGCTTGATCATAACTTTGAAAAGGCACTTATGGTCTCAAATTAGAATGGGGAAAAAAAAAGTGATATCTTCTTTGTCTTAAGTTGGATATTCATATTTATAAAGCAAAAGAAAAAGCAAGGATGATATGTGTACAATGTTATGGGAATATATTGTGTACAATATGTTATTCATTCTGCTACTCTATTTTCCAACCATTAAGAGAAATCTAAATTTTATTCTTTGTGGAACCAATGATTTGTGTAAGATTATTTTTTTATAAAAAAGTTGAAGAAACTGTTTATGTAAGGCAATTAAGAACTTGCCTAGATACAAATTCATTGAACTAAAAAATATGTTCCGATTGCCATTCAAGCTTGAAAACAGCAAAACATCAGTTTGCAGAACCAGAAAAGGGCCTTAGAGAGCAATAGGAGAAGATGAAAATCATCATTCTAAGTGCACTAGAGAAATTAGCCCTAAGATAGCCCCTCCCTTCTGATACTCATTTACATCTTAAAAGGAGACCTAAAATTTGTTTATAGATGAATACTTTTTTTCTGACAGAATTCAGTAGGAAAGAAATACTGATTATAATTCTTGACTTTCTGCAGGTAAATTTCACTTTATTTTTAGAAACACTCCTTTTATTGTTACCCAGTTTAAATTCAGAATAAAAATGTCACTGGGACTATTAAGTTCTTTCCCTGTAATGTATGTTTGTGAGATAATGAACCATATTTTCCCACTGTGTAAACTACACCATGGGGACTAAGAAGCACTTTTAGAAGTTGTGCAAACTCTTTTAGGTCACTAGGATACCACTTAGGAAATTAGCACTCATTATACTAAATGATACCCTAGTGGCTTGGAAAGGTCAATATAGCTTTCAAAAAATTATGACTCTCCAACAGTGTATTGCTCAACTATGATCATATTATTTCCAGTGCATTTGGCTAGATGTTTGTAAATAAAGATCTCATATAACAAATAATAGAGTTTTTTTTTGTATATGAGAATAAGCTAATTCCATTTTAAAGGTTATTCTTAAATTATATGTTAAAATAAATAAACCAAATGTAGTTGATCTCTTTACTTTTGAAGACAAATATTTTGATATGTTCATAAAAAATCATGACTAGCAGGCTCATCAGATCTTAATTCTGTACTTTACTCATAGATACAGATAATTTATGTATATTGAATGAAAATAGGTATTTGTAACTCCTAATAAGGACATTAGAATATGATTCATATACATCATCTCAATCCTTATGAAAATATTTAGTATACATGTGACAGAATCTATGGGCTATGTTGTATAATATGCATAACAAACTAACATTTATTGAGATTTTAATATGTACCGGGTGCTCTCCCAAGCACTTTGTATGACTGAACTTACTTGTTCCTCCCAATCATTCTATAATGTAGGGATAGTTACTATACTATGTGCTTGGATATTTGAGGACAGATAAGGAAACTGGCATTTGAGAGACTGAGATGAATGTCTAAGTTCTGATAGAAAAGTGAAGGCCAATTTCCAAGTCTGTCTTAAAGTTTGTTTAGATTTTTCTACAATACATTACAAAGAAGTAGAAAATTCAATTTTAAAGAGAATTAGATGTTGACAAGAAGTTTTCTGATGTTCTAGAAATTTGCAAAATCAAAGAACTATGGGGAAACCCATTCTAACTGCATTGCTTGAAAGAAATTTTGTATAGTAATCTTATCTTGAATGCAAATTGGCCTTTCAAACACAGCAAGTCAAAACTTGCTTCATTGCTCATTTTCTATGGTTCAGTGATTGTTACAGTTGTCCCTATCTTTCTAAAAAATTGTATCCCTTATTTTGTATGATAGCCCTTTTAAAATCAATGTTCAAACTTCTAACAATACTGTTATTTTAGTTCAAAACTCTAGCCTATCTTACTTGGATTACAACAGTAACTTCTTAGCTAATCTCACCACTCCCTTGCTCTACCTCATACCATTTTCCATTTCCCAGTGAAAGGCATAATTTAAGATTGCAGATTGAAGATTCCTTCACCCTTTGCAGCACTTATAAATGTATTGGCAGTACATCCAAAGTGGCCAAATTCTCTATTTCTTTGTTTTAAGAAATTATTATTTCCAAACTGATTTTCCATCCAGTCAAACTTTAAGAGTAAAATAAGCACATTTTCAGACATACATTTACGAAGCATCAAAAAGAATAAAATAAACCCTCACATATATGGCCAAATGATCTTTGACAAGGAAACCAAGACTACATGGGGTAAGGAAATGCTCTTCAACAAATGGCAGTGGGAAATCTGGATATCCACATGCAGAAGAATGAAGTTGGACCCTCACCTTATACCACATATAACCTAACTCAACATTGACAACAAAAGGAAAAAAAAAAAAAAGACAGAAATGGGAGTGTATTAAACCTAAATTTCTATGTCAACAATTAAAGTGAACAAACTGAAAAAGCCGCCTACTGAACTGGAAAAAAAAAATGCAAATATAGATTTGACAAAGAGTTAAAATCCAAAACAGTAAAAATATCTATTACTCACCAACAAAAACAAATAACTCAACTAAAAAATGGACAATGGATTTGAATAGACATTTCTCCAGAGTTGTATAAATGGCCAACAGCATATGAAAGGATGTTCAACAGCGCTTATAAAAGGAACGCAAATTAAAACCATAATGAGATATCTCACACCCATTAGGATGACTACTATAAGGAAACAGAAACAAAAAGTAGAATTGTGTTTGCCAGGGGATTGGAGGAAGGGAAAAATGAGGGGTTGTTATTTAATGGGTACTGTGTTTCAGTTTGGCAAGATGAAAAGTTCTGGAGATCTGTTACAAAACAATGTGAATATACTTAAAATGGCTGAATTGTACACTTAAAAATAATTAAGGTGGGGACACCTGGGGTGGATCAGTCAGTTAAGGATCCATCTCTTGGTTTCAGGTCAGGTCATAATCTCAGGGTCCTGGGATGGAGCCCCACATCAGGCTCTGCACTCAGCAGGAAGTCTGCTTGTCTTCCTCTCTCTCTGCCCTTCCTTCCAGCTGGTTCTCTCTCTCTCTCTCTCAAATAAATAAATCATTAAAAATAATTAGGGTAGGATGAAACCTCTAATATTTGTATTGCATTGAAAGAAAAGCTAAATGGACAGGTAGTCAAGGATGGTAAAGTAAAGACCACCAGAAATATTTTATTTTTCTACAAAAGCAACAAAAACACTCAAAACTTACCAAAATTAATATTTCAAAACTTTGGAAATTAACCATTGGTTTTCAACAATCTTGGGAGTAATCAAGAAAAATTGTGGAACTGGTAAGCCACGTGGTATATTAACTTGTCCCATTCCCAGCCCCCTCTATCTAGCTCTGCAGAAACTATGAAAACAGTCTCACAATCACAATGGAATCTGACAATCACAGTAGAAACCAACAGCCTAGCATTCATTAGAAGGGGCAATATGGCATTCATATTCTTCAAAAGCAACATTCTTAGAGAACTGTAATTATCTGATTTGTGTGGTAATTCCTAGAAACCATCAATGCAAGGATTATTTTTATTTGATCTGACTCAGAACTTTCCCAGTGTGAACAACCATTTCCCAAGAGTGTTTGTTAAAAATAATCAGTGCATATTTTTCCAAGAGGGGAAACTATGAGAACAACGTTTCACTAAATGAAGGATGACAATAAGGAAATTAAAATTAATATGTAGATAGATAGATATAGATATAGATATAGATTTTTTCCCCCCAATTCCAAAGATTTAAGTCAGGAATTGAAAAATAAAACAGAAATGTAAGATTCATGAGACTGGCACAACAGCAAATTTCAGCTGGCAGAAAGAATAATTTGTGAATCTAAAGATAAATCAACTGATATTATACAAACTAAGAGAAATTAAAAAAAAAAATAACTGTCTCACATACCTGAAGGACAGCATCAAAGTATGAATATAAGCACAATGGGAGTACCAGATCAAGACACAGAGAGGTAGAAATATATGAACAAATTTTTCGCTAGCAGATCAGACCCATAGGAAATAATGAAGGGAATCCTTCATTGTGAAAGGACAAAATAGAAGGTGACTTCACACAACAAAATAAAGTACACTGATAAAGGTAACTACATAAACATATTTCACATAGAGCACGATGCATTTTCATTTGTAACCCTTTTTGCATAAACCAATAATTGTAAAATTATGTTGACAGTGTCAAAAAGTGTAAAGATGTAATTTGGATGACAATGTATCATAAACAATGGGTCTGAAAAGGAGCTAAATTGGGAAAACAATTGTATACTCTTCAAATTAAGTAGGTATTAATATGAGATTATTTTAAATAAGATTTTGTAATCTGCTGAAGTACTAAGAATAATTCAAACAAAATATAATTACAGAAACATTGAGGAGATTAAAATAGTCCACTGGAAATATCTACTGGGAGCAAAATAAGTCATTAATGGAAGAATAGAGTACCACCCCCACCCCGAATTTAGACATATAACAAATAGTATGATGTCAAGCATAAATCATACCTCGTCCATAATTACATTAATGCAAAGGGACTAAAACTTTAGTTAAAAAGCACAGACTGACAGAATAGACTTTTAAAAATACGACCAGTTTTTTGTTGTTTTAAAAAGACACATTTTAGATCCAAATTACAGATAGGTTAAAAGGAAAATGATGGAAATATATATGCCTTTTAAATAGTAACCAATGAAAAAATGGAATGAATGTATTGATACCAGATAACTTAAAATTTAAGATAAAAACAAACAAACAAAAAACAACAACAACTTACTACAGACCAAAGGGTTTTTTTTATAATAAAGTCATCAATCTTATAGAAAAGCAAAGCAATGATCAACACATATATAACTAAAGAATACCAAAAGATGATGTAAAAAAACAAAAGAATTGAAAGGAAAAGTAGACAATACAAAAAAAAAAAAAATTCTTGCAGAATAATGACCTATAATGAATTGAATAACTGAACACAGGATTGAAAAATAACCTAAGATCTAAGCAACACTACACCTAACACTTGTATATAACACTTCAAACAACAACATCAGGAAATGCAATTTTCTAAAATGAATCTGGAATATTCTCCATGAAAAACATCTGTAAGTAAGCCTCAACAAATTACACTTCATCAAATGAAATATTTTTACTTAAAAAAGACAACTATGAAAAGATATGCACATTTATATATCACTTATATGATATGGTGCTTATATTTGGAATATATAAAGAACTCCTAAAACTTAATAATTAAAAGGCAAAAAATTAATTTAAAAATGGCAAAAGATTTTAATAGATATTTATGAAAAGAATAAAGGTTGAAAGCCTCAGAAACATCTGTAGATATTTCTTTATGGTTCTTAAGTATATGCCCCTACCTACATCTCAGAGTCAGCAATGGAATATCAAATTATCTCAATTTGAATATATCTAATTATCTTATCTGTAACATTTCTCTTCCTGTTACTCTTCAGCATTTCTCTCAACCTACCCAGAGAAAATCTTCTTTTTTTAAAAGCTCTTATGATTACATTAGAGTCCTCTCCCCATATAATCTGAGATAGCTCCATTGTGAGGCTATAATTTTAAAACATTGGCAAAATCCCCCTTTCCATGTAAGGTAACATACTTATAGATTCCAGGATTAGAGTATGGATATCCCTGGGAGTGCTTGCTGCTTACTACATATAGCACCAACAAAGTGGGTTCTAACAGGTTAATCAAGGTGGTGCTCTCCTACTCCGCCCTACACCTTGCTCTGCAGAATCAGGTAACAGTACTCTGGAGTATCCAACTTGGTAGTTTGTGGAGTCTCACAGAGAATTTATCACCTATCCCTTTCCCAGGGAAACAGGCGATGTTCTGATTCTCCTACTAAGTTAGTATTGGTAGATCTGAGAGAGAAGCTGATATACCATTTCCTATTTGGGGAAAGCAGGTAGTAAACCAGTTTCTCAACCAGGGTAGTTTCACCACAACCAGGAAGGTGTGGTGGCAAGCTGAGCCTCTATTCCCATCCAGCAGCAAGGAAACTTAACAAAGCAGCACAAGGTTGAGCTAGTGGCTACTCCAAATTATACCCCTTCCACCATTACTACCCAATGTCAGGAAGACTAAAGAAAGCAGTGAGAATCCAAGCTACTTAGCACCCTACTTTCCACACACAAATCTGGCATCACTGGGGCCCAATGAATGGCTGAGCCTCAACACCCACTGCTGAATGAAGCAGTGTGAGTCAGGATTACTGGATACTTCAGTACTCCCTCCCCCTCACACACACTTTACAATGGCAAGGCCCGGTGGGGACCTGAGCCTTCACCATACACCTCCTATGAAGAAGACAGAATAGGTGGTACAAGGAAGGATTAGTTGGCACATAGCTTCTTCCTTTTTAAGTCAGCAGGAACCATGAGAAGTTAAGCTTATACCCCTATCACACAGAGATAACACAGTGTGTATTGGTTGTATGGTTCTCCTTTCCATGAAGTTTGTGAGGCTAGTAGAGAAGTAAGGTACTTTCCCACTTGGAGGCAACAATATGGTATGAATAAGTGCCTGGATTTTTCCAGGATTGAGTTGGTGGGGCCAAGTGGTAAATTAAACATAAGCACCCAAACATCCATGGTACCACAGCTTAACAGCATTCCCAGATCAAGAGAGAAAGAAAAAAGGTACATAGTTCTTGTACAGAATACCAAAATGTCCTGATTATAACTGAAAATCACTCTTCATACCAAGAATCATAACAATTACAAGTTGAATGAGAAAACAAACAAAGAAACAAACACAAAAACAGAAAACAATGTGGAAATGAATTAAATGTTGGAATTCTCTGTTAAATAGTTTAAAGCAGACTTTATAGAAGTTGCTACAAGCAATTAAGAGTTCTCTTGAAATAAATGGAAAAAAAAAAATCTTGGTAAAGAAATAGATGTTGCAGGGCACCTGGGTGGCTCACTGGGTTAAGCCTCTGCCTTCTGCTCAGGTCATGATCCCAGGGTCCTGGGGTCGAATCCCGCATATGGCTCTCAGTTCAGTGGGGAGCCTGCTTCCTCCTCTCTCTCTCTGCCTGCCTCTCTTGTGATCTCTGTCTGTCAAATAAATAAATAAAATCTTAAAAAAAAAAAGAAATAGATGTTGCAGAAAAGTAACAAATAGAAATTATAAAACTGAGGGTGTCTGGGTGGCTCAGTTGGTTAAATGTCTCCCTTTAACTCAGGTCATGATTTCAGGGCCCTGGGATAGAGCCCACACTAGGCTCCTGGCTCAGTGGGAAGTCTGTTTCTCCCTCTCCCTCTTCCCATCCCCCCACTTGTACTCTCTCTTACTTACTCTCCCAAATAAATAAATAAAATCTTTAAAAAAAGAAATTATAAAACTGAAAATTACAATAAAAACAAACTTGCTTGATGGAGAAAATACTAGAGTGGAAATGACACAGAATACAAGTAGTGAACTTGAGGATAGATCAGTGGAATTTATCCAATCTGAACAATAGAAAGGAAGCTGAAATAATAGAATGTCAGGGACCTGTGGGACAAAGCAAAATAACTAATGTTTGTATAATGTGAGACCTAAAAAGAAAGGAGAAAGTAGAATTGAAAAATATTCAAGGATACAATGGCAGGAAATTCTCCAAATTTGGTGAAAGACATAAACCTACAGATTTGAGAGATTGAATGAGAGGCAGCTCAAAGAAATCAACACAAAAAATATATAATAACTAAAATTCTGAAAATTAAGACAAAGAAAAAAAAATCTTGAGAGGAGCTAGAGGTAAATAGCACATTAAAGGGAACACCTGTAATGATTGAGAGTGGATTCCTCATCTGAAACCACAAACACCAGAAGAAAATTGCACAGCATTTTTCATGTGTTAAAAGAAAAGAACTGTCAAACACATGTTCTGTATCTGGCTAAAATATATTTCAAAAATTAAAGGGAAATAAAACATTTTGAAATAAGAAAAACTAAGAAAATGTGTTGCTAGTACATATAATCTTAATAGCCGAAGTAAATTCTCAAAACAGAAAGATACTATAGAAAAAGTCTTGATATTTTAGAAAGGCCTTAAAGGGACTTCTGTTCTGAACAAAATGGTGTAGACCAGAAGACCTCTTCCATAATAAGTAATCTATAAACTCTTAAAATATTGTGAGATATAACCAAAGGAGAGCCAAAGGTAGTATGGGAAGGGAAAACTTTGGGACTGCACTGCTAGAGAAACATCAAAGCACTAGGGCATATTAAGTTCCTTTTCTCCCCAACAGAAGAGGGTGAGCCAGCAATGGTATTTCTCATCTTCAGATTAGTAACAGAAGGCAGCCAGCAAATTAAACATGATTCCCACAAAATTAAACATGATTCTCTCTTATAGTATTAGGTAAGTTTGGTGTCACTAGCAAGGGGGATCAATCACAAATTCTACTTACAAAAGCCAGTAGGGGAACAGTTATCCTTCCCTTCCATGTCTAAAACACTTCCTGTGTCTACCGAGACACTGGAGTGGCTGGAGAGGGTACATGTAATGGGGATCCTGAATTAATAAATGCTTAACCCTAAAATGATATTCCTTCCACCACAAATGATTGAAGATACTGTCACAAGTATCCATAAGGGAGGAATTTTCATCTTTATATTTAATAAACTGAGAAAAATACCTAATATAAGTAAGACTTCTATACTTTACAAAAGTTAAAATTTTAATATACTATAATAAGTTATGCATGTATGCCATAATAGTTAAAGCACCCACTAGTTAAAGTGCCTGGGTGGGTTAGTTGGTTAAGCAGCCAATTCTTGATTTCAGTTCAGATCATGGTCTAAGGTCCTGGGATCAGCACTAGATCAGGCTCCATGCTCAGTGGGGAGTCTGCTTAAGGAGTCTCTCTCTCTTTCTCCTTCTGCCCACCCCCCACTCACGTTCTCGAGTATGTGTGCTCTCTCTCTCTCTCAAGTAATTAAAACTTAAAAAAAAAATATAAAGCAAACATGAGAAAACTTTGCAAAGCAATATACTAAAATGAAAATAACAACAAAACTTTAAATACATCAGGATGGAATTCTAAATAAAACATTCAAGTTCTTCACAGAAAATTAAAATAATAATAATAATAAAAGGAGAGGAATTAGAAGTAGAACAAACAGAAGGCAAATAATAAAATGGCAGCCTTAAGCCCCAATATATTAGTGAGTATTTTCAATATAATGGTTTAAATACACTAGTTAGGAGCAACTGGGTGGTTCAGTCAGTGGAAGTGTTCAACTCTCGATTATGACTTACATCATGATGTCAGTATCATGAGATGGACCTCCCTGTGGAGCTCCATGCTCAGTGGGCAGTCAGCTCAAAGAATCTCTCCCTCTGCCCCTCTCCCCCTCCCCCACTCCCTCCATGCAGGCATGCATTCTCTTTCTCTCGTTCTAAGAAAAATAAATAGATTTTTTAAAAAATATATACATTAATTAAATGACAGAGGATAGTTAAGTAGAAAAAACATGTTCCTGGCATATGCTATATACCAGAAAATTAATTCAAATTCAATAATATAGATAGGCCAACTCTAAAATGGCAGAAAAGGATACACTGTGCTGTCTTAATTTTAAAAAGAAGCAGGAATGTTCATGCAAATATTGATTAAATAGATTGCATAGCAAAGAAAATTACTAGAGACAGGCAATTATGTAATTATAAAATGAAAAATCTACCAGAAAGACATAAAAACCCTAAATGTGTAAAAGAACCAAAGAACAGAGTCAAAAATCTCCTTAAGTAAAAAAATGATAGAGCTAAAAAAGAAATAGACAAATCCACAATTACAATTGGAGACACTAACACTCATCTCAGCAATTGATAGAACTACTAGACAACATCAGCAAGAATGTCGAAGAAGGGAACCATAAAGTCAACAGAATTTAACTGATATTATTAAACACTCCACAATAAAAACACGTAAGACATTCAACAAAAATAGAATTCCTGTTTTTCAAACAACCATGGAATATTGATTGACTATATCTCGGGCCATAAAACAAACCTTAACAGAATTAGGCAAATTGAAATCATGCAATGTTTTTATTTTCTGATTATTATAGAATCAAACTAGAAATAATAAAAACAGAAGGAAAATATCTGAACATCTGGAAATTAACAACTTCTATGTAAGCAATGGGCAAAGAGGAAATGGAGTTGAAGTAAGATAACAATAAAACATTAAAATATATTGGAAGCATGTATGGACTGAAAGGGAAATTTATAGCACTGAAGATTTACACTGCAGAAGGACGAATACCTAAAATCAATACTTTCTCTACCTTAAGAAATGAGTATAAGGAGAACAAAATAAACCCAAAGCAAGTGGGAGAAAGAATAAACATCAGAACAGATAACAGAGATTGAAAACAGAAACCCAACAGAGAAACATCAATGCAAGACAATGTGGCAAAAATCTGTTTTGAATGGTTACCTAAAACTTGTGTAGCAATGTCAATAGCCCTTGATTCCATTCCCACCCAAAATGACACATTCTTCTTGAGACTGAGACTCATAATAGACAAATAAAATTCTTTTGAGACTCATGACTCATAATGGGCAAATAAAACAGCCTGTCCACATTTGGGTGGATGGATACTAGAAATTGAATTACGATCCTCCATAGGCAAATCAATGGAAGTAGAAGAAAGGAGCTACTTTGGTGACTAAGGGTACTCAGTGGGGTTTCCAGGGCTTTTAATACCCACACTTATCATAGAGTTAAATGAACAACAACAAAATTTCTTAACACATTGATCTGTAGAGGTTTACTGCCTATCCCTCAGGCTGTCACGCATATACTTTGGTTCACATTATTATTTTATGGGATTATTGAATGACAAATACTGTGGCACTTGGGAGGGATATAAACCAAATTCACTATTTAGCAGTAGTATTCTTAAACTTAGATTTACAATTAATTAACTAAAACAGTTAAAATCATTGTCCTCTTCACTTGTTTTAGTATCATAATTTTTCCCAATGTTTTATTTTAAGGCATTTCTTAATTTAGTACTGTAAGTGAACATCTTGGTTCAGCAGTTAGAGAGGAATTATTTATGACATTTATTAGCAATGTAGAGCAAATAAGTTTTATTAGATGCATGTTGTTGGTAATTAAATAAAATTGAAAATGCAAACTATGTAATCTTATATACCTAATGCATTTTTTCTCAATTGGTGTTTCATTTTGAAAATAGTGATAAAAGAGAGTGGACATAATTAACCATATATGGGATAATAATGTATGCTTGTAATAAGGATAACAGCTTTTATAGACTGGGATGATTACTTTTATAACCCAATTAAATTTTAAGAGTTAGTGTTCCTTCCTTATTTAGATTAGATATTCTTTAATCCAGAACTTCCATGTATTTTGCTTCAGAGTTTATGTATGTAAAGTGCACATTTGGAAAATGGAGGCATAACACTAGTGATTTAATTTCCATGTCATTAGATGAAATTTAACATTGTCCTTCCCACTTGTTTTAATCCTGTGAAAATGCAATATTTCTGTGCTCATTATTTGCTTCTTAATAAAAGGAAAAGATAATATTTCCATGGCTGAAATCCATGTCTACATACTAGCAGGTTTATTCAAACAAACTGAATGAACTGAAAATGTGTCAAAATTAGTTTGTTGTTGTTGTTGTTGTTTGTTTATTTTTTAGTTAGCATGATTGGTAGGGAAATGAGAAACTATGTTATGGGCCATGAATATCAAAATAACTGAACTTGTTTCTTGGGTATGTATTGATTTTTAGCTACTAACCAGTCTTGTTTCTTTAATTTTTTAAAAAATTATTTTAAATATTGCCAGTTATTTTGGCTCATTTTAGAAATTAAATTAAACTACTTCACTTCATAAAAATGAATAGGGATTAACATTTCAGGCAAAATACGGATATCATGCTCACTAGAAAAAACTATGTCAACAACTTGATAGATATTTATGAATAAAAATGGGTCCTAGAAGCCGGGGATTATGTAGTTGAATCACTATGCATTATGTATCTATTAATTAGAGTTATGAAGTCATATGGATATGAAATATCCACCTATACACACATAAACATATACATCAAAGCTATGTAGTTATGAAAGAAGATAAGGTCATACTTAATTCATTTTGAGAAAGGTAGTCTCCAACTTGGAGAAAAAAAATAATTTGGCATTCTCACACTTTTATGAAGCTATCATTTTATTAAGGTTTATTTATTTATTTATTTGAGAGAGAGAAAGTGTGTGTACATGCACAAGAAGGGGAGGAACAGAAGGAGAGACTATGAAGCAGACTCCCTGCTGAGGTTGGAGCTGGAACAGGGTTCTATTCCACAACTCCAGAAATCGTGGTCTGAGCCAAAATCGAGAGTCTGACACTCAAATGACTGAGCCATCCAGGTGTCCCTATAAATCTTTTAAATATCTAACATTTTGGGGCACCTGGGTGTCTTAGGTGGTTGAGTGTCAGAATTTCAGCTCAGGTTATGCGATCAGTCTAACCTTGCTCAGGCTCCTTGCTCACCAGAGAGTCTGTTTGAGATTCTCTCTCTCCCTCTTCCTCTGTCCCCTGCTCTGCTTACGTTCCCTAAATAAATAAATAAATAAATAAATAAATAAATAAACAAATAAAATCTTTAAATAAATATCTAACATTTAAAGATGTGGGTCACATGATAAAAACAGAATCTTAATTGTATAGGACTATATTGCAAAAATGATCACAATTCTTCATTCTTCCCTTTATCTTCAGCATTTGCAAAGCTGCTTTTAGCTCCTCATAACACTACTTCTTTATGCAAGTTTGCCTTGTGACCTACTTTGGTCCATGGAATGCATTCTTCCAATCAGTCTTGCTTGGAACTGCACCAGTACATAGACGCAGCTGGTGGTTAGAAGACATCATGTGAACAAGAACTAAGGTGCTTCAGCCAACCGTCAGATGTGGTCTCTTAGCTGACCCATAACATACCGAAGTTCTGCTGCAATCTGATAAATCAACCAGCTGTATTTAACTTTTATTGCTGGCTATCATAATCATGAACTAAAAACATGGTTTTTGTTTTAAGCTACTAAATATGAAGTGAACTATTACACAGCAATAGGTAATCGATAAAACGTACATTTTAACACATTACTTTAAATATTATTTTAAAGTAACATTAGCTTTATAAAATTCCATCTAAAATGTAAGACAAATGTACAGTATTTCAAAGAAGTGCAAATATGGAAATTGTTGATAAACCACTATCATATTTTATTTTAGAAAATTCAAATTTTTTTGACTAAAAGCATTCAGAGTAATTTTAATCATTCTTCAGATGTGGAAACTTTCTAGTTTAGACCTCTTTACTTCTCATATTTTCTCTTAATATATTTAATATTCAGAATGATATCCTCAGCTATATTTTAACATTTTTTAAAATTTATTTTTAGAAACCTTATTTTAATTGTCAAATATTTATTGTTGTCATTGTGCTTCTCTTTCTTATTTGTACATGCAAAACTTCCTTGACTCTATAACACTGTTAATCACCTCTGCCTATTCTCTGTATTTTTCACTTATGCTACTAAATCTTCTCATCTGTGAGTTGACAATTTCCTGTTTAAAATTAATTACTGATATGAGAGTTTAAAATTATAATAATTTGTTATAGACAGAGTGATGTGTATAAGTTAAATGTTCATCATAGAGATAAATAATCAACATTGGTTAATCCTAATCAAAAATTCACACTTCTGTGTGTTTATTAAGTTGTAGAACTCCAATCCCTATAATTGAGAATTAAAATTTTAGAGATGGCTATAAAACGGTCAGCAGATCTTTCATTTTTCACAAATTTTCACTGGAGGATGTATTAATGGCTATTAATAACAATTTTGTTTGTTAATTGTTTGTTTCAGTCAAGACACACTTTTTCTTATGGACAACTTTGTAGATACATTACCAGAAGCAAGAAATTAAGAATGTACATTTTCACTTGTAGTAGTCTTAGTCTTAAAAATACTGCTATAGATTACAGGACAAACTCTTCTATGACATAGCAAATTAGTTTTACAAAGAAGACCCATTGTTGGCACTAGATGGAAAAACAGTTCATTTAACAGACTTGTTTTTATCATCACAAATATACACCTAGTGATACGTATTCCTTACTTGTAAACATTAGAATCCTCAACACGAAATGTCTCCTCAGCAAATACTTGTGATTGCACCCCAAATACTAAAACATATGCTTTCTGTCATCATGGTTGTTATTTTCTGATTTAGGTTCAGCTCTCTCTAGAGGCTATTGAAGAATACATACATTTTTTGCTGACATTTTATCACAGCAATAAAATGAGATGGGGATCTATACTCAAAAGGCCACTAAATTCCGTCTGCATGTTTATTACAGAAAACAACTGCTTGCCAAACACTCTGAAAAAATTCAGTAAAGTATGACCAGATTTATAGTTA
Organism: Martes martes; assembly: GCF_963455335.1. NCBI lineage: Eukaryota > Metazoa > Chordata > Mammalia > Carnivora > Mustelidae > Martes > Martes martes. Next base: position 20,506,721 of record NC_137888.1, on the reverse strand, counting down.
AGTGTATTGTCATGCAAAACTCTCAACAGTAACATATACTATCATAAATAATGTCTATGAAAAGAGCATCAATTAATACTATTATTTTAACGACATGCTTACCTTAGCGTGTGATAAATTATCCAAATGAAGTCAGGAGAAATTGAATTTATTTTTAAAATTTTGTTTATCAAATCACATAAAAACCTACACATATAAATCAATTTTCTTGATTATATTCTTCCAGTTTATACTAAGTTATGTTTTCATTAGTAAGAATCATTATACCTGCCAATGTTAGTGAGATTCTCATATGGTTAATTTTACAAGTTCCAGGAAACAATTGGCAGTGCTCTTAATCCCATATAATTGAGTACATCCACACTAGGAAAAAAAAATCATTTAAAACATATTTTCAAAAGTGTAGTACATTGTGGACAGAGCTGAAATACTTATGTAGCAAGTGCATTATATAATTTTTAGCAAACATTTTTTATGTTTTCTTCTAGGAGTTTTAGAATTTAATTTTTAATCCATTTTCTTTCTTAAAAAAAAAAAAAGTTTTTATTTATTTGAAAATGAGAATGAGTGGAAGAGTACCAGTGAGAGGGAGGGGCAGAAGGAAGGGCAGAGAGAGCTGGAGAAGCCGACTCCCCACTAAGCAGGGAGCCTGATATAATGTTAGATACTAGCACCTGGGGATCATTTACCTGAGCTGAAGACATTAACCTACTGAACCACTCAGGTGCCCTTCTTTAATCTATTTTCAGTTAATTTTTGAGTAGTGTAGTTAAAGGTTCAATTTTATTCTTTTGCACCTGAATATCCAGTTTCCCCAGCAACATTTGTTGAAAAGACTATCCAATCCCCTTTGAGTACTGTTAACACTGGTGTCAAATATTAGTTCACAGAATATGCAGAAGTTTATTTCTGGGCTTTCAAGGCTATTCCTTTCATCCATATGTCTGTTTTCATGCCAGTAACATACTGTTTTGATTACTATAGCTTTATAATGTTGTTTAAAATAAGGAAGTGTGAGACCTCCAGCTTTGCTCTTCTTTCTTGATATTGCTTTGTCTATTCAGGGTCTTTTGTGATTCTATAGGAATTTTAGAATTGCTTTTTCTATTTCTGTGAAAAATGCTATTGAATCTTGATAGACATTGCATTGAATAGTATAGCTGTTTATTCTTCTGAACAATGGGCATTGGATTACTTTCCATTTATTTGTGTTTTGTTTTGTTTTGTTTGTTAAAAGAAAATGTCCTATAGATTTCAGTGTACATATTTTCACCTCTTTGGTTAAACTTATTCCTAAGTATGTTATTGTTTTTGATACTGTGCTAAATGGAGATCTTTTAAAAATTGACATATTTAAAATACTTAATTTTCTACTTCCTGAAAAAATTTTGTCTCTCAATTTATATGTTTCTTTTAAATTATTTCACTATGTTATATATTTTTATTTTAGAAATCTTGCATGTCTTTCATTAATTTATTCTCCTTTATTTTTTTAAGGGCAAGAGAATATGAGCAGGAGTCGGGGAGAAAGAGGCAGAGGGAGAGAAAGAATCTTAAGCAGGCCCCACACCCAGCATGGACCTTGATGCAGGTTCCATCTCACAACCCTGAGATCACCACCTGATTGGAAATCAAGGGTCAAACACAAATGACTGAGCCACTCAGGTGTCCCACATTAGATTTATTCTTAAGTATTTGGTGTTAGGACTTTTTCTGAATGATTTCAAGTGAGTTTAAAAATCTATTTCTCTGCTTCTAGTATTATAGAGACAAACAATTTTTTTTTTATTGGATTTGTATCCAAAGAACTTACTAAGTGCACTTAACTCTAACTTTATCTTCAGATGTTTTTGATCATATATATATTATGGTAGTCAGCATATATATATATATGCTGAATTGCTGAATAGAAGTAACATTTTGCTTCTAAACTTGTTTTGCTTCTAATCTCAAGAGTAAAATGCATTTTTTTAACAGCTGGGATGTGTTTGTTTAACATTTTAAAAATCAAATTAAGAAAAGTATTGATTTGTCTAACTATGGAGATGATCAGAGTTGTCTTATTTATTCTACTGAGACAGTAATATGCATTCGTTTTTGAATGATAAATATTAAATTTCCAATGTAAATTGATGCATTATATATTTATATATAAGTAAATTGCTTGGCTTTTGTTTCAAATATGTTGCCTATATTCTTGAGAGATAGTAGTTTATAATACAGTTTTATGAAACTATAATATAGTTTTATTTCATTGTCAAGAGTTTTGTGTCCAGGTTATCCTGGGGCTATAGAATAAGTTGAAATTTTATGTCAGATTCTCTAGCAATGGAGCCAATAGGTTTTGGGGGGTGGGGAATTCTCTCAGAATAAGGCCATAGGAGTAATTTAGTCAACAATGCGATCTTGGCTGAGACAAACTTCACTCTCATACCACAGGGAATTCATGGAGTACATATTGCACTACAAAGGAGAACATTCTACTAATTTTATGGAGAAGAGAGCAGCTGCAAATTTCAATAGCCAACAGTGACTGAAATTGGGGGAGTAACTATGCCATTTGGTAAAGGACACTCTGGTGAACGATTGTACCCAACACAGTCTAACTCTTTGGACCACGTAGATTCAATTACTTCTCACAACTTTTTTTACTGTGTTTAGGTTAAGTCTCACTAAGATTCCATTTAATTATAATTTTGGGAAAAATTAGACAAGGAAGGTTAATGTGAGAAACCTTAAGTCCTGTTGCTGCAGTTGGTTCTGGGGGCATAACTGATGATCACTAATACTATTTTCTAGGGGCGCTTGGGTGGCTCAGTGGGTTAAAGCTTCTGCCTTCAGCTCAGGTCACGATCTCAGGGGCTTGGGATTGAGCTCTGCATGGGGGCTCTCTGTTCGGCAGGGAGCCTGCTTCCCCCTCTCCCTCTGCCTGCCTCTCTGCCTACTCGTGATCTCTCGGTCTGTCAAATAAATAAATTATATATATATACACACACACACACACACACACACACACATATATATACATATATATACATATATGTGTGTGTGTGTATAATACTATTTCTACTATCCAGAGCAGTTTCACCTCCCATTTAGTTAACATTTCTGATGATCAGAATTTGCTTGCCATCTTGGTTGACTCAGAAATTCGTATCTGATACCCTGTTTATTATATTCTCACTAGACTTTATTTGTTATACTTGATCATTTACAAATAATGCCAGGCATGGGAAAACCAAGAATTGCATCAATGAACTGCAATATCATTACTTTCTGTTCCCATCGCATAAAAGCTAACCTACCTACACAGAGTGATCAGGGCCAATTGTCCTATCTCTGCTGGTTTAGTAGCAGGAGTCACCCCAAATGTTCAGGAAGCAAATGTAGCTCTAAGTTTATCTGGTATAATTGCTAATATTGCTATTCATTGTTTTGAACATATTTAAGTGTACTAATCAGATTTGTTTTAAATTTCATGTCTGATGACTTAATTTTCTGGGTCACCTGTGGATCAGTTTCAAGTGTAAGATTTTATTCTTGGTTTTTAGACTTTCAATTTTTATCTCATTTTAATACTGGGGATATTTTATTGCATATTATAGTCTGTATATGAAAAGTTTAAGCTGCTCTAGATAGCTTTATTTTCCTTCAGGGAAGAATTAACTTGCTCTTTGCAAGAAGTTAGAGTAAGGGCGTATTTCTGTGTCTCAATAAAAACCTCAATTTTTTGAGCCTGTGTTGTAAGGCTTGTCTTTATCTGGTTTGTATTTTATTTTATGCCATAGCTCTTTAGAAGACTCAACTGAATGCATGAGGTGTTTATTGCTGTCCTTACTTCTCACCCATCTTACAATCCAATTTTGCTTCCACTGCAACATAAGACTACTGAAAGGTCTTAGCTTTTAGTCACTTAACAATTTCTTTCTGATTGATATCTTGGCCTCTTGCCCCCATGCTTTCTAGGATTTATCAGTGACCTACAGTATTAAAGTGCTCAGAATTCTGGGATCACTTCTCTGGGTCATTTTTCTCCAAGATTTCTGTTTCTCACATCTTGGATGTCTTATTACTTCTGGAAACAAAAATTTGTCTCCTCCATAACAATATTTCAAACTCAAGTTTTCTGCTTTCTGCTAGGCCTTTATGCCTTTTTCTGAGATGTAAGAAAAAAAAATCCCCAACATAAAAAGTAGTATAATTCTGGCCCCCTGCAATTTGTTTATTTTCTCTTCACAATCTTTTTGCTTCAAGTTTCAGTTACTTGTGCTATCTGATAGTGAGTACCAGATGTTTTTGGCACTTCTTCAATTTTATGGATGTGCTTTTCTGATTTATGCTACTCAATGGTAATCAGTTGTGGAATACCACTTTTTATGATTCCAATACAATGAAATCCTTTGGGACTCTTTTTAATGGGCCAGCACAGGGGTATGTGTGTGTGTGTGTGTGTGTTTAATTATTGAAAAAAAAGACTACTCTTTGAAAAAATAAAAACACTATTCTACAATTATTACACACTAGTTTTCACATAATTAAATCTCTGGCCCTGCTCAAGTGGAATTAGACTTCATTTCTTTAATCAGTATTTCAGCATCACCTATAACTTTAGAGTGTGTATAACTGCCTAATTGGAGGTCTCATTTAAACAGCAATTCTTAGGTTATTATAATACTAAAAATCATTTTTAGGGGAACCTGGGTGGCAGTTGGTTAAGCAACTGCCTACAGCTCAGGTCATGATTCCAAGGCCCTAGGATCAAGCCTCGTATGCGGCTCCCTGCTCAACGAGGAATCTGCTTATCCTTCTCCCTCTGTTGCTTCCCCGGCTTATGCTCTCTCCCCCTCTCTCTCTCTGTCAAATAAACAAATAAATCTTTAAAAAAATATTTTTTAGAAACAAAATATAATCACTAAGTTAAATTTTTATAATAGGTAGCTATTATGGAAAGAGCTGTGTCCCCACAAAAGATAAGGTCCTGACACTTAGGACCTGTTATTATGACCTTATCTGGAAATACAGATTTTGCAAATGACGAAGTTAAGATGCAGTGATTAGACCCTAACCCAATTTGCTGTCCTTATAAGAAAAGGAAATATAGAGATAACAGACACATGGGAAGATGGTATAAAGACAGAGAGAATATTATCTACAAGCCAGTGAACGTGTAACACTACTAGAAATTAAAATAGAAGCATAAAACAGATTCCCCTTTGCACCCTTCAGAAGCAACTAGCAACCCAAGCAATACCTTGATGTCAGTTAGTCTTCTAAACTACAGAATTGGATTGCATAACCCACCTAGATTATGGTACATTGTTGAGGTAGCCCCAGAGAACTAATACAATAGATCAACCACCTGGAAGATATAATCTCCAAACCTAGAACCCAGGAAAACTGTGAATCAAATCTCCCTGGACCCTTTCACTCTAGGATTCAAAGAGAAGAAACCATTAATTGGTCTTTGCATCAGCGTCCAAGGGCAAGTTTTATAGACAGTGATAAAATACTGGAGTTTCAAATGTATTTCTTAAAAATGGAAATAAACATAGGGATATGAATAAACTAAAGGGAAGAATTTTTAAAAGTTAACAGGATTTGAAGCAGCTTATATCAACAGAAATAGTAAACAGAGTAAGAATATAAACATATTTAATTATAGCTAAAAGTAGGTTATGTAGACCAGGCTTTGCTCTTCCACCTCTTAAACACATCTCCTACAACCACCCTCCACCCCCACCCCACAAAAGGAGATAATATTCTCCTACTGTAGGTGAGGATAATGATTCAATGACATTAAGCACATTTCAAAGATCATATAGGTTTTGTGAGAGATATTAGATTCAAATGCAGTACTTGATGGCTTAAATGATACAACGTATTTTTTAGTTACCAAGAAAGTCAGGCTAACCATTCTATTTTGAAAACCATCATATCCTTAATTTCTTCCATATTGAATTATGCTCCCAGTTATGCATATGTAGTTTCTATGGTCCTTGACATTAGGAACTGAACTCTAACTGCTATAAATATATAATGTGAAACAAATGTCTTTCATTACCCAATTATATTTGAATATATAATGAGTATTTCAAGTACCAGAGATTTTAATAACTAATTAAATATATTTTCCCATTAGAAGAAGTGACTATAACCATTCATTATGATTGAACATTGGAACAATTCTAGATGATCAAGAAGATTTAGTCAGAGGACAAGGAATCAGAGAATTTTCTAAGAAAAGGAAATAGCAATGTTATCCCCCAGAATCTGGAAAAATATTAGAATTTAAGAGAAATTTAGGGCAGGCAAGAATGGAAAATTTCAAAGCGAGATGGAAAAATCACATAAAAAGAAACTGAAAGAACTGCAGAGGACATAACATAGGTCCATGTAGGTGATGCACAGGGCTGACCATACTGAGAGACACGTGATAACTGTGCATTGATTGATAGGACAGGTCATAATTTACTTAAGTAAAGGAAATTACTGGATTTAATTTTAAATTATTTTTAATATTTAATTATTTTAATATTTTATATTTAATATAATTAATAATTATATCATTATATATTATATATGTCATATATTGTATTATTATTGATATTATTAATATTTTAATTATTAATCTTTAAAAATTACTGGATTTAATTTTTAATTATTAAAAATAGCTAATCTTTTATAATCTTGTTCAATTTGTTGGAAGTTGACACAGTACAAATGATATTCTGGGGAAATAATATTCTAATTTCTTATTAAACTATGTTCCCAGTTTGCATGAGTAATTTGAGACCCTCGATATTATAAATAATTTTGTATATGCATCTCCATAATTACTAGATAGTTTCTAAAGTGCATACATATATTTTAGAAGGTGGATTTCCCTACCCAATGGCACATAGAGTTCTATTTCTCTTTAGAGAATTGTTCAATTTATACTCTTATCAGAATTGTATGGGTAACTTTGTTTCTAAAACTTATTTTACAATTTTATTTTTAAAGTGTGTTTGGGCTATGAAGGATTTTTAAAATTAACTTATTTATTTGTTTGAGAGAGAGAATGTGTGCATAGGAGAACAGGGGGAGGGGGAACAGAGGAGAAGGAGAGAGAGAATCCCAACCAGACACCCCGCTGAACTCAGAACCCCAAGCAAGCTTGATCTCAAGATGCTGAGATTATGACCTGAATGGACATCAAGAGTGGGATGCTTGATGAACTGAGCCAACCAGGTGCCCCAGCTATGAAATTTGTTTCTGTTTTTGTTTTTCTCTTAATGACTTGGTTGCCATTCCACTTTTATATTGGGCTATTGTTTTGTTTTGAATTTTTTAAAGTGTAACTTTACATTTACAATAAAGTTGAGAGAAAGGTGCAGAGATTTCTAGTATGCTCTCTGCCTCCCACACATGCCTAACCTCTGTCATTATCAACTTCCTTACCAAGTGTTTCATTAGTTATGATCGATGAACCTACATTAAGACATCAAAATCATTCAAAGTCCCTAACTCGCTTTAGGATTCACTGTTGGTTTTGTGCATTCTTTGGAATTTGGAGAAATATATAATGGCATGTACCCACCCTTATGGTTGCATATAGAGTATCGTCAATACCCTAAAAATTCTCTTGTGTTCTGTTTATTCATTCATCTTTCCCAACCCTGAGCAACCACTTATCTTTTTATTGTCTCCTTAGTTTTGCATTTCCCAGAATCATATAGTAGGAATCACAGAGTGTGCAAACTTCAGATTGGCTAGTGTCACTTACTAATATGCATTTCCATTTCCTCCATGTGTTTTCATGGCTTGTTGGCTCATTTATTTTTATTGCAGAATAATATTCTATTGCCTGGATCTACCAGTTTATCCATTCATTTACTGAAGGACATCTTGGTTGCTTCCTGGTTTTGGAAATTATGGATAAAGCTGCTATAAACATCCATGTGAACGTTTTGTGTGGCACTGTTTTCAGTTCCTTTAGATAAATACCAATGAGTGAGATTGCTGGATTGCTTGATAAAAATATGTTCAGTTTTGTAAGAAACAAGAAAACTGTTTTTGAAAGTGTCTGTACCTTAAGCAGGGCACTTGTGATGAGCACCGAGTGTTATGTGTAAGTGATGAATCACTAAATTCTGCACTGGAAACCAATTTTACCATATATGTTAACTAACTAGAATTAAATAAAAAATTGAAATCAAATTTTTTTAAAAAGTGTCTCTACTGTTTTGCATTATTACCAACAATGAATGAAGTTCTTGTTGCTCTGTATCCTCAACAGCCTTTGCTGGTGTCAGTGTGCTGGATTTGGGCATTCTAATGGATGTGTAGTAGTATCTCACTGTTATTTTAATTTGCAATTTCCTGATAGCATGTGATGAAGAACATCTTTTTGTGTGCTTATTTGCTATCTGTATATCTTCTTTATTGAGGTGTCAAAGTTTTAAGCCTACTTTTTAATCAGGTTTTTTTTTCTTATTCAGTTTATTTTTTTTTCTGTAGTTTTGTTAGAACTTTTATTATATAAAGTAGATAACAACTTCATCATATACATGCCAAAATGTTCTTTTTAAAATAATGTTTATAATTATTACTTGTTAATAGCACATTAAGTTTGTATAACCTAGTGACCATTATCTCTATGATTTCAGATATTAATATATTTTAGGCAGACTTCCTTTACTTAGACCTAATGTCTATTTTATTATAATACTATTATGGTTTTATTTCTTACATGCAAATATTTGGTCCATCTGTACATTTTATAATGACGTCTAAAGAACTGAATAGCTTAATTGTATTCCAGATATTTATTCAATTGCAGTAATGCCAATCACTAGAAAAATATATATATTCATTTATTTTAAATATTATCCCTATCAAATGATTATATATAATTATAAATAAATATAAATTTGTAATTATATATAAGTATTGCATATAATTAAATATATATATTGTTTGTTTTTGTTTATTTATATTCCAAGTGTAGATAAGTCTGTCCGTTTTGCATCAATCCCATAAACTTTATTTTACTATATATTTTTAGTATGCTTTTTGATCTATGATATGGACTGGATGTCTGTGTCTTCCCCAAATTCATATATTGCAGCTTAATTCCCAATTTGATGGTATTTGGAGATGAGTCCTTTGGGAGGTAATAAGGACTTGAGAGTGAGCTCCTTGTGAATGGGATTAATGTCCTCAGAAGAAGAGAAAAAGACTAGACCACTCTTACTCTGTTTTCCCCATGTGAGGATACAAGAAGGTGGCTGACTCCACAGACCATATCTGCTGGTGTCATGATCTTATGCTTCCCAGCCTCCAAAACTGTGAGAAATAAATAATTATCATTTAACCCATCCAATTTATGGTATTCTTGTTATAGAGGTCATAAATGACCAAGACAATCTGGTAGGATTGTTTTGCTCTAAAAAGTTATGAAGTATGTGATGATTAATTTTGTCTGCCATGTATGTCCAGATATTGGCTCAAACATTATTCTGGGTGTGTCTGTAAGAATATTTCTGATTGAGATTAACTTCTAAAAAAATACACTGAATAAAGCAGATTGGTCTCCCGAAAGAGGATGGGCCTCATCCAATCAGTTCAAGATTTGAATAGAACAAAAAGACTGAGCAAGACTGAAATTATTATGCCCAACTACCTTCAAGCTGAGATTTAAGTTTTTTCCTGTTTTCATATCCAAACTAAAACTTCAGCTCTTTCTGAGTCTTGAGCCTGCTGGCTTTCAGACTAGAACTGTGCTATCAGTTCTCCTGGGTCTCCAGCTTTCCAATGGCAGATCTTGGGACTTGACAATCTACATAATTGCATGAGTTAATTTCTTTTTTTTTTTTAAGATTTTTATTTATTTATTGATAGAGATCACAAGGAGGCAGAGAGGCAGAGAGAGAGAGAGAGAGAGGGAAGCAGGCTCCTCGATGAGCAGAGTGCCCGATGTGGGGCTCGATCCCAGAACCCTGGGATCATGACCTGAGCCGAAGGCAGAGGCTTAACCCACTGAGCCACCCAGGCGACCATGCGTGAGTTAATTTCTTACAGTAAATTTATTTCTACATATGTGCAGAGAAATATATATATAGTTTATATTAATTAAAATAAATATTCAAATATACCAATGAACTTAGGCAGATGAATATCATTAACATAAAAATCCTAAGAAACAAAGCTCGTATTTTTTTTTCCTTTTTTTCTCTCATATTTAATGATAACAAATACATATTTGAGTTTTTACTCACATCTGGAAAGAAACAAACTTTATTATTATATGTGCTTTTATGCAACCACTTATAAAGAAAGACAACAAGAAAAAGATTTTTTAAATTATTTTGGTGCATGCCTTTGATACATATAAAATAGACATATGTTTTTAAATCTTTTGATGCATGCCTAAGGTAACTTTAGGTTCCTTAACAATTAAGCATGGGACAATAGCTCAATTATAAAATGACTGATATGAAATGCTATTCTTAAATATATCAAAGCTATTACTTTTATAATTCTATGCCTATTAAAAATTATATGGCTACCACTTTAACAACTTTTCCTAAATTATATTACATTTTAATTTGAGATTTTTACTTTTTCCTTTAAATAAAGAGAACATTTCAACTAAAATACATTATATCTACTCCGAAACTAGGAAACCAAAACAATTTATACTTAATTTGTGTTTTATTTTTCTTTTTGCAAGACAAGAATATTGGGCAGTCATTAAATAATAGAACAAACTATTAATCCGAAATAGCCACTAATTTCATCAACACACAGTGAAGAAACTTGAATCTTTCTTAGACTGACTATAAATATTTCCCTCTCCTCTTTATGTTAATATGAAAGACTAAGCTTCTCATTTTGATTTTATATATTTTTGTCATTAGTAGTCCAACAAGCAACTCTGTTAAGTGCACTTAGTCTTGGAACATTGGGTTTGACTCTGGAGAAATCCAGTTTCATTTTTTTCACTCTTGTAAGAAGAGCAGCTACCCAATCTTTTTGCCTTTCCAGAGGCAAAAATTTGTCTAAAGGCAAAATTTATCTAAAGAGACAAATTATCTAAAATTTAGATAATTAGTTTTAAGTAATTATTTTATTTCTAATTGTAGGAAACCATAGTCCTTCAGTTACACCTTATGATTAATTTTCAATCATCACATTTTAAACTCTTACAAATGTGATAAAAATTGAAAAACAACATATCTGTGTAATAGGAACAGTGTAGCATATAAACTGTATCCCCTTCCAACAGGTGTATCTTACCCAACAAAGGCTTTTCCCAAACACTTTTATTACCTAAGGAGAGATACTAATGTTACAATATGTGCTACTTTGAAAAACATATTTTTAAATAAAATAATGGAGCATGTCTAATATTTATATTATCATTTACAACCATTGTTCTCTGAGTCACAGTTTCTGTACCTTTAGAAAAGGCATTAAAACACAAATATTCTTAATAGACTTGTGAGGCATCAATGAAATATGTGATATACAATTTGTTTTTCACTTAGTTTTTTAACCATTTTACTAGATCATTGTCTCTAAGATACTATTTTTTTTTTTCCTCAGCTTGGCATTTTCTCCATTTCCTATCATCTGTTGTTGGGTTTGACCAGCAAACCCTGAGACGGCAAATGAAAAGATTACTCCAGAAACCTAAGTAGGAGAAAGGAGAGGGCTGGGGGACCAAACACTCTAGTGAAAAAAGGCCCCAAGTCAAGCTCTACCTCCATTTTTATTATGCATGTTACTGTTACATCAAATAATTAAGATTAAAAAGGAATGTAAAATTTCAATAACTAGGGCAGTGACATTTTCAGGCATTGTGTGATTAGAACTGTGTTCATGACCTGTAGACAGGAAGTAGGTGATTATTAAGGATTTATATCTAGCCTAAGTTAAGCATATGTCCCCTGGGAGATAATGTTGGGCCACAATTAGGACCTGGCTGTTTTCAGTCCAACTTCAAAGGGGGCCCAGTTTTCTGGTCACTCCTTCTTTGCTTTTCAAATAGCCTCTCCCAAGGAGGATTGCGCTTACCATATCTTACCTAGCCAGGCATTGTAGATTCCGACAATCTATCATATTCATCTTGGCAAAAAATGGCCAGCTGATAATTATTAGCTAAATATATTGGATCTGAGGAAATGATATTCTTTTTTGTAAAGATTTATTTATTTATTATTTGAGAAAGAGCACAAGCAAGCATGGGGTGGAAAAGGAGAGAGGCGATCTCAAGTAGATTTCCCACTGACAGCAGAGCCTGTTATGACGTAGAGTTTGATCCCACAGCACTGAGATCATGACCTGAGCCAAAATAGAATCCCACGCTTAAATGAGTACCCAGGCAATCCACGGAATGATACTCTTAAAATATGCTGCTCAAATATGCCTTATAATCAATACCAAATGAAATTAAGCAGACATTGAAAATTATAAAGTAATTCGTATTTCCATTTATAACTAAGGGAAAAATAATTTTCCCCAATTCCAGTGGTGTCATACATTCTTTTAGAACACTAACCAAACCAAACTCCACATTTCTGAATGAACATATTTTAACCAGTTACTCAACAGTAAAATTATTTTTGATAAACTGCTACTTTCTCAATTTAAATACATACATTTAAATACATACAGGGAAAAATATTTTTTTTTCTACTTTGACTAAAGTCATTGCTTCTCTCAGAAATACTAGATCAATTCTTGTTTTTGCAAAGTTTTAATATATTAAATTGATTGACATAATACCAGCAGAATGAAAGATAAAGAGATATACAAAACATAGGAAGAGTAATACTCTAACTTACTCTAACTTACATTTGTATACATTTATGTATTTATTGCCATTCCCTTTTAAAATACACACACTCCTTGAGTTCCAGGACTTTGTTTATTACAATCTGGCACTGTGAGCACCTAGGACAGTGTTTGGTACAAAATATGAACTTAATACTTACTTGTTGAATAAAATAATGAAACATGTTAAATAAATGAATTAATAAATATTGCAAATGACAGAGAGAGAAGACAAGTGATTACGAGGGAGGAAAAGATATGTAATTCTAATAATATAAATTTAGTTAATGAATACCTTTTAAGTGCTAGGACCTATGGTTTGTATTTTTACCTACTGAGTTCCTTCCACAAGCTATACTTATATGTTCTTCATATCAAATAGTACATGCATATAATGCATAATTATATATATCAAAATTCTACATATTTATTATTATCTTCACTGCATAGTCATTAAAACTATCACTTAGGTAAATAAAGTAGCTTGTTCAAGGTTAAATGGTTAACAAATATAGAATGATGATTCTACGTTCATGTTTCTATCCTTTATAGACAATTTTCTCTGATTCTCCCCATATGTAAATTAAATTGCTTCTCAAGTCCTAGCTTCACTCACAAAATCTACTTCTTACGGGACATGGAACAAAATCTGTTGTATCAACATTGATGATGATGCCCAAATCATCCCTTAACATATAATATATGATTAAATACCTGTGAGTTGATTGCAAAGTCAAACTGGCATTTGTTCAAATGTTTTTTCCTGTCAAGTTGTGAGTTAATTCAGACATTATATTTGTTTTCTACTGCTGTTGCAGCAAATTTCTACAAACTTAGTGACTTTAAGCAATTAAAAAATATATATATATTGCCTTATATTTTGTTGGTTAGAAATATGCCCCAAGTCTCACTGCACTACAGTTGGGACAGGATTGCATTGTTTTCTAGAAGCTATAGGGGAGAATGTGAACCTTGGTCTGTTTCAGCTTCTTAGAAGCCAGCTTTATTCCTTGGTTCATGATGACATTCCTTCCTCTTTAAAATCAGTAATGCAAAAAGAGAGTTCTTTACACTCTGTCCTCTCTCTGGTTCTCTGGAGCTGGGAAAAATAGTCATGTAACTCACAGCTTGATATAGCTTTCTTCCCCTGCTCTGTGATAAAAAATAACATCTGTGTGGGCATTGCTGGCAGCCTAGAGGGAAGACACATGTCAAGCCCTGTTTGTGGAAGTTAAGAAGTCCAGTTTATTGTTGGGATTCCAAAGGATTTAAGTAGCTGTTTAAACCTGATAGAAATACATTTTAGTATGAGATGAGATGTTTTTTTCTAGGTTAGAACTTACCATACAAGAGGAACTAAAAAAATTATTCATTGGTGATCCCCACTGCTCAGGATTATAGGCCATGCCTGGCCAATGCTGTGAAGTAGAGAAGAGAAACCACGTCTAACAAGACTGCAACAGCCACTCTCAGCATAACTTTGCTTGCTGCAGCAGAAGGGGAAATCACATAAAGCTTGTTTGAGGTTGGAGAGGGAAATACTTTGTATATGGACTGGAGTTCCTTCTCAGGAAAATGCAATTGATTAGGGTAACTCGATATACAATATTTCATGGAGTATTCAACTCAGTCCATTGTCCTGACAGAGAATTAGGTTAGGTACTTTCAAATGTAGTTTTTTCATAATGATCTGGGTCGAGTTTAGCATTGACATTCTGTACATTAAATATGCTAGGGAAATCTTGCTGTAAAGACTGGGGTTATTGTTGAGTGAGTGGAGATGAGGACATTGGTCCCCAAATTTATTTTCATCATGTAAGTCATGAAAGTCAATAGATAATGTCATGGAGACAAAGGCTTCACAATGGATAGATTTTTTGAGTCATACTAATGGCAGAGCACAGTATCTCTTAATTTCCGCATGCAAAAGAAATGACACAACTGGCAAAAGTTAGACTTGTTAGAGCTGATGATTTCAATAGAAGTCCAGGGACTATATAAGCTATGGACTGGAAGAAAATATTTGCATAAATAATACTGGTATCCAAAATATACAGGAAACTTAAAATACAACAGTAAAAAAAAAAAAAAAAAAAAAAAAAAGAATTCAAATTTAAAAAACTGACATTTCACATATTTGACTAGAATTTAGAACTTCAAAAAAATAATTTAGAACTTCATATTGTCTTTCTAAATTTGCTACACCATATACAGGGCTGTGTTTGATTACTCTTTGTGTGATCTCTATCACTTTATTTGATCCATAGTAGATATGGAACAGGGACTTTTAAATCTAAAGTATTTGCTACATTCTTGTTTGAAATGAAAAAAATAAATTAATACACTTTAGGAATATACACATTTCTGTACCAAGAACTGTGAATTTTCAAAGTCTTGAGGTAATCACTATCCTCAAGAAGCAGGAGACGGCACTGGAGAACATTTAAATATTAGTAATTACAGGAACCAAGAGCAATGACACAAAATGGACAGGGAAAGATGTTATTTAAATGAAGGAGAAAGTAGAATGTCTTAGTATATGTCACATTATTCCTGGTTATTTTATTCAATAATAAACATAAAGTCTATTTTAAGTTTCTTTCTAATATAATTTTTAATAAAATATGTAAGCTATTATAACTTTTATTTAATCTATGGAATATTTTTATGTTAGAAAATTTAATGGGTTGACATGTTATACACTAACTTTAGCGAGTCTACCCAACATGATGTAAATTGTGCAATTATTTTGTTAGAAAAAATCATACTCTATATTTTTTCCTTCAATGATATAAATAAACATAAGGTAAATTCAGCAGTTTTGAGTTCAAACAACACAAATCTTGGTGTCTTCAACGTGAGTAATCATTTGCAATTATCAAACGAGTAAATCAAATAATTAAGCACATTAATAAGCCACTGTCATTGTCAGGGTCTAATCTGAATTTGATTACAATTTTAGTTGATACAGTTTTGGAAGGAAGGCCATTGTCCCGTTTATAGATCCTCAGTTCTGATGACTTTATTTTTGTAGTGAGGAGAATGTGGAATACAAATAAATAAGAGTCTCCTTCCATGCTTTAATTTTGATTTCCACTTGCTCTGTTTATTATTTGTAGTATACTTTGAGTTTAGGTTAGGTCAGAATAGTCCTCTAGTCCATGACCTATTATGCTTAATTTGTAGTGCTGGAAAACAATTTCCTATTTATAACACAAAACTATTTACTCCCTGAGGAGTACTGACTCTCAGTGAAATGAACCACTGCTAAGGCAATTACCATTTTAAAGAACAAATCCCTTTTAAAGAATTCCAATTATATTTGGAATAGAACATAACAGGTTTTTTTAAAAAATATGTACAATTGCTATTGATCCACAGTCTCCAAAATATCAGTTGATTAAAAAATTAGGTAATTATTTATTTTACTTTGTGATATTGGTTCTTCTGCTTCTAGGAAACCATGACTTTTTTTAGCTATTTTTAAAATTATAGTTGACATACAATATTATATTAGTTTCAGGTGTACAGTATAGTGATTCAACATTTATATACATTATGAATGTTATGAACTGATCAGCAGTCCAATTTAAGTCTAATTACTAATTGTCACCACCATATAAAGTTATTACAATATTACTATGTTCCTTATCCTGTATCTTACATCCCTGTGGTTTATTTATTTTAGTACTAGAAGTTAATACCTCTAGATTCTCTTTACTTATTCTAACCATCCCCTTAACCCTTGCCCTCTGGTAACCACCAGTTTGTTCTCTGTATTTATGACTCTGTTTCTGTCTTATTCATTCATTTGTTGTTTTGTTTTGTTTTGTTTTTTGATTCCACATATAAGTGAAATCATAGTCAAATTTATTTCACTTAGCATAAAACCCTCTAATTCCATCCATTTTGTTGGAAATGGCAAGATTTCATTCTTTTTTATGGCTAAATGATACTCCATTGTATATATTTATCTCATTACCTTTACCCATTTGTCTATTGATGGACACTTAGCTTGTTTCCAAATCTCGGCTATTGGAACTAACGCTGCAATGAGCCTTGAGGCACATATATCTTTTCAAATTAGTGTCTTTGTTTTCTTCAAATAAATACCCAGGAGCT
The DNA here is from genome assembly GCF_963455335.1 of Martes martes. NCBI lineage: Eukaryota > Metazoa > Chordata > Mammalia > Carnivora > Mustelidae > Martes > Martes martes. The sequence continues at coordinate 20,489,780 of NC_137888.1, read as the reverse complement.
GAATGTGACTTCTATTTTTAATTTTTTTAGGAAAATTTATAGTTTTTCATAATGACTGTACCAAATTACTATCCCACAAGCAGTGCACAAGGACTCACTTTTCCCTGTATTCTTGCCAAATTTATTTCTTGTCTTTTTGATGTTAAACTTTCTGACAAGTGTGAGGTGATAACTCATTGTGGTTTTACTTTTCATTTCCCTGATGATTAATGATGTTGAGAATCCTATCATGTACCTGTTGGCATTTCTGCATGCACCTGTTGACATTTCTCTGGAGAAATGTCTATTCAGTTCCTCTGTCCACTTTCTAATTAGACTGCTTGTTCTTTTGATGCCTGAGTTGTATGGGTTCTTTATATATTTTGGATATATTAATCACTTAACGGATGTGACATTTGCACAGATATTCTCTCATTCCGTGGGCTGCCTTTTCATTTTGTTGATGATTTCCTTCACTGTGCAAAAGGTTTTTAGTTTCATCTAGTGCCATCTGTTTATTTTGCTTTTGGTGTCCTTTCCTGAAGAGACAGATCCCAAAAACAAAATAACACCAACAACAACGATATTGCTAAGACCGATACTCAAGAGTTTACTGCTTATCTTTTCTTTCAAGAGTTTTATGATTTAAAGTCTTACATTTAGGTCTTTAATTCATTTTAAGGTAATTTTTATATGGTATAACTAAGTAGTACAATTTTATTCTTTCGAATGTACCTTTCTAGTTTTCCTAACACTATTTATAAAAGAGATTGTATTTTCTCTATTATATATTCTTGCTTCCTTTCTTGTAGGTTAATTAACCATGTAAGTGTGCCTTCATATCTGAGATCTTCATTCTGTTCAGTTGATCTACATCTTTTTTCATGCCAATACCACACTGTTTTGATTTCTGTGGCTTTGTAGTATAGTATGAAACCTGGGAGCATGATACCTCCAGCTTTGTTCTTTTTTAAGACTGCTTCGGTTATTCAGGTTCTTTCGTGGTTTTATACAAATTTTAAGATTTTTCTAGTTCTGTGAAAAATGCCATTGGTATTTTGATGGGGATTTCGTTGAATCTGCAGATTACCTTGGGTAGTATGGTCATCTTAACAATCTTAATTATTTCAATCCATGAGCATGATCTATCTTTTCATTTATTTATGTCATCTTCAGTTTCTTTCCTAAATGTCTTATAGTTATCAGAATGCAGCTCTTCCACCCCTTCGCTGAAATTTATTCCTAGGTATTTTATTCTTCGGATGCACTTGTAAATTGGGATGGTTTTCTTAATTGCTTTTCCTGGTACTTCATTATTAGTGTATAGAAATACAGCAGATTTCTGTATATTAATTTTGTATCCTGAAACTTTACTGAATTAATTAATTAACTTTAATAGTTTTTGGTGTGTTCTTTAGGTTTTCTATGTATAGTATCATATCATATGCACATAGTGACAGTTTTACTTCCTCTTCACCAATGGGAGTATATTTTATTTCTTTTTCTTGTCTGATTACTATGGCTAAGATTTCCAATTCTTCATTGAAAAAAAATTGTGAGTTTGGCCATTCTTGTTTTGTTCTTGAAATTAGAAGAAAAGCTTTCAGCTTTTCATAGTTGAGTATGATGTCAGCTATGGGTTTGTCATATAAGGCCTTTATTATGTTGTGGCATATTCCTCTATACCTACTTTGTTGAAAGTTTTTATCATGAACAGATGCTGAAACTAGTTAAATGTCTTTTCTGCAACAAATGGGATGATCACATGAATATTATCCTTTATTTTGTTGATGTGGTGTATTGCACTGATTGATTTCCAGATATCGCACGATTCTTGCATTCCTGGAATAAATCCCCTTTGATCATGCTGTATGATCTTTTTAATGCATTGAGGAATTCAGTTTGCTAATATTTTGTTGAGGATTTTTGTGTTGTATTTATCAGGAATATTGGCCTGCAACTTTCTTTCTATATTATTTTTGGAGTGTCTTTGCCTGGTTTTGGTGTCAGGATAATATTGTCTTGCACAGTGAATTTGGAAGCATTCCTTTCACTGTAATGTTTAAAATAGTGTGAGAAGGATAAGTATTAAATTATCTTTAAATCTTTGGTATAATTTACATGTGAAGCCATCCGGGAGCGGGCTTTTGTTTGTTAGGAGATTTTTCTTATTATATTTCAATTTCATTACAAATAATCAGCATGTTCAGATGTTTTATTTCTTCCTGATTCATTCTTGGAAGCTTGTCTCTAGGAAATTATCCATTCCTTTTAGGTTGTCCAATTTGTTGGCACCTAATTGTTCATAGTAGCCTCTTACAGTGCCTTTTATATCTGTGGTAACAGTTGTAACTTTTCCTCTTTCATTCCTGATTTTATTTATTTAGATGCCCTCTGTTTCTCTCTTTTATGAATCTGGCTAAAGCTTTACTAATTTGATCATTTCCCAAAGAATCATCTCATAGTTTCACTGATTTTTATTTTTTTGTTGTTCCCATTTAATTAATTCTGCTTAAACCTTTATTATTTATTTAATTACAATAACTTCAGGTTTCATTTGTTCTTCTTTTTCTAGTTCCTGAAGTTGTGAGATTGGATTTTTTTTGAGATTTTTCTAATTTTGTTTTGTTTTGTTTTCTGAGGCAAGCCTACAGAGCTCTAATCTTTCTTAAAATCGCTTTTGCTGTGTCACATAGATTTTGGAATATTGTGGGGTTTTTTTTTTCCATTTTTGTTAGTCTTTTTTTTTTTAAATTATTTATTTATTTATTTGACAGACAGAGATCACAAGTAGGCAGAGAGGCAGGCAGAGAGAGAGAGAGAGAGGGAGGCAGGCTCCCCTCCAAGCAGAGAGCCCGATGCAGGGCTCAATCCCAGGGCCCTGAGATCATGACCTGAGCTGAAGGCAGGGGCTTTAACCCACTGACCACTCAGGCGCCCCACCATTTTTGTTAGTCTTAAGGTATTTTTTGATTTCCTCTTTGATATCTTCTTCGATCCATTGGTTATTTAGTAGCATGCTGTTTAGCCTTTACATATTTGTAGTTTTTTCTGTTTTTCTTCTTGTAATTGATTTCTATTTTCATACCACTGTGGTTGGAAAAGATGCTTGATATGATTTCAAGCTTCTTAAATTTATTAAGACTTGTTTTATGGCCTAACTTGATCTAGCTTTGAGAATGTTTCATGTGCACTTCTAAAAATGTATATTCTGATGTTTTCAGAGGTAATGTTATACACATACACACACACACACACACACACACGTTAGACCAGTAAGATAGATCTTAAGTCTTACTGGTCCAATATGTCATTTAAGGCCACTGTTTCCATGTTAATTTTTTTTTTAATTTTTTTTTTTTTGGTCTGGATGGTCTATCCATTGATGTAAGTGGGGTGTTAACATCCCCTGCTAAGATTGTATAACTGTCATTTTAACTCTTTGTATCTGTAAATATTTGCTTTATATATTTAGGTACTTCCATGTTAGATGCATAGATATTTGTCATTGTTATATCCTCTTGTCCGATTGATCCTTTCATCATTATAGAATTCCATTTCCAGGGCACCTGGCTGGCTCAGTGGGTTAAGCGTCTGCCTTCGGCTCAGGTCATGATCTCAGAGTCCTGGGATCGAGGCCCGCATTGGGCTCTCTGCTTGGCAAGGAGCCTGCTTCCACTTCTTTCTCTCTGCATGCCTCTCTGCCTACTTGTGACCTCTCTCTCTGTGTCAAATAAATAAATAAAATCTTAAAAAAAAAAAAAAAAAGAGAATTCCATTTCCACAGCAGCTAGTAAAATTCCACCATCATCTTGCTACCAAGTAAGCTCCAATCAGTTCCTGATTCTTTTTTGTAACAACTTCATTGAGTTGTGATTCACAAGTCTTGATTTTAGCATATTAATACGTGCTCACTGGCAACTTCTCTGTCTTCTTTGGAGAAAATCCTGTTTAGATTCTTTGTCAGATTAAGATTCATTTTTTAATGGGTTTTATTTGCCATTTTATAATTGAGTATACTGTATATTCTAGATCAGCTTCCTCTTCAGATAAGTAATTTAATATTTTTTTTTCCAGGTTTGTGGGAGGATTTTACACTTTCTTCAAGGGGTTTATCAAAGGTGTGTGTGTGTGTGTGTGTGTGTGTGTTTAAATATTTTATTTATTTATTTGACAGAGATAGATCACAAATAGGCAGAGAGGCAGGCAGAGAGAGAGAGGAGGAGGAAGCAGGCTCCCTGCCAAGCAGAGAGCCTGATGCAGGACTCGATCCCAGGACCCTGAGATCATGACTGAGCTGAAGGCAAAGGCTTAACCCACTGAGCCACCCAGGTGCCCAGTTTTTTTAAATAGATAAAATTCAGCTTAAATTTTTCTTGTTGTTGCTTATGTTTTTTTGCCCTAAGAAAGCTCTGCCAACCCATTATCCAGGAAGATTTATTTCTATATTTTATTCTAAGAATATTATAACCTAGCTCTTATACTTAGGTGTTGATCCATTTTAAATTAATTTGTGTGTATAGTGTAAGAAAGTGGCCTAACATCATTAAATTTACATATGGATATTCAATGATCCCAGCACAATACATTAAAAATACCATTATTACCATATATGGGATTAAGAGTACATTTATCATGATGAGCACTGAATAATGTATATAATTATTCAATCAATATATCGTACACCTGAAACTAGTATAACGCTGTATGCTATTTATACTTTAATGAAAAATAACCATTCCTTTTCCACTGAATTTTCTGGCATCATTGTTGAAAGTAAGTTGACTTTAACTGGACTCTCAATTCTATCTCATTGACTTATACGGAATCTGTATATCTATATGTCTGTGTTATGCCAGTACCACACAGTTTTATTTACCTTAGTTTTGTAGCATATTTTAAGTTAAGTTTTTAAGTTTGTTTTTTGTTCTCATTCAAGTTTTCTCAGTGTCTCTTCCATTTCCATATGAATTTTAGGATAAACTTGTCAACTTTTCTGCAAAATATAGTTGAAGTTTGAGAGGGATTACTTTGAAGCAGTAGAGCAAATTTTGGAGTATTGTCATTGTAGTAGTATTAAGTCTTACAATCCATAACATGGGGTATTCTCCCATTTATTTATGTCTATTTTAATTTCTTGAAAAATATTTTGTAGTTGTCAGTGTATATGTTTGTACTTAAGTAATTTATTCTTTTCATTGCTATTGCAAATGAAATTGTTTCATTTAATTTATTTTTCGAAGTTTATCATTAATGTGTATAAATAAAATTGCTTGTTGTATACTGAGCTTGTATTTTATTGTGTGGATTTCGTGGGATTTTTTATGTACAAGATCATGTCTCCCACAATCAGAGGTAGTTTTACTGCTTCTTTTACAATCTTAATGTCTTTCATTTTATTTCTTGCCTGATTTCCCTGAATAGAAATTCCATGCTGAATATAAGTAGAGATGGTAGGGAGGATAGTCAACATTTTATCACTAAATACAATATTAACCGTGGAGTTTTTATAGATATTCTTTATCATATTCTCGAAGATTCCTCTAGTTTTAGTTTTGGGGTTGTGTGTGTGTGTTTTAATTATGAAGGGGTGTCTAGTTTTATTCAATGAATTTTCTGTGTCTATGGAGATGATTTTTTTCACCAGATGAAATCTACTATTGACCCTCTCTATTGAATTTTTCATCTCAATACTAGAATTAACAATTATTTATTTTGTAAATAATTTATCTTTATTGATAATCTATATTTAATAAGACATTATCATCATAATCATCATACTTTACTATATTTTTTTAAACATGATTTCATTAGTATTTTTTTTAATTTTTACATATCAATAATGGCTAATTAGTTAGTACATTTTGGCCAATGTGACATCTGGGCCCTCTCATAATTTTTGTTGCCTTCTCCTATTTGTGTATTGCTCACACTTTTTTGCTTACTTATGTGTCTCATCATTTCTTTCCAAACCTGGGTATTTAAAAGAGACTGTTAGAGTAACTCTGGCAACTAATTCCATCTTTCCTCCAGTTCTGGTGTTGCTGTACTTTGCTCCTATATTTGTTTAGTGTCCTGGCTGTATTCACTAGCAAAATCTATTTTCCCTGCTTTGTGAGACCCCCTGATCCACTCCTTAGAAATCTTTGAGCCTGCAGTCATCCCAGGAGAAGAGTGGTTATGACCTGATTTTCTCTGGGCATCTCGTTCTTTCTTTTCAGCCTGGGGACTCTGTTGGTAACACACCCAGCAGCTAGGCTCCACTTATTGTTGGGTAATTGCTCTATTTGTTTTTCAACAATGTCCTGTTTCCTTGGAATTATCTGAGAATGCCAAACTGGTCTGTGTTTTGGCTTGTTGCTCTCTTGGAGCTACCAGACTCTTCTTACTTGCTTAGCACAAAATCTCCATTGTTTCCAAGAGTACAATTAGATTGAACTGGCAATATTATACAATAAATAAAGTAAGTTCTTTTCAGGAGAGTTTAGGAGCTTTGCCTTATGGTCTGTCTCTCACCTTACCCAAAGCTCTGAGACAATTCTCCAGAGCTGTAAGTGGATACAGTTGGTCTCTTCTTTCAGACTGACATCCTATTTTAGAAGTAGAATACTGAAGTGTTGTTACGGACTTAATGTTTGTAGTTCCCCCAAATTCATATGTTGAAATTCCAATTCCCAAAGGCATGGTAGTAAGAGGTGGGGCCTGTGGGATGTGCTTACACCACGATGATGCTGTCCACGTGAATGGGATTATTGTTCTTATAAGGAGACCATGCAGAGTTCTAGCTCCTTCTACCTGAGAGACTATAGCAAGAAGTAAGCAGTCTATAACCCAGAAGAAGGCCTTCTGCAGAACCTGATTTTGGACTTCTATCTTCTAGAACTGGAGACACATGTTTGCTGTTTATAAGCCACACAGTCTGTCGTATTTTGTTATAGTAACCTGAATTGTCTGAGACAAGTGTGGTATGATAGCCCCTGGTATTCTCAGCTTTCCTTTCCTGGCATGGAAACTCACTCTGTGAATGAGCCAAAGCAAGGACAATTGGAATTCCAGTGTTTCTTGCTTTTGCAACCTCATGTAGGGCCTTTGCTCTGCATAGGGGGCTTCATGGTTTAGGAGACCCTAAGCTCTCAGCCACTCTTGCTTGAAGTTTACTCTCTGCTGTGTGTAGTTGGGGATGATGAGATATGCTGGCTGTCTGCCTTTCTTGTGGAGATACCATTGCCCTTAATTGGGAGCTGGGTAGAGTGGGAACCCTACCTTCTTAACTATAAATACCTGGAATGGGACACTTTCTCGCCGAGCCAGGGTTGGTGGGAAGGGTAGCAGATAATGGCTCCAATGCTGCAGACTTCTTGATCTTCATGATATTATGTGAATATTCCTGAATTAATGTTTCCACAGATACTTCAGATAGTTTTCAAAAGATACTTTTTACCAGTTATGGTTATTTCATTAGGGAAGATGTCTGTAGAGCACCCCAGAAGTGCATCTCGTCCCCAGTGATGACTGTTTGTCTTGCTTTAGATATATTTGATATAGATCATTCTAGCTCATTATGTAATTATTTTAGCATTGTGGGAAATTATTTACAATATTTTCAAATTTCCAAAGCCTTTTTAACAGATATTAACTCTTAACAAATAACCCTCTGTGGGAATCATGACAGTAATATGGTGTACAGTCATTAAATGGAACTACACTTCAAATTTATAAACAAAAATGATTTTCTAAATAAAATCATTTCTATAGAAATGCTCATCAGACACTTAAATTTGCACAGGCTAAGAGATATAAACAAAAAAATGCATAATGTAAAATATCTTATTTCTTAAAAAATTAAAATCCCTGTCTCATAAATTTGTTTGTGCCTAATATTTAAAAAATAATATAACAATGTGACAGATGAAAAGTGAAGTCCATCCAAGTGCTAGAAATGTTAAATTTCCCGATGGAATTTGAAATTTTTCACAATATGTCCTCTCTCTTTCTCTTTTTCCTTGAAAACATGGAAAAATTAATTTCAGTATTAAATAATGAAAGAAATTGCCTATCTTGATTCCATTTCACTAAGAAACTTTGACAGTTAGTGTAAACAAAAGCATAGACATAAAACTTTTTTTTTTTTAAGATTTTATTTATTTATTTGACAGACAGAGATCACAAGTAGGCAGAGAGGCAGGCAGAGAGGAGGAAGCAGATTCCCTGCTGAGCAGAGAGCCCAATGTGGGGCTCGATCCCAGGACCCTGGGATCATGACCCAAGCCGAAGGCAGAGGCTTTAACCCACTGAGCCACCCAGGCGCCCCAAGACATAAAACTTTTGATCACTTCAGAGTTATTGTTACAGAGGAAGACTAGAAGTCTGCTAATTTCTCCTGTCAAAGAAATGTCTCAGGTTGTTTAAAAAAAAAAAAAAGTATCATTTAGATAGATATTTATGCCATAACAGTTGTGTTATAAAAATATTTTGGAGGAGATTTTTTAAGCAAATCCATGGTACCAAGTAGTGTTTGGTGTTAGTGAACAAAAGGAAGAATAGATGATATTTAAGTGCATTAAATGAAATTAAATAAATGACAAATATTTATTTCAGGTGCTACATGAATTTTGTGACTGGATGTTATAATAAATATATCACCTGATGCAGCATGAATCCCCATGTTATTCATTGCCATCTCTCCCATATACAAAGGCAAATCTGAGGCAAAATAGTTGGTGTCTCATCACCCTAAAAGTAAATAAAAAGTAAAAACATTCAAAAAGAGAAAAAAAAATCTATGATTCATCTCAATCCTATTTTGATTCTAGTTTACTTCTCTCATTGCTATTTTGTGAAATTCACTTGTATTTATGAATGTAGGCAAACTTCATTCATTACTCTTACTGGTTAAGTAACCCTTACTTAAAATGTATCACAGTGGGGTGCCTGGGTGGCTCAGCTGGTTAAGCAACTGCCTTCGGCTCAGGTCATGATCCTGGAGTCCCAGGATGGAGTCCCACTGAGGCTCCCTGCTCAACAGGGAGTCTGCTTCTCCTACTGACCTCTCTTCTTTCATTATCTCTCTCTATCTATCTCAAGTAAATAAATAAAATCTTTAAAAAAAAAATCACAGTATATTTATTTGCCCATTTTTATAGTAAATAAAAATTTTTAAAAAATACATCACAGGGGCACCTGAGTGGCTCAGTGGGTTAAGCCTCTCTGCCTTCGGCTCAGGTCATGATCTCAGGGTCCTGGGATCAAGCCCCACATCGGGCTCACTGCTCAGCAGGGAGTCTGCTTCCCCTGCTCCTCTCTCTGCCTGCTGCTATGCCTGCTTGTGATCTCTCTCTCTGTTAAATAAGTAAAATCTTAAAAAAAAAAATACATCACAGTATATTTATTTGTCCATTTTTATAGTTGATGAGTTGTTTCCAGTTTTGTGTTATTATGAGTATAATGATGTTATCAATCCTTTTGTGTATATTTTGATGGGATATGTATATATTTCCTCTTTGTAAAAGTCGAGTAAAATCCGTTTATCAGAAGAATATAGATATGTATAACTTTAGCAGACACAATCAAGTGTTTAACAGAATAATTATACCATTGTACCAATTTATAATTCCACAAATAGAGTATGTGTTCCAGATGGTCAATATTCTTGCCAATACTGGTTATTGCCTGCACTTTTAAATACTATAGTTTTTAAAAGTTTTTTTCTGGTGGATATTTAGTTGTTTTATATAAATGTTTAATTTGAATTCTTTTATGACTGATTAGAAAATTTTCATGTTTATGAATAATTTAGATAGTCTCTTGTGAACTACATTTTACAGAAATTTGTCCATTGTTGTTGGGCTTTATATCCCTTACTTACTGATTTATATATTTTGAAAATTAGTCCCTTTTCAGACATATGAATTATGGTTCAGGTCGCAATGTCAGTGTCCTGGGATGAAGGCCTGCTTTGGGCTTTGCACTCAACAGGGAGTCTGCTTGCTGATTCCCTCTCTGCCTGTCTTTGCTTCTCACCCAACTCACACTTTCTTTCTCTCTCTAAAATAAGTAAATAAATAAATGTTGAAGAAAAGAAAAAAAATAAATGTAGTCATATTTATCAATTCTCCTTATGTTTAGCACTTTCTTATTATAATTTAAAAATAATTGTTATATAATTATCCTAAACATATTTTCCCACATTTTAATCTAAAAACTTTATTGTTTTTTATATTTAAATCACAATCTATCTGAAATTGATTTTTGCACATATTGTGAGTTAGGAACAAGATTTATTTATTTTTCCACATGAATATGCTGTTGACCCAACACAATTTGTTGTTAAGACTATTCTTTACCCACTGCATTTTAGTGTCACAAATGTCAAATATAAGGGCGTGATTAATGTAAGACTGTTCCTTGACTACCTTCCAGGGTCTATTTACCTGTCGTTGTGCCAACAGTCATTGTATTAATTAATATAGCTGTAAGGCGGGTCTCAACATCAGGTAGTTTAAGTCCTATAGACTAGTCTCACAGATTGTCCTGGGTATTTGCTCCTTATGTTTTCATAAAAATTATAATAGTAGCCTGTCAATTTTGACACAAACTTTTCTGTGATATGAATATATATATATACCTCAAAAGCAATATAAAAATGCATTGTTAAGTGCTGAAAGTACTCTAAATAAGAGAGAGATTATAGGGGTGATAACTTCATAAAAGATACTTGTTTTATGAGTTTTCCTTTTTATCATAGCATAGGCTCTAGCATAATTAATAAGAAAAGAAGAACATCATGAAATAGAGGAGACCAGGGGTGTCTGGGTGGCTCAATTGCTTAAGTGTCTCTGTTAGGCTCAGGTCTTGATCCCAGGATCCTGGGATTGAGCCCTACATCTAGCCCTACATTGGGATCTCTGCTCAGTACGGAACATGCTTCTTCTTCTGCATGCTATTCTCCCTGTCTGTGCTCTTTCTCTCTGTCAAATAACAAATAAAATCTTAAAAAAAAAAAAAAAATAGGAGGAGGAGGAGGAGGAAATAGAGAAGACAAGCAATGATTTTGAATAATGGTTTTACAACACCAGTAAAAATGGTCTGGAGATCGTAGATTGATATTAAGAAAGCTTGATTGAAAGAGATGGCTTATTGGTGCATCATTGAAAGAGATTATAATAGTAAGGTTTTTGGTTGGACCAAAAATTTTTTAAAAATCTGAATTTTATCACACCTTTTGCACAGAAGGTTCTATTTTCAATAGTATTTATTCTTTATTTTTATTGGTGTTAGATAATATGTTAGTTCCTCTAAGAAGACTATGTGTGCCTAGAGCAGTGGGTACAACTATCACAGTTTTCTGCATTGCAGTTCTCTAAGTAATGTTTAAATCCTATTATATACAATTTTTTTGTGTGTGAAAAATATATGTGTTTTTCTTATTGCTGCATCCTTAGTGCTTAAAATAATTCTAATAAGCATATGATAACTAGAAAATAAGCACTAACATCTATTGAGGGATGAAATCTTCAAATTATGAAAACCTTGGTGTTAATATGATGCCCATGAGTTCTGCTAATGTGATATTCAAGTGTAATATCACTTATGTACTCTATAGTCACACTATTCCCAAAAGTGAGCAATGAATGTAACTTAAATATTGCTTTTTAATGAAAATTAATAAAAACCAGAATAAAATTTATATTGCTATTGTTTGTCCTCCTCTTTTTCTGCAGTCTCCTGCCATTTTTAAATTTGGTATGTGTGAAATGAGTAAGTTTCAATAGGAATATTAATTCCTTTGAGCGATTCACACTGAATACATTATAAGTTTTATCAGTGATTTTCCTATATAATTTTTTAAAATCTTCCCTGGCATTTTTATTTTTAGTCATTTCATTCATATATATATATATATATATATATATATACACACACACACACATACACACACATGCACACACATACACACATGTATATATTACATATTTCATATATATATATATAAAATCTCAATATGATATTTTTTCAATAATTGAGCAAACCATACAGCAGTATGGGGGCTGTTGAGTAGTTTGGTTTGAGGGGGTGGGAGGGGAAAGGATTGAAAGTGGTTTTTTGTCTGTTTTTAAAGATTTTATTTATCTCTTTGAGAGAGAGAAAGAGACAGAGCATGAGCTAGGTGGAGGGGTAAAAGGAGAGGGAGAACCAGACTCCCCACTGAGCAAGGATTCTGGCCCCAGAGCTTGATCTCAGGACCCCAGATAGTGACCCGAGCCACCCAGGTGCTCCAGAATGAAAATGTTTTGCCTTAGAGGAGAAACTCTTAGAGAAGCCCAAGGGCATCAGTGATGTCAAAAAAAAAAAAAAAAAAGGAAAAAAAAAAAAAGGTCTAGAGAGGAAAATGAGAGAGAAATAATTTACTTAAAAATTTCCTGGGGCTTGGGGCGCCTGGGTGGCTCAGTGGGTTAAAGCCTCTGCCTTCGGCTCAGGTCATGATCCCAGGGTCCTGGGATCGAGCCCCACGTCGGGCTGTCTGCTCAGCAGGGAGCCTGCTTCCCCTCCTCTCTCTCTGCCTGCTTCTCTGCCTACTTGTGATCTCTGTCTGTCAAATAAATAAATAAAATCTTTAAAAAAAATTAAAAAAAAAAATTTCCTGGGGCTTTTTCACATACCCTCTGAGTTTCACAGATGGGCAAAATCACTCCAGATATCTAATCCTGGAAGAGGAATTCACTCCAGTCTCGATTTATAGTGAAATTGCATGAATTTAATTTTCAAGAAAACTATTTTTCAACTTAATAATATGAAATAAAGCAGAAATAAAGAAACCTCTTTCACTGAATGATCATGGACCTTCAGAAGAGAAACAGATTTGTAATACAATTGCCACTTCTGCATTTTGTAAAACATTTGAATATCCAAACATTTTATGGTCACAGTAGTCCTTTGAGTTGTGATTGAAAACACTGTTATTCTTAAATTATAAATAAAGTTACTGAATATCAAATTAGAGAGTTTCATGGGAATATATAGTTCAAAATTTGCATTTCTAGCTCCAGAACTTACTTTCTAGTTCCTCATGTTACAATTTTGTAATTTATATTACTTTAAGAAACTATAAAATGTTGGATCTCTATTTTAAAGAGTTGGCATTATAAAGTAAATCTCTTAAAAACAGATCAATAGTTTTATTCAATTGCATAATATAATGAAATTTTTTTTATGTTACATAGAGACAAATATAAGTAGTAAAGGAAAGAAAGAATAAAGGTTGAACAAAAAGAAAAGAAAGGAAGAGAGCCAAGAAATATTGATTCTGATTTTTGGATTGAAGAAAACTCTGCTTTTCTCTACTATTCTGACATAATATGTGAACGCAGGGATTAGACAGAAGAGAAATTATGAAGACAAGTCTTCCATTTAAACAGTTGACAGATCTATATCATGTTTTTGTATTTTAATCTCTAGTAATAATTCTAATCATCACTAGTTCTCTAATGAAAATAATTTGATGACAAATATAATAAAACTTTTTATAGATAACTTATCTATACTATATATTTTGAACACTTTTAAAAGATAATTTGTTCATATTACAGGTTTTGGTGTAGCTTACCAGTTCCTTAATAGGCTGTACGTTTCAATAGGATCCCAGGTTTAAGTGTATTTTGGAGAAAAAAAGAAAAGAATGGCTGAAATATTTAAAGTTTCAATGAAGCAAAGGTTAATAACATATATCTGTATTCACAAGAAAACTTTTTTTTGCTGTGAGTAATGAAGACATAATATACTGATCACCAAACATGGGAGAAATCTGCACAGGAAAATCAAATTATATCTGCCAGAGAATACAAATGCAGTTCTTCCGTACAGGCTTTTTGTTTGTTTGTTTTTTAAGTTATTCAAGGATAATTTGAAACCCACTAAAATGTCTTAATTTCATGTGATATTAGGGTTTCAATGCCTCCTAAATATACTCATGGAATCCATATTATCTCTAATTTTTAATGACCACATGACAAATTGGCTTTAATTAAATTGTATCTTTAAAGTAGTTTATTAAAGATACCAGTAGTAAGAATTAATTCAGAAATTGTATTTTTGTAGTAAGCATATTTTGGAAGACAGAATTTCACCCAGAAAAAAAAAAAAAAAAAGGAGAGTACTAACCAAAACCAAAACCAAAACAAAACCAAAACAAAAAAACCTCATATAAATAAATATATTTGCAGAGAGACACTTCACAAAGAAATATTAGGAAAAACAAACAAACAAACAAACTTTGGGCACAATTAAGCTCCAAATATGATAGTACTAATGGCAAAGATGTTCTGTTTTTATCACTATCCTTTCATATGAATAAAATATTCAAACTTTAGACTCACATATTTCTTCAGGCATTAGATAACTATTCTGTAAGAAGCACTGACCTCTTTACATTCTTCAGATAGTGATGTTTCTCAACAAGTAATGCTAAAAAGCTATCCCTCCTCATTCCTATAATAAAATTAGTAATCATGCTTCCTGGAGGATCTTGCTTTCCAATTCTCTTCCTTGCTATAAACAGGCTATTACAGGCTATCTTTGATACATAACATATCAAAGCAAATTCAGAAAGTTTTCTTTCTTCTTCTTCTTCCTCTTTTCCTCCTCCCCCCCCCTCCCCCTCCTCCTCTTCCTTCTACTTCTTCTGTATTAATTTATCATCTTAAAGATGGTTAAAAAAATCTAAAACACATAGTTTAGCATGAGGTATATTTGAACATATTATTGCATATAATCCTAATTTACTGAAATTCCATTACTCTTTTACTTATTCATCCATTCATTCAACGAATATTTATGGGAAATCCCTTCATGGGATAGGAATTAATAGGTTTACAAAAGTCAAAAATGCAGCTGTCCCTGAAGTCTCACTGTCTCAAAAGTAAAATAATGGGCACAGTAAAGTATTTTGGTGTAGTGGCAAGAGTGTACAACATAGAGACTTAAATTTCGCTTTTTATATTCTTATTTAAATATATATAACACACAAAACACAGATTTCATTTTAGATTTATTGATCAGAAGTTGAGCACCTTTTTAGCTACTCTTTCCCAATTGTCAACATCAAACTAATCATTAAATCATTTAGGCATTTGTCTTAGTCTGACTGCTATTAAAAAATTCCATTAAGTGAATGGCTTAAGTATAATGAAAATTTATTTTTTACAGTTACAGAGGCTGGGAAATCCAAGCAAGATCAAGATGCCAGCATGTTCAGGGTTCTGTGAGGGCCCACTTCTTGGTTCAGAGACCATGATCTTCCTGTGTCCTCAAAGGGCAGAAGAGGGAAAAAAGTCCTCTGGGTTCTCTTCAACAAGGTCCCTACTCCCACTTACAAGGGCTGTATCCTCATGCTCTAATCATCTCCCAAAAGTTCTACCTCCTAATACTATCACATTTTGCATTAAGATTTCACATATAAATTTTAAGGGAGCATAAACATTCAATCCTTTGTATCCTTGCTAATATTTCCTCTTTCCACTAATATTTCTGTCACCTCAATCTCTCAACTATATCATTCTGGTGATTTTCTGCATTTCTTTCACTTGCTTTTTTCTCCCTTCAAGTTCACTCAACTTTACAAAGGGAGTTAACTTTTCAAAAAAGTTACTTCCCATAGAATTGCTGAGATGATACAAATGCGGTGCCCAGTTTGGTAGCCACCAGCCCCATAGTGCTATGGAGCATTTACAATGTTGTTAGTACACCTGGGGACGTTATTTTTAATTTTTTTTAAATTAAATTTTTTATTTATTTTCAGCGTAACAGTATTCATTGTTTTTTCACCACACCCAGTGCTCCATGCAATACGTGCCCTCCCTAATACCCACCACCTGGTTCCCCCACCCTCCCACCCCCTGCCCCTTCAAAACCCTCAGGTTGTTTTTCAGAGTCCATAGTCTCTCATGGTTCGGGGACGTTATTTTTAATTTTAACCAATTTAAAAGTAAACAGCCACATGTGGCTAGTGGCTAACATATTGAATATCACAATTGTAGAGCAAAAATGTGATTATTTACATGTTAATAAATTGTGAAGTCAAATTATTCAACATGAATAAAAATATCGATGATAGCCTTTGGTTATATATTCACCTCATATCCATTTCTTCTCCCTTCATTCCACACGATTTATGGTCCGGCCAGACTTAATTTAGTTTCCTGAATAGATTATACATTTTTCTATACTTAATAATCTACATGTCATTTTGTCTGCTTGGAATGTTTCCTCTTCATTCACAATAGACCTGTGGAACCAGACAGTGGATTCTGCTCTGTAGAATAATTTCAGTGAATTATGAAAATGGGAAGAAAGTTACTGTATTAATTTTCTCTTGGCTAGAAGCCAGTCACAAGTTCTGACTGCACTCAAGGAGAAGGATTCTACTAAGGTGAATGCCAGTGAGTCAGAAGAGTTAGAAACAAGGATGTCACTTGTTAGTAGTCACCTTAGTTCCTGTAAGTCACATTCTGTCTTCGGGCCCCCAATGTTTCATAATCAAATGTAAAGTACATTCACCTCACCTCAAAGTCTCCAAAGTCTCATTCTGTTTAGCATTAGTACCAAGTTCAAAATCCCATCATCTATCTCTGGTCCAGGTGCAAACGAGGTTCTTAGTTATAATTTCTTAAACACAGCTTCTGGGCACAACCTCACTCTCTCACTGGACCTGCAAAACTAAACAGATAAATTTATCTACCACAAAAACACCCACCATATAATGTCAGTTTAAGAATAGGACTCCAGGGGTGCCTGGGTGGCTCAGTGGGTTAAAGCCTCTGCCTTTGGCTCAGGTCATGATCACAGGGTCCTGGGATCGAGTCCCACGTCAGGCTCTCTGCTCAGCAGGGAGCCTGCTTCCCCCTCTTTCTGCCTGTCTCTCTGCCTACTTGTGCTCTCCGTCTGTCAAATAAATGAATTAAAAAAAAAAAAAAAAAAAGAAAAAGAATAGGACTCCAGCTATAGGTATTCCAGTCCAAAAAGGAAGGAAAAAGATGTTAAAGAGTCCTTGGTCCTAGAAGTTTTGAAATACAGCTGGACTAACTCTAGTTGGAATTCCTTGATTAGGTTTTAATACCTGAAAAATCATCCATGGCTTTCTGCTATGCTCTCTGTGGTTTTAGTTCCATTGTTATGTAAATCTTCCTATGACATGAAAGTTAACACGTGTTGGTATCTCAGTTTTATTATCCAGTTCCTACTATTAGAATGTTGGAGATCTTGCCGTTTCTTTTTTTATAATTGTGTTTTCTGTCCCTTCTGGTCCACCATGGTGGTGTTTCTGCTGAAACGATTTTTAAGGAAGTTTATAGGCCTACTGTAGATTTCACTGGTGTTCCCTACATTAGACAAAAACAAACAAACACACACAAATACACACACACACACACCCCCCATCACATATCTTTCTGAGATAATACTTTCTGTACCTTGGCCTCTTGTTGAGATGACTGAGGAACCAATGCTCTTAAGCTTTCTAGAGACCTCTGATTTTATCTCTTAATCTCTTGAAAAGACCCTTAATCTCTTGAAAAGATGTTCCTGTGACAGAATTCTATTTGTGTTTTTAATCCTTCTTAAGTTTTAGTAAAAGGTCAAATAGTCATACTGTCTTGCTCCTAGCCTTGACTCCAGAGCATGCTTTCCCGACAGTGAGTCTTAATTGTTAACAACTGTCGGTGTCTGTTCTAGAGAGCTGATAATTCTCAAAATCTTCTAGTCCTGGTTATAGCTTTTTAACAATCCTTCCTTCCATCCATTTCTCACTTCTTGAATTTCACTGTAAGCAACAGGAAGAAATCAAGCCCCATCTTCAATACTGTTTGGAAATCTCCTTATTATGTGACCAAATTTCTAAACCTCTAAGTTCTGCTTTCTACCTCAGTGCAGGTGAGAATTTTATTAAATGTGTTGCCATTACATAAGAAGGATATCTGTTCATCTGGTTTCTAATAACATACTCCTCATCTCCTTCTAAGCTCTCACCAGCAGCACTGAATTTCAACAGTCTGTTCATATAATATAGACTTTATTATGCCCCTCAAAATCATTACAGCCTTAGTTCACTTCCTATTTCCAAGACTGCTTCCACTTTTAAGACATGTGTTCAGCAGCGTCACACTCTCATGTACCAACATCCATATTGGTTTTTTGTAGATTAGAAGTTAAGTTCCAAATTTCATTTATTCTGACATGTTTGACTCATTGGGAGTCACTTTAAGGGGTTTCCACCATGCTATATACCTGTTTGTCTCAATGTCATTTGAACACATGCTACTAGGAATATATTTGAAAAATAGATAATATTAAGAAATTACTCTTTAATGTCATGTGATGTTTTACATGAATTTTTATGTAAAGACATGAACAATGAGAAGAAATTATAGTAATGAGTTTGGTGAAACAGTTGATGCATAAACTAAAGATCATAGAACTGATGTGTTGTGAAATGTGTCATAGTAAATAGCCAATTAGATGTTAATTTCTGATCAACTGTTTATCTTTATAGAAAAGGTAATAATCTTTTACATCACCACCATTAACAAATACTGCTTTTTTCTACACCACAAAGTAAAAAGTAAAAATAAGGGAAATATTAGTGTTTCTATGTAAAGGTAGAGTATGTCAGAAAAATGTTCTAGAAGGATAAGATATTCCGAATTAAATTCAGTTATTCAAACATTTGCAGAGTACCTCTTATTGGTCAATCACTGTGCTAGGAAAAACAGGTGATGATGTTATTGTATTGTCTTCTAGGAAACAATAGTCAAATCAAAGAGATGTGAAAAAATAAGATATCACAAGTCAGATAAAAAGAAGGTAAACAAAAGACACATTGGAAGAGCAGATAGAAACCAAATAGATTATTTCTCTTTTAGGAAGAAATGTGTGTGGAAGATATAACTGCCTGATATACTCAGGACCCACAGGAGCTACATGAGAGCTTGGGTGAACCAACTTTACAAAGATAATAAAGTAGTTCTCCACAAAATCACTTACTTGTGAGTTCTGTGAGAGCACTTGACAGGGGATGAAATTCTGGATTATATAACTGCTAGGTATCTATTCATATAAATCCTTCGAGAATAGTCCATCACTTTTTCTCTTCAAATGAACAATACCAAGAGAAATGCTTACCAGCTGTCATCCTGTTTGTCTGCTAATAATCCAATCACATTCTGTTGAATAGTAAGGAAATAGAAGATCCACACCAGTTTACATTGGGATAGAAAAGATGAGGAAGGAAAAAAAAAAAAAAAAAACAACCTAGGAGAGTAACCTGGTTGTTGGGAAAGAGGAAATGGATGCTAAAATTAAAGTTTGTGTTTATCCAAGTCCAAAACAATTACATTGTAAGCATCACTGAAAATGTTTCATTAGCATGAATAAAGGGCTAGGCAATTCAATGTTTATTGTACGTAACTTCACTTAAATCTCACAATAGTTTTGTTAGATAAATATCATTCTCATTATCTGAATTTGCAGGTGAAGAAATCATAGGATACAGAGGTTAAATAATTTGCTAAAGGTTGTGCATCAGGTAAAGGCTTCAACTCCAGAAGCCAGACTTAATTTTAAGTTATTTAGGGGTCATTGCAGAGTATATTTTCTAAGTGCGGATCAAGCTTAATTGAATTCTTTATGATGATATCCCTGGAAGAGAGCCTAGAATTTCATCTAAAACCAAGACATGCCTAGATCTCTGCAGTGGGTATCTTTGGCTGAAAGCAAACACAAGGAAATAGTAAAGCTTATTAGAACTATTGTTCTGAAATGAATTCCTTAGCAATTGCCCATATTCCATCCCATAATCTCAGTCATTAAGCATCTGCCTTTGGCTCAGGTCATGATCCCAGGGTCCTGGATTCAAGCCCCAAATTAGGGATCCCTGGTTGTCTGGAAGCCTGCTTCTCCCTCTCTCACTCCCCCTGCTTGTGTTCCCTCTCTTGCTGTGTGTCTCTCTCAGTCAAATGATAAATAAATCTTAAAAAAAAAAAATCTTTCAGATTAAGATATATTTCCTTTTTGGAACAATTGAGTGACTCAGTTGGTTAAGCATCCAACTCTTGATTTCAACTCAGGTCATGATCTTAGGGTCCTGAGATCGAAGGCTCCATTCTCAGCACAGAGTCAGCTTGAGAGTCTCTCTCTCCACCCCCTCCCCCTGTAGAGTTTGCTTGAGATTTACTCTCCCTCTCCCTTTGCAGCTCCTCCTGCTCACTCTAAATAAATAAATAAAATCTTAAAAAAAATTAATAGGCAATTCAATGTTTTTTGCATATAATTTCACCTAAATCTTTAATAAATATAAAATTCAGTGATATTTATTTTTATGTAGGTTTTTGTTTATTCATTCATTTGGGAAAGATTTAGGATACACTTATATATATTTTTTTTTTATTTTTTTAAAGATTCTATTTAATTATTTGGCAGACAGAGATCACAAGTAGACAGAGAAGCAGGCAGAGAGAGAGGAGGAAGCAGGCTCCCTGCCGAGCAGAGAGCCCGATGTGGGGCTCGATCCCAGGATCCTGGGATCATGACCTGAGATGAAGGCAGAGGCTTAACCCACTGAGCCACCTAGGCGTCCCTTAGGATACACTTATAATGAAAACATCTACCTGATTTTAATTTTCATTATTCACTCATATAATTATTCCTACACTGAAAAAAGAATCCGGATTGGGTGTACATACCAGGTTAGTGTCAATGATTGCATAATGAATGTTTCAAACCTAACAGAAAATTGGTAATGGATGTCAAGCAAAATATTTATAGGACATAATTTTTTTTCATTTTTCTTACTCTAAAGCTTCTTTAATCATGAATCATAAAGAAGTAAATATTATGTATTATTTTCCTGTGGAAATACATTCTTTTTAGATACACATTGTCAATGTAAATGAAAACTTCTTAAAAACATGCTAAATCCCCCCCCAAAAAAATATTTTCAATTTATGGACTAAAAATTTTGTTCTATATTAGAAGACAATTCGGTCAGATACATTATATGTACCTGTTTGACAAATATATAGGAATAGAGAGCTTACAATGAGATATCTAACTATTTTGTCCCATGGTGTTATTATTTACATTAACATCAACTTTGAGCATGTCCTTCCCAGGACTTGTCAGTGTCATAAGTTCAATAGAGGCTGAGTTAATTGCTCACTGAAATAAGCCGAAACAATTTTATATTTTTTAAGCATTTGTTTGTAGAATTAACAAAATTTGAAAAAACACAATGGAATAATTTATATAGACAATATATTTCATCATCAGCTGTCAAATAAACACAAACATTGAAGGTTATATTAAGATCTGACATAGGTCAAATTCCACAGAAAACATATTCTCCTCCTCTGAAATTTGAGAGAAGAAAATGTATTGGGAGGTGGTCTCAGGAATAACCACTGCAAACATCAGGCAGAGGAAGAATTTGAATTATAAGTGATTCTGTGGGAAGACCTGGAGCAGGAAAAGAAATATAAAACTACTCAAAATGATGCAGAAATTAGGACTTTGGACCCCCATGCTTTGTCCAATCATTGGACGAAGATAATCATTAGATATCCACTCATTGTGGAGAAACCT
This sequence comes from Martes martes, assembly GCF_963455335.1. Classification (NCBI taxonomy): domain Eukaryota; kingdom Metazoa; phylum Chordata; class Mammalia; order Carnivora; family Mustelidae; genus Martes; species Martes martes. The sequence goes on along the minus strand of NC_137888.1, from coordinate 20,468,174 downwards.
TGGATGAGGAAGATTTTTGCAGCTGATAGAAATTACTGGAGAAGGGTTCAGCTCATCAGCAGCCAACATCCTCAACAAGTAGGATGAGTGCCTCTATTCTATCGAGGGATCTAGGCAGCATACTATCGTAGACCACCACATGTACTGCTCAGAAATACTAGCTGCATGTGTTGAAATCAACATTTGTGGAATTGTCTATTCCAACACTCTGGTTAATATCTTTTATGGAGAATCTCTCAAGAGGAAGATAAATGGAATAACATCTCTGTTGCTGGATCCGTATACTTTTATGATGGTTCCTCAAATACAGCCTTAAAAGGGATTTTCATCTATTTATTAGGGCATCAGCTTCTGAGTAGCATGATATGATAAGACTGGGAGATCCAGTTCTGTTCTGGAAAATGTATAACCATCAATACTTTGTGTGGGGGAAAGTCCTGATATGTAGCATGTACCAGTTTCCACACCATAAATACTCCCACTGTGGCCAATTTCAAGCTACCAAGGTAACATCAACTAGCTTGCAATTTTCTTGAACTTTTAAAGATTGGCTCTGTAATGAGAAAGCCTGTGTCAGTTTCATATACCATTTAATGGATCCCAATAGCATGTGCCCACATCTACACACCTTTTTCTATAAGTTGTGTTTCTTGTCCAATGCAATATTATGCAGGATCTTGTGTTAAATAAACACTGTAAATCCATAGAGAGTGGTACTGGCTTAAGCCCTCGAGTCAGGAAAGACAAACAGATTCCTAAATATATGTTAATTTCAAGCAAGATAAATCACTGCCATTTCTTGCTAAATGCTATTCTAGTTGATTACTTCAGTGTTCCAAAGCAGCTGGTTAGTCCTCTTTGAGGAATGATGTCCTGTAAGGGGCTCAGCAACGGTGACTCTCACTGGCCAGTTTGATATCCATCGGTGGCACCAGCTAGAACAGCCTTGCTAAATAGAGCCCAGGCTTTTGCAGTCATGCAGAACCTGCATTCTTAACATCTGTGTTCTATAAAGATGAGTCCTGTGTCCCTGCTCTGTACTAGTCAATGGCCAGCTGACATCACTTTGCCTATTTCATTGTTTAGTGACTCTTCCATTTAAGAAGTGAAGTTTTTGTTAAAAGGCAATAAATGAGTTTTACACTTTATTCCCACATATATAGGTCCATCCACATGCCTCTTATGCAGACATTCTTGTCCCTGGTAGTTTTTTCATCTTTGTGCTTCCATGCCTTTGGTAATCCCAAAGCAACATTCAAAACTCCCCAAGTTTTCCTGTATGTTAAGCTTGGACCACTTTTTTCTCTCACACCAAATGAAACACCAAATGGTGTTTGCCCCCACTGTCATCTCATAAAGCCACCTGAGCTTACATCCACACTAAATCAACATGTCTATGAACCAAGTTTGACTTTTATCCTTCTCTCTTAGTCACAAAATTCAATAAACCTCTCTAGACCCCATCCACTATTATCAATGCAGCTCTAGGCATGAACTAATGGAGAGACAGTGGGCAGCAATGTAGATGACATGGTGGTCAAAATCTACTCGGAGAGCTTCATTGTAAAATTCAGCAAACAGATGCCTTGGATATAATCTTAACATAGGTTATCATTGGGCTAGCTCAATATATGATGACTTGGTGGGATTGGCCATACCCAAATGATGGCAGATCCCTGCTACATGGTCACTTGTATTCCATTGCCAGATATTCCATCTCTACCAGGATACTGTAGCAATATTGAAACTATATAAATCTGTGAGGCAGATGATTCAACCTTGTTTCTTAACTAGGGACCTACATGATTAAGCTGAATTTGAGGTTTGCTATTAACCTTGCCCAGGATCTTTTCTCACCACCAGATCACTAACTCTAAGATTATAGGATTTCCTGGACTATAGGAAAAGAAAAACAGAGCTATGTGCACCATCCCATAGACATTCTGCAGAGACTTTCTTGCTCTGGGCCCCAAGAAATCTGATAACCTTCTTTAATATTCAGTAAATGCATCTGAACAGGAGCCAGAGATGTGGAATATGGTCTCTCCAGAACTGATAAAGACTCAGGTGTTGTGCTTTCTTCTTGGGGAGAAGTTACATAATGCAAGAATTTTCTTTGTACCTTTCAGGAAGTAAAAAAGCTACCAGGGACAAGGGAGAGAAGTTATGTAATGCAAGAATTTTCTTTGTACTTTTCAGAAGCATGCCCCTGATAAGTGAATTTTTAAAAACTTAAGTGATGTATTGGGCATCTGAATATTTATAAGGTTATTTCCAGCCTTTAGGGCAACATACATCTTACAAGGCCTCTGATGTGTTTGCCACATCTTGCTTTTCTGGACAAATTATAATGAGGGGGAAAGGTAGTTTCACTGGCTTCACTTCACTATCTCTAGTACAATATCTCTCAGTAGACTCAGCATTATGTGGAGATCTGTCAATTTTCAAGTCTGTTCATTACACTCATACATTTTATGTATGTCTACGTGTATTTGAATATGTGTGTGTGTGTGTGTGTGTGTGTGTGTGTGTGTGTGTGTGATATGAATACTGGATTCATTTGTAACCCAACATGCATATGCCCCAAATATAAATGTTGCTGTGAAACACTACAAGTACTTCGGTATCAATGACTATTGGGATTTTATTTCTAAGAGTCCTTGAAAGATTTTGTTTTCAAATGGATTAAATGGCTTAGAATCCTACGGAGGAAACTGCCAGAATCATTACAGGATACATTTGCCTTTGTGTTGTTGGGTCATTTCTCATGGGGATTTGGCCATTTATTTAGCATCTGAATATTGATTCAACCTCAGCACCTGGACAAGGGTCATGACATTTTATTAGAATGTCTTCTGAAGGCTCCTCATTATTGGTTCTTATTTCTTTTGTTTTTATAGATTGAGTAATATGCTATTGGTTGCCAATTTGTCTTGTCCCTCAGCATACTGTTTTAATAACCATCTCCACTGTTCTCTGTGGTTCTGCCTACCCTCCTATTTGCCACTTGTTGTGCCCTCCCAGTACAATAATGTGTCTGTTTATTCATACTTAAGTATCAATATGTGACCCCTATTATTTAGGATTTAATATCTCTTTTCTCTCAGGGATTCCACCTCTGTGAGAGTATCTTCAATAGTTGTGGCTTACAGAGGAGAGCCAACATTGAGTTTTACATGAAGCTTGTTTCCATTGAGTAATAAAACCTCAGGTTAAAAAATACATTTTGGGGGTGCCTGGGTGGCTCAGTGGGTTAAAGCCTCTGCCTTCAGCTCAGGTCATGGTCTCAGGGTCCTGAGATCGAGCCCCGCGTCGGGCTCTCTGTTTGGCGGGGAGCCTGCTTCCTACCCCCCACTTCTCTCTCTCTGTGTGCCTCTCTGCCTACGTGTGATCTCTGTCAAATGAATAAATAAAATCTTAAAAAAAGAACAAAAAAACCCACAAAAAACTACATTTTGTGTTCAGAAAATCACTGAGTGTGCAATACTTAGAGAACATCATACAAGGTAACCCTTTAAGATTAAACTAATGAAAAGCATGCCTGGTACATTTATGAAATATGGGGTATACACACACATATATAATATATATATTGTATATATAGGTATGGGCATGTGCATATATATGTATGAAATATATATATGGAATTTATATATGTGAATATATGTATTTATATGTATATTTCATATATTAAGTTTTATATATATGGCAGTTCTATTCATATATATATATATGTACATATACATACACGGATATGTATTCTATAGGAATAGACCTTGAAGAAGCTCAAGAACAATTGTAAGAACTTTAATTTTATATTACATGAAGTATGAAGTAATTCCAGAATTTTGATAGGATGGCTGACATCATCTTTCTTAAAATAATATGTCTCCTGTTTTGAAATTATACTGTAGTAAGTGAAGGGTAGAAGCAGTTCAATTAAGAACCCACTGCAGAAATCAAATGAGAAATGGTATTTGTACCTTGGACAGTAGCATTGAGTTTGCAGTTAATGGTCAACAGTGGATATTTCTGAAAATAGAAAAAAAGTGGAATTTGTTGAAAGATTGAATATATACAACAAGAGAAAGTGAATATTTAAGGAAAGTGATCATGTTTTCAAATGAGCAGTGTAAAATGAAGTTGCCATTGATATGATAGGGAAGAATGTGAGAAGTAATAGGTTTTAAGGAAAGAGTAGTAGTTTGTTTTTCTAACAATGTAGATTAAGCTACCTTTTAGATATATAATTAGTGACAATGAGTACGTTGTTTTTAGAAGTATGTAGTTAGAGCAAGGTTTCACAATTGAAAACATAATTTTGGATATAATTCACATATTGATGTTATTTGAAGCAAAAGGGTGGAAGAGATCATGAAGTATGTGTGGATAATAAAACACCCAAGAAAAAAGGGTTGTTCCAGGGTTGCAGTGGGTTTTCTAGGGATTAAATCAAGATGTACTGATTGAAGGAAATTCAAACTTCTTTTAAATATTTTTTCAATGAGGTGCCAGTGTGGCTCAGTTGATTAAGTGACTGCCTTCCACTCAGGTCATGATCTCAGGGCCCTGGGTTCTAGTCCCTCATCAGGCTCCTTGCTCAGCAGGGAGCATGCTTCTCCTATGCCTGTCTTGTGTGCACACTCCTCTTGCTTGTGTGCACTCTATCTCTATATTTCTCTGTCTTTCTCTTTTTCTCTCTCTTTCTCTCTCTATATCTCTGATAAATAAGTAAAATGAAAATCTTAAAAAAATAGACATTTTTCAAGAAAAAAAATATATATTTAACTGTCATCTGCAAATTAAAAAAAAAAAATAGCCATTCTCTTTTTCCAGTAAGAAAAGGAGTATAGATGAAACGATAACAGATTCTTCAAAATGATTAGGTCACCCAGTAGATGTTAGAGCAGATTCACCAAAACACATTCTACACAACATTACACACAAGACACAATTAACACATCATTCCCAGGTTTACTTCACACTGTTACTGCGTTCACTTGATTTTATGTGAGAATACTCTGAGTGAACCAAACCCCCAACTTATCCTAAGCAGTTGAATTACCAGATATAAATTTATGGTATTTTTTTCTTAGAACTCTTTTGGGGCTTAACGATATTAGCAAGATAGAAAATAGGACAAGTCACCATGAGTTTTATTTATTTATTTTAAGCGATTTTATTTATTTATTTCAGACAGAGAAAGCAAGGGAGAGAGAGAGAGAGAGAGAGAAGGCAAGTGCACAAGTGAGGGGGAGGGGCAGAGGGAGAAGCACACTCCCCGCTGAGTAGGGAGTCTAAGGTGGGGTGTCAGCTTAGGACCCGGGGATCATGACCCAAGCCAAAGACAGATACTTAACTTACTGAACCACCCAGGCACTCCTCACCATGTGTTTTAAAATATAAAACCATAATAAAGTAAATAGATATGCAAAAAACATATTGATGGTGATATGGAAAGATTGTTACACACATGAATATGTGAGAATGTATATAGATTCTCCGATATAGAAATATATCTGATTTCCAACTGTTCCTAACTGTTAAAGACACAAATAAATAGTTATTAAATACTTACTACAAGGTATAGTAAATATTGGTAGTGATTTTTTTTTGGATCAAAGATATCTAGACACATTTTCTTCCTTTAGAAGACCTATGGTCAGGGAAGGCACATATATAACTAGCAATATCTTTATCCTGAATATAGTGATAAGAGTATTTAAGGGCCTATGTGAAAATAAATCTTTTATATATTGGAACTTCTTCCATAGAGTACACATGAAAAAGGAAAAAATCTTGCCCTTGCTCATGGATGTGTGGATATGCTGAAATAATTTTATTCCTATTACTCATATGCTTTCTACTGGAGTGTTATTTTAGAGAAATGAATAAAAGCATTGAGCAACCGGTTGAACACACGGGTGATGTTTTATCTGAGGTCCTAAGATCAAGCTCAGGGGCAAAGGCACTGTTGGAACTCCATAGAACAGTAATGTGTGTACAAACCACCAGCGACAGGCTGGCACAGTGGGGTTCCTCTGCAGTTTTCCTTCTGGGAGAAACCTCAAAGAGGCTTCAACAAAGTAGTAACCACTGTGTAACCTGGACCTCCGTCTTCCCTTTCTAGTGTGTTCAAATAATCAGTTCCTCGAAATTGGAAATGAGCTCACTCTGAGAAAATTGACGAATGTTTGCTTACCTGCTGGGTGGAAAAATTGAAAAATATCAACCTAAGGACATATTTGTTTTGATCTTGTATTGTGCTTGGTGATTACACAGCCACTGGAAACTGGCTATATGGCAAGAAATCAGGAGGCAGCCCATACACGGAGGAACTCTGTGCTGGCAAACATATATTTCTTGCTGCCAAAAGTTTCCTGCTCACCACAAACCTGGGGGACTCCAGGATATTTATATACCCAGCAGCTGCAGCATGGTTTATAGCTCAAAGACGGAGGAGAATCTCCACATCTCTAGGAGTATTTCAGAGATTCAAATAGAACCTAGCTAAAAGAAGACATCTTTTGACTTAATTCATCTGAAGTTTGTGTTTAAACACCAAAACTTTTACTGAAAATATGTTTGGGAGGAATAAAGGAGTTTGGGGGCTATTATAAGCCTATTAAGCCATGTAAATTCAAGTATAAAATGAAGCTCCATGTTTATCAGAAATCTCTTTACATCTGTCATGAAAAAGTCGGATATTTCTGTTCCAATATATCATTAATCAATTCAATTGTACTGGGACATATTCAAGAATAAGAGAACTTAGTATGTTTAAACAAAAGGATGAAACAATGTTAACTTTAAAGAAGTTTGTACAGCAAGAAGCTGCAAGTCTGAAGTATGTTGCAGATAGGTTTTCAATGTGGATAGAAACAGTTTACATGTCTCAGGCAAGGAAAATAAATATAATCCAAAGTAGGCAGAGGGCTTCCCATGATAGGGAGGAAATGAGTCTATACAAAATTTAATGAAGTGGAATAGGAATGAAGTACAGAAGAAAAAAGGAGATGTATATGCTTTCTCCCACCTACGAGTGTCCCATTCAGCAGTCATAATTAAGCACTGACACCTAAGAATGCGCCAAAACATAAATTCCATGGGAGTAGGGAGCTTTATAGGTTTTGGTCTTTGCTCTGTCAGCACTGCTTAGAACACTGTGTGACTTATATGGTGCTCACTACATATTTGTAGACTTGAACGAATGAGTGAAACTGGGGATAGGAAACCTTTATGGAAGCCAAAACTAAAAAACAAAAAAGAAAACAAACAACAAACAAACAACAACAAAAAAAAAACCCAAACAAACAAACAAAAACATAAAAATGGAAACAAAAAACTATTTGTAGCCATGCAAAAAAACAAAACAAAACAAAACAAACAAAAAAACCCACATTCTTTTGAAAGTGAATTAAAAATAAATACCAGGTTGAGTCTGAGGAGACATTAGATAAGACACCTAATATTTGTTTGAGGTGCCTTAAATCTCCTATGACCCTCTTTCTTGACAGAGACACAGTTCACAATTTCTTTGATACATATTTACCTACCTTAGTGCATCCCATTCCGTCCACTCGCCTGTTTTTGACAGTGTCTAAAAGTTCAAGACTATGTTCTTCTTAAAACTTATTGTGTATTCTGTTCACTTAAGGGTGAGTTAACTTTCTAGCTAGTTAAATAAACCCATTATCACTATATTGATATTACTGACGCTGAAAAGATATACTTAGCTAGCTCTTCCTGGTATGTGTGTGTCTACATATAATTAAGCTATCTACCTAGTTAGATGATAGATGGATTAATTGATAGATGATAGATAGATACGTGATAGCTACACAGATACATAGAAAGATGGTATGTATAGGTATATAGGTGGTGTCAGATATTTAGAGGTCTTTAAACATCAAAATCAAAATGAGCAATACAGCCATCTCTAGATGATTATTTATGAATTTTTAAAAAGACGGTCCTCTAGTTACTCTCAAAACATATTATTAAACTCAAGTCATCTCCACAGTTTCTTATAAAAAAGTGATGTTACATTAATAGTGATATGATGAAAGTTCCAGATTCTCTTGAGATCACTTTCACCCTGCATAAAATGAATGTGAGACAAACCATACTTAAAATGTCAAGTTCTAGGGGTGCTTGGGTGGTTCAGTTAGTTAAGCATCTACCTTTGGCTCAGGTCATGATCTCAGAGTCCTGGGATCAAGCCCCCATCATGCTCCCTACTCAGTGAGGAGTCTGCTTCTCCCTCTCCCTCTGTCTCCTCCCCCTTGCTCATGATCTCTCTCTCTCTCTCTCTCTCAAATAAGGAAATAAAAGCTTTTAAAAAAAAGTCATATTCTAGATCATATGAAGATTAAATTTTTTTTTTTCCATAATAGGCCATTACGAATTTACCCTGGGAATTTTTAAGAAATGATTCAGTTACTATGCATTATAGTCATTGACTATTCATCTATATTGCCAAAGTCTTAAATATTTCTATTTTTTGTAAGTAATTATGCATAGATCATACTGGTACAATTCCATAGCTGGGGAAGAATATGGAAACCACCTACATCCTTCTTATTCTCACCAATTTATTTGACTAATGAAGAAGCTGAGTGCCACAGAGGTCAACTGATTTGACAAAGCCTGAACAGTTCAAGAGGGCTCTGTCAGGATTATAACACATGCTTTCTGAATTTAGATGTGTTTTATCTGCCCCAGTCGAGGTTTTCAAACTTTTTTGAGACCACTGAAAAGAGGAAAACATTTTTTTCCTTTTTTTTAATTTTTTTAATTTTTGTATAAGCATATAATGTATTATTAGCCCCAGGGGTACAGGTCTGTGAATCACCAAGTTTACACACTTCACAGAACTCACCATAGCACATATCCTCTCCAATGTCCATAACAAAAGAGGAAAACTTTTTTAAAATATTTTATTTATTTATTTTAGAAAGAGAGAGAGAGAGAGTGAGCATGGTGGGGAGGGACAAAGCTCCATCCCAAGATCCTCCAAGTCGTATGTTCAACCAACTGAGACACCCAGGAGCCTCAAGGAAATTATTAAGATCAGGATTCTGGAATTTCTGAACACTCTGGTGCCAGTTCAACTGGATGTTGTGTTTTTATTCTACTCCATATTGATCCTATGGTAAATTTTGCTAAAAATAATTTATCTTGCTAAAATCTTGCTAAATACTAGAAAACAGTTTTTAAGTATAATATTATTTAGTACACATTCTTCTTTTTACAACAGGAACCACCACCACTCCACCCACAAACATGTATATGAAACTAATCATATCTCCAAAATTAATGGCAAAAATGTTTTCTGTTAGGTATCAGGGATGCCATCTGACCATTTGATTCTAAAATTTTGCTTTTGACCAGCAGAGTATACCATTAGATTACATCATTTGGAAGATAGTTCACGAGAAAGCAAAAGGAGTAAAGTACAGGAGTCTTGGAAGTGGATAAAGCCCAGATAAGTATGAAACAAAATCATTTCTTTTGAACACACAATACAAAGGAGAGAGTGGCTACTAATCAGACTGCAGGCATCGTTAAAAAAAAAAATACATTAATAAGAAGAAAAATGTGGAACAAACAAGGACAAAAGTTTGTGGATATAGTTTAAAGGAAGACTTGTTAAGGAGAAATTTTGTGTCTGCTCCAGAGCATTTCATTGGAATTAAGGATAGCATAGGAAATGCATAAAGAATCATGTCTTCCAATTCTAGATGGTTTGGGTTTCAATTCCATGTGTGATTCTTTCCTCAAATCTTTAGACCAGATTTGAACTCTGACTAACCAACTAGGTTTTCATCTAGGCTTTTATCGTCAGTTAGTGTCTAGTGGAGCACTATAAACTGTATGGAAAACATAATATACTTCTCATGACTTGACCCTCACTCAAAGGTATCCACTTGCTATCTTCAAATCAGTTGAAGCAAAAAGTCCCATCTACTTTAGGGAATTATTATTATTATTATCACTATTTTAAGTAAACTCCATGCCCAGTGTGGAGCCCAACATGGGGCCTGAACTCACAACCCTGAGATCAAGACTCTGAGATCAAAATTTGGATGCCCAACCAACTGAACCACGCAGATGCTCCTACTTTAGGGAATTATCATTCTAATCGATATCCACCTATGTGGAGGGTTCTATAAAAACATTAATTTTTTCAATCTCTACTCAATGTTTCAGGAATCCTCAGGGTTATGGCAAATCAATTATCAATGATTGTATATTTTATTTCAATTATGATGTTATTTTGTGTAATCTCAGAGAATTCATCAAGTATATCCCTTGAAATGTTTTTTCTGACTATATATTATTGAAGGGATTTCCTCTTTCTACCATGACAGAAAACTGGCACCAGATTTACTGTCTAGAAAAAGTCAACCTAAAAATTGGACAAAGCATATGAGCCAACTATTTTTAGTAATTGAACAATAGCTTTGCTGAACTATATTCTTTGGCAAAAGTTAATTGCATGAGATGAACTCCAAGGTTACTCCTTAATAAACTTGGCATTCTTTCTGAAAAGACTTTTGAATCTGGAAGCTGGAAAATAAATCCCAAATGGAACACCCAACCTCAGCGAGCTTGGGAGGCCACTAAAGCTGATGGAATTGGCAGGGCAAGACATATAAGAAGAAGAATCACACAGTTGTAGGGAGAATATTTTAGATTTCTTATTGATTCTTCATTGGAATACATTAAGGGTTCTTGATTGGAGTCTGAAATATACCTGCTAAGTATGTGTCTATAAAAGGTGGTTGGCATGCTGAAATTTTCTTCAAGTTTAAATCAAGTTGAATCCAACATCTCATTAAAAAAGAAACACACACACACATACACACACACACCCAGCACAATTGCACAGTTAACTACAAAAGCTCCGGTACGTCCATCAAAGTAGTTGACAGAGGTTGACTCAGTAGTTGACAGAGGGGGTTAACTCAGTGAATATTATATACTGGATATTCAAGAAAAATTGGGTTAGTATAAAGAATAAAAGGCAAGTGTACAAATAAGGAAGAAGGGAGTGGGAACAAATAATATGTTAAGTGTCAAACAATTAGAGAAAATATTTACACATATATAATAATGCAATAGAATTATTAAGGAAATATGGTCAATATATTGAAATTTGTGAATTAATTCATAGGATAAATCTAAATAAATGACTTCTAGAGAAAAAAAAATGGAAATATACCTCCTCTGTAATCCGTCCCCTTAAGAGTGAGTGTAGTAGAAGACGATTGTGTTTTATATATATATATATATATATATAAAGATGAGGGAACTTTGCAAGTGTAACTTTAGGTCTCTAAATAGTTGACTTTCATTTCATCAGAGAAAGATTATTTCATATTAGTCTGACATAATGAGGTGAGTACTTAAAAGACAGAAGAAGTCAGGCAGATTGCAAGCAGTGGCAGGCTTTCTTCTGTTGATCCTAAAGAAGCAACCACCATATTTTGGAGGGAGCCATGTAGCAGGGAACTGCAAGTGGCCTCCTGCAGGTGAGAAACTTACTTCTATACCTAAAAGAACTGATTTCTGTGGATAATCATTTAGCTTGAGAAAGAATGCAGCACTTCTGATGATATCGCTGCTTGGCTAACATCTTGATTTCAGCCTTATGAGTTGCTGAGCAGAGGACTTAGCCATCCTGTGTGCAGACTTCTGGTCCACAGAAACTGAGCTAATAAATGTGTGTTGAGTTAAGCTACTAAATTTGTCAGAATTTGCTACGCAGCAATAGAAAACCAGTAATAGAGATTAAAAATAAAAAGCTTTCCAGCATTTAATAGAAAGCTCACAGAACCCTTATGATAAATCTATACAAGGAGAACATTAAAATTAAAAAAAAATGGCAAGGCAGAACTTTATTAAGACCTTATGCACTTAACACACCTAAAACAATCAAATAATGTAATTTATTAACCAATAAAATCTTTAACTTATAGATGCCAGTGGTATCTTTTCACATAAATTAACAACAATTTATGTAGGAGAAATTTCAGTAACTGAGGAATAGAAATTTAATAATCAGAAAAGTCTAGATGGTATTGTAATAAGAGTCTAACTCCAAATTTCAGTGCCTCAATACATCACTGGTAGAATACTAACTCAGAAATTCTACTGAGAATAAGACCTCTCTCTAGAGTAAATATCCTTCTCTATGGTGACTCCAGTATCCTTGGTGTTTATTTCTTATATCAGGTCAAATATGTACCATGGACAAGCAGGATATAATCTAATTGCCATGCAAGCAAAGTTTTTATGTACACACAGGAAATAGGGAGAAGATGCACAAATGGAATGTTGACCAGTTCAACATTTTCTAACAGGGTCTACAGAAAATTTGTTATTTGTGCTTGTTTTTAGTAAACTGAGACATCTGTAAGACTTAAATATCCCAAAGTACAGTTTTGTGAATATTTCAGATCTGGTCCTCTGCAGAAATACATACCAAAACCCAAGTCACGCTAGGGGAAAATGTTTACACCATTGATAAAAGAAACAATAATTTATGAAAATTATTCTGATATGAAAAAATTCCAGGGGTGTCTGGGTGGCTCAGTGCGTTAAGCCTCTGCCTTTGGCTCATGTCATGATCTCAGGGTCCTGGGATCGAGTCCCGCATTGGGCTCTCTGCTCAGCCAGGAGCCTGCTTCCCCCTCTCTCTCTCTGCCTGCCTTTCTGCCTACTTTGATCTCTGTCTGTCAAATAAATAAATAAAAAATCTTAAAAAAAAAAAAAATTCCAACAAGGAATATATGAGAAATACTTTTAACCTATTGGGAAAAATTACAAAAACATAAATAGAAGTTTCATATATGAATTGTAAATGCTATTGTAAATGCTGAGTTTTTGTGTATCCTCAAAATTCATATATTGAAAACCTAATGCCCAAAGTGATGATCTTAGGAGGTGGAGTCTTCTGGAGTTGCTTAGGTCCTGAGTGTGGAGCCCTCATGAATGGGATTAGTGTTCTTGTTAAAAAAAAAAAAAAAAAAGAAAAGAAAAAAAAAGCCCCAGACAGGTAGTTTGTCTTTTGCACTGCCTGAGGACACAGATTTAAGCAGTCTATCTCCCAGAAAAAGCCTTCACCAGATACCTTATCTGCCAGACTTCCAGCCTCCAGGACTATGAGAAATAAATGTTTACGAACTGTCCAGTATATGGCACTTTGCTATCATAGCCTGAATAGACTGAAATAATAGGTATAGAAATAAATGTAAATTAAATCATGAGATGTGATTTTCACTAGTCAGATTAGCAAGAAGACTCTAATGTAAAAATACATACTTTCACATATGTGCACAATGTGAAGCACAACTGTTTCCAATATTGAAAAAAAATGGAAACAGTATGCTTGGTATAAGTGACCTATAGTTGGGGGGGGGGTCGTTAAAAAATTAAAATTGGTAACCAATAGAATGATTTCAGTTATATGTAAATAGACGAGAAAAAAATCCTCCGAGACGTAGTGTTAATTGTTATAAAACAGTTCAAATAAAATACACAACCCAAGTATCTATAAATAACTGTAAATATTGCAAAATTATATAGAAAAAATAAATGAAGCCATTAAGCTATAGTTGTTATAGTTAATATAGTTAACTGAGGGAAATGTGATTTTATTCAAAACACTGCTATATGTGCTCATATGTCTTTCAACAAGAATGCACTCATTTTACTTGAGTAATTTACAAAATACAAATAATCTAGAATTACTTTAAATGTGAAAATATGTTTTTCAGCCATTTTGGAGATCAAATACTGTCAAGTTAGTATCACTTTGTCTAAGATAAACAATAAACTCATACTGTTCCATATGGTGTGAAATAAGGCAGTGTCAATCCTTGGCCTGACAATTTTCATGCTTGGTACTTATACCTTTTTGTAAGAATTATGCTTACTCAGAAAATATGTAAGGCAAATTTAACTAAATGTGAAATAATTTATACATATTGCAATTTTTTTTTTCTGATTTGGAGAGATGCTGCAACATTATCTTATATTATTTATCTTACTCTAAATCTTAATATTGATCAGAAATATTTGGGGCCAGCTTCTATACATCATGGTTTTGTTAACATAGAATAAAGATTGGGAAAGAAATATTATGAATTCATACAGACGTAAAACATCAAGGGATGAAGTATCAACTCAGAAGATACAGCACCTTGTCTCAAGAGTCCAATAAATGACATGAAAATGTGTTAATCACAGTCCAACATGAGCAATTAAGAGAAATTGAAATAAACATTATGAGCCAAGAACCCAAACAATAGAGCAGAGAAAATCCTGGCTACAAACTGAAGAATATTAAGAAAGATCAATTGGATACAAATTAAGACATGCATGATAACGATATATCCCCCAAATCTCAAAGAACAAGGTATAGGCAGGGTTCAGTTCCTAATTATAAGGATAGATATACAAAGTTCTGTGCTGTCCAGGTGAGCACACATAGCAATGGAAGTCAGGTTATGTTCATTCACTCTAGATAAATTACTTGTTCTGGCCTGGAATTGTACCTCTCGTTTGTGAGATTTCTCATGGGCTGATGGTTGTTCACTGGTAGATGGCCTGAAGCAGTTCTTTGTGACTATAGGCCTCGTGAAGTAGAAGCAGAAACAGCCATAAGACTTCCTGGGAGTTTTGATCTTCCATCACTGTGTTTCTTTTATAACATTGCCTACCAGAGCCTGGACCTATAGACTAGGTTCTGAACATGCTTCAGCTGGAGTGGAAAACAGGGCTAGTCCTGTTTTTCCATAATGCACCCAGTGGCCACCATAAAGAAAGTGAAAGAAAGTAGTTGTTAATAAATTTCATTAAAAATATATATATATATAAAATATATAAAAATACATAAAATATTATATATATATGTGTGTGCATATATATATATGCAAATTCTCACAGAATGAAACTATTACTCATGTTTTGGGACACCTGGGTGGCTCCGTTGGTTAAGTTTCTGCCTTCTGCAGAGGTCATGATCCCAGGGTCCTGGGATGGAGCCCCACATTGGGCTCTTTGCACATCAGATTGCCTGTTTCTCCCTCTCCTTCTGCCCACCGCTCCCCCTGCTCGTGCTCAAGCTCTCTCTCTCTCTCAGATAAATAAATAAGTAAAATATTTTGTAAAAGAAAAGAAAATATTCCTCATGCTTAGTACACAAGTTCAAGCAACTTTTAAAAGAGTACCAGAAATGTTTTCTGATGTTCACATTAAAAATATAAAACATAATTAAATTTTAACTGAAAAACATCATAGAAAATTTTTATAACTCTTCAATGTTCTACATATGTAAGGAACACAATAAATTTATTGACTAATTGTTTCATCAAGATACAAATAGTTATGTTGTTTTTGTTGTTGTTTTCCCTTTTATAAACCTTTAAGTCAGAATCTTATAACCACAAACCCAAGTTTTGAAGAGATTTTAGATATGGAGACATTTAGTAGTGTTCCAGTTGAGTTACTAAATGTGCATTAAAAGATTAGCCTCCCCAGTAAGAAGAAAGCTATCTTCTTTTCTATCAATCTATGTATCTGTATTCCTTAAGTAGGAGATACCTTATTTGAGTAGTAAATTCTGATTAAAGGCTGAATGTAAAATGCTGCTTGTTAAATATATATACAGTGAATCTTGATAGAGAACATTTTTTTTCCTAAAAACCTCCCAACTGTCAGCAATATTGACAGTGAAAGATATGAGCAAGACAGAATATAAAATGGTTATCAGCTAAAACACTCCAGACTGCAAGCTATGGCTTCAGAACAAGTTCAAATTGCTTTTCAAACTCTATATTGGCTTTTTCTCTATGTGCCCTCAGCATCTCACACTATCTGAACATCTGATACGGAATGGAAGAACTGAGCTGGTCTGTCCTGAATTTTGTGTACAATTTTTTGTCAGAGAAAACAGCTGCCAATTTTTATGCCCAGAAATATTTTCCCTGTGTGCGTGTGCATGTGTGTAAGAGGAGTCAGGAAGTACAACTAACTGAATAAATGCTCTATTTTCCTTAAATATTATTTATTTATGTATTAAAATACTTCATTTAAAGATACTCCTCTAATGTTTATAAAGGATTAAAATTTTAACTGAAATAGAGATTCAATTATAGCCCAAAATACAAACAAGTAAAGATGACAGCAACTTATATTGGGGATAGAAAGGAAATAACAGTTAATACTAAATATCATGAAGTCAAACTGACAATCAACTCTGTGTTATCTTTGTTAATGGGACAAGGTAGTGGCCCAAATAATATTGCATGCCATACAATGGTTCATTTTTATTGGCCTGGTGATATATTATCCTATTTTATTCCTATACATTTATAGTTTTAGTTTTATATATATATATATATATATTAGATTTTTATTTATTTATTTGACAGAGAGAGATCACAAGTAGGCAGAGAGGCAGGCAGAGAGAGAGGGGGAAGCAGACTCCCTGCCGAGCAGAGAGCCCGATGTGGGGCTCCATCCCAGGACCCTGAGATCATGACCTGAGCCGAAGGCAGAGGCCCTAACCCACTGAGCCACCCAGGCGCCCCAGTTTTAGTTATATTTTAAAGTTATTAAATTAAATGTGCATTCCTTGTACACATACCAGGAATTGAGGAGGAAAAGCCAAATGTGAAAGACTTTTAATGGGGAGTAGAAAATACTCTGCCATAAGATTTTATTATTTTAATCCAGAATGCATAGAGCTGGCACATGAGTAAATGAGACAATAACATTATTTTATTAATGCATTTCTTTTCATTTAGTATATTGAATGATTCCATAAACTGAGAAAAGTTTTGTCAGTCTTATAAATGCCCCTTATGGTTTTAGATGAAGGAATATCAACTGTGGTGGGATACATATTTCACATAAAAACACGAAAACACATACATAGGCAAAAGTACCAAATATTTTAACAGTAGTAAGCAAAATATAGTGCATGTCTCCGAATAAACATGAGCATATACATAGAAGGGGGGATGGCTAGAGAATGAACAGGCAGTTGAACAGTAGCCAAATCATTAAAAGGTTTTCTAAAGCATTGAAAATGATTCAACTTTATGATAAGCGCAATAGATGAGTAAAATATCATTCAGGCAAAGATGACCAATGAACGCCCAATTTAGAAAGTCAAAGTTTAATGAGTAGTAGAATATTAACACTGTCTCAAATACCTCCTCTAAATTATTTATTAAATGCAAAAAATAAAATTAATAAAGTAGTGACTATATAGTAACCGCTCAACACTTTAACTACATGATCAAAGTCAACTTGATAAATAAGATTAATTAAAGCGTATGCCTCTACCTACGTTATCCTGAGAATACAAGATCACTCAAACGTTTTTTTAGCCTAAAATTAAAACCTTCAACTTAATCATGAAAAAAACCCCAGAAAATCAATAATTAAGACATAAATAATGAAACCAGTGATTTGTATTTTTTAAAAATGTCAGTTGTATGAGAGACAAAGAAAAGTTGGGAAAGATTCCAGATTAAAAAACACTAAAGTGAATGATAACTAAATGCAATAAAAGATTCTAGACATGAACACATACGGGGAAAAATAATTACTTTGAAGGATATTGTTGGGGGCAGTGATTTATTAAAAATGTGACTGTAGGTAATGAAATGCTAATATTAAGTCAAATATAATTTTTTTGAATTTTAGGATTATAGTTACATAGGAAATACCTTTTTTTTCTTAATAAATATGCAGTGAAGTACTTAGGGGAAATGGTGCATGATACATGTAATATACTCTAAAATTTTTCATAACAAATAATATGAATAATGTAGATGGAGAGAGGAAGAGGGGGAAGAGAAAGAATGCTAAAACAAATCTGGCAAAATGTTAGCAATTTTGAGAGAAAAGGTGTACGGCACGAGGGTGCAGTGAGGAGGATGAGTTAGGAGAGTTCCTGCTGCTTATAGATTGATCAGTTTGGAAGGTGCAGTAGTGACCCAGGTGAATGATGATGCTGTCCTTCCATTGGGAGCATTAATGGAAAGAAGCAGAATCAAGAACTTTGTGAATTACTGGCAATAGCAGAGGGAGAAGAGAGTAAAAGAAAGTATTCAGATATTTGATATAGTCAGCTCTTTTGACAGTGATGTCAATCAGTGCAGTAAAGAACCAAACACAAGGAACCCAAAGAGAGGAGGTTATTCAGTTAGTCTGGAATGTGAAACACCCACAGGACTATTACATGAGAATAGCCAAGAGGCACTGATCTATATGAATTTATAATTCAGGGGACAAAAATTATGGAAATATAGTTTGGAACTCATATCTTACCATTTAAAATGTGCTTTTTGAATCATAGCAATGAGTGAGATTCCCTAATAAACTCAAATGTTTTATCATTTGCCAAAAGAAGAAATGGAAAAAGCAAGCAAACAAACAAACAAGTTTGAGAGAATTAAATGAAAGGAGAAAGTCAGGTTAGTTCAATATATTACCTTGGTAGAACTACTATTAAAAAAAAAAAAAAAAGTGCCACAAACTTGAGTGACTTATACATCAGAAATGTATTATCACACAGGTCTGGGCGATCAAAGTCCAAAACCAAGATGTCCTGTTTTGTTTTCATACTGGTCCCTTTCAAAGACAATGAGAGAAGAATTTGTTCCGGACCCGTCTCCTTGGCTTATGAGATGGCCATCTTTTCCTTTGTGTCTTCATATTTTCTTCCTGTTACATGTTTATGCCCAAATTTTCCCTTTTTATAAGGACATCTATCATATTGAATGAGGGGTCCAAGCTACTCTACTGTGGCATCATTTTACCTAGTTTGATCTACCATTACCCTATTTCCAAATAGGGTCACATTCTGAGCTAGTCAGGGGTAGGACTTCAACATATGAATTTGGGGGTGGAAACATGATTCAAAGCATAGCAATCAGGAGCAACACATTTTTTTTTAGATTGAACAAGGATGCCTAGTGTGGGTTAAGAGGTTAAGAGAAGCAGTGGGGAAACACCAGATTTTCACAGTGGAGGAGGGAAAGTGAGATAAGAGATTGAGGACTGCAAATAGATGTTACATTCTGAAGTTTGACACCTATGGAAAAGACAGGGATTTTAAGGAAACCCATTAAAAAAAAAATGAAGTATAGTTGGCACACAATGTTACATTAGTTTCAGGTGTACAACATAGCGATTTGACAGCTCTATACATTAGGCCGTGCTCATCACAAGGGTAGGGAGCTCAGTTTTTAAAGATGGAATTTAAAAAGAAGCTTAAATTCTGAAAAGAAGGATTTAGCTAAAACAAAGATACAAATGCAGAATGGTGAGGTTACCAGAAAAGAAAGAAGCTTGTGAGAAAATGAGAATCTGTGAACCCAAAGGATTTAGGCAAGTATGGGATCACCAGCACCACAGTAATAGGGAGACAGATTACAAATTATTTATGTCTTAACACAGCATAGGTATTTCAATAAAAAAATGTGAAAATACTTTGGAAGTAGTAATATGCTGTGTATATGATATTTGTATTATGTTTTATTATTATGAACAGCTATATCATATTAAGTATCTTTTGTAATTCTTATGTGGAAATTATCCATGTAGAGAATGAGATAATTTTTTGAGTCTACATAATAAAGTAGATTTGATACATTGTACTGGATCATGCTGACACCTGGATATCAATAAATTTTTATTATAGTTTTTTGCTCTTCCATTGGACATTTTCAGGGACTTATTTCTGAAATTGAGAAAACAATCCCAGCTTTATTTGGCACATGTCATTTTATGATAGCCAAATGAGATTAAAAAAAAAAAACAAGCATATTTCTGCATTTAAATGTGCAGTGTAACTAAATGTTCTTTTTTAAACTTTATTTTTAATGTGCAATAATGCAAACAAGATGAATACTCAAAAATGTCAGCCACAGACTTTTCATGGTAAAATAATAGCTGTCTTTGTTCTGTTTCTATCATCACACCAAAACACTCCCAGAATATAAATACTGTGTGCTTTTTGATCAGTATTAGCATGAGTTTTTCTAGGTTCTAGTTTTTCTGAGTTTTCCCAGATATATGTCTCATAGACCGAAGTTCAGAAAATTTGGTTAAATGGTAGTGATCTAGCTCAATTATATGAGTAAAATCATGTGGGAAAATATATTTTAAGTAAATTTACTTAACTAATAAATGTCAACACAAGAATAAATTAACATTTCATATTTTTATATAAGCTACCATTTTGTTGATAAGCTTGGGACCAAATGATTCATATTATTTATTTTACAATTCTGGCATTCATATTCCTCTCGAAAGCAAACAAACTAATAAAACAGAACAAAACAAATTTCATCTACTCGTGTCAACAAGATAAATACATTGATCTTAGATTTGAAAAAGCTGTTTAACTATTTGAGGGTAAAATTTAAGGAGTATTCACCAAAAGGGATATATATGGAGAATAATCTACTGCATCTTTATTTTTTTTTAAAGATTTTTATTTATTTATTTGACAGGGAGAGGTCACAAGTAGGCAGAGAAGCAGGGGGAGGAGGGAAGCAGGCCCCCTGCTGAGCAGAGAGCCCCACATGGGGCTCAATCCCAGGACCCTGGGATCACGACCTGAGTTGAAGGCAGAGGCTTAAATCACTGAGCCACCCAGGCGCCCCATCTACTGCATCATTATATATGCAGATATCAATGATTATTATAGCTTTTTTGAGTTCCTGACCTCCTTGTTGTGAATCACTGAAGACAAATAATAAAGGTATGGGCCAATTATTACCACTAAATATAACCTATATTATCCCTAAACACATTTTTTTTGGAAAAGAATATGATATCACTAATTGCTATCTCTAATATTTTACAAAAAATAGTGATTATTAAAAATCTCATGGATGTTCTTATTCTCCCTCTCTCCTAAATTCTCTGGGGCCTCATTATCACTAATTCCCCACTCACAATTTTCTCAACTGTTTGATAATTTTCTAAACTACTCTTTTACTTCGGAGGCAGCATATTCAGGACTGATCTATCTGAAAACAAGATACTTTCACACAGGCTCGCTCATATTTTCTCATGAAATTACAGATCAAACTCTTATTTTTCCTTTTAGCCCTTGCAAATATCTACCTTTGCAGCCTTAAGGATCATTTGTGACTCCTAATCATCACATCCTGTTTGGAATACTGATTTCCTCAGAAGTTCTGTGCCAATAAGCAAATTGTTTACTTTCTTTCTTTGTATCCTCACGACATTGTTCAGAAAACCTGAATACTCCTTATGATTCTTGTACTATGTAATAGTACATATGTATGTATATATGCATGCATGTATGTATGTATGTATGCATGTATTATTTAATGACTTTTGTCTTTAATTTCCTCATTAGTGACATGAAGGACATTGGTGTTAGCTCTTATTCCTCTTGGAAAACTACAGCATCATGAGAACACCATCGACTTTGGAGCCAAACTGAAGTGGGTACAAATCCCAGTAAGATAAATTATTAGTGTGTGAACATGATAAATGTACATATCACTTTGAAACTAATATTTCTTATTTATGGAAAGGGAATAACATCAGTTCTTCAGTGCTTTACTTCTTGAACTTCTTACAGATATACTATGATACAAACATTAAAGCCCATGCCGTTTTAGAATCTGAGATTTATACTCTTAGATGAGTATTATCCTAACTACAAATGAGTATCAGGCCTTTATTTTTAATCATATGCAAGATTACCCAGGATGCCCAGGAAAGCAAACACACTAAAGCTCATCTGTATTCAGTTCTTCTCTCAGGCACAAGGAGGTTTTAAATGCTGACCTTCCTGTGGACACAGGGGTCTGGTAGCTTGCTTTAGGCATGCAAATGTGAGGGCAAGTAACATGCATCACTTCTTGTTGGAAGAACTAAATTGCTGGCATGAGATTCTCCAGCCTGTGTGCATGTGGGTGTGGGAGATGACAATAACCCTTTACAAAATTCAGTACATAATTTATTGTCCTTCATCTTCAGGAAGTAAATAAAAGCACCGCATTATTTTCTCAAGCCAGAAAATTAAATGGGTAAATAAATTAATTTCAGAGAACAATTCAGTTTAGGGTGTTCTTATACTGAAGAGAGTTGAATTTTTCTAATTCTACACAAGGAGGAGGAAAATAATTTCCACCTGCCAACTTTTCATATTCTCCTGGAAAAACCTGCATGGGAGACCATTATATGTAATGATTCTTTAGCCAAAGGCAATTTTCTTCACAAAGCATAAAGTCTAATTTAAGTTATGTTCATGATTATCTAGAGTTTGTTCCCACAAATTAAGTTATTTGTAGAATCCAAACTAAGCAAGAAAAAATAAGGTCATGAGGCAGGCAGAAGGGAGAAGAGGAAAATATATATATATATGCACATCAGATAGGATAATTTCCCCTCAAAATATGGAAGTTCTTTTACAACAGAATTAAAATCAGTGAGTCTGGATAATTGTCTTGGGGAGCCCTATATGGTGGTCATTACAAAATCTTTTTTTGTCTTTTTTTATTATGTTCAGTTAGCTAACATATAGCACATAATATAGCATATAGCACATAATTAGTTTTTGATGTAGAGTTTAATGATTCATTAGTTCTGTGTAACACCCGGTGCTCATCACAACATGTGCCCTATTTAATACCCACCACCCGGCCGACCCACCCCCACCTTCCCCCTTCTGTAACTCTCAGTTTGCTTCCCAAAATCTTAAGAATTACTAATCAGAAAGTTTCCAGGTAGCACCTTTGAAAATATGCCATCTTCACCTGATGTTATTACTTTTATGCAGATTTGCAGCTAATAATATTTATTCCCAGCTAAATTTATTCTGTGAAGTTTCTCATATTCAAAACATTGTATTCAGCTCTTTTATATATATATATATATATAGTTATAGTTATAGTTATAATAATGTTTTTTCATTCCATAAACACATAAATGAAACTGCAAGTTTAAATCTATCCCTCTTGTTGAAATTGTGACATTGATTTATAGATATGTTTTTGTCTATTATGTACTCATAAACATTATCTCTTTTAATACTAAATGTAATTTTATGGTAGCAAGTGATTATAAAATGACATTTAACCCATAGACTCAAATATAGTTTTCCCCAGTTTATAATCAAATATCCATTATGATCTGGACGATGGTGACATTCTCAACAAGAAAACTAACACTGCCAAGAAATGTGCTGGCTCAGTTGTTGAAAACCTGTCATTAACTAAAGTATAACTAACATTATATTGAGGAATGTTGTGGGCATGCATATTCTTCATTCATTAAACAGAAATGTTGGAGAACAAGGAAAATAATGCATCTTTTCCCCATTATAACCCTCCTTACAAAAAACTTAAGGATATTCCCATCAGAAAAATAAAGTTATCCTCTATGATGGAAGTGCTTCTTTGAAGTTGTTCTATTAGTGAAATAGAGTAGCTCATACAGTGCTCCGGAATAGTATATGGAGAGTCATAGATTTTTAAATATGGTATCGTTTCAAATATTCATATACAAGTAAACTTACTATTAAATCTACTGAGAATCTTACATAATTAACATAGCAAGTTAAAGAGAAAAAAAAAAAAATAAGTGGGGAATGACAAATGACCAGCGATTAAGGAGAAAAGTAGAAGACCAAAAAGCGGGATATACACGTATAATACAGCTTTAATAGATTTTTTTAAAAGATTTATTTAATTATTTGACAGAGACAAAGACAAGGAGAGAGGCAACACAAGCAAGTGGAGTGTGAGAGGGAGAAGCAGGCTTCCTGCTGATCAGGGAGCCCAATGAGGGACTCAATCCCAGGACCCTGGGATTATGACCTGAGCTGAAGGTCACCCGCTTACTGGCTGAGCTACCCAGGTACCCCCACAAATTTATTTGTTTTAAATAGAGAATGTGAAAAATTATACCAGAACAATGAAGGTCTCTCAAAGAACTGCTAAAGGAACATAAGTATTATTTTTTTAATTGAGGTAAAATTGTATATTGTATTGTATAAACTTGAAGTGTATAGCATTATAATTTGACATCTGCATACACTAGAGAGTGATTACCACCAAAAGTCTGGTCATCATTCAACATCATATAATTAACTCCTTCAGCCATTGTGCCCACTCTCAATCCACCTTCCCCTCTGGTAACATTAATGTGGTCTCTGTATCGGTGAGTTCGTTTTGTATTGATTTTATTTTCTTCACTGGTTTGTTTCTTTGGATTCCACATATGAGTGAATCACACAGTAGTTGTCTTTCTCCATCTGACTTATTTCAGTTAACATAATGCCCTCAAAGAACCAAAGAAACAAAAAATATTTTTAAGGAACCATTTGGTTGAATGTAATCATATCTATCTTTCCAGAAACAGAAATGAAATTTATAAAAATGGCAAAAATTAAAACAAAACTACAACAGAAAAATATTAAATAAAATAATAATTACCCATGATTCAGTAAAAACAAAATTGAAAATATTGCTTAAACTTCTTATGGAACTACTAGAATAAAGAAATCTATGATCACAGACAAATCTATGACCTTATGCCATAAAACATTAATGGGAGTAGACTTTGGTATCTAGACTACTGGATAACCTTGTAGAGTATTCCAACAAAAAAGCATATCACACTACAAATAAAATGATATGCACATAATTTTGAATGTATAGTTGACTTTGCAAAAAAGTAAGGGTAATCCTAGATACCTTGAAAAACACTTGCTTATATACAAAAGTAACATCAGCTTTTTACATAATAATGGAAAACAAATATATATTCGCACAGGACTGGAGAAGCATAAAACAATATAAATGAAAAATTAAATTGCAAAAAGATATCTACAATGCCATATAAATTTATAGTTTAATATGTATATGATGGTATTACATAACATTTAACGGTAATGCGTAAGTAGAAAATAAAAAAAAAAAGATATGCAGAGGGGTAATAAAACTCAGTACATGATTATGATTGCTCTTTGAAGATAATGAGAAAGAATATAATTTAAGAGGGTTTGATGAAAGCTTTCAATGTCACGTCATAATTTATTACTCATCATTTTTTATCTTAAATATGCTATAATAAAAAAAGAATGGAAAAAATACAACTAGTGTTAAAGTCAACTAAAATTTTAAAATGTATAAAAAAGTAAATATCCAAAAACAAAACAAAACAAAACAAAAAAAAGTAAATATCCAAGAATTAAAATGAGAAAAAGATAAGAATCTAGGAGAAATCTGTAAAACAGAGGAAATTGGCATAATTAATGAATTTGACCTCTGAAAAGTCTAGAAGAGATTATGAATTTATTTTCATATGCATGTTTATAATTCAAACATTATTTAAAAACAACATATGGATAGAATCTTTTTTAATCAAGATATACGGAAATTGAAAGACTGCTTATTTTGTATTTAACGAAAATGGAATTGAAAGATGATGAAAACATCATCTTTTTTTTTTTTTCTTTAAATATACTGGGGACTAACCGTAGGAATTTTTCTTCTTTAAATTTTGACAAGTGTCTGAGCTGAGTTTGTCTTCTCCACTAACCATGAGCCATAAGGGCTTTTGCGCTGTACTTCCAGCAATGCTGTTATCATGAGCTACACAGTGAATGTTCTGTTTGTGTGTGATTATGAGAAGATCAAATAAATCGGTTGTGTTCAAGGGGAGCTTCTGCTTAAATGACATAAACCTGGGCGCTGAACATAGTTCTCTTTCTTTCAGCACAATAATACCTTAACTTGAATAGTAAAACTATCCCTGGACCTCCTTTAAGGAAAGACTTAAAATAAAATGGGAGATTTTGTAATTTATTCTTACTATCAGTCTTAATGAAAATTGAGTGACAGATTTGTTACATGAAATGGAAATGAGTTATTGGTGTGTTATATATAATGCTAGGATTAAACTGTACTTTACATAGCATTTAAAATCTCTAAAGTTTTTAATGCCCTCTTGTATCATTACAATTAATATCATAGACTCACCTGTTGATATCATCAGCCCGTTCTTCTTTGTCACATTCCTCTTACTAACTTTACACACACTAACTTTAATGCTAACTCTAATACTAACTTTACACATGTGACACAAGAAAACATTTGTGACTACATGAGAAGAGATAGAAAAGAGAAAGAAACTTGTAAAATATAACAATGCAAGTTGTTTTTCCCTCCAGGGCCCTGGCGTTGATCTTAACTGTAGGCAGTCCAAGTGATATGGTGAATTTTAATCACAAACTAGTTGGATTGTGACTTCTACTAAAGATATTTTTAGACGAAGAAATGTAATATTGAACATCTTTTCAAAATAATTAATGGCATGAAAACTAGAGCTCAGCCAGGGTCTCTTAAACTCAGTCTCTTTGTCTCTACTTACGTTATAAATCATGCATATTTTAAGGAGGAAAAACTGTTAGAGAGGAAAACTATTAGGAATAATAATATTAAAGGAGCACCTGGGTAGCTCAGTTGGTTAAGCAAAGGACTCTTGGTTTCAACTGAGGTCATGACCTCAGGGTCCTTAGATCAAGCCCTGCTCAGCAGGGAGTCTGCTTTTCCCTCTCCCTCTACTCCTCCCCCCTGTTCTTGTGCTCTCTCTCCCACTCTCTCTCTTTCTCAAATAAATGGATAGAATCTTAAATATATATATATATATATATATAGAGAGAGAGAGAGAGAGAGAGACAGACAGACAGACTTGGCCGATCACTGTTGTACACCTGAAACTAATGTCACATTGTGTGCTAACTGTAATTAAAAAAAAAAATAAGTTAATAAGAGGGGAGATTCATATATCCTTTAAGGTCAACTTTTAGGATAGCAGTAATTGAAATGAACTCAATGTGAAGCTTGCAAACACTGTAGTGTTTTCATAAGTCATACATTCTAATGGTTAATATAACTACTTGTCAGAAAATAATATAAAAAGCTAATAAAAGATATATTTTATTTTCTTGAGCTATGCTTATTCAGAGCAATAAATGTATAAATCTGAGTGATCCTAGCTTTTAAAGGCTCACAATTTTTAAAAAAACAACAAAAAACATCCTTTATTTCAAGGTAAAGATTGTTTCCTACAATTTAAGATTAGATACAACAACTGTATTGCAGTGAATTGTGTTCCACACCTTTTTAATAAGACACTATCCAAGTTTCGTGGGAGTATGACAATAGACTGAATGACTCATCGTGAGGCACTCATCTCTAGGGAGTCAATTATCTCAAACATATTGCTTGCTTGTGATGAGAGCACTTAAAACGGGGATACTGAGATCAACTCATTCCATTTAGTCCATAAAATGATGGCAAGTCGTATTTTGAGTCAATTTTTGAAGTGTTCCAGTAATGAAACAGAAAAATATCCAAGCCAAATCACATATTTACTTCAAAGGTAAATGCCGTGTAAAATAGATGAACATATGCACATGTTAAGTACATGAATGTTTTCCTTCATACTTCTAACTGCTCCATAAATATAAATGGTAGATATTGGAATGCAATGCAGTAGTACTGGAACTGGTTGAAGGCGTGAAAATGTTTGAAAATAGCTTTAAAAATTCTCTGCACATGATAATGGGTTGAGCAGAGTACAGATCGAGTTCAAGTGAAATGATCTATAGTTTTGAGAAAGCATGACATAAATCATGCTATGCTGTAAAAGCTATGCTATAAAAGATTAATCTTCTTTAAACAAAAAAATGGTACGTGCGACTTTTCTGTTTAATACCATTCAAAGTTACCTAGAAAAAGATCTACACTGCTTACCAGTTCATGCAGGGCCCATAGAAGATGAGCTGGTCAATTTCTCCACACCCAGTTCCTGTCTTATTACTGTGCTTCAGCAACACAGATTTTTCATGCCTTTCCATATGTTGCTTCCAGGATTTTGAACATGTTATTCAACATGCTGTCATGCTATTTCCTTCCTTTTGTGTGTTCTCTCCTGATTCTTCAAAGGATCTTCAGGTTTCTAATTACATTCCATTTCCCTAAAGAAGCTGCCATTGGTCCCACACATTTCTATGTGAGCTTCTTTAGTATTTACCTAGAGATCTTATTTGATTTTTTTTTTTATCATTTCTATCTTTGGAATTTTTATTTCCAGACAGGAATGTGAACTCCATGAAGACAAGCACTGTACATAAATTCCTTAAAGTAAATAATTTGATTTATTTTTTTAAATAAAAAAGTAGCATTTCACATATAAATCAGATTTCAAGATTACAGTGTATTATTTGCCAAAAGGAACATTCTTGAAGGAGAGATAAACTTAAAGGTCATTGAGTGAGCACAGAGAAGCAGAATTCATGGGAAATTGCAGTGGAAGTTTCTTTAACACTTCACAATGCTCTTTCCTTGTTCCTCAATTCTGCCACCAGTGCTTATGGTTTGTAAGAAAACCCACCACCATCACTTTGGGGCATTAGTTTTGAGGTAATGTAAACAGGAAATATCTCTAGGAATGAAAGCGCAAGCTTCTACGATCCAGATTTCTCACAATAATCATTATTTATCTGCAGGAACAATATGAGAAGTGAAGAATTTATTTTTATATTTCAGAAGATTTTTTTGTTTTGTTTTGTTTTGTTTTGTTTTTGAGAGGACTAGAGAATATATATGTAAAATTCACTCTTGATCCCCTAAACCCCAACACATTATTTGATATAAAGTAGGGACTCAGTAAGTGTCAGTTAGTTAAATGAACAAATATTAACTAAAATGTATAAAAAATCATTAATAGTACTGTGGATATAGTCTTCTTAGATAGTCCCGGATATTCCCACATCCTGGTATTCATGCCCTTGTATACTTACCTCCCCCCTCGAATGTAGACTGAACCTAATGACTTGTTTCTAACTAGGCTCTAGAAAAGATGATGAGGTGTTACATAGAAGATTGAAAAATAGAAGATTGTGTTAACAGACTGCTTTACTGATTCAGTTGAAGTTGATCAAGGAGTGGGTTGAGGTGGGGATTGCATCTGAAAGACTCTGCAAGGGAGCAACTCTCACTATAATGCAGAGAAATGCATGATCTTGGAGCTGTTTAGAGAGAAGGGAAATGGGAGGGAATGATGATTTTGTGTGGGGTAATCTCTGCTTCTGATTCCTTTATGTTATTTGGCTATAATTCTTGGCTCTAGATGCCAATAACATCTTCTGTGTGTGTGTGTGTGTGTGTGTGTGTGTGTTTTAATATGTAAATCCCTGCTTTCTTAAGCTAACTTTAATAACTTACTATTTATTGAAAACTAATATCGACTAAGACAATGTGCGTATTTATATAATGGAAAATATAAGCTAGTTTAAGTAACTAAGGAAAGAGGAGAGAACCTGTGAGAGTGAATGATTCTTGAGTGTTTAAGATATCACTTTGGAGAAAGTTCAGAAGCAGAAGTTGAATTTAAGAAAAAAAAAAGATGTTATGGAATAAGCAAAATTCAGAGTGATGGGGGAGTGGTGCTTGTTGAGGAGACAAGGAAGTGATTCTAATTATTTAACTTACAGGATAAATAAAATCAATGCTGTGGTAATTTAGTTGATTAAGCATCACTTTCCATTTTAATGCTCTATGTAGCTCAAATTAGCCATGTATTAGTTAGACTCATTTGCATGCATGGAAGGAAACCTGAAATCAACTTAGCTTAAAAAAAATAAAGGATTAAGAATTTCTGTAGGAATTTTCCTTAGTATTAAACAATTTTACTGAAAGAAAGCTGAGGGACAGAGATGGACTCAGGAATCACAGTAACCCAAGACTTTGATAATCAGAACTGTATTTCAGGCTCTTGTCTCTGATTCTCTTATATTAGTGTGATCCACTAATTGTAGTTTTTCTCCATGAAGCAGGAAATATGGCTACCAACAGATAAAAGCTTTATATTGTATACCTCTGGCACTGTCATTGAGAACGTCTGACATACTCAAACTCAAATTAAGAGAGTCCCATGGAAGTCACTCATTAACCCAGATTGAGTAAGGTGTGTGTAATTGGACCATCAGTCACATTATATGAACACAACACTAGAGGTGACCATGGGAATGGAGGACATGAGAGTTCATGTATATTCACTCATATTTAGTGTTAGAAATAACACTAAATGCACAGGCAATGAAAGGGAAAAAATGAGACAAATTGGATTTCATCAAAAGTTAAACTTTTATATATTCAAGGACACCACCAAGAAAATGAAAAAAAAAAAACCTGCAGAATGGGAGAAAATATTTGTAAATCACACATCTGATAAGAATCTAATATCTAAAATATAGAAAGAGTTCTTACAACTCAACAGCAAAAAGGTGAACAATCCAATTTGAAAATGACTAGAATAAATTTTCCAAAGAAAACTTATAAATGACCAACAAGCACAAGATGTTCAACATCATTAGTCACTGGAAAAGTACAAATCAAAATCACAAAGCAATACTACTTTACATTGAAGTTTCAATCATCATCATCATCATCATCAGAAAATAACTAGTGTTGGTATGGATGTGAAAAACTAGAACGCTGTACTTTGCTGGTTGCAATGTAAAATTGTTCAGTCACTGTGGAAAGTGGTTTGATAGTTCCTCTAAGAGTTAAGCAAAGAATTACTATATGACCCACTAATTCTATCCTAGATATAAACCTAAAATAATTGAAAACAGGTATTCAAACAAATCATTGTATAAAAATTTTCATAGGAGCAGTAATCCCCATAGAAAAGAGGTGATATCCAGTCAAGTATGCCCATCAACTGATGAATGGATAAGCAATAGTGGTAAACACACCCCATTAAATATTACTCAGCCATCAAAAGAAATAAAATGCTTAAAATGCTGACAATGAGACTTGAAAATATGCCTAATGAAAGAAGACATAAAATGTCACATGTTACAGGATTCCATTTGTATGAAATTTCCAGAAGAGGTAAATCCACAGAAACAGAAGGCAGACTAATGGTTTCCAGGGGTTCAGGGGAGTAGGAAGGAGTAAAGACCACTTAGAAGGTATAGGGTTCCCTTTGGGGATGACAGAAATGTTTTAGAACTAGGGAGAAGTGATGGTTGTATAACATCGTAAATGTACTAAATGCCATGACAATCTACACTTCAAAATGGTTAAGGGATAATTTTATGTTATGTGAATTTTGCCTCAATATTTTTTTTAAATGTTGTGAGTGCTATCACACATATATGTAATAAGAAACATTCTGATTTATTCTTTTTAACTCCTTAAATATTTAAAGATAATCTAAAATCTCTAGTAAAAGATATATACACACGTTTATGTTTGGAATCAGGTAATACATATGTATTTGTGCATTTGTGTACTTCAGGTATATGCATTTCATTTCAATTTTTAAAATAACATAAAAAAGTGGCATTATTCTACTTAATTATACAGCCCCATGGTCATAAACTATACCCCTAATTATAATTATCTGATTTATATTTGGCTGTTCTAAACCACAAGCTAATGGCCAAAGAAGACAGGTATATGACTTAAATCTAATAGTCAGTTTGATACAAAATCTAACTGGATTCTGAATTTGATTGAAAAATACACTTTTAAAGCATCAGTATCTATCCTACTATGTAATGTGCTATGATCTGTTGTGCAATACACTTACTGTAATGTAGCTTGGCTAAATAGAAATGTGCTTTTAAAAATTAGAATGAAAATTAGAACGATATTTACATTTTAAAGGACTTTTGCAATTTAAGCATGTTGAAAAAAAAAACAAGCAATATTTAAAAGGTTCACTCATTTTTTTCACATTTTTGAAGAAATGATTCTGAGGAAGGAAAAAAATTTGAAAACTGCTCATATCATGGTTCAGTAACCCAGATTATAATTGATTTTAATTTTTATGAATATTAAAAAAATAATAAGTTGGTTATCACTGAGGAAGGATATTTTCCCTGAAAACAAGACACAAATACTGAAGGCAATTGCTACAGCTTGTGCTGCAAAGTATTTTTAATTACACCATTTTTAATGAAAACAAATAACCCCATATAACTACACATATAAAAGTTATCATTCACATATGTTTGTGTGTGTGATGCTTATATTATTTAATAGTCTTACCTTGTATTCAACAAAAATAGCTTAATAACTTAGTCTAAAACTAATACGGTCATATATTTTTCGCTTTTATATACAATAATAGTCTGTATACAATATGGTATGTGTATGTGTACACACAGTTATTGAATTTGAGAGCAAAGAAATTGCATTTTTTTAAAGATTTTATTTATTTATTTGACAGAGAGAGACACAGCAATAGAGGGACCACAAGCAGAAGGAGTGGCAGAGGGAGAAGCAGGTTTCCTGCCCAGCAGGGAGCCCAATGTAGGGCTCCATCCCAGGACCCTGGAATCATGACCTGAGCCAAAGGTAGACGCTTAGCCTACTGAACCACTCAGGCACCCCAGAAATTACATTTTTAACCATATCCTTTTTGCAGAATTTGGTTGCAGGAAAAAACCTTATGTGTGACTTTTCAGGCCTGACCACAGACAATTACAAAGGATTTACTGGGCAGGTCTCCAGGGCAAGGCTGGTCCCCCACACCAGACTTGATGTACAGCTAATGCATTATAGTCCCTGAAGGGAGTTTCAGTCAAGCACTCAGCCCCACTGGTCAGCCTTGCTCTCTGCATATTTCCATTGCTGGTTCAGGCTTCTCCATTCCTGCCTCCATTTAGTGAGGCCTCTTTATTTATTTATTTTTTTAAGTTTTTAAATTTAAATTCCAGGTACTTAACACAGAGTATAATATTAGTTTCATGTGTACAACATGGCGATTCAACACCGGTGCTCATCACAAGTGCCCTCCTTAATCCTCATCACATATTTCACTCATCCCCCTGCCCATCGACCCTCTGATGACCATAGATAAGAGACTATTTCTTCTGGCACCTGGGTGGCTTGGTTGGTTAAGCATCTGCCGTCAGCTCAGGTCATGATCTCAGGGTCTTGGGATCGAGTCCCTCATCAAACCCAGCATCCAGCTCCCTGCTCAGCAGGGAGTCTGCTTTAAAAAAAAAAAAAAAAAAAGACTTTCTTAATTTGCCTCTTTCTGTCTTTTTCCCCCTTTCCTTATTTTTGTCTCTTAAATTATATATGTGACTGTGATGATATGCTATTTGTCTTAGCATAATACTCTCTAACTCCACCCATGTCATTGTAAATGGCAAAATTTCTTTTTTTGATGGCTGAGTAATACTCCACCACACACACACACACACACACACACCCACCCCACTTCTTTATCCATTCATCAGTTGATGGGCACTTGAGCTGTTTCCATAATTTGGCAATTATAGATAATACTAAGGGGACATGTATCCCTTCAAATTAGTACTTTTATATTCTTTGGGTAAATACCTAGTAGTACAATTACTGGATCATAAACTAGTTCTATGTGTAACTCTTTGAGGAAACTCCACACTGTCTTCCATAGTGGCTGCACCAGTTTGCTTTCCCACCAACAGTGAAGAGGGTTCCCTTTTCCCCACATTCTCACCAACATCTGTTGTTTCTTGTGTTGTTGGTTTTGGCTATTTTGACAGGTGTGAGGTGATCTCTCATTGTGCTTATGTTTTGTATTTCCCTGATGATGAAGGATGTTGAGCATTTTTTCATGTGTCTTCTTTGGAGAAATGTCTGTCATGTCTTCTGGCCATTTCTTTATGGGATTTTTTTGTTTGTTTGTTTTTTGGGGTGTTGACTTTGAGAAGTTCTTTATTTATTTTGAATACTAACACTTTATCAGACATGTCATTTGCAATTATCTTCACCCATTCCAAAGGTTGCCTTTTAGTTTTGTTGACTATTTCCTTCATTGTGCAGAAACTTTTATTTTGATGAAGTCCCAATAGTTTATTTTTGCTTTTGCTTCCCTTGCCTCAGGAAACATATGTTGCTATGATCAGTTTCAAAGAGGTTACTGCCTTTGTTCTCCTCTGGAATTTTATCATTTCAAGTCTCACATTTAGGTCTTTAATCCATTTTGAATTTATTTTTGTGTATGGTTAGTGAAAATGGTCTAATTTTATTCTTTTGAAAGTTGCTGTCTAGTTTTCCTAACACCATTTGTTGAAGATACTTTTTCTCATTGGATATTCTTTCCTGCTTTGTCAAGGATTAATTGACCGTATGGTTGTGGGTTGATTTCTTGTTTTTCTGTTCTGTTCTATTGATCTATGTGTTTATTTTTGTGCCAGTACCATACTGTTTTTTATCACTACAAATTTATAATATAACTTGAGGTCTGGAATTGTGTTGCCTCCAACTTTGCTTTTCTTTTTCAAGTTTGCTTTAGAGTTTATTATTTGTGTATATGAAGTTTAAATAAGCATGTCATAATATTGTATGAAGGATGTACATTTTAGTATATGTTTTGGAAGCAATTAGTCACTGTACATAAAACTTATGTAATCCTCTATAATACAGCATTCACCAAAAATAATTCTCAAATGATCTAAATCAACACAAATAATGGGAAAAAAAGTCTGAGAATGATTCTGATGAAATAAAGTTCCAAATGAGTTGGAACCAAAAAATTAAAATAATATTTCATTAATTAATAGGCAAAAGATTACTTAATTTTAGTTTAGAACCCGCTTTCATTTTCAGTTTTACTCTGTGATTAATGATAAATTGTAACATCATCTATCTTAATGTTTAGTTCTGAAGTTACTTGGTTATTAGCAATTAATATCAAAGACTATAAATATATATGGAAAATATATTGCTTTTAAACTCATCTATGTGTCTTTTCTTCTTAGGTGTTTTATTTTTAGTTTATACTTTTATTGTTGGCATAAGTTTCAAGAAACTCTAAGAAAAATTTTCATGAATCTTCTATTCGTATAATCTTGAACTTAGGTTTTCTCTCATCTCATTATTTTTCCCCTAAAAACAAAATATGAAGCATCATGTTCAGAACGATCCTCAGGAATAACTCATTTTGCTTTGTTCTTTTTTTTCTTAGACATAAAACAGGAATGAAAAAATATAACTAGCATTGTCCTAAGAACATTTTCCACTTAAAAAATGAAATGATTCAATATTTTTAAGATGAAAACAGAAAAAAAGATGGTCATTGCACAAAATATTTAGTTTGATTAATAAAAGACTGAAGAACAGTCATGTATTTGCAACTAACAAGTAACACTTACTTGGAGCACATGCAAGGATAAGTGACATTATTATAGGAAAGTTCATGATTTTTGAAGAATTTGACAAAATTCTTGGTCTTCTGGACAGTAAATAACTAAGTGTATTTTAAGAATCTGAGAAAAGGAATGGAGTGTATATAAGATGAGTTATGAACTGGGTATGTACATTAAATGCCAGCCAGCTGTTTTGGACTCCTCATTCCAAAGTCATTGAATAGTTTTCTTTTATATCAGAAGTAATAGAAGTTGGCATAGCTAGGGAAGAAAACGGGGCCCTTGATGATAGAGTCTGCTACAAAATAAAAGTTACAATCTGATTCTTTTCATTGTTTTCCTAGGCAGAAATTGGTGCAAGCATCCCAAATCTAAATTTCTAGAAAGAATTGGATATAAAAATTTTGAAGTGAAAAACATATAAATGCGCATAACCCATAGTTATTTGAGGAGGAAAGTAAACTACTATAAATAAGATTGTATTTAGATATACCCACATCATATATGTCATAGTTCTGTATTGTTTTATTTCTTATTCTGATACTCTATACATAAAGTTTATTTAAGATACAGAAATAACTGTCATATTACTTTTATTTTATTGTTTTATTTCACTGAGATACAAATGCAAGGTCTCTTTAGCAAGTTAATATATGCTTCTCAGCTTTCTCTTTTGAAAATTAAATATTTCAGGAATGACATAATTGTTATTCTCTTTGTTTCTCTTGTGTTTAGATGTGGAACTAAGCATATTTTCCTTTCCAGTTAATATGATAGGAAAATTTTATGACATTATAGACTTTTTTATTTTCCATCAACAATTACCTACAAGCAGAAAGCTATACTATTTCCCTGAATGATAATTGAATCAGGGAATAGAAGATGTTGGTGTGAAGAGATTTTCTAATTAGTAAATATAATTGAATGTGATAAATCTATATTAATTTCACCATCCAGAATAAACCATTGTTTAATTAACTTCTTATACATACAAATTAAATTTTATTACATTAAATGTGACCAGCAAAGATATCATGTAAATAACTTTACATGCATAAATTGCAATTGGAACAAAGTTATTTTTCTCAAAATTTATTCTTGTGAGTATAGAAAGTCAAAGTAAGCTGATAACTTACAGAGAAATCTCTTGTTCCAATTTATATTTATCAATATGTCAATGATATGTCTGATCACTAGTATGCCAGTGAAGTTTAGCAACTGGCTCTCTGCGGAAAGAAATAATATATTTACTGATTTTGTCATATAATGCTTTCACCACAGACAATTTTAAACTACTGATACGTCACTGAACATGTTGCTGAGAAGAAATGCTCACAACGGACAATTCTGGCACATCATTATCACTTAGGATTATTTTATTATGATCAAATCACAACCATTAATGAAATCACAAGAGGACTTGGGTTCTGTTTCAATTTTGGCCTCAGACTTTCTAGCTGGGTTCTCCTTCTCAGCTTGTCCCTTACCTCAGGCAGAAGACCCTGCGGGTAAAGTGTTCCCTAATGGGAAAAGAAACTACCCCTTCAAGCAATAGGGGCTATCCTGACCCAGCAAGACCTCCTGTGATTTAGCCCCAAAAATGATCAGGCTGGCGTTTACTGCAGACCTGCATGTACTCACTAACCTTTGTCCCGTATTTTCCTTATATAAACCTACAGAATTTACAGTACTTTGGAGACAGTTTTTGAGACGGAGTCCACCAGTCCACTGTCTTCCTGGTGTTGGCTTTACTGAAATAAATTATTTTCTGGTTTCACCACTTTAACTCTGCCTCTGGATGTTGTCAGTAGTTAGTGGACAAACTGGTCTGTCTGGGACCTCTGGAGTTGGAGGTTCTTGCAGCCCTGCCCCTCACCTACAAAATTATAGGTATTATGTGCATAAAATTGTTAAATAAATAATAGGCAACAAAAACATAGAAGAAATCCCTAATGATCTAATGTATGAAAAATCAGGGGGCACCTGGTGGCTCAGTTGGTTAGGTGTCTGCCTTCAGCTCAGGGTCCTGGGATCAAGCCCCACATTGGGCTCTCCACTCATTGGCGAGTCTACCTCTCCCTCTATCTCTGTGATCCCTCTCCCTCTGTGATCATGGGGGAGCCTGCTTCTGTGTCCACCTGTCATTCCCCCCGCTTGTGCACTCTCTCTCAAATAAATAAATAGTAAAAAAATCTTTAAAAAAAATCAGAAACATAGAATCATTGTTAATTCCAAAGCTCATTCATACAAATAAAATGTCACCCATTGTTGCTGAGTCTCTGTGTATATATAGAAGATCAGAGATTTCTTTACAGTTCTATATAAAGTTGGATATAATAACTAAATAGACCACTGTGTGAGAATAAAACAGATCATCAACATTGACTGAAGGACAGTTAGAAAAATAAATATATCAGCAGAGTTTGAAAATATTAAACAAGCTATTAAGATTCCCCGAATGTTCAATGCTTTAAAAACTCTATAGAAGAGAATACTTAAACTGTTCAAAGAGTTCTAAAAAGTAAAAATAAATGATTGTCATGAGTTTTAATGATCAAATCCCTTTCTACATATCCAGACTCCTTCCCCACCAAATTTTCTTCTGCTTCATTTTATTTTGTGCACCTCTATGAATTTTCCTCTATGAGCTTCCTCCCATTCCAGAACTTTCAGGTATCTGTGGTGATCTTCTGGTATCCTCTGTCATCACTGAGACTCTGTGCCCTTCCTATTACACCAGCCATATTGTACTTCAAAGCATTTCTTGTTTGAAATTGCATTATTAGCTTTGGCTCAGGTTATTTGTTATCTGTCTCTCCCAGTAGACTAGGAATTCCATGAGGAGAAGTGAATTAGTTTTGTAGTGTTGTACAAGAAATTATCACATAGAGTAGCTTAAAAGAACATAAATTTATTTCTCAGTTTCCTGAGGATTCTGGGCAGGGTTCACCTAGGTTTTATGGTCATGGTCTCAATTAGGCTAACATCAAAGATATGAAGCTAGGGCTATGATCTCAGAAAGGCCCAACATCCCCTTCTAAGTCCATTAAGTGTTAGGTTAATTCACTTGTAATTATAGGACTAAGGACCCTGGTTTCTCTCTGGGTGTCAGCTGGGGCCATTCTCAGCTCCTAGAACTCACACACCATTTCAAGGCCAGCTGGCAAATCTCTTCTTTCAGTCTCCTAAGAGAATCTCACATAAGTAACATAATTATTGAAGGGACTCTCTGTAGTATTTTATACATATATGAATATATATGCATATGAATATTTGGTTTGTCCTTGTGGTTTCTGATAGAGAGCTCCTAAAACCCTTGGGATTTCCTGAGTGATGGGGTGAAAGGTGAGGTTTGTTTTGCATATTAATGAGATGTTTTAATTGTGTGTGTGTGTGTGAGAGAGAGAGAGAGAGAGGGAGTTAGATAACTTCAGAAAAATTAACCACATGAATAGAGGGTTAGAACTTTCAGTTACACTCTTAACCTCTGGGGAAAGGAAAGTGATTGGAGATTGAATCCAGTCACCAATAGCCAGTGATCAAATCAGTCATTGCTGCATAATGAAACTTTCATTTTAAAAAAGCCAGAATGGGGTGGCTGGGTGCTTCAGTCAGTTAAGCATCTGCCTTTGACTCAGGTCATGATCCCAGGGTCATGGGATCAAGCCCCACATTGGGATCCTTGTTCAATGGAGAGCCTGCTTCTCTGTCTGCCTGCCATTCCCCCTGCTTGTGCACTCTCTCTCTCTCACTCTCATTCTCTGACGAATAAATAAATAGAATGTTTTTTAAAAATTTTTATGTTAAATTAAATTTTAAAAGTCAGAATAATAAGATTTGGGGAAGCTTCTGGGTTGGTGAACATATCTACTTGGTGGTAGGATGATGTACCTTAACTCAACTGGGACAGAGCTCCTGTGTTTAGGAAGCTTCTGGACCTGGTTCTGTGTCCCTATTCATCCGACTGTTAATTTTTTTTTTTTAAGATTTTATTTTTTTTTTTATTTGACAGAGATCACAAGCAGGCAGAAGCAGGCAGAGAGAGAGGAGGAAGCAGAGCCGCTGAGCAGAGAGCCCGATGCGGGGCCAGATCCCAGGACCCTGGGATCATGACCTGAGTCGAAGGCAGAGGCTTTAACCCACTGAGCCACCCAGGCACCCCCTGACTGTTAATTTTATCCTTTATAATAATACTATGTTCATATATATGATGCTTTTCTGAGTTCTATGAGTTACTCCAACAAATTATCAAACCTAATGTGTGTTTGTGGGAACCCCCGGATCTGTAGTCAGAGGGGCAGACATATAGGTCACCTGCGGACCCCACTTACATCTGGCTGTGAAATTGAGGTAGTCTTGTGGGATGGATCCTTTAATTGAGCTAATTCCACTGCTAGAATTGATTTGAATTATACCCCATTGATGTTAGAGAATTGGAGAATCAGTTGTTGTAGGAAAAAAAAAAAAACAATAACAAGGAAACTCTTAACATCTTTGTCCTATAACATAACGTAATCAAAGAAGTGAATATTCTGTCATATTGACAGATCCCACCCACAACTCAAGGGAAGTGAATTTTGCAAGGGCCTGTGCGATAAGAAGTGGGGGCCATCTCAGAATTCTTCCAAGCACAGCACAGGTGCTATAGGCCTAGTCATACAGCATAGTTTTAAACATGCTTGACACATATAAATGGGCTGGCATAGATTTGTTTTTTTATGGTGATTTTTCTTCATCTGGCTTACTGTTTATACGAGCAAAACAACTTTATTTGAAAATAGTTAAAATATGTGAAGTCATTTCATGATCTAGGTAGACATTATCCACCTTGAGGTTGATGCAGTCCTTGCTCTATGTTAGATTTTATTTTATTTTTTTTAAAGATTTTATTTATTTATTTGACAGAGAGAGATCACAAGTAGGCAGAGAGGCAGGCAGAGAGAGAAAGGGGGAAGCAGGCTCTCTGCTGAGCAGAGAGCCCAATGCGGGGCTCGATCCCAGGACCCTGAGATCATGACCTGAGCCAAAGGCAGAGGCTTAACCCACTGAGCCACCCAGGTGCCCCTATGTTAGATTTTAGATGCCCATGCTAAAAGGTAACCAAGAATCACCTAGTTATTTTTTTTTTAATTTTTTATTTATTTTCAGCGTAACAGTATTCATTGTTTTTTCACCACACCCAGTGCTCCATGCAATCTGTGCCCTCCCTAATACCCACCACCTGGTTCCCCCACCCTCCCACCCCGCCCCTTCAAAACCCTCAGGTTGTTTTTCAGAGTCCACAGTCTCTCATGGTCCACCTCCCCTTCCAATTTCCCTCAACTCCCTTCTCCTCTCCATCTACCCTTGTCCTCTATATTATTTGTTATGCTCCACCAATAAGTGAAACCATATGATACTTGACTTTCTCTGTTTGACTTATTTCACTCAGCATAATCTCTTCCAGTCCTGTCCATGTTGCTACAAAAGTTGGGTATTCGTCCTTTCTGATGGAGGCATAATACTCCATAGTGTATATGGACCACATCTTCCTTATCCATTCATCCGTTGAAGGGCATCTTGGTTCTTTCCACAGTTTGGCGACCGTGGCCATTGCTGCTATAAACATTGGGGTACAGATGGCCCTTCTTTTCACTACATCTGTATCTTTGGGGTAAATACCCAGCAGTGCAATTGCAGGGTCATAGGGAAGATCTATTTTTAATTTCCTGAGGAATCTCCACACTGTTCTCCAAAGTGGCTGCACCAGTTTGCATTCCCACCAACAGTGTAAGAGGGTTCCCCTTTCTCCACATCCTCTCCAACACACGTTGTTTCCTGTCTTGCTAATTTTGGCCATTCTAACTGGTGTAAGGTGGTATCTCAATGTGGTTTTGATTTGAATCTCCCTGATGGCTAGTGATGATGAACATTTTTTCATGTGTCTGGTAGCCATTTGTATGTCTTCCTTGGAGAAGTGTCTGTTCATATCTTCTGCCCATTTTTTAATATGATTATCTGTTTTGTGTGTGTTGAGTTTGAGGAGTTCTTTATAGATCCTGGATATCAACCTTTTATCTGTACTGTCATTTGCAAATATCTTCTCCCATTCCGTGGGTTGCCTCTTTGTTTTGATGACTGTTTCTTTTGCTGTGCAGAAGCTTTTTATCTTGATGAAGTCCCAGAAGTTCATCTTTGCCTTTGTTTCCTTCGCCTTTGGAGACATATCTTGAAAGAAGTTGCTATGGCTGATATCAAAGAGGTTACTCCCTATGTTCTCCTCGAGGATTCTGATGGATTCCTGTCTCACATTAAGGTCTTTTATCCATTTCGAGTTTATCTTTGTGTACGGTGTAAGAGAATGGTCAAGTTTCATTCTTCTACATATAGCTGTCCAGTTTTCCCAGCACCATTTATTGAAGAGACTGTCTTTTTTCCACTGGATATTTTTTCCTGTTTTGTCAAAGATTATTTGACCATAGAGTTGAGGGTCCATATCTGGGCTCTCTACTCTGTTCCACTGGTCCATGTGTCTGTTTTTATGCCAGTACCATGCTGTCTTGGTGATCACAGCTTTGTAGTAAAGCTTGAAATCAGGTAACGTGATGCCACCAGTTTTATTTTTGTTTTTCAACATTTCCTTAGCAATTCGGGGTCTCTTCTGATTCCATACAAATTTTAGTATTATTTGCTCCAGCTCTTTGAAAAATACTGGTGGAATTTTGATTGGAATGGCATTAAAAGTATAGATTGCTCTGGGCAGTATAGACATTTTAACGATGTTTATTCTTCCGATCCAAGAGCATGGAATGGTCTTCCATCTTTTTGTGTCTTCTTCAATTTCTTTTAGGAGTGTTCTGTAGTTCCTCGAGTACAGATCTTTAACCAGGTAGGATTCATCCCTGGGTTACAAGGATGGTTCAACATTCGCAAATCAATCAATGTGATAGAACAAATCAATAAGAGAAGAGAGAAGAACCACATGATCCTCTCCATTGATGCAGAAAAAGCTTTTGACAAAATCCAGCATCCGTTCCTGATTAAAACGCTTCAAAGTATAGGGATAGAGGGAACATTCCTGAACTTCATCAAATCTATCTATGAAAAACCCACAGCAAATATCATCCTCAATGGGAAAAAGCTTGCAGCCTTCCCATTGAGATCAGGAACACGACAAGGATGTCCACTCTCACCACTCTTGTTCAACATAGTATTAGAAGTCCTAGCAACAGCAATCAGACAACAAAGAGAAATAAAAGGTATCCAAATTGGCAAGGAAGAAGTCAAACTCTCTCTCTTCGCAGATGACATGATTCTTTATATGGAAAACCCGAAAGACTCCACCTCCAAACTACTAGAACTCATACAGCAATTCAGTAATGTAGCAGGATACAAAGTCAATGTCCAGAAATCAGTGGCTTTCTTATACACTAACAATGAAAATACAGAAAGGCAAATTACAGAATCGATTCCATTTACTATAGCACCAAAAACCATAAGATACCTCGGAATAAACCTAACCAAAGAGGTTAAAGATCACCTAGTTATTTTTTAATCATTTAGAAATTTTATAGTCGGTACCTTGAAAAATGTTGTGTTTCTATAAGCTATAACCTTGTAACCATAGGGAATGGGAAATATCCTGTACAAATTGCTGATGCCTGTTTTCCAACTATATAAATTCCCATTTTCTAGTTTTTGCTGTGCTTCAGAGACCTCTGAAATTCTATGCTGCAAAGAAGTGAAACTTCTTTTTTCCTTTTTAAGGTGTGTCAAACAGCTCCCGAGACACCGTTTACCTGAAAATAGAACAGTTTTTACTTGCAGTCAAGTCTCAAGTTCAAAGTTAACAAATAAGTATGAATACATGTAAAAACCCTCTGAGATAGTTATCATTTAAGCATTCACTAAAAATGTTTAACAGCTGTCATATGGAAGAATGTTCATATATGTTCATATACATATGTGAACATTTTTCCATGTGTTTGTATATATAAACATACACATATATATTTTAAAACTTTGTAGGTAATCTAATCTTGTTTCTCTTAAAAAAGGCACTGCAAGTTAAGGATTGATAGTTTGGGGTAGATGATAATGCTGAGTGTTTCTGAGGTTGTGAATCACCTTTAAACCTAGGGTATTGCTCTGAATATGTGGCCACTGACCCTGGGGCTGAACCATAACTCAAATTTTCTTGAACCTCAACCACTACTTTTAGTGACAAATGGAACAGATTCTACAAACTGCCTCACACAAATAATGCTTTGGATTGCTTGTTGTGCTAACTTGCAGAGTTGAAAGAACCATTTTTCTTCTAATCCTTAAGGACAAAAATGCATTAGTCTTTCCACTTCTAATCCAATCAGTGATATTTTTCCTCTTGTGAGTAAATGGTTTTGTGGAGTCTCTGTTGGTCATTATAACCACTGGCTTATGAAAGCTTCAATGCAATTCAGAACTTCTATATTCTGTAACCTTCAATATAGCACTTTGGCAGATTATAAATAAGTTAGTTCAGAATAAGGAATCTTAATCTTGTTATTACTCTATACAGCTATTTAAAAGTAAATGTAATGCATGAATAACACTATATAGAAAATAAAAATACCAAGGCATTTAAAGGTTTTATATATCATTTATTATATTAAAATATTATAATTCTATTAAAGAGTAACATACTACATTGTTTAAAAGGATAGGCTACAAGCAGAATAGCTCCTGGTTTTATCCTCTTAATATAAAATTTGCTCATTTAAAACCCTCATTTAGGGACATTTGGGTGGCTCAGTCTTTAACCATCTGCCTTCGGCTCAGGTCATGATCCCGGGGTCCTGGGATCTAGCTCTGCATCTGGCTCCCCACTCAGCAGGAAGCTTGCTTCTTCCTCTCCCACTCCCCTTGCTTGTGTTCCCTCTCCATCTGTCTTTTTCTGTCAAATAAATTTAAAAA
The DNA here is from genome assembly GCF_963455335.1 of Martes martes. Lineage (NCBI taxonomy): Eukaryota > Metazoa > Chordata > Mammalia > Carnivora > Mustelidae > Martes > Martes martes. The sequence goes on along the minus strand of NC_137888.1, from coordinate 20,424,007 downwards.
AAAAAAACTTATTTAATATCTTATGTATCAAACACTATACTAAGTACTTTTGAAAATTACACTAATTAGCATCCTATGAAATAGTTTTTACTGTTAATGCCCTTTTGCAAAGGAACATACTCAGTTAGGTAAGTCAGTCAGTAGCCTACAGGAGAGGTTGAAGAAGTTTCTTCCAAAAAGAAAGTCTAATGTCATCCCCTTGCAATATCACACTCACCAATTATCAATGACTAATACTATCTGATATAGAACTGTCTTAGTCAGGTGAGTTTGTACCACTGAAGCCTAATAAGCAGTGCTGGAAAACCTTTAATGAAACAGCTAATGAGATTTCTCAATCCCTTTGTCATTGTACATTAATACAGAAATAAAGAACTGACTTAATTTCAATCAACTTACCTTGAAGAACCCCTAGTGATACCTCACAGAATTCTTGTTTGATATATTTTATTTTAGAGTTAAGTAACTTACCTGAATTTTTACCAGAATATTGCATGTTTCTTCTAATTTTCATTTTATCTATAGGATAAATTTCCCAAAATTATTAATAAGGAATAATTTTAACATTTTCATAATTTTAGTTCAAATAAATAATATAACTACTTTAGAATCCCATATACTTAAATAAAAATTTTGTCTCAAATATGATCACTGGGATCAGGATACTGTAATTTTATGATTTTGAGGAAAAAAATAGAAAGTTCTTATAAGTTCTTATTATAAATAAATATTTATGAATTAAGTCTTAGAATATTTGGATTTTTTTTTTTTAATTGGGGGAAGCAGGCTCCCTGCCGAGCAGAGAGCCTGATGTGGGGCTCGATCCCAGGACCCCGAGATCATTACCTGAGCCGAAGGCAGAGGCTCAACCCACTGAGCCACCCAGGTGCCCCGAATATTTGGAATTTGATTCAAAATATTGTGGAAAATGATAGTTGAAATAGTATAGATCAAGTAAAATTTCAATTAGTTGTTAGTTGCCAAAAGAGGTAATGAAGTTCACATATGTTTTATTTATTTTATATATATCTCATAACTTTTTGTAATACAAACAAATAAAAATACAAAACAGAAGTGATATTGAGAGCTCAACCATCCAGTTTGGAAACATTATCCCATCTGGTGTTCTAAGACTTAGAAACATTGAACATTAGAAACATTATCAAATAATGAAATTGTACATTTCTACTTTGTCATTTTATTAGTAGTAAATTCCTTGTTAAAGAATATGTTTTATTTGTTTATTTATTTATTTATTATGTATTTCTTTTAAGTAATTTCTACACCTAATGTGGGGCTAAAACTCATTACCTATATCAGAGTCACACGCTCTTCTGACTGAGCCAGCCAGACACCCCACCCTTATTAGAGAATGTGAGCAAATATATGCGGCCCTTTAGCAATTTGCTAGTTGAAGTGTATTTTCCTATTAGATTACATATTCAAAATTAAAATATGCATTTCATTTCATTTTTTTAACTCCTTTGGAAATAAGTTTTGTGAATGTAACTGTTATGGGCTGAATTATGCTCCCTCCCAAATTCCTGTTTTGAAATTCTAATTCTCAGTACCTTGGAAATGTGACTATATTTGGAAAGAGAGTCTTGAAGATGATAATTAGACTAAGGTAGGGTGGTAGGGTGAGCACTAATTCAGTATAGCTGATGTCCTTATAAAAAGAGGAGATTAGGACACAAACAGAAAGACCCCGGGCAAGTACGTGTGCAGAGACAACCATATGAGGACATAGGGAGAAGGTTACCTTCTGCAAGCCAAGCACAGAGGCCTCAGGAGACACCAAACCTGCTACCAAGTTATCTAAGACTTTTGGCTTCTGGAACGATGAGGAAATGACGCCATGCAGGGTAGTGTTTTGTTATGGCAGCCCTAGAAAACTAATATAGTAACATCCCCTAAGTTTCTCTTCTCTTCCAAATCATCACTTTTTTTTGTTTAATGTGTGTATCAGTATGCTATGACTTCAAAAACACCACTGATTGAATGACTTAACCAACAGAAATTTATCATTTCACAGTTGCGGAAACTGGAAGTCCAAGGTGTCAGCAGGTGCTATTTGTTCTGAAGCTTATCTTGTTGGCTTACAGGTGACTGCCTTCTCTCAAATCCTTACACATGGTCTGTTCTCATGCAAATTCATCTCTTGTGTCTCTTCCTCTTCTTCTAAGGACACAACCATAGGGGCCTAGGGTCCCACACATATGATATCATTTAACATTTGTTACCTCTTTAAAAGCCTTACTTCCAAATGCAATGCTGAGGGGTGGGGAGGGAGCTAGAGGTTCAACATATAATTGTGAGGTGACACAATTAAGTACATAAAAATATGTATACAGAATTGGCGGCTCACATGTTTATTTTATTTTAAACATACATTTTCATATCTAGGAAATGGGAAATGATTAAAAAGAAATTTGCATAAAATATTTGATTATCTGCTGTTCCAAAATCTATTTTTACTATATTATGAATAACTGTGGTATTTGGTAAAATAGTTCATTTTCTATTATTTATTGTTTCAAGATGCAGTACCAGTGTTTTTAATATATCTGCCTGTTATAAAATTCAAAATCATTAATTTTATGTCTCTACTTATATGATGGATGATTTTATGGCCCCTCTCTCTTATAGCACTCCTGCCCACTGTGCACCTATATTTTTTAACTATGAAGAAATCCTAGCACCATTTCTATTGAAAACTGCTTCCCATTTGAGTCTCATGAACTGTGAAATATAGTTTGGATACAAGGAACAAGATAAATAGTTTTCATTTGTAGCCTATAGATAATGGTTTGTTCTTCTCTGTGAATTATTAAATCCAAAAGAACACCCTGACATAAATTCTTTGTTCTTTTAATAACAATAGACATTTAAGTGGATGGGTGAATTCTTTCAGACTCCATGTGATCTGTGAAAACAAATCTTATCAAAAAGGTAATGTTTCAGACAGTATTTAATATCAGTCCATTTAGGATTTAAAAGGACAGACTTTTAAAATGAAAACAATATTTGAAAATTTTTATGAATAATTTCTGAATCTTAAATATTTATTTTCTCAAAAATTATGCTTAATAATAAGTAGTGATAATTGATAAGTATCACATATATCTCTTTGTTCTTTAATTTTTGGATTGAGAAAATAATTCCCACTTCTGTGGAAAAGTAAAGCCTATAAAGTTTTAGTGTTGAGCTACTCTTACTTCCACCCTATATGTGGCTAACAGCACAGAATTATGTGGAAATCAAGATGTTATAAGTAATTGTGTGTATTAAAGAAAAAAGACTAGTGTCTATGCATAAATGATGTTAGTTAACTCCACTGATATGAATCAATCTCATCAGATTATTGGTTTTACGGGTGCCTGGGTGGCTCTGACAGTTAAGCATCTGCTTTTGGCTTAGGTCATGATCCCAGGATCCTGGGATAATGAGTCCTGCATTAGGTTCCCTGGTCAGTGAGGAGCCTGCTTCTCTCTTTCTTTCTGCCTGCTTTTTCTCTTGTCCTCTCTCTTTCTGTCAAATAAATAAATAAAACTTTTTAAAAAATAGATTACTGGTTTTATTCACATATTCTTCCCTCTTTTATTTTACTACAGTATTAGTTGATTTTCAACAAGATTTCCAAAACAGTTCAATGGGAAAAAATTGTGTTTTGAGTGAATTATACTAGGAAAACTAGATACCACATGAAGAAGAATCAAGTTGCATCCCTATCTCAAATAATGTATAAAATGTAATTCAAAAAGGATCATAGAATTAAATCTAAGGGGGGGGCACCTGGGTGACTCAGTTATCAGGCATCTGCCTTCAGCTCAGGTCATGATCCCAGGGTCCTAGGATGGTGCCCTACACTGGGCTCCCCACTCAGTAGGAGGCCCGCTTCTCCCTCTTCCACTCCTCCTGCTTATATTTTCTCTCTCACTGTCTGTCAAATAATAAATAAAATCTTAAAAAAAATTAAGTCTAAGAGTGAAAACACTGAATTCTTTAGAAGAAATATAGCAGTAAATCTACTTGACATTGGACTAAGCAATTTTTACTTCAGTAAGATACCAAAAACAAAAGTGGCAAAAGACAAGATACATAAACTTGACCTTTGTCTAAAAAACAAGTTATATATAATATACATATAAATATAGATAGATAATATATATGTAGATAATAAAAATTCCATTTCTCATAAACATTTAAACCAATTATTTGATTTCTACATTCAACCATTTTGAAAAGGTAGTACACACAAAAAGCAATTAGTATGCCCAACATTAAAAATTTCACCTATAAAGAAATGTGCTAACCACTTCTACCTTCAACAACAATGAATCTCCAGCAAATAATTAATGTTTTTTTTTTTTACATAGAACTACTACTTTAAATAATATAGTAGGTATTAAAATAAACAAATTCATCAAAATACATTATTTTTAATTTTTATCAGTAGTTTTGTATTAGTGGTCCCAAGGCTATAGAATGTCTTGTTTTAGGAAACACACTTTTTTACTTCAAAATTTATTAAAAAGCTACAGTAATCAAAACAGTATGGCACTGGCATAACAACAAACAGCATAACAGCATAGCAGAATAGACTGGCGTAACAATAGGTATAACAATCAACCAAAGCAATGGAACAAAACAGCCCAGAAATAAACCACACTTATATGATTATCTGATTTTTGGTGCCAAGAACACTTGGTGAAAGGATAATCTCTTCAAAAAGTTGTATTGGGAAAACTAGAAATACATATTTTTAAAAAACAAAAATGGGTGAAGGAAAGTGAAAGATTCAGGTTTCCATTCCATGACATTCTAACCATTATGGAATGAATAAATAATCAGAATAAAAGGTACAGTATCGGGAATATAGTCAATTGTATGTTAATGGCATGTATGGTGACAGATGGCAGTTACACTTTTGGTGAGCATAGCATTAGTTATCAAGCTATCAGATCACTAAGTTGTATACTGGAAACTAATGTAAAATTATGTGGCAACTATATGTAAATAAAAAAAGTTTAAAGAAGGAAACTGGACACTTACTTACACTCTACATAAACATTAGAATGGATTAAGGAATTAAATGTGAAGTCTGAAACCATAAAAATCCTGGAAAATAACATAGGAGAAAAGCTTCTTGACACTGATCTCTTTTGATCATCTCTTTTGATCTCATCTTTTGATGTCTCAGATATGACATCAAAAGCTTAGGCAACCAAAGCAAAAACAGACAAACTGGTACTACATCAAACTAAAAATCTTCTGCACATCAAAGTACACAGTAACAGTATAAAAGCAGCCTACAGAATAGAAGAAAACATTTGCAAAACATATGTATGTGAAGGGGTTAATTTCCAAAATATATAAGGAACTCCTGCCAGTAGGACACAGTAACAGTATAAAAGCAGCCTACAGAATAGAAGAAAACATTTGCAAAACATATGTATGTGAAGGGGTTAATTTCCAAAATATATAAGGAACTCCTGCAGCCTAAAAACAAAAATCAAATGAACCCATTAAAAATGGGGTAAGGAACTGAGTTGACATTCCTCCAACAAAAACATACAAATGGCCAACAGCTATTTGGAGAATATGCTTAGCTTCATCAATTGTGAGGGAAATGCAGATCAAAGTCCTAATGAGATACTACCTCCTGCTTGTTAGATTGCTATTATGGAAACAAAGCAAAACAAAACAAAAGCAAAAACAAAAGATAGTGTTGATGAGCCTGTGTTTTAGAACCCTTGTGGACCACTGATGGGAATGTAAAGTGGTACCACAACCATGGAAAATAGTATGACAGTTCCTAAAAATTTTTAAAAATATAAATGCCATATTATCCATGAATTCCACTTCTGAGTATATACCTCAAAGAATTGAAATCAGGATCTTGAAGAGATATCTACACTCCCATATTTAACATGACATTATCCATAATAACCGAGATATGGAAATAAATAGCCATCAACAGAAATTGGATGAAGAAAATGTTGTATATACATAAAATGTAATATTACTCAGACATAGAACATATGGAAATCCTATAATTTGTGACCATGTGAATGGACTCGAGAGACATTATGCCAGGTGAAATGGGATAGTCACAGAAGGACAAACACTGAATGATTTCTTTTATATGAGACATCTAAAATAGTCATAGGTACAGAAGGAGACAATAGAATTGTGGTTACCATGGGATGAAAGTACAAGGAGAGAGGAGAGTGTTGAGTAGGTATAAAATTACAGTTACACAAATGAGTAAGAAATCTGCTGTACAATGTAGTTTCCTATAATGAACAATGAGATATTAAAATTTTATTAAGAGGACAGATCTCAAGTTAAGTGTTCTTGCCAACAACAACAACCAAGCAGAAAAAAAAATAATAATAAGACACAAGAAACTTCTGGAAACAATGGAGGTTTATTACCTTGATTGTGGCGGTGGAACATGAGTGTATACATATGTCCAAATTCACCAAATTGGATGCATTAATTATGTGCAGTTTTTTGTGTGCTAATTATATTTCAGGAAAGCATGAAAAAACAAACATCTTAGGATATCACCTTTAACCATTTTTACACTTCAGTGTCCTTCTTAATCATTGTGATAACTGAGTTTTAAATAATTTTTTCTGGGGTTTTTCCTGCCTCCCCAAGTATTTTCATCAAGGAATGTCCTCAGTGGTTGATGGGAAAAGGAACAGACTGTGACCATGTAACATTCTGGGCCTTCTGGCTTCACTCTCATTAGATTATCTATCCTTTATCTATATGACACCTTGGACATATGCTAAACAATTGCATAAGTAAAGGATTTATCAGCTTCAAAAATGTTTGGAAAAATGTGGTTGAGGATACAAAGTACTTTATTGTAACATGAAGAATTTAGATTTGAGTAAAACATAGGGAGGGGATTGTTTTCAAAGACTAAATGTTTGAAGTTCTTGTAAAATGAGTTCAATTTGTGATGTATGGTTAAGGATAATTTTGTTTATTTTTGTTCATATTTTGATCATTTTCAAGGTTATCCCTCTCTCCACTTAGTAATATGGAGTCTTCATCCATAGAGATTTCACTAGACCTGCAAGAAATTAAGACATTAGTGTTTGTTTTCCTGTTAGCAATTCTAATATCAGATCCAAGCACTTTTCTTGTGTCTCCGGGAATAAAACAAATGTAGAATTGTCTATTTAAGAATCATGTTTTCTGGTTTGATAGAAATACAGGCTAGAGAGTTTATCAGAGTTCACACTGGAAAAATCACATTTGCTCTTTAAATTACCCCCTGCAGTTATCACAGAATACTCTAAACCTATCCATTCCCTCAATACCATTATGGTTATCGTCCCTCATCAAATGGGATGTTGGATATGCACAGTTTCAGAACTGATACTTTACTGACTTAGCAGATGATCTATTTCTTCATTTCCTTACTGTTATGGCATTAGAGGTAGGGAAGAGACAGTAAACTATCCTCCAGACTGAGAAGGCACTTGAAGACCAAAAAACAAAGCAAGCCATTCTTTACCCTTTCCCCAGATTTTTATTCAGGACAACTTACTGATAAGGGAATCTGACAGACAAGCCACCTGATACTATGTAACCATTCTCTGCCCCGCAACTGGACCTTAACCCACAGCTTTTTAAAAGTGAGGGTAATCATCATGGTGAGGTCAAAGGTTAGTTATGTAAAGAACACCATCTTTGTGCCAGAATATTTCTTTTTTTTTTTTTTTTTTTTTTTTTTTAAATTTATTTATTTGACAGACAGATCACAAGTAGGCAGAGAGGCAGGCAGAGAGAGAAGGGAGGAAGAAGACTCCCTGTTGAGCAGAGAGCCCGATGCGAGGCTCGATCCCAGGACGCTAGGATCATGACCTGAGCCGAAGGCAGCGGCTTTAACCCACTGAGCCACCCAGGTGCCCCTGTGCCAGAATATTTCTACTAGTTATCTCAAGTGATGTCTTCTGTGTATCATCTTTACTGGTTACGTAAAGTGGAGCCCTTTGTCCACCACTCTAGGGAAGATCGAAACAAGACTCTCCACATTATGGCTAGGACATACATTAACCTCCAAGGGGCCTAGAACACGTACCCCTGAGGGGGGACATTCCATAGGCATGAACAAGATGGAGGGCCAAAGATGAAATCAGTGTTGTCAGCATTCTTACAAATGGGGGCTGGGAAGTGGAAGGGAGTTATATAGCATCATTTATATAGGAAATTCCTGGAAATGAATTAGACCTATTGGTTTCATAAAAGAAAAATTGAGTTAATCTGAAGCAAAATGTGCCTTTAAATGGAAGTGATCCAAGGAAAAATTAACATGGTTAATTCAAGGCAAAGAAATCCAAAAACAAATCTAAGGTTTGATTAAACTACTGGCTGAATTATAATTGAGAACCTTCTTAATAATCATTAACTAATAGAAGCCACAAAAACCATATCAGGTTATAGAAATGTCAGTAATGATATGGAAAACTACAAGGATAGTTAACTTGTCTTTATTCATCCCAGTATCTGGCTCTTTTTACACACCTGCTTATACACATGTAAAAAACAACAAGAGCCATCAATAGCAATAAGAATGTGGAATCTTTACTTATTTGTTTATTCACATGTATTTAAGCATTAAATCACTGTAGACTCTTCATAGGCTTCAATCACAAATTAGAGTGATTCTCAAATCAAGTACCAGAAAAATGATATGACATTAAAGTTTTCTAGAAATTGGAAGTTAATGCTAAACCTAATTATTTTTCCTACTTCAATTTTGAATTTATATTATCGCCACAGTTTCCACTTTTTCTAGATCAGGTATATACTGTGATATGTGTACTCTCAGTGACTTCAGAATAGACTTCATCTAATTCATCAAATAGATAATATACATTTCCACTGTTTTATTTGTTTGTATCATATGTAACCACAACAATAAGATAAATTATACTATGAAGAATTTAAAAGACAGCCACTTACTTTTATAATGAACACTTTTCTTTTTCTAGCTAGAGCCAAAGTTTTAAACTTCAATTTTCAAAATTGCAAGACTTCAAAAAAAATTACTGTACATAAATTCCAATTGAAATAAACAATAACCAAAAAACCCCAAAAAACAAAATTATACCTAACCTTTATTTTATACATATCCTCAAAAATATAAAAACATGCATAAGAAAACAGTATTGATAAAGATGAAAAAAAGCAAGCTCAGTGTATTCAACTTGGCCACATCTACAATGTTGATATTCTACATGTGGATTTATTAATAAAGAAATAATCAAAACCTGCTTGTACTGTCAAGTACTTCTTGATTTGCTTTTTTCTTATAGTTATGAAACAGAACATATTCTTGAATTTGATGATAGGGCTTCCTGAATAAAAACTGATTAAATGAAAATTAATTTTCCAATGGAAAATTTTCTAGTGGATATGGTGACAGAAATGTTTAGATAGATCTCAGACTGAGGTAGGCACTACCCCTTTACTTGCAGTGGAATGGTGTGCATATTTGGGGTCTATTTCGGCCATGAGAGATGGTCTGATGATAACCCAGAAGAGATAAACCTGCAGTTTAATTTATAAAAGCATGGGCATCCCAGAGACATACAAGCCCACTACTTTGTTTAAGCAGATATTTAGAAACTACTTCAGCAGCACTGTTTCTGGACACCATTTGTGAATTATTCAGCAAAAACATTCTGTATAAAGTTTCAGCAAAGTGGCATTGGTAAACTGGACCTCAGTGATTTCCTTTTGGGTCACTTCCTCATAATCCATTCATACTTCAAATATCTTTGGCTTATGCCCCTAAGAATATAAAGAATTAGTCAAAAGCAAAATGACTATCGGAAAGAGTGGAGATTTATTTCCTGTAACGTGGTTGACCAGATGTTCTGAAAAGTCTTCCGGCAATGAAACATTGAAGATTTGCTGTTAAATAGTAATTAACATCATTTTAAATATCTATCTCTGTTGGAAATAAAAAAAGAATACATAAATAAAAGGAGCGAAAGTATAGTAAATGTAATAGGCTAAAGTTTTTGTCTTTCCTTTTCTTAATTATTTTCATTGATGGAAGCAAAAATTATAACAATGTCTAGTATGGTTGTCAATGTATATAGAGGAGATATTAAATGAGATTATAAATAGAGTAAAGAGATAAAATGAAGTACGCTCTCTACATTTTATTCAATTGTTAAGATGTCAACAACATTAGAATTTTTTTTTATAGTAGCTAGAGCAACCACTAAAAAATCTGTACAAATAAGTAGACTAAAAATAAGAAAAACACACTATTGGTAAATAAAAATAAAATTCTAAAAAATGTTTAAGACAAAAACAAGTAAACAAAGCAAAAAACAAAACAAAACAAAACAATCCTGTAGAGAACAATCAGAAGACAAACAAAATATGCAGACTTAATCCCTTAACATACATTAATATTTATATTTGGTATCAGTGGTCTAAATATATTAATCAAAGTCAGAAACTGATAGAGTGGATAAAATACTGTGATCCAACTGTATGATATCCAGAAGAAACTTACTGTAAATATAATGATAATAGAGTATGAAAGATTGCAAAAAGATAAAGTAAATATTAATCAACAGAAACGAGAAGTAAATATATTAATTAGGGGTAAATTAGCCTTTACAGAAATGAAAATTACCAGGAACAGAAAGAATATTACATAAAGGAGGGAAGAAGTTCACTCCAGAAGTGAACTAATTTAGAAGCACTAAATAACAGACCTGCAAATTATGTAAAGGAAAAACTGATAGAACTGATAGAACTGGAAGTTGAAATCATCAAATGCACATTTAACATTGGAGACTTTTATATTTCTCTCTCAATAACTGATGAAATGATTAGACAAAAAATCATCAGGTATGTAAGACAACAATCACAATATCAGTCACCAGGAACTAATTGACATTCATGGAACTCTCTATTGAACAGAAGAATAGACATTATGTTCCTTCCAGGGCCCTGGTCCACAGAACATATGTCAATGCATACTATATCCAGGACCACAAAACAGACTTCAAGAATCAGAGATAGTGTTTTCTGATCACCGTGAAATCAAACTAATGGTAACAAAAGGAAAAATAATATTTTCATATTCTGGGAAACTAAATATATTTCTAAATGCCATTGTTCAAAAAAGTAATCTTAAGGGAAATTAAAAAGAAAAAGAAATTGAATGATCATGAAAATATATCAAAACTGTGGGATACAACTTAATCAGTGATAACAGGGAAACTTATAGCACTAATTCCTACATGAGAAAAGAGAAAAAAATCAAATAGGTAACCTAAGTTTCTACCTCAATGATATAGATATAAGAAAATAAGATTAAAGTAAATTCAAATTGAGTAAAAGGAAGGGAATACTAAGGAAAGAACACCAATCAGTGTAAATGAAAACAGAAGCAGCGTAGATAAATAAAACAAAAACCTAGTGCATTGAAAGAATCAATCAAAAAGGAATACCTCTAGGACAAATAAAAAAGAGTAAAGACACAAATTACTAGAATCAGCAATGAAACAATAGTTACTGCTATAGACCTTGCAGACCTCGAAAACCCATCCAAGAAAGATTATGGACAATTCTACACACACATCAGTTTGAAAGTTTAGATGAAAAGGAAGAAATAATTTAAAAGTATAAATTATACAACCCATTCAAATAGACAATTTGATTTGCCATAAAGCTGTTAAAGAAACTGAATTGTAATTTTAAAACCCCTGGTAAAGAAAGTTCTAGATCCAGGTGGTTTCACTGAGGAAGCATATCAAAACTTTGACAGAGAATTAATATCAATGCTACATAATCTTTTTCAGAAAATAGAAGAGAATGAACTATATTCTTATTTATATTTGAAGATAATATTACAGTTACATCAAAAAAAACAAAATAATACACATAAAAAAACCTACAAGACATTGCCACTTATTAGTGTACATGCAAAACTCTTAACAACAACAAAAATATTTCTTAATAACAACAAAATTCTTAACAACACATTAACAAATGAAATTCAGCAATATATAGAGAATTACACATTGTGATCAATGGGGTTTATTCAAAGGTGCAAGGCTGGTTCAAATATGAAAATCAGTGTAATCCACCAAAATAAGAGGGTAAAGAAAAAAAAAAAAAAAACACTGTCATGTTCATTCAAAACAGCAAAGTGTTTGACAAAACTTTCTGGTCATGATTAAAGCAAACCAAAATAAAACAAAAACAGAAAGACCCTCTTGACAAACTAGGAAGAAAGGAGATCTTTCTCAAGTAGGTAAATAAATGTATATAATACCCACAGCTGACGTCATACTTCATGGTGAAAAACTGAGTGCTTTCCTTGGTGACAAGCAGCTAGTTAGTGTTAGAGAACAATCAGAAAGTTAGTGTTGTGCATTCTCATCACTGCTCTTCAACATACTACTGGAAATTCTATTCAGCACCATGGGGAAAGGTTACACAGATCAGAAAACAAGAAATAACACTCTCTCTACTTGATGATGATACAATAATCCACAAAGAAAATCCTCCTCCCACATATTCAAAAAAAGAAAGTAGAAACTCTTAGAACTAACGAGATTTCAGCAAAGCATAGGCTACAAAAATCAATGTACAAAAACCAATCAATTTTAGTTTTATATACTAGCAATTGGCAGGTGGAAAACAAAATTAGAAATACAATGTCATTTCTAATCACTCAAAAATGAAATACTTGGGTATAGATCTAATAATATAAATATGAGACTTGCATGCTGAGTACTATAAAATTAAAAAGAGTATCTAAATAAATGGATAGCATACCAAATTATAGATTGGAAGTCTTGCAGATGACAGTTCTCCCCAAATTTACACACATGTTCCATGCAGTTCCTGTCAAAATCTCAATAAGGGTTTTCTAGATATAGACAAGATTATTCAAAAAGTCATTTGGAAAATCTAGAGTACAAGAACTAAAACACACTTGAAAAAGAATAAAATATGCAGAATTACTCCATCCAACATGAAGACTTTCTAAATAGCTCCAGCAATCCATGACAGTATGGTACTGACAGAGGACTAGATCAAGGTAAATAGTTTTGGTATTGTAATATACTTATGTAAGATGAAATTATTGAAGGAAACTGAGTGAGGGGCAGAATTATGCACTGTATTTGCAATTTTTGTGTTATTTGTAATATTATATAAATAAAGATATAAATATAAATAATATATAAATATAATATAAATATTACAATTATTTATAAGTATAAATGAGTTTTAAATGATTGTATTATTTATATATTAATGTTATATTTAATATAATTCATATATTAAATATGATACTAGGGTTAAATTTAATATAATATTAAGTTAAAATTATAATAAATATTATATATTTATATACTAAACTATGTTGACATGAAAAATGCAAGTAAAACTAAATAGTATTTGATTTAGGATTCATACAATTGCATTAAAATGTAAGGAAAAGCAAAATCACTCTCCTAAATTCTCTCCTAGTTCTAGTTCTCTTCTAAATCAAGAAAGAATATCTGAGAATGAAAACAGGAAGAACAATATGGCCTAAAGCTTATTTTTGAACTGACTGTTCATTGCTATTTAATCATTTAATGGACTTCATATGCTATATATACATTATTGTATGCCTTGCAAAGTGTAACATGGCTAACCAAACATTGTTGACACAATGTATGTAAATATAATCTAGGTTATTAGTTTTATGATTCAGTAACTAGGACTACTTTTGGGTGCAACTGTGAGGTATCAAGAATTTCCTTACCTGATCGTAGGAGAGCTGGTAGGAGGGTGGTTGAGTGCTGACATGGTTTCTGTGTAATGCAACTGAGAAGCCCCATCTGTATGTCAGGTTGAGCATTCTTGGCTGGCTGAACGGATAATATTCAATAAATGAGGTTTCTACAAGAAATGAGAGCAGCAACACAAGGCCAGATAAAGTCATTGCATTTTCTGCTTTACATCCTTCTTTGCACTACTTTTTGGACTAGTAAACCTAAACCGAAATGAAAGCACCATGAATCATGCCTTTGATATCATATTTGCCAGTTTTTAAATTTGGACTCAACGCTGTGATCTGACTTGGCCATATCCATAGGAATATTTAGCAAAAGGCACAATCTAAGAAAATGCTGAGCTATAACTTTATTTTGCATTTTTTATTGAGATGAAGCTGATGTAATATAAAATTAACTACTTTAAAATGAATTAATTCAGTACCATTTAGTACATTAACAATTTAGTACAGCCACCACTTCTATTTAAATCCAAGACATGTTCATCACACCAAAAGGAGTCCCTATACCTACCTCCCATCCCTTCTCATTGTCTGAAAACCACCAATCTGCATTTTGTCAGTATGAACTTACCTAATTCTAGATATTTCATATACATGGAATGAGAGAATATGTGACCTTTTGTTTCTGGCTTCTTTTACTTAGCATAACGGGTTTGATGTGCTCATCCACATCCTGGCATGTATTAATACTTAATTTCTTTCTATGACTGAGTAAAATTCAATTGTGTATATATACACCAAAATTCATCTATTTATGTATTGAGGGATAGTTGAGTGGATTCCACCTTTTGGCTATTGTAGATAGTGTTGATATGAACATACGTGTGCATGCATTTGAGTATCTGTTTTCAGTTTTAGGGAGTATATATCTAAGTAGAATTGCTTGTTCATTTGTTAATTCTATGCTTTACTTTTTAAAGAACTATCAAACTGTTTTCCACAATGTTTGCATGCTTCGTTTTCCTACCAGCAATGCATTAGGGTTGTGATTTATCTATCTCCTCCTCAACTCTTGCTAGTTTCTGTTATCTTTGTGTTTTAGTATGTGTTTTTTAATATGAAGATATCCTCTTTGGTGAAATGGTAAATCATTCTTGTTCTAATTTGCACTTCAAAATGACTGATGATGTTGGTCATTTTTCATTGTAAGCTTTTTGGTCATTTGTATAACTTCCCTGGAGAAATCCCTATCCAAGTCCTTCGCCCATTTTTAAGAATTGAGCCATTTGTGTTGTTGAGTTTTAAACATTCTTCATATATGCTGGATACAGACCCTTATCAGATATAAAATTTGTAAATATTATCTGTCATCCTATAGGTTGTCTTTTTACTGTCTGATTATGTCTTCAGATGCACAAAGTCTTTTAAACTTGGTAAAGTCTAATTTATCTTTCTTTCCTTTTGTTGCTCATGCTTTTGGTGTCTGAGCTGTAATTTTGAAAGAGCTCTTTTAATAAATTGTCTCTACTGACATAATAAGGATTTTAATATATTTTGATGTATAATTTCATAATAGCTCCTATAATTTCACAGTTAAAAATTTAGCTACTTTATACAAAATAAATATGTGGCCCATTTTTAAGCATAATGCATAGGAAACTTTATAGATACAAATACACTATTAAATCAATGCTCATACTCATTAAATATTATGGCTACTGTACAGTACAATAGCATTCTGACAAAATAAGGTCTTTACATCATCATCCTGTAACTTTCAAAATTACTTGAACATCTTTTCAAAAAACATCGGTTCTTTAAAGGAGTGATTTGAGAGTTCAATAATTTTCAAATTAGAAGATCCACAAGGTAGCAAAACAATTCAGGAGCGGATCAGAATTCTTATTTGAAGCCTTTGTCAGTTACTTGCTATTTGGCGTCAGACTGTATATTGTTCGCAGTGAATATCATTCTTCTTAAATGGCAATTGGCATTTGAACATTAGAATATCTGACCTAATTATCTTACAGGGTTTTTTCAGAATAAAAAAGAGACGTGACAAAAGCTTTATAATCTGTATATGCTAAGTAAACGGAGATTTGTATTGTCATTTGGGTGGGCCTGGATATTTATCGAAATAACACAAAGTAAAAATTGGGTGTCAAAACACAAAGACAATTTTAACCCTGATAACTTTTATTTTATTTTATTTTTTTTAAGATTTTTTATTTATTTGACAGAGAGAGATCACAAGTAAGCAGAGAGAGAGAGAGAGAGAGAGAGAGGGAAGCAGACTCCCTGCTGAGCAGAGAGCCAGATGCGGGACTCGACCCCAGAACCCTGAGATCATGACCTGAGCCGAAGGCAGTGACTTAACCCACTGAGCCACCCAGGTGCCCCAGCCCTGATAACTTTTAGTTATCTGTTCAGATCTGGGTAATTCAGAGGGAAGAAGTGCTGTGGTGTCTTGATTATGCTATACACTGTGCAGAGAAGCTCAGCTTGCCCCCATGTCCATTGCTATTTATGGTACAGTACAAAGTGTGTCGTATCATTTCCCAGGCGAGAAAAAACATTGATAATATACCACTTTACTGTGGTTCCGTAATACTGCATTCTTCTAGCTGAAAGCCTTCACTAAAATTTGAAGATGTTGAATTGATACCTTCTTACTCTATTAACTTCAATTGATATTTGATCTCTCTAAAACAAACAAACAAACAAACAAAAAAACACAGAAAAACAACAACCAGGAAGCGAAACTTTTAAATCTTACTTTATTTTGGGGCGCCTGGGTGGCTCAGTGGGTTAAGCCTGTGCCTTCAGCTCAGCTCATGATCTCAGAGTCTTGGAATCAAGCCCCACATCCGGTTCTCTGCTCAGCAGGGAGCCTGCTTCCCCCCACCTGCCTGCCTCTCTGCCTACCTGTGAACTCTGTCAAATAAATAAAAAAAAAATCTTTAAAAAAATAAATAAATCTTACTTTATTTTGAAATCTAACAAACTTACTGAAAGAAAAACTAACAGAAGTAAATGGACTCAGCAGATGAGCCATACTACATAGCGATTGAGCAACCACCAGTAATCATCTTAAGGTAGAGGTGACCAGAGACCTTATAGATCAGTACAATTGCCCGCATAGTATTAGACCTTTTTTTTTTTTTTTTAAAGAGCATTAACTAGATGACCCATGAAATATTGTCCTTCTTGTTTCTTTATTTCACAGTGTAGGACTCCCTTCATTATAATTATCATTGCCAACATTTGTTTATGTATCTCCCTTAGTCATATCCCTGATGCTACCCAAAATTAGAAGTTTTCTCTCTTGTCCATATAAGATCCAGTTGTTCACTTAAATTTAACTTTTTTTTTTTTTTTTTTTTAACAGAACAACGGGAAACAAGTTCTGGGAAAATAGGTAGTTCTCATTGCTTTTGATTTAGCTTCAGAATTAAAGGATATGTTATAATCCAAGTGATTTCATAGGTTAAATAGGCATTATGAAAAGTATTACTGAAAGCTTACTAGGAACAAATGCCCTTGACAATCTAAAAATGCAGTGGCTAAATGGTTCCAGAAGAGTACACTGTGACCATTTCCAACCACCTTTTTGAGTGATCTATCCTGAGTCACACATAAAAGAACTGAAAGGTTTTTGTTTCCTGTTCCTGTCGTTCTTCAGTTAATACATTCTATACAGAGAGGAAATGCAAATCAAAGTTGCCTAGTTAAAAAAAAAAAAAGAGCTGCCTTCAAATTAACTTTGCAAATATCTTCATACAGTGACCTATAAAACTGTAGAGAAATAATGAGGGTTAGATGAGTGAGGGGTAAACAAGATAAAACTGATTATAAAATCCATAACAGTGGGTCAATAGTGCCATCTATCGCTTTAAATACAAGTCTGGTCTACAATTATAATTTTTATGTCCCAAAATAATGTTACTATGCTTTTATTTAAGGTCATTTTATATACTTGCAAATAACATAATATTAATAGCTGGAGTTACACTTCAAACTCTATGTTATGTGCAACATATATTTATTACATATTAAGTTTACTATATTCATTATCTTTTAGGCGATAGTTTCAGTTTTTCAAAATTCATACTCTTTCTAAGGAATTCTATACAAGGAGTGAGTGAAGGATCATACTAGGTGCAGAAAATATAAATACTGAACAAACTGTGGATGCTGCATATCAATGATGTTGAGCTTAGAAATCAAATTATCTGAATATGTGTGTGTGTGTGTGTGTGTACACGCAAGCGTATACATACACTATATCCAAACTGAAAATTCCTCAGTGTTATACAAAAGATGCTTGAAGAGAGAGGCGGGAAAAAAAGAGAAAATACTCCAAAAACTTTCTGTCAAGATGTTCTTGCAACAGTTTTGTAACTTGAAGTATTGCCCTGGGTTTTGTTTTGTTTCCTGTTTTATTCTAAGGGAAATAAGGACTGTTTTTTAAAGCTAAACTGGCTTCCAGAGATGTACTTAAATGCTTAACTCATTCCTAATTAAACCACAGATACCAGAAAATAAGGGGATGACATTACTTGACAGGACAAATAAACAACAACAAAAAAAAGGTAATAAAAATACAATGTAGGGGTGTCTGGGTGGCTCAGTGGGTTAAGCCTGCTTCTCCCTCTCTCTCTGCCTGCCTCTCTGCTTACTTGTGATCTCTGTCTGATAAATAAATAAAATCTTAAAAAAAAAAAAATACAATGTAGAAATCTAGAGCCCCCAAACATGTTTTTCAAAAAGGAAACTGAATTAACTTAGATGACGTGATGTTGATGGTGAAGATTAAGGGGGTCACTTATGATGAGCACCCAGTGTTGTATGTAAGCACTGAATCATTAAGTTCTAAACCTGAAACTAATATTACAGTGTTTGTTTACTAACTGGAATTTAAGTAAAAACTTGAGAGAGAGAGAGAGAGAGAGAGAAATAAAAGCCAATAGGCATGACATTTATATCCTGTGTCAGCCAAGGTTTAGTTTGCAAGATCCAAAGAAGTATGCATCTGAAAAAAAAAAAAAAAAAAAAAAAAAATCCTTGTTGATTTCTTTGAATGTTTGAACTTCTTAGAGGATTATATCATGAGGAAGTGATTTAGGAGAAGGCCCTGAAGGTCTTCCCAGACTAGGAATGAGTACAGCCCAGCAAGACTTTTATGCGTTACACTTGTCACACCAAGAGTATGACCACCTCTCCCCAGCTCCTCAGCTACGATTTTGAAATCCACTTTCTCATGCCTAATCTCTTTTACTGCAAGAACCTCCTAAATGGTCTTGCTGTTTCTTCCTGGGTCTGGCAAACACAGCAGCTAAAGTTATATCTTTTGAAATAACCTGTTCAGAATAAAATTAATCCCCTTGTTCTCTTCTGACTTTATCTCCAACCACTGCAAAACTATTGAAATGGAGCAGAAAGCCAGAACCTAGCTCGGAGCTTAATGGAAGCCAAAGCTACAGGACAGGTAGACAATGTGGATTTCATTATTTAAAACATATGTGTCCCATGCCAGAACTTTGAATTTTAAGAGGAAAGATACTGTCCTCTTTTGTATAATATGTTTTGAAATTTTTTGCGAAAAGTCACTTCTTAAATCGTACTTCTTTTTATATAGTTGAGTTTTAAAATGGATTAAAAATGGGATTTATGGGGGTCCTCGGTGGCTCAGTTGGTAAGCGTCTGTCTTCAGTTGAAGTCATGTTCCCAGGATCCTGGGGTTGAGACCCACATCTAGCTCCCTGCTCAGTGGGGAGTCTGCTTTTCCCTCTGCCTCTCCCCCTGGCTTGTGCTCTCTCACTCACTCTCTCTCTTTCATAATAAATAAAGTCTTTTAAAAAATGGGATTTATATGGCAATCATAAATTTCCCTCTATGTACGATCATTTACAGATCAGCAAATCATTCAAGCCTTTAATCAAAAACATGAACTGGGTGAATGAGGAACCACTCTCAATATATTTATATATATTTAGTCATGGTAGGTAGAGAGATGATGAAAGAAAGAGAGAGAGGAAAAATAAAGGAAAAAGGAAAGGAAAGGAAAGAAAAAAGAAAAGAAAACAAAAGAAAAAAGAAATTTAGGAAGAAAGAGGAGAAAAATAGATAATAGGTAAACTAGAGTATAGAAATGATTAACAGAAATAACAGAAAACTGTAATTTATAACATGTACCCCTTCATATGGAAGGTTTCAAATACAATGACTGGGTTAGTATTCGCTAATGTGATGTAATGAATAATTGGGTATAAATTAAGCTGCTATAAAAGACCCTAAAACATAGTAGTTAAACAAGTGATGTTTATCTCCCACCTAACAGGATGGCTGAGCTGGTGGCTTAATGGTGTCAGGGACCCAGTCTCCACCCATTTTGAGTTTTGTCATTCTCACATTCTACTGTTCATAGGGTTGATGATATCCAACCAGCTGAAATAAATGAACTGTTCCATCTATAATTGAGTTTTCCTAAGAAATCTTCCATTCACTCTTTTCTTTTAGCAGGGCCCTTTTTAATATCCCACAACAGCTGATTGCCTGATTAGTGTCCCATAAAATGCATAACTTGCTATTATGAATGACCTGAATTTTGGCAGGAAAAGTATAGAAAATATTATATGCGAACTACTAGCTATAAATTATATTTTGCTAGCATTGAATCCAAGCTTAAGTATGCAAACAGTATAATAAAAAAACTTTGCCTTTTGAATATTTCAAAAATATTTTCTCATAACTTGAACATACATCAGAATATGTTGCTCTTAATCTCCTATGAAAGATTACATCTACTTGATAAAACAATGACAAAATCAAGACTGTTGCACTTTTCACATACTGAAACAGAGTAGTCTTATATTTTCAATCAACAGAATAAACTTAAAATGTGTCGCAGGGAGACTAGGCTAGTGACTGCTAGGATAAGATTCTACTGAATGGCCACTTCTAAATGTTTTAAGACATTTGATGGGACATCAAATATACAGGGTGAGTTTTCTTTGAAAAGAGTTTCAAACTATATTTTGAATATATAATAATCATTTGTATTTAATGTTTGACTGATTTGAATAAAATTATGATACAACAAATCCAAATTTTGACTATCTATCATAATATAACTGTTAATGCAGATGAGACACTAAAAGTGCTTGACACATGATAAACATTCTATAAACATTATTTACTACATATCTTATTGTAAATGTCTGCTGAAATGAATAGATAACTTTGTCAGAGGACAAAATTAACCCATGCTTCCTCTTAGTCATCATGATTACTTTATTTTTTTTTTAATTAAGGCAAATTAAGGAATGAAAACTTGCCTTCTACTAACTGTGACTTTCAGTGTGATTCCTATCACACTTCTCCAGAACCTGACTGCCTATGTCAGAAGTATGGTGTGGCCTTTAACTTTAACTAATGGTGTGGCCTTGAACAAGTCGATTAACCTCTCAAGTACCTAGTTTCTTTATTGGTAAAATAGGCATATTAATAGCAAATATTTCCTAAAGACAAAGACATGTAAGGAGTTTAGATTAGAGTCTGGTACAAAATCAGAGCTCAATTAAGTGACGTCAATGATTATTATAATTTGTCATCATTATTTTTATAATTTGTTGTTTCCTTAAATATTTATTAAATAATAAAAAGAAAAAATAGAAACATACTTCTTTGAGTCTGGTACGTTTTTTAAATCATTTTTTGCTCCCAGTAAAATAAACTATTGCCTTTAAGTGCATTTCGTAATGGTCAAAATGAATAATAAATTTATAAAACATGCTAACTTCTCTATATTGAATAATATAAAATAATTTTTGTTATCCCACTTATTACATAAATACATTATCCAGTAAAATATTGAGAAAATAATTGTTATCTTTTAAAAATCAGTTTTGGTCAACTTGAGGTGAAAATTGTCTGATGTGTCCAAATTATTTATTTTCTTTTGTTCTTATTGTGTTTACAGAAGATGTGAATGTGACAGCTAACAAGTAAGAGAATTGACCATAGAAATCCCCCTAAACAAGGAGTAAAATGGAAAAGTAATCCTCCCTCCAATAAAGGAAAAAGGTACTAGGAATCATGAAAGTTTGATAAGAAATATAAGAAAAATATTTTTCTTCAATATATAACATGTCACTCGGAGTCTGTTTTCTCACTTCTGAAAACTGACATTCAGATCCCTTCAGCATCATGGTTCAGAAGAGTGAACACAGTTACCCTGCCAAGTTAGCCAAATAGAAGTGTATTTATTTTTTAATTTTTAATTTTTATTTTTTATTTATTTATTTATTAATTTTTTAAATTTTTTATTAATTTTTATTTTATCTTATTTTCTTATTTTATTTTATTTTTGAAAGAGACAGCTCAATCCCATGACCCTGAGATCATGACCTGAGCTGAAATCAAGAGTCTAAGGATTAACCAACTGAGCCACCCAGGCACCCCCCAAATAGAGTTGTAAAGAATAGTGAAATAATTGCTGAAATTCTCAAGCAGAGAGACAAAATACGTGTCTAGTTTTCCCCCTTAAAAATTAGTACATTACAGAAACCACTTTGGTGTATTAATATACTTAGCGAGAAAGTCTTTTTTAAAATTATTTAATAGTAGTAGCCATAGTTTCTGGGGGGAGAAAGAGATTATGCTCTCCACTTTGTTCTTTGTTCTGTGTTCATACATTTATTTAAAAACCAATAATATATTTATAAAACCTACTAACTTCTCTATATGAAATTATGTAAAACATATTTTTCTACCTGTTATCCTATTTATTACATAAATATTCAGTAAAATATTGAGAAAATAAAAGTCAAATATTTGTAATACATCACAGAGTCAACTACAATCAATAAGTTTATAGTTGACTCTGTGATGTATTATGAACTTGATAATAAAAATTATATTACTATATTGGTATAGGATATTGAGACTAAATAAAAAAAAATATAAGTACATTGTCTTTATTTCTTCCTGTAAAGAAAAAGAATGCCACTATCAATCAGGAGCCTTAGATTTTCTATTATTTTCATTCCCACAATTTCTCTACATCTCAGCCTTTCCCTGGGCTAAATGGAGTCAATATCACTTGGAGTCAATATCACAATGGAGTCCCTGTATATATAAGAATAAAGACATTAAGTTAAATAAGAACATTTTGAACTCTTAAGGGAAAAAAAAATTACTAAAACTATTTTTCTCAATCCTTTATATTAGATTTTAGGTAAATATGTATTGACTTCAGCATCCAGGTATATAAAAATACAAATGAGAAAGACCCTCAAAATATTTATTTATTTATTCCATTTAAATAGGCTACTACAGAAGTTTTCTTTTTTTGTTGCAAATGTGAAAATATTAATTTTTACAATACAATTAAATGTCTCATATAACAACAGATTCATTTCTAATATATAAAATGAGCTTTAATTAATTTTTTTTTGTTCACAAAGTTCTCAGAAAACTTGCTTTATGAGGTATTCTATATTTAAAACCAAGTCTTCACATAAATAGAGATTCCATTTCCAAGGTCAGTTTGTCTGCTTTCTTTAAGTCCACAGAAGAAAAAATTTCCTTTATTCTTTTGAATTTGCTTTACTTTATCATGTATTTGAGTAAGAAGAGCAATGTAGCCCAACATTTGATCTTTGCTGTCATATCTGCCAGAAATCACAAAACAAGTGCCCAAATTGAGTGACTTCCAAGATTCAAAATCTCACTATTTTTTTTTGTTTGTTTGTTTGTTATATTTTTTGTTCTACTCTTATTTTGTGGTGGTCTATTTTATTTCTGTTTTAACCTTGTGGGCCATCGAAATCATTTTCTGGAAGAATATATATATTCAGAATATTTATTTGGAAGAATATGTATATTCAGATACATACATCTATATACATATGCATACACATCAGTGTATGTATACATCCATACATGTAAACAGATTATATAGATGCTTAGATATAGACAATTTTATAGGTGATATATCAGAGGTAGAGAAACTTTTTTTTTTTTTTTTAAGAGCCATATATAATTTAAGTATTTCAGTCTTGTGGGCCATACAGGTCTCTGTCACAACTACTCAACTGTGCTACTGCAATGCTATAATGACTAAGCAACCATATACAATGTGGAAATAAAAAAATGAATGTTTCAATAAAACTTTGTTTGTAATAAAATAGAACCAGACAGCAGGCTAGATTTGCATCTTTAAGGTGTAGTTAGCTAATCTCTGATACAGGTAGTAGATATAGATACAAAATGGGTAAGGACATGTAACAGCCTGTTCACTCATAAAATACTCACCTTAACCTACATTAATCTTTTCTTCTAACCTGATTTTTCACATATGTTGTTTGCCAGATTAAATTGTGTTTGATTTGACACCTTAAAGATAAAAATAAGAAAGCCAAGCAAAGCAGAAAGAGAAAGTCAGGAGACTGACAGGAGAGCTTGAAAGAAAGCCATGCTGATTCTACAAACAAATAAATAAGTTCAAACACTGTGTATTGAGAAGATCAATACAATTAATAAATTTTTAGTCAGACTGATCTGAAACAAGAAGATACACATTACTAAGACAGAAATGATAAAAACTGGAGAATAGAGAAAATGTAAAACCAACCACAACCACTAGCTACAACAAACAAAATCCTTGTTGGTAATCATAATTGGATTGCTTCTTTGCCTTTTGGCTAAGATCAAGTGTGGTAATCATAATTGGAGAGAGTTGTATTGTTATTGTTATTCTGAGACAGCTATATTTCAATGTGAAATCAAGCAAATAAATTATGTGATACTCTCACTCTGTCATCTCCTTGTGAACCAGAATTATCAATGTATGTGAAATAGGGCACCTGGGTCGCACAATCATTAAGCATCAGCCTTCGGCTCAGTTATATTCCCAGGATCCTAGGATTGAGCCCCACATTGGGCTCCCTGCTCAGTGGGAAGCCTGCTTCTCCATCTCCCACTCCTCTTGCTTGTATCCCCTCTCTCCCCATCTCTATGTCAAATAAATAAATTAAATTAAATTTAAAAATGTGTGTGAAATAAATGTGACACAAATATAGACAAAGTCATATAAAATTACATAAATTTGGATTGGAACAGAAATGGAAATATTAACCTGAGCTCACCAGTCATTTATTTGTATAATTTAATCTATACCTATTGATCCTAAATCTTCTGAAAAGCCAAGAACAAATGATCAACTCAAATTGTAGAACTTTCCAATTAAAAGAAAAATGGGTTCCTTGAAGAAATAGATGATTTCTTGTCTAGGAAAGAAAATGTACAAGATGAGCATGGACCATTTTGACACACCAGATAAGAAAACTATTAAGGGTCATGACTTCAGGATTTAAGAGCCAGCATTCTGAGGTACACATTTGTCCAACATGGGACACCTTGAGGTTCAGAATGGATAAGAGGTGTGATGGATTAAAACCAATCATAAGGGGCGCCTGAGTGGCTCAGTGGGTTAAGCCTCTGCCTTCAGCTCAGGTCATGATCTCAGGGTCCTGGGATCGAGTCCCACATCAGGCTCTCTGCTAGGCAGGGAGCCTGCTTCCCCCTCTCTCTCTGCCTGCCTCTCTGCCTACTTGGGACCTCTCTCTGCCAAATAAATAAAATCCTTAAAAAACAAAACAAAACAATAATAAATCCGTGAGTTCATATTAATGTGAAAATAATAATTGCCCAAACCCTGAGAAAAACAGTGAACCAATTCATTTTTTGAAAGCTGATTAAATGATAAAAAAGATCCAGGTGATGTCTTACCTCTCCTATATGAACTATGCCATTGGGTAATCAAATAGCAGATGAAAAGTAGCATTCCTTTACAACATTATTTTATCTGAACAGTTAAAATAAAATGATAGAATTAAACACTACCATTTTTCAATGTCCAGTGGAAAATGGAATGAGAATTTGAGTATAAATGGCTGATACAAAAAGAGCAAAAGCTAGAGGCAGATATTCAATGCCTCTTATTAAGAGAATCCATTGTCATGAATAAAGACTACCAAGTCTGTCTGAAACATTTTAAACTGCTTTCTGAGTTCGCAATCAACCCAATTCAGATTCAGGGAACCTTCCAGATTAAACTTCACAGAGTCTAAAATAGATAAGTTGTAAAGAATAGAAAAAAGGGGTGCCTGAGTGGCTAAGTGGATTAAAGCCTCTGCCTTCAGTTCAGGTCATGATCCCACTGTCCTGGGATCCAGCCCTGCATCTGGCTCTCTGCTCAGCAGGGAGCCTGATTCCTCCTCTCTCTCTGCCTGCTGCTCCTCCTATTTGTGATCTCTGTCTGTCAAGTAAATAAAATCTTAAGGAAAAAAAAAAAAAAGAATAGAAAAGAAAGTGATAGAGAGCTAACCTGTGGAGTAACAAACTAAAAAATGGGAAAAAGAACTTTTGGTGTTAATGATACACACATGCTTAATAAACTAGAAAGAAATTCAAGGAAAAAATTTCTATAATTGTCAGGATAATAATTAACTATTGGAAGAAAGAATGAAATGGTGGTAGGTTTGAGGAACCAGGAAGGTCTTCTGGAATGTCTGGGAAAGTTACATTTCTTAACTCATGCAATGAATGCAAGTCTGTTCAACATATAATAATTCACTAACCAAAAAAAAAAAAAAAAAGACAATGCATTTTACTGAATTATCACAAAACTTCAAACAATTGAGTTTGAAATAAAGTGGTTTTATTGTATTCTTCCATTTGTTAAATAAACTTGATTAATCATGGCCCTGATTTCATAAGAATAAATGTACAATTATTGACTGTTTAATTTCCATCTATGAAATCTCACTCTCCTTCATTTATCATGTTACTTCCTTTTCAGGGAACTAGAAGAATAAAAAAATTATCATATTCTATATCTGAGAACAGAAATCTTTGAGATACATGATTTTAACAATCAAACACTTGAACAGACTGAAAAAAATAATACAAGTCATCAACTTAAATTTAGCGTTTTTTTCTCAACTACGGTTTCAAAACTATAAGGGCAAATGAGAATGGCTACAACATAAATTCTGTGATAATGACATGCCATTTTTGGCAGAGTAATTTGTATTGCTCATTAAGTCTCTAATGTATGGCTTTTATATGCAATTACTAACTGGTTAAGAAACAATCAATGAGATTATTTCCTACCAATTAGTGCACTTTCTCATTAAATATTTAATTGCTTAATAGAACTAAACATCACATGTTCTTCTCCACATAAGTCCTGAAAGATGAAAGATGAAATAGAATTTCTCAGTGAAATGTCATCTCCTGCATCCAAATTGCTTTCCTTTTATTTTTCAATGATCTCTAATTCCTTTGATTAAATTCCTCTGACTGGCCTGTGGTGTTTCAATCTTGTAAGATTCTTAGGGAATCTTCCTAGGGAAAACTTCTTTTACATAGGCATCAATTTTCGTGTCAAATTTGTGATTCTAAAACCACATCCCTTGACCCAATATAAATCTTGGTTCCCACAAGTTACCAAAATCTAATTTTAACTGGTTGCTGAAAATACTGAATGCTAGAATAATAGTTACTCTTGCTCATTTAAAAAAAAAAAAAAAAGTAGAGAATGAAAACCATTTATATGAATTATGGTTAGCAAACCTTTTCTGTGAAGACCCAGAGAGTTAATATTTTTGTGTTTGGTAACTTGACATCCTCTGTCACACTTACTCAACTCTGGGGCTGTTGTGCAGAAGTTACCCTAAACAATGTATGAACAAATTTGTGTGGCTATGTTCCAATAAAACTTTATTTACAAAAACAGGGGGCTGGCTGGATTTAGTACAGTATTTGGTATAGAAGAAAAGCTCCCTCTTTTCTTGCACTTATTTATTAAGTCTTTCAACAAATATTTATTATGTACCCATTCCATCTTATCTTGGTAGTAGCCTAGCAATAAGCAGATAAGTGAATATATGTCAAGTCAGGTGATAATAGACATTATGAAGAAAACTGAAGCAAAAACTAGAGAGATAATGCCAAGTTATGGTTGGGGGAACATTTCAAATGGTGGTGGTTTAGTAGGAGTAGTAGTAGCAGGGTAGACCACACTAATAAGAGCCATACTATAGAGACATCAAGGAAGAGTATGATAACAGTTACCTTAGTGAAGAAAGCATCAGACAAAGGGAATTGCATGTGAAGTGACCATAAAGTTAGAAGAAGCATATTATGGTTAAGAAAGAACAAGACAGATGAATGTAGCTCAGACTATAAAGAGAAAGGGAGAAAGTGGTAAAGTGGAATGTGCAGAGGACACAGTGTGCGTTGAGGACATGGTCAGACATCATATGATATCTTCCCAGTAGTTTAAGAACTCTTGATTTCTATCCTGATAAAAGGAAAGGTGTCATGAGGAGACACGATGCAAATTTCATGTTTTATATGAATCACTCCAGTTGTTTTGTTGATAATAGACTGCGGAGAGGCAAGAATGGAGTCAGGGAGAAGTTTTAGGAGCTATTACAACAATCTAAGTGAAATGTTGTGGTGAACTGGACAAGGGCAACAGCTGTGTAGGTGATGAAAAGCTGTGTAAGCACTGATTAGAATAATGTGGGCTTCTGGAATAAGACCAGAAAACAATTACTATTGAACTTAAATGTGAAAAGTGTTTAAGTACATTATTATTAAAATTTTAATATACTATACCATAGTTTTCACTTAAGATATTTTTATTTATTTTGATATAGGTGAATATTCCCAAACAAAAGAGAATGACCAACACAGAAATATAAGCATCATCAAGTTTAATATATTTTATTGGATTTGCACCTGAAAAACCATGGCCACAATCTTTTCAGCATATGAGGGAAGATGCTAGGAAAAAGTTTTTTGTTTTTTGTTTTTCTATCTTAGAGACTGATGCAACAGAACAGAGGTTAGAGAAATGTTTCTGGTCAATTCAGTGCCCTGACTGCATTGTTGGAAAAATGCAGGCCTGATTAAACCTTCTTTGGATATTCAACAAAATTGTCTCAGTGATTAGGTTGGCATGTTTTTGCATTATGATCATCTTTTGAAAAGTATGAAGAGCTATTGAGGAATGAGAAATGAAGTATTAATTTGAACTTTCTAAGCTGAGTGCTGTTTCGTAGATGACTATCTGTAGTAAATGTTAATGCAGTAAGTAAAGACTTAGCTAAAAATAAAATCTACAAAAGTTAGAATTTCTTAAATGAATAACCATTTAACGTATTAACATTGGATCTACATGTATCTTATTTCAATTTCTGAACAAAGCAATAAAGGACATGTAGAAGAAGATTTTCCTTCAATTGCAGGAGTCTCCGGACCCCCATAGGAAATAATTGCTTTTAATTTAAATCTCTTTAGAAAGGCTAATCCATATTTTTGAATGTTAATTAATAGATAATTTTTTCATCACATTCAGCTAAAGAAATGTTGGTTTTACATGTAAATAGAAGAATATTTAGTAAAGTAATCATGCCAATTTTTGAAATGGCAATTTTAGTAGAATTTAAAGTATCTTTTTCTTTTTAAAAATATTGATAGGGTTATGATGCTTCACAATATTTTATGCTCAGATTATGTGAATAAATATATTACAATAAATATTACTCAACTAGATGTTATTCAATTATTTCTACAAAAGTTGTTTTTGATACTGTTTTACCTAAGGCCATAGAAAAATATTCATGGAGGATAGAACATTGAAGAAGATGTATCATCACAAATTAGTGAACTCTATGTCATTGGTTTGTACAATGAGATACTCTTAACTTTTTGAGTAATATAATGGTTGATAAAAAAGCACTTGTTAATACCTCTGGCTCAGAGATCTCAGAGGCAGAGTCACATCTAAAACAATATAATATTAGAGAGTATATAATGAAGTGAGTAAAAGTAAACTGTGTTTCCAAAAGAAAACTAAGAAAGAGATTGATGTAGCTTAGAAGGTTTGTGGAAGGTTTCATCAGGCAGATGAAACCTTGAGGGGTACCTGTGTGGTTAAGTGGCTTAAATGTCTGACTCTTGATTTTGGCTCAGGTCATGATCTCAGGGTTGTAAGATCAAGGCCCTCATTGGCCTCCATGTTCAGTGTGAGGCCTGCTTAAGATTCTCTCTCTCGGGGCACCTGGCTGGCTCAGTGGTTTAAAACCTCTGCCTTTTTGTTCAGGTCCCCTGGGATCGAGCCCAGCATCAGGCTCTCTGCTCAGCAGGGAACCTTCTTCCTCCTCTCTCTGTCTGCCTCTCTGTCTACTTGTGATCCCTGTCAAATAAATAAATAAATAAATCTTAAAAAAAAAAAAAAAAAAGATTCTCTCTCTCCCTCTCCCTCAGCCTTTCCCCACTCACCCTCCCCACCACCAGCTCACACATGCAGGTACTCTCTCTCTTTCTTAAAAAAAAAAAAAAAAAAAAAGAGAGAGAGAGACCTGAACTGACCTTCAAAGGATATGGAACACTGAGGTGACTCTTTCATTTTCAGAGAATTACCATTAAAAAAAAAAAATGGGATTACATAAATACAACTTGCTTGAAATAAGGTTTACTCCACCGGATTCAGAATTGCTTGTGATTCTCTCCTGGTTTGTTGTTGAGATGATTGAAGGGGGCTGGTAGGGGAGAGAAACACTGGAAGGTCAAAGGAATACGAGAGATACTGTTAGCTAAGAAGTAACTCCTATTCTCAGACAATTAGGAAGGGCAAAATATGTTGAGTCTTTGGTTTTCTCTATTTGGGTTAATTTCACTACTTTCTAAATGCATTTATTTTATTCACAATTGAGAGTTTATATGAACTATATAATCATGAAGATGTATAACAACATTAACTCTAATTGTATTTGTTGTTTCTGTATCTGCAAGTTTTGGTACACACCAATTTTTAAGAAAGAGAAGACAGAACTGAAGGATCATTATAAAACAACCTCCGTGAGTAAACATTGCTAGCTTCTTGAGGTTAGGGGGAAAATAAAAGTTTTCTTTAGTAATCAGTAACATCACTTTTTTCTTTTATCCCTGAAGAATGGCTGAATTGAGAGGTAACTATGCACAGCTCCTCTTCTCAGCTAAAAAAAAAAAAAAAAAAACAAAAACAGGAATTTAGTAGAAAGTCTATAAAGTTCATGAAACACAAAGTTTTAGCCTGGGGAGAGAATAAGTCAAGTCAGGTGGGATCTATTGAGTAGAGTAACTGAAAACAGTTGAGGCCACGCATTGAGTGACTGAAGTTAAGTAAAATAAATCACGTCTAAGAGAAAATTTTGCTCTTCCCCCATGCCCCAAGATATTTATGACCTCATCTCTACAAAAGATAATTTGCCCCAAGATATTTATGACCTCATCTCTACAAAAGATAATTTGCAGAAGTGATTAAGTTAAGGATCTTGAGATGGGGAGAATATTCTGGACTATTCCACTGAGCCCAATGTAATCATTAAAGATCTTTATATGGAAAAGAGAGAAACTGGAAAATCAGAAAAGGAGATGTGAGGACAGAACCAGAGGTCAGAGGGACATGATTGCTGGTAGAGAGGGGGCCTCGAGCCAAAGGATGTGGGCAGCCTCTAGAAGCTGGAAAAGGCCAAGAAATAAATCTGACCCTGAGAATCTGGTGGGAGTTCAAACCTACTAACATCTTGATTTTAGTGCTGTGAGACCTGCATTGAACTTCAACCTCCAGCAACTACTATAGACAGTGACTTTGTTTGGTTTGAAACTATGATGTCTGATAAATGTGTATATATATTTATCATCAACAGTAAGAAACCAATGCAGTGTTACAGGAAGCCTTGAAAAGCATTTTGATACATTCTTTTTTTTTTTTTTTAAGATTTTATTTATTTATTTGACAGAGATCACAAGTAGGCAGAGAGGCAGGCAGAGAGAGAGGGGAGGAAGCAGGCTCCCCACTGAGCAGAGAGCCCAACGTGGGGCTCGATCCCAGGACCCTGGGATCATGACCTGAGCCAAAGGCAGAGGCTTTAACCCACTGAGCCACCCAGGCGCCCCCATTTTGATGCATTCTACCAACAACACCATTTGCGGGGGGCGGGAAGAAGTAGGAAACAAGTATTTTGCAAGATAGCACAAAATAGAGTTCAGAGAGGAACTGTAGAAGTGTATATTTTCCCTCACAGGCCTCTGATCAGGGAAAAGATTAGGTAGTAAAAAGGAGGTCACACTAGTAACAAGTTCCAGAATAGATAAAAAAGATCTCCTTCGAACTCTGATCTGCTTAGAGCTATCAAACTCTTCCCTTTCTCTTTTCATGCAAACTTTTATAAAAAGGGTTCTCTACACTTTTTATCTATAATTGAATGTTTTTATTTGTTCATTTAACAGTCCCGGAGTTTTCCCTTTACATCTAGATTGCACAGGATCTTGCACTAATTATCAATGATCTCCAGATTCCTTACAAGATTTCTTAAGAGATATCCATTGTTATTTGTCCCCCAAACTAAAGCAAGATGAGAAAATATTAAAAAAAAAAATTCCCAGTTTTATTGAGAAATATTTGACATACATCACTGCATACACCTTGATGGCTTTATTTACATATATTTTGAAATGATTACCAAAGCAGGTTCACCTAACATCCATTTTCTCATATAGATAGAATAAAAAGAAAATAAAGAAAAAAGGGAAAATGATTTTCTATTTGTGAAAAGTGTGTTAGGATTTACTCTCTTAACAACTTTTGTACATATTACACAGTAGTGTTAGCTCTAGTCATCATGGTGTACATTATATATCACTAGGACTTACTTGTCTTGTAACTGGAAGTTTCTACCTTTTGACCACCTTCTCCAATTTCCCCTTCTCCCACCCTCTGACTCTGGTGACAAGTCTGATTTCTAAGGGAAACCAAAGAAGGGATAATTTTTTAAACTTTCAAGTTTGCAAAAGGAGCTTTTTCCTAAAAAAATGTAGAATATAATCATATATGGACCATCAAACTAAGTACTTGCGACATAGTGCGAAAGCACTCAGTTACTGCACGATTCTTCTATGAAGTATTTAATGCATTTATTATATTGATTATGATTTCAAATGTATTGAAATATAGTGCCTGAGGCTTCTGTAGGTGCTATCTATCATTCACTTTTATCCTCATATTTTCATTAAGATCACAAGCTGTAGGGAATAAAAAAACTGTAGAAAAACAGCTTTTTCTCTCTCCAGTATTATAGCAAGGATGAGCTAAAATGTAAGAGAACAGCGGGGAGAACATGTTATAGCACTTCTGCTGGGATTCATACTCTCTACTAATCAGAGGCGTTACTTGCATGAAAGCACCAAAATTTAGCAAAAGCTAAACCTGAGCAAGAAGGTGAGAAGGTCCACAGCTTTCTCTCCCACCTGAATCAGGTTTTCACATGCAGCTTTAAATATCCTATAATATTGTGAATATTACATGCAGTGATATTTAAATGAGAGAAAAACAACCTTCTTCCACATGTACATTACTAAATCATACAGAATCAGGTAAACTCTTCAGAAATTTGACACAATTTTTATAGGGGTTATCCAAACATTAAAAAATATTATCCACTGCACCATTTAGGAACTGAAAAGAGGTACTGATTACTGCATTATGAAAAAATATATATATATGTGTATATATATATACACACATATATATATTTAGTATTCATGTTAATAAAGCCAATTACCCTCAAATTATCAATGAAGTATCTGACAATTATTATAATGTAATGAATATAATGATTGTTGTTCTAATAACGGTAATGATACCATGGTGTTTCCAACTAACATTTAAAACTGTAATTACCATGACATTGTGGAGAGAACACAATTGATAAATTCATGGAATTTTTATGATGTTTACATTTTTGTGTTTTACATCCTTCTAATTTACTTTTATTTATTTAGTGTTTAAATAATGTTGCAAAAGGGATTTTATGATGAACAAATCAACTCAATTTTCTTCCAGTACTAACAATACAAATGACACTAGATTATATTCTCATTTTCTTTTAAATCAGGCAGATAAGATTGAGCTCTTGTTCATAGTGAAGCCACAAGTCAAGAAGCTCAACACCCAATTTTCTATTGCCCCAAGATAGTTTGGTGACTGGTAGAAAAATTGTCAAGAAGCACTTTATGAACATGTCTGATTGCTTTTGAAATTTATTTTTGTTCTGGTTTTCTTCTTCCTTCCTTCCTCCCTCCTTTCTTCCTACCCTCTCTTCTTCCCTCCTTTCCTTATGTTTATTGCATTAGATCTATTTTCTATCATAACTTTGTTAGCTGAGACTGTCAAAATAATTAGGAAAGACAGTTCATTTGCATCAGTTACTGTTGATATTCACAGCCACAGGTTGCACTGAAGAGCGACCTCTAATTCATTTAAGAAGTCAGAAGGAAATGAACCTGATTAAAGACAACAGATACAAGTGAAATGCAAAATGAGGACAATTTCTATTATTTTGCCACACTCTTATCTGTGATTTGTTTTCACTCTTGTTTTCTAAGTGCTGTGTGTGTGCCAGATGAAAATTATAAAATTATAAAAGAAACAAATAACTAATAATTAGGCAGGTAATTATTAGTTACCTAATTACCTGTTAGTTACCTACCTCCTCTCTCCACAAAAGGAAATAACAGGTGTTCTCTTTCATATGCATCCTACTTAGCAGCAAGCTAAGTATTTTACATTTTTTTCATACACTCCTGTTGAATTTTTTAGATTGCTTATAATAACTGAACTTCTTGCAAATGCTTTAAAGAAGCCTCTTCAAGTTTGAGCAATTTCCCCAGTAGGCTGCTTTGACAGAAAGTGCCAATTAAAAACACTAGAAAAAAAGATGGAGATAATTTGCCTCGAAAAACAAAACAAAAAAACCACAGAGTATTTTATTAATGTGGGTTAAAAGAGGGGAATGGATAACTTTTGAGTCATTTTTCTGTATAGTTTGAATTTTCTGTACAGTCTTTGAAAATATTCTTGAGATTCAATAGAATTAGAGCAAACAAAAGAACTTATAACACAAACACACAGCTATAAAAATAGACAAGTCTAAAACAAATAAGGAAATAACTATGGTAATATTTTAAAACATTTATATATTCTTGAAATTTATGTCCATCCTACAAATGCAAATGATATTCAACCATTTAATGAACTTACAATCACTAGTATTGTTCCTATAAACATTCATAGGGTAGAAAAAGTATCTAAGTATAAGAATAGATGCATTCCCTCAGTAAAACTGCAAGAATACACCAAAGAGAAATTATGGGATTGTTATTTATACAAGAAAGAACACATAAATGAAATATATACTTCTTATTACTCTGCTTAGGGGATACTACTACTATTTAATTATTTATATCAGGGCTTACAATAGTGCAATGTAAGAGATAACTGCACACTTCTGTAGCTAAAGAGCAATTTTTAAATTTTAATCTCATATTACAGTCTTATCTTGGTTATATTTTGTAATATACATTTACAATGTTAATTTATTTTTTTTAAGATTTTTATTATTTATTTTAGAGAGAGAGGGATAGAGGGAGAGCACAAGAAGGGGGAGCTGCAGGCAGAGGGAAAAGCAGCCTCCCACAGAGAAAGGACTCCCATGTGAGACTGGATTCCAAGGCCCTGGGATCATGACCTGAGCTAAAGGCAGACACTTATATTTTGAACCACCTAAGTGTCCCAGAGGGAGAGAATCTTCAAGCAGACTCCCCCACAACCCATGAGATCACTACCTTAGCCATCCAGGCACCCCATAGAATGTTAATGTATTGAGACAATTTGCATCCCCACCAAAATACTTGAAAACTAGAAGTATTTTTATATCTCAGTTATAGGGTCTCAGTTATAGGATCAAATAAATCTGATCTGTTTTAACAATGTTGATGGGATACACTTGGTGGAAAAACAATTTGATTTCTGCATGCACTTAATAGAGCAGAAGATGCATCTTCTCTTATGCATCATAAGATCATATTCTCTTATGATGCTCTGCTTCCTAAGAAATACACCCATTTATGGTAATAATATAGATAACAAACAGTAAAAATAGTGGTAGCTCAAATTAAGGAAAAATGAAGGCTTATCTAATATATGAAATATCTTTAATGAAATAAAGTTTTCTAATATTCAAAGTGACTTAATTGCAAACTATTTAACAAAACAAAGGGAAGAATTAAGAAAATATATTTTGAAAGGTTATACAAAAAACATGAACCATGAATGATTTTATGGAACTATCAAAAAAGAGTAAAGAATAAAGAAAAATAAGTAATCGAATAACGAATAAAAAATAACTTCATTTTTTACAACCTTTGATACTTGGAATTTTAATACTGGGAATTCTAAACAAACACGTATGCATTTAAATTTAAATTCAGAAGTATGACTTAAGTTCTTCAATTTCCCAAAAGAAAAAAAAATACAAATATTATTTAGAATATATATTAAATATTATTGACAATACCAATTGAGATATGAATATGTATTACTTGATATGGGTAAATAGAAACTCACCATGTCCTTGATTAAGGAATGTTATAAGGAGAGGAAAATCTCATCAAATTAATACAATATCAGTCAAAATGTCAATTGAATTTTTTTTGGAACTTAATTCTAACTTTCATGGAGGATGAAAGAATTAGAGAAATCAAGACATATTAAAACAAAACTGAAGAATAGTATGGAGAGGTTCAAGGGGTTTTCATGATCACTCATTAAATGTATCTTAAATTTGCATTAAAAAATAAGTTAAATAGGAGCGCCTGGGTGGCTCAGTGGGTTAAAGCCTCTGCCTTCGGCTCAGGTCATGATCCCAGAGTCCTGGGATCGAGCCCCGCGTCGGGCTCTCTGCTCAGCAGGGATCCTGCTTCCTCCTCTCTCTCTGCCTGCCTCTCTGCCTACTTGTGATCTCTGTCAAATAAATAAATAATCTTTAAAAAAAATTAAAAAATAAGTTAAATAAACACTGTGGCATTGGAAAATCCATGTAACAGACTAAATTTTGTATGTTTAGTAATAACAGCTGACATTTATTGAGTGCTTACTGTGTATTACAGGTACTTAAATATATTATATGTTGCTAAGTACCTATAAGGGAGATACTATGTATCTCCAGTTGAGTAAACCCAGGCTCAATGAAATTCATATCTCACCCAAGATCAATGTCATGCAGGTAACCAGCATCTGCTACAGGGCAGGCTGTCTTCAGAGGAATGTCAGAAGTGCTGATTCTTTGGCTAGGAATGTTCTCCCTACTTGATATCATGGCAAACACATTCATTTTTCAAGCCCTTTTCAAGAGTCATTAAATATTTTCCTTTCAAATAGGATGTAGTTAAGCTTTAGAGTCATTTGTATTTTTAAATTCTTAAACCATTTTTTATTTGAAGTCTGGTTCTTAAGTCTCATAAGTCTTATATTATTTCGGTGTTGCATTTCTCCCTCAACTGTAGCGTTGAAAAATAAGTATCACCCCTAATTTTTACCTGACAGAAACTTACAAGTTTCATATGAACAAATTGAGACTATCAGATTTGTGAGTCCTAGTATGAAACCATTATTTCACTAAAGGTATAGAAGCTTTAAGGAAAGATCCTTAGGGACAAAATTAATCATAATTCAAATTTGTTAATTCTAACGCTATATTCCCAGGAAGGTAACTGATAACAGGAGTTATTTCAGGCAGCTCCAATGTTGTACATCTATAATGAAGTAAGATTATTCACTGCAAAATTATTCAGAATGTATAGGATCAGGACAAAGCAGATTAGATGTTCTTAAGAGACAGTTTAATGAAGTAGAGGAAGTGAAATGGTTTGCTAATCTCACCTCAAAAATCAATAGGTTCTGTACTTTTTGACAAATGGAAAAATTACTGTTGATGATTTGACTTTCCAATGTCTGTTTTTACCTGTCATCGAAAATGTCTTTACTTCATGCTAAGGAGGTTACAAATGAAGAGATACAGCTTATCTTATATCTTTTCATTGTACCTACTGATGACTTTCTGAAGATATAGCATGATCCCTATCAACATATATATGAACCACTCTCATCTCTTTAAAAACCATCTCTTGCCTAGATGGCTAAGCACACCAAATTATCTTGAATTATTAGCTCTGTTTTAGATGTGAGAGTTTTCTGACCTTTCTGAGACTTAATCATACTTTTATTTATACTCTTTATTTGGAATAATGAGTATACAGTAAAGTATAAGCTTAATAAAACTAATATGTTATAACTAATTTATGTCAGTGTCAGTGGAAGATGAAATTTATACTATTTGGCCAAATGCAACTTGGTAAACATGAAATATAAGTCAATAATAAGTATCCTCAAATATTGGTGTTTTGATCATTCTTATTTTAATTAAATATGAACTTAACACAAAACCTTTTAATCATTTTACATGTATTTCTAGTTTTCTTGCGTTCAGATCTTTCTCTTATTTAGAAAATGTTCTAATTTCTGTTTTAGTTTTCAGATAATCATTCCTTACATTTATTATTACAAATATTTAAAACCACTAAATGTCTACAGAATCACTAAGTATCTACTTCGTGTATGTGAAACTTATAAGGTGCTGCTGCTAGTTCTTATTAACTAGGGATTTGATTGTTATGTGTTGAAAATTTTGAAGATTGACTACATACATACTTAACATTTTGTAAGATTGTCTTCTCTTTATCTACCCATTCTTAACCTTTTCTAATTATATATACACTTGAATATGGAGAAAGGGAAAAATATTTTAAGGTGTATTTATCAATTTCTGGAGCGCAGACTGAGAAAATTATTTAAATGATCTTTTTATCCATATATTTTACTTCTTTATTTTGTTAAACGTTGTTAACAATTATATAACCTATCTAAAATAATATTCTTCCACAGTCTGATATTTATTTGACCTAACCTATTCCCTATTGCTATACCTTATGTTAGTCGAGCTAATTCTGTAATAAATATACAGATCTGAAGACAATGATTTATGGATGCTTGGATATCTACATTCTGTTTGTGGAGTATCATATATTACTTGGTTCCCTGGCTTCAGCCAGTTCAAAAATTGGCAGAAATAGCATGTAAAGAGAGTTGATTTTTAATTTGATAAGTGATTAATTACATTAAAAGCTATATTAATAACAAGCAAATGAGTCCACTTTGGTTGAAGGGCATCGTAGTGAAAAAGTAGATATAGGAAGTAAACAAATTTCAGCTCTACAACCAGGAATTCTAAATGACCAGAAGCTGCTAACTGGACACAGGTGGCTGTTTTCTCAGGAGAGCACTTCATAATAGGTTTTAAATGAGGAAATGGGAATCATCAGTTTTAGATACTTTTGAAATCTCACAAGTGTGAAAGCCTTCATACATCATAACTGAAATAATGGGAAGTGATTAATAAGCGTCATTGACATAAATGAGTTGCCAGATGTATCCAATCCTCAAGTGAGCAAGAGAAAAAAACGCAAAAGAACCTCATAAAATGTGTCATAACAGTTTGTGACAACTTATGTTAAACCACAGAAATGATTCCAGTTTCCTAAATAATGTAATTTTAGAAAGCAAAGTTATTTATTTATGAGAATAAATCCAAGTTCCATATTTTAGCATTTGAAAGATTGCATTTTTTCTTCTATCTCAAAGCAGAATTATAAACAAAAAAAACACAAAAATATGCGTAAAAGATAATGAATCCCTCAATCAAATTAACAAAGAAGAGATAAATATATAAATGTACTCCAGTGAAAATAAGAGATATAAAAGAAAAAATAGTCCCTTTATATGTTTACTGAGAAAAACAATTTAAAGTAATTTCATAGATTTTAATTTTAAACCCAAATATTAATTTAGTGGATCTATGCCATGATCCATGTTATTGGGTGGTAATTATAAAGTTACATTTTAGAAAATCATGTTAAAATAACAAGTTTTACTTTTCCTATAAGAAAACCGATCTCTGGCTAAGGTTCAACATTTTAATATATTTTATAAGGAATAGGGTTTTATTTTTCAATTTTAATAGAAATTTTGTAGCCCAATCACAATAAAAGCATAATAAAATCATATTTAGTAAATATGATGATTCAACCATTTTCCTATCAGGTAAATTTTGGTCTCATGTCAAACAATATGTCTCTCAGTGCTCCTCAATGTCAAAACAGGTTCTCCTATTTTTAAATATTCACCAAAGGTTTTATTTTATGTTTTATTGGTGGGTGTGATAGGGATTTTTAAATTAGACTATGTTCCACCCCTAAAATTTTTGGATTACTAGGCAGTGATCCAGGCATTTGGTTACTTTATATGCTCTATAGTTCATTTAACATGTAATGAGTGTGAGATGCACTGTGTTATTTGATACTAATCAGTATTTCCTTCCTTAAAATTATATGTATATCCATTCATTACATGTGCATGTGCACATTTATATTTTAGAATGCATCAGATGCAAGGCACTATGTACCATGAGTAACATAAAGTCACATAAAATGTTATGTTCTTCAACTAAAAGCTTTAAAACTAGTGGACACTCTGTCATTTTTTTTTTCTTCTCTTAAGGTGTAATATGGATAATTTTAAAATCAATTTTTCCAAAATAATGCTGGCGCTTAAATGTCCATTTACTGCTTTACTCATGAATGTTTCACCTGAAAATAATGCCAGAGCCCTAAACTCAATACGCCATAAGTGAAACTGATTATCATCTTTCCTAAAATATTTATTTCTCCGCTTTTCCTATCTCCCTCAAGAAGTGATAATCCCGGGGCACCTGGGTGGCTCAGTGGGTTAAAGCCTCTGCCTTCAGCTCAGGTCATGATCCCAGGGTCCTGGGATCGAGCCCCGCATCGGGCTCCCTGCTCAGCACGGAGCCTGCTTCCCTTCCTCTCTCTCTCTGCCTGCCTCTCTGCCTACTTGTGATCTTAAAAAAAAAAAAAAAAAAAAAAAAAAAAAAGAAGTGATAATCCCTTCTTCTGCTACCTCCATTGTACTGTCTGGAATATCCTGTGATTGCTGAACCTGGAGGAGCCATCTTGAATAGTAAGTTGGCCTTGGGAAGAGAAACAAAGCACCAAGAAGCAAAGACATAGGGGAATCATGTAGCTTTTTTATTCCAGCAACATGCCATCAGTTTCTGATTTTTATAGGTAAATCATGTAAAAAAATCCTATTTTCCCCAAATTATTTCATGCTTTTTGTCACTCATATTTAAACATACTTTAACTAATATGTTTTCACTACCCCTTCCCCTTTCTTATAACAGGTCCTTACTTCACCTATAAGTAATCCTAACACTAAACTATCCTACTTGTTTTTAGAGTGTATATTAGCACTCATTTTTTCAAATGCATATTTAATATTTACCTGCTAACTTACTATGTGCCAAGCAAAAGAAAAATGAAAAGTTTTATCATCATGGACCTTAGATTTTAGTTGGAGAAGATAGAAAATAAATAATAAAATTTACAGTATGTCAAATAGTGAAATATGGAATATAGTTTTTTTTTCTTTGTAGGACTTTATGATATGAAAAATTATATATTCTAGAACTATATTTACTTGATCAAGCAATGCTTTCTTTTATTACTCAAATGAATTTGATTTAGTACCATAGAGGGAAATGTGGCTTGAAATTTCATTTCCAGAGATAGGTGAATTCTAAGATGGCTTTGCTGAAATGTTTGCATACAGAGCTTTAAGAGATGTTGGAAGAATAAAACTTAAAGTAAGTATGGGGATCAGGTAGGATGAGCTTCTTCAGGAACAATCAACAACAACAACAACAACAAAATCCGTGTAGCCAGCAGCTGAAAGAAGGGATTAAGAACACCATGTTCTCAACTCTATCTGGGTTCTGGGGAAGAAGAATGATAAATTCAAAAAACAAAACTAATAATTATTTTACATAATTAAAGATATGCAAGCTTTCCATTTTGTTGTTTTGTTTTTGAGGTATTTCTATCCATGTCAACTAAAGGGGAAAATCCAGTTTTCCTTCCCTTTGCCGTAAACCACTACATAAATTCAGTCCTGGGATCGTCGAGGTCAGCAGATCACATTGCGGCAATAACAACTAATCCATTATGGTAGAACCAGAGCCTTCTGCTTCTAGGTACACCTCTGAGCCCTGGAAATGAATTTTGTCCAAGTAGTGGCACCACCAGTTACTTCGAGAAGTATGCATTGGTTGGCACTGGATCAGCCTTAGAACAAGGCTATGACTCATCGGTCTGAGAGAAGAGACAGAGTAAATACCACAATGAGACCAAACACCACAGTGAAATTCTAAGCAAAATTTTGGAGTGGGAGTCTCTTGCTGTGAACTGGAATTCGTACATAAAATTATAGGGACAAGGATAAGGACAATAAACATAAAAAACATATGCCTATGTTTTTACCTAAGTTTTAGCCCTTATATTTAAGTCTTTGACCCTTGTTTTATTAATTTTTTGCACATGGGGTAAAGAAGTAGTCCAACTTAATTCCTTTAGATGTGAATATATAGTCTTCCCAGCATCATGTATTATTTATTGAATAATCATTTATTAGTTCCCCACTGAATTGCCTTGACACCTTTGTCAAAATCAATTATCCATAGATATAAGGATTTATTTTTTGGATTCTAAATTCTATTTTATTGTCCTATGTATGAGTCATTATTCAGGTATCACCGTGTATTGATTACTGCTGCTTTATAGTAAGTATTAAAATAGGAAGTGTGGGTCCTCCACCTTTGTTTTCCTTTTTCAGAGTGGTTTGACTATTTTAAGTTCTTTGCACACTTATTTGAATTTTAGTATCATCTTATCAATTTCTTCCCCAAAGTCCAGCTGGGATTTTGACAGGAATTGTGTTGAATCTGTAGATCAATTTGTGAGTGTTGTCTTCTTGGCAGTATTAAGTGTTCTAATCCATGAACATTGGATTTTCTTTTTCATTTATTCAGGTCTTCCTTGATTACTTTCAAAGACATTTTGCAGTTTTCAGTCAACAAGCTTTTCCTTATTTATTCTTTCTAATGATACTGTAAATGGGAATCTAAAATTTCATTTTTGTATATTTCATTACTCTGTATAGATATTGTTATTTTTTATATATTAAACCTTGAGGCTTGTTTTCTTACTGAACTCATTTAGTAGTACTTTTTTTTTTTTTTCTTTTTTGGCCTATGTGTGTGAATTCCCTAGGATTTTCA
This sequence comes from Martes martes, assembly GCF_963455335.1. NCBI lineage: Eukaryota > Metazoa > Chordata > Mammalia > Carnivora > Mustelidae > Martes > Martes martes. The sequence goes on along the minus strand of NC_137888.1, from coordinate 20,381,008 downwards.
TGAGATCATGTCATTTGCAAATATAAGCATATGTCAAAGATACTGTGGGTTCCATTCAGACTACTTCAATAAAATTAATATCATATTAAAGTGAGTCAAATGATTTTTTTGGCTTCCCAGTGCCTATAAAAATTATGTTTACACAATAATATGGTCTCTTAATACAACAGCAGCATGTCCAAAAAATGTACATATGTTACTTTTAAAACATTTTATTGTTTGAAAATGCTAACCATCATCTGAGATTTCAGTGAGTCATGATCTTTTTGCTGGTGGAGGGTCTTGTCTTGTCAATGGCTGCTGACCACAGTGGTGTGGGCTGAAGTTTGGGGCAGCTGTGTCAATTTCGTAAAGCATGCTAACAATGACATTTGCCGTATTGACAAAGTGGCTTCAACCTAAAATCACCAGACACCTTAGTCCCTAACAAGAGAGCCAGACTCTGCTTTGAAGCTTTGAAGCCAGACATTGACTTCTTGTCTCTAGCTATGGAAGTCCTAGACAGCATCTCCTTCCAATAGGAGGCTGTTTCATCTACACAATCTGAGGTTCAGTGTATCCACCTTTGTTAATTATCTGAGCTAGATCTTCTGGATGACTTGCTGCAGCTTCTACATCGGCCCTTGTTGACTTACCTGGCACTTTGATGTTACAGAGATGTTTTGTTTTTTTTTTCCCTTAAACCTCATGAACCAACGTCTGCTAGCTTCCAGCTTTTCTTTTGTGGCCTCCTCCCCTCTTTCAGCCCTCATAGAATTAAAGAGAGGAAGGGCCTCACTCTGGATTAGGCTTTGGTTTAAGGAAGCAAACGATGGCTGTTTTAATCTTCTAGCCAGACCACTAGAAATTTTTCCATATCAGCAAAAAGGCTGTTTCACTTTCTTATCAACCATGTGTTTACTGGTTTACAGGACTAGCACTTTAATTTCTCTCAAGAACTTTTCCTTTGCCTCCCACTACTTGCCTACCTGGTACAAGAGGCCTAGTTTTGGCCTAGTTTGTCTTTTGACAGCCCTCCCCGCTAAGCTTAATCATTTCTAGCTTTACATTTAAGGTGAGAGATGCACAACTCTTCCTTTTACTTGAACACTTTGAGGCCATTGTGGTGTTAGTAATTGCCTTAATTTCAATATCGTTGTGTCTCAAGGAATAGGGGAGTCCTAAGAAGAGGGAGAGAGAAAGGGGAGTAGTCGGTTGGTGAAACAGTCAGACACACACATCTGCTGATTAAGCTCACTCTGATATGCATGCTGTTTGTGGTGCCTGGAAGCCATTACAATCGTTAACATTAAAGATCACTGATCACATATCACCGTAACAAATAAAACAATAATGAAGAAGTTTGAAATACTGTGCATTGACAGAAATGTGACACAGAGACATGAAGTGAGCAAATGCAGTTGGAAAAATGGTGCTGAAAGACTTGTCCAATTCATGGTCGCCACAGGCCTTTAATTTGTATAAACAAAACAAAACAAAACCAAACAAACAAACAAACAAACAAAAAAAAAACAACAAAAAAAGCACTTCATGTGCGAAAGCTCAGTAAAGTGAGGTGCAATAAAGCCAGGTATGCCTGTAGAGTTTTCCTCCTTCCTTTCCATACTTGATGTGCTTTATTTCGTTTTCTTACTTAAATACCTTGACTAACATCTTCAGTAAAATGTTGAATAGAAGTGGCAAGAGAGAATATCACCATATTGTTCCTAAATCTATGGGCAATGAATTCTGCCTTTCACCATTAAGTATGATGTTCTCTCTTTTTCAGTAAATGCTTCTTATTGTGGTTCTATTTTGCACCTTCCTCAGATGGGACTCATCCCACGTGGTTGCTGAGAGCTCCTGCCTGTGCTGCTATTACAAGAGACCTTTCTGTATCTGGTTTGTATCCCCTCTCCTTCCTGTTCACATCCACAATCTCCCTCTGATCCACAGTCATCCCTTTCTCAGAGCTGAATTTCATCGACTTTCTGCCACCATTCTCAGATGGAAGTAAGCATAGATGGTGATGGTGAGATGTCACATCACTCTTCTATAAGGACAAATTTTAAGAAAGGATGAAGTAAAATTTTTCATGTAATAGTCTTCTCTTTTTCTCTCATGCCTACACCCATGATGCTGCCATTTCTACTTTAACATGCTCCCTGGAGATGCCTTTGATGCTCTTTACCAAGGACGGCTGTATCCACTACTAAGTGCCAAAAGCCTGACACAAGGTATTACTTGAACGTCAGATATTTCAAGAGATATTCCTTTAAGCCTCTCTACAACATTCTGCCCACCATGTAAAGAGAGGGCCCAGGGCAACATACACTCTCTAGCTGACTTCCATTCTTCCAGGTTAAATAGCTCTGTTTTATTTTGGAGATGAGAGTAGGAGTAGATAAAAACAAGCACCCAAGGTTCTTCCTGCTTGAATATAAATATTCATACTTCAATGTTTCCTAGATCTTTTCTCCGGTATCACTTTAATACCCTCCTCTGAGAAAAATCCCTGCCTCAAGACAGAATACAAGAAGATTATAGAGAAATAAAATACATCAATTAATAGCTTTTCTTCACAGGTGCACCCGTGCACACATACATACACACGTACACACACACTTCAAAATTCAGAATCTGTTGAATGTAGTTGAAACTTTAATTGTAGTTGAACTCATAAGTTTCCACGACCCATGAAGGCAGAAGGTTGTACTGTGCATAATGGGTGAAATAACAATTCTAATGAAAATTACCTTAAAAGGGGGTAATTTTATCTAATAAAATTTATTGTGGAAGAAAAAAATATCAGCATTAGAATTGTCATTTTTATGGTGCCTTGTCAGGAGCCATCAAGCCAATGCTTTAATTAAATTACTGATTAAAGCAAATGTCTTTTAGAAATATAAATTCCTGAGCACCTGGGTGGCTCAGTCAGATAAGCAGCCAGCTCTTGATTTCAGCTCAGGTCATGATCTCAGGGTCCTGGAATCAAGCCCTACATCTGGCTCTGTGCTCAGTGGGGAATCTGCTTGAGGTTTTCTCCCTCCCTCTGCCCCTACCACCTCTCATGCTTTCTCTCTCTCTCTCTTTGTCTCTCTCTCTCAAATAAATAAATATTTTAAAAGAAAGAAATATGTCTCTAGTGGAATACAATCTGTACATTTAAAAGTGAGTAAATATATCCTATTGATTAGGATTATGTTTTACAGTGGAAGTATATTATTTTTTCAAAGTAAGGAATTCTCAATCTGGAGATGGAGAAAGAGTTAATAGATAAACTCTAAAATAGTCAATTTTTTATTAAAAAATCTAAAATAGTCAATTTTTTGATTAAAAAAAATCTAAGCTATTTTTCAATTCTTCTAACTTAATTAGTTAGTTCCAGAGTTGTAATCAAATGTGTTATGGTTTGCCTACAAAATCTATCCTACAAAATATGTTCCTGATAGCTAGCTCCACAATGCCTTTTTTTTTTTTTTTAATGAACTGTATTATTCATTAGTCTTGTTGTCAGTACCCTAAATTGTGACAATTACAAGGTGACTGTTCAATGCATATTTATTGAGGGCAAAAATCAGTGAGACTTGGTATTGTCTCAACTTATAGATATCTTGCTTGTCATATTATCATGGGAACTATTTGGTAAATCTTTTTGTGATTCTGCTTTTTAAAACTCTCAACCTGATGATGAGTGATGTTGAACATCTTTTCATGTGTCTGTTAGCCATCTGGATGTCTTCTTTAGAAAAGTGTCTATTCATGCCTTCTGTCCATTTCCTAATTGGATTATTTGTTTTTTGGGTGCTGAACATGCAATGTTCTTATTTATTTATTTGTTTGTTTGTTTATTTATTTTTTATTGAGAGAGATAATGTGTATATGTGAGCAGGGGGGAGGGGTAGAGGGAGAGGGAGACAGAGAATTTTAAGCAGGCTCCAGGCCAGCACAGAGCCCAACATGGGGCTCCACCTTGAAACCCTGAGATCATGACCTGAGCTGAAATCAAAGATCAGATGCTTAACCATCTGAGCTACCCAGGTGTCCCAATAAGTTCTATAGGATTTTGGATACTACCCTTAATTAGATATGTCACTTGCAAATATTTTCTCCCATTCCATGGACTGTCTTTTAGTTTTGTTGATTTTTTTTTTTTTTCCTTTACTGGGCAGAAACTTTTTGTTTTGACAGAATCCTAGTAGTTCAATTTTACTTTTGTTTCCCTTGCCTGTGGTATTGTGTCTAGTAAGAAGTGCTATGGCTGAGGTCAAGAGGTTTTTGCCTATGTCTTTATCTAGGATTTTGATGGTTCCTGTCTCATATTTAGGATTTTTCCTTCATTTTAAATTTATTATTTTTTTGTTTGTTTATGGTATGTGAAAGTAGTCCAGTTTCATTCTTCTGCATGTGGCTGTCCAGTTGTCCCAACACCATTTTTTGAAGAGTCTGTCTTTTTTCCATTGGATATTCTTTCCTGTTTGACAAAGATTAATTGACCATAGAGTTGAGTGTCCATTTCTAGGTTCTCTATTCTGTTCCATTGATCTAAGTATCTGTTTTGTGTCAGTACCATATTGTCTTGATGACTACAGCTTTATAATATAGCTTGAAATTCAGAATTGTGATGTCTCTAGTTTTTTTGTTTGTTTGTTTGTTTATCTATTTGTTTTTCTTTTTCTTTTTCAGGATTGTTTTGGCTATTAGGAGTCTTTTGTGGTTCCATACAAATTTTAGGATTATTTGTTTCAGCTCTGTGATAAATGCTGGTGTATTTTGATAGGGATTGCGTTAAATGTGTAGATTGTTTTGAGTAGTATATACGTTTTAACAATGTTTGTTCTTCCAATCCATGAACATGGAATGTTTTTCCATTTCTATGTGCCCCTTCAATTTCTTTCACAATTGTTTTATAGTTTTCAGAGTACAAATTTTTTACCTTGTTAGTCAAATTTGTTCGTGGGTATCTTATCATCAGAGAAATACAAATCAAAACCATGATGAGATACCACCTCACACCTCTCTGAATGACTAAAATTAACCACACAAGAAACAACAGGTGTTGGTGAGGATGCAGAGAAAATGGGACCCTCTTAAACTCACTGTTGGTGGGAATGCAAACTGGTGCAATCATTCTGAAAAACAGTATGGAGGTTCCTCAAAACATAAAAAATTGAACTACCTTACGATCTAGATCTAGCAATTGCAGTAGTAGGCACTTACTCAAAGAATACAAAAATATAGATTTGAGGGGTACCTGCACCCTAATGTTTATAGCAACATTATCAACAATAGCCAGACCATGGAGAGACCGACAAATGTCCATCAACTGATGAATGGATAATGAAGATATGTATGTAAGCTTTCATGTCTTCCCAGTGGCTCTTAATTAGTTTTGGTTGTAGGATGTTTGTCTGTTTCTTATATAAAACTCACTTACTGGAAAGCTTTTTAAATTTTTTATTATGTTCAATTAAACATATACTACATCATTTGTTTGTTTGTTTTTTTAATATTTAACTCTATTTTGTTTTTGTTTATTATGTTCAATTAGCCAACATATAATAAATTATTAGCTTTTGATGTAGTATTCAAAAATTCATTACTTGCGTGTAACACCCAGTGCTCATCATTCTTAAGTACTTTTAAGAATAATGTTTTTGAGGTATAACTGATATACATTGTACTCATTTCAAGTGTACAACATAATGATATGATATCTGTGTACATCGCAAAAATAATCACCACAATAAGTCTTATTTGCATCTGTCACCATACACAGTTACAAATGTTTTCCTTGTGATGAAAACTTTTAGAATCTACTGTCTAGCAACTTTCTACTAACTTCTATACAGTTATTAATTATAATCACTGTAAGGGGCATCATATCCTTTTATAACTGGTAGCTTGTACTCTTTGTTGAAGCTCTCGCTGTATTCTTCTTCTGTTCTTCTCCCAAGTTTGGTAAGCATATTTATTTCCATTACTTTGAACTATCAGGTAATTTACTTATTTCCATTTCGTGAAGGTTTTTCCTAAGGTTTTAATTTTTTTTTCCTTCTGATTAGAACATACTTCATTTCTTAAAACAAACAAATAAACAAAAAACATACTTTGCTTCTTTATTTTGCTCAACTCTGTGTTTGTTTCTACATGTTAAAGTGAAACAGCCTCCTCACTCAGTCTTGAAATGGTGGCCTTTTGTAGAAGATAAAATTTATACTTCAATCCTGTCTTAGCTCTTGGTTGTCTCTCAAACTGTTTTAATTATCCAAGCAGCTTATTTTATTTTTAGAACTCCCCATAGTTGAGGGTATGTCAAAACCAATTAATGTCCCAAATGGGAGTCTAACACCTAAATCAGACTGATCGAAAACTGGACTCTCAGACAGCAATTTTTAAAGAATATAAATATATATAGTCCTGTGGGATCACAAGCTTAAGCTCTACTGGCCACCAGAGCCAGGGTGATCTGGAAATGTCTCCTGGGTTGTAGTGGGGTGGGGGGGGAAAGAGACTCCAGATGAATACATAACCTCCTCTCTGGTAGATAACAATGAACTGTATCAAAGGAAGGACAGTGACAAGATGTTATCCTGAGCCTCTGTTCTGTGAGATGTTCATAGTCTCTAGGTACAAACATGAAGGCTGCCTTTAAGTCTGAAGCTCCTTGTCAAAAAAAAATAGACTTATTTCACAGGGAAGGTTAGGGGTGTGTTTCAGGGGGTACTATGCAGTGCCCTAGGGATTGTGGCCTGCCAAGAACTGTCTCTCTGATTGTTACAGAACCAGTAGGACCAAGGAATGCAAGCCCTCCACTCCATGAGGGGCAGGTGATCAAAGGGTAGCAGCTAGAGTAGCAGCTGCAAAAGTCAGGGCATCAGACATAAAAACTGGGACAGCAGACACATGTAAGAGCTCCCCTCTGAGATATACTGGAGTTCTGGAGCACGGCAGAGGGAGTCTTGAAGCATTCTTAGAGATAATTTGGATTCTTTCCACTTTTTTACCATTGCATTAATAGCCTAAATGAATAGAAATATAGGGAAGTCAAGAAAGCAAGAGAGTAAGAGGGAGTGACAGGAGGGAAAGAGGAAAGGAGGGAAAGAGGAAGGAAGAGTAGGAGGGAAGGAAAACAAGTGCGCTATGGTTTCAAGTTTTGTGAAATGAATGAAGCTCAAGCAGAAGCAACAAAGTTTCAGCTAACTGAGGTGAAAATAAGGCAGCAAGCTAACTAGTTGAAAGGGTCTTTCTTTCTTTCTTTCTTTCTGTCTTTCTTTCTTTCACTATTTTCTTGTATCTGTGGTGTGTGTGTGTGTGTGTGTGTGTTTGTGTGTGTCTTTAAATCATTCCTAGGATGTAACACAACATTATTCACTGAGTGAAGGATTCCCAAGAAAGATAAAGCCAATGATGAACAAAATCTGGTTGAAATTCTAATGAAGATGAATAACTATCCTTCCTTCAAAGTAAAATAGACATGTTTCCAAAGAATATACATAAATATAATAATATTACCTTTGTATCAACAAATCATTTTCCAAACTGTGTTTTCCCCTATCATATAGTAACTGAGCAATACAGACATAATCACAGATTTATTTGAGAAGAGGTAGAAAGTAAAATGAGAAAGTTCGTGAAAACAAGAAAAGTAAACCCTGATGATTATTTTGTGTTTTCTCATATCTAGCCTAATCAGATCTAATGTTCATTTTCTGTGCTATGGTTTGATTATACAGCAATGCTATGCAAAAAAATGATTTTATGTATATTCATGAACAGATATCAGAGTTCTTTGCATTTTAAGTTTTATAAATGTGATTCAGAAAACATATATTGTTTACTAAAATAAGCATGATCTAGAGTAAAGCTTTTCATTTGAAAGAAATAATTGCAAACTTTATTTTTTATAGTAAGTGATTTCTGTTTTAAAAACATCATCACAGAATAAGCTCTAGAAAAAGTCATGATTTCATCCTATAAGAAAAGATTTACTATGTCATTTTTAGTAATAATAAAATATGAAACTTTAAATCCAAGAAATCAATCATTACTGGTGAAGGCATTACCCTTCATATAAAATACTCTTCTGTGTTTTGCTCCAGTGAAATGTGTATTTTTCTATTTCTGGCTTAAATCAGAAGTAATTTAATTAAGTACTGAAAAAAAATTGAGAAATATAAATATAGACAGAGTAATCATAAAATAGGGGAAAAGACCAGAAATAATTAAAGGGATTTCTGACTATTTCCTCATTTAAATGGTAAGAATAATTTTATCAATGGAATTCAAAGTCTTGACCCATAAACTTCATAATCTATTTCTCACCTTCATAGAAGATATTAGACTAAGAGCAAAGGACCAGAAGATATCTTTGTTATGATCAAACTTCAGCTATTACAGCGAATATTTTTTCCTTACCTAGGAGCTTTGGACAAAGTAGATGGGTAGAGGTTATCTTTATAGAAACCACAGAGTACCTCAGTATACTCAGTGCTCACAAATTCCATTTTTATGCTCCTTTAAAACATCCAGTAAAACTATGCACTCTGAAGGAGAGTTTAAATAATAAGTTAGTTATCTAAGTAAAATAGGAAATTTGAACTCTCTGAAATTTAAGAAATGTCTGAAAAATTTCTTATGAATTATAACATTTGCCATATACCTGCAATTGCTGTGCTGATCCATGTAGGAAGATGTTGATTTTTAACATTTGTGAAGCTCCTTACATATATGCAAAGGGATTGTGGGTAGAAAATGAAGAACTACTTCTACAATGCAGAGTGATCATCCCTGAAGGTGGTTTCACAGAAATAGTGTTCACTGGGATTTTCTCAGCAATGATCAAGTCCAAAATATGTGGAGGAATATACAGTCATACTTCAAAAATGACCATTCATCTGTTCCATTTATCATTGATACTTATCCTACATTTTTAGCTATTTCACTGTTGAATTTAGGGTTATCTGGGTTGTGTGATGAATGTGGTTAGTATAGGCTGAGGATTTTGTAAACTGTAAGATTATTTTGGTAAAAAGCCTTATGACTATATAGTTCTATAATTATTGTTATCTTACTATTTAAAATATTAAATGACAAATCACTCTGTTCATTCAAGTCCTTTTGAGTGACTATGTGGAGGGGACCAAATTGGGTGTCCATCATTCTTACTTTCAATTTAGCAAAGAGCAGTGACTCTCACTAACTACCTGTCAACCCTAAGAACAATAAAATGATTTTATAGTTGGACTAGAAGCATTTTTTTAGAGAAAAGGAGAAAAACTCTACACATTAGATTTTCTTTAATCTTTCCAGGATATGAGTTAACTTATATTGTTCACATTTTCAATGTGCAGTGGAATAGTGAGAAACAAATAAATACAGGCAGGGCCCCAACAGCATCTGCAATGGAGAATGTCACCCTTCTCCCTCATTCCACAAATTCTCCTGTATCTGCTGACCTCCATTGGGAATATACCTGGTGATATAATGGGAAAATTTTAATAACAAATAAAGAAACACTCTACATGAATAGAGTTTCTACTCCATTTTCTGATCACATAAAATATAATATGTAAAGTTGATCTGGAGGAGTATCAAATAAAATGCTATTTGATGACTAGCAAGAGGGAAAATGACTTTTATAATATAATTAAACAACAAAAAATTCTAACCACATTACATATGTGTATATATACACATAAATATATGGATACACACATACACACATAAATATTCATTCACTACCAAACAGTGTTAAACTTGTAGAAATGTAATTCAATATAATATAAAACTGGGAAAAAATAGTTGACTATTATAAGAAGACTGAGGATTGTAGAAAAGAACTCCATCCTAGATGATTTGGAAAAACAGTATCATGAAAACAGTTTCGTTGTCTGCAAAATTGTGTTTGGGCTAATTTCTATTGTATTTTCCCCAGAAATATTTGCTGTGATTGTGTAGGAGATTCTCTATGTCCAAATATCCAAGTAATGCTTGACTAAGATATCTTTAACTCCTCCTGTGTTCAGGTGTAAGCAAATATAGTCTATATTTGACCAAAAGAATTGTTCAGTAGCATAAGGTTCTCAGGCTCTGGGTTTGCTTTACAAATATGGCCCCAAAACATTACCTGTTATTCATGATAATTTACTTGTGTTAGTTTGGAAAATTAATGGGATAATAAGAGAAATAAATGGCAGCATTCCTGCTCTCTTATAAAATGTGTCCATTCAGACAAGAACACAGTGGCCTTAACCTGTAAACTTCAATTATCACTACACCAACATTGAGCCCACCTCCAGGGAGACAAACTGTTTTAAGCTGTGACACACACCCCTCTTTTGGCAATCAGTCTTGGCTGACATAATGAGACACAGTGAATCCCTGAACACGTGGAACCACAGTAGTTAACTTGCTCAACCATGCCTGTAACAATTCAATTAGCAAATCCCTGTGGACATTCTGTACTTCAGCAAAATTATCTAGGCATAGTTTTACTAGACTTGTTTTCTAATCACGTTGCCAAATCTAACTGTTTGTACAAGAGAATGTTATTGCCCTTGCCAAGAGGAAGGGTCAGCTTTATTAATGATCCCATATGTCTACATTCTTAAATTGTCATTTCATGTATGTGATAGTGATTATGGTTATGCGGAAACATTAAATCTAGAGGGTAAGAGTCATAAGTCATATTCTTTTTGTTTACTCATTTCTTTTGGCAGGAAATCTAAACAAATCTAGGTCAGAAATAAACAAGATTTAAGGTTAAAAAATCAGAGTTCCTGGGGGGGTTAATATAAATGTAAGTATTTATGCAAGGTCAGATGTTAGTGAATAAATGAGCTAGAGCCTATGAAACCCAATACACATAAATGGAGCGTTAGTTACAAAATAACCCAGACCTCAAAAATACACTTCGAAGCTTTTCAAATTATATATAAACAAAAGCAAGTTTTCTGTGGCCCTTCCTACTTGTGGATTAAACCTTATAAAAAATTAAAATAACTCTGCTTAATTGTCATTAAGAAACAAGTAAAATATTGATTTAAAATTGTCAAATACTACACGAGTTTTCATTTCTATGAATTAAAATTTAATTTGTATTGTTATTATAAGAAAATAAATAACAACTCCAGGGACTATTAATGAAACACACATTATCTGTTAGCACAAGAAAACATATGAATTCCAAGCAAAATTGATCCATTTCACATGTTTTCTTCATTGAATAGAAAGGGTGCCTAAATTTCTATTATAAGCTTATTACCTCATGGCCTATCCAGCTATTTTTTGCAAATAAAGTTATATATTTTCCCAGGTCACCCATTTATGTCTTTACGTACAAAACATGTTGAGAAATTGGAGAAATTTCTTTGTTATCAGAATGGACTTTAATAAAGTAGCATCATTTCTGTTTTTCTGGGTAACTATTCTAAGATCTTAATTGTTATTTTTTATATTTGTACCTTTAAAATGAAAATGTATTGTCTTACAAAGTCTACTAATAGATACAAAGAACTAGATTTTTTCAACAATCCTTGATTCACAAATTTATTTGAAACAGAAACCATAAATTCCTAACTTTTTAGTGAACAGATCCCACCATCACTTATACCTCCATGTTAAGAAATGAAGAATATTAAGATTTATATCATGTGATTAAATTACTTTAAAGAGGGAATCACTTTAAGTTCTATTTTTTTCTCACCAAATATACCAGTGTTCATGTATCTCTCCTTTGTGTTATGTACTTTTCTTTCCTAGCAGTCAAAGATACTAATGTCCAATTACTTTCATTAGCAAGGGCATGTCTACCTTTTCCAAACTCTCAGAGCACTCCAAAAGATATTCTTCACTTTTAATTTTTCTCCCACATAGTAGGCTTTGTTCAACATCCTCTAAAATCCAGGTCAATCTTGTGTATGTGTATGTGTCTATGTGTGTGTGTTGAAAGACAGAGACAGAGAGGCAGAGACAGAGAAATCTCTAAATATTCTATCTGCAAAGATTTCTTTTGCAACCTTGACAATTGCTCTGCACTGCTTATTAACTTTGGCAGTATATAAAATTTCAGTCTGGTTCTTTCTGACAATTGACCTTGTCTAATGGTGATTCTATTTTTCCCTTATTCTTTCTCCATTGTCTTTGTAAGGAAGAGCTTCCTATTCTTTCCCACTTATGCATTGATTCCTAAATAAAATGACTGACCACTATTTTGATATTTGACTCTTGACTTCTTTTTAGACCACATTCTCTCTTCCCTTTTGGCTCCCCATGTGGACAGGTAGATAAGATGGTCAATGAGTTTGCTCTGGTGAGAAATTTAAATCTTGTTTGTAGGACCTTTTACCCCATCTAATCCTTAGCTATTATAAAGGCCAAAACCCACCAACTCTGCTATTAATCAAGCCAATCTGGACTTGCTTGCATTCATCTAGCTGTCCTCGGGAGTCTCTTGTATTCTCTTCCTGGGTATCACCAGCTGCACATCTAAACCAGATTCTCAGTGGGGATCTTGCCTGCTTTTTCAGGGCTAGCATATACTCCCTATATATACTTATGTAAGTTAGGGCTCATGAATATTTATTTTACTTTACGGGTTAAAATCAAATACTATTTCTATTGCATATGCTACTCAAATGTTCTCAGTTTTGACTAGTGGGAGCTCTTTCAGGTTGCCCTTTTTGTTCCTTTGATGTACCCCCATTTTTTGGATCACTTTCTTGATTCCTGAGATCACAGGATGCTCAAGGTTCATCTTGTATTTTCCCTGCCTCAGTCTTGGAATAAGCTCCTTTTTAAGAAACGTTAGTTCCTTTTATTGGAGAAAGATATTTAGAAATTAAGATCTGGATGTTACATTGGCCCTGTAGTGGACAGTCTCATTTGAATATTCTATGACAATATTCTACGACAACACCTTAATGGATATGTAGAGTTTTCACTGATAAATCTTAGCCAATATAGACCTATTCATCTGCCCTTGAATGTTGCAACTTAAGTAACATTTACTTTATTTTTTTTTAAGATTTTGTTTATTTATTTGACAGAGAGAGACAATGATAGAGGGAATACAAACAGGGAGAGCAGGAGAAGGAGAAGCAGGCTCCCTGCTGAGCAGGAAGCCCCATGCGGGGCTGGATCTCAGGACACTGGGACCTGAGACTAAGGCAGCCCCTTAATGTTTGTGAGACCATATTGGTTGGTGGGAGGAGGAGGAGGGAATAGGGTAAGGATAAGCAAAAAAACACCACACAGCTTCCTAAAATTTGGAGTATGGCTTTTGCTTATTTGATTATTTGATTGACTCCTATAGACCTGGGTTCTTCTTCCAGAGTTCTTACACAGTTATTTTAGCCAATCTCTAGTTACTTTTATTATGTTTTCATGGGAGAATCTGGGCCAGCAACTTCCTAGCCTGGAATCTTAGTAATGCCCTTTGTCGAGAATTTTTATGTTTATGTTTACGAGAGACATGTATGTGAGAAAAATATGATCTGCAGTTTTGTTTTCTTGTAATGTCTATATCTAATTTTGGTATTGAAGTAATGCTTGGCTCATAGAATAAGTTAAAAAGTACTTCTTTTTTTAAGATTTTTTATTTTATTTATTTGACAGAGATCACAAGTAGGCAGAGAAGCAGGCAAAGATAAAGGGGAAAACAGGCTCCCTGCTGAGCAGAGAGCCCCACGTGGGGCTTGATCCCAGGACCCTGAGATCATGACCCGAGCTGAAGGCAGAGGCTTAATCCACTGAGCCACCCAGGTACCCCTAGAAAGTACTTCTCATGCTTCTTTTTATTTCTGGAAGAAAATGTGGAGAATTAGAATTATTTTTCTGAAATGTTTGGTAGACTTTAATAGTTAGACAACCTGAGAAAGGAGCTTTTTCTTTTTGTAGGATTATTAATTATTTATTTGATATATTTAATAATAGATGACTCCTCAAGTTATATATTTCTCCCTTTTATTTTGCTTTCCAAGGAATTTGCCCATTTCATCTAATTTATCAAATTTGTAGGGATAGAATTAATAGTAATATCTAATTATTAATTTTTAATGTCCATGAGATTAACAGTGATGACCCCTCTTACTTTTGACTTTGGAAATTTATGTCTTCTTTTCTTATTTTTTGTTTAGCATTACTAGAGTATCAGTTTCATAGATATTTTTAATGAACCACTTTTTGGTTTAGTTGATTCTCTATGTTTTCCTGTCTTCAATATGATTGATTTCTTCACTATATATTTTTTAATTAAGTTCCCTTCCTATACTTATTTTACATTAAATTGTTCTTCTCCTCTTATGGTGAAGCATAGTTTATTGATTTTTAGAGGTTTTTTTTCCTACTATTGATTCAATGCTAAAGATATATTTCTAAGCATTGCTTTTACTGCATTCTATAAATTTTAGTAATTGTATTTTTATTTCTAATTAGTGCAATAATTTTTTGATCTCATGAGACTTCCTCTCTGATATATACATTATTTATGTAGACATATATTAATTGATTTCTAAGGGTTTGGAGGTGTTCCAGATATGTTTTTATTGTTGATTTCTAGTTCCAATTTGACTATGGTCAGAAAGCATATTTTTAAATAATTTCTAATATTTTATATTTGTTAAGGTTCACTTTATGACATAAGATAGAGTTTATATTGCTGAAAATCTCGTGCACACTTGGAAGTATTTTTTTTCTTACTGTCAGGTGAAGTGATTTGCAAATGTCAATGAAATAACTTTCCTGATACTGTCAGTTTTCCTATAATCTCCTTAAGTTCCATGGTTTAATCAATTGATGAGAGGTTTTGAAGTCTTCAACTATAATTATGGATTTGTCTATTACTCCTTTCAGTTCAGTCAGTTTTTCCTTCATGTATTTTGCAACTGTTGGTTGGTGCTAATATTTAATTTTGTTACATCTTCATGCTGAGTTGATCCCTTTACTACTATGGAATGTCTGTCTTTGCCACTGATAAACTGTTTTTTCATGTTCTTCAGTCTACTTTGCCTGATATTAGAAAACCCACTTCACCTTTCTTTTGATTAGTTTTTTTTTTTTTTCATGACATATTCATTTTCATCCTTTGATCCTTAACCAACATATTTGACATAAATTTTTGGTAGAAACTGTGCATTGATTCATTTTGTGATCTACTCTACTAACGTATTTCTTTTATTTCATGAGTTTGGGCCATTTGAATGGAATTATTGATTTTTTAAAAAACTGATAGTGTTATTTTATCTGTTTGTTCCCTCTCTTAATTGCTTCCCTTTTCTATCTTCCTGTATATATTTAAACTTTGTAGTATACCACTTTTTATCTATAGTGTTTTTGAGTTGTCTCAGTATATTTTTTAATTAGTCGTCTTAAGGAATGTAACATACATAATGAAGATATCAAAGTCTACTATTATCAACATCTTATCTAAGTGGAATATAGATATTACTAGTTAGGTCCATTCAATCCTCAACTCCAATTCTGGGATAATTGTCTTAAATAGTGTCAGGAAAATAATGTCTCTATTATTTTTACAGTTCTGAACAATTTGGATTCTTGAGAAAAAGAAATTTGGATACCAGAGAGTTTTTTTTTTTTTTTTAATTTCTAGAAGTTTTTTTTTTTTTTTCTTTTTAGCATAATAGTATTCATTGTTTTTGCAACACACCCAGTGCTCCATGCAATACATGCCCTCCTTAATACCCACCACCTGGCACCCCCAACCTCCCACCCCCCACCCCTTCAAAACCCTCAGGTTGTTTTTCAGAGTCCATAGTCTCTCATGGTTCACCTCCCCTTCCAATTTCCCTCAACTCCCTTCTCCTCTCCATCTCCCCATGTCCTCCATGTTATTTGTTATACTCCACAAATAAGAGAAACCATATGATAATTGACTCTCGCTGCTTGACTTATTTCACTCAGCATAATCTCTTCCAGTCCTGTCCATGTTGCTACAAAAGTTGGGTATTCATCCTTTCTGATGGAGGCATAATACTCCATAGTGTATATGGACATCTTCCTTATCAATTCGTCTGTCAAAGGGCATCTTGGCTCTTTCCACAGTTTGGCGACCATGGCCATTGTTGCTATAAACATTGGGGTACAGATGGCCCTTCTTTTCACTACATCTATACCTTTGGGGTAAATATCCAGTAGTTTAATTGCAGGGTCATAGGGAAGCTCTATTTTTAATTTCTTAAGGAATCTCCACACTGTTCTCCAAAGTGGCTGCACCAACCTGCATTCCCACCAACAGTGGAAGAGGGTTCCCCTTTCTCCACATCCTCTCCAACACATGTTGTTTCCTGTCTTGCTAATTTTGGCCATTCTATCTGGTGTAAGGTGGTATCTCAATGTCATTTTAGTTTGAATATCCCTAATGGCTAGTGATGATGAACATTTTTCCATGTGTCTGGTAGCCATTTGTATGTCTTCATTGGAGAAGTGTCTGTTCAGATCTTCTGCCCATTTTTTGATATGATTATCTGTTTTGTGTGTGTTGAGTTTGAGGAGTTCTTTATAGATCCTGGATATCAACCTTTTGACTGTACTGTCATTTGCAAATATCTTCTCCCATTCTGTGGGTTGCCTCTTTGTTTTGTTGACCGTTTCCTTTCCTGTGCAGAAGCTTTTGGTCTTGATGACATCCCAAAAATTCACTTTTGCTTTTGTTTCCTTTGCCTTTGGAGATATATCTTGAAAGAAGTTGCTGTGGCTGATATCGAAGAGGTTACTGCCTATGTTCTCCTCTAGGATTCTGATGGATTCCTGTCTCACGTTGAGGTCTTTTATCCATTTCAAGTTTATCTTTGTGTATGGTGTAAGGGAATGGTCGAGTTTCATTCTACTACATATAGCTGCCCAGTTTTCTCAGCACCATTTATTGAAGAGACTGTCTTTTTTCCACTGTATATTTTTTCCTGTTTTGTCAAAGATTATTTGACCGTGGGGTCCATATCTGGGCTCTCTACTCTGTTCCACTGGTCTATGTGTCTGTTTTTATGCCAGTACCATGCTGTCTTGGTGATCACAGCTTTGTAGTAAAGCTTGAAATCAGGTAACATGATGCCGCCGGTTTTATTTTTGTTTTTCAACATTTCCTTAGCAATTCGGGAAATAAAAGGTATCGAAATTGGCAATGAAGAAGTCAAACTCTCTCTCTTCACAGATGACATGATTCTTTATATGGAAAACCCAAAATGGTCCACCCCCAAACTACTAGAACTCATACAGCAATTCAGTAATGTGGTAGGATACAAAGTCGATGTACAGAAATCAGTGGCTTTCTTATACACTAACAATGAAAATACAGAAAGGGAAACTAGAGAATTGATTCCATTTACTATAGCACCAAGAACCATAAGATACCTGGGAATAAACCTAACCAAAGAGGTAAAGGATCTGTACTCGAGGAACTACAGAACACTCATGAAAGAAATTGAAGAAGACACAAAAAGATGGAAGACCATCCCATGCTCTTGGATCGGAAGAATAAACATTGTTAAAATGTCTATACTGCCTAGAGCAATCTATACTTTTAATGCCATTCCGATCAAAATTCCATCAGTATTTTTCAAAGAGCTGGAGCAAATAATCCTAAAATTTGTATGGAATCAGAAGAGAGTTGTCTTTGCTTCAGCTTCATTCGCTTCTCAAATTCCAAGGCAGTTCTAATCTTAATCATCTTCTCTCATTCAAAGGGTAATATATTTATTTACCCTGGAGTCAAATACTTGCCCTCTAGGAAATGAGCCTTTTACTTTATCTTCTCAATTGAATTTGTGCATACTTCAACATGTGATAAAACAGAGATATGAAATCAGTTGGATACATTAGAAATAATCATAAAGGACTGGGGATTAATGGTTTCTTCCCAGGGGGAGTGTCACCTGTATCACTCCTATGAAAATTCACAGATACATAATTTCAGAGTTCTTCTTCTATGGCACCAGTTTGCCACTTGCCACATGAGATTTAATTACCCAATAGTTCCTATCATATTGCCCGAAATGAAGGAAGAATTGGGCAAGGTGAACTACTGAGATTATTATATTAATTATTATATTAAGTAACCATCCCTCTGATCTTTGATCTTTGCTCCAGAAACCACATGATTAAATTTGAGATAATATTTTTTTTTAAAATGAGGAATATTTTTTAAAAATATTAAAACTATTAAATATTAAAAAGTATCTAAAAAATAAGAATATCTTATAAAAATTTAACTCTACAGGCATTGATAACCACATCAGATAATTTTAAAACTCAATTTTTGAAACTGAAGTAGAGAATAATGATGTATTATATTTACCATTTTAAAATATTGCTTTTTTTTTTTTAAATTCCTATGGTTCTAACTTCTTTCCCTTATTATTTCCTTCTATCTGAAGAACTTTTTTTTTGTCATGATGCAACATAACTGCTTGTGACAAATTCTCCTGAGCTCTCCTCCATGGCAGAGTATCTTTATTTCATTTTAATTTTTTTAAAGATTTTTTTTTTTTTTTGAGAGAGAGAGAGAAAGAGGGAGAGAGCATAAGTGGGGAAGGGGGAGAGGCACAGGGAGATGTAGAAGCAGACTCCCTGTTGAGCACAACCCCACATGGGGCTTGATCCTTGAGATCATGTCCTGAGTTGAAGTCAGAGGCTTATCCAACTGAGCTACTCAGGCCCATATATTTTACTTTATTTTTTGAAGGATATTTTTCCTGGATATACAATTCACCATTGGTAATCATCTTTCAGCACTGAAAAGTAATGTACCATTTCCTACTTGACTCCATGGTTGATTTCTAAGGAGAAATCTGTAATTATTCAATTATTTATTCTGCTGTAGGTGGTTATTTCATTTTGCTGTAGCTGCCCTCAAAACATGTTTTTCTTGGGGTGCCTGGGTGGCTCAGTGGCTTAAAGCCTCTGCCTTTAGCCTCAGGTCATGATGTCAGGGTCCTGGGATGGAGCCCCACATCGGGCTCTCTGCTCAGTGGGAAGCCTGCTTCCCCCTCTCTCTCTCTGCCTTCTTCTCTGCCTACTTGTGATCTCTCTCTGTCAAATAAATAAATAAAATCTTAAGAAAAAACACATGTTTTTCTTTAGTTTTCAGAAGCTTGACTATGAATTGTTTGTGCATAGTTTTCTTTCTGTTTCTCTTCTTTAAGATTTGCTTGGGTTCTTGCATATACAAAGTTTATGTCTTTTGCCAAACTGATGAAATGTTCAGCCTTGTATCTTCAAACTTTTTTTTTTTTTCAGCCATTCTTCCTTTCTTTTCTAGAATACTGATGACACAGATGTTAGATCTTTTATTATTGTCCCATTAGTCTCATGGACTCAATTTTAGTTTTGTCTATATTTCCTTTATTGTTTACAATGGGTAATTTTTATTGCTTTATTTCAAGCCAGTGGCTCCTCTATTCTCTCCTTTTTATCATTGAGCCCACTCAGGAAGTATTCTGTTTGTTTATTGAAAATATTAATTCTCAAGTTATGATTTGATTATTTTTTTTATATCTTTGATATTTCTGTTGAGATTTTCATTTTTTTTTTCACTTGTTTTGGAAGCATTTATAAGTGTTTCCTGGAGCATTTTTTTGATAGTTGCTTTGAAACACTTGTTCAATAATTCCAATATATGTGTCAGACCAGTGTTGATAAATCATTTAAATTGAGATTTTCTTATTTCCTTTATGAGAGAAATTTTGGACTATGTCCTAGATATTTTCAGTATTATGTCTTGAGATTCTGGTCCTATTTAAAATTTCTTTTGTTGCAGGAACCAATCTAATTAGGAAGCTATTGATTAAATGTTGATTTAGTTTAAGTCCCTACAGCTCTCCATCCTTCCTGTGAGTGATTCGGGTGACAGAGTTCCACCCATATCTCTTCAGCTCTGGCTTGGGATTGGGAGGGCAACACCTAGTTATTATATCATGAGGAAGGGAGGCAAGGTTTTTCCAACTGAGTTAGCTTGGATACAGTGTCTGCTTCATTACTGCAGAGGGTTAATAGCCAGAAATTCTTGGATTGTAAGTTCACAGAAAAAGTAATTCCCATAGTTTTCTTCAATATTTTCTGCCACACTCCTTCTCTTCTCATGTATTCAGATTCTCTGCACATGTATATTAGCCAACCTGATATTTCCCTCTGGTCTTCAAAACTCTGTTTATTTCTTATCAATTGTTGTTCTCTTTATCCTGAAATTGAACAATATTTATTACATTTTCAATAAATTTGCCTTCTGATTTTCTAATGTTCTTAGTGATATGTTGACATTTGGGGAATATATTTATGAAAACATCAAATGTAGAGTTTAATTTAAAATTATTCATGCTTTTGAGATGGTTTTCCATAGAAAGGCTCTTCACAATGGGTGTATGTCCATCCTTAGACAATTTTTTGACTTTTATTTTAAGCATTTCCTAACCCATCATATCTCATACTGCATTTAATAATGAGAAAGACTGAAAATACATGGTTAAATTAATGGGTAATTGAATGAAGATGCTTCAATTTGAGTAAGGTTAAAGGTAAATTGTCTTTATTTTAGTGATATGATTTCTCCATCTTATATTCTGATTCAAGGAGTGAATGGTGGGAATACACCAAATAATTAAGATTCCAAATTTAAATCATTTCAGTCAGGCTTAATCTAGGTTCTGCTTTTAAATGCGAAGTCTAAAATTGCCTTCTAATTTTGAAGTATGAAATCCCTCTTTTGGTTTATCTAGCTAGTCTCAAGAATCTTAGTAGATGCAGGAGAAAGTCAGATTTTGTAGCCTGAAACTAGAGTTCATGATGCAAATCTGTATCTATTTCATGTTCTACCAGGCAATCAAACATCAACTAGTAAAAGAGACCAAATTATATATGTCACTTTCCCCCTATTTCCTCTAATGAAAAGGAAAGGTGATGTGCCTGATGGCTGCCATGAATCACAGGTTAAATGATATAACCACATAAATAGGAATAATTATTTAAGATTTGTAGGTTATATACTAGTTTTCTTTTTTGGTGAGATAGCAATGGGAGTGTGAGCCCTTGTGTACAGAGGTGTCACATCAACTGCCATAAGGCATCATCTGTTGACCATGCAAGACAAATATAACAAGCTAAATCCTTACATACATAATAAAATTAATTATTTAATTTTGTATGTAAAAAATGAAGGAAGTGCAATTTTTAAAATGCAAGCAGTCAAATCTTTATGCAAATTTAAGTAAACGTTTATCTCATTCTGAGTTATAAAAAGATGTTCTGATGTTAGGAATTCTAACAATATCACAAAATTCTAAGAAATTAGACAGTAAAATAACATTATTACATATTTCTTTAGTGTAATACCTGCATTTTTAGCCATAGAGAAATTTTAAAAACCAGAACAGGGTCGAAATCACATCAGTAGCTTGAGGAAGAATTAAGATGGACACCCTAACTAGTCAACATGTTTCTAAGTATCCCATGAGCTTTATTGACTTATTGGTACAAATTAGCAGTTGGAAGAGCAGCTATTTTAGTTGCCATGTTTCCCAGTCTGAAATTACCTTGCAAGACAGGAGCAATATTATAGAGAAAGTTGCAGAAAATCTTAAGTGGACATATTGACTGAATTGTATCCAGGCACCTTTATGACAGCTCTACTTCTACAGTATTAACTACCTATCCATTGTAATTAAATTGCAATGAAGCATATGTGTGTTGTAAAAAATCAATGTTATTAAGTATTTAATGAGTAGCAGAGAGGCAAATTATATGAAATGAATAAGTTGCATAGGTTTATTATCAAGAAATTCTCATAAATAACTGAAATTTTATTATTAACAAAATTTGATCTTTATGTACAGAATAAAACATTGACTATCATAGAACACGACAAATACCAACCTGATAGAAAATGAGCAACCTAAATTTTAGGAGACAAACTAAATTTCCAGTAACCAGTTTCCAGCAAAGTGAAGGGAATGCTTCATTTTGTTCCTTTTTTTTCTTGTCGTTTGTTTTGTTTCTGTTGTTCTGAGTTTATTTTTAAAATGTCATAGGTGCAGGGGGCTCCTGGGTGGCTCAGTGGGCTAAAGCTCTGCCTTTGGTTCAGGTCATGATCTCAGGGTCCTGGGGTTGAGCCCTGCATCAGGCTCTCTGCTCAACAGGGAGCCTGATTCCCCCTTTCTCTCTGCCTGCCCCTCTGCTACTTGTGATCTCTCTCTCTCTGTCAAATAAATAAATAAAATCTTAAAAATATGAAATAAAATAAAATATCATAGGTGCAAAATCAGTATTCTGTAAAGCAACAAATTTCATGTAATTGTTCCCACAATATTTATTCTCATATCTTTTGTACCTGAACTTGTTTTGGGCATATATGTATGTGTATTTCTGTGCGTATAGATGTGAATGGACATATCTTGTTTCATTGCACTTCTCTTTATCACTCTTCACAAATTTTGTCTTTATTACAAATTGAAGTTTTGTGGAAATCCTGTCTAAGCTAGTCTGTCAATGATAATTTTCTAACATCGTTTGCTCACTTTATGTCTCTGTGTCACATTTTGGTAATTCTGTTTTTTAACCTTTCTCATTATTATTATATTTGTTATGGTGATCTGCGAGGTCACTCTTGTAATTGTTTTTGGGGGGTCCACAAACTTTACTTATGTAAGACAGCAAACTTAATCAATATATTTGTATGTTCTGGCTGCTTCACCAAGTAGCTGTCCTCCCATCTCTCCCCTCTTTTCAGACCTCCCTATTCCCTGAGATGTGACAACATTGAAATTAAGCCAATTAAGTGACCTCACAATGAAAGAAGAGTCACGCATCTCTCACTTTTAATCAAATTTAGATGTGATTATGCTTAGTCAGGAAGACATGTCAAATGTCAAGGTAGGCAGAAAGCTAGGCCTCTTGCACCAAATAGTTAGCTGTGCTGTGAATGCAAAGGAAAAGTTCTTGAAGGAAATGAAAAACATTACTTCGGTGAACACATGTTACTTTGCTGATATGGAGAAAGTTCTAGTGGTCTGGATGGAAGATTGAACAAACCATCCACAACGTTCCTTTAAGCTGAAACCTAATACAGAGCAAGGCCCTACCTCTGAGAGTGAGAAGGCTACAAAAGAAAAGTTGGAATCTAGCAGAGGTTGATTCATGATGTTTAATGAAAGAAGCCATCTCCATAACAAAAATGCAAGGTGAATGAGCATGTGCTGATGTAGAAGCTGCAGCAAGTTACAGAGAACATCTAGCGAGGGGAATTAGTGAAAGTGGCTACACTAAACAACAGATTTTTTGTATAGATGAAACAGCCTTCTTTTGAATGAAGATCTAGGACTTTTATAGCTAAGAGGGAGAAGTCAATGCTTGGCTTCAAAGAGTCAAAGGAGGAACTGGCTCTTTTATTAGGGGTTAATGTGACTGATGACTTTAAGTTAGAGCCAGTGCTCATTTGCCATTCTAGAAATCCTGGGCCCTCAATAATTAATCAAAATATACTCTACTTGTGCTCTGGAAATGGAATACCAAAGCCTGGATGACAACACATCTGTTTACCTGGTTTACTGAATATTGTAAGTCCATTGTTGAAACCTAGAGCTTAGAATAAAAGATTCCTTTCAAATTATTACTACTCACTGACAATGCACATGGTCACCCAAGAGCCCTGATGGAAATAAACAAGAT
This sequence comes from Martes martes, assembly GCF_963455335.1. Lineage (NCBI taxonomy): Eukaryota > Metazoa > Chordata > Mammalia > Carnivora > Mustelidae > Martes > Martes martes. The sequence goes on along the minus strand of NC_137888.1, from coordinate 20,357,359 downwards.
TAATATTGTTTCCATGACTGTTAACACATCATCTGGATATTCTGCAGCCCATGGAACAAGGAGTAATTCTGACTTTCAAGTCCTATTATTTAGAAAATGAATTCCATAAGGCTATAGCCACCATAGATAGTGATTCCTTTGATGGGTCCAGGAAAAGTAAGTTGAAAGCCTCTTGGAAATAATGCATGATTCTAGATGTCAAAAAGAACATTTTGATTCATAGAAGAGGTCCAAATATCATTAGCAGGAGTTTGGAAGAAGTTGATTTTAATCCTCATGATGACTTTGAAAGATTCAAGACTCCAGTGAGAGAAGTAACTACAAATATGGTAGAAATAACAAGAGAACTAGGATTAGAGGTGAAGTCTGAAGATGTGGCTGGTTTGCTACAATCTCATCACAAAACTTGAATGGATAAGGAGTCTTTTCTTACAGATGAGCAAAGAAATGTTCTTATGGATGAGCAAAAAAAGTGGTTTCTTGAGATGTCATCTACTGATAATAATGTGAAGATTATTGAAATGACAAAAAAAAAGGTTTAGAATATTACATAAACTTGATAAAGTAGTGGCAAGGGTTGAGAAGATTGACTCAAATTTGCAAGTTCTACTGTAAGTGAAGTGCTATCAAACAGCATCACATGCTACAGAGAAATTGTTCATGAAAGAAGGGGTTCATTGAAGCAGCAAACATCACTGTTTTCTTTTTAAGAAATTACAACGGCCGCCCCAATCTTCAGCCAGCACCACCCTCATCAGTCAGTGGCCATCACTATCAAGAGAAAAGCTTCCACCAGCAAAAATATTTTGACTCATTACACACTCAGATGATGGTTAGCATTTTTTAACAATGAAGTGTTTTTAAATTGAGATATGTATACTTTGGGGGCATGATGCTATTGCACCCTCTATAGACTACTATACAGTGTAAACAGAACTTTTATATGCATTAGGAAACTAAAACATTCATTTGACTCTCTTCATTGTTTTTGTCTAAAACTGAACCCACAGTATATCTGGGGTATGCCTGTGTAAGTCAGAAACGTAAGCTTGCATATTTGCATTGATCCTGTCATTTGTCCCATTCTGTGTAGGCTTCAAAGATTAATATTTATTTAATCATCTGGTAGTCATGGTGATGTAGGACAAAGTCAACCCTCCAGAACTGGAATTGAGCACATCCATGTGTCAAACTGATATGTCATCCATATTACCTAGAGTGCCAGTTGCTTTTAGATGTACTTTAAAGTTTTCTAAAAGACTATAGGCCTGACTTGGATGAAGAATCCCCAAAGTTGCTTTACCTGAGAGACTGCAAACTTTAATGTTAGGTCATGTGGTCCAGAGTGACTGTGGATCTTACAGATGTCCTTTAAGCACTGCCAGTAACAGATATTTCCCATCTGAGTGGATTTGATTCCCAAATGTATTTCTGATGGAATGCAAATTTGTTTTGTCTGCATAAAAGAGTGTTTTTTGGCTAGCTTCAGCCAAGTTGGGTTTCTAAAAAGGAAAATTTCTTTGAATAATTAAAAGGAACTGTTTCTTCTTCAGACTTAGATTCCTATTGAATTAGCAGGAGCTTTGAAGATGTATTTTTGCATCTTTTTTCTGTACTAAATACTCACTTGTGATGCTTGTCATGTCAGAAATCCTTTCTGCCTGCAGCTGAGGAAAAATGTGTGCAGCTGCCTGATAACCTACTCATAAAGGAAATCATAGTTCTCTCTCCCACCCCAAAACAAATAAACAAGCAATCAAAAATATATTTACACATTCAGAAATCAATAAGAAGAAAATATTTTTTAGAGGTCTCCCAAAATAAGTTCCATTATAATTACATTTAGCTGTATATAGCTAAATGCAAATCTGACCTAAACTTTGCTATTCTGAGGTCTAGCCATGTGTAGGCAAGTCTAGAATATAGATTGTGTTTGCTTATTTGGGCCCTATTTGTATGAAGAAAAAAGATCATCCTGGAAACAATTCACTTCAAAGGAAAACAATATTGGTACAACCATTTTGATCAAGGATAATATAATCGCATTACAGAGAGAGAATGTTTTGAAATGTGGTTTCTATTACTCTTTTTGCCTTCGGTTTTTGCCCTAAGTAGGTTCATGCCTGAGTCCTAGAATTAAAGAATTGCAATTAATGGGCAAGAAAAAACTTTAATAAATGGTTTAATAAGAATTTCAGTGGGACTTTAGGGTACATTGGCAAGCATCATTCTTGTGCTGTCATTGGTAGAATCAGACATTCTGTGTTCTTGGGGCTTTAGGAGAAAGTGCCCTCAGCACAAACATCATACTGGTAGTTCCATCATTAGTAATTACAGGTGTGGGCAGAAACTCTGGCAGCACCACTGTATGGGAAATGCTTTGGCCTAGTTCAAGCACCTTAGATGTTACTCCAGCATCGAGAAAAAAATGGAAAGGCAGACAAGAAAATCAGACAAGGCTGAGAGGAGTGATGTCTCTTTGATGGAGCACAGGTAAGGCAGTCTCTGAAATGTCCTCAATTCATTAAGGAATATCTTTGATTAGGACTGAAGGGACAATAAGACATGGTGTGCCAAACCTGTAGAAATTTTTTGCCTGATGGTCATAACTGTTCTAGATATTTGATAGACTGATGGCTTTCATCTAAAAATTCCCTGTGTTGTCCTCTGTACTATCCTAGAATCCCAACAAGGTGCCACTGACACGGTATGTTATTGGTTTCAATAATTATGTTTGTGTTAGTGTGTGTGCCTATGTGCAATTCTAGCAATGCAATTTCTAGTAAATCTTAACTATTATTTGAAGAAAATGTGCCAATGATAATTCATCTCATAAAAAGTGGCATGAATTTTAAAACAGAATAATAGATACCGAGCTAATACATGAGAAAATGTTTTTGTTTGTTATTATAGATGAGCTGGGAAAGTAATTGTCCACCATGAAATTATTTTATCTTAACCATAATACATTTCAAAATCAATACATCTTAAAATTATAGACAAATCACAGAGAAAGATACATTTTGGTGTATATGTGTCAAATTAGCTTACTTCAAAGTGCACACTAATGATAATAATATATTTTTATTTTCATCAGAGATAAGAGCAAATATGAGTGAAGGTTATCAAAATAAGCTACATAAAAGTGAAGTCAATAAAAATCTGAACAAATATATATCTAGGCTAACATCATCAATAAATCTCTGAGTTCTATCCAGTATTTGAAAAGACTGCAGTATATTACTCATAACTTTATAATGTGAAATTGAATAAAAACAATATATATAACAACTTTGTATGGTGATAGATGGAAGGTAGATTTATAGTGGTGGTCACTTCACAATGTATATAAATGTTGAATCACTATGCTGTATGCTTAAAAGTAATATAATATTATATGTCAACTACACTTCAAAAAATAATAATTAAGCCAGTCACAAAAAAGAAAAAAAAGTACCGTGTGTGTGTGTGTGTGTGTGTGCGCACACACATGCATGTGTTTATGTCTGATGTGAGGAAATATTTATTCAATCATTTTTATAGTGTGATATTTTATAAATATAGAACTAAGATATGTTCATGTGTGATACAATAAACATTTTCTATAACTATAATGAGAAATATAATTAAAAACCCTAGTTAACACTGGTTCAACAAGGCAAGGACAAGATCTACAAAGTTTCTAATAACTTATTAATAATCAAATTCCACATCAAGAAAATAAATGAAAAATAGGCCTTAAGGTCATGTTCAAATAAAAATGTTTTGCATAATTCTATTTAATTTCTCTAATATCATGTCTCCCTGGTATTTCCAAATATCAGCCAATTTCAGCTTTTCATTATAATACCTTAATGTGTATAATGATTAATAGTAAATTAATATCTAAGCTATAAAAAATGTAATACATAAAAATATTATAATGCTATAAATGCATAATGTTTCACAGGTGTTCATGTATGTGGAGAGGTAAATGAGCGTGAATTGGAATTTATAGTTCCTTTTCACACCATATATATATATTTTTAATATCTGGCTACCTCTTTCTGAATCCCTAATCTCCTCATTTCAGAACTAGCTCTTAATCCAGAGTTCTGAAGATGGTTGTTGCTGGAAAAGTTATAGATGAACTTTCAAGCTAGCAGGTAGCCTGCCCTTCCAGATTCCTCCAGAATCACAGGCAGGAACACAGTAGATGCCTCAACTTTATCAGTGGTCATCCATTCTGAGGTTAAATTCTACAAAATCAAGAATTATACTAAACAGAAGATCCAAAAAAGAAACATCAGACAAAATTGCTTTCTTTTCAGAAAAAATTAGTTTCATTACTTATTGATTCTTCTTATGTTCCTCCTGGAGTCCTGCAGGATAACTGATGCTGGACCAGTTTCACCCATATTTTTTATCTTACCCAGAGTAATTTTCATCTCTTTAAGTGTGGTTGGCCTCTTTTTTTTTTTTTAACTTTAAAATTTTATGTTTATTTTAGAACACTACACTTAAAGATTCAGAATTGATCATCTAATCCATGAAATCACAGTATTGACATGATCACAGGTTCATATGGCAAGACAAAATTGTATTTCATATTTTTATTAGCATTGCTGATGAAAACAGCTTGGACTTTCAAGCATTACGAGAACAACAGAGTAGAGAGTACATAGAGCAAGGAGTTCTGATAAGAAACAAACTGGACTTCAAACGTGAAGGACAAGATAAAATAAAACTGATAAACATAAGTTGAATATGAAAGGATAAAAGAAAATAGAATGGCCATTCCATAATAAAAATCCCTCTCCTTAAAAATAATGGTTTTTGGCAGAAAGCAAGGGTAGAGAAACTGAGAACTCTGGTAAAGGTCAATAATCCAATAAGGAGTTGCCTATCTCAAAGCAGTTATCTCCCGGACCCAAGAAATTGGGCACTCATAGCAGAACAATAATGTGGTGTTCCTTTAAGTTAAAGATGAAAGAAAAACATACATCTATTCAATATATATTTAGTGAGGAAAGAGAGAATTTGAACTTTTTTTTTTCCTAAGCATAGATGACATTTTGTAGAACAAGAAATTAATTACATGTATTGAAGGTAATATTAAATGCTATCTTATTTTGGTTTATCTTGGTATCATGAATTTTTCAAACACGAAATCCCAGGAAGAGTACATGAAAAACTAACAAATAATAAAATATATCACTCATTCTATGTAAACGACACTGGATTTACTTCTTTTTTTTTTTTTTTTTTTTTTTTTTTTAAAGATTTTATTTATTTATTTGACAGACAGAGATCACAAGTAGGCAGAGAGGCAGGCAGAGAGAGAGGGGGAAGCAGGCTCCCTACTGAGCAGACAGCCCGATGCGGGGCTCGATCCCAGGACCCTGGGATCATGACCTGAGCCGAAGGCAGAGGCTTTAACCCACTGAGCCACCCAGGCGCCCCATGGATTTACTTCTTATAAACTCTATAAGCCTAATCTTTTATATAGGGATGGTTGGGTTGTGGTAATGACTAAGAGAGCTAAAAATACTTAAGGTTGTGATGGAAACATTTTTAACTATAAATAAATATTATTTATTAAATTTGATTCACAAATATTATCTAACATGTATGTAAGGTCGTGTGGCCTTTATATCCCTGAAAATACTCAAACAAATGAGAAAATAACTCAGATGAGTTTCTACTTTGGGGTTCAGAGACCTTCAGATGAAAAGGATCTATTAATATTTCACTAGTTACATAAGAAATGAATGTAGAAACGTGAGTCTGCCTAACAACTGAACAAAAAATAAATAAATAAATAATAAATAAATAACTGAGTGATGAAAAAAGAAGTATTGTGAAAACGAGCCAAATCAGATGCTAGTTCTACTCTTACTTTTACGTGTGTCAATGAATTAAAATTTATTTGTTTAAATCAGTGCTAGTTGTGTTTTTAATCATCTGGAATTAGTTTCAGTATTCCTGAAAAATGCAAGAGGTATTTCATAGGAGTATTTAATTGTATAACTGTTTAAACCATCAAAGGATCTTACAGAGCATCAGGAAGTAGTTTTCCAGATCAATGAATGATCAAATGAATGAAAAGACACAAATAAAAATAACATAAACCAACCGTGACTTTAAAAATGTTTATTTCCCTAAACAAGATAAGGAATAAATAGGATCCCTCTGTATTATGTCTTATAACTAAATATGAATCCACAATTTTTTTCAAAATAAATGGCACAATAATAATAAAAACCTCAAGTGTCCTAAGTATAATGCATATATTTACCAAAAACCAGTCCTACAAACGTTTTCACTCTGGATACGTAATCATCAAGTAAAATTATGCTACTCTAATTTTGAAATACAAGTGAATCCCTTGAAAAATAAGTGATAAGTAATTTGTTTCAGAGCTTTATCAGACTGTTTCCCTTTTCTTATGGAAATCTTAGTATGAAGGACACACTACACATCACAGGAGATAGAAGTATAATCTCTGAAGAAAAGACATTGACTATATAAACGTAATGTGATAGAACTAATATTTGGCTGCTACACTTAAAAAATTTCCATTCCAAAGTTCCCCTCTCATATGGGGGAAAAAAAAAAAAAAAAGACTAAAGAACTGTTTATGTAAAAGTTCGATTTAAAAATGAAATATTTAATTTTTATTAATCTTGATGGAGAAGATAAACTGAGAAAAAATATAATGGTAGATCTAAATGATCACACTTCCCAAGTGGAACAGCAATTTAATATATTTTATATTCATATTTTTAAAGAAAATTCTCTATGCATCATTTTAAAAATGGTGATGCAAACACAAGTACCTGCTCATTATCTTCTCAGACAAAATTCTTTCCAAATGGATCCTTCTTTGATAGAGCTATAACAAGCTCAATTCAATTTATTTTTATATTGAAAGTTTATACAAAGTGTCATAAAATATGCCTTACAGAGAATTAAAACAATGAGAAATACCTCATTGTACTGAATGCAATGTCTGACATGTACTAAAAGAAAATAGAGCCTGCAGAGAAATTGGTGAGAAAAGAATATTGAAAATATTGAAATTAAGACCACTTCTGATTAAAAACTCTTTTATTCTCTGAAGGGGGGAAGGTGATTTTAAAAGGAAGTATGTATTTAAAAAAAGAAAGAAAGAACAATGTATGAAGGCACAATCGAACAGTAATTTAATGAGAAAGTATTTTGTTGCAAAAACATGGGCACATTTACTTTAAATTGAGCTATTATTCAACTATTAATATTTAAAATGTACGGTTCAATATGTTGTGACATCTGTATATGTTTCCATTACTTCCTCCACAATAAAGATACAGAATTAGTCCATTTCCCCTAAAGTTCTCACATAGCTCTATCAGTCAGCAACCCTCCTGCCCTAACTACCAACCTTTGGCAATAACTGATCAATGTTCCATTTCTAGAATTTTGCCTTTTCTAAAATGTCATATAAATTGAATCATACGAAGTGTAACCTTTGGTTTCTGAGTTCTTTCCTTGAAAATATATTTGAGATTCATGCATGTACGAATAGTTTGTTCTTTTATATTGCTGAGTAGTATTTATTTTATACCAAATATACCAAAACTTGTTCATTATATTTCATTCTATTGATGATTTTTCCCAATTTTTGCCTATTATGTATATAAAACTGATATGAACATTCAAATATAAGTATTGGTATTAACATATAATTCCATTTCCCTTAGATAAGTGTTAGGAATAGAATGGTTGTATCATATGTTAAGTGTATGTTTCGTTACTAAAGAAATGGCCCATTCATTTTTCATAGTAATTGCGCTTTTTTACTTCTCCACCAGCAGTGTATAAGAGTTCCAGTTTCTCTACATCATTTCCAATACTTGATATGGACAATCTTTTCACTTATAGCTTTCCTAATAGGGGTCCAATGTTAACTTGTAGTTTTACTTAACATTCACATGACGATTCATGATAAAACGTGTTTGATAAAATGGCCTTCAAACAATGCCATTTCTTTAACTGGGCTATTTATTTTAAGATTAGTAAAATTTGAGTTATCTTTCCTTTTTTCTGGATAGATCTCTTTTATCAAATATTTTGAAAATTTCTCTCCTGTCTGTGGCTTGTCTTTTTATTATCCAATAGTGTCTTGCGAAGAGGTGAGGTTTTTTATTTTAACAAGGTTATTCCTTTCCTTCCTAAATTACTGTTTTAAGATCATATTTAAGGAATTATTGTCTAACAGAAAGTACCATGAACTTATGTTTTCTTCTAGGAGGTTAATTGATACAGATATTACATTTAGCCGTTTTGAGTTGGTGTTTGTATATGGCACCAAATATGGATCAAGATATATTTTTATGCACTTGGATCTAATTATTGAATTACCATATGTGAAGACTAACCTTTCACCACTGAATTAACTTTGCATCTTTATTAAAACTTATTAATCCATACACATGTGGATGTTCTTTGATCTATTAGTCTTCTTGATGTCAATACTACATTGTTTTGGTTAATGTCTTTTTTTTTTTTCCTCCAAATGGTTAATGTCTTTGAATCAGGAAGTTATTAGCTTTCCAACTTCATATTTTTTTCCTAAAGTTGTTTGACCTACTCTAAGTCCTTTCTATTTCCATATGATATTTGGAATCAGCTTTTTCATTTCTGTCAAAAAAAGAGTTTTCAGGCATCAGGAGGCCATGAGAGATTGATTACACATAGAGGCATTGATCAAATAAGGAAATGTATTTTTTTTTCAAATAAGAAAATATATTAATGAGAATAGGAGCCAACTATCTCATTGGTAAGTAATGAAGTTGCAAATCTGGAACAGAAATGCCTTAATAAGCTCAGTGTTCTTATCAGTTGAGCAATTATAACCAATAATTACAATATAATCTTTTTATCCTTTAATTTTTCCATAAATAAGCATCCTAGAATAATATATTCTTTCATTGTTTGTGTACTGAGAAAGTTCATACATTTCCTGAAGAGTTTATATTTTGTTTTTAATATATAGGAATATATAGGAATATTAGCTATAATATATAGGAATGTTAGCTAAACTTCAGTCATCTTTGGCTACAATTTGCCTCTCAAACTCTGCATTCAGTATGTTAGTATATCTCAATCATTCCACTTTCAAAATATATCTAAAATATGAACACTTCTCAAATAACTGTATGTTACTATCTTGATTCAAGATGACATTATCTCTCACTTATATAATCTTAAATGTGACCTCAATACTTCTACTATTTCCCCCCTGTGGTAAATTCTCCACTTAGTAGCCTGAGTGATCCATTTAGAGTCAATTCGTGTCATTCCTTTGCTAAAAACTATGCAAGGGCTCAATATTTCTATCAGAATAAAAGCAGGACACCTGGGTGGCTCAGTTGGTTGAGAGGCAGCCTTCGGCTAGGGTCATGATTCCCGCATCGGGTTCCTAGTTCCAAGGGGAGTCTGCTTCTCCTTCTGACCTTCTCCCTTCTCATGCTCTCTCACTTTCTCTCTCTCTCTCTCTCTCTCTCTCAAATAAATAAATAAAAATCTTTAAAAAATTATAAAACCAAAGACTTACACACATTACATGATAGAGATTCCAATTACCACCTTGACCTCACTAACAACTCTTTCCAGAAACATTCTTCATATCGTTCCACATATGCTTCTCCCATTGGGTTATTTACACCCTGCTGCCAATAAGGATACCCTCATAGCTAACTATTTTGTATCCTTTATATCTATGCTTATGTCACTTCTTAGTGTGGCTTACCTGACCATAATATTTAAAACTACAACCTGCCACCTTTTTGGATCTTGACATTTCTGAATCTCTTTACCCTGCATTAGCTTCCCTGGTGGTCTAGTGGTTAGGATTCAGCACTCTCTTTACCCTGCATTACTTCCTGTAGCACATATAACCTCCTAACACACTATAAGTTTGTTCTGCCTCCTCTAATAAAATGCAAGGTTGATACCCAAAATTATTTTATATGTTTTGCATACTAATATATCTCAAGATACTACTCCATACTGAAAACATTTGAGTATTTATTGAATATTTTTGAATGAATAATCAGATCATTTTGAACATCTATTTTTTTAATGGTTGCTAATATCTATATATGCTTTTAAGTTAATAAAATATTAATTGTTCAGGGTTTGCTTTAATGAGTTATTTATGTCACCTGGACTTAAACACAATGAATTATCATTGTATATAACTTTTTGGCTTGTTTATAATGGATATGGAGAACTTGCCACCAAAGATTTTTTAAAGAATAGGAAGAAATGTAAGAAATGTCTGACATCTTTATTCTCTGCTGTCGGATCACAAAATATAAAACCATTTACTGTAACAGTTATCTATTGTATATATATAATAAGTACATATATATCTCTAAAGAGATGTTCAAGATCATAAAATAGTATTATAAATATTAAAGATAATGATTCTTTCTGAAATATATTCTGTTTTGCTGCAATAAAATCATATATTTATATCAGGAATATTTATTTATATAGGATATAAAATTTTTACAGATCATAAGCTGTTGATCAGATTAGTTAACCACAAATCTTCTCATCTTAATATTTTTAATTAAAATTTAAACATTTTTAACTTATTAAAAATATAATTGATCAGTTCAATAGAACCCTACTAATTTAATTGGCTACCAGTATTTAACACCTATAAATTCTCCAGAGATCAATAAGTCCTTTAAATTTTAAAATTAAGAAATAAATCCTCCAATGATGAAAGAGAAAGCTTGCATTTATAAAGTTGTTCTCTATAAAAATAAGATCATTTTGAGTTACATTCACATTCTATCTTGTGAGAGGTTTCCTCCTGGAAAGATCATCCATCTTTATTTCCTATGTATTTCATTTACCATATGGAAGTTAATTAACTTAATTATATCTCAATAATAGTGTCTTTTATTAGGCCAAAAAAATTACTCCTTTTTAAAATGCAGTGTCATGGAGGGGTTAATTTAAATCTGTGATAACAAGCCACATTACAACTGTGAGCTATATCTATATTTATATCTATATCTGTATTTCAACATTTAAAAATAACCCAAGAAAAGTAAGATTGGGATGTCTAACTTTTTAATTAACAGAGGAAATATAAGGAGGAAAGAAAACCAGCTGATATTTCCAAATGCACTTATCCTGCTTTCTTTCTTTATAGCATGTACGAACAATTATAAGCATTTGGAAATCAAATAATTTTCTTTGTATCAACTGACAAGTTAAAAAACAATAGCTGTGGAATTATGAGTATTTATGATAATTCAGAGATTTCTCATCCCAAGGAGGAAGCTGGCATTCTACAGAGTTTTATGAAAGCCAGCTAAAGACAGGTGTTTATGCAGGTGACAGATCATGGCTGGAATTTGTTCAACAATTGTGGCCATGAAAGTGGTTGATTTTCTCCCAACTATGAATACTAACTATGTAGAAGTAACCTAGAGGCTAAGTTTATGCTCTGTCATATTACAGCAACCCCAAGGCTTGGACTGCAAGTCTTTCACCACAGCAGAGGGAATTAGGCTCCTTGAATCCTACAGTTTACAGTAGGTAGTCCCTCTGTCCGGGGTGTTACTTCATACATGTATACTGCCCCCTAAAATGGGATTGTTAACAAGGAAACTACACCTCTACTACTACTGTTTCCATGAACAAAAATGAAAGCTAATAAAAGAAGTACATAACAAAACTTGGATGTTTATATACCTTACTTAGAAAAATAATTCAAGTCTTTAAGGAAACATATCAAAAACCAAAAGAAAAAAAAATGAGAGCTATAATAAAACAAACACTAAGTTAAAGAATTTTGTTACCATGAGAAAAATCTAGCTAAAATAGTCCCTCTTCCAAACAGGAGATAAAAATCATAAAAGTCAGGAATTCATTAAAGAGAAAATAAAAACAAAATAGTAGATTATTTTTATTTAATTTGGAAGATAAAGAATAACATTTTCTAATAGCAGAAATAAAACAACTAAAAATGTATAAACAAACTAGAGTAAAAGAAGAAAATTGGGAAAATATTATGATTATGATTAAATTTATTCCATATATTTTAAAGAAAATGGGAAATATTAACTAATTTTTAAAAACTCAAAAGAATACAATCTCTAAAAATACAATACTTATTAAGGAAAGGTATTTGGAAGAAAAATTATTCCACAGAAAATAAAATGTTTTCAATTTTACTGGGAATTTTTGCTAAATTATCAAAGGGCAAGTATTCTAAAAGCTCTTTTTGATAATAGAGGGTAGAAAAACAGTGCAAGATAAGCTGCTTGTTTTATGAGGACAATATAATTTTATAAATAAAACCAAAATGCAATCTCACCTAAATGTAAAATTAAATATGAACCTGCTTAGTAGAATTTTAACATAATACACCCTCATCGAGTATTATGTAAAAAGAGAACAAAATGTAGGGGAGACAAGATGGCGGGGAAGTAGGAGGAGGCTCTGTTTCAAACTGTACCCTAAAGTGAGCTGATTACCTACCAAAGAACTCTGATCACCCATGAAATCAGCCTGAGATCAGAATTATACAAGTCTGGATTTCTACAGGGGCAGAAGACACCAGTGGGCAGGTAAAGTGGAGTGGGAACATTGGACTGATACTGGAAGAGAAACAAAATGGGGAGGGAGCCACCAGAGGCAACTGATTGGAAAGTATTACCCCAGTACGAGAGTGCCCTGCGTCTGGGGACCAGCATTAACTTGGAGTCTGGTTGAAAGCACTCAAAAAGAGCAAAGGATCATGGGGGGAAATTGTGGGAATCGGAGCGGCTAGGGACAGGGGCTTAAGTCCCTGGACCCAGGACAGCCTCCCCTGGCACTGAGCCAGAGAGAGTGCAGCGGAGAAACCAGGTTTTGTTCCCTGAGCCGCCAGCGTGCCCAAGAACACCTGGGGTCTGGATCCCATGAGGGGCTGGGAGCCTTGCCAGCCAGCAGAATGCAGCACCGTGCTATCAGAGCCTGAGACACGTGTGCCCCACACCCTCCCCTGGGAGAGGTGCTCTCAGACCTGGAAAGACCAGGCACCCCCAGCCCGGGCCAGTGGGAAAATCTCAGTGTGCGATCATTGCTTGGAACCTCTCTGGTGGTCTGGAGCTCTGCAGACAGCCGCTGCTGCCCGTGGTTTTGCATATAAGCAGGAGATCCTGTGTCCCCAGGGACCGCAACTCAGAACCTGCTCTGCCAGTGGCCGAGTGGGAGCTTATGTGCTCTGCAGCACCCACAGGGGAGCAGACTGAGGCTTCTCTCTGAGAGGGAGGTTGGGGTGCAGTTTGCTTTCCTCTAAACCTCCAAAAACCATCAAAAGCTGTCAAGGCGATAGAAAACAAATGAACAAACATAAAAACTTCCAGAGAACAAAAGCCTGAAAAACCGGTTTCCTCAGAGCCCACCCCCTTGAGGGGGGCAGGAGGACTTAACTCAGGGAACATCATTGACTGAGAACCCAAGTGGCAGTCCCCTCCCCCAGAAAACCAACCAGGAAAAAAAAAAAAGAAAAAAGAAAAAAAAAAAGACGACAAGAGAACAATCACCACTACATCATAGATACAACTTTTATTTTTAACTTGTTCCCACTATTCCGGTTCAGTTTTTTTTTCTATATACATAATTTTTAACCTATTTACCATCACAGTGAGATGTCCAGTACATCAAATTCCATAATAACATTTTAACCTGAACTTTTTGATACATATAACTGTGGTTGTTTTTTGTTTTGTTTTGTTTTGTTTTGTTTTTGCTTTTCTATTTTTTTTTAATTTTTTTTTAAATTTTAGTTTCATTTAGTCTAGTTTATTCCTTTTTTATTTTTATTTTCTAATATTTTTATAGAGTTAAACTTCAAGGTAATCCCCTTTCCCCAATCAATGGTACCCCTATAGGTAAACCAATTTTTAATCCCCCTTTATCTTAGGAAAGTTGAGTCCTTTAACAAAGATATCAAGATATATCCAGGAAGAATCAAAATAACCTTCCTCGCCCACACTGAGAATTTATAACCACTCTCCCATCTTTTTCTTCCACCAGTGTTTCTGTGTATTTGTGTTTGTCCTGATAGTATATAAATCTTTTACTTGGGGTTCTTTTTGACCAAGTTCTTCCTTTTTTTTTTGCTTTTATATATATATATATATATATATATATATATATATATATATTTGTTTTTTTTCTCTTGTCATATACTTTTATCAGTATTTTTGTTTGTCTGTTTTTGTTTGTATACTTCATAAATCTTACCTTGGGCTCATTTGGGCTGAGCCTTCTCTTTTATCTTCTCTTTCTATCCTGTCTCTCTCTCTATCTCTCTTTTTTCTTTTTCTTTTCTTTTTTCTCTCATTTGGGTGGGGAATCCTGATTGCTCAGGAGCGTTCCAGGGTGCACTTTGACTGTACCACGGTCCATACATCCAGCTACATCTGCTCAGTTATCACTTACCAAAATGACAAGGAGGAGGAATGCCCAACAGAAGAAAAATACAGAGGATGGGCCTTCTGCAACAGAGCTAACGGCTATCAACATAGACAATATTTCAGAAAGAGAATTCAGGCTAACAATTATCCAGGCAACAGCTAGGTTGGAGAAAGCCGTGGATGACCAAATGGAATTTGATTAGGGCAGAACTGAAAGCCACCAGGGATGATGTTCACAATGTTCTCAATGAGTTCCAATCTAATCTAAATTCTCTAAAAGCTAAGGTAACTGAGACAGAATATAGAATTAGTGATCTGGAGGAAAAACAGAGAGAAAGGATAAGGAGGAAGCCTGGAACAAACAGCTTAGAAGCCACAAAAACAGAATCAGGGAAATAAATGATGCCATGAAACATTCCAACGTCAGAATTATTGGAATCCCTGAAGGGGAGGAGAAAAAAAGAAGTCTAGAAGATATAGTGGAACAAGTTGTCCATGAAAATATTCCCAATCTCACGAATGGGACCAGCGTTCATGTACTAGAGAGAGAACGGTTCCCCCCCAAGATTATAGATCCTTGAAAGTCCTTGAGACACCTAATAGTAAGAATGAAGAATTATAATTGTAGGCAGAACCTCTTGAAAGCAGCTAGGACAAAGAAGCTCCTTACGTACAGAGGAAAGCCCATCAGAATAACGTCAGACCTGTCCACAGACACTTGGCAAGCCAGAAAGGGCTGGCAAGATATATTCAGGGCACTAAATGAGAAGAACATGCAGCCAAGAATACTTTATCCAGCAAGACTAACATTCAAAATGGATGGAGAGTTAAAGAGTTTCCAAGACCGGCAAGGCTTAAAAGACTATGCAACCACCAAGCTGACACTGCAGGAAATATTAAGGGGGGTTCTATAAAAGAGAAAAAATCCTAAAAATATCATTGAACAGAAATATAGAGACAATCTACAGAAAGAAAGACTTCAAAGGTAAAACAATGTCAATAAAAACGAATCTATCAATAGTCACTCTCAATGTGAATGCCTAACTGCACCCATAAAACGACACAGGGTTGCAGATTGGATAAAATGACAGAACCCATCCATCCATATGTTGTCTACAAGAGACCCATTTTGAACCTAAGGATATACCCAGACTGAAAGTGAAGGGATGGAGAAGCATCTTTCATGTCAATAGGCCTCAAAAGAAGGCCGGGGTAGCAATTCTCATACCAGATAAATTAGATTTTAAACTAAAGCCTGTAGTCAGAGATACAGAAGGACACTATATAATTCTTTTTTTTTTTTTTTGACACTATATAATTCTTAAAGGGACTATCCACCAAGATGATCTAACAAATGTAAATATCTATGTGCCCAATATGGGAGCAGCCAATTACATAAGAAAACTGTTAATCAAAATAAAGAGTCATATTGATATGAATACATTAATAGTCAGAGATCTTAACACGCCTCTCTCAGAAATAGACAGATCATGGAAGCAGAAAATCAATAAAGAAATAAGAGCACTGAATGATACATTGGACCAGATGGACCTCATAGATATATACAGAACATTCCACCCTACAACAACAGAATACTCATTCTTCTCAAGTGCACATGGAACCTTCTCCAGAATAGACCACATACTGGGTCACAAATCATGACTCAACCGATACCAAAAGACTGAGATTATTCCCTGCATATTCTCAGATCACAATGCTTTGAAACTGGAGCTCAATCACAAGGAAAAGGTTGGAAGGAGCTCAAACACCTGGAAGCTAAAGACCACCTTGATTAAGAATGCTTGGATCAACCAGGAGATCAAAGAAGAACTTAAACAATTCATGGAAACCAATGAGAATGAAGACACTTTGGTCCAGAACCTATGGGATACAGCAAAGGCAGTCCTAAGGGGGAAATACATAGCCATTCAAGCCTCCCTCAAAAAATTGGAAAAATCCAGAATACACCAGCTGTCTCTACACCTTAAAGAACTGGAGAATCAACAACAAATCAAACCAACTCCACACCTAAGAAGGGGAATAATCAAGATTAGAGCAGAGATCAATGAAGAAAAAAACAGAGATACAGTAGAACATATCAAATGAAACTAGAAGCTGGTTTTTTGAAAGAATCAATAAGATCAATAAACTATTGGCCACTCTAATCCAAAAGAAAAGAGAGAAAGCCCAAATTAATAAAATTATGAATGAAAAGGGAGAGATCACAACTAACACCAAGGAAGTAGAAACAATCATCAGAAGTTATTATCAACAGTTATATGCCAATAAGCTAAGCAACCTAGATGAAATGGATGCATTCCTGGAAAACTATAAACTCTCAAAATTGAACCAGGAAGAAATTGACAACCTGAATAGACCAATATCTAGTAACAAGATTGAAGCAGTGATCAAAAACCTCCCAAAAAACAAGAGCCCAGGACCAGATGGATTCCCTGGGGAATTCTACCAAACGTTCAAAGAAGAAATAACACCTATTCTCCTGAAGCTGTTTCAAAAAATTGAAGCAGAAGGAAAACTTCCAGACTCTTTTTATGAAGCCAGCATTACCCTGATCCCCAAATCAGGCAAAGACCCTACCAAAAAGGAGAATTTCAGACCAATATCACTGATGAATATGGATGCTAAGATTCTCAACAAGATCCTAGCAAACAGGATCCAACAGCACATTAAAAAGATTATCCACCATGACCAGGTGGGATTCATCTCTGGGTTACCAGGATGGTTCAACATTCTCAAATCAATCAATGTGATAGAACAAATCAATAAGAGAAGAGAGATGAACCACATGGTCCTTTCAATTGATGCAGAAAAAGCATTTGACAAAACCCAGCATCCGTTCCTGATTAAAACACTTCAAAGTATAGGGATAGAGGGAACATTCCTGAACTTCATCAAATCTATCTATGAAAGACCCACAGCAAATATCATCCTCAATGGGAAAAAGCTTGAAGCCTTCCCGTTGAGATCAGGAACACGACAAGGATGCCCACTCTCACCACTCTTGTTCAACATAGTATTAGAAGTCCTAGCAACAACAATCAGACAACAAAGAGAAATAAAAGGTATCCAAATTGGCAATGAAGTAGTCAAACTCTCTCTCTTCGCAGATGACATTATTCTTTATATGGAAAACCCAAAAGACTTTACCCCCAAACTACTAGAACTCATCCAGCAATCCAGTAACGTGGCAGGATACAAAGTCAATGTACAGAAATCAGTGGCTTTCTTATACACTAACAATGAAAATACAGAAAGGGAAATTAGAGAATCAATTCCATTTACCATAGCACCAAGAACCATAAGATACCTGGGAATAAACCTAACCAAAGAGGTAAAGGATCTGTACTCGAGGAACTACAGAACACTCATGAAAGAAATTGAAAAAGACACAAAAAGATGGAAGACTATTCCATGCTCTTTGATCGGAAGAATAAACATTGTCAAAATGTCTATACTGCCTAGAGCAATCTATATTTTTAATGCCATTCCAAACAAAATTCCACCGATATTTTTCAAAGAGCTGGAGCAAATAATCCTAAAATTTGTATGGAATCCGAAGAGCCCCCGAATTGCTAAGGAAATGTTGAAAAGCAAAAATAAACCTGGTGGCATCACGTTACCTGATTTCAAGCTTTACTACAAAGCTGTGATCACCAAGACTGCATGGTACTGGCATAAAAACAGACACATAGACCAGTGGAACAGTGTAGAGAGTCCAGATATGGACCCTCAACTCTATGGTCAAATAATCTTCAACAAAGCAGAAAAAAATATACAGTGGAAAAAAGACAGTCTCTTCAATAAATGGACAGCTATATGTAGAAGAATGAAACTCAACCATTCTCTTACACCGTACACAAAGATAAACTCGAAATGGATAAAAGACCTCAATGTGAGACAGGAAACCATTAGAATCCTAGAGGAGAACATAGGCAGTAACCTCTTCGATATCAGCCAGAGCAACTTCTTTCAAGATATGTCTCCAAAGGCAAAGGAAACAAAAGTGAAAATGAACTTTTGGGACTTCATCAAGCTCAAAAGCTTCTGCACAGCAAAGGAAACGGTCAACAAAACAAAGAGGCAACCCACGGAATGGGAGAAGATATTTGCAAATGACAGTACAGTCAAAAGGTTGATATCCAGGATCTATAAAGAACTTTTCAAACTCAACACACACAAAATAGATAATCATATCAAAAAATGGGCAGAAGATCTGAACAGACACTTCTCCAATGAAGACATACAAATGACTACCAGACACATGAAAAAATGTTCATCATCACTAGCCATCAGGGAGATTCAAATCAAAACCACATTGAAATACCACCTTACACCAGATAGTATGGCCAAAATTAGCAAGACAGGAAACAGCGTGTGTTGGAGAGGATGTGGAGAAAGAGGAACCCTCTTACACTGTTGGTGGGAATGCAAGTTGGTGCAGCCACTTTGCAGAACAGTGTGGAGATTCCTTAAGAAATTAAAAATAGAGCTTCTCTATGACCCTGCAATTGCACTACTGGGTATTTACCCCAAAGATACAGATGTAGTGACAAGAAGGGCCATCTGTACCCCAATGTTTATAGTAGCAATTGCCACGGTCGCCAAACTGTGGAAAGAGCCAAGATGCCCTTCAACAGATGAATGGATAAGGAAGATGTGGTCCATATGCACTATAGAGTATTATGCCTCCATCAGAAAGGACGAATACCCAACTTTTGTAGCAACATGGACGGGACTGGAAGAGATTATGCTGAGTGAAATAAGTCAAGCAGAGAGAGTCAATTATCATATGGTTTCACTTATTTTTGGAGTATGACAAATAACATGGAAGACATGGGGAGATGGAGAGGAGAAGGGAGTTGGGGGAAATTGGAAGGGGAGGTGAACCATGGAAGACTATGGACTCTGAAAAGCAACCTGAGGGTTTTGAAGGGGCAGGGGGTGGGAGGTTGGGGGAGCCAGGTGGAGGGTATTAAGGAGGGCACGTATGGCATGGAACACTGGGTGTGTTGCAAAAACAATGAATACTGTTTTGCTGAAAATTAAAAAAAAAAAGAAAAAAGAAAACAAAATGTAAAAGTAAGTTTGTATATATATACATATACATATGTATATATATATATATTTTTTAAAGGAATGCAAAACAAGATGCTGTCAAAGTAAAATAATGAAAATATAATGAAAAACAGGCTGTTTTATATTGTATCAGTACCTTTTACATTTGGGAACATTTGGGAAAAACACACTATATTATTTTTCCCATGAACTCTGATCAAGACACATTAAGTAAAAAAAAAAAAAAGGCAAGAAAATGAAAGACACATTAGGTCATAAATCATGAAGTTTTAAATATATCATTTTGGTTGACATCACATTTCTTACTAGTTAGCATTGCTTAGAGATTTATCTATGTATTGAAAGAATTCATATACTCATTTTAATATAACCTCAGGCCAAAATATTCATGTAACCTATTGTTAAGATTGCTCTTCTTGCCCTCATTAACCAACTAGGAAAGTTAGGTCAAGAGACATGAATACAATACTGAACCAACAGAATAGGCTTTATTATAGACATGAAAAGATTTCCAAACCCACCAATGTTTTAATGGGTTAAGGGAGAAGAACCTTATGATTATCATAATCAATAAATAAATATGTTGAATAACATTTAATGTTAACACATAACGAACTAAGGTTGTTAATGTCTTTCCTTAAACTTCCAAAAATATTTACCAAATAAACCTCATCAAACGTCAAGCTTAATGATGAATCATTGAAGCTTTGCCATTTTTAATAAGAACATGACATATTCAGTTGAGTCCAACATTGACTATTTTACATAAAGCAATAGACTAAACAAAGCAAAATAAAACTATAAATGAAATGAATTGAAGAAATAATCCTGCTGGTATTTCAATTAATTAGTGAAATCTAAGAGAAACTATAATGGTAACTCATGAAAGATAAGAGGAAGCAGACAGATTCTTGTTAAAAATGTCAATATTAAAAAAAAATCAACCTTGTTTCCATATACTAGCAATAAACAACAGAACAACAAAATCATTCATATAAACAGTTATAATGTGCTAGTAATATATCCATACATATGCTATAGTCATATGAACACAAATTTTAAAATTATGGATAGTCCTAAAAGAAGATGTGCATTAAAAAAAAAAAAAAAAACACGATAGCCATAAATAAAAGATTCAATATGCCATAATAGTAAATTCTCTCAAAATTGATAATTTGACAGTTTCAATATAATTTCAATAAATTTTAATTAAAATTATAACTTGATTTTTTATGAGATAGCAAAATTATTCTAAAATCTGTGATGTTAATTTGTATGGATACCAACATAATTTTACAGGGAAAATATAGTAAAAGAAAGGGTGGTTCTGTTCCTTGATGACATACTCATGAGAGAGTGAACATAGATAAAACCTTAAATACAGGTGTAGGAAGAGATGAAACATCTCAGTGGATAAAATAAGAACTTGGCATATGATAGAATTAGAATTATAATCTGTGGACAAAGTGTAGACTTATTCAGTAAGTAATGATGCTACAAACTGTCTTAAAGGGAAAGAAATAAAATTAAATATTTCACTGAACTAGGAAAATGTATACTCTTTGAACAGAAGTTTTATAAAATGACATATAAGCAAAATACAAGCCATGAAGGAAAAGAATGATCAATTAGACTATATCAATAATAAGAAATTTTGAAAAGATAAAATGAAGGTCAGTAGAAGAATTTACCTTCAGTGAACATAAAAGACTAAAATTTCTATCTATAATATAAAGAATGCCTAAAGAAAATGCCTTAAAATGAGTTAAAAGTGCAAAAAGCCAAATTTAAAAAAAGGGGGGGGATGAACCATATATATTTCACAGAAACAACAAAGGAACATTAGACAAATCCATAATCATAAAATTATCAAATAAATCAACAAAACCCAGAAATAATAAAATAATAATAATCTGATTATCTTTAATGATGAAATTGAAATAAAAAGACCAAGAGCTTTCCAGTTTTGCTGCTGGATGTGCAAACTGTTGTACCTGTTTTGGAGAGCAATTAACAATATTTCTTGCAAATGGCCTTTAAACCATTGCTCTACATAGCAATGTATCATACCCTATACATTATATCTAAGTATATTTCCTTGTAAGAATGGCATACCGGGACAAGGTGTACTTGCATCAAGATGTTTATTTCAAAGTTGTTTATAATAATGTTATATTGGAAACAATATGTACACCAATTGGTGTGCTGCTAAATGTTTAAGAATTAGTTCTTCAAGGGGAAGAAAGTCTTGATTTGTAGCATTTGCCAGTTCATTGTGTAAATACCACCCCTTACAGGCCACTTCAATCTACCAATGTAATGTCACTGAATGTGGAGTTTGGAAGCAATGCAGATGTGGACTTTCATGATCCTTTAGGAGCTAACTCCAGCACAACTGCTCATTGATATGGGCATTAAAAAATGTTTCATAAAATATACTACAAACAAAAGAATTGAACTAGATCTATTAACATAAATATACTATAAAAATTTATATTAAATGGAAAAGTAAATTGCAAAATTATGTTTACTCTGAGATGACTTATTAAAAATTAAAAATACCAAAATATTTTATAGTATTCGTGTGTAGCGTATGTGTTCATAGATATATGGACAGTGTGATATAAGAAATATATCAGCAATTTCATGACAATGCTTAATTCTAGAGACTTGGTGAAATGAAAGGCAATTAGATCAAAAAAGTCAAAAGAGCCTTAACTTTATAATGTAGTAGTTTACTTCAGAAAAAGCTGAGAGCAAATATGACAGATTAATAATTATCTATTTCAGATGATAAAAAGTTAAATGACTTTTTATTACTTTGTACTCTATTGTATTCTTAGAGTCAGCTATCTACAATATTTATAAACTTTAATAAATAAATATTTATAAACTTAGATAGCTACATAAATAAGATTTTTGTAGGCTCCAAAAATTGATTTGGTTCATTTGGTTCACTTGGTTAATTTTCTAAATAAGTTTTATTTCAGTTTTTCTCATAATTATAAGGAAAAACTTTCCACATTTTTACAAATGTTTCTAAATAATGAAGAAAACTGAGTTTTCATTTTAAATGTTTTATTGATTTTTTTTTAGTAAAATTGGAAGGAATTATTGGTAATAAATGAGAGGAACGAATCACATCAGAAAAAAATAACATATTGATAAACTAAAGAATTACTTATACTATGATTTTAAAATGTTATGGAGGAATCAGCTCTCATAGAGCTGGAAAAGTTGCCCAATCTATTTTGTAAATAGTGTCTATCTTTATTCAGCTTAAAATATACACAAGAGATGTTTTTAAGAATACTTTTAAAAGTCATCAATTATTTTGTTATATTAATATAAAATTATTCTGGTACTCTAATTAAATGCTTTGTGTCATATCAGATGATTTGACAAGAAAAACAAAAATGTCTTTGATTGACATGGCTGAAAAGCATTAGTGCCACAGCTGGCTTCGGGATAGCAGCATGGGGGAAAAAAAAAAATATATATATATATATATATTATATATAATATATGTTATATATATTATATATATATTATATATAATATATATATATGAATAGAAGCAAGGAATACAGAAGTGGGGACTTTCCTTCAACAGTTGGAGTCAAGCGGCTCCTGGGTGTCTCAGTCAGTTAAGCATCTATCTTTGGCTCAGGTCACAGATCTCAGGGTCTTGGATCACACCTGGGTCTGGATCCCTGCTCAGCAGGGAGTCTGCTTGTCCATCTCTATCTGCCCTCCCCCATTTGTCTGCAAACATGCACACACATACACACTCTCTTTCTCTCTCTCTCATATAAATAAAATTAAAAAAAAAAATGGAGTCAAAGAAGACATCCTTATCTGGGACAATACCTGAAACAGTGAGTAGGAGGCTTATTCCTTATCTGTCCCATTTGGTCTCCCAAAAGGACCTTCAAAAGAACAAAATTTCATCAGGAGTTTACTGGGCAGAAAGACAAAGAAAGTGAAAAGTAAGAGAAAGAATAAATATTGGAACAAAGGCAAATAATTAGAACAAAAGTAATAACAATTTTTAAAAATTCTAACATTATAGAGTAACACTATGATACAGAAAATAATCATTTAAAATATTATGAAATACACTGTTAAAGAAAAAAAAAAAGATTATTTACAAAGAAACTAACATCAACAACACTGAATGCAAGATGATAAAGAAATAATGATTGCTGCCCCCTGATGGTGCACGGAAGAAGAATGATGCACAAACAAGTCAGCTGCAAGAGACTGGGAGCAGGGGACGACAGTAGAAAACACTGTCACCCCAAAAAGCTCTTCAGTCTCATATTTATTAGAAAGTGAGTAACAACCAACAAAGACGCCGGAGTAGATTAGACATTGACCATGAGTCTTGTAGATGCATAAGAAGAAAGGAAAAACATGTCTGGTCACATAGTACATATGACCTACAGTGAGCAAGTTCAACCACAAGGATTGTCTAACTGCTGGTATTCTCCAGGGAAGGAGAGACAACAGAAAAATGAAGCAGACAGTGTTCTGTCTTTAGCCAGCTGGGCATGCCCAGCTGCTGGGCTTCAAAGACATCTAACATCCTCTCCCCCAAAGGCCTGTTGCCAGTACATGCGTTTCTTAAGGCTATATCTAAACATGCTTGGTAACTAGTATAATTTCTCACAAGTTATATTTTAAGCAGTACGTTGTTCTGAGGGGTGTTTACAAGTGATGATAGAATCCTTGGGGAGAATTACCTTGAAACTAGAAACTTCTCTCCATTAAAATCATATTGAGGACTCCTGCTTTTGCCCATGACAGCGTAACTTGCCCTCACACCTTTCACTTGAAACCTGGAAAAATATGTGAAACAATTATGTTGAGACAGTGTGGCAGAGTGACCCATAAGACAAAGGAAACAGATGAGTAAATCTAAATGAATACCCTCATTTTTCAACCCGGAAGCACTTCCCAGGATGAAGAACAGGAAGGGGAAGCCCAAAAAGATCACAGCAGTCTGACTGATTTGAAAGGAAAGAAATTAAAGAGTCTGGCTGAGATGGCTGGAAGCTGTGGGACATGTCACCAAGAGAAGGGAAATACTCAAGTAAGGAGATACAAGAATCTTTATAGGGCTCCTTGAATTTTTGCAGACTGCTGAGTTCCACATGCAAATGAGAACTCCTCGAGGATAGGCAATAACTGCCGGGAATGGCCAGCAATCCCTGTACCAACGGACGAAAGATTACTCCACACTTGGCTGTGAAAGAGAGGACAAGGCAAGGGGATCAATGCTCAGAGATGAAGACCCTTTGCTCTTTTTGCTCCCACTTTTATTGGTCCTTCAGGATAATCACAAATCCTGATATCACTGTTTCTCAAGCTTGTGATGTGTGACACGCGGTCTTACTAGAACTAGGAGGACCTTAGATGGGAAAGATAAGATATGCTAATCTGCACATTCTGCTAAACATAGCCTAAGGGACAATGCATACATCCCTTAGATCCCTGGGCAGCTGTTTGGACTGAGAAAGCTTGGGGGAAGGCAACCCCCCAGGGCATTCCAACTGCAGAGTGGTCACCCAGGCCTGCTCATTCCAAAGGCCCATGCCCTACTCTGAAACCTTCCTTCTCCCCCAGGGGCCTCTGTGTCACATTTTAGCAAGCCAGACATGGCTGATTTCATGCTCTACATTAACCCCAACAAATAACCATGACTAAGATGATGTGAAATGAATAAATCTCAGTGCTCCCAGAGAGTGTGGAAACACTCATTTTTAACTGGCGTGAGTGGAGGGACTTTACTGGATACCTTTCTCAGCAAAGACTCCACAAGTGCCTGCTTTCACATTAAGAGATAAAATAAAATTGCCAAATACAAAGTTTAAAAAGAAGGTCCCAAAAGGATCACTTTGATCTGCAAATAATCCAAATGCATACCAAATACAACAACAAAAACAACTATTACTACTAATTTTATTTAATAAGACAACAGTCCAGGGGTGCCTGGGTGGCTCATTTGTTTAAGCATCTACCTTCAGCTCATGTCAAGATCTCTGGGTCTGGCTCCATTGCTCAGTGGGGAGTCTGCTTCTAATTATGCCTGTCCTCCTCCTGCCCCCAGCTCATGCTCTTTCTCTCTCTCTCTCTCATAAATAAATAAAATTTTAAAAAAAGAAGAAGAAAACTGCCTAGGCATTCCAAAATATGGCAATCAAAATGCCCAACATTAAATAAAAATTACCATAAATGTAATGAATCAGATAAATGTGACCTTTAATGAGGAAGAAAATCATTTAATAGAAACAAACCCAGAAATGATAGATATGGTATAATTAGAAATAAAAATTAAATTAATATTCTAGATGTCTGGATTTAAAGAAAAATATGAATATAGTGAGAAAAGAAAAGGCAGATATGAAAAAGAATCAACTGGAATTTCATGAGTTAAAAAAACAATAACTATAGAATAAAAATAGCATTGGATAATCTTAATAGCAGATTAGACAAAGTAAAAGAAAAATCAATGAACTTGGAAATGTGAGAACAGGAACTCTCTTAACTGTAAAGAGAAACTCTTGCTGAATGAATAACTGTGAAATTCTTTCCTGGTTCATACATTTTAAAATGTCAGGAAAAATGTATGTGCTACAACTTATGAAAGAAGGTTGAAGGGGATTGGGTTGTGAAGAGCTTGAAAGTTTGGCTAGAATGTTAGAATTTATTCGTAGGCCATTGGGTATGACTGTGCACCTTTGAGCCGGGGAATGGTGTGATCAGAGCTGAGCATCATGTATTAAAACATCTCTGTTCCTCCAGAAATGGAAGTGAGTGTAAAACACTGACTATGTTTGGGGATCATACTGCTAAGAAAAAACATAAGCATATCTATTTAAGAAATTCACATTATTTTGCCCAATTACTATTCAGGTATTCACTCCTTTAAGAAATATTACCCACCACCACGGGGCTGTGCTAATAGTCCTCTCCTACACCGACACCCCAGTAATATTCACATCAGGACAAGGCTGAGGCATTTTCAGAAAACAAACATTAAGGATATCTCAAAACCATGATTTTCAAAGCTGGGGATCATTATCTCATCTCATAGTGTGCTATTCCATGGGTTTGCTTGTATTCTCGACCCAAAGATCGAATAATGAATACAATTATAGCAGTAGGAAATCTGACAAGACAATCAGAAACAAGCTCATGATTACAGATACAAGTTGCACAGAGTGACAGTTATTTACCTACATGAAATGAAAAAGTGTATTTCTGAAAATGAGTTCATGCTTTAGGAAAACCTGGATGAATCATTTAAATTAGAAATTTCAGTTTGTCGCAAAAAAAAAAAAAGATAATTCTACTGAATGTATTGAGGACTTAAATTTAAGATGATGAAAAATCCTTGTTTGGCAGGGAATAATTCTGTTTTATGCCTATAGTCCTGGCTTAATACCACACCCTTTTACTCTCAAAACTGTCCCTGATGGAGTTTAAAAACATTTGTTTAACCAACATGCCAGAAATGGACAGTTGGGTTTTGTATCACATTAATTTCAATGAAACTATAAAGGGAAATATGTTTAATGTTTGGTTTTCCTGCAATAACTTTTAAATGTTCCTGCGTAATTTCACAAAATTCATGTATGGTGTCAGTTCCTTTTAATAGTTTTACTTGCTTAGATTGACTGAGAGAATATAGGATGCTGGAAAATTCCCTGCAACTTCATTTGAAGAGATTAGAACTGCTGCCAAAATAGTGAAGTGTAGGGATGCTGGAGCCAGGCGGCCTGGCTTTGAACTCTTGTTCTGCCAAGAACTGTATGAATGACCTTCAGCAGGCCACTTGAGCACTAGTGGGCCATGGTTTCATTACTGCAAAGTAAGGTCAAATGGTTTATGTAAGGATTAAAGGAGTGAACAGTTCTCAAGTTATCAGATAGTACTTGGCATATTGTAAGAAGTAGGTACTCATTTACCCTTATAAGATACTCTTTTCTATAGAAGATTAAGAAAATATTTTTGAAACTGAATTTATTTCCAAGTCTCTCAACAAGTATAAATTCTTCTGGGAGGAAAAGGTAGATGATTCTTTGTTATCATACACGCTGGGAGAAAATACATAAGAAGAATAAAAGATTCCCCTGCCAAGTGTCAGGTAACTGATCTCTAATATCTTCAGGACTAAAAAGACACAGCAGAAAAGCTATGATGATTTGTAGGAATGTGATATCTGTCACTATTACACAGATGAAGTATTGTTAAAAAGAGTCAGCTACTGTTAAAATTATCTATAAGACTTTAAGTTGATAGAACAGTTCAGCGAACCACATTCCAATAACAAAAATCTTTCATTACTGTCCATACAAAGGATCAGGAAAAGCTTAAATATATATTTTTTTCAGTTTCCCTATAGCAGCTATAAACAATAAAATTTAAACAAATTTCCTCATTTGAGGGAGAGGTATTTAAGAAAGCTTCTTCTTTCTTATTAAAGGGTGAATAAGGAATATGTGATGCTTCTTTCTACTTTTTCCTTCTTTAAAACAGAAAGTGAAATCTGGAGCTTTGGTGGAAATTTTTCAACCACAAAATGATAGGCCAATCTCCTAAGTATAAGAGAGATAAAATAAAGAAGGGTAAGCTATTGCTGAAAAATTGCATGAGCCTTGTGCGCTACTCTTGATTTCTTGGTTGGCATATGTGGGGGGAAAAATACCTAATCACTTAAGCTATTATTAAGTGGGCCTTCTGATTTTTCAAGCCTTCAAATACGTTTCTAAATGTGTCAGGAGTTGATGAGGGCAGCAACTGTACTTTAGATACACCGAAATCTTAGGATTTGTATTTATGAATGCTGTTTGAGGATGTGCAACATGTCAAGGACTTCTTAGTAGCTCTAGAGTGGAGCTGGCTGCAGCTCCAAGTACTGCACAAGAGAAAATCACAAGGAACGAAAAGAAAGGCCGTCAAGTACAGCTGATTGAAGCAGGTCATGCTAAACTTCTAAGTAGACCCCCCTCCCAAAAAAAAAAAAAAGAAAAGAAAGAAAAGAAAAAGAAACAAGAGAAAAGAAACCATTGCTAACAGAGGCTTCAATTCCAAACAACAGTGTCAGAATATAGATGCTTTGTGCCTCTTGAGATATAAGAATCCTAATGTAGGTAGGAACATCATACACCATTGTCTACATAAAATTGGAAGTAAAAAAAGACTACATAAGTGGATATAGTGATTTTCACTAAAGTAACATGGTGAAGAAAGAAATAGTTTTATTTCAATGAAACTTTTATTAACTGTAGGAAGAAAACTCTGGGTCGAACTCAAATTAATTATAAAGACCTTAAAATTAAATTCAGATAAACTTAGAAAAAAAGAAAAAGAAAATGTTGAAAGATATTTTTAAAAGAGGCATATATTATACTCATGGATTGGAACAATTAACATAATATTCTGTTTTGCCACAAATCTGTACATAGATTTAGTGAAATCTTCCCCCTAAATCACAGAAGTCTGTTTGTTTGGGAGGTAGTGGGGCAGTTGCTGGTGAGCTCATTGATGGTCAAGAAAATACTAAAGTATAAGAATAAAGTCCTCATTGAAACTCTGTTCTATACCCTATTAACTCCTTACTCACATTTTTCACAAATAGATATTGAACTAGCTACTTTTTTATATACAAAAATGCCTCATGTATCTTAGGAAAGTCAATAATGAATTGTCATAGGGCCAGGTCCTCATTGCAAACTGATTTCCAATATAAACTTCATTTTCACTCTAACTCAAGGTGCTAGAATATAATAGCAGAACTGGGAAAAACAGGATAGAAATGCCAATATTATCATGGCATTTAATATATATTAGCAGTTCTTCATAAGCTAATTATAAGAATAATATGAGGCTGTTTTATGTATCTTCATCAGTTCCTCACTAGTAAAATGCTTTGTTAACTGCTAATGAAAAACAAGTACTTAATTATAAAGTGACAGCCATTGAGCTGCAAATTTTAGGGCTTTCATTTCAGTAACTGATTGTTCCCCACTCAGTATCTGTAATGGCACTTCACAGTCTCATCCTGTAAAGCAAGTACAAAACATGCTTCCACTATTTTGAGTGAATATGAAAATGGTTTGTCTAATAAAATAGCATATTCTTTATATTCGGTTCAATTTTTTGTTCATCTAACAACCCTTCTCATGCAAGAATCTCTTCACTTGCTGAGTACCTGCCAATGGGGACAAGTAATATAGAAATAAGATGCAGGGTCCTCTTGCCAATGACAATTCTTTTCCTGAGGACCCTCTACAAAGGATTCCAACAGTCCCTAAGCACAATTTTATTCCTTCCAGAAAATTCTTTCTTCAAGTACATTTGGCTTAATATCCTGCTTTCATCTGCTAAGTAAAAGGAAAAAGGAGACATATACAAGCCCATTAATTTTTATCCATTTTGGAATACATTAACATGTTCTTGGTCTTCTATATGTTTAGGTATTATATTCTCTGTTGGGTCGCTGGGCTCCAGGAGTGCAGGAGGAACAATAGAAATGACGCAGGGTCCCAACGTCTTCCAGCCTCCTTCCCCCCCCTTTTCCTTAACCCTTGACTCTCCCGACAAAAGGATGTAAGCCCAGATCACGTCTCCATAGGTAACCCGATACCTATGCAGGAAACAGATAAAGGACCCCTGTCAACTCCCTCCCAGTGCTACTTCCCCCATTTCCCCTTCTGGCTTGGAGGAACCTCGCCCGAGGGTGCCCACCTCCTCTAGGTGTAACTTTCCTGGCTCCCCTTCTCCTGAGCCCTGAAACTTCGCAGGAGAGTGCCTTTGATAAATCTTGCCTTGTGCCTACCTCTCCTGGTGTCATGTTTATCTCGCCTATAAAACCTTACATTCTCTATAAAATATTCTCTATAAAATTGGTTAGTCACTTGCTGTCTGAAGTTATTATCAAAGCTAAGGGAAGTTGCTCTGAAAAGATATCTTACAGGAGAGCAGTAACACCTCCAGTGACAACACCATGTACCTGTTGCTTTGATACTGAGTTTTCTACATTTGAATAAGCCAAAAATGCATTTACAATGAGATTTAAATGTGAACAATTATGTTGGGATGACCATTTCTTATATATATATGTATGTGTGTGTGTGTGTGTGTGTGTGTGTGTGTGTGTATATATATATATATATATATATGATTTAAACATTTTGTGATGTGTGTTTCTTTGTCCAAGTTTTCCATACAAATATGTGTCTACTCTGGTCAGAATATAAACAATAGAGTGCAGTCAGAATTCAACTACCTCACTGATCATTTAGAATCATTTTCACAATGTTCTTTGATTCTTGTTCTTTCTTCATTTCTGAAACGAAGTTCAATAAACCCAAGAAGCACTTTATCTTCCAAAAGTGATATGTTAGAAAATTCCTCTGTTGGATTTAATTAGTTGAGATGTCTGCGAGTAGGTAATTAGTTCACTCAGCAGATGAATTCAGAAATGCTTCTCAGAAGGCAGCTTTATTATATTTTCACCCTCAGGTACCAAGGAGAAACATTTTTTTTTTTTAATAAATACTTTTAATGAAAATTGATGAGGGAACAGAAGGCAAGCTGACAAAGCAGAAGCTGACACCCCACAATCCCTCCCCCTCCTTGGGATATACATGACATTTCTCAGACACTCCTGGCTGGCCAAAAGCTAAGAAGAGGAAAAACAGTTAACTTACAGAGATCAGAATCCTGTAAGACAGGAGTCTCCTTCAGTTTACAAATATCTTAGCCATCTACCAGAACAAAGCATTTCTATCAATAACCTAGCTTCCAGAAGGGAATGGAGATACAATTAAATGACCTTATAATTCGCAACTCATTGAAGATACTTGAAGCTGCCAAGGTGTATGGTTTCTCCAGGAAGCTCCCAACTATCTTCATGTTAATGCCTTGCTAGAGGGAAAAACAACTTAACTTGACAATGCAAAGCCTCTTGTATCCTGTGAGTCTTCTTTAACAAATGAAAATCCTTTTGAAACCTCCCTTTTCCTTACCTCCCCCAACCCCATAGTATATAATCTGCTACCCCTAATAACCACACTGCAGCAGGTCTTTCTGCCAATGGGTCCTGTCCCTGTGGTTTAATAGAACTAGCATTTTGCACCAAAGGTGTCTCAAGAATTCCTTCTTGGTTATTGGCTCTGGACCTCACCCCACTGAACCTCAACAATATTCCAAAACTCCATCAAAAATGCTCCGCTTCCCCTGCTGTAATTCCAGGTAAATAGCCCATCAGGTAAAATGTGCCATCTTTTCTCAGTAATTTATGCTCCAATTAAAGATTTTATACATTATTGGGTATTTGATAAAGATAGATTTATTTTTTGTGAAAAATAACAAATTTGAGTAGCTACTACTTAGAAATATCTTATATAGGGGCACCTGAGTTGTTCAGTAGGTTAAATGTCTGCCTTCGGCTCAAGTCATGATCCTGGGGTCCTTAGATCTAGTCCCATAGTGGACTCTCTGCTCAGCAGGGAGCCTGATTACCCTTCTCCCTCTGCCTCTCTCCCCAACTCCTGTACATTCTCTCTCTTCCAAATAAAATCTTTAAAAAAGAAATATTATAGATATATACATTTATATATGTAAACACACACATATATAATTTTAACAAATATTTATATATGTTACATATGTTACATATTATATGTTTATATATACATAAAAATGTATATATAATTTTACTTTAAAGAAGACAACTGAATACATGGTATTAGACATGCTTGGTAAGAGTGAATTTTGTCTTGATATTCTTATAGAACTAATGCTTTTTCCATACAAGTGTTTTAAATGATTGCATTAACTGACAAATTTGATTTTTGATATCACACCACCAAGAGATTAAGTTGACATTTCTTGAATTAAGCAGGCCAATAAAGCAAACTCAATCACACTGTAAAAATCAGACATCTATGCAACTGAGCTACAATCTGATGTCTTCATAAAATAATGAAAATGTGTTTATCAATTTCAAGCGAGAAAAATTATTTTGTTTCTGCATGTGGATTAGCAAATTGCACATAAAAAAGGATTTTTATAATTTTTATTTGCACAATGGTGTTTGAGACACGAGCCTTTGCTTTTCTTGAGATTCTATCAATGTCCCATGCTGAAACTTTTAGCACAATGATATATAATGCCCTTGTATGTTTGTGGGTTTAATGTATGCAATGTATACCTGAAAATATTTTGTATACTCAAGTACATCTACAATTCCATATGATACATACTCTATATCAAATGATTATTAGGTTTTTATAATTTTTTTATATTTTATATATATTATACATTTTTATAAATCCTATAAATCAAAATTAATGAATTAATTTTACTAAATTATAAGTGGAATTTTCATGAGAAGAGAACTAGAATGTATTTTCAATTTGGGAGAGAAAATTCTGTGATGAAATGATTTTGTTTCCTTTATTTGGACAATTTTGTAACTCTTATTTCTTCATATACACATACACACACAGGACCACACACTTTAAATAAAAGCAATCCTTAACACTCTGTGTGCTATTGTGTTACCGGGAAACCATTCAACTGAATATTTATACTCACCACTCACAATATCTAGGTCTTGCTATATTATTCAATGAAGGTTGCCTGTCAGGTATCCATTTCACATTCAAAGTGTTGTTGCCTAACCAAATCTGAGAGTAACTTAATTTTGTGCCCTTAGATTGTGTCATGCCTTCTTATTTATTGAACTCCTCCAGTTCAACATGGAAGATGATAGTAGGCACATTATCTGCTTCCTCATAAGAGGGTATTATGCTAAGCAAAATAAGTCAATCAGAGAAAGACAATTATCATATGATCTTTCTGATATGAGGAATTTGAGAAGCAGGGTTCGGGGTCATAGGGGGTAGGGAGGGAAAAAAAATGAAACAAGATGGGCCAGGGAGGGAGAAAAACCATAAGAGACTCTTAATCCCGGGAAACAGACTGAGGGTTTCTTGGTGGTGGGAGGGGAGGGATAGGGTGGCTGGGTTATGGACACTGGGGAGGGTGTGTGCATGGTGAGTGCTGTGGATTGGGTAAGTTGATGAATCACAGACCTGTACCCCTGAAGCAACTAATACATTATATGGTAATTAAAAAAAAAAAAAAAAGAGAGAGAGAGAGAGAGAGAGGGAGCAAAGTTTCGCTATTATATACATACATTTGCTGTAGGTGTGGATTACTTTGAACTAGCTTTTTTTTTTTTTTAATTTCTAGTTTGCTAAGAGCTGTTATGATGAATGGATAGTTCAGTTTTATCAAAAATTTCCCTGCATCTATTTTTTTATTGACATATAATTAACATGCAGTGTTATATTAGTTTCAGGTGTATAGTACACTGATTCAACAATTTTATACAATTGTACTTTCAACCCCTTTTATCTATTTCATCCATTCCCCCACCCACCTCTCCTCTGGCAACCACCACTTTATTCTCTGAATTTAAGAATCTGGTTTTGGGGTGCCAGGGTGGCCCAGTCAGTTGAGTGCCCAACTCTTGATTTCAGCTTAGGTCATGACCCCAGAGTATGGGATAGAGACCCATGCTGGGCTCTATGCTCAGTGTAAAGTCTGCCTGAGATTCTCTCTTTCCTTCTCCCTCTACCTCTCCCCTGCACTTGCTCTCTGTCTTAAGTGAAAAAATAAAATCTTAAAAAAAAGTAAAATCTCTAAAAAAAAAAGAATTTTGTTTTATTCTTTCTCTGTTTCCTTCTTTTGTCTCTTAATTTCTTAAATGATTTTGTACTATTTAATTATTGTGTTTTTTACCTCTACAAATCTCACAAACAGTGTCAATGTTGCTGGTCCAAGGACCATACTTTCAAAAGCACATCTTAGATTTTACTTCAGTGAAGTTTTGTTTTGTTTTGTTTGTTTGTTTGTTTGTTTTTGTTTGGGTTTGATGTTAAATTCACTTGAGTTTGGTTTAACTAAAAATATCTCTGCTTTGCTCTCATTCTTGAATGATAATTTCACTACATATACAATTCTAGGTTGGTAAGTGTTTTTTTATTCTTTTTCAAATCTGTGCATATATCATTTCATATACTTAATTCCTTAGATGATTTTGAGAAGTAAAATGTCAGTCTATTGTTTCTTGTTGAAAGCTATCTTGTTTTTCCCTTCAGTGTTTTAAGAAATACCTTTTTATATGTGTATTAATTTGCTGTTGCCACTGTACCATACTACCACAAATTTCGTGGCTTAAAACAACAAAAATTTATTGTCTTACAGTTCTATAGATTGGAAGTTCAACAGATCTTGGCCAAAATCAAATAAGAAAGGCTGTTTTCATTCTGGAAGCTCTAGGGAAAGTCTTTTTCATTGCCTTTTACAGTTTCTAGAGGCTTGTGAATTTCCTCCACCTTCAGAAGCAGCAACGAGAAACAGAGCCCTCATGACACATCTCTCTGATTACAGCCAGAAAACTTATCCTGATTTTCAGGATTTATGTGACTAAATTGGGCACCCCTGGATAATTTAGAATAATGTCTCCATCTCAAGATCCTTAAGCTTAATCACATTTGCAAAGTATCTTTGCCACACGAAGTAATATATTCACAGGTTCTAGCAATTGGGACATAGAATCTTTGGAAGGACCATTGGGCTGTTAACCACAGTAGGGTTCTGTGATTTTGCCATTGGCTTATGCTCATTTACCCTAGCTGCAAATTTCTGACTCCTGCAAATGATTATTTATATTATTAGGTCAATCTAGAAACTTCGTAATCCAATCTTCTATCATTTCCTATGGAATTCTTTTTTTTATTACCAATTTTTACTCTATGTCTCTTAATCTCTCCATAATACTTAAGATTTCTTTGTCTTTTACTTGTTTTGATGTGTTCTGAATGCCTTCCTACCTTTCTATATACTAGTTCTCTCTTCTTCTGTACCTACTTATTCTATTATTCAAACTATTTATTCAAGTTTTTAAGATTTTCAACTTATTTCCATGTTTAAAATACTGTTTTTTAATCTACTTTTTATTTTTATAAAATGAATTTTTATGTTAGTATTTGAAATATCACATTTAATTTCTTTATCTAATCACATTTATTTGTTGAATTTTCAGTAATTCTAATAGGTGACATATTTTGGAGTCTCACTAAGTTCACACTTAAACAGATTCTAACTCTTAAGGCCTGTGTGTGTGTGTGTGTGTATGTGCGTGCTTACATGTGTGTAATGCATATTTTGGGTGTTTTTGTTGTTGTTGTTGTTACTATGCTTTTGGCTGTGAACCATAAATCTTAACTTGTGTTTTTAGGGATATTCAACCAAAGGGTTTGAATTTGCTTTTGTGGGTGCTTGGCAGTACTCTTAAAATTGGACTACTTAAAAAAAAAATTCTTTGACTCAGTTTGTTTGTTTGTTTGTTTTTTGCATAATTTGATATAGTTTGGTTTACCAATCTGGCAGTGTGAATTCAGCTACCAACCCAAATGAGGTTTACTGAGAATTACAAAGTATTAGAGGTGAGCTTTTTCATATATAGATTTATTTATCTGCAATTTCATACATATATAACAATGGCCTAAGTTTTATTTTTCTCTGACTGTTTTAGGGACTGCTAGAGGATTATATTAGCTTCATTCTCTGCTTCAAACTGCTTCCTCTACTATTCCAATTAAATGTTTTTTCGAACACTTTAACAAACCCAGCTTTAAAACTGAGAATGGTAATCCTTTTCCCACTAGAGATTGTAAATTTCTTCAGCCAAAATTAGAACAAAAAATACCAATAATTCAAACAGTAAATCAATCAAAAGCAAACTACTTTTTCAACTAAAAATAATGAATGTACTTCTAACAACCAAAATAATTCCAAAATAATATATGAATAAAATTTACTCCAACTTTAATTTGTCAATTTAAGCATGTAAATCAAAGCTTTTGACCAATTTAGCTGATGTGGAGACTAGAGCTAGGGGCCACACTTAATCATTTACAAAACTGTGAGTTTGAGAGAACAGAATATATTTAGCAGGGAATGATCTTACTAGTAAAAACACTGAGTTTATTGAATTACATTTCTTTCCAGATTACATAACAAAATCTAAAAATGAGGAAAAAACTAGTTGACCTGATACATATGGTGAGTTAGTACCCAGATAACTCACCATATGGGAAATGGGTGTTCATTAATATTTAATATTATCTTTCCAATATTTTCAGATGATCTTAATATCCTCACAGTTACTCAAAATAGAATTAGAAAATTATTTCTACCTGTGAATTCTTTATATATTGTATTTATAAATACTTTGTTATAGTTGGTATTCTTCTCCTTTA
The DNA here is from genome assembly GCF_963455335.1 of Martes martes. Lineage (NCBI taxonomy): Eukaryota > Metazoa > Chordata > Mammalia > Carnivora > Mustelidae > Martes > Martes martes. The sequence continues at coordinate 20,320,461 of NC_137888.1, read as the reverse complement.
AATTAATGTTAAAGTTCTTTAGAATTGACTTTTGAATCATTAAATATATCAGGTTTATAATACTTGAACATGTACAATTTAAGCTATTTTGATTTGTTTAACTAGACATGGTTTGTAAGCAGCACGAAATCAAATAGTACAGTACCTATCATGGCCAGGAATTAAAATCCAAGTTATCTGCAAACAGGATTAAAGCTATTTCTGTATATGATAAATTGGAAGGAACCCAATATTTCCTGGGCATTTACTTAAAATACTTTGGGCGTTTAGGAGGGAATTACAAATCCCCAGCCAATTTCTCAGTTGGTTTGCATTAGATGCTGAGACTTTAGTGGGTCATATATTTGAGGCTTTCTTGTTCCAACAATAAAAATGTGAAATTATGATGATACTAAATCTCAGGGTTTGCTGGCCAGACCTGATAATATGTGTCCTTACCAGTCACAGTAACTTCAGTCTGACTTTTCTTGAATGTAAGGCAAGGGCTTCCACTCTCTGAGTTTATGCTCCACCTTTTCACAGTGTAGACAATTGTGCAGTATGGAGATACTAACCCATAAAACACAAACTGGACTGAAATGTAAAATGTAATATTTGCACTATTGATATACTTGGGTATCGCCAGCCCACTTCATTCTGATTTGAAAGAAGAAATGTAAGAAATTAGTTAAGAAAGCCAGACACTGTTTCAATATGGTTCAGTTATTAAAACATAAAAACAAGGGGAGATGGGGGTTAGACTCTACTAATAAACTTTCTTTGCTCTTGTATTTATGTTTTCCAGGAGGTATAAAGTCATTCAGATTTTATTCAGAATCTCGGATGCATTTACAATGATGTTATTATCTCTGTAACAGATAATAAGTGGTTTTAAATGAATGATGTAGGGGGAAGAACAAATGTTTTTGAGATGAAGTGTCAAGAACAGTTTTAATTCTATTGGGATGGCCTTGGGATATTTTCTCAATCCCATTTTCCTCCCCAGTAAATGAGTGTCACTTATGCTTGTGTTAGTTTATATGAATGTCCAACATGTTAATGGGCAAGGAAAGTCTGATACCTCTAAAGCTGGACTTTAATACATCTAAAGTTCCAGTCCTTCTTGAAAAGAGTCCCAGAATCTGGAAGATTCTAAGAATTGTTTTTAACAACTCCCATGATACTTCAGTTTGTTTTGTTTGTTCGTTTTTTGTTTGTTTGTTTGTTTGTTTTCTTCTTCATGTTTCACTACAATTTTTATGCAGTTTAAAACTTCATTTCCTTGAGTCCTGGATCTATGGTTAAACATTTCAATTTATTTCACCACATTTTTTTTAAACCTTTCTGTACTTGTCTTGTTTTCTTTTTATCTCTTTGAAACAGTTTTATGAGCTATGAGCTGTGAATTATGCATAAAATAAATTCATCCAAATTATGTAATTCAAGTGTTTAGTATATTCAGAAAGACATAGACCCACCACCATAATCTAATATTACATTTCCATCACCCTAAAAGAACCCCCCTACCTATCCTGACTTCCTAGAAAAACACTAGTCTACTTTCTATCTCTGTAGATTTGCTTATTCTGGACAGTTAATATGACTAGAATCATATAATCTGTTGACTTTTGTGACTGGCTTCTTTCACTTAGCATGTTTTTAAGATTTATCCATATTGTAGTATACCTCCATATATATTTTTTTTTAAGATTTTATTTATTTATTTGAGAGAGAGAGTGAACGAAAGAGAGCACAAGCCAGGGGGAGGGGTAGGGAGAGAGGGAGAAGCAGACTCCCTCTTGAGCAGGGAGCCCAAAGCAGGTGTTGATCCCCACACCCCAAGATCATGACCTGAGCTGAAGGCAGATGCTTAGCCAACTGAGCCACCTAGGTGCCTTTCCATATTTCATTTATTTGAAAATAACCATTTATGTAGCAGCAGTGCTGCATTTCATTTATTCATTGTCAATTGAACATTTTTTTCACACTTTTGTCTATTATGAATAACATTGTTTTAGACATTAAGGTACAAGTTTTTGTAAGAATATATTTTTTCATGTCTCACAGTAATATACCTGGGACTGGAAGTGATGAGCCATATGTACCTCTAAGTTTAACAATTATGAGGAAATTCCAAACTATTTTCCAAAGTGGCTGCACCATTTTATTCTCTCACCAAAAATGTATGAGGGGTTCCAACTTCTCCACAGCCATGAAAACACATGTTATTGTCTTTCTGATTATAGATATCCCCGTGTATAAGAGTGGTATCTCATTATAGTTTTGATTTGATTTCCATAATGACTAAGTATGTGTATATTAATTCTATGATGCAATAAAATTACAACATAAAAACATTGAAAATAATCACAATGAAGGGCAGAAATATGTTGACAATGATTCCCTTCTATTTCAATATTAAATAAGTGTAAATCACAATGAAGAATGCTGTACACCTAAAAATTATCCTAATTATCTTTTAAAGAATAAATTATAAGGGTTATTAACACTTTTATAAAGTTTTTTTTTTCTCAGTTATATTTTTTATGTTTGAACAATTTGGTGTATCTATAATTATCATGAACTGCTATATTTATTGTAACAAAACAAATTGTAAAGAAAGTTAGTGTGTGTAGGTAGACACTGAGGAATAATAGGGTTTATTAAATTAAATGATCCTAAATGTATAATTTCAAACGACTTAAACTAATAAAGTAGCAGGAAAAAGCTCATTAAATTTCTTGAAATAATATATTTTTTATTAATTTATGATTGACTTTAGCTTTGCAATGCTAATTAATTCATTCTGGGAAGTAACATACATAACCTTCTCCCACTTCTTTTATTTATTTATTTTTTTATTAATTTCAAGCAATAGATTTAAATTCAAGGATAATAAAACATGGCAAGACACTTACTGCACTAACCTGGGCTTGTTTGTGTCTTTTTATCTCCTATTAGCCAGGCAAAACCTTAACATGTGGGAGTCATAGTTACTCACGTTTACATTCTTAATGTCTGGTACAGCGTTGACATAGTGGAAAACTTTTAAGGTAGTTGTGGAATGAATAAACTAATATAGGACATGATAAAGAAATGCAAATTTAGGATCTGGTATTCTCAAAATACAAATGTCTTGATAAAAGCTGTGTTATTTAATCATTACACCAATGAACATATAAGTCTATTATAAGAATCTGAAATGTTTTCAGCTATATTCAGACTAAATTACCATCTGGCTTTCTACCCCAAATGGATAAGCACATGTTTTAAAATTCTTAAAAGATGCCTGTGTTTTAAAAAAGCATATGAAGTGAACACATTGTCTGCACCTTTGCCCATTACGTGCAAGTCACAACCTTGATTCTATCTACAACCTTAATTCCCTTTTTTGCCTTGTAATGCAATGCATTCAAAAGTTCCATGAATGTTTATGGAATTTTATATTTTTGTATGGCAGGGGTAGGGGGTAGTGAAAAGGAATTACATTTTACTTACCTCAGAATCATATTTCTCATAGTAGTTTTCTAATTTTAAATTAATATTTGAAACAAAAGTAGGCAATTTTTCTCACATTTTGCCTAAATTTTAACATAAACTATACATGTGCTTGTGATGAAGTTTTAGAATATAAGTGAGGTTCAGTGGGGTAGAGTCTGGAGCAATGACTAAGAAATAATTCTTGAGACATCTTTGGTACAAAATGGTGATTTATTAAAGTACAGGAACAGGACCCCCATGGGCAGAAAGAGGTGCTTCCCTGGAGCTGTGAGGAGTAGCCCATTATACACTTGCAAGTTGGGAGGGGGTCAGGGATAGTGTAAGTCTCTAAGGGAATTTTGGAAGCAAGGTTTCCAGGACCTTGAGGGGCTGCCTGTTGTTGGGAAAAGGTCATTTATTACCTTCGAATAAAACCTTAGTCATGAGACCCTTCAGATGTATATCGGTGGGTCATATGCTTGGAGATGATTGCCGGCATGTATCTTGGAAGGTTTAGAGATGACGTTTCCAAAGGAATTTTTATATGTTAAAGTTGACTTAGAGAATACTGGTTGGGAGAGGGGGCATCCAGCTAGGATTGCCTTTTGCCCTTAACAAAGTATTAAGGTGGAGGCAGTTGAGGAATGTTGCTCTGCCTGTTTCAAGGATTTGTCAGTGGCTCTAGGTAGGAAGGAAATTTAGTATCATTTCTTCTGCCTCTGTTTTCCACATCACTTGTTCAAAGTGTTCATGAAAATGTTAATATCTTTGTTTAATTTATTCTCTTAAAAGAATGACCAGGAATGCATTCTATCAAAATTCCTAAATTCAAATGTGAGGTACCACTATCTTGAAAATACTATTTTTTTGGTACATGAACTCTACTCAACTTTAGCAATATGTCTAAAATTATAAGTCTTTTCATTAAAATACTAGATCACATTTGTTGACCTTGAGAGAATTTTCATTGTTTATAATTGATATTTGTATAACATGGAGATTAGATTTTCCCATTGTATAGAATGATGCTCATTGATGGATATGCTTTCAGATGAACCACAGAAATAATTATAAACCAATTATTATAGAAACAGAAAATAACTTATATTACTAGAAAAGACAAAAATGAAAACAGGAAAAAAAAAAAAAAACAGAGAGCAGATACTAAGTTAAAAAAAAAAAAATTGCTAGTACAGGTGCCTGGGTAGTTCTATAGGTTAAGTGTCTGACTCTTGATTTTGGCTCAGGTCATGATCTCCTTGTCTGCTGTAACATTGAGTCCTGGGTGGAGCCTGTAAAAGATTCTCTCTTTCCTGGGGCACCTAGCTAGCTCAGTTAAGCCTCTGCCTTCTGTTCAGGTTATGATCTCAGGATCCTGGAATCTAGCCTCACATTGGGCTCCCTGCTTAGCTTCTCCCTCTGCCTTCCGCCCCTCTCCCCCCTTGCTCATGCACGCATACATGCACGCTCTGTCAAATAAATAAATAAAATATTTCTTTTTAAGATTCATTTATTTATTTGACAGAGAGAGATGGTGAGAGAGGGAATACAAGCAGGGGGAGTGGTGGGAGAACCAGGCCTAAGCATGCCTCTGATCATGGAGCCAGAAGCGGAGCTCAATCCGAGGACTCCGGGATCATAATCTGAGCTGAAGGCAGATGCTTAAGGTGTGAGACACTCAGTTGCCCCATCAAATAAGTAAATAAAATCTTAAAAAAAAAAGAAAAGAAAACTTTCTCTCCCTCTCCCTCCACCCCCCCCCGCCCCAGATCTCTGACTCAAAAAAAAAAAAAAAAAAAAAAGGATAACAATAATATTAGTAGACCCTTGGGTTTTGCAGATGTTAATTTCATTTTGTTTGCAATTATCACAATTTGGGAGTTAGTTTGTTATTTTACCTTAAGTAATACAATGTATCTTATTTTGAGGAAAAATGACCATAAAGATACAGGCAATAGGGAACCTGGGTGGCTCAGTGGGTTAAAGCCTCTGCCTTCCGCTCAAGTCATGATCTCAGGGTCCTGGGATGGAGCCCCACGACTCACTCTCTGCTCCACGGGAAGCCTGCTTTCCCCTCTTTTTCTCTACCTGTCTCTCTGACTACTTGTGATCTCTGTCTGTCAAATAAATAAATAAAATCTTAAAAAAAAAAAAAGATATAGGCAATAAAAGTTGAAACATTGGTTTAGGGGCTGGGATAGTATTTTTGCAAGGAGTTCAGAAATGAAAGCATCAACATAATCTGGGCACTTGTTGGAAACGCAAGTATTCAGACCTTTCTCCAGTGGTGAACCAGACACATGGGGTGTGGGGTGGGAGGCAGCAATCCTTTAAAAGCCTTTGAGGTGATTCTAGGAAACTTTATAATCACAAAATTTCTTGTCCACCCAGAAATTTCATGGTTTTATCTTTATAAGATCAGATAGTTAATTCTTATGTTTACTTAAAATCTTAGCAAAGAAATTAGATATTGAAGGAAAAACTTGAAAACCACTTGAAAAAACTCTTAAACAGTCCAATCTGGAAGAAATAAAATCCAACTATCAAATCCTGAAATCAAATAAAATAACAAAATAATTACTTACATAATAGCCTAGATAGCATCAAAATCCCTAGCAATTTAGAAAGGCTTCAGATGCATCGTTTATATATGATTCCTTCTGAGAAGCTTTAGTGTAATAATAATAATAATAATAGTACATAATAATCTAGTACATAATAATGTACTAGAAAATCTTATATAAAATAACAATTGCCATCCACATGTCTTTTTTTTTTAATGTGGCAGTCACTATTTTGTCCTTTAAAGAATATTATCTCATCAGAAAAGTTACTTTTCACTTTTTTTTAAATGGTAATAACAGCATAACTTGAACATAGAATTCTAAATTTAGCTAGAATTTACTTAACTTTTTACTTTTAACTTTTTACATTACTATAATGTAATATATACTAAATATGTAACAAAACTTGCATACATTTTTATTTTCTAGAAAGAATTGTATATTTTTAAAAAATCTATATTAAAAATTGAATCTAAATTTATTTTTTCTTTGATTATATATTATATATATAATAAATTTATATATATATATATATATATATATATATATGGTCAGGGAGAAAGAGCTTCCTCTGCCCTATGGTCCTTCTAGCTGGACTTAGAATCAAATTGACATGAGGCAGATTAAAATGGGAAAATTAAATTTAATAGTGGATTTATGGGGAATCCATATAGACGTGAGATTCCAAAGACAATGCCCCCAAGATACTGCTTATAGGAGCTAAGAAGAGGGGTAGGGACCTGAGAATACAATAGGGAAGAAGACCATTAGCAGGAGGTGAAAGGAGATGTTTGAAAACCAAAGTTGTCCTTTTAATGCACATGCAGATAAGCTTCTTTCATAAAGGGGCATCTCTGTTAATAGCTCTCTTCCTGGTACAGACTCTCCTTTCCATGTAAATTTAGGTAGTTGAAGTGAAGATCTATTAAATAATATTTAATATTACTTATAAATAATCTAATAATATTGAGTTGTACCATAAGTAAATTTACTTCTGCGTGTATTTTCCTATTAATATTTTAACAATGAAAAGAGATACAACTTTTAAAATTTTTAAATGAGATAGATAAAATAAACTATTTGTCTCATTTGTTTAATATTTAAAAATAAAAACTAATAATTATTATTTAATATTTATAAATAAAAATAAATAAGTAATGATTAAATAGTCACATTCCTCTTTAAAATTCTTCAGCATTGAAAGAATAATAACTTTTTAAGAAGTGGTTCTTATTTCAGCACATTTTAACATTTGTTTTCTAAAAAACAATTCCTATAAAAAAAAAATACTTCCTGAAGAAACCTAAGTATAAATAGGACAAAAGTCTCTTTGGCAGTGCTTGTTAGAATGGTCTCATTCAGTTTCCAGTCCTAACCACCTCCTTTACAAAACATTTTTAAATCTAAGCTGGCAAATTTACATCTTTCCCAATGTCAATTAGATATTTTGGTGGAAAAAAAAAAAATCTTACCCAAACGTTTATGTAACAAATTCCGTGTATCAGATTAGAAATTACTATTTTCCATATTTTAAATGTTGAGACTTTGAGTGTTTATAACTGGCCAACTTCCCAAGTTTTACAATTTCTTTTCCCTGGGACAACTATCAAATCTCTTTGTGGTACAAATTAATTTTTAACCTCATTTTTCATTTTTTTTCACACAATAGTTTAGATTGCCTACTTAAACATTAAAAAAAAATAAAATGATGGCATATGTGTTACAGCGCAAAAACTGCAGTGAATCACAATATCTAAATATAATAAGTATCTAAAAATAAAATATCTAAAAAATGAGAGAATTGCAAGCCTTTCTAATTCTGGCTTTTCCATTTTCCTTTAGGACAGCTCCTTCACGTCTAAAATACATGATTACCTCACATAAGTTAGTGTAACAGCATCATTTCAACTCTGAATTAAGTGATGCTGAATTTTTAAAAATGGTTAAAATTGTAAATTCCATTATTTTCTTTCAAAGCCCAATGAGAGCCTTTTGTAAGAATGTTTCCCAGGAGTAAACATTGGTTACCTCTGGGTAGTGGATTTTTGCTGATTGTTTTGTTGTTTCATTTATTTTGGAGCATGTTGTCTAACACTTTGAAAATTATGTAATGCCTTTATAATTTTTAAAAATGCTACTTTCTTCTTAAACCTAAAAAAATCATTTTAATTATGTGATATATCATTGAAAGACTCAATGGATTTAAAGCACTATTACCAGCATTATTTCATTTAAACCTCACACCATGGAATAAAGTGAACTACACTCTATCTATTCATATAATTGGAAAAAAAATCTGAACTATGAGATGTTGTTATTGCCAGAGGCAATTTATTAAACTATTTTGGTGGTTTATTAAACTATTTTTTTTTTGAGTTTATGAAGTTAGAGTGCTAAAAAATTTTGTGAAGGGATCATAGGCACTGATAGGACCAGGGCTCAAAATCCAGTCTCCACTGAGTTTTTTCCAAAATGTAACTCTAATGAGATACTATTGAAAGTTCTGTTTACTTCATCTCCTCTGATTCCCTGCATGTATTAACCACCATGTCCTCAGACTGAATATGAAAACAAAACAAAACAAAACAAATATAACTGAACTTTATCTCAAATATAAAAATCTAAAAATTAGTTAAATTTGGCTCCACTTTGGTAAATGAATCATTATTCTATAGAAGTGAAGTGTCCTTAGTGAGCTATACATACTAAAGGAGCAAGCCTGAATTGGATGTGTAGATAAAAGGGCAGTATGAACATTATGAAATGGTTAATTATCAAATTACTACATGAACTTTTATTTAAGACAAAAAATATCAAGTTCAACCAAATTGAAGATATCATCATCCTTATTTCAAAAAAAAAAAAACTAAAATATCAATCTAAGGCATACAGTAAAATACCTTAGATTTCTGGAGTAGTGAATCACAATATTCTGGATTTTTTGTTTTGTTTTTAATTTGTGTCTTATGTCCTTGTAAAGTAGGAAGTGTTGTGGCAGCCTTGAGAATTAAGTAAGTTCCCAAAGTATTCCTAATGAACTGATATCTCATTAGGGAGATGGCTTGACTCGACTCTAGAATAGTATTGCCCAAAATATATTCAGGAAAACTCATCAGAATTCAGAAACACTTCTGAACTTATTATTTTTTGTATCCTATCTCCAACCTAATAACTTGGAATCTCAGAGGATTTAAACTCTGGAATCTTGGGGAAAAAAAAATCCCCGGAGGATTCTGAAGACAACTAAATTTGAGATGTATTTATGACCTTTGTTGAATCAGTAGATCTCTTTTCACCATCTTCTTTTAAAGTAATCTCATAAAAATTAAGAAGACATAACATCGGGGGCACCTGGGTGGTACATTTAGTTAAGGATCTGATTCTTGGTTTCAGCTCAAAATGTGATCTCAGGGTCGTGGACTTGAGCTTCCTTTGAGGCATTTGCTTATGATTCTCTCTCTCTCTTCCCCTCCCCACATTCATTCTCTCTCTCTCTCTCTTTCTCTCAAAATAGTTAAGTGTTTTTTGTTTGTTTGTTTTTTCAAAGAAGACATAAAATTGTTATTTCCTGGAGGCCTGGAGTTTTGAATTATAAGAAAGCATCTTTTTATTAACTAGAGGAATCATATGATTTGATTAGCAGACTTTTCCAGAGAAAGCAGCACTCTACCCAAATATTTACTTCTGTAGTTTTCATCAAACTCTTCATTGTTTATAATTAGATTCAGGAGGAAAATTAAATGAAATGCTTAAAGTTTCAATATAATCAATTTAAACCCATTTAATGACATTAATGTCTTTGAAATGTTAACATATTATTTGCAAATCACCAGACTAATTAATCTCCTGTCACTGTTGAATTCAATATGTACAACTTGCCTGCCACCAAATTCATAATCTTAAAACACTATTTTCCTAATCACCTTCCCTAAGCTTCAATACATAGATAGTATACCGATATTTCTAATCATGTGATTCACAATCTTCCATATTCAAATCCATTCACCCAAAGTTAATGCCATTATTGATAAAATAAATCACCATATACCAGCTGGTTAGCTGGTTAACACCAATATGGTTAACCTGGTCATCATACACCATTATCTTGGCATTCTCGTTGTCAAATTTAATCCTTTCCTCTCCCACATTTTCTCCTGTTATGTTTCCCTATTGAAATTCTGGTCAAATTTAAAAGTCAGCATTTTTCCCTTCTTTAAAAGTCCTTTTGACTGCTCTAGACCGATTTTTCTGACTGTTTCTAGAAAGTATTCACTATACTGTTCAATTTTCTACTTAAATTGACATTGAATATACTTTACTTGTAATTGACTGATGAGTACAAATCAATGATCATGACAGCACCATCACAAAATTAAGTATTGAATCCATAATATGTGACAAGTATTTGCTAGGACTTTTACACACCTTTTATCACATACTCATAATGACATTATTTTAAGTGATGTATTAACTTACAATATGAAAATTCAGTCTCAGGGAGATTATTTCACTTCTTATTTAGACACCTAGAATGAACCAGAATGAAACCATGGGGCTCTAGAACTTCAAAATATGTGCTATATCCCATCTACCAAGCTGCTTTCTTCAAAAATAATCAGAAGTTTTGGCATCAAAATTCCATCTTGGTCATCTCTCTCAGTGAATATGAAAAAGTAAGATCATATTGCTTTCTAAGGATTATCATTAAAATAAACTTAGCATACATTTTCTTTAGAATATTTTAAAAAATAAACAAAAGGAAAGGAGTATAATGCAAGATATTTATTTATTTATTTATTTATTTATTTATTTATTTTAGTAATAGCAGTTTCTTAAAGACTCCTGGTTTCTCAATACTTAAAACTATTGTATTTGAAGTATCTATTAGCTTCATGAGGCCTCATTTTAAATACTGGCCAGGATGATATCTGATTTACATATACATTCACTGTTTTCATCATATGGCTTAAGAAAATGAAAATAAGCCACAGAAACTTACCACATTGTCCAACCCCCTTTAAAATGAAAAACAAGACAAAAGCAAAAACAAAATGAAAGCAAAAACAAAGCTTGTCTATGTTCAATATTGATATCTCCTCTCATGTCACAATTGTCTTAATAAGGAATATGTTTCATAAAAATTGTTTTATCATTTTATTATAATAATTCTTAGATAAATATATTTTTCTAAGTTAACATGTTATACTCTTGTTAGGTCCCTCAATAATGGGTCCATGATTAAAGGAGTGAGACTGATATAAAGCAAAGGTCAAGCAAAGCTTTATTCTGCACCAAATATCAAGAATCAGATGGAATGTTCGGGGCCGCTCCTCTTACAGAGATGGCGACCTCTCTCTGCTTCACAGACTAACTTTTAAGGGCAAAGGCCATGTGGTTGGGCCTGGCCATGCACAGGTGGCCAATGAAATTGTAACACAGAGAGAAAGCTGCACAGTCATGTTAGGTCACACATAAGTGACCAATTGAATTACAATTTACCCTAGTAGATATTTGAACCAGCCTATCACCTTGGTCAGAATTGGTGCCCAAAAGGTGCCCAAAGGGTGGGGCCCATACTCCTTGGTAACTAGGGAGACAGTATGCACCCCCCCACTGATCGGATGTCTCCACCTGGCCTGACTCACCCTTGTATTTGGGCTTTGTTACCTGGGACTGGTTTCAGGGACTTGTTTTTAAGTAAGTCCCCTGGGGGAAAGGGGGCAGGGACAGTTTAAGTTTTAGACAACAAAGTTATTGTTTAACTGATGGAAGCACTCTGGCTAAATAGGTCCTCACACTCTGATATCTAACTTTTATAATCTATGCTTAAAAAAAAACTAGACACTTAACATAAGGAAAATAAGAAAATATTTTTGGATTAAAATACATAAGGAAATGATTTTTGGTCCTGTTCATAAAAGATGAGGCTCTTTATTGGGAACTTGAAAGATACATAATATTCATAAGAAGAGGAATGTTATTTGAGCCTCAGAACTCAGTGGAATCAAAGATACAGAGAAGCTTGAGAATTTTTGGCAGAATTTTTAATCTGGGAGAGTAAATTATGATAACAAAGCAGAATAGTGGTAGATAAAGCTGGGCCTATTATTTATTCAATAATCTCTTCCCTAATTCAAAAAAATTAATTATGCTAAAGTTTAATTTATGTTGATTTCATGCCAAGTATTGTAGAGATTAAGAATGCATGGGTAAAAACCACCTGGCCCTAGGATTTTCTTTGTGAGGAGGTTTTGATTACTGATTCAATTTCCTTACTAGTTATATGTATGTTTGAATGTCCTCATTCTTCATAATTCACTCCTGGGAGTTTATATATTTCTAAGAATTTATCCATTTATTTTAGGTTTTCCAATTTGTTGGTATGTAATTATTCATGATAATCTCTTATGATCCTTTGTATTTCTGTAATATCAATTTTAATATGTACTCCTACATTTCTTTTTAATTTGAGTCTTCTTTTTTCTTACTTTAGTTAACAATCCTGTTTTGTACATTTAAACTTTATTTATGAGGGCAGATGTCATGTTAAGTAGTCTTACTATGATAAAAAGTTAATAAATATAAATATAAGATACAATGCACAGGTGAAACTAGCATTCCTTATTTAGACATTTAAAGCAGAGAGAAAAAGAATTAAAGCAAAAAAATGGTAAATAATGGTAAATTAACTAGATTTAGGGATAGCTCAAGAAAGTGTCTAAAGATGGAATATGCTTGATGAATATACAAGGATCATTTTGGAGACCAGTCTGCTTGGAGCCAAAAAAGCAAGTGGGAGAGCATGTCAGAGAAGGCGATTTCAAGAACTTGGCATTTAGTTTAAGAGAAATGTGAAGTCTTCACAGATACATAAGTAGATTAATTGGCATGATCAACCCTGCTTTTTGCAAGAATCACTATTGCTTATCTAATGAGAACTGTCCTTGGAGCAGAGAGATGGAAGCAAGCAGATTGTTTAACAGCCAGAATGCAGACAAAAAGTAACAGTCCTCAGAAATAGAAAGGGATCATATTTTGAGACCACTTAAAGGTGTTTCTAACAAAATTTCCCATTGAACTGGATATAAAGCAAAGCTGAAAGAGTAAATATTTTCCTCACCGGAGATGAGGAATGCTGAATTGCAGCACCCAGTCAAACTGGATGTGTAAGACAAGTTTCAGGGAAAGATACAGCATTTTACATTAGGAAAAACATTAATCTAGTGTATTTACCCTGAGTTGTCTGAGCTTAAGTCTGTCATCCCTGCTTAACTAGCAATAGTGCCTCCTTTCATTTTGTAAAGTGAATCATAGAGGAAATAAATTATATGGTCACTCTACTCACTGAGATCTACTGAAAAGTATCTACTAGATCCAGAACTCTAGACTTGTACATACAAATATCTTAGATGTTTTATGTGTATTTTAATCCAAAATATCCAAAACTTAGATCCTGAGATAAATCTAGACCAAAAAACAAACAAACAAACAAAAACAAACAAACAAAAAGATAAACTGTTATATATTCACATTTCATTGATAACTACCTTAATATTTAGAGTACGTGGATTTGGCCCCACAAATACACATTTTTAGCCAGTTATCTGGGTAATTCTTTCTTAGAATAAAATGTTAGAAGTAATGGTTTATGACAGCCAGTGTATACTGGTCAAAATTTATATAGTAATTCAGATGAGTTGCCTATATAATAAGAATCTCTATAAGTAGAAATGGTTAGAATGAAGTTTTCACTATACTACTAGGAATTTTCAACAGAAATTGATAGATAATATTTTGTGTTTTACTCATGCTGCCTTTAATGTATATTATTTATTAGATATATGTTTCATTTTCAAAAGTATATATTTTTTAAACATTTTATTTGTGTATTTGAGAGAGAGAATGAGAGAGAGTATGAGAAGGGAGAGGTCAGAGGGAGAAGCAGGCTCCCCACTGAGCAGGGAGCCCAACACAGCATTGGATCTTGGGACTCCAGGATCATGACCTGAGTCAAGCAGTTGCTGAATCAACTGAGCTACCCGGGCACCCCTCGAAAGTAAATTTAGAGTGATGAACACGAAAAACTTAGGGCTGAAAAATAGCTCCATTAAAGGGAATATAAGAAAAACATGCTGACCTTAAAAACATAATACAGGCATGCCTGGGTAGCTCAGTCAGTTAATTGTCCTATTCTTGGTTTCATCTAAGGTCATGATCTTAGGCTTGAGAGATGGAGTCCTGCATGGAGACCAACATCAGGCTCCAAGTTGGGCTCCATGCAGTGCGTGAAATCTGCTTAGGATTCTCTCGCTCCCTCTCCCTCCCCCCTCTCCCCACTTATGCTCTCTCTCTCTCTCTCTCAAAAAAAGAAAAAAAAAAAAAGTATGCAATACAGATATTAAGCATCAAATTTAGTTCTGAACTTCACAACAACCAGAGCAAAGAAGCAAAGAATATATTAGATATTATTATCACAAATCATAAAAATATAATATTTTCCAAATGAAATATATTTTTATAACAAATATATCCGAGTGATTTACAAAATCTATAGGAAGGGATTAAAAATACATTGATGAGTTAAATACAAACTGGCTGCTCTAGAAATTCAAGTTTGTTTGTTTGTTTGTCCCCCCCCCCCTTAATAAAGCAATGTTCTTTCTCTTGTATGTTTATGTGTGAGTGTGTTTTAATATGGAAAGATATGTTAAAATCTATTATTGGCACTGTGACTTTCCTTTTGCCTCTGAATTATTTTTACAGACCAAGATCCCTGGTACTCATTGCCTTGGAGAACACCAATCTATTTAATAACCCCTTGGGAAAGAAACATCTAGAATAGAGAGTGATATAATGACAAATATAACAAAAAGTAAGACTTCTCATGCTTCATCTGATTTTATACCTAAGGAAATATTTGAGTTCAATTTATAAACTGCACAAGAGTTTAATAAATTGTCCTTTGGCCTCATAATTTTCTAATAGGTTGATTTTAGTCTCTTTATCTACATTTAAATTCTGTGCCAATATCCTTATTTAAGTTTAAATGCTCTTTGCCAGGGGAAACAAAATAAGGGTTATAAATTGTTCTTTCATAAAATAGGTGATAGGAAAGCAATTGTTATGCATTAAACTTCTCAGTAATGACTAATTCTTAATGTAGGGAAAACACTGTAGGGAGTAAATTTGAGTTTATTCAAAGGGTGAGTGATTTTTTTGTTTTAAATGTTCTCACAAAGATAAAATGTGTATCATTATAGATAATAGGTCTTCTGTCCTTTTGAATTTGACAACATTTAAAGTTCACATTATAAAGCAAGGACTTCAGAAAAGGGGAAGCATTTAAAGTAAGTGCTGAACACTCATATATGACTTGAAAACACTAAATACAGACCTTAAATCTGCATCTTTGTCATTAAATATTAATATTGATAATAATTAATTACCTTTCAAATTGCCATTTTGAGCATTACTAAAGAGTTAATTATATTATACTTATTTTGATGACAAAATAGAGATATGTGACATAACAAAGTTCCACTCCTCACCAGTATTGTTTTTATTAAGCATCAACATAAAGCTGCCTATGTTAGTAAATAATAACAGGCATCTAGAGTGTGCACGTGGTTGTGGCAGTCACGAATGCCATTTTGAAGCACTGACTGGGTTTAAGCATGCCCTTCGTATGAAGCCCTTTAGGAATACCCTGCAACTGTATTTATTTTTATATTTGTCCAAAATCATTTCAACTGATAAAAAAAAAGAAAACAACAACAACATTTGTTTTATAAACTGTTTCCAAAGATAAGCTGTTTCCAAAGATACAGACTTTTTTGAAAACCTAAGCAGGTAGGAATTATAAACAAGCATTTAATGAAAGGAAGTGGTATCCATCAGATTCAAAGAAAGAATATCTGATATGAAATGAAGTTACAGTTAGTACCTTAGCCCCTCATATCCTGAGAAGAAAGTTTTTCCCAAGAAGTTTTGATAATAACAAAAAGAAAGGAATAGTAGCACAGTAGCTACACAGTGTCAGCTTAAAGAGGGGAAAGGCGTGTGATTAGAGTGGCAAAAAAGAGGCACTAGCTAGAAATTGTGGTCTAATGAGGAATGAGCATTACCTCCCAGGAAAGGCCTTCCTGCCATCTCTGACTCTTAATTATAGAGCTAGAAGGAACACCTAGTTGTGAAGAGAGCCAGAGAAAAATTTCAGTATCTTTTAAGATAAAATCAGGTCAATAGCAGAAATGACTACTAAACTGAACCTATAGCTGAAGATGAAAGATGAAAAAGTCTCAAGCCAGGAAATCCTTCAGCCAGCCTAAGGGCCTCAGCAAAGTTTACTTATCCAAGATGGAGTGAAGACCACATAGCATCTTACACTGACAGGTGTCTATCTGAATTATTCTCATTCTTATCTCTTCCTTATTTCTGTTATGCGTATCCTATTGAGAAGATTGGTTAATACTGATCACAAGAAATATTTCTCTCTGAAAAGCTAAAAAAGATTATTCAAATATTGACATATTTATAGATGTTCAGAAGACCATGGATGGAAAATAGAAAGAGGTAAGTTTATTAAAAGGTGTTGAATATATCTGGCAAAGGGGTGCCTCCATGGCTCAGTTGTTAAACATCTGCCTTCAGCTAAGGTCATGATCCCAGGGTCCTGGGATCCAGGCCTCATTGGGCTCCCTACTCTGCAGAAAGCCTGCTTCTCCCTCTCCCATTCCCCCTGTTTATGTTCCCTCTCTCGCTGTTTCTCTCTCTGTCAAATAAATAAATAAAATTTTTAAAAAAGAGAAAAAAAATATCTAGCAGAAACTATTGAACCACTTGTAACACGTTGTAATGAAAAGTAACAAAATTTGCCTCAGATATTTAAATAAAATTATTTTAGTTCACCTACATCTCAATCTAGACAATAACTAGTGTATAAATAAAACAAATGGTTTTACTATGATTGTATAAGTATAAAAGCTGTACATTATTCACTATAGATTGTATAGCCGAAGTAGCTCCTACTTTCTGGTATCCAAAGCAGAAACATAAACATTTATGAGTTTAGAGGTCCACATGAGAAGGGAGGAGACATATACATTTTTTAAAAACAATTGAAGTAATCTCTGTCCATTGACAACTTAGAAGTTACCTATAATTCTCATAGACAACAGAAGAAAAAGTATCCCCAATGAAAAGATTCTAAAAAATTTAACCTTCTCTTTCCTTCTCTTAAATTTTCTTCTTTGATCTAGCTTTCTTCATTCCCCTTTTTGCTTTCCATCACTACCAAATTAATAAAAGGTGGTAAATTTTCCCTCTGAAAATGACGGAGGAAGTGATGCCTGAGCCCTAAACACTGAGCTTCTCAATCCCCTTCATCGGAGGATGAGGAATGGGAGAAGCTGGTGAAGGTGGTCAAAGGTTACAAACTTTCAGTTATAAAATGACCAAGTTCTGGGAATGTAATGTTAAGCATGACGACTATAGTTTAACAGTATTGTATCGTATACTTGAAAGTCACAGAGAGAGTAAATCTTAAAAGTCACACATATAACTATATGAAGAGTTGGATGTGTTAACTAACCATATTAAGGTAATCATTTCATAATATATATCTATATCAAATCATGACTTTGTACACCTTATACTTATATAGTATTACATGTCAATTATATCAATAAAGCTGAAAAAATAGCATCCAAATCAGATGATTAGTATTGTAGTCTCATTGTGACTACTGGGCTTCTACTGATTGAACTGCTACCACCCCACTATTATCAGGGGGTTTCTGCCCTGATTGACTCTAAGAACTTCTGAAGACCTTAATTTCAGAAACAGATTAATGTGCCTGCACTTCCTTGGCTCTCCCAAGTCCTCAGTCCTTTTCCAGCATTGATACCATGCCAGACTTACCTCTGGTTTGTTGAAATATTGACCATCAATATTTGATTCTGGACCTGGTTTTCTACTGCCCTTAGTTGTTTTCTGCTCAAAATCACCTCAGCCCTCGAAGGCTCCTTTATCTTCCTTCTTATGATAAAAAAGTGACAACCATTGGGCTCATTAATAGTTTTCATTTGACTTCCAAATGGTTTCAGACCACCACTTTTTATAGTTATAAAGCTCTCCTTGTGGTCTTTCCTGCCTTTTAGTACTTATTTTAGGTTGGTAAACTGAAGTATCTGATATCCTGATTTTGAAACTTATAAAAAATCAAGTAAGACAATAGGATATTTTGGAGATATTCAAGATCTTGATTTTATAATCATCAAGAGATCAATGAATAAATAAAAGAATGGATAATAGAATATCACATCATTACCCTAAAATGTGTTTAATTTTAAAAAGTGAATTTCCACAAAATATATTTATTATACCACAGTTCTCATATACCCAAGATATAAAGGAATGATTGTACTTGTTTAAAGGAAGCAAAGTTTGTTATTTTTTTTTAATGAGGTCTTAGCTTAGTTTTTAAAAACTTTATTCATCTTCACACACAGCAAAAACCTGCACACACACAATTTCTATGCTCATATTCAGAAGTAATGTAAATATATATATATGGATTTAAGCATATATGCATTTGGATACACATAGAGAATAATTTCATTAATCTCAAGAAATAAAATTATTTTAACATAATAGACCAAGGAAGGCTCATTTTAGATAATATTCAAAGTAATTATTATGCATTTACCTAATATTCAGAGGAAACACAAATTTGTGTATTAATTTATTATTTATTTTAAAAATACACAGCCATATAAATAATCTCTAGGAGATTTTTATGGTATTCTGTTGTAAAAGATAATACAACTTCCTGCACAAAGCTAGCATCTGAGAGTAAGGAGCCAACCTCCCTTACCTTCAAGTCCCCCAAAAGACATCATTGCTGCAGATATTTATTTCAGTGTAAATGTAATGGAAGTCCTTCTAGAAACCACTTACCATTCTCAGGAGATATGTATATCCCAACTCTTCAAAGACTTTGGCCTTGGGTATTGGCTCACCAGGTAGAAGTCATGAGTAAACATAAAGATAGTTTTCTAGGCTTACCATATTACTAACAGATTCTCAGTCCATATCAGTCTAAATTATGTTTCTACATATGAGATAATTACTTAAAAACATACATAAATGCAAAAACAAATAAAAATGACATATCCAGCCATAAGAACATTTATGAGTGTGGAACTTCTTGGTTATTGGAATAGATAAACTTTAATATGGGGACTATGTAAATTCAGAAGTAAATACCAAATTAGCTTAAAATCAACAATCTTTCATCTGAAAAATATTTCTTCCAAATAAAAAACAAAGAAAATATTTCTTCCAGATTTATTGCCTATTAATAACCTAAGTAGAATGTGCTTATATGCATTAACCAATACATATCATAACTTTTTGTTACTATAACACACTCTTACTAATTTGGTGACCTTCAATGATACAAATTTCTTCTCTTACAGTTCTAGAAGTCAGAAGTTCAAAATCACAGGGCGAAAGTCACAGTGTCAGCTCCTCCTGGAGCCTCTGAGAGAAGGATCTGTCTTCGAGTTGTTTCAGCTTCTAGCAGCGGCTCATATTATTTGGCTGGTTGTCCCTTCCTCCATCTTCAGAAGGCATCACTCCACTCTCAGCCTCAGTCATAGCATGCCTTTCTCCCTGGCTCTGCCTCTATTTTCATCCCTCGTGTAGGTGTCATTGTGATACAGAAGACCAACCTGGATAATTTGGGATACGCTTCCCATCTGAAGATCTTTAACTTAGTTTTACCTATGAAGTCTCTTTTGAATTTAAGATAATATCCACAAATTTGGGGGATCAGGACATGGGTATATTTGGGGATGATTATTCTTCTTACCACATGATAGTTTCATGGTTGATAATTGTAATTAATTCCATGACATGAATAGCTAGCTCTACTACTAATATTTAAAAAGTCAAACAGGGTATGACTAAAAAAAATAATTTAAAAGAAATATTGTTTCCTGATTATCAATAGTAACCTAGTAAAATCCAAGAAGTATAAAGTCTTAACATGAAAATACCCAAAATGAGGAATTATTTTATAATATGGAGAATTTATCCAAATGATACTAATATCAGGTAATTACTTCTTAATTTTAATATATTTCAATATCATTTAAAGCAGATCCAGATATTTGCCATATTGTAAACAACAAGATGAACCTATTTGATGTTTTTAAAGTGACTGAATTAAGATCCTTAAAACATGGGGCACCTAGGTGGCTCAGTGGGTTAAAGCCTCTGCCTCCCGCTCAGGTGGTGATCCCAGGGTCCTGGGATGGAGCCCCACATTGGGCTCTCTGCTTAGCAGGAGGCCTGTCTCCTTCTCTCTCTCTGCCTACCTCTCTGCCGACTTGAGATCTCTATCAAATAAACAAATAAATAAAATCTAAAAAAAAATCCTTAAAACATGAGAAATAAGTTAACAGAAATAATTATTAATTAAATCCTAACATTAAGGTTCCCTGGCTCCCAATATTATAACTTAATATTAAGAGATCCCCACACACCCCCCTTTTTTTTTTCTTTTAAGATTTTATTTATTTATTTGACAGAGTGATAGAGAGTACAAGTAGACAGAGCAGCAGGCAGAGGGAGAGGGAGAAGCAGGCTCTCCACTGAATGGGGAGCCCAATGTGAGGCTGGATCCCAGGACCCTGAGATCATAAACTGAACAGAAGGCAGAAACTTAACTGACACGAGCCACCCAGGTGCCACTCTTCCACACCTCTTGATATTAGAAATAGCAGCTAAGACTTCATTTTTTTAAGATCTTATTTATTTATTTGAGAGAGAGAGAGAGAGAGCACAAGCCAAGAGTGGGGAGAGGCAGAGATAGAGGAGACTCCCCACTGAGCAGGGAGCATGATGCAGGCCTGGATCCTGGGATCATGACCTGAGCTGAAGGCAGACGCTTAACTGACTGAGCCACCAAGGCACCCTGTAACTAAGATTTTAAAATATAATTTAGTTTCTTCCTAGATAATTTGTTCTTTGAAGAAATAGAGCTTGGGGGAAATGGGGAGTGGGAGAGGGAAAGGAGAGGGAGAGAAGGAGGAAACTAAATAAATTTTCAACCTTACTATGGATTCTAAGTCTTCACATCAATAGCTCTGGGCTCAGATCAGTTGAATCAGTGAGTGGATTTATTTTTTTCTATAGCAATGAATGCAATTTAATTTTTTCTTGCCTTTGTTTCAATTTAAAGTAGAAAGAATTAATTAAATGCTGCCTCAGACTGTGTGTGTCTTTGAGTGCTTACCAGGTGCAGATTATTCAAAATATTGCTAGCTAAATTGAATTAGAAAGGTCACCTGGGTGGCTCAGTCGCTTGGGTGGCAGACTATTGATTTCAGCTCAAATCATGATCTCGGGGTCCTGAGATTATCTTGTGTCAGTCTCTGTGCTCCACATGGAGACTGCTTGAGGATTTTTTTCTCCCTTTCTCTCTGCCCTCACCCCCACCCAGCCTGTAAGTGCTCTTTCTCTAAAGAAAATATATAGATCAAAAAAAAAAAAAAAAAAAAAAAGGAGGGA
The DNA here is from genome assembly GCF_963455335.1 of Martes martes. Classification (NCBI taxonomy): domain Eukaryota; kingdom Metazoa; phylum Chordata; class Mammalia; order Carnivora; family Mustelidae; genus Martes; species Martes martes. The sequence goes on along the minus strand of NC_137888.1, from coordinate 20,298,862 downwards.
AGGGCTAGTCCCTATAATAATTGACTTTAAAAGTAATTAAATGTATTTTTAAATATAGTTTCATTTTGGTTCTCAACCTCAGGAGCTTACTGGGTAAGATCTGAAATTTGTCCCTGTACACGGAGGGCAGGAAAGACTGAAGAAAAAAGCACACCACTCCAAATTAGTAGGTGGCAGGTTTAATAAGCAAGGGAACTTAACACATGAAGTTTGTCTTGGGAGGCCATAAGATGAGTAAATCTCTTCACCCAGCCCCCCAGAAACTTTATATAGAGGCCTTAACTGGGTTGGGTCATGTATTCAGTCCAGACAGATGGTTTCAACAACACACTACTCTCTAGGTTGCATCCTTGAAGCTGGCTCCTTTTGCGGAAATGGAGGGTGGAATTTACATTCCAAAGACAGAAGAGAAGGTGAGGAGACTGCTGCCTCAGAGTGACTTCCTCCAAAAATTTGTTAGAATAAAGGTAAACTAAACACAGAAATACAACTTTTAGTTCATTTTATTTGTAGTAGAAAATTGGTTAGACAAATTTTTTAATATTAAAATTAACAGTAGTTCAGTATGTGTTCTCTTATATGTTCTTTGTTTCTCCTTTTTTTAATTGAGTGTTTGTTTATTTTATTTTTATTTTTATTTTTTTTTATTTTGAGTGTTTGTCTATTTTAGAGGTTATCCTCCAAATGTTGCATTTTAGGAAAACATTCCTAAAACAGCTTATGATGGAGACTAAATTGTTGTCGATTGTTATTGTAAAATGGATATTTTGTGTCAAAAGAATTTTTCCTTCAGGTCATATCTGAAATGTTGTGGAGAGATGTTTTTAAATGTTTTAGGTTACTGAAAAATCTTTCTTTGAAAGTAGAAAGCTTGACTATTTATGCCACACTATCTCCTTTATCATTTGCCCTTTACTCCAAAACATATGACGTGTGAAACATGATGATGTGACTAAGAAAACTCTTCTACTAAAACAATTTTAAATGGCTACAAAAATAACTTGACTAACCTTCACCACCCCCACACCGTCATTCTGAGAGGTATAATTGATCCAGATTCAATTGCCAGTGCCTTCAGTCCTTTTGGAATATGACATGGAATAAAAATGCATCTGTATCAATACTCATATTCTAAGAAAATTAACCCCTAACTCAAATAACAATGTATATAATTAGAACAGCAAGTCAAATTTAGATGCTTTTGATGTTATCATGTGTATATTTTTAGCCAGAATGTTTTAAGTGGTTCCATGATAGTATGATTTTACAATCTTAAAAATAATTATTTTCACTTACCCCGCCACCTCACAAATAACATTTCTCTCCTTTTCGTTTGACCAGGTAATGAACCAGAAAGCAAGAGCCAACCTTGACTCCCTCTTCTCTCTTATCCCGTAGACTGCATTGGCTGCCATGTCTTACCATTTCTCTAACTCAAATATTTCTGTTTTATCCACTCCCACTATTACTGGTTTAGTTTCAACTCTCATCATCTCTTACTGCAATTATTAGTTTTTTGATTATATACTTACATGATTCTGTTTTATTTCCATCTCCACTCCAAATTGTTGCCATGTTAATCTTTCTAAAAGGCAAGTATGATCATATTTCCATCTTGCTTGCAGGTTAGGGTCTGTTATTAGATTATAAAATCAGTTTAATGGGTTTGAAACAATAACTTTTTTTTTTTTTTTAAAGATTTATTTATTTATTTGAGACCTAGAGAGAGAAAAAGAGAGAGCAAGGGGAGGGACAGAGGGAGAGAGAGAATCCCAAAACGGACTCCCCATAGAGCACAGAGCCCAACATGGGGCCTGATCCCAGGACCCTGAGATCATGACCTGAGCCAAATTCATGAGAGAGCTGCTTTACAGAGTGAGCCACCCAGGTGCCCCGAACTAATAGTGTTTTCAATGAAATAGAAAACAATATACACAACAGAAGAGAAAAGGAAATAAAGGTAAGAATACTTTTGTGAATACACACATACACATTCATCTCTGCTATGTAAATATTAAAACATGTTTTTCAATGTGGTTTGCACTCAGAATTGTGAAATTCTGTACCACAGCATCAAAGCTTTTTACCCCAACATAAGGACACTTCATGATGAAGCCCGTGACCAAATATTCAACATCATTTCTTATAAATCTGTCCCCTTGTACTGTCCTGAAACTTGAAATATTCATAATTGCTTAAACTCATTGTGGCTTGTAAAATGATTCCAGACTGTCTTAACATTTTAACACAGACATTATATCTACCAAGATAATATTACATACCAGTGGTTCTCAAACTTTAGCACATATCAGAATTATTGAAGGGTTTGTTCAAACACAGATTGCTGACTCCAAACTCCCAGAATGTTTAATGGACTGGGTCAGTTGACAATGTCTGGGGTTGGACCTAGGAATTTGCAGGTGATGTCACCACTATGGTTTCATGAACCACAGTTTAAATATTGTTGCTTTATATCCAAGCTCTTGGTCACAAAGCAGGACAAGTTGATCCTTGTTTGGGTTCTGACTTTGAGCATGTTTTTATTATAGATATATCATATTTCACAGAACCATTTGTTATAATGCAATTGTCTTTATTTTCATGACTCTTAGTATTCTGTAGATAGCAGAAATAAGATAAAATCTATTTGGGAGGAAGAAATACAAATATTCATCTTTTATCTGGATTACTTACTTACCGAGGAGAACCTAATAGGTGCTTAAAATTCATTAGTGAATGCCTGAGTGAAAAACTTAATTTTGGAGACTTCAACATATTTATCTTTTCAATTTTTTACTTTTCATACATTTAAAATCTTCAGCAGTAAAAGGACATGCTGGTATCCTGAGTGCCATTGTAGCTTTCAAACTTATCGTCCATAGTAATGAAATGCCTCAGAGATAAAGGTGAGCACAGAGTTATTTCTTGGTCCCATTACTTATGTATTTATAATAATGAGAGACATCACAAAGACAGTTCTAGAAGATATTTTGATAGCCAGTTTAAATGTCAGGTTTTTTTTTTTTTTTTTTTTTTTTTAAGATGTAGTGTTCAAGAGGTGAAGAAATGTTTAAAATGAAATTTAAGTTAATGTCACAGTGTTTCAACATTGTTACAAAGTCCTGTCAAATGTCTGTACAAATAATAGTTTGAAATAAAGAACAGTATGAAATCAAGTTTACTTTTAACTTAAGATTTTGAAAGGGCTGTGTATGTACTTTATATGCTATACTTCATTGATAGATTCTTTGCAATGCCAGTAAACTGTCCTTGCCATACTATTCCCTACTGTCATTGTCTTAACTTCAAATATGTAGGTACAAATCAGACAAAATGTATAAAACTAATGTAAAATCCAATTAGGTGCCATTTGAACATAGGTAGGAAATCATGGTCCTTATATTAGGAAAATTATGAAAAATCAAAAAATTCAATTATGGAACTTAGTAGAAGAGAGATTCATAATACTTTCTGCCTAAACCAGGGAACAAAAACAACAAATTATCAAAGCATTTGTGTAAACTTATGTATCGGAAAAGGATTTTGGGGGTGCCTGAGTGGCTCAGTGAGTTAAGCATCCAACTCTTTGATTTTTAGCTTAGGTCATGATCTCAGGATTTTAAGATCCAGCCCTGCATTGGGTTCTATGCTAGGTACAGAGCCTGCTGAAGATTCTCTGAAGATTTCCTCTCCCCCTTCTGCTCTTTCCCCCATCCCCAGCTCATGCACTCTCACTCTGTCTCTCTGAAAGAATAAAAAAAGGATTTTTAATTACAGTTATCAAGATCCACTCCAGTTATATTAAATATAAATTAAGTTACTAAGATGTGTGAAATCAATTGGAGGTTCAAGCAATGCCAGGAAAAGTTCCGAGAAGCATGCAGCTGTGTTGCACACCTTGAGAACCAATGTGTTTGCCATAATAATGAAGTAGCAGAATATGACAGCTGCAACCTGCTATTGGACTCAGATCCATCCTACCTTTGTTGTAAAAATAGATTGTTTAATCTTAAGGTCTGCTGGTAAATGAGCAACATACCTGATCACAAGCAATCACCTGATTGGTAACAGAGGAGAGACCCTACTGCAATTCAGTAAGCAATGATTTATTTTCAATAAATAATACTTAACCAATTGGTTATCTACACTAAAATATACACAAATAAATCATAACCCTTACTTTACTCCATACTCAATGATTAATTTGAGATGGATCATAGACCTGAACATGAAAGAAGAAGAAGAGGGAGGAGGAGGAGGTGGGGGAGGGGGAGGAGGAGGAAAGTCAACCTGCTTGAACAACTCACAAGGTAATATCACCTTGACTGTTAATGGGATATTTTTTAAAAAAAGATAAAATATCCTAACACAAAAGTTAGATAAAATGGATATCATTAAAATTTAGAATAAAGTTTTTATCAAAAGATTACATTAAAGGTAAAAAGACAACCCACAGAATTAGAGAAATAGTCTCAATTGATATAACTGAAAAATGCTTGTATACAGCATATATAAAGTATGGTTATACAGGAATAAGAAAAGACTATAGCACTTGGGTAGCTCTGTCCTTTGAGCATCGACTTTTAGTTTTGGCTCAGGTAATGATCTCATGGGATTGAGTTCCATGTTGAGCTCCACTCTCAGCAGGGAGTGTGCGTAAAGATCCTCTCCATCTGCCCCTTCCCCCACTCATACACTCTCCCTTTCTGTAAAGTAAATAGATACATCTCTTTTTTTGGGTGGGGGAAAGCTATAAACCCAGTTTAACACTGGGTAAAATTGTTGAATGGACACTTTAAGCAAGAAAATACTAAATGGCCTATAAATGTTTGTAAAAAGTGCTCAACATCATTTATAAGATAAATCTGGGAGACAAGATGATGGGGAAGTAGGAGGAGGCACCGTTTCAACCTGTACCCTAAAGTGAGCTGATTACCTACCAAAGAACTCCGATCACCCATGAAATCAGCCTGAGATCAGAATTATACACGTCTGGATCTCTACAGGGGCAGAAGATGCCAGTGGGCAGGTAAAACAGAGTGGGAACGTCGGACTGATATCAGAAGAGAATCAAAAGGGGGAGGGAGCCACCAGAGGCGACCAATTGGAGAGTAATACCCCAGTATGAGAGTGCCCTGTGTCAGGGGACCAGCATTAACTTGGAGTCTGGTTGAAAGCACTCAAAAAGAGCAAAGGATCGCAGGGGGAAATTGTGGGAATCGGAGCGGTAGGGACAGGGTCTTAAGTACCGGGACCCAGGACAACCTCCCCTGGCACTGAGCCAGAGAGAATGCGGCGGAGAAACCAGGTCTTGGTCCCTGAGCCGCCAGTGCACCTGAGAACTCGTGGAGTCTGGCTCCTGTGAGGGGCTGGGAGCCGAGCCAGATGCCAGATGGCAGAACGCGCATGAACTACCAGCCTGAGATGTGTGCTCCCCACACCCTCCCCTGAGAGAGGTGCACAAAGGCCCAGCCTGGTGCTCTGGGACCTGCGCCACGCTAGAGCCTGAGACACGCGTGCGCCGTACACACTCCCCCAGGAGAGGTGCGCGCAAGCCTAGTGCTCTTAGACTCGGAAAGACCAGGCACACCCAGCCCCAGCCAGCAGGAAAATCTGTGTGCAATCGCTGCTTGGAACCTCTCTGGTGGTCTGGAGCTGCCCAGACAGCCGCCGCTGCCGTGGTTTTGCGTACAAGCAGGAGATCCTGTGTCTCCAGGGACAGCAACTAGGAACCTGCTCTGCCAGCGGTCAAGGGGGAACTTATATGGGCTCTGCAGCACCCACAGGGGAGCAGACTGAGGTTTCTCTCTGAGAGGGAGGTTGGGGTGCAGTTTGCTTTCCTCTAAACCTCCAAAAACCATCAAAAGCTGTCAAGGCGAGAGAAAAGAAGTGAACAAAAATAAAAACCTCCAGAGAACAAAAGCCTGAAAAAACCAGTTTCCTCAGAGCCCACCCCCTTGAGGGGGGCGGGAGGACTTAACTCAGGGAACATCATTGACTGAAAACCCACGTGGCAGCCCCCTCCCCTAGAAAACAAACCAGGAAAGAAAAAAAAAAAAAAAAAAGACTACAAGAGAACCACCACCACTACTTCATAGATACAACTTTTATTTTTAACTCATTCCCACTATTCTGGTTCTTTTTTTTTTTTTCTTTTTTTTATATAGATAATTTTTTAACCTATTTACCATCACAGTGAGATGTCCAGTACATCAAATTCCATGATAAACTAACCTGAACTTTTTGATATATACACCTGTGTTTTTCTTTTGCTTTTCTATTTTTTTTAATTTTTTTTTTAAATTTTAGTTTAGTTTAGTCCAGTTTATTTCTTTTTTTTATTTTTATTTTCTAATATTCATATAGAGTAAAACTTCAAGGTAACCCCATTTCTCCAATCAATGCTACCCCTATAGGTAAACCAATTTTTAATCCCCCTTTATCTTAGGAAAGTTGAGTCCTTTAACAAAGATATCAAGATACATCCAGGAAGAATCAAAATAAACTTCCTCACCCACACTGAGAATCTATAACCATGCTCCCATCTTTTTCTTCTGCCAGTGTCTCTGTGTATTTATGTTTGTCCTGATAATATATAAATCTTATACTTGGGGTTCTTTTTGACGAGATTCTTACTTTTTTTGCTTATATATATATATATATATATATACACACATATATATTTTTTTTTCTCTTGTCATATACTTTTATCAGTCTTTTTGTTTGTCTGTTTTTGTTTGTATAAGTCATAAATCTTACCTTGGGGCCCATTTGGGCTGAACCTTCTCTTTCATCTTCCCTTTTTTTCCTGTCTCTCTCTCTCTCTCTCTCTTTTTCTTTTTCTTTTCTTTTTTCTCTCATTTGGGTGGGGAATCCTGAGTGCTCAGAAGCGTTCCAGGGTGCACCTTGACTGCACCACGGTTGATACATCCAGCTACATCTGTCCGGTCATCTCTCACCAAAATGACAAGGAGGAGGAATCCCCAACAGAAGAAAAATACAGAGGATGGGCCTTCTGCAACAGAGCTAACGGCTATCAACATAGACAATATGTCCGAAAGAGAATTCAGGCTAACAATTATCCAGGCAATAGCTAGGTTGGAGAAAGCCATGGATGACCAAACAGAATTGGTTAAGGCAGTATTGAAAGCCACCAGGGATGATGTTCATAATGTTAGGGCAGAGCTGAAGGCCACCAGGGATGAGGTTCACAATGCTCTCAATGAGTTCCAATCTAATCTAAATTCTCTAAAAGCTAGGGTAACTGAGACAGAAGATAGAATTAGTGATCTGGAAGACAAACAGATAGAGAGAAAGGATAAGGAGGAAGCCTGGAACAAACAGCTTAGAAGCCACAAAAACAGAATCAGGGAAATAAATGATGCCATGAAACGTTCCAATGTCAGAATTATTGGAATCCCTGAAAAGGAGGAGAAAGAAAGAAGTCTAGAAGATATAGCAGAAAAAGTTCTTCATGAAAATTTTCCCAATCTCACGAATGGAACAAACGTTCATGTACTAGAGGCAGAATGGTCTCCCCCCAAGATTATAAATTCCAAAAAAAATCCAGGCACCTCATAATAAAATTGAGAAATCATAATTGTAGATACAATCTCTTGAAAGCCGCTAGGACAAAGAAGCTCCTTACATACAGAGGAAAGCCCATCAGAATAACGTCAGACCTGTCCACAGAGACCTGGCAAGCCAGAAAGGACAGGCAAGATATATTCAGGGCACTAAATGAGAAGAACATGCAGCCAAGAATACTTTATCCAGCAAGACTGACATTCAAAATGGATGGAAAGATAAAGAGTTTCCAAGACTGGCAAGGCTTAAAAGACTATGCAACCACCAAGCTGACACTGCAGGAAATATTAAGGGGGGTTCTATAAAAGAGGAAAAAGCCTAAGAATAGCATTGAACAGAAATATAGAGACAATCGACAGAAAGAAAGACTTCAAAGATAACACAACGTCAATAAAAACGCATCTCTCAATAATCGCTCTCAATGTGAATGGCCTAAATGGGCCCATAAAATGGCACAGGGTTGCAGATTGGATAAAACGACAGGACCCATCCATATGTTGTCTACAAGAGACCCATTTTGAACCTAAAGATACACCCAAACTGAAAGTGAAGGGATGGAGAAGCATCTTTCATGACAATGGGCCTCAAAAGAAGGCCAGGGTAGCGATTCTCATATCAGATAAATTAGATTTTAAACTGAAGACGGTAGTCAGAGATACAAAGGGCACTACATTATTCTTAAAGGGACTATCCACCAACAGTTGTAAATATCTAACAGTTGTAAATTTCTATGCCCCCAATATGGGAGCAGCCAATTACATAAGAAAACTATTAATCAAGATAAAGAGTCATATTGATATGAATACATTAATAGTAGGAGATCTTAACACGCCTCTCTCAGAAATAGACAGATCATTGAAGCAGAAAATCAATAAAGAAACAAGAGCATTGAATGACACATTGGGCCAGATGGACCTCATAGATATATACAGAACATTCCACCCTACAACAACAGAATACTCATTCTTCTCAAGTGCACATGGAACCTTCTGCAGAATATACCACATACTGGGTCACAAATCAGGGCTCAACCGATACCAAAAGACTGAGATTATTCCCTGCATATTCTCAGATCACAATGCTTTGAAACTGGAGCTCAATCACAAGGAAAAGTTCAGAAGGAACTCAAACACCTGGAGGCTAAAGACCACCTTGCTTAAGAATGCTTGGATCAACCAGGAGATCAAAGAAGAACTTAAACAATTCGTGGAAACCAATGAGAATGAAGACACTTTGGTCCAAAACCTATGGGATACAGCAAAGGCAGTCCTAAGGGGGAAATACATAGCCATCCAAGCCTCCCTCAAAAAAATGGAAAAATCCAGAATACACCAGCTGTCTCTACACCTTAAAGAACTGGAGAATCAACCACAAATCAAACCAACTCCACACGTAAGAAGGGAAATAATCAAGATTAGAGCAGAGATCAATGAGGTAGAAACCAGAGATACAGTAGAACGTATCAATGAAACTAGAAGCTGGTTTTTTGAAAGAATCAATAAGATCAATAAACCATTGGCCACACTAATCCAAAAGAAAAGAGAGAAAGCCCAAATTAATAAAATTATGAATGAAAAGGGAGAGATCACAACTAACACCAAGGAAGTAGAAACAATCATCAGAAGTTATTATCAACAGTTATATGCCAATAAGCTAAGCAACCTAGATGAAATGGATGCATTCCTGGAAAACTATAAACTCTCAAAATTGAACCAGGAAGAAATTGACAACCTGAATAGACCAATATCTAGTAACAAGATTGAAGCAGTGATCAAAAACCTCCCAAAAAACAAGAGCCCAGGACCAGATGGATTCCCTGGGGAATTCTACCAAACGTTCAAAGAAGAAATAACACCTATTCTCCTGAAGCTGTTTCAAAAAATTGAAGCAGAAGGAAAACTTCCAGACTCTTTTTATGAAGCCAGCATTACCCTGATCCCCAAATCAGGCAAAGACCCTACCAAAAAGGAGAATTTCAGACCAATATCACTGATGAATATGGATGCTAAGATTCTCAACAAGATCCTAGCAAACAGGATCCAACAGCACATTAAAAAGATTATCCACCATGACCAGGTGGGATTCATCCCTGGGTTACAAGGATGGTTCAACATTCGCAAATCAATCAATGTGATAGAACAAATCAATAAGAGAAGAGAGAAGAACCACATGGTCCTCTCAATTGATGCAGAAAAAGCATTTGACAAAACCCAGCATCCGTTCCTGATTAAAACGCTTCAAAGTATAGGCATAGAGGGAACATTCCTGAACTTCATCAAATCTATCTATGAAAGACCCACAGCAAATATCATCCTCAATGGGAAAAAGCTTCCAGCCTTCCTTTTGAGGTCAGGAACACGACAAGGATGCCCACTCTCACCACTCTTGTTCAACACAGTATTAGAAGTCCTAGCAACAACAATCAGACAACAAAGAGAAATAAAAGGTATCCAAATTGGCAATGAAGAAGTCAAACTCTCTCTCTTCGCAGATGACGTTATTCTTTCTATGGAAAACCCAAACGACTCCACCCCCAAACTTCTAGAACTCATACAGCAATTCAGCAATGTGGCAGGATACAAAGTCAATGTCCAGAAATCAGTGGCTTTCTTATACACTAACAATGAAAATACAGAAAGGCAAATTAGAGAATCGATTCCATTTACCATAGCACCAAGAACCATAGGATACCTCGGAATAAACCTAACCAAAGAGGTTAAGGATCTGTACTCAAGGAACTACAGAACACTCCTAAAAGTAACTGAAGAAGACACAAAAAGATGGAAGACCATTCCATGCTCTTGGATCAGAAGAATAAACATTGTTAAATTGTCTATACTGCCCAGAGCAATCTATACTTTTAATGCCATTCTGATCAAAATTCCACCAGTATTTTTCAAAGAGCTGGAGAAAATAATCCTAAAATTTATATGGAATCCAAAGAGACCGCGAATTGCTAAGGAAATGTTGAAAAACAAAAATAAAACTGGCAGCATCACGTTACCTGATTTCAAGCTTTACTACAAAGCTGTGATCACCAAGACTGCATGGTACTGGCATAAAAACAGACACATAGACCAGTGGAACAGAGTAGAGAGCCCAGATATGGACCCTCAACTCTATGGTCAAATAATCTTCGACAGAACAGGAAAAAATATCCAGTGGAAAAAAGACAGTCTTCAATAAATGGTGCAGGGAAAACTGGACAGCTATATGTAGTAGAATGAAACTCGACCATTCTCTTACAGAGTACACAAAGATAAACTCGAAATGGAAAAAAGACCTCAACGTGAGACAGGAATCCATCAGAATCCTAGAGGAGAACATAGGCAGTAACCTCTTCAACATCAGCCATAGCAACTTCTTTCAAGATATGTCTCCAAAGGTGAAGGAAACAAAAGCAAAAATGAACTTTCGGTACTTCATCAAGATCAAAAGCTTCTGCACAGCAAAGAAACAGTCAACAAAACAAAGAGGCAACCCACGGAATGGGAGAAGATATTTGCAAATGACAGTATAGACAAAAGGTTGATATCCAGGATCTATAAAAAACTTCTCAAACTCAACACACACAAAACAGACAATCATATTAAAAAATGGGCAGAAGATATGAACAGACACTTCTCCAATGAAGACATACAAATGACTATCAGACACATGAAAAAGTGTTCATAATTACTAGCCATCAGGGAGATTCAAATCAAAACCACATTGAGATACCACCTTACACCAGATAAAATGGCCAAAATTAGCAAGACAGGAAACAACGTGTGTTGGAGAGGATGTGGAGAAAGGGGAACCCTCTTCCACTGTTGGTGGGAATGCAAGGTGGGGCAGCCAGTTTGGAGAACAGTGTGGAGATTCCTTAAGAAATTAAAAATAGAGCTTCCCTATGACCCTGCAATTGCACTACTGGGTATTTACCCCAGAGATACAGATGTAGTGAAAAGAAGGGCTATCTGTACCCCAATGTTTATAGCAGCAATGTCCACGGTCGCCAAACTGTGGAAAGAACCAAGATGCCCTTCGACGGATGAATGGATAAGGAAGATGTGGTCCATATACACTATGGAGTATTATGCCTCCATCAGAAAGGATGAATACCCAACTTTTGTAGCAACATGGACGGGACTGGAAGAGATTATGCTGATTGAAATAAGTCAAGCAGAGAAAGTCAAGTATCATATGGTTTCACTTACTTTTGGAGTATGACAAATAACATGGAAGACATGGGGAGATGGAGAGGAGAAGGGAGTTGAGGGAAATTGGAAGGGGAGGTGAACCATGAGAGACTATGGACTCTGAAAAACAACCTGAGGGTTTTGAAGGGGCAGAGTGTGGGAGGTTGGGGGAACCAGGTGGTGGGTATTAGGGAGGGCACAGATTGCATGGAGCACTGGGTGTGGTGAAAAAACAATGAATACTGTTATGCTGAAAATAAATAAAAAATTTAAAAAAAAAGATAAATCTGACTAAACCCACAATAAGATACTAATCCACACCGTACTAGTAAGAATTTTAAATAGACAGATAACATCAAGTGTTGTTGAAAACATGGAGCTATAGGATCTCTTTCACATCACTGGTGGGAGAACCACATGGTATAATCCACTAAAATAAAAATACGTACATTCTACGATTCTGCAGTGTCATTTCAGTCTTTTAAGTTTCAAGGTGACCTGAAATTTTTGTTGGACCTGGACTAGGTGCCTGTTGTATCTGGAGAAAGGTATTATTGTCACACTCTGGATTTTAGACTCACAAATTTGTGCTCCTTTTTCACCTCTTTCTTGCTTTCAAACTTTTTTTTTTTTTTTTTTTTTTCTTATTTCTCCTAGTATGTATGTTTTTTCTCAGGAGGAGGTCTAGTACAAAATGACCTTAGTATACCAATGAGATAAAGGTCAAGTACTTTTTCATACTAAGATAGCTTAGAATTAAATTACAATATCAAACTCATATGTTTTTTTACTCACTTCTGTAAATGTACATGCTTAATATTTCATGTGCTTGTAACATGTAAGGGGATTTGGTATAATAGAGAATATGACACAGAAGCGTATACTCGAGGAAAGGGGGTTATCTGGAGAAACCAGGAGGTATCACTGGGACCTTCTTAGAGGGTGCATACCACACCTGAGATACTTCTTAGGAAAACAAAGGACAAAAGACCTTTTTTCCCCACTCAAGCATGCATAATTTTTGCACATTGTTGCAAAAAAATAAAAACAAACAAGCAAACAAACAAAAAAGATGAAAATGACTGCAGGATATTTTCTCATAAACATTTAAAAAATATTTGGTCAATTGCAGGGGTGTCTGGGTGGCTCAGTGGGTTAAAGCCTCTGCCTTCGGCTCAGGTCGTGATCCCAGGGTAGTGGGATCGAGCCCGGCATAGGGCTCTCTGCTTAGCAGGGAGCCTGCTTCCTCCTTTCTCTCTCTGCTTGCCTCTCTGCCTGCTTGTAATCTGTCAAATAAATAAATAAATCTTTAAGAAAAAAAAAATTGATCAGTTGCATCATTACTGTCCTTTTAGGTTTGCTGTGATAAGCATCTGATAGTCATGACTTTCTTCTACCTGTCAAATAAATGGGACAACCAAACACATTGTCTACTTGTCAAAATAATGGGACACTCAAACACATTACCAATTTGTTGCCCACACCCACTGTATTGAATAGGAAAATATATGCCTTCATAGACTGAATAAGAGAGGACAGGCCATGTCCAGATTGTATTTGTGCCTTTTCACTCTTCATTTCATGTATGATTCTTCCACATCATCGTGTGTCACCATAACTTTTTTTTTTTCGCCCTTCTGCTTCACTCTGATTGATAGTTTCTAGTACTGACAGTGAACTCTGACAGATCTACCTTCCAAAGACAACACAAATATAGGTGAATTCTTAATTGTGTCATGTGTGTCTTGAGGAATGTTCTGGCCCATCTTCTTTTCCCTCTCATATCCATGTTCCATCTCCACCTAAGCACTCATGTTTCCTTTTGCTAATTACCATCCTGCTTTGTGCCTCCATCTGTGTCTACAGTAATTTCCTCCTCATGAAACATATTTTCAGCTTTTCCTGTCTCTTCCTTTGGATGAATGGAGACTGACTAATTTATTCACCAAAGTTTGACTCTAAGATCAGTAAGAACCAGGTTAAAATAAATAGTCCAGATGCCAGCTGTTTGTGAACCATAAGCTCTAGTGCTTCAACCCAAACACAGCAGCACATGTAGGGACCTTGAGTATTTTGAGAGTCCTACAAACAGCGAGCCATTTGGCAAATATCCAAAGCTAGATCAGCTATGAATAAGCCTAATTTGACTGAAGAATATAAGAAGTGAGTGGAAACCGTAGGGTTTCCTGCTTTGTTTGATTACATATTTCAGGGCATTTTACTTTACTGAGAGGAGAAATACATATTTTAAATGAGGATATTTATTTAAATATCATGTCAGTATATCCTACACATAAAGTTAAATTTTAAACAGAAGATTGACACACATTTTTATTCTGTCACAAAGGAAAATTTTTCATTAGGATAATAAATGTTAACTAATCTTGACTAATGAATAAATATTTAGCACGAGTCTACTATGTGATCTTGTATCAAGCATTGTCAATGCAAAGATCTCGACTAAGAAATCTGTCCTCACCCAGCATACATTTTAATATGTTACAATACAATTTAAATCTACTGCAATTTAAATAATTATTGAGTGTGGCATTTAATTAAGTTTATGTTCAGCAGGAACCCATAGTTTGGAGAAAGAAAATCAGAAGTGCTAGACAGGAAAGATTTAAGGTATTTTGTCATCTTAAAAAGTACCAAGAACCTCAGAGAAGCCACAGCATAATAAATACAAAATAAATATATAATCACATTTAAAAATATGTGTATTAAAACCAAAGTAGATATTCTGACACCTGAAAAGTAAATCAAGAGTTCTACATGCAAGGGGCTTGGAAGTTGTCTACCTTGCTAACAATTATGAAGGTGAAGAGACTGAAAAATTGCCATTGTCTTGTCTGTGAAAGAGGGGAAAACACATCTCCCCACAGTAGGAGACACAGAAAGGTGAACAAAGGCAGTCATGTCTTACCAGAGAAAAGAAAGCCATGGGAACCAGTGCCATGGTAGGAAAACCTGAAATGCAATTGATGAATTGCTAGAGGCTCAGTGTAGACAACTCGAAGTTAAAAAGTCCAAGGAGACCCACTTATAGAATGGCCCCAACAATTTTGTAAGAAAATGTTGTTGACAAGATATTTTAGTTAAATGATGTTATACATGGAATATAATTGTAGGATTAAAAAACAAACAAAAAAAACAAACAAAAAAACCAACTTTTAATCTTAGAAATTGAGAGTACCATAAAAAAATATGATAAAATAATCCCCAAAACCAAAGTGTAACATGACATTCAAAACTCATACATTAAGATTAAGAAAATCCAGTATTTAGGTAGCTATTTTATACACAATGATATAAAGGTCATAGAGCAATTTATTTTAAAGTTTGGAAAAAATTAATTAAATTAATTAAAAATTAATTACTTCTATTTTGATAATTCTCTATTGTTCATTCTTCTTACCATATAGTCACTTATTAATTCCCAAAATGTCACTCTGACTACAGTATCACTTCTCAAAGATAATCCACCACTTTCTATGTACTAAAATGGAACAGACTTTACCATGTTCCCATCATTTCAGTCCCTTTACAGTATTTGAGACTGTTCACCATCATCATCCCATTGAAGTTGGCTTCTCCTTTGGCTTTTTGTTAAAATCTCTTCGCCTACACTTTCATTTCTGATCAATTACTTCCACAATGATTTCCAAATCCAGCTCCTGCCAGCACTGTCCTTATTTTATGACCTTTTGTGAATCTGTATCTTAGCTCCAATCAGATGTTCTTAATTTGCTTGAGACGTTTGCTGTTTGCTTTCTACCACTATATGCATCCCAATGATCTTGTTTGCCAGGACAATTTTTACTTAGTCCTTAAGATTTAGATTACAAGATTCCTTCCTTTGAAGTTTTCTTTTACTTTTATTGGTATATTTAATACATGGGGCCTTTCACATTTCTGCATTTCCCAGGACACAGAAATGTCTTGGCACATGTGATCATTTAAATCACACAATGGAACAATCAAAAGCTTTAAATTCAGAAAACCTAGATTTAAATTCCAGCTCTCTCACTCATAGATGTGGCTTAAATTTTAAATGATTTAATTAGACTCTGGCAGACTTAGTCTCCTCATATGAAAAAGAGTTAATAATAACTATCCTGGGGGCGCCTGCGTGGCTCAGTGGTTTAAAGCCTCTGCCTTCGGCTCAGGTCATGGTCTCAGGGTCCTGGGATCGAGCCCCACATGGAGCTCTCTGCTAGGCAGGGAGCCTGCTTCCTTCTCTCTCTCCTCCTGCCTCTCTGCCTACTTGTGATCTCTGTCAAATAAATAAATAAAATCTTTAAAAAATAATAACTATCCTATAAGATATTTATGAGAATTAGAAAATATAAGAATGTGCAGAGAATAGTTTCTAGGACTTAGTAGAAGGGACTTAGTGGAAGTTCTCTAAATGGTCTGTTCCATCTGTGTATAGAAGTGGTTACCTATATAAATGGTTACAACTGCTGCTATTATTATTGGCATTCATTTCACTTTTCTCTTCTGTTTTTTTTTTTTTTCTTCTTCTTAAAGATTTTATTTACTTATTTGAGAGACAGAGAGAGAACACAAGTGGTGGGGATGGGGGTGGGCAGAGAAGGGCAGAGGGAGAGTGGGAAAAGCAAATTCCTCACTGAGCAGGGACCCCGATTCGGGGCTGGATCCTAGGACCCTGAGATCATGACCAGAGCTGAACATAGACACTTCAGTGACTGAGCCATCCAGGTACCCCAATTCTTCTCTTTGTAATAGTTGTTTAACAAATGGATTTCTTATGCAGGAAATGTAGTTTTACAATTTAATGAGTTAAACTGTTTCTTGAGTGTAGAGTTAAACTTGAAAATATCAGTCTTTCTGAAAACATTCACATGTCAGTCAGAATTAATCACTTCATGGCTCTATTATATACCATTTGACCTTTCTCAGGTGTTGATTCTGTTCTATATTTTGTGGTTTATATGATTACCCATATCTGAAATATGAAATCAAGACTCCATAATAAACTTTCCCCATCTTTCATACCAAACATTAATTCCATCTTTGCAAAGGCTTCCAAACTCTATCTTATCCTGGCAACTTAATTCATGTTACAAGATACATGAAAATCATTACTGGGGATTATGGAAAGATAATTTGTTTCCATATTTTTTGCCCTTTGGAGGTTTTAGCTATTTCCCAATTCACATGAAGCCCAAATAGACTGTTAAAAGTATAAGTGCTTCAGGGCACCTGTGTGGCTCAGTAGATTAAAGCCTCTGCCTTCAGCTCAGGTCATGATCCCAGGGTCCTGGGATCCGGCCCCACATAGGGCTCTCTGCTCAGTGGGGAGCCTGCTTCCTCCTTCTCTCTGTCTGCCTCTCTGCCTACTTGTGATCTCTGTCTGTCAAATAAGTAAATAAAATCTTAAAAAAAAAAAAAAAAGTATAAGTGCTTCTACCATTCCTGGTTTCCAGATTATCTGGACAATATTTGGCTGTTTTCCTTATACAGTGGCCACCAGCCATGTTAAGCTACATAAATATTTGTTTTGGAGATAAGGAAAAATCAATACAGTTAACCCTTGAATAGTATGGTTAGGGGCACCAACTCCTTAGATATGGGGCTCAATCCAAGGACCCTGGGATCATGACCTGAGCCAAAGGCAGAGGCTTTAACCCACTGAGCCACCCAGGTGCCCCGAGAAAGAGAATCTTGTTATTTACAAGTCACGTGACCTTCAGCACAGCCACAACTATTTCTGTTGGAATTAACTGCTATTGGCAGTAATCTTTGTCTTTTTGTAGATTATCCATCCACAGTCTGTCAGTGCTTATGCAGAGAAATCCAACATTCTTTCACATTATCTTATTGTATGTATACTTCCATCAGAAGTCAACATATTAGATGTAAGATCTGTAGTTATGTATTGAAGCTATCCGAGGGAAACAACAATCTGAATAATATTGTAGATGACTAACATGAAAAAAAAAAAAAAATCCACAGCCCTGTTTACCTGTCAACAACACTCCAAAATATTTTAAAGCAACATTGGGTATACTAAGTTCAAAATGTAGACACTAAAAAACTTATTAAGAAATAGATCTTAGTCTCTTGATGAATCTTCTAAGGTCTTACTCTTAACCAGAATTCTTATCAGTTGACAATCACTGCTTTTGTAAGGTTAATTGATTTGAATTGGATATCATTGTATCATCCTCTGTGCTTTTCCTCTGTAAGAAAACATCTACTCTTCTGTAACTCACTGTGGAGTAGAGACACTGTGATCTGCTGGTAAATGCTGATGTCAATTTTGTATAGTTGAACCAGAGTGAGATGGGTAGGGTGATTTGGGAGTGGTGCCCAGTAAAGGACCACAAATTTGTTGAAGAAGCTATACCAACTTTGGAATAAAATATTATCCCAGCAAAAGTCCTTATGTTTATCTTAGACTCATGATATCAGCACAATTATAAAGCCACTCACAACATTCTTTTCAGGCAAACTTATTTCCTTAGAAAGTCTCAAAAAAACAGACAACAAAGACTGAAAAGAAGTCATTTAAGTCAAAATAAAGAAGCCCATTCTGATCAGCTTGTTCAAATATTACAGCCTGTAGCATCCTCTAAATCCATCATTTATATGTATACACACAATCTAATATTCAATAAAACTTGTGGCTTATATATACAAATATAACCTTAATTTCTTTTGGTAACTTTAAAAATTAAAAGCTAGTCTTTTGTAAAATTTCTTTTCTTTTCTTTTTTTTTTTTTTTTTTTTTTTTTAGATTTTTAATTATTTATTTGAGAGAGAAAGAGAGCATGAGGGAGAGGCAGAGAAAGAAGCAGACTCTTTGCTGAGCAGGGAGCCTGATGTGGTACTTGATTCCAGGACCCTGAGATCACAACCTGAGTTGAAGACAGAAGCTGACTGAGCCAGTCAGGTGCCCCTTTTTGTACCGTTTCTTGTGCGTGGTCTCATTTTTGTAGGTGGATTGAAAATTTCTTAGTTATATTCCCCAATTAATTCTTTTTTTTTTCCCATTTGTAATAGCAGGTGGACTTTTGTGGCAATATTATATGTAAATTATTAATCCAATTCTGTATAAAATAAAGTCACACAAAAATAAGTGACTCAGGAATAGTTAAGGATGCTAGATACATTATTTTCCATAATTAATAGTGTTTGTTTCACAATCAAGATTTTTCTAAGAGTTGTGTTTTAAATAAAGTAATTTAAGGAACTTTGAATTTCACATCTAAACTTTCAAACCTGAAAGAGTCACTTACTTGCTTAACTAAGTACAGTGCTTGTCCTTTCCATTAAGAATCACTGTAGTAAAATGATATAATGGTATGATTCAGGAAATATGGTATCTCATCTCCCAATGTACTCCAAAAAAAGACAGGTATATTTGGTAGGTAGATAGATACATGATCCATAGATAGATGATAGATAGATAGATAGAATAAAGATGTGTTTTATACATGTTAATATTATATAAATCTGTATAATACAGAACACACATCAATAAACTTTTCCTGTAAAGTTAAAGAAAGTAAATATTAGACTTTGAAGACCATATGGCCTGTCACCACTATTCAATTCAATCAGCCAATTTGGCACAAAAGCAGTCACAAACAATATGTAAATGAGTGTGTATTGCCAACTCCTGATATAGAATATATGTATTACCTATAGTATACTGAAATGCATATTTAAATATGTAAATTGCATGTGCAACTGCATATGTAGATATACAGAACCCAAATCATATATTTATAGATCAATATGCATGCAGGTGTTTAAATATGTAATAGATTAAGTGAATAAATGCTAATAAAGAGATGAGTCAGTTAATGTCAGTTACACAAATTTAAATATTGTATCAATTTGACAGTGGATGATTCAAGATATTAAAATTCCACATAAGACAGGGATTTCAAATTTCTTTTAACATGGAAATAGAAAAAAAAAATTTAGAAAAATAGACCTTACCTGTAGGGTCTTATACAATAAAACCAAGTCTTCTTTCCTAACAGCGTTATTTTGTCAACAACCTAAATCCTGAAACCTTTGCTTGCTGGTCTGAAATGGTTTTGTTTTGTTTTCCTTTTAAACATGAAAGAGCACTGCAATTATGCAAAGCTATAAAGATAGTACTGATAAAATTTCTGCCAACTTTAGTAGGTAAAGCTGGCAAGATATGAACACGGAAGGATTCATGGTCTCTATATTCAAAACAAGGATGACCATAAAGACAATACAGAAACAAACTTGAATCTGGTGGATTAGGGCTTTTAATCAGGTTTAATGTTAAATAGTAATTTCTGTAATCATAATATTTGTGTTTACCTACTTAATGTTTTAAAATTGTTAGAACCTGATACATTAAATTTTTAGATTTATTTAAATATTTTAATCTGAATAGGTGAATTTATAATGAATAAGATGTTTATACATATTAATTTGTCAACTAATACATTATATGTATTGATGTGAGTAATATATTAATGAGAACATTGGTTTCTTGATGTTTAAAGAATGTTGATTTTAATAGTCACAAAGTACACAGATTGAAAACATTTTAAATTTGTTTAATTCTTATAAACTAGATGGAGTCCATCAACATTCTAAAAGTTAAATGTAACAGAGTTCCAATACTGCAGAGGACCTTGGAACTTAAATCTATTGTCAATAAAATATAAAGAAGAAAAAAAATTCTCATGAAAAAAGGAAAAATCATTTCTAATCATTAATAATATGGATAATACAGCTGATATAAGAATTGCATTTCCTGATTTCTATTTAACTTACTCCTTCAACATTTAGAAATGACTGATAATTCATATAAATATAATTATTTTACAAAAAAATCTAATAAGATAATATAGCAAAAATAAAAAATAAGTACTCGTCCATTATAGCCCTAATTGCAGCTGAATGCTCTTTACTTTGTAGGTAATGATGTGTTGCCCTGCTCAATTAACTGATAGAAAGCACATTTTTTTTCTTGGAATCTTTTCAATATTCTGTTCTTGACCATTAATCTTCATTTTATTTTTTTTTTAATTTTTAATTTTATTTTCCTATTTGACAGAAAGGGAAAGAGAGAGAGAGACAGAAAGTAAAAGTAGGCAGAATGGCAGGCAGAGGGAGGAATAAAACCAGGCTCCCCACTGAGCAGGGTGTCCAATGTGGGGCTCTATCCCATGGTTCTGGGATCATGACCTGGGCAGAAGGCAGGTGCTTTAGCCAACTCAGCCACCCAGGTGCCCCTAATTTTCATTTTTTATGTGCTCCTAATAGTTAGCTCCTTTTAAAAGGAGGCAACTAAATCTTCTGTTAAATTATTAAGTGTAAGGGAAGATATTAAATCATAATCTCACAAATATGGTATGTGGTTAGGGGACAGGTTTTTTAATTTGTTTTTTGTTTGTTTGTTTGTTTTTTTCCTTAACTCATCACCCCACATTGTTAGGTCTAATTTTTTCCATCAGTAGAGAAAATGATAACATTTGCCATATAAACTCTCAAGGGTGTTATGAAATTCAAAAGAGATTTAAATATTTTGAAAGATTTTATAATTGTAAAATGTTACACATGTGTAATATTGTGCACTGTATGTCCTCACCAAAAGATAAACACTTAAATATCAAAATAACTGAAAATATCATTCAGGCAGATTTTTAATAAATCAAGTTCCATTTTCCACTTAATTCTACAAAAATCTTTCTTTAAAGGCACTTTCTGCAGAACATGTTGCTATCTGTAAAATATCGCTGACTTAATTATTGGACTTTTTGACTTATGGTTTTAAAATGTCTGTAATATTTCTCAAAGAGTAATATTAATAATAATAGCCTTAGTTATGACTATGAATATACAGAGTTCATTTTTTAATTAATCTATATTTATCAAACGTTCATTGTATTTTAGAAAAATAGATGATTCCTTATTACAACTTCTATTTCAAATAATGTTCTTTATTTAATTATATTGAAAGAATATTAACTAACCAGTGAAACAGGTAAAGAGGTGAACCTTAGAATAGTGAGTAAGAGGAATGTGTATATTCTCTTTCTTTTGATATGCCTATAAGACTCAATGAATAAAATGAATAATTAATATCCATTGGATAGATGATCCCAAAATAATAACTTTTGATGAGGGATAAAGCAGTTTTTAATATATTTTTATATTTAAAAAACCAGCCATGGTTCATATCTTTGTCTCATATACATTGCAGGCAGTTAATACATGACACTGACTATGCTCACTTTATTTTTCTGGTCACACTACCAGTCTATTAGAGAAAATGTAGACTGGCATCTTTGAGGTATGTGATCTTTAGGAGTAATCTGAGGAACAACACTAGCATCTGTCAACTTTTCTGCTGTTTGCAGCCTAGAAATAGCTTCACATGCCCTCATGTCCCAGAGGGTATCCAAAACAGGTCTGAGTGTCTTGTGAACAGTTGGTGCTTTATTTTGAGATTGTTTTCCAAGTCAGAATCCTTATTAGAGAAAAAAGAGGCTTAGGAAAACAGATGTTCAGTTGAGTGGAAAGAACAGATAACAGACATATCCATGAATCAAAATGGATATTTACAAGAAAACAAAGTAAACATTTTTTCTCTATATTATTCCATTTTAACACAATGTTCTAGTCAAATGTTAACAGTTTAGTCAAAATTACAAAGAACACTCTTTTCTAAACCATGGTATGAAATAACAGCTGATAAGATGTTTAAAAAATTAAAGCATTTAAGAAATGTATAATTACAAGAAGTCACATATTGTCAACTTAATTTATTATAGGACAGCTGATGGAAATATTAAATAAACTGATTAATTTTTATTTCTCTGTCATTTATGCAAAGGTTTGTTAATTAGTCTATCAATAACCCAATAACGGTCACAAAAAATCATGTTCAGCTTCTCTTCTCGACTTTTTCACAAAACATATAATGTTTTCCCGAAGCCTCCCAAAAACTATTTTCTCTTCAGTACTCCAATAACATTCCTTCTCCAAGAATGTGTTCCCTTTCCTTCAAATATTCTATATTGAAGCAAATTTGGGAAGTAGCATGATTTTATCTCTCTCTGGAGATCAACAATGAAGTTTGGCCTATTAGGACTTGAAATTCCCTGAAGTATAAATCATTTTATCTTGGAAATAAACATTTAAATCTTACTTTTACAACAATTTAGAAAAATCTATTGCTATTAATGTTCTATTTTAGAATTGTTTTTAAAATATTACTGCTTTTAATCCAGTGAATATTTTTGTTTAACTTTAAAATATTTCATGTTGTCTATCATATCATACTATAAATTTTTGATTATTATGTTCATTCTATTCCTCTCAAAATACATAGCAAAGAACCATGGTAAGCATTCTGATTTGGTTTGATTTAGTCAAATTACTTTTATCAAAATATGAAGTGGAAAATATGTAAATAATTTTAAATATAAAGATTAAAGAGGCTACAGACAAGAATAAAAGCCAATTATCATCAACCTAAAATTTTGTTGAATAATTTCTACTATAATAAAGTTATAATGAGGAATATATCAAACAACAGCAAGCTTAAAAAATAAAATATTAAAAAATATACTTCCTTTCCTGATGGAATTCCTTCTAGAGGAAATCACTATCTTAGATTTGTTACTCATTTTCATGAATTAATTCAAACTCTCTCTCTTTCTATGTATCTATATACACACAGAAAGTATATATGGTGTCACATTTAATGTTTTAACTTCTTATAAAATTCTATTATCCTGCTTTCAAAATGCCCCTTATGTATAGTGGACCTTTTGCTTTCAAACGTACATATTCCATTTCTTACTCTTGGACATTGAAGTTGCTTTTAAGTCATGACTATTGTAAGCATCACTTCTATTAATATTCCTGGTCAGGTCTCCATAGACATGGATGAAAAAGTTCTACGAGGGTGTATACTTGGTAGTAAATTTGCTGCATCATGCTTAGGCATTTCAAAGGCACTTTAGGTCCCAGTGCATATAAATACCAGGATTTAATAAGATATTCTATATTATTATCTAACTTTATACTATTTTTAAAAATATTTTATTTATTTATTTGAGAGAGAGAGAGTGAGTGAGTGAGTGGGGTGAGGGGCAGAAGGATAAGCAGACTCCCCGCTAAGCAGGGAGCCCAACCCCAGGCTCAGTCCTCAGATTCTGGGATCATGGCCTGAGCCCAACGCAAAACACTTAACACACTGAGCCGCCAAAGCATGTCTTAACTTTATACTGTTTTGATATTGTTAGATTTTAAATGTTTTGTCCATCTGAAGTTTGTGAAACTATATCTAAATATATTTTTATTTTGCATTTTCCTGAACATTTGTGTGGTTTTTTTTTTTTTTTTTGCATCATTTCATATGTTTATTTAAAACTGCATTTCCTATTTTGTTAACTGTCTCTTCATTCCTTCTGGTGAGAGCTTTTGAAATTGTTGTTATCTAAACGAACAATAGGAGTGTGTGTGTGTGTGTGTGTGTGTGAGAGAGAGAGAGAGAGAGAGAGAGAGGGATGAGTATTCCATTACTTTAAATACAAGGGGATTAATTTTTCTTTAGTACCTAGATGTAATATTACTTTCTATTAAACTTATGGGAGAGGTTCCATTTTTTTCAAATAGAGAATTGTTTAAGCAATATAAATGGATAAGTGTTTCTCTCGGTTTTGGTCATAAGTCATCCTTATTAAACAATGTTTGTGACTTTGTTTCTCAGCTCTCAGAGAGCTGACCTGACCGCTAGTTATTATTCTTTCTCCTCTCTCCCTGCTCCTATTTTGCTTTCAGTGATGCTCCTAACGTACCCTGCACCGTCTCCTATTTACATGCCTCAGGCTCTTGCTGATGGACATTTAAGTTGCTTCTGTTTTTTTAGCTATTACAGTTAATCTATTAATATTTTTGAACATGTTTCCAGCATATATTGTTGTTGTCCTCTCCTCTTTCTTCTCCTCCTCTTTGTCTTCCTCCTTCTTCTGCCCCTTCCTCTTTTTTTTCTCCCTTTCCTTCCCTTCTCCTTTTCCTTTTTCTTTCTACTTTTCCCACCTCTTCCTCCTCTTCCATACCCTTTCCCTTTTTCTCTTCCTTCTTTATTCTTTAATTTCAAAATTGACTATTTTTGGAAGTTGGCTTTTCAGAATAAATGAAAAAGATAATATATTTCGTGAGATTCCATGAAAAATCCTATTATAATTTTGGTTGATATTGCATGAATTTGTGGTTTCTTTTGGGAGAAATGTTATATTCAGTTTTTCTGTGCATGAATATGGTATATACTTTTGGTATCTATTTAATTTAAAAAGTATCATGTTTTAATTTTAAATTTTCTCCATATAATTCTTGTATCTATTCTTTTCTGTCCTAAAATTTGGTATTTGTTAGTAAAGGGTCTATATTCATTTTAGGACACTGGGAATTGATAGTACCAGAATCATATTTGTATTTATTTTAGATAGAAAATTTTTAATTTTTCTATTCAAATTATCACTAAACATCTTCATATTTTTGAATTTTATCCAGAAACTATTGAAAGAGATTCCTTAAAACTGCTGTAGTGGTTTAGGAAATGTCAACTTCTACATCACTTCTTTCACTTATTTGTTCTGTGCAACTTGGAGCTATATTTTTAATTCAGATATGTTTGGTACTGTTATATTTTTGGTTGGTAAATTTAATTGTTTTTCAGAGCATATATAGCCTCTGTATATCTAATGATATGTTTTGCCTTCATGTCTGTTTTGTTTGGTATTGCTTTGAGCCAGCTTACCTAGGTGTAAATGTTTGCCAGGTATAAATTTAATTTTAAGAAACAAAGCAAATGATCACAGGGGAAAAAAGAGAGAGGAAAACAAAACAAACAAACAAACAAAAAAACAAAAACAAAAAAACAGATGCTTAACTCTAGAAGACAAACTGAAGGTGACCAGAGAGAAGATGGGTAGACGAATTGGTGAAATAGGTGATGGGGCTTAAGGAACACACTTGTAATGAGCCCTGGGAGTTGTATGTAAGTATTGAATCACTAAGCTATACACCTGAAACTAATACTATGTTGTATGTTAACTAACTGAAATTAAAATAAAAACTAAAAAAAAAAAAAAGCCATAAAAAATAAACTATTTTAGACAAGTCATTTGTAAACTGCAGAAAATTGACCATTTGCAAAGTAATCCCACAGTACATTTACCTGACAAGTTTAATTCTTCCAAAAAATTTTTTTTGTGATTTATTTTATTTATTTGAGAGAGAAAAAGAGAAAGAGAGAGGGGCAGAGGGAAGAGAGAGAGAGAATCTCAAGCAGTCTTCCCCACCGACTGAGAAACCCAATGCAGGGCTCAATCCCAGGACCCTGAGATTGTGAGCTGAGCCAAAATCAAAAGTCAGACTCTTAACCAACTGAGTGACCCAGGTGCTCTACTTCCAAAGTTTTTATGATGGTTAACATGTTTAAATTCTATTCTTCCTTTTCATTATTTGCATTATATTTATCTTTACTTTTTCTTCTGAATATATTTAAGGTTTATAATTTCTTTTTAATAATTAAAAAAAAAACTAAGAAATAATTTCATTCTTAAGACACGAGGGGAAAACTTTCGTTGTTCTACTTAAAAATGATCTAAACTTGGTACGTCATTTGTTCATTCCAGAATATAAATTAAATATTAAAACTTTTCTCTGTAAATTTTCCTGGAAAAAACATCTGTTCATATTTGCTGACATTACTCTTCAGCACCTCATTTCTCCAGTTCTGTTTCTTTAGCAACGTTTGTCTGTGTCTTGCTGGAAGCATATGTTCTTTCATCATCTAGTCTTTATTTCACCTGGGAGGGGAAAATATCGCATATCCTCTTCTCCTGTAACCACTGCTATGATGTATTGCAAATGGTGATACTGTTGGTTTCTTCAGGGTTATTTTCTTTATGATCCCACTGTTTTCCCCTGGGGATGGAGAAGGAAGGGAGGAAGAAAAAACACGGTGGTAAATGGCAATTTATGATTCCACTCTTTTCCCCTGAGGATGAAGAAAGAAGCTGGTGATTACACTTTCAAAATCTAACATGACATTTCTATGTTTTTTTTCTCATCTTTGATTTCTTCTGTTGGATAGGTCAGCTGTTATTCCACAGTTTTTTCTTTCTACCAGCTAGAAAGTTTCATGATTTATTTTAACTTTTCATAGTTACCATAAAATATGAATAATACTAGACTATAAAATATTCTCATACTTAATTGAATAAAATCAGAAGTAAATTAATATATCAAGACTTTTCCCAAATAGCACTTAGAATTCAGAATACTTTAAAAAATTCATTCTCTTCCTAAAGATTTTTTTTTCAAATTACTGTTTAACTTATCCATTAAGTACTTAATTCCAATTATAATAATTGTTATAAAGAGAGTTTCCATTCAGTTTATTCTGAAATCTGCCAGGCCTTTTTGATGCCATTGTATTTAATTCTCAGATTAAAAAAAAAAAAAAAGTTTGCTTCATTCTTTAATTATTTTTATTTTAATTAAAATGCAAATGTCTGGATTTTCTAGAATTTATTTCTGCTTTTTTTTTCACCTTTTTGCTAACTGTTCTTTTTATTCCCCCTCACCAATCTTTCTATGTGTTTGAAATATTTTTTTGTATATATGTTGGATAGCTTCAGTTCTAATATCCCTAAACTTAAACTTTGTTATCTTATTTATTTTTTTTTAATTTTGTTATCTTAAAACACACAGCTTTTTTTTTTTTTTTTTTTAAGATTTTATTTATTTATTTGACAGAGGGAGAGAGAGAGATCACAAGCAGGCAGAGACAGAGGGGGGAAGAAGTCTCCCCGCTAAGCAGACAGTCCAATGCAGGGCTTGATCCCAGGACCCTGAGATCATGACCTGAGCCGAAGGCAGAGGCTTAATCCTCTGAACCACCCAGGTGCCCCAACACAAGGCTTTTTTACTACTAAAGTTTAGAAAGACTTGTTATATTAGTTCTACTTTTTTCTATTATACCCAATTCTTAAAATGAATTTTTTTTCCACAATAGCAAATGCCTTATATTGCTGAAAACAGCAATGTCATGCAATTTTCTAAAGGACTTTGATAAATTCCCTATACTACCTTGGCATGGTAGAATTTTCTATTATAAGACTAGTAATTTAGATTCTATTATTCATGCTAATATGAATGGGCAAAATGATGCGACTGAACATGTTTTACCATTTAGTAAATAGATAATTTTAATTTGTGTATATCTGATTTAGAACTAAGATAAAAAGTGCATGCAGTATTTAATTAAACACATTATGGGAAAAAATTAACTCAGGTTAAACTAAACAATTGCAATGTAGACATTAATTTTATGCATATTCTAACATTCTAGGAAGTAATGCATCCAGTTTTTTCTTAATTAAAAAGATTACCATGAGTTGAAATTGTTCATAAAATTCCTTAAAGAATAAACAAAAAGAAAGAACTCTCATTAGAAAACTGTATTTACATAATTACTGTAAAATGCCAATTTTATATGAAAAACAAGAGCCAGAAATGTTTCAAAATCTCATTTGAATAATACATGCAAATGTACAGGCTCTGCATGGCTAAGTCAACCGTCTCATCAGTGAAAATATTTACCTTAGAATATCAACAATTAAAAACAATTTCCAATATGTAAACAGAAACACCAGGATAAAAAACACATTCTTTGAAGATAGATCTAGCTTCCTACTATCATTGTTAACTAAAATAATACATTAGTGATATATTTACAAAGCAATAATAATTCTATAAGATCAGTGGCCCATGAATTTTTATTTAGACTTTTTTTTTTTTTTTTTTTTTTTTTAGAGGGAGGAAGGGACAGAGGGAGTGGGAGAGAGAATCTTAAGCAGGCACCATGTCCAGCACATAGTTTGATGCAGGGCTCCATCTCAAGACCCTGAGATCCTGACCTGAGCTGAAATTAAAGAGTTGGACAATTAACCAACTGAGCTACCCAGGAGCCATTACTTAGACTTTAGAAATTATATTAAAATTACATACATAAATCATGAAATTAATTATTTTTATTGAGGTACAGTTTTCATGGAACTAAATACATAGACCTTAAATAGTCAGTTTGATGAGTTCTGGCAATTTCAGGAACCTATGTAATCTCCACCTCAAGCAAGATTTAGAATCATTATTTCACCCCCAAAAGTTACATCATGACCCATTCAGTCAGTTCTTCAGCTAGAAACAAGCTGTCACCATGAACTCATTTTGACAATCTTTAGTATTCATATAAATGAGATCTAGGTATTTTTTCTGTGTTTGACGTTTTTCACTCATGATGCAATTGAGATTTTTCTATCATGTTGCATGTAATAGTAATGGTTTTTTTGTTTGGTTGTTGTTGTTGTTGTTGTTGTTTTGAGGGAGAAAATTTGGGGAATCCCAAGGATACTCCACACCCTCCACACCCAGCGTGGAACCCAACACTGGGCTGGATCCTGCACTCTAAGATCATAACCTGAGTGCAAACCAAGAATTGGATCCCAACTGACTGAGCCATGCAGGTGCCCCACATCTTAGTAAAATTTAATCCACTTTTTATTGATGAACAAATTCACTGCATCAATAAACATATTTGTTTATTGTTCCATTTAGGGATATTTGGGTTGTTTGCAGCTCTGGGCTTAAATCATCTCTTGCTTCTTTTGATCTCGTAAGTTTCTATACCATAAGTGCATGTAAAAGCTTGCATTATGTGAATCACTTTTAAATTTTTTTTTTAAATATTTTTATATAAACATATAATGTGTTACTAGCCCCAGGGGTACGGGTCTGTGAATCGCTAGGCTTACACACTTCACAGCACTCACCATAGCATGTACCATCCCCAATGTCCATAACCCCACCACCCTCTCCCTACCCCCCTCCCCCCAGCCACCCTCAGTTTGTTTTGTGACATTAAGAGTCTCATATGGTTTGTCACCCTCCCGTTACGTGAATCACTTTTTAAGCACTAAAATCTATAGTACTACTTCAGGATGCCTAGGTGGCTCAGTCATTTAAGTGTCTGACCCTTGATTTTGGCTCAAGTCATGATCTCAGGGTTGTGAGATTGAGTCCAGCTCACACTCAACAAGGTGTCTGCTCGAGATTCTCTCTAACTCTCCCTCTGCCCATCCCCCCAGCTTGTGCTCTCTCTTTCTCTCTCTCAATGAAATAAATAGATCTTTTTAAAAAATGTATACTATTATTTTAATATAGCCTGGCCTCAACCATGCTCCCAGTCTTTTTCCGTCACCTAAATAAACGTTTAAATATCTTATTCTCATCATTTATTTGCTTGCTCAGTCAATAAATTTTTTGGTTTACCATGTTGACTTCCATGCACTTGCTTGGTGATCAGTTCACAAAAAGTCCATCCAATCATCCTGTAAGTTTCAAAATTCTGCTGGCTTCATTAGTTCCTCTAGTCCAGGTTACTATACTACTGGCATATTGATATGGGTAAAGGCAAGTTTATGAAGGTCTAGTAACATGGAGAAGTAAGGCAATTGCTCACTTAGTTGTCATATTGATTGAATTCACAGAAAAGTTGTTCTCTTCAAATAATCTGCATTTTTAGGTATGTAAGGACAATGGTTAAAACTATGAGCACCCGGAGGAGAAGTCATCTAAAGGGAAATGAATGGCAATGAGTATACCTGTCATTTGCCTGAGCTCCTACTACAGCACTGCTCATGTTGCACCATTCACAGCATATTAAGAATGTTCTACTTCTCATCTTCAGAACATAACCATATTCATGTATAAATTGTACTTTCTTTTTTTTTTTTTTTTTTTAAAGATTTTATTTATTTATTTGACAGAGAGAGAGAGATCACAAGTAGGCAGAGAGGCAGGCAGAGAGAGTGAGTGAGGGAAGCAGGCTCCCTGCCAAGCAGAGAGCCCGATGTGGGACTCGATCCCAGGACCCTGAGATCATGACCCGAGCCGAAGGCAGCGGCTTAAACCACTGAGCCACCCAGGCGCCCTAAATTGTACTTTCTCAATGTTGCCAGCTTCTGGCTGTGCAGCTCTGCTTGCTATTAGTGAAGTGTCTGAGTTCACTTCCTTTGTAATTTTCCCAATTTTCTTTGGGAAAAGAAGTTATTGATGGAGTTAAATAATTGCTTGCCAAAGACAATTCTTAAGAATGTTGGATCAGTCATATTAAATATTTCTTCTTCAAAGAGGATTAATGTAAGCCAAAGAGATTTTTGAAACAGCAAGACAGATTTTGAGAATCATTTAGGTTGACTGATCATCCATAAGTCTAAATACCAGATCACCACGTGTAATTGCCTTCTTGACAGAAACAACTGAGAGACACAGTCTGTGTTCACTTGAGTGGAAGAAGTCCACATATACAAATAGATGGTGTCATGTGTATGTGTGTGGAAGGAGGCTGAGAGGAGTTTGGGGGGAAGGATTCTCTCCCTCCTGCCTTCAAAGGGGATACACCATGAGTCACAAAGGACAGCTTAGTTGGAAAGAGAGAGTGGATTTTAATCATTATGGGATTCTGCAGATTTCTTACAACCATACTCATTTGTACAAATGCCCTATGTACAAAGGCATTCTTTCTCCCCACTGTCCAAGTGTGTATACACTGTTGTTATTTAAAATGTTACTGATAAACAATGTTTTATTTTTTCCTGATAAACAGTGTTATTCCATTGGCATGTATCATTAGTGACTTCAAAGCAGAGAAGTGAATAAGTGTGTAACTTAATATTAATATTAATATTCACTTAATAATATTAATATTCAGTTAATATTATTTTTTTTCTTTACACAGTACTGGTATAAACTTATTCTGTTCATAGATGATGGGTTTTTATAATAGAATGCAATATAGTAATAATAAGTTATTACTGGTTATTTGGAAGATGAGGGCTTTCACCTAAATTTATCCAGTGTTTTTGTATGTTTTCACCTCTTCTTTTCTTTCATTCTTCCTTTTTTTTTCATGTTTCCATAATTCTTTCCTTCTTTCCTTGTCTTCATCCCTCCCTTTCTCTATTCCTTTCTTCCTTCCTTTCTTTTTTTTTGCTGTTTTTATTTGATTTAATTCACCAATGTCATGCCCTTTTCCCTTAGTAGACAAAAAATCTAATGTATTTGATATAACTTCTTTACTCATATATTTATTTTCATTTAAATATTCATATAATTTTAATTTTCATGAATGGCATTATGCTATAATTTTCCACCTTACTACTTTTACTCAGTACTCCATTAAAAATGTTTGTTTTTGTGTGTGCATGGCTACTAAGTTCTATGATTATGCCATAATGTGCATCCACCACATTTTACCTATTCAATGCACAATAATGGAAGCAAAAATTCCATCTGATACTTTGCTGTCACAATTTAAGATTAATAATTTCACACTTTCACTTTATGAATATGCATGAAGATTTTTCTGAACACATGAAAAGATAATCAACCTCAGTAACCATTTAGGACATGTAAATCAAAGCCACAGGAAATTACTATCTCATATCCATTAGGATGGCTATGGCTACAATGATAAGAAAGACAGAAAGGGAAGGAAGGAAGGAAGGGAAGAGAGAAAAGAAAGGAAGAAAGAAAGAAGAGAGAAAAATAATAAAAATATTTTATAAATCTCATATTTGTGTCTTTTTAAACTAATCAATTATTTAATACAATATTGCATTTCTACTATTATTTCAAATATTTTCTCTCTTTTTTTCTTGTATTGGCTTATTTCTCCCTACTATTTCTTTAACCAAAACCTTGACCCATCTCTTTAGGAATATTATATGTTAATATTTAAAACCTTGTGTTACATACCAAAATCCATTCACATCTCTTTAATGATATTTTTATCTGAATTTAAATAAAATAGCCTATCTGTTCCAGTTAAAATGCTTCACACAACATATGATTTGGTGTTTTCTTCTTCATCTCCACCTATTATGCTCCTAAGACATCTAGTTGTTTTGCATTACCCCGAAGATGTTCATTTTAATGGTGAAATGTGTCATTGGATGGCCTAAAGCCTAGACCATTATTTTTATTCCTTTTCATGGGTTAAGTGGACAGGAGGGAATAAAGGTCAGGACAGAGTGCCTCAATTGACCACCCTCCAACACAGTTTAATCAGGTCATAAGCAGCCTTGTGTTAAGATATTTTCCTTGGACCCCTGGGTAGAGAGGCTAGAAAAGGATGCTTCTGTGTCCAAGTTAGTTTCCATTTGCTCCTCTGTTTCCCCCCACTGCACCGGCTGCCACATGTGCAGACTTCTGCATTCTGTCTGTAACTGAAACAGATTTTAGTCAGCCCACAGTTTCTTGAAACATTTTTTTCAAATGTTAGTTTGTTACTTGTCCCTTTCTCTTTGTTTTTACAAAGCCGATTTAAGAAGCAAGACAAACTCTTATTTTTTCATCTTGTTAGATTCTGGAACTCTTAAAATGGTTTTCAAAGGGTTTTTCTTATTAATTCCTTATTTTGAATTAACAGCAATTAAAAGTTCCTAAATTTATCATGTATATTGTTTTCAGCCTCATTTTCTAATAAATAAAATATAAATGAAACTAAATAAAGAAACAAATAAAGAAACATAAATAAGGGTGGAGTTTGTACTTCTCAATAACTTTTTTGGGTTATATCACTTGCTAATATTGGTTGGTGTCTTTTTTTGGATTTACCTCTCGTGGCTGCTGATGTGACCTCAGATGTAAAAAATTTAATCTCAGGGTAGACAATAAGCAATTTTAACAATTAATGTCTTGCTTTATTCAAACGATTGTAAAACAAAAAAATGCATTTAATACATTCAACATAGCATAAAAGATTATTAGAATTAACTTCTGTTTATGGAATAGTTAGGGAACTATGTTTATGGAATAGTGAGGGAACTAAAAAAGTTGGTAAATAAATGGTTTTGCAATCTGACACTATCTTCAAAATTATGTGTACATTTTTTTCCTAAGAAGTAATATATTTTGTGAGAAAATTTTATCTTAAGAAAAAAAGATTTAAGTTGAAGAAAATAAAAGAGTAAAATACAATAATTCATCTCCACAATTGTATTTCTTGCCCATTGCATAAGTTTTAAATTCTCTTTGTCAATTTTAAACTTCATGAAACCCATGTAACACACATCAGCCCACTCTTTGGGATGTGAGTTTTCATTTTACCCATGTAAAGTTTAAATTTTGGAGAAATACAATGAATTTATATTTCTTGTGTGACATGTTAATTTGGCTATTATAACTCACATAAACATGCATTTTATGATTTTTGATCTTTGAATTTTCCCAACTCAAAATCATCACACTTGTGGTGGTCCTACTGTAGATGAAGATTTGAAGCAAGGCATTTGATTGATTTGGGAGGTGAAAATACACTCCCTTAGAATTTAGAAATTCGAACACTGGCATACGCATTAAACCAAACACTAAAACATCCTTATGACAGGTTGTATAGTATATAAAATATATGCTATGACAACATTTTCTGTTAAAAATTTGGCAATATCCAGAAATTACTGTTTTCTTATAATTAGGACATATTTGAATTTTGATGAATAAAAATAAATAGGTATGGGTTAATAATATTTGTTGATGATAATTATTAAAACCTGAAAAAATAGAGTATTGTAGCTTAAATTTACATAAAACATGAAAACATTAGCATTAGAGTCCATCCTGGAATGGACTGAAAGTTCTATTGACAGGAAAAAAAAAAAAATGATACAAACCTTCAAATGAGATTTATCAGAAAATTGGCAACAATATATAGAAAATAAAAGACTTTCTGAAAAAGTTCATGTGATTTTATAAATCTTATTATGACTTTGTACTTTGCTTTTAATATGTTTGTTCTTCAACTTAGAAATAAATATTAGAACATTTGTGCAAAATGATGTAATAGCCACAAGTAAAAAAGAAAATGCTATTTGATTAATGTTTTCATGTTTCAATAAAGCAGTGAATAAATTTAAACATACACAGTAGCCCAGATTACACATAGAAAGCAAAACTACGAATAATCACTGATAAACTTTATACAAAAACATGTTCTGCAGGTGTCACTTTTCTTATTAAAAAATTAAAATTTAAATTCTAATTGATTTTGGAAGCAATTCTAATTGATTTTGGAAACTTCACCTTGCATTAAAATATGTATTTTACACATTTTCTTCTGAGTAAGGATAATAATTACATGGAACCTAGTAAGTACCAGAAAACGAAAAGATAAAATTACCATTGCTTCACTTTTTAAAAAGAACTGCATACATCATAGATATATTGAACATGAAGCTCTGTTACACCTCTTTAGAGCAAATTAATTCAGGTAATTTGTGAGAACACCTGCTGGTCTTGAACAATGAAGTTATCAGCTATCTGCTTTAAAAAGCTTTCAAGTATTAGCTCTGAAATGTTGGTTGTTCATTTGCCAATTATACAGTATTCACAGTTGCATGTATTCAATGACACTTTATCCCTTCATTATAGAATTACCTCAATTAGAAGCTCTGAGCTCGATTGAAGTATCTTAACCATTTAGCCCCAAATTGGCTACATTTGAAAGCTTATTTTCACTAGTCTCCTTTAAAATGTAAAGTAACCAATTTGAAAATAAAATCAAATAGCACAAATTATTTTTGGCATTAATCTTTTTTTTTAAATATTTTAAATCTTTGTGACACAGATTATTATGTGTGCATGCATATATACATATATATAATATACATACACACAAATACACATAAATTACATGATGTATAACTATATTTCTATATACTAAACCCTATTCCTGTAATATAAAAATTATTTTAGGTATGGTTTTAATATTAAGTGATTTTATTTTATTAAAATTGAATTGAAAAGAAGTCCACCAATAGTTTAAAGTAACCAAAAGCAATTATTTTATGCTTCATACTATCAGTGACAATTTTTTTTTAAAGATTTTATTTATTTATTGGACAGACAGAGATCACAAGTAGGCAGACAGGCAGGCAGAGAGAGAGAGGAGGAAGCAGGTTCCCTGCTAAGCAGAGAGCCTGATGCTGGGCTGGATCCCAGGAATCTGGGACCATGACCTGAGCTGAAGGCAGAGGCTTTAACCCACTGAGCCACCCAGGCGCCCCTATCAGTGCCAATTTACAATAAGAAGAATACAGGATTTTTTCAAAATATTATAATAATTTATGTTTGATAAGCAAATTAACATTTGGAGAGGACACAGAATTAAGCAAAACATGTGGACACAGGACTAATTTATAAAAGCATAGAAATCACTTAAGTATTATAAGAAACATACATTTTTATCACTATATTAAGTATTTTACCAGCACTTCCTGAAGTGAGTTTTAATGAATTATATGAATCCTCTAAAAATGATTGAAATTTGACAATTTATAATAAAATATGCTTAAAATGATTAACATCAAATGTAGCTGGCTATAGAAGAGCAATGACAAGGTCACTAGAGTCATTAATTTTCAAATACTTGATTTCAGCTGAATGGTTAGATATGTCACTTCTTATTTTAATCATGAAGTATGCCTGTCAAGGAAATATTTTTCAATACATTTTTTATTAGCATACAATGTATTATTTGCTTCAGGGGTACAGGTCTGTGAATCATCAGTCTTATACAATTCACATCACTCACCATAGCACATACCCTCCCAAATGTCTATAACCCAGCCATCCTATCCCTTCCCCCCATCCCCCCAGGAGCTGTCATTTTTTTTTTTTTTCCCCTGAGATTAATAAAAGAGTCTCTTATGGTTTGTCTCCCTCCCGGTCGCATCTTGTTTCATTTCTTTCCCTCCCTCCCTCCATGACTCCCTGCCCTGCCTCTCAAATTTCTCCTATAAGAAGGATCATATGATAATTATCTTTCTCTGATTGACTTATTTCACTTAGCATAATACCCTCTAGTTCCTCAGTACAATGTTTTGAATGAGGCTGTGCACAGGGCTTCCTTCATGATTCTTCCTTTTCAATAACTTATAGGTATAGTGGATGGCTTGCTTTAATCTTTCCTTGAAGGATAGCCAAAAAGTCCAAATTAATATTATTCGATTAAAAAAATTAATCTGAAGATGATGCCTGGCAGAATTCGAGTGGCCTATGGTTAGATATCTATGGAAGCTACCTTATAAATATGAATAAAGATTTCCAAATCATTTTATATTATGAATAATCTTAAGAAATTTTAGAAATGTATAACTAAGAAAAATTTTATATATGTATGTGTGTGCAGGTGAAAGCATTGTTTTTTACTTAAATTCCTTATCATTCAATTCAATACATGAAAATTCAGTGTTTGAAATCGTGTGATGTGCTAGGCTAAATAAATAAATCTTTAAAAAAATATTGTACAATTTATAAAATTTTCTCATTCATTTCATGTGGAAAACATAAGTTCAATCCCCAAAGCTGAAAAAAGTAAATGAACAACTACAAACAAAAAACCCATAAGCAAATTTTCCTTATGCCAGCAGTCATGAAGATCCTAAATAAAACAATAGTAAATACAATTAAATAATGCAGAGAAAGAATAATACGTCATAGTAAAACAAGATTTATTTCAGAAATTTAAAATGGTACAGCAAAATTAAACACATAATGGACCATGCAGATAGGTTATTTTTAATGAGTAGCTAAATAGATATTGAATAATAAATTCTATAGACATTTTAATAAAACATTTCAGACAAAAATAGAACAATAATTAACATGACAAAGGTCATCAAGTGTTATAATTGATAACATGATAAAGATGATCTAGTGCTATAATAATAGAAGGCACTGTTCATCCCATCTTTAATAAAAACTAGCTTGTGAAAAATATAATTCACATTTCTCCCAGTTATATATACAGAGGAAAGGAAGTTCAGGGTCCCAGGTTATAAGCGTACTTAGGGTAGATTTAGCTAGAATTTTTTTCTATGTGATTGTAACAATTCACACACTCATTTAGCAGTCCATGAGTACTGCAGATGCCCCACATCCTTGTTAAATTTCCTACTGCCATTCTTTGAAAATTTTATTTGTCCTAGTGTAAGTGTGGTAGTATACCAATTTGCTTTTTCTTTCTCATTTCTCATGTAAAAATGACACACACACACACACACATATATATATGTATATGCATATGTGTGTATATGTACATATGTATGTATGTATATGTATATATACGTATGCATTTATTACGTGTGTGTATAACCTCTTTTTGAAGCTCCACTTTAAGCATTTTCATTGCATTGTCTTTTTATTGATGTTTGAAGTAATCTTATAGTCTGTATATTCATCCTTGTCAGATATATGTGTTGTAATAATTTGGTTGGTTGTATTTTCACTCTTTTGAATGGTGTCTTTTTATAATGACAGAATTTTAATTATAAAATCTAGATTGTTGAGTTTTTTATTTTGCCTAGGGTTTTTTGTCTGTACCAAGTTAAGGAATATATTTTATAATCTACATGAAGTTGATTTTTGTATATGGAGTGAGATGAGTCAAGATGTTTTCTTTCATGGGGCGCCTGGGTGGCTCAGTGTGTTAAGGCCTCTGCCTTTGGCTCGGGTCATGATCTCAGGGTCCTGGGGTCGAGCCCCGCATCGGGCTCTCTGCTCGGCAGGGAGCCTGCTTCCTCCTCTCTCTCTGCCTATTTGTGATCTCTCCCTCTGTCAAACAAACAAACAAATAAATAAATAAAAAGATGTTTTCTTTCATAATTTGACTAATTGAATCAATGCAATCAATGGAAAAGAACTCCTTTCTCTAACTATACTTTAGTATCACCTTTGTAAAATATCTAGTGATGATATTTGTATGGGTCTGCTTATTGATTCTGTAATATTTCAGTGGTCTACTTGTGTTTCAATAACACTGCTAATAACTGTAACCTCATAATGGGTTTGATAGATGGTAATGAAAGCCCTCCAACTTGGTACTTCATTTTCATGATTGTCTTTGTTATTTTTTGATTCATCACATTTTCATAGGTATTTCAGAATCAATTCATAAATTTTTATACATACAACTACCCAAATACATATATAGACAAACCAAAATAAAACGACTGTGATGTTAATTAAAATTGCATTGAATATAAAATAAATTGGGGGAAAATTGACAAATTTATAAAATTTACTTTTACAACTGTAGGCATGATATCAACTTTTATTAATTAATGTCTTATTTAGTCTCTGCCAAGTATTTTGCTTTCTTTATATATGTCTTCCAAATATTTTGTTAGACTTATTCATATTTACCTTTGGGAGGTAATGAGGTTCAGATGAGGTCATGAGGGTGGGGCCCTCAAGATGGGATTAGAGACCTTATAAGAAGAGACACCAGACAGAGAGTTAGCCTCCCTTTTTCTCTACCATATGAGGACACAGAAGATGGTGGCCTTCCGCAAGGGATGAAGAGGGTTCTCACCAGAGTCCCATCATGCTGGTATACTGGTCTCAGATTTCTAACCTCCAAAACTATTAGGAGATAAATTTATGTTGTCCAACCCACCCAATCTATGACATTTTTTTATGATGGCCTGAGCAGACTAAAGGCAAGCCTCTCATTTTTCTTCCTACCTAAGCTATGTTCCATTACTGTCATGACTGTTCTGACTTCCTCAGAAACATTACTTGTGGGGCGCCTGGATGGCTCAATGGGTTAAGCCTCTGCCTTCAGCTCAGGTCATGATCTCAGGGTCTTAGGATATAGCCCTGCATCTGGCTCTCTGCTCAGCAGGGAACCTGCTTCCTTCTCTCTCTCTCTGCCTGCCTCTCTGACTACTTGTGATCTCTCTCTCTGTGTCAAATAAATAAATAAAAATCTTAAAAAAAAAAAAAAAAAAGAAAGAAAAGAAAGAAAGAAAGAAAGAAAGAAGAAAAGAAAAGAAAAGAGAAAAGAAAAGTTATCTGCTCATTCTGCTATGCTTCTAAGAGCTTTCTGGTTGTAATATATTTTGAGAATCACATTTATTTGATACGAGTTGTTTTTTTTTCTTAACTTCGTGTTCTTTAGCCCTCACAGACAGATGATATTTGGCATTATTTTTTTTCCAAGTGAGTGTATGCATTTCCCTAATTTGTAAAACTTCCCCTACCTCATACCATTTTGTTTTTGAAAGTCTATATTGAAAATGCAACGACCTTTTAATTCTTCAACCATTAAGCTCTGATTTCTTACTGTCTACTTAAATCTTTAGCTGTTTTCAAGTTTAGAAATACCTCTCTTTAATTTTTTATTCTCACACGCATTAGACCATAGAGCTGTATAATGACTTTGCATTAAAAATTAATATATATTTCCATTTAGAAAATATGTTAGCCCAGATTGCCAGGTTCTTCCCTATGGCAAGAAAATCTTTAGGCTAATCCTATTTCAGGCTAGCATTTCTACTTCCAGGGAAGCAGGAGTGATGAAAAATACAAAATGATAGAAGAAATGGGATTTAAATATGAGAGGATGCCCAAAGCAGACACACATTTATAGTAAGAGTAACTCACTGAATGCCATCATGGAAGCTGAAGGAACTATATTGTATTTCCAATATTCTCAGTAAAGTAGCGTGAGGTGGATAAGGGGTAGGAAGAGGCCTATATCTGCTGGCTCCTTCTGATGTAGCTTAAAGCTTACACAGCAGGCACCAACCCTCTACACTCTGCTTCACATCTTCCAGCCTTTTGGGACTGATGTCATGGAAGCTCAGTGGCCCCAGTAGTCTCTACAGCAGAAGCTACAGAACCTAAGGGAAGCTAATTGAATTGAAAATATGGCATATTTATTTCCTCATGGTGTCAAGATTATTTTACTGTATAATCAGCATAGCTAGTAAGCTACCACATTGTCTCTAAATTCAAAATAATTTTGCTGCATACATTAAGTAGTGAGGAAAGACCTAAAACTTTTCTCCAGTTGCCTTGGCTAATATGTACAGTTGCAGTATTTTGAAGCTGAAAGCTACATCTACTTCTTGTGAAACATGTAAGTGTCCTTGGAGTTAGAGATCCAGGTCTAGTTGACCCAAGTGTCTGTTTACATTTCAGATACATGCATGTAATGAACCTGAGACCATTATATTGATTTATTTTCATTAACACATCTGTCATTGTGGCAGGATTTATTTTCCTCCCATGTGTTCATATTTCCATCCTGTTTGATGGTTTTTACTCAATAATGGAACAGTAAAGATATATACCCTTGGATATAGGTAAACAAATATGACATGGATAATATTTTTCTTTTAAAAATTGGACCAATATACATTGGTGGTGATATGGCTTTCATTGAAAGCAAAGCTACACATACACACACAAATTCATTACCTTTCAATATACTTCTTACAAGGGCAAAGTTCATGAAATATGACAATTATATTTACTTAGATTAGAGACAGAAAAAAAGAATAACAATAATTTTATGAATTAATAATGAAAATATAAAATTCTTTTATGTAAACTTGATCATGTATGACTAGACACAAAGAAATATTTCACAGGTGAAATCAGAAATTCTTGATTGGATATATAATGTAAGATTATTTTTATCTAAATAAGGTTACTAACATTTTTTGGCTAATTAACATGTAGCGTAAGACATTATTACTGATTTTAGTGCTTTTAATTATGATGCTAAATTTTGTTCTAATGCTTTCTAATCTAATTGATTATTCACCTAGTAGTATGGTATTCTATTACCAACATTATAAAAAGAAGAAAATAATATTCATTTATATTATTGGTGGATGAAATATTTATGAATAAAGTAACATTGGGTTTGTTTTGTTCTTTATAACCCACAATGGAATGTTATGGATCCAGTGTTCTATATAAATAATTTAAATATGTACATATACCTAATATTTGTTCAATTAATATGTTTGATCGTAGTTCTTATTAACCATACATACAAGAGGCAAAAGATTTTGACGTAGCTTACAGAATTGCTTAATTCATCTAATGAAGCCCTTGTCAGATCAGTGTAATGCAGTACTATGAGGTAATCATCTGGCTAATACAAGCAAAATTTTTGTTTTGAGTGTAAGTTTGAGGACAAACCATTGTAGCCATTAATTATTCTTTCCTAGGAGATAATTAAATTTAGGTAAATTATTGAATGTTTCTTTTATTATGACTCTGGCAGAACATGGTCTACAATATTCTTTGATGAGATCATCATCATCATTTGATGAGAAAATTTAAAATTTAAAAATATGGTTTGAACTTCTTACTGTCTTTCATCAAAATGCATATACATAGGCCAGATATTAATGCTTAAATCTACAACTGAACAAAGAAAACACTGCTGGAAGTATATGCAAATGGAGAACCATGGTTTTGAAACCATCATTTATTCATGGTTGAATAATTTTAGTTTTAAAGTTTTATGTTTTCCTACTTCCATGTTGAAGTGGATGAATTTGGATATATCAATAAAGATGATTTACCACAGCCTTTATTTTTTTGGATTGCCATGATGCACCAAAGTCCAATGAATTATCAGGCTAAAAAATGTAGGCTATGATAAGCTATAATAAAAAAAAAATGAAGACTTTAATTGAAAGTATAGTCAATATCCACTTGTGTGTTTTTAATATTTTATCTATAGAAGCAGCATCGTATGAGAAGTCCTATGTCTGATCCATTGTGAATTTCTTCCAGAAAGTTAATATGAGGGACAGCTGCCAGTGAATGGCTCATCTGTCAGTTCTGTATCACTTTGGGATCTTTACCAATATTCAATGACTGAACTTTTGAGGTCTTATATTTAGTGGCTTAGTTTTATCATTGAAAGAACATGGAATTGAATTGAAAGAAACCAAAGGAAAGGTAAATACCATAACAGTTAAGATTTTGGAAATAGATAATATTCGATTTAAATGCTGTCTTACACTTTCTCTAGCTAATTATCCTCTCTAGGTTTCATTTCTTTATCTGTGATATGTTAATATCACATATATAGTTATGAATATTTTCTAATGTGCCATGTATATGGCACTTAATGTTTTTCATGTAGCAAACTTGATAAATTATAAGAAAGTTCATGTGTAAATATCTACATGTGTAAAATATAAATACATGATTATTAAAATAGATTTTCTTTTAGAATTCATATTGTCAAATGATGTTATTCTAGTAATAATTAATTCTCTTAAAATTATGTTTGCAAAAATTCTTGTTGGAAAAGCTACATCTCAAATAGTTAGAAAGCTACATCTCTGTTTTTTACTTGGGAGTACCTAACATATACTAAAACATTCTAAATATAATGTATACTAAAATGTATTATTTTGCTACATATTCCTTTTTTAAGATTTTATTTATT
Organism: Martes martes; assembly: GCF_963455335.1. NCBI lineage: Eukaryota > Metazoa > Chordata > Mammalia > Carnivora > Mustelidae > Martes > Martes martes. The sequence goes on along the minus strand of NC_137888.1, from coordinate 20,255,724 downwards.
TATTTGACAGAGAGAGACACAAGCAGGGGGGAACTGGAAAGGGAGAAGGCTCCCCACTGAGCAGGGAGCCTGACACAGGGCTCCATCCCAGGACCCTGGGATCACGACCTGAGCCAAAGGCAGACGCTTAACTAATAAGCCACTCAGATGTCTGCAGATTTTTTGTTTTCTACAGAAGCCAGAGTTGACAACACTGTTGTAAAGTATATTTAGAAAAGTGTGAAACAAATGCTTCACCATTTTTTAAACAGTTAAGTGGAAGATTCTAGGTATAGAGTCATATTTAAAATCTCCCTATCCATATTTTATTAAACTGCTTTATCCACATATGGTTGGAAAATAACCTGCGCATTGGAGAAAGAGAAAGTTACTGATATTTTTACCATTCCCATGTTTAAAGAGCAAAGAAATGTACAATTGAGAAGCTTCTGGAGATATTCTGTATTGTTAAGACTGGAACCATAAAAAGAGTATTAGTATTTTTTAAAAGATTTTATTTATTATTTGATAGAGAGAGACACAGAGAGAGAGGGGACACAAGCAGGGGGAGTGGGACAGGCTTCCCGCTGAGCAGGGAGTCTGATGTGGGCCTGAATTCCAGGACCCAGTGATCATGACCAGAGCTAAAAGCAGAGGCTAAAGGACTGAGCCACCCAGGCACCCCAAGAGGTTCTTATTTTAATAGCAAATATATCATTGTGATTTTGGGGGGGAGGGGTTGATTTTGTTTTGCTTGGTTTTGGTTTTGTCTATATCCACAGGGCCAGAACAAAGAAATTATTATGCTGTGGACATGAAAATAGAGGAATTTGGAGTTTTCAGAAGATGATTCAAGAAAGCAAAAGGGACTAGAATTGAGACAGAGAACAGAGCTATGAAGTAAAATGAGGAAATATAAACTCGGTCAACAGGCCTGATTGGTTCAAATTTCCTCTGGAGGAACAATTTTCAATTAATAAGAATATTATTAAGATAGTTTAGTTTTCATTTAGCTTTCTTTCTTTTTTTTAGTGTTTGACAGAATGAATCACGTTGTCCATAAATTTTTAATCAGTGTATAATACACATATATAGAGTTATAATTTTTAATTAAAATGATTTGGGATATGGGGGAGCTGTTAAAGCATATATATTATGTTATATTATATTAATATAGTATATAATATATATTATATTAATTAATATTATTTTACTTAGTCATCAATTAATTAATATTATATACATCACCAAAATCACTAAACAAAACCTGGGAATGTAGCTGAACTGAAAGACATCAAAAGAAGGAGAGGAAAGTTGTGGAAGTCTACAAAAATATCACAGTTTGTTCTGGATTTACCATAGCTTTGTTTCAATATCAAATTGAATCATAATTTTAGCAGACTGTAGTGTTTTTGGACTCATAATTGCACTGCATGTTTACTAAAAAATAAAAATAAAAAAGTTTTCAAAGCCAAATATGTAAATAAGTGATACAGATAAAAGTACTATGGCTAAAATGAAAATGAGTAGCCTCAAGTCTTCCATGGACAAGCCGATCTGAGGAACAGTGTTAAGAATGTCTCTGAGTCACCACAGACTCAGTCATGCTTCTCTATCAACTAATGATTTTTTCTAACCAAATGCATTAATCAAAAATGGGTTTATGGTCTTCTTTTACTGGAAAATAACTTAGGTCTTGGCAAAATGTAAAGGAAATGGAAAATCAAAGAAAATTAAAGGTTCTGTCCTATAAAAGATCTCAAGATCTGAAATAAGGAAAATGTCTCTATGTCAAAATCCAAACAGGTCACATTTAATATAAAAAGCAGGGCAGAGTTAGATGATTATCAGTGTAATTAAAGGATGAAAAACATCTGGATCAATTCATCTCAATGTATTTAGATTTAGATTGCATTTTCTTATACACTAATTTTCATTTGAGTAAAATATATTAATAATTGTTCTGTTATTCAAACCTTTTCACATGGACAATAATTATTTTTAGAGAACTTAACGTCCAACAGATTGCCATGATACTTAAAGAATGTTCAAGATATGCCATCAAAATATGTATAGATAGCACAGTTATGGACACAGAAAATTTATTAAGCCCATGGTCTTAATGAGATCCTATAGCATATAAGTTTTTATTTTAATAGATTTGCATTTCTCATTGTAATTGTTATTTTATTCTATCTCTATTAAGAAAATGGCACATTGTTTTAATTACTGGAGATTAATTTATTTCATTTTTAAAATGTGCTTTCTCACATGCAACAATTCTTCTTTAGTTTAATTGAGATACAACTCATACATCATAAAATTTATCTATTGAAGTGTAAGATTCAATGTTATTTTTAGTATATTCAGAAGATTTTTCAATCATTACCACTATCTGAGTGGTAAAACATATTAGAACAATTTTTTCACATTTCAAGGAATCTTTCTACTCATTTATAGTCACTCTCCATGCTCCCTGACCAAAGAACCAGGCAACAATTAATGTGTTTCCTGTTATTGTAGATTTGCCAATTCTAGACATTTCATTCAGATGCAGTCATGCAATATGTAGTTTCTCACAACTGTCTTCTTTCTCTCAGCATAATTTTGCAAGAGCCATTTATGCTGTAGCATGTTTAAATACTTGATTAATTTTATTGCTGAATAATAATCTATCACGTATATATACTTAGGAGTGAAACTGATGGGTCATATCATAAATCTGTGTTTAACTAATGAGAAAAATGACAAACATTTTTCCCCAAATAAGCTAGTACCATTTTACATTCCCATCAACAATGTTTTAGGATTCCAATTTCTTCACTTCCTTTACAATACTTGTTTATAATCTGGGTATTTTTTACTTTAGCCATCTTAGTGGGTGTGAAGGAGTATTTCATAATGGTTTTGATTTGCATTGCCCTAATGGATAAGGATGTTGAGGATTTTATTATATGTCTATTGGGTATTTTTATATTTCTTTTGTATAAGTATCTATGCATAATTTTATACATTGCTTGAGTTATGTGTTTTTGTGTGTTTTTATGTGTTTTTGCTATTTTAGGAATTCATTATATATTTTACATACAGTTCTATATTGGATTTATAATTTGCAAATATCTTCTCCAGTTCAGTGGTTGTCCTTTCACTTTATTGATATTATTATATGCAACATAAAAGTTTTTAATTGGGATGAAGTCAAATTTATCTTTTCCTCTGGACACTTTTGCCTTTGCTGTGATTGCTAAAAAACTGTTGTCTCTATGTTCTTCTAAGGTATTGTAGATTTAGATCTTAAATTTTGATTTAAGATATATTTCACTTTCATTTCTGTGTAAGGTATGAGGTGGGGGGAGGGGAAGTGCTTTTTTTTTTTTGTTTTTTGTTTTGCATGTGGATATACAGTTGTCCCAGCATCATTTGTTGGAAAGATTTTTAAATTTGTCTGGGTACCTTTGTAGCGAAGCAACCACAAAAGTAATCATTTACTTCTGTATTCTCAATCCTATTTCATAGATCTATATATCTATCCTTATGCCAATAACACACTGTGTTGGTCCTAGACTGTTCTTTTTGAGTAGCCTTTTGGATTAGCAATTCAATCTCCTTAATAACTGTAGGTCTATTTAGATTTCCTATTTCTTCCTGAGTTGGGTTTTGTAGCTTGTGCTTTTCTAGGAACTGTCCATTTCATCTGATAATATAATTTATTGACATAACAATTGCTCATAGCATTCTCTTAATATCCTTTTTATTTTAATTTCTTATTTTAGTGGTTTGAATTTTTTTTTCCCATTTTTGTCTTGATCAATTTAACTTGACTATGTCAGTGCTGTTACATTTTTGGTTTTGTTGAATTTCTTTTTTTAATTTTAATATTTTCCATTTCATAATTTTAGCATGAATCTTTTTTATTTTCTCCCTTGACATAAGTTCAGTTTGCTCTTCTTTTTCTAGTGTTTTAAGGTTGCAATGTAGGTTGAGATCATCTTTTTTTAACATAGTCATTTTCAGCTAAAAGTTACCTCTTAATGCATAATTCATGCAAGATGGCTCAGGGCCCTTTCTCATGCTTCAACCACAGTACTTCTGCTTTTATATGATTTATAAATTGACATAGAAGCAAGATTTTCTTTGAAAGTCAGGCTCTGTGTGTGTGTGTGTGTGTGTGTGTGTGTGTGTGTGTGCGTGCACGCACATATGAATGTTTTAAAACCAAATACAGAGAAAAATCTCTTACAGAAGAAAATTTAGTTGGAGCAAAGACCATAGATAAATAACAAAGAATAAGCAAATCACAATTCAGCATAAGACCTGCAAAAAGTGCCAGGTATTACTTTATCTATTTTACAGTTTTGCCTCTGACACTTATAATGGTAAGTTTTTAATGCAATTTAAAATTTTTGGAAACCTGTGATTTCAAAACAAACAAGAAAAACTATCAAGAGCTGCTAAACTAATGTTTCAACGATATGTCAAGTACACACCTCCTATAGGGCATTATTTTATACATTTTTCCATTTGTAAATGTCTTTTAATGTAATTGATATATAACAATATTCTAAACCAAGCTGTTTAATGAAACATACTACAGTGAGGTTTGTGGACATTTAGAGTGTGCTGGTAGAAAAAAAAGGAAATATGCAGATACACTCTGATGACCATTTAGATGACTGTCAATTATAAAACTCCATCAAAAGAAAATGCCAGAGAAAATCTATCTAGCTCATCTAAACTTCATGCGTTTTGTTCCTAATTCTAGTGGAAAAGCTTCCACCTGGAAATTTTGGAAAACCTAAAAAAATTAAGAAAGAAAGAAAGACCATTTGTAATGTTTTCAGTCAATAACAAATGATAAATTTCTTAAATATCTCATTTTTAAATTGGTATCATACAACTCTAAGCTGCTTTTAAAATTTATGTATTCATAGCACCATATATCATGAAGTAATCTGATTTTTTCTAGTAATACAAAAACATTGAAGGAATTCATGATAGAGAAATTCCTCCTCATCCTATACAATTGTACTTGCCACAATAGAAATCAATATCCCTGGCACTGGGGGAGAATATTCTCCCTATACATCAGAGTATGTTTTCAAATGTATAAAACAGTAATCCTCATGACAGAAACAGGTCCTATAACATTAGAGTTAATGTAGACTAATGTGTACATATTTTGTTTTATTTAAGTATTCTTTATAGCAAGATTAATAGTTACTTGCACTTTATTTGGCACATATTATTCATTCTTGGCTTTACTTTCAAGTTGTATATTGATAACATTTCCAAGCAAAGTTCTCAAACACCAATAAAATGTTTTTTACTAATAATTTTTTGTTGGAATATTCATAGTGCAAGCCAAAAAAAGTGCATGTAAATTAGGATGAATAATCCTATCTCAGGCATCACACACACACATACACACAAAAAGATCTAAGGAACCAGAGTTTAGAAGGCTTTTGTGAAAAAGGCAGGAGGAGGGAGAAATCACCAATTATATTACGAGGTATAATCCATGTAGGGAAGAAACCTGAAATATCCCTGAAGAATGATCTCTAGGGCTGTCATATATGGGCTCATAGGATATGCACTATACAACCCTCAGACAAATTTTATAATTTAACCTTCTTTTCCTAGCTCATGGAGATTGAATTTCATTGCTAGTCATTAATTTTTAATTCCGTTGAATTAAGTCATGCTTTTCATAGTTCAATTTGGTTCCATTCTATATGATGGGAAAAATGATTATTTTTGTCTTGGCATTTTATTTATGCCATCCAGAATCATAGTAGTGGGGTAATCTCATCATGTCACATATTGATATTATTCGTCAGCACTGGAAAGAGATGCATGACTAATAATGAAAGAGCTTAAATAATGAGAAATTGATAGTACAATCATTAGATCAAATTTTAATGAAACTATCAGGTAAATAACCCACAACTCACCCTTTTTTACAAAAGTAACCTAATCAATAAAGTATTATGGGGCACCAGGGGAAAGAGACAAATATTCATCACTTCTCTAAAAGTTAAAGGTTATTTATAAAAATAATCTTCTGTACCAACACTATACACATAGCAATCCAAGTAGGAAAGTGTATTATTTATGTTTTGCATTGTTTACATTTTCACAGGAATATTCTTAGATTTGGGGCTAATTATTGATGCCTAGGTCATGACTGATCTAGAGTTTTGTGCTGTGAGAACCTGTGTAATATTAATGGAAGAGTCTTGTGGGAAGAGAGAAATATTGGGAAACTACATTGCTTAATTCACTCTTGACATTCTTCATTTCCACCTGGCAACATATCAGCTCTCTGCTTCCATTGGAACAATTTGATAGTAGTCAGGACTTTTTCTAGTCATTTAGACCCTGTAAGGAAGAGAAGTTCCCTGATGCCTTAGGGATATGCATCTAGCATATTTATATGCTTAAAATCTGAATATGACTATTTTTTAGGCTACATATAATCTAGTTTGAATAAGATGTTTGGATGATAGTGTATAAATAAATGTAAGAGGATTTACTTGGAGGTCATGTCTAGAACAGGCTAAAGATTTTATTTTATTTTATTTTATTTTTTGTAGCAGTACCAAATCAGCACTAGAAAAATATCCTAAGCACCAGAGGCATTTTAAGCCAATTATCTGTATGAATCTATCCAATATATTTTCAGACATCATAGCTGTTGTATTTGGCATTTCTATTCTTCAATGTCACTTCTCATTAATACACTGGTTCTGTTACTGTCATTTGATGACTTCTGCACTGTCATTTTACTTCATTAACTGATTATTTTCTAATTGCTATTTTATGCCACTCTTTGATTCATCAGCTTTTAATGTTCCACTTAATTGACTTCTTTGTCTAAATGATGTGAGAGAAAATGAGGCTGAATTAATCATTTAGCTTCTGAATTTTGATATACTGAGACCTCATTTTGATTGTTCCATTTTCTAGATAGCAAAACTAAGTATACGTATCCACAGTCTACTCAAACATCTTTCATTAAATGTATTCTTACTCCTACCATTTCGATTTTTAAAAAACTAAATAGCTTCAAAGACATCTAATATATACTACATTTTGTTCATTTTAAAAGTTATAAATTTGATTTTATTCTATAAGATTTCACTTGGCAGGATTTTAAATCATAACTAAATTTATATTTTATTAATTTAGTGAAATTTTTATATCTGAAAACTATGAATCAAAAAAATTGGTAAATATAGTTTTTCAGGGCCTTGTTGGGGCTGAATTAGGGTTACCAAATAGTGATTTTTAGGAAAATTGGAAAAATAAACATAAACATTCCAAAGTTCAATTTATATTCATGTTCAACATTTTCTTATTGCAATTCTCACTGAAGAAGGATCTGGGCCACAGAGTTTAACATGACCAATTTCATGCAGCAAATAAGAGTCAGAATTGACTCATGATCTCAGGGTCAGGAGATCAAGACCTGCATCAAGTTTTGCACTAAGCATGGAGTCTGCTTAAGATGCTCTCTCACCAGCTCCCTCTGCTGCCCCACTCCCTTCCTGCCCTCCACATTTGCACTCTCTCCTTCTTTATCTAACAAAAAAAAAAAAAAAAAGGTCAGAATTGAAATTCAAATCAAGCTTTGCCAAACACAGGTCTGACTTCTATCTATACTGTTGGTAATGAATGGTGGAGAATCAAAAGTCAGATGAGTCAGGTGGTATATTTGTGCTGGGAAAAAGAAGAAAGGCTGTTACTCCTCAGTCCATCATGCTCATCTCTTATATCCTCATTGACAAATCCCTAAGAGATTCCAAAGCTTTCTGCTCCTTTGCCAAGGCTGAGGCATGGAAATCTCAGTCAAAACTTGGAACTCGACGCATAGGTTGCGAACTCTTAGGTATCAAGGGTATGTCTTGCATTGGATTCTCACCACTTTCTTGGAAGGTTACACAGCTCCCATTCTTACATGACTTACAAATGTCTCCCCTATTCAAAGCAGGAGAGTTTCCATGTCTTACATCTTGATCTCAAAAGCTTTCCCATCCTCTTTTCCCCTTTCAGGGGATGTCTGTTATTAGGTTGATCTTCTAAATGTCAGACCCAAAGCATCAGAAAAGGTGCTTTGGATGGGTGATGGATGGTTTTGGATGGGTGATGGATGGTTTTGGATGGGTGATGGATGATTTGATTTTGATTCAGTTTGAGCTGAAGAGAAGGAAATACTGTGAGAAATTCTAATTATTAAAAAATGATTATCCGTTTAAGCAAACAACTAATGGCCATACAGTGTTAAACATACTGTAGTGGATAATTGAACAATAAGTACAAAAACCTTGAGATCAATTTCTTTAGGGAAGGGCATCATGGCATTTAAGCTGACTTTTTTTAAACTTTACTTTTTCTAGAGTAGCTTAAAGTTCACAGAAAAGTTGAGGGAAGTTATAGAGATTACTCATATATCTTTACCCCCAAAGATGCATAGCCTCTTCCAAGCTGGATTTTTAAAAGTGAGTGAGAATATGTCTAGGCAACAAAATGAGAGGCTGAGCTCTAGGACAAACACTGTGAGGAACGTGGGAAACAGGTCCTGTGGCACATTGAAAAGGCTGGTTTTGTTAGCTACGGCAAAAGAAGTAATCGGAGGTGTAGGAGTGTAGGAGGCTGGGTGGGGGGTCAACGCGGCTACAGAAACTTTCCATATTGGCCTCGTTATGTACTGAATATTTGGGTCTCCCTACCCCCAAATCATAAGTTGAAACTATACCCACCAAGTATGATGGTATTAGAAGGTGGGACCTTGAGAGGGAATTAGGATAAGATGAGGTCATGAGGATGGAGGCACTTACAAATGGGGTTAATGTCCACAGAAAGTCAAGAGAGCGTTTCCTTGCCCTTTCTGCTTTCCACCATGTGAGGATAAAATGAGAAATCAGAAATCTGCAACCCAGGAGAAGGTCCTCACCAGAACTTCAGTATACCAGCACCCTGACCTCAGAATTTCATCCTCCAGAACTATCAGAAATAAATCTGTATTGTTTATAGGCCACTCAGTTTACAGTACTTTGTTATAGCAGCCCAAAGGGACTAAGAAAAGCATTAAGAGAGTTCAAAGTGTTTCAATCAGGGAAAATAACATGGTTGGAAAATGTAAGAGAAAAGAGATATGGGTCATTAGGCAGGGAATCACTTAAAGAGTTCCAGCAAAGAAAAGCCCCTAATTCGGGCTAGAGATATGAATACTATCTGCCTTAGCTCATGATAAATCTGTTTATCATAGAAGATTCACATGGATTGCACAGAACACTGATATGGTAAATACTCAGTAACTATGGATTCTATAATTTCACATATGAAACTCATTGAATAAACGTTGTTGTCTTTTTTTACTGTATTTTGGAATTTATCTACTTTTGATGTTTTGTCAGAACATACAAAGTACTATTACAGGAGGAAAAGGACCATTTCTCAAAATTTCCATTTCCTTGACCTTAATTTAAGTAGAAGAGGCTGAAGGCCTTCATCCAAATTGTGCAATGACCACTGTAGGGTAAATCTCAGTCACCTCCTCCAAATATAGAAAACTGCTTACCAGTTGAGTAGATGACAGATAACAGTATAATGGTAGCTGTCAAAATATACCCTTAGTTGCTCATGTGTTACAAAAGCCTTTAAGTCATTTTAAGTTTATCATGAGTCAATGCAAGAGTTTGAAAGAATTTGCCAAAGTAAGAAATATTACTTAATTTGATATATTATTTTAGTTTATCATCTGGTACTATATCTGCATTTTTCTAGTTGAGGTCAAATGTACACATTTAATAAAAAGAAAAAGAAAAGAAAAAATACTTTTTAGAGCTAACATACTGATTTTTTTTTTTCCAAAGTAAGACATTTGTCTTCACTTCTTTTCTTAAATCCAATGAAGTTCTAACAGATTTTTTTAAAGAATTTAAAATCCACTCATGGGATTTTAAACATGAAAGACAAATAAACATTTTGGAATCATATTTGAACATTGTTTTTTCCAACATATCCAAACATATAGAATGCTTTTAATAATTATGAACAATTTTTTTTTCAATTTGAAAAATCTGAGATGGTTAGTATTTAGGAAATGCATTTTAGAAATGATACTATGCAAATTCAGGTATTCCAATATTAGATAACATAGCTCTTAACCTAGGATACACAATCCAGTGAATAACTAAAGAAGAAGAGAAATCTCAATATAGCATAGATCAGAATATAATTTAATCATGATTCTCAGCTTACTTTTTGGAAACAGGTGTTCTAGAATTTTTTTCCCATACCAAGTTGATTATAGTCCTTAAGGTCTGAGATTTAAACAATTAGAGTATCAAGAAATTAGAACTTGATGCCAGATGGAGGGGATTTGGCTGAAGACAATCGTTTTTTAGGCATTTCTCAGAGAACAGCTTAATATCTCTTCAAAAATATTTTACTGTTGCTTAATTAGGGAAGGAAGTTCTTAAAGAGACAAGTAGAAAATTGTCCTGAATATTCTCATACAGCAGAATCAAAATTTTCCATTATCTTTTTTTTTTTTTAAGGAAATAAAGCTCATTTCCATCATAGCAATAAGAAGTAGCAGCTTACTTAAGCATATGGTTTAATAACCTTCCTAATGAAGGTTATTGGTTATCTTCCCATTCTGGATTCTTTTCTGGACTGACTCAACAGGAAAACAGAACAATTTATTCCAGACAGTAAAGTTTTTATTAAAGAATTTCAAAACTGTGGTAGATGCCTTAGAAATACCTATTGAGTTCAAGCCAACTACTATCTGACCCTCCACTGCCCAAAAAATCTTATCTTTTAAATTACTTCTGGACTAATATTCATTAAATATCATACTGAAAACATCATTTCCTTATGTTTAAGAGTCAAAAGTAGATTACTTAAAGTAAAATGTAGTGTCAAATTTAAAAGGCTTTCAAATTCAGTTTCTAGCCAAGTATGTTCTTCTTTATTTTCCAAAGTAACTCCATGTTCATTTCATGTTTGTTATTGTTATACTATATAGAGAGTGAATGTTTGTGTCCCTTCAAAATTCATATATAAAAATTCTGACCCCCCCCCCCCATATGATGGTAGTACAGGCCTTTGGGAGGTGATAGGGTCAAGAAGGCAGAGCTCTCATGAAGAGGATTAGTGCCCTATAAGAAGAGACCCAAGAGCTTGCTCTCTGTCTCTCTCTACTTTCAGCCATATGAAGATAAAGTGTGAAGACTAACATCTGCAAACCAGGAAGTGGATCTCACCAGAAACCAGGTGGGCCAGTGCCCACATGGGCTGGTATCTCAACCTTAGACTTCCTAGTCTCCAGAGCCGTAGGGCGTAATTTTTTATTCTTAAGCCATCTGGTGTATGGTAATTTGTTACAGCAGCCTACAATAAGAAACAATGCCATATGATTCATCTATTAAATGCATTTGCTTATAAGCTTCCCTAGTAAAGAATGCCCATATTCTCCTATGACAGTATATCTACTTTTTTGTCAATAGTTTTATATTTTTTGAAAGATTTTATTTATTTATTTGATAGAGAAAGAGAGCACGAGCAGGGAGGAGGCAAGGGAAAGGGAGAAGCAGATTGCCCACCGAGCAAGGAGACTGATGGAGGGCTTGATCCCAGGACCCTGGGATCATGACCTGAGCCAAAGGCAAACACTTAATGACTGAGCCACTGAGATGCCCCAATTTGACATGTATCTTATTTTATTGGCATATTTTATTACTTTATGACACAAAATGGTATACTGTATTACTTTAAAGATACCAGTTTTTTTTTGTTTGTTTTGTTTTTTGTATGTTTTTTTTGTTGTTTTTTAAGATTTTATTTATTTATTTGACAGAGGGAGAGAGAGATCATAAGCAGGCAGAGAGACAGGCAGAGGGAGGGAGAAGCAGGATCCCTGAAGGAGCCCAATGTGGGACTCAATCCCAGCACCTTGAGATCATGACCTGAGCCAAGGGCAGAGGCTTAACCCACTGAGCCACCTAGGTGCCCCAAAGATACCAGTTTTGACTTGGTGATATTATTATCTGTTTATGAACCAACCTGTATTATAATTGATCTTTTTTTTTCCAGTTATGAGAACTAATAAGAATGTTTACAATAATCTCAGGTGTTTACTGTGAATGAACTAATTCATTGAGAAATAAATTTGAAATAAAGAAATTAATTAATTCTAATCCAATACATGATTTGCCCAATAAATATTGATCTATTTTAATTTTGTATTAGCATAGACAAACAAAAAGATATACATTCCTCTTTTTATCCGTATGGAAGCACATTGATTACAACCTTTGAGGCTTATTTGAAAATTAGACTCAATGAGTTTTGTCTTCCATAGCTAGAAGAAAAGGATAATGTTCATATGGACACTGAAAGAATTTAACTGGCACATTAAGCCTTTCACTTAATTCGGTGATACTATTCTTATATTTATATTCTATATGAGAATATGTCCTATACTTGTTTATGATAGAATATCATATAATATTTTCATTTTAAAGCAACTTCCATCTGTTAAACCATTCAGCCTCTGGAAATCTTAAAGAATCGAATATCACATAAACATCATGAATGTGTATTTTTTATGCAGAAGTAAAATCATTTCTACTTGAAGCTAAAAGAGATTACTTTCAGGGCATTTGTTGCCAAAGGCACAACTTTTTCTTTTCTTGCTTTTTTTTTTTTTTTTCTTTTAACATGGAAGTTTAGTTGTATTAAATGTGTTTTTATTTAAGTCATGCTATGTCATAATATAAGGCAACATAGGACTGACACAAAACAAAATAATATTTTTGTAGCCATTCAGAAAAAAAAAAGAATTTAATTTAATTTCTTTCAAAATATAGCCATTCAAAATGATAGTATGAATCATGATATCACTCTTTACAGAACAAAATAAAATGCATATTCTAAAAATTATGTGACTACTTTTTATATCAAGTTCTGACCTGATAATTTCTTGCATCCTACATTGTTGAAAACCCCAACAACCAAGCAATTTAACCATATTTTGATTTAAAAATTAATATACTATTAAATACTAATATTTAGTTTAATATTTAACATATGATTCTATGGCTAGAACTCTCATTTCCTAAAATTAAGTTTGTTAGGATATAGATATAGGATATAGACAATACGACTACCCTTTGAAATTTTTTATTTTTATTTTTATTTTTATTTTTTTTTAAGAGCTCTGGAACAAGGGGCAAGCTCTTTTTTTTTCTTTTTAAGATTTTATCCATTTATTTGACAGAGAGATCACAAGCAGGCAGAGAGGCAGGCAGAGGAGGAAGCAGGCTTTCCGCTGAGCAGAGAGCCCGATGCGGGGCTCGATCCCAGAACCCTGAGATCATGACCTGAGCCGAAGGCAGAGGCTTAACCCACTGAGCCACCCAGGTGCCCCCCCTTTGAAACTTTTTTAAACAATTTTTTAATGATATCAAACTCACTATTATGGGTTGACTGGTATCTTCCTAAGAAGATATATTTAAGTTCTAAGTCCCAATACCTCAAAATGTGACCTTATTTGGAAATAGCATTATTGCTGGTATAATTAGGGTGAAGGCCATACTGGAGAAGAGTGAGACCCTAATCCAATGTGGCTGTTGTGCTTATAAAGTGACCATGTGAAGACAAAGAGACACAGAGGGAATGTTATGTGAAGATAGAGGCAGATATTGAAGTAATGCATCTACTAGGCAAGGAATGCTGAGAAACGCTGACTGGCACCAGAAACTAAGAGAAATGCATTGAAAACAGAGTATCCCTGAAAGCTCTCAGAAGGAACCAACTCTGCTCACACCTTGTTGTTTTAAGTTACACAGCATGTAGTACAAAAAACTAATACACTAACTAAACTAGGCTAACATCTGTATATGTGTGCATAACATGCAAACACACACACATATAAACACATATGCATATGATGTATTTATACAGCTTGGTTGAGCCAAAGTTCTGCTGCTTTGTAGCCCTACTTTAAAGGTTGAAATTATTTTTTTAAGCGACATCTGTAATATTGGGATGTGTGAAAGCTGATCTAATCAAACTGAACATGCATAATTATTATTTTTTCTTTTTTCATGAACATGTGAAATCAACACTCATTGAAGTTAAGTGAGTCCTGTAGGTCTTCTCAGTCACAACCTCACTTCCATGCAGAAAAACAATGACCAGGAAACTTGTTCTGTTTGTGTAATATAATTTCACCTGTATCCCTTGTAGTCTCTCGTTACATTTTGAAAGAAAGGTGCACTCAAGGCAATAAAACACATTATAGAGGTAAGACTACTTATCATTATAAATTAACCAGAGGCAACCCAGAATTCTCCAAATCTATAATTGTACATTAGAGTATAATCAATCAAGTTTCAAAGACCTCTCTAAAAGAGTGAAGGATAAAGATCTTGCTAGGTGACTTATATCTTATTAATCCAATATGTAGTATATCCTTACAACATGATACACAATCCACATAGCTTGAACACTTTCACAATTAAAAATATAGTAATTCTAACCATAATCTAATTAATCTGATCAATTTCAAAATGAAGATCCTTTCAAAATTCACTTACTTAAATAATAAAACCTCTAAACCTTTATCTGTAAGCCTTTATTAGTTAGAAGTAAAGATGACAGAAATGTTGACTAGCTATTTCTGGAGTGTGGCTTTTTATATAAATGATAGCAAACGAAACCTGGAGAGTATTTTCCCAATTACAGACACTAACATAGAGATAAAACACACTTGACTTCTATTTCTAGCTATGATAGACTAGATCTCCTCATCTCCCACTAAGAACAACAGGAAACACAACTATTTGAAGACATTAGAGTACCAATAAAACAATGAGAATTGGAGGGTATAAGATATTAGATGGGAGAAAAGTGCAAAGGAGAGACTATAAGATTTAACTCTGCTGTTCCCCTGTGACATTTACCAGTGTTTAAGAAGCAGTCTGGATTTTGATAAGGTGAGAGAGCTTTCAACAGTCTCACTAGGCTAGGATCCTGCAGATGGAATTCAGGGTCCATTGAGGAGAAGGAGCCCTGGTAAACCGTATGTATTTTTCTGTTTGGAACTGTGAAACACTGGCTACTCCTTGGAACTAAGGTGAAATGTAAATGGATCGGCCTACACAAAGATTCAAATTCAAGCTATTCATTAGTGCAAGCCCACATTGGATTAAATTGAAATGTCTATATTCTACACGTCCTAACAGCAAATTTTCTCTAGAGCGATATAAAGATTTTAGAGCCAAAAGCTTTTCTAAAAAATTTCAGATACATTATTGGATTTCACTTTTTTAAAATATGGCAAAAAGAGACAATATAAAATAGCTAAAAATGAAGAAATAAGTGTAGATTGTCCTATCTATCATCTATCTGAGAAAAATAGATAAACAAAATAATTCAAATGTTTTATGAATCAATGTTTCCAACTACACGGTGGTGAATATCCATATATATATAAATAGATAGATATGTATATATGTACATATGCACACACATATATATAAATTATATATATATATATATACACATATATCTATAAATATAAATTATTTCCAAGGAAACAGATGAGAATATAAATATATGTATATAAAAATATAAACATCAAGTGAAAAAAATAAAACAAATCACTTTGAAGTGATATATTCTGTATAGTTTAAAATCATTGAGCATGTAGTACATATGACTTAGATCATATTTTATCATGAGGTTGTGCTGTCAACATGGCAGCCACATTTCACATTGAGCATGTGAAATATGTCTAGTCTAATCCCATCCTGTAAGTATAATATACACACCAACTTGCAAAATTGATTATGAAGCAAATAATGTGAATTATCTTTTCAATATTTAGTTTATCATTGAAAATACAAGGAAATAATGAGTGAGAATCTCTGTGCTCCCCTTGCTTCCTTTTCAGTAAGAGATCTTAATTTAAAGCATTGTAGGGACAATACTTGGGAGTCATTCATCTGCATTTTTGCTCCACTAAAATAATGGTCCTCAGGAAATTTTAATTAGTTTAATATAATAAATCTTCCCAACTCTCTATGGCATATTCATATTACTAAGAAATCCAGTGTTTATTATTTATTTGCTTGTTTAATTTGTTAATGTCTATGATGATATGTATTGGCTAAATTAACTCAAAATTTAGAGACCTAGTCTTCTAACTCAATATTCTTCCCAGTAGCACAGATAATTTATGATTTACAACTGTGTGATGGAAGTTAATCTTAAAACAGCACTATTATCATCTCTAACATTATTACTCTCTAATTAGAGCACAACCTGCATTGTTATTGCTTTAACCGAAGATCAATTTCTCAATGATTGAATTATATAAAGTCCTGAGAGGGATAATACTTAATATCTCTGTCTTCAATTTGCTAGACTTTTCTGACCTGTCAGTACATCTAGATTTAGAATAAATATTAATGCAATAGCTTATCTTTAATCTGTGAAAATATCTGACAGCTGAGATTTTATAATGATGAGCATCATTGCTGCATCTGCACATAAATCTTTGATAACACAGCATCATTCTGCAAATTCCCTTTTGTACATCCTCCCCAACTGCTAGGGTGAGAGATATTTCTGCATAGTTGTTGTTGTTGCTCTATGCCTCTTACTTTCTTTAAATGTCATAAGCAAGACATGATTTCTTTTTCCTATGTCTGTTACTTCAAAGTGGAGAAGGAGGTCCCTTTTGGTTGCTCTAGAATTCAATTAACTTGTATTTTGTCAATAGAATCAAACACATAAAGTCCTTACATGATCGTCATAATGTCAGCTTATGAGCAGTTGAGTAAAAGGTCCAGTAAACTACCAATAGAAATGCTATGAACAAACCTTCTTCCCTATGAAGATTATTTAAAAATCTCATAAAATAACATTTTTAGATGTTGATTCTTCTTATTAGACCTGTGGTTGCCATGAAGTTGTGTCCATGGATCTTCCTTCAGGAAATAATTTGCCATTTTTCTGCAATGAGTTAGCTGAGAGTCAGATGCAACAAGTTATCCTTTCCTTGTAGGGGATACCTCAACATGGACCCCTAGATGTTCTACTGTGGTATAAGGCCCCTGAATTCTTACCAAAATATTTCCTACCCTTTGACATGTAAATGTCCATCCAATTAGTCTAAAAAAATTGCTACTTCTTGCTCACTAGCTCTAATCAGCATGATGTAAGTGTGATATTTTATGGAAAGGGTAAGCTGGTCAAGATCCTTGGAAATTAAATTATGACATGTAACTAGGAAGTTGGCATATTCCTGAAGTAAGATGGTGAAGGTGGATTGCTAGCCTAACCAGCAGGAAGAAAACTGCATCTGCCAATCTTTATTAGCAGAGTTTGAAAAGCTGTGTACAGGTACCAGCGGATGTTGTGTACAGGTACCAGGGGATGTTAAGCTCCTCAAGCATGAAACCACATCTGGTACAACAGCTAAAATTGGAGTCACTGCCTGGTTAAGCTTATGGTAATCCACTGTCATTTGCCAATATCTGTCTGTCTTTTGCATAGGCCAAATAGGCAAGGAATGTGGATGCTGTGGGAATCACAGTCCCTGCATCTTTCAAGTCCTTAATGGTGGTGCTGATCTGCAATCTCCCCAGAAATGCAATAATGTTTATAGCTTAATATTTTCTAAAGGTAAAGGCAGTTCTATTAGCTTCCATTTTAGTAACATAATCGCCCTCACTGTACAGGTCACGGAACTAATGCGAGGATTCTGACAATTGCTGAATGTATCTATTCCAATTATGACTTCTAGAACTGGGGAAATAATTGCAATATAGGTTTTGGGGTTCCTCTGGATTTGCTGAGATGGACCAGAGCTAAAACTCCACTGGTCACCTGAGAGACAGGGAGGGAGGGAGAAGGAGTGGGAGAGGGAGAGAGAGGAAAGGAGAGAGAGAGAGAGAAAGAGAGAGATTTTAAGGAAATTGCCCATGCAATTGTGGAGGTTTGGTGAATCCAAAATATGCAGGGTAGGCTGACAGGCTAGAGACCTTTAGGGAAGAGCTGCAATTCCAGTCCAAAGGCAGTCAAATGGCAAAATTTCTTGCTTAAGACGGTCAGGTTTTTGTCTGTGTGTTTTGTTTTATTTTTAATTAAGATCCTCAACTGATTGGATGAGGACCACTCACATTATGAAGGATAGTCTTAACTCACAGTCTACAGATTTAAATGCTAATCTTTAAAAATATCTTCACAGAAATATCTTATAATGTTTAACTGAATATCTACGCCTACCATGCCCCAGCCAAGCTGACACATAAAATTAACCATCACATCTAGTTTGTAGTTCATTCATGATCCTTTTTTCACTTATATCTTTAATATCTTAAAAAAAAATTATTTGTCAAAGAGAAAGAGACCACAAGTAGGGTAAGAAGCAGACAGAGGGAGAAGCAGACTCCCTGCTGAGCAAGGAGCCCGATGTGGGACTTAATCCCAGGACCCTGAGATTGTGACCTTAGCCGAAGACAGACACTTAACCAATTGAGCCACCCAGGTGTCCCTATCTTTAATATCTTCCTTTGGAACAGCATATTTCCTTCTGTTAACAAATTTACTCAGCTTTCTCAATCCCTTAGGAAATTCCTTCCCTTCACCCTTTTAATATTTAATTAAGCTAATGTTTTAGAGAATTCCTAAATGCTATGGACTGAATATCTGTGCTTATTTAAAATTCATATGTTGGAGACATAATTACCAATGTAGTGGTATTTGGAGGTGGGGTCTTCAGGAACTAATTAGGTTTAGATGAGAACATGGTGGTTGAACCTCCATGATGGGATTAATTCCCTTATAAGAAGAGATAGAGACTAGAGCCCCCTCCCCCGCCCCACACACTTCAAAATTAGAGCAAAAAAGCAGCTGACGATAAACACAGAGCGGGACTCTCAGTAGACATCAAATCTGCCAGTTCCTTGATCTTGAACTTCCTAGCTTTCAGAGGTGTGAAAAATAAATGTTAGTTGTACAAACTACCTTGCCTATGATATTTGTTATAGCAGCCCGAACTGAGACACCAAACTTACAGAGTATATAGTCTAGTTTCATTGCTTCCAATTTTTTAATCACATAGTCATTTCTCTCTCTCTCTCTTTTTAAAGACTTTATTTATTTGTCAGAGAGAGAGAGAGAGAGACAGAGCAAACTAGCAGAAGTGGCAGGCAGAGGAGAAGCAGGCTTCCTGCTCAGCAGGGAGCCTGTTGCTGGACTTGATCCCAGGGACCTGAGCCGAAGGCAGACACTTAACAACTGAGACACCCAGATGTCCCCAGCCATTTCTCTTTTAACTGCAGTTTGGCTTTCACCCAAAAATAGTATAGCGGTTATTTTTCAAATGTCTACAGTGAGATCTAAATGACAAAGCAATGGCCATATTTGTTCTTCATCTGCATTTATTCCACTTAAAGAACTGCCACTGCTAACATTTTTTCCATTTTTATTTTACCTTTTTTCCTTCTTTGCCTTCCACGACATGACACTATCTCATTTTTCTCCACTTTCTCTGTATTAAACAGAAGAAGTTAGCTATTAGGTAGTTATAAGTAAACCCTGAAATATGAGAAATTATTTTTTTTTCTTGCATAAAAAAATTTCCTTTCAGGATCCAAATTGCTTTCATCTGTGTCATTTCAACACATGACCTCTATGGTTACCCTCTAAGCAAAGAATGGAGTGAACACACTTCACTGTAACAGACTTAGCCCAAAAGTATCATATGACATTTCTGTTCACAATCTATTCACCAGGACTGGTCACATGAATGGTTCTGCAAGGGTTGGGGGGAGGCTGAGAAATATCAGGAAAACAATGAGAATATTCTGGTACCTACAATGTCACTTTGTTCATCTTCTTCAATATAAAAACAACATAGGTATACAAAATACAAACAAACCCAAAGAACTACGAATCAGTCATGTCCATTCATTGCATCAGCTGCAAGTTCAAGATCTTTGGGAATTAAATTCCTTCATCAAATCCACCTTAAAGAAGCTTTTCTTGATTTAGAGGGTTTTGTTCTAAATGAGTATCTCCCATTCCAATATTTTATAATGAAACAAGGATAAGGTGTTCACTATAAACATTACTATTCAAAGAAAATGAAATGAAATATAGGAAGTACACAGTATTATTTGGTCTGTAGTATTTCAGGAATTCCCTTAGGCAGACCTTGCCAAGCCTTTTTCCATAGAAGTGGGGAAGTTTCCTCAATGAGCATCTGATTCTCCTCCATTGGAGTACTCTCTTACCCAGTGGTCTCTAGAGCTCCTAGCTGCCCTCCAAGGAATCTTTCTTTATCTCATTGTTTTTGGCTACTTCTGAAATGAAAAATTAGGAAATAGGCCCCTCTTTTTGGTTGTCTGTTAATGAATGATAAAAATCCTAAAATTTAGTGTATCCAAAAAAACCCCACAATTTATTGGTACTATTAATAATAGGTAATAGGCCACATTCCAATTTAGCTTTTTGACCAAGCCATTCTAATTAACTGAGAATTATTATAAGCATGTTTTTCCCAAAGCCTTTTGCGACCTCACCTCTTAGTATTTGGAGAATAGAATCAATTAATTTTGTCAACAAATAAAGGCCCTAATTCCTGAACTATCTCAGTTTCCTTTCAGTGCTCTTTGTGAACAAGCATCATGGAGCCTGAGTTTATAACCTCCTGATGATATTTCGCCAAGTGAAGTTAAAATTATACAACAGAAAATACCAATATCCAATTTTATACCTTCCCCCCCCTTGAGCTACAACCTTATTAGGCATAGAGACTGCCTTTCTAGTTGTTTTAGATGATAGCCTATAAATAATTTACCACTATATAACATGATTCTCCATCTGTCAGGCTTTTGGTATCAGTTTTTTTCTCTGTCCTCTGTCCATATATCTAACTATTGTCATATATTTTGGGTTTTGTTATATGAGCACATTCCCCCTGCTGACATTCAAAGATAAGAGTTAATGCTCAGCTGTAATTAATTACCTCAAACTGGAAGTGAGGTGCACATTTGTATTTCTGACAACTAAGTCTTAACCAAAAAAGACTTGGAAATATACTCTTTCTGCTTGACAATGACAAGAAATCAGTGTGGGAAATATACATGATCTTTATAATTCTATTATGTTCTTATTTCCCTTAGACAAACTATATTCAGACTTTAGGTTTTTTTTTTTTTTTTCTAAAAAATCTCTTATATTCACAATTTATACTATTTAAATTCCCTTTATACTCTTTTCTTTCAAGCGAATTAAATATTCGTTATATACATAGTATAGACACATGCCATTTATTTTATACCTATTGTGATATTTAGTTGTCATAGCTCTCTTATTAGAAATGTTTACTTAATTATATAAAATAAAAAGTTTATTTAAAAGAAGGTAGAAGAAAAAAAAAAAAGAAGAAGAAGAAGGTAGAAGAATTGCCCAAATTCACAAAAAGTATATGTAGTAAAGGATGGAATAAAAATTCATGTTTGTCTGACTCAAAATGAATGCTAATTTTAACATGTCACGTCTTAAAAAAATAAATAAAAATAAATAAACATATCACACCAAGTCTTCAAGTTTCACTTTGATAGAGTCTCAGTCTGCACAATGAGCTTCATACTTTTTCTGAGCTTTATAACAACAAGTCTAAATTTTTTCACTGGCCTGCCATAATTTTAAGTCTCCTAATTATCTCAGCGTTGGTATGTCTCTAATCCAAAAGCACTGTTTGCATCTTTTGTCAAAGAACATCTCTTTCAAGATGCCCTGAGCGACACAAGCCCAGAACTCTAGACCTATCTGGTGAGCCTAGACAAGGCAAAGTGGATTACTAGAACCGAAGTTACAACAAACCTCATCCAGGATCAAACATGGAATGAGTTTCTGTGGCACAATTCCATCAAGGGACGAACTGGAGATTCCAGAATAGAATAAGCAGAGCCTAAGGAGGGTACCTTCTACACTGGATTTTAGCAGCTGCAGAAACCCCAGAAAAACATTCGCACTAGGCTGCGAGGCAAGAGTCTACTGAGCTAACCCATATTCTGACTTTCATTTCAGTTAAGGGTACCGACATAGTCTTCTGATTATTCATAATTATATTCTTGGAACAAACTCGGAGCCCTATATTGTTCTTGTTTTCCTAAATCAATCCTATAATTTTCATGCAAACTGTAAAGTTTTTATTATCTTGCTCATATTCAACCTACTCTACCATCCTAGCTCAAACACTTAGCTATATTTACTTGGCTTATTGTAATTTACTTTTAGCTGGTCTGTAACTTATGTGTGTAATCGTTGATTTTCTATCCAATAGCCTTACCTGCTCCCATTATTTTCCTCAGTGGCAAGTACTTCTTGTAATCTTTCAAGCTGAAAATCCAAGAGACTTGCTTGCTCAGACTTGTAAATAAAGCAGGCACTCGTGCTCCAATGTTTCTTAATGAAAGATGGTAGAGGAAACTAGGAATTCCTAGGAAAGTTTCCCTTCCTTAAATACACACATTAATACACATGCACAAATACACACACAGGCAAACAACAAAACACAGTTTTCTTCTTTCTTGGCAGTAATTGATAGTGTTTGCATGTGGTACCTGAGGCTGATAAAAAACTGTGTCCCTGAGAAGAATCTGTTTACGCAAACAGGATGACAGAGTGAAAACAGGGAAAACTCCTATGTCTTTGATAATGCTGAAGCAATGAAACAACGTTGAAAACTTTTGCTCTCCTACTGTTACGAAACAGATATATAATGAATGCCCTTCTGTTTAAGCCAATATTGGTTGGGGGTTCTGTTTGTTGCAATAGCTGTATTGTAACCAATGAACTCAGCTTCTTCTTCGACATTTATTCTCCCTTTTACTATCGTTCAGACACACATTCTCACTTTGATCTTGTTCTTGGGCTACCTCGTCCTGAAACGTCAGGGTCAGGAATATATTTCTTAAACCAAAGTCACTTTCATGCTCCAAGGTTCAGACTAAACAAGAGACACTGGGAAGCTACCCTTTATTGCTCTTACCAGATAGAACTTTTCCATTGCTCAAGTTCACAGGCTCATGAAACTTTGAACCCTGACAAGCATCTGTCACTTTTGGCAAAAAGTAGTTTTGGTGTACCACACACTTGGATTTGCAAAGTCACTCCTACTTAACAATTATGTGACTTTAAGAGATTTATTTAGTCTCTTCCTCTCAGATTATTCGTTTTAAAAATAGGTATAATGACACTTTTTTGGTGAATTATTATGAAGATTAAATCCCAGTTCTTTCCTTACAAACAGAATGATTTTAAGGAAATCCTGGTTAAGTTTCCACATATGTAAAATGTGGATAATAACGACACTTACCTTAAAAGTTTTTGTTGAGGATTAAATGGCTTAAGTAGACACTTCGAATGGTGCTTAGTACACAGAATGCATGTCTGCAATTTTTCTGTTAATATTAATTCAGTGCATCACACTGAATATGTTCTTGATAAATGCTATTATTACCATAACCATGTTTTTATGTTATTTATTTTCTTAATAGTGCATTAATTTGCTTATCTAGAAAACACTTCTAATATCACTGTCAATAATTTGAGTTCAGAAGCTATCATATAAGTTGTGCTACATAGAAAGATCTCAGGAGATATTTTTAAATTATACTTATTCCTCAAAACAGTATCTAACACAAAGTGCAATATAATTCTAAGAATAAACCTTTAAGACTTATTGCCCCAGATATTAAGAAAAATGAAGACCGTCATTGACTTGCTGGTTAAAAATAACCAAACTGAATCAATATAATTGTCCATAGATAAAAGATTGACTAAATAAATCATGGTATGTTCAGACAAAAATGTTTCACAGTTATGAAACAAAAGAGTGTCTTAAAATGCAGGGGTTTATTATCATTCAGGATCTGTTATACTCACAGATGCCGAGGAGGGTGCATGAGGGAAGCCATCCCAGGATCCACACAGGGAAGCGTCAGTCTGTCTAAGGCAGAGCAAATAAGAGAAAAGCATGGTCATAAGCTTTATTGTAGTTTCTGAGGAAAGGAATGGATAAGGCAAGGTAAGCAGGCTGGGAACTGGCTAGTTTGAATAATGTTCATGGGATCCAGGTCAAAGGTGCTATGTCTATTTGTCTAGTACCTGGCTCTAGGATGATTAGAGTAATAGTGTCCAGAGTAATAGTGTCAGAGTAATAGTGGTCCAGAGTGTGTGAGTTTCAAAAAGATGGTTGTTGGAGGTGTGACCTCTGAATTGCTTAGTTTGCATATGAAAGGCATTCTTGCAAGCTCTTTGTTTGTTTTCCCCAAGAATTAGCTACCCCTGAGAAAAGCAGTCTCTCCAGGGTCAGCAAGGCCCTATGGTGTCAAAGCATCAAATGCAGAAACTAGAAAATATGGTGTTACAAACATTGTAAATCAATACACGATGCAAGAAGTCCATAGAAGGTTATATGTGCTGTTGTTTAAGAATGGTAACCTGCAACTGATCTGTGGTTGATCATAATGTCTGCTAGATGCCAAGAAACACGGTACTGACTCTTGGAACTAGAGATGAAAGGTATTAGTTTGTGATTTATGATGTGATATTTAAAGTCTGAAACTCATTTTTTGTACCAGCTTGCTTATATTGTTATTAACTGTATATAGATGATATGTACCCAGGTTTAGCTAGGTGACCAGTAAGGTACACAAGACTCTAGTAAACTTGTATTTTGTCTCACTTGAAACTAAGGTGTCTGACATCTATCTTGGTGATTCACCATCAAAAGAGCGTCTTCTGTGAGACTGAAAAATAATTTTGAGCTCTGTTTCTAAAAGACATAGATTTCTCTGGTCATTGCTTGACTGACTTCTCCTGCTTATCATGTATCTTAATCAAAGGCTTTCATGAGTATACCCTGTAGAATCTCCTGACTTCTCTCAATTATCTGACCCTTTTTAATTTTTGTAATTGCTGTAACTGTCTTCGTTATATATATATATATATATATATATATGTGTGTGTGTGTGTGTGTGTATATATATGTGTATATTTCTCTTACTCATAAAAAGCAAAGTTATGTTTATGTTTATAAATATATATCTGCATAGATATCCATAATTAGGTATAAATAAAACAATATTTTTATCAGTTTAGTAAAATAAAAGTTAATATACTACCATGAATATATTGGTCTTCCTCAGATACTAGTGGAAAATATAATAAAACCAAAAGTAAAATAGTATAATTGTTATGATTTTAATTAGAAATTTTTCTTTAGTGAGAGAGAGAGAAAACGTGAGCATGGGTGGATGGATGGAGTGGCAGAGGGAGAGGGAGAGACAGCATCTTAAGCAGGTTTCACAGAGTACAGAGCCCAATGCCAGGCTCGATCTCACAACCCTGAGATCATGGCCTGAGGTGAAATTAAGAGTTGGGTGTTAAATCAACTGAGCCACCCAGGAGCCCATAATTAACAGTTTTCATCAATATCTAGAGTATATAGAGCTTAGGAATATAATAAAGTTTAATGGTGAATGTAAAGGATAAAATTGGATGAGTTAAACGTTTAAATGCTTAGTCCATACCTATACACTATATATGTGTTTTCTTACATTTAGACAGATATTCTTAAAATCTGGAATACATTTACTAATGCCACATAAATGGACAATTAAACACATCTTAAACAGTGTAATTTCAGAAAATGCCATACTTACCTGTGTAACCGTCCCTCAGAACAACATACTGCTTAAAACATAACCTATGAGAACTTATACTAGTAACCCAGCATGCTTAGATATAGCTTTAATAAAAACATGCACTGGCAACAGGCCTCGTGGGAGAGGAGGATAGACATCCTTGAAGCCAAGCGGCTGGGGATGCCCAGCTCCCTCAGGGCGGAACGCCACCTGCTTCATTTTTCCATTATTCTCCCTTCCCCAGAGCATCAGCGTTAGTCAGAAATCCTTTAGTTTGGGCTTGCCCACTATAGGTCATGTACTACGTGACCAGACATATTTTGCCTTTCTTCTTACGTATCTACAAGACTCATGGTCAATGTGTAATCTACTCTGGCTTCTTTGTTGGTTGTTACTCACTTTCTAATAAATATGAGACTGAGGAGTTGTTTGGGGTGACAGTCTTTTCTACTGTTGCCCCTACTCCTGTTCTCTTGCAACTGACTTGTTTGTGTCTCATTCTTCTCCCATGTGCCATCAGGAGGTGGCCTACCTGGACTGGCTTTTCCCACTTGTTCTGTAGACCTCAGCTGAATAACATCAGAGGAAAGTATATGCCCTATTTCCCTAAAAACTGACAAAGTTATGGGGCTCAGAGGTGTGAAGCACTCACTTTAGTTTGTTTCCCAGAGGCACTAATTAAACTTCACCAGTATTCACATCCGTGTGTATCACATTTTTGTATAATATGAAGCATTTTCTTCCATTCATTACCTTACATGGCCTGTGAGATAGATTATAGAAACTATTCATCACCTTTTGCAAGTTATGCATGATACCATTCCAAATCTTTATTGTTTCCAATGTGGTCTACATTTTATCTTTGAAAGTCTACCAATTAACTGGCTTTACCTTGACATGAAACAAAAATATAATGTTAGATTGAACTATGTGTTATTCATATTTCTATCTGTAGCACTAATAATAAGCATTTGTATAAAGAGTCAAAGAATATGGAAATTCACTTAAGCTTGATTATTGTGTAATCACTCTAATGGACTAAATGTATCCTCCAAAATGTCATCTATTGAAGTTTTAAACCTTGATGTGGTGGTTATAGGAGGTGGATCCTTTGAGAATTAACTAGGCCATTAAGGTGGGGCCCTGGTGAATGGGATAAGTGCCTTTATGAAATGAACCCTAGAGATCTCTCTCATTTTGTCTCCAACTTGTACAGATATGAGAAGCTGGCACTCTATAAGGTCCGTAACCTGGAAGAGTACTTTCACTGGAGCCCAACCATGCTGACACCCTCACCTTGGACTTCCAACCTCCAGAATTGGGGGAAAAAAAAAAAAAAATGTTTGTTGTTTAAGACACTCCATCTAAGGTAATTTGTTGTATCAGCTTGAACAGACCAAGACAATCACTAAATATTCTACCTTTAACTTAGGGTACACATTAGAAAGTAGAATTAGAAGGAAAGCTAAAACAAAAGAGATACTACATTGTAGTTGGTGGCTAAGTTTCTACAAAATAGAAATTCCAATAGCTATAATGGAAAGAATGAGTCTGCAAAACTAATAGTACTTTATGGTAAAGGGAAAATGTATAATTTATATGTCAGTCAGGTTTGACATTTATCACTAATGATCAAACGAGGACAATAAAAATCATACATGTCTGGTGACTCAATAATCATATTTACAATTAACAATGGAGTAAAATGTTACAACCGAAGATTGTAGTATCAGATATTTTCTATTTCTCTGTTTTCTAAGTGTCTGCCAAATTCCCATTTAATCAAGCACCAAGTAGGAGGAAGGGTCTCAGAAGTCGATGTATGTGGGTTTGTGGAATATAAAATATACGTAGGTCATTCACAAGGCATTCCCTTGACTGCCTTCACTCTCTCACTCCCTTTTGTGTGCAGAAATTGTGTGGTATGAGTGGTTCATGGCTGTAGTCTCACTGCCTGGAGTAGGTAATGTATCTTCCATGTAAACATAAAAAAGATAGAAAAGCCCAGGAA
This sequence comes from Martes martes, assembly GCF_963455335.1. Lineage (NCBI taxonomy): Eukaryota > Metazoa > Chordata > Mammalia > Carnivora > Mustelidae > Martes > Martes martes. The sequence continues at coordinate 20,227,992 of NC_137888.1, read as the reverse complement.
ATGTATTCAGTCTCTCTTCACTGACCGATTTAGAGTCAGCATAACCAGTAAGAATACAGATATTTTTTTAAGATTATTTATTTATTTATTTGACAGAGAGAGAGATCACAAGTAGGCAGAGAGGCAGGCAGAAATAAAGGGGGAAGCAGGGTCCCCACTGAGCAGAAAGCCCCACGTGGGGCTCGATCCCAGGACCCTGAGATCATGACCTGAGCCAAAGGCAGAGGCCAAACCCACTCAGCCACCCAGGAGCCCCCAAAATACAGATTTTGATGATAGCTCTGTGAACCAAGCATAGAGCACATAGCCTAAATGTCACTAGAATCAATGCAACATGAGCGGACCAAATGAGATCCATGGAAAGGAAAAAAAAAAAAAAATAGTCGAAAGCTCTGCCACAGCGAAGTGATTTTTAGGACAGAATCTAAAGCCATTAAATTCAATCTCCACCTGTGCCCCTGATCAACCAGGTCTATAACTGCTGAAAGGACTCCCTATGGGTATGTTTTTTTCAGTGAGGGGAAAGACAAAAGTTTCTATCCGATAGAGTCATTTACAGGCTGGCTATGGAAGTCATGGGTGTGCAATCTGATGAATAAGTAGGTGGGCAGAAAAACATTCCTTCAGTTAGGACTCCAACAAGAGGGATTTCTCTCTAAATACTCTTTGTTTGGGAGGCATTATGATGCTGTGTTCCCACTTAATTACCTGTTGCAGCCCTGTCTCTGCTGCCAGACTTCTTCAACCCCTTACTGGCTTCCATAGAAATGCTGCCAGGGCTGTTTCTCTTCCTTTTATTATGCCTTGGCTCATTGAAAACTCTCCTGGCAATAGCCCAAGGGCACACATATGCCCTGACACAATGGTGCCAAATTCTTTCCCCAACATCTTTTGCTGGGTGTCTTCACCTTGTTACAGTGTGTGCAGTGGCATTCTAGCATGCAGTTCCAAAAAGATCTAGTTCAGATCCAAAAGGGTGTTTCTTTTTACCAAATTAAGAATCTCCTCCTCTTATTTTATTTTATTTTATTTTTCTTCCTAAACACCTCCTTTGAGTTTAGTTTCTACCGCTGTGGTCTCTGTATATAGACATAACATTCCCAGAGACTGACTCCAGGAATTTGGCAATGTTGATTAGACTACAGTTTGAGAAGCAATCTCATTCTACCTACAGCATTTATTTGTTTTTCCTAGCTACGGATGGTTGCACAAACTATATTTGACTTATGTTTGACCCATTATACTTCCTTGCTTCAAAGAACGAACAATTAATATGATTTAATCTCTAATTTTTCAAAGATTGAGCTTTATGACAACCACTGAGGAGGAGCAAAATAAGCCAGAATGTGCCATTTTGGCATGTAAATTCTTTTTGATCTGAAGGCATGATGAAATTTAGAATATAAGTGAGGTTCGGTGGGGTGAGGTCTGGAGCCAATGATCAAGAAAAATTCTTGAGACATCTTTGGTGCAAAATGGTGGTTGATTAAAGCACGGGGACAGGACCCACGGACAGAAAGAGCTGCTGCATCAAGGTTGTGAAGAGACCCATTATATACTTCCAAGTTGGGAGGGGGTCAGGAATAGAGTACGTCTCTAAGGAATTTTGGAAGCAAGGTTTCCAGGACCTTGAGGAGGTAGCTGTCGTTGGGAAAAGGTCATTTATCACCGCCTAATAAAACCTTAGTCATGAGACCCTTCAGATATATATCGGTGAGCCATATGCCTGGGGACGATTGTCAATACGTATCTTGGAGAGTTTAGAGATAAAGGAAGTTTCCAAAGGAATTTTTATGTATTAAAGTAGACGCATTGGATCCTGGTTGAGGGTGGGGGGCAGTCAGGCTAGGATCGCCTTTTGTTCCTAGCAGGGTATTAAGGTGAAGGCAGTTGAGTCCCTAGAGGAATGTCACTCTGCCTGTTTTAAGGACTTACCAGTAGGCTCTAGATAGTAAGGACATTTAATAACTTCTCTTCTGCCTCTGTTTCCCACATCAGACAGTTAAGACCCAGCACACACAAAGGACTTTCAACCTCTCCCTTAACTGCCTAAAATAATTTCAATAGGGGGCCTGTACCAGGAAGAAAGTTATTACCAGAGACTACTTTGTATAAACCAAAAACTTATCTGAATGGCATAGCAAATGTTTGTTTCCCAAGCATTTGCTCTTCTCATCTTCCTGTGAATTTTTTTCCTTCCCTTTGAAGTCCCTGAAGTAAGAGAAGATCCTTATTCCCCTGTCCTTGGCTCAGGGTAGTATATACACCTCCATGACCAGACTGCCTGGGAGTCCTACGTTTTCTAAGGGCCTCCTATTCATATGAAATTAAATTTTTCTCCTCTTAATCTGTCTTATGTCATTTAACTATTAGATCTCCAAAGAATCTGGGAGGAAAGAAGGGGAAAGTGTTCTGTCCCCATACCACATAGAACCTTCAAGTTCCAACTTATCTAATCATTACTTTGACTTTTATATATGGAAATATAAACGTGTATATATATATATATATACATATATATGTATATATATACATATATATACATATATATATGTATACATATACATATATATATATGGAAAATGAGGCTAAACAAAAGTATACCTAAAAGTATAAACGTGTATATATATATATACATATACATATGTATATATATATATATATATATATATACACGTTTATACTTTTAGGTATACTTTTGTTTAGCCTCATTTTCCATTTCTAGATTTTTACCATGCCTTTTGTTTTGATTTATCATTTCTATATGTGAACTACAAGGTGACATATAATTAATTATGAGGTGTGTTCCAAGTACTTTGTCCCTAATGTCAATTTCTTCCTGGTAACACACCAGAAATATACTTGTGATTGATCAGATTGTGTTTATTGCTCATTGCAACAATGAATAGTGTACGTGATGTGGAATCAAGGGGTAATACTTCACTAAGACCATATTACAAAGGACTTCGAGTTGGAGCTGGACTATAGCCAGGTGATTTGGGGAAGTTTTCAGGAAGAATGGTTTTGCTGTGTATCACATGCTGTCAGGAAATGGTGATTTTTCTGTGACAGGTTATTCTAATTAATCTTATCTAAAAGGAGAGGGCTAGAGTAAAGCTAAAGTGGTAATTGGTAAGGAAGTAGCAGTCATTTATATTAGCCAGAGGGGGAAATGCTTGGGACTTTCTGTTTGGGCGATGTTTTGTTTTTTTTTCCGTGTTCAGACAAGATTATGAAGTAGTCTTGCTTTTGTCTTGATCAATTACCATCAGAGCAGCCTTGTTTGATGTTGATGTTCTGTGAAATTGTTGATGTTCAACAGGAGAACACCAAGGACCAGCTGTCACTGCCAGGCCAGCTCCTAGCAACACCGAAGCCTCACTGATATTTTCAGACCAGCTCCCAGATGTTGGGAACTGCTTTGTTCTTTCTTAGAATAAACTCCTTATATTATTGAAAGCAGCTTTATTTGTGTATAATACATACGAAATGAACTGCTGTACTTAAAATGCATAATTTGATAAGATTTGACATCCATGCAATCATCACTACAGATTAATGATCTAAGCAGTCAGCCCCCAAAATTGTCTCTTGCCCTTTTGTAATCTTTTGCTCATGCTCCTTCCCAATTCCCACTCAATCCCCAGGTAGCCGATGACCTGCTTTCTATCACTACATATTAGTTTACATTTTATGGAATGAAATACACTTGGAATCATACAGTATGCTCTCTGTTTTCTGAGGGGATGGGCATCTGGCTTCTTTCACTCAGTTAATGATTTTGAGATTCATCTATGTTTTTGTATACCTCAATATTTCATTTCTTTCACTTTGAAAGAGTTGACTTCAATGGATATAGTACCCTAGGTTGTTTTTTTTGTTTGTTACTCAACACTTGGTATTTCACTTCACTCTTTTCTTGCTTACATGGTTTTCGATAAGACATCTACTATAATTTTTTTTCCTTATGATGAGGCAACAGAAGTCAAGCTGAGAATAGAATAAGCTGACACCCTGCAATCCAACACCCCCCCCCCCACACACACACGGCTACTCCTGGGTGGGATAGGTGTGACATTCTTCCCTGAATCTCCCAACTGTCTTAATGCTAATATCTTGCTAGAGGGAAAAAAACAACCTTAACCTGGCAATGGCAAGGCCTCTGGTATCTTGTAGGCCCTCTTCAGCATTTGAAACCTCCCTTTTCCTTACCTCCTCCAACCCCATAATATATAATCAGCTGTCCCTCACAACCCCGGGGGGCCTGTCCCCGTGCTTTAATAAACCACCATTTTGCACCAAAGAAGTCTCAAGAATTCTTTCTTGGCCATAGACTCCAGACTCCACCTCACAGAACCTCACTTATATTCTAAAACTTCATTACTTATTCTTCTAAAAATAACATTTTATTTTCTCCCTCCAGCTTCTTGCTTCAAGATTTTCTTTTTACCTTTATTTCTCTATAGTTTGATAATGATATGGTTGATTTTTTTGTTAGTTTGTTTGTTTGTTTTGTCTTTTTGTTGCTTTTAGCTTTCCAACTTTCTTGAATCTGTCTTTTGGTATCTGTTATTACTTGCACAAAGTTCATGGCCATTACAACTTCAAATATTTCTTCTGTTGTATTTTCCCTTTCTTTTCCTCTAGTCCTCCAATTATGAGTATATCACGCATTTTTTTTTTTTTTTAAGATTTTTATTTATTTGTCAGAGAGAGAGACAGAGAGAGGACAAGCAGGGGGGACCAGCAGGCAGAGGGAGAAGCAGTCTCCCCACTGAGAAAGGAGCAGATGCAGGATTCAATTTCAGGACCCTGAGATCATGATCTTAACTAAAGACAGATGCCTAACCCACTGAGCCACCCAGACATCCTGAGTATATCACACATTTCGATTTTGTCTCAGAGCTCCTGTATATTCCCAGTTTTTTTTTTTTTTTTAATTCTTTTTCTTCTTATTTTAGTTTGTGATACTGTATTGACCTGCAAGCCACGTCTTTCCTTGGACATATTGAGTCTACTAACAGCCTATCTAAATCATTCTTCATTTTTGTTACTATTTGATTTCTATAATATCCAATGATATTTTTCTTAGCGTTTTCATCTCTCTGCTTTCCTTACCTGTCTGTTTTTGCACGTTGTCCCTTTTTTTTCCCATTAGCATTAAAATATTGATCCTAGTCATTTTAAATTTCCTATTTGATAATACTACTATTATTTGTCTTATATCTGGGTATGGTTCTGATGTTTGCTTTGCCCCTTGGATTATGCTCTTTCTTGTCTCCACATAAATTGTTTTTATGTATGTTGTGATCATTTCTCGGATGAATACTAGAGGACAACCCACTGAAGATCTCTCAGTTTTCACTCTGAGCATCTCTATCCTCTCCAATACCCTATACTGCACACTCTAGCTAGCTTGTCCTTTCCAGATTCTAAGAACCATCTCAACTCAAGAAGTCTGTCACCACCTGCTTGGGTCCCTCTCTCTGGACCACATACAGGAAACTTGTAAAAAGTCAGCTGGGCTTTTTTTTTTTTTTTTTTTTTTTTTTTTTTAATTCTCTTGTCGTTAACCCTCTTTCAGTTCACTATCTTTCTTGTTTAATGTCCAGTATCTGAAAAACCATTGTCAGTTTCTTTGGTTATTTTAAGTATGAGGGTGATTCTAGTCTCTGATCCCCCATCTTGATAAGACACAATTAAATTTAAACAGTTTCATAATTTTCCCTATAAAGATATCTTTCTTGTTCACTTGAATTTTCTCATTCTTTCTTGATTGTGATAAAATAAGTTAGAGATTAAATTAAACTGCAAGCAAATTATATGTCTCCAAACTAAATTTTTTCTCTAGGTGGCTCTTCATCCTACCAATCACATTTATTTATTTATTTATTTTTTTAAAGATTTTATTTATTACTTTGACAGAGATCAGAAGCAGGCAGAGAGGTAGGCAGAGAGAGAGGGAGGAAGCAGGCTCCCTGCTGAGCAGAGAGCCTGATGCGGGGCTTGATCCCAGGACCCTGAGACCATGACCTGAGCTGAAGGCAGAGGCTTAACCCACTGAGCCACCCAGGCTCAGTGTTAATCACATTTAAAATTGACTTTTAAATGTGTTAATCACATTTAAAAGTCAATTTTGTTTGAATGGTTTACAAATTTATTTTACTATAGTTATTAATTAAACTCCTTGTCTTTCAGTTTTTGTCTTTTACTATATTTATTTGCATGTTGCATATTTTTCACACTACATTTCCTATTGGTATTATATATTTTCCATTAGCCTTCTGAACCAAAATGATTTTTCTATATATTTATCACAAAGTTGTGCAAACATTATTAAAATCATCAATGAAAACAAATTAATTTTCTTCAAATAATTCAAAACAAGTTGAATCTGATATTGACTTCACAAACCCTCCTATTAAATAAAACTTAGGAGATCTACAGTTTTTTATTTCTATGTTAAGATATCAGAACATGAGGAAAAATAGAATAGGACATAATTAAGTAATCAGTAAGTATATTGACCTTCTAGAAAGTTTTTTTTCTCTTATTAACTAAATTGTACCTTTCCAATTTTGTCTTGGAATGTTTTATCAATTAAATAATGATATAATGTATGATTTGAAGAAGGTTAAATAAAGATGTGATATCTGATACACGAGTTGAGCACATTATAGTATTTTTACCTACCCATTCGAATTATTTAATTTCTTTTGAATGGAAAAAATGAATAACTGAATACATTTTTGTTTGTGTGCATGTGTGTATGTGTTTGGATGCTGTAATACTTATGACTTTAGTATTTCCCTGAAATCTTTTTTCTTTTTTTTTTTTTTTTAAGAAAAAGTTCAATGCAATGTCATGGGTCTATAATGAGATTATCCAAAAGACAGCTCTATTAGAACTGCCAAAACTTCATTCTCCTGGAGACAGTGCTGGATGTAGCAATGGGAACATAATGGAAGCCCACCAGAATACGTAAAGATAATGAGAGAGTGGGAGGACTTGGTTTTTTGCATTCCCTGGAATCATGTAGACCATATGAACTGGGGGCCATCTTGTCATCTTGAGAAAGACTGGCAAAGAAACCAAATTATTAAGAAGATCCAGAAAAGGGTGTGACTAATTGAAAAACAACCTTGAACCACTGAATCCGTCTGTGCCTAAAAGCAGTATTACTTTTTCAACTTTTAGCTGCATGAGGCAATAAAATATCTTTTTAAAAATTTAACCTAGTTTCCATTGGGTTTCAGTCATTGCCGTGGCGATGACAACAAACAAGTCCTAATACAATTATTTAATGTTCTTTGTTGAAAAATGCAGACATTCCTATTGGGAACATGTTCTCCTTTAATTAAGATCTAACAGTTTGGGAGGGCTTCAGCCTTTTTTTTTTTTTTTTTTTGCAACTATAGATACATAGTTCTATCAGGAGATTTTCAAGTAAATGTTCTACAGAAGTTGACTATGTGAAAATAGTTCTGACACCCAAAAAGGCAGTGTTTAAGGATCCATCTCATGCACATTGTAGAACATATAGTGTTGTATGTATTTTAAGTAATTCAAGACTAATGAAATTTAATCATCAATAATCGAATAAAAACACATATAGGGAAATATTTTAGTAGGGATTTATTTATAGTATTATGGATATTTACTTCTGATGACAACTTTATCTTTCATGCATTTCTGAATGAATACTTTTATTTTCAATTTCAAATTCAATTTGAATTCAATTCAAATTCCATTTGAAGGATATTTTTAATATTTTTATCTGGAGAAAAAATTAAGTAACAATGTCAATGAAATACACTGCAAACTTTTAAGTTGACTCAATAGTTATTTCAAAATTTCTTGTAAGTAAGCAAAGAAGAAAATTAGGACACAGTATGTGAAAGGTGTGGCAAGCCTTCTTAGTAGCCTTCTATCTACTTAGCCTTATCTAGGTGATCTAGATGAGCTCATCTCTTATGCTCCATTTACCAGCTTGTAATTAAATGGATTATGACTCCCAGTGGTCTTTGAATTTAATTACAAATGCCTAGCATTGATAATTATTACCTGGAGAAATAAAGAGTAAATGATACCACAGGTCTAGTCTCTAATATCACTGTCTTTCTTCATCACCACACATAAAGGCTTCATGCAGAGTTTTAACAAACTGTTTCTCCACTCAATTTCAAGTTTCTCAGTCTTAAAACATTTAAAACAATATGCTTATATTTAAAGGAGAAACCTGTATCAATCATGAAATGTCTCCCATTTTCCTTAGGTCTACACCAACATAAGAACTAAGAGTAAGGTATGTAGTAACATACCTTGTTAGTATGTTTTTTAATATGTGGAAGCAGATGATGACATGCTTAAGTTTTATGGCTTCTGTTTTAACCATGAATCTTACTTATTGCTTCTTACTAAGTTTCTACACAATCAAATACATTAAATAAGTTGATAAAAGTACTTTGAAATAAAATTGTGGAACTTCCTGACCTCTTCCAGATGTTTAATACCCTACTGCTCTATAGATCTGCTCAGCTAAGAAATCCTTTGGATATTGGATAGTATCATTTTTTCCCTTTCCAGTTGTAGTACTCTGAAAAACATTGTAACAGGTAATTTAAGAGTAAGAACCTTTTAGTCCATATGATATTTTTATTATTTCAATTTAATTTTAGCTTTCAAATTTTAGCTTTCAAAACAATAATGGAAAATAATTTAGTAGACACCACACACCCAGTGCTATTTCTAATTCTAGCTTAATAAACTTTTTAAAAATTATTTTTGTTGTTGGTAAATGCAGTTCATGCACACAGTCTTTTGATCACGCACTTGGCTCCATAAGGATGGGCTGGATAACTTCCTTAGGCAACTTCCTTAACAAGATATAAAGAGCCCACTCATCCTGAGAGGGAATACCTTTCCTTGTTTCAAGCTCAATTTTTTTTTTTTCTAAAGTGTGTGATCATATGTCACCTTGACAACTCCCCTGCTTTATCTGTTCTTCAGTGGAAGGGGACACAGTCCTTTCACTCCAGAATGAGAGGGGTATGCATAGGTGAACTGCCCTCCCAAGAAATGTCTACTGGCCACTGGGACCAACACCCACTACTGAAGCTTCTCTATGTAGGCAAAACATTATTCCAGTGCTTGACTGTATTTTCTTGAAGATCCTGATACCAAAAGTGTTCGTTTCTGTTTCTGTTTCTGGTGGTTAGCATAGAAATAAACTTTGTAATCCTCCATGTAGCTATGGAGTCCTCCCCTGGGATTGATAACAGGTATACAATGTTCTACTTGATAGGTTGTTTTCTTGTTTTGTTTTGTTAGTGATTTGGTCTGCAGATCTTCCTAAAAGTTTTCCAGTTAGTTGGGGTATAGCTAAAATTACAACATGGGCCAGGTGTTATGCTAAAAGTTAAGGATAACACGATTAAATGAGAAATATGACCTCTCAGGATATAGGAGGTTGCAGTCTGATTGGAAGATAGATAGAAAGCAAATAGTAATAATATGTTAAACAGAGTCTGTTGTGTTAAAGTTTGATAAAGTCATCTCTTTCAGTCGTCTCTTTGATTATCCATGAGTGTAAACCAAGTTTTGATAAACAGGTATGCCTAAATCCAGTTCCCTGAGACCTAAGATGTTTTAGAGCACAGGTCCCATGTCTGTGGTAGTTTTATTTATTTATTTATTTTAAAATATTTTATTTATTTATTTGACAGAGAGAGTGAGAAAACACAAACAGGGGGAGCAGCAGAGGGGAAAGGAGAAGCAGATTTCCTCCTGAGCAGGGAGCCCAATGTGGGCTCCGTCTCAGGACCCTGGGATCATGACCTGAGCTGAAGGCAGATGCTGAACTGACTGAGCCACCCAGGCACCCCTGTAGTAGTTTTATTTTTTAAAACAGTAAACAAATCTTAGCTAACGGGAATCCTTTGTAAATTCTGTATATTTTTATATGTCATTAGTGTTGTCTGCACTTTTAGATCCAATTTACTGTTGTTAATATTATCGAATGCCAATTTTGTTGCATCTCTCAGAAGATTTAAAGATTAGACTCATTCCTATAAATGAGTGTTCAGGCCATTAATGAAGCACAATAAAAGTAAGTGTTTACACAGGCAATGGCATCTCTCAATGATTCGTTCTGATTTGTGTGTGCAGTTAGACACTGGAAGAGGGGAAGGCTCATCTGATATGCTAGGACACCACTTGAGCTCCCATGTTTTCTTGTAATTGTGGGCTTGTCTATATTCAAGGTCTATTTTCCCATCTCTGAAAGCATATTCTTACATTTATTTAGTGACATCTGGTCAAGCCATTTATAGGCTGTCTCCCCTAAATTCTAGGGCTTGAGTTTTCCCACATACCCATTATGTACCAATTGGGGAAAGACTCAGAAGGACAGAGAACTTACATTCCAATCAAACCGTGAGCAGATTGATCATGCCTTAACAAGGGAATGCCGGTTATCAGTAGAAGGCTAATTGAATGAGTTGACCATTCTAAAGCAGTTTGGCTGGACACGTCCAGGAAATCTGACCTGTCAGAGACTGAGATCCTACTTCATATAAACATTCTTCATTTTCAGGGGAGTTCCCATTAAAAAAAAAAAAAAAAAAAAAAAAAAAAAAAAAAAGTCCTAATACAAAATAATTGTAATCCCATCATTCTTTTTTTTTTTTTTTTAATTTAACTATTTATTTGAGAGAGAAAGAGGGAGTGTACACATGAGTTGGGGGGAGGGGCAGAAGGAGAGAGAGAGAATCCTCAAACAGACTCCCTGCTGAACAGAGAGCACAATGCAAGGCTCAATTGCAGGGCTTTGAGATCATGACCTAAGCAAAAATCAAGAGTTGATGCTTAGCAGACTGAACCACCCAGGTGCCCCACCCTTATCTTTCTCAAATGAGTCAAGAGGTCATACTCCACAGTTTGTTAAGGGTTAAAGTTCTTATTCACTGATAAACTTTCTTTTAGTAGTAGCTCCTTCTCACCTTTGCCTGTGGCTGGCAGTGTAGAGGTGTTCTCACCCCTGGTGGGTGGGGAATCCATTTTATAGAGTCTAGGATGGAAATGTATTACCAGTTTCTCAACTTCTTTGCAGCGGTTAATCTAGTTCTTCTCAGCCTCTTCACTTAATGGTCTTTCATTGTTCTTTTGTCACCTTCCTTCTGTGTGTGGAAGGTGCACTGAATGAGGAATCTGAGGAGTCTGAGGTGGCTTTTTCTGCAACTGTGTATTTCTCTGGCTTCAATTTTTGGTTTTGGCTTTTGTTTTTGCTAAAATGGCAGCTGCAAAAAAGAATGAAGTCCACTGTTTCTTTTTTGGTTTCAAGTTGTTTTTTGTTTGTTTCTGTTTTTGTTTTTTTAAGATTTTTTTTTATTTATTTGAAAGAGAGAGAAAGAGGGAGAGCACTAACAAGGGGAGTGGCAGGCAGAGCGGGAAGCCTGATGTGAGGGCTTAATCCCAGGACCCCAGGATCATGACCTAAGCCCAAGGCAGTCACTTAACTGACTGAGCCACCCAGTCATCCCAGCAATTTCAAGTTTTTACTTAAATTCCATTTGGTTAACATACAGTGTAATATTTGTTTCTGGAGTAAAATTTGGTGATTCATCACTTACGTACAACACAACAAGTACTCATCATATGCCCTCCTTCATGGTTATCTCCCATTTAACCCATCCCTCTGCCCACCCTGCTCCAGCAACCCTGTTTGTTCTTTGTAGTTGAGTCTGTTTTCTGGTCTGCCTTGCTCATCACCCACCCCCATGTTTATCTGTTTTGTTTCTTATATTCCACATATGAGTGAAGTCGTATGGTATTTGTCTTTCTCTGACTGACTTATTTTGCTTAGCATAACATAGAATGCATGCTTTCTAAAAGAAGATAAAGCTTATCAATCTCTTATAAGCTGAATATTATTTGTTGACATTCTAGTCCAAAAACTTAATAATCTGGAGGCTCTGGGGAATAATCTACTTCCAAGGTCATTCAGATTATTCAAAGATTATTTTAATTATTATTTAGATTAAATTATTATCAGTTACTTCTGGGTTGATTTCATTGCTGCCAGCCAGAAAATGTTCTCAGCCACGAGAGGCTACTGACGTTCCTTCTTGTGTGTCTCTCTCCATCTTCAAAGCAGGAAGGGCACACAAGTTCTCCTCAGACTTTGAAGTTATCTTACTTCCATTTCTGCCATAGGCCAGAGAAAGTGTTCATCTTTTAAGGGTTCATGTGATCATATTAAGTTGGCCCAGATGTCATGCAACATAGCATAAGCACTGAAGTCATAGCTCATTATTTTAATACTTTTCAGGCATCAGGGTGATGTCTTTAGTGGGAAGCAATTTAGAGATTCTGCTTAACACTCTTGACAAAGGAAGTAACTTTGGATAGTATAGTATAATGGTTAGAATGATGTACTTTTGAGTTAGCTAGCCTCAACCCAGTTTTAAATCCTGGTTCTCCTGTATTTATACTACTTGTTGTTTTTGGACATTTTAATCTTCTGAAAAGCGGTTTTGTCATTTACAAACATGGTGAACAGCACCATATACCTCATAAGGCACCTGTGAAAATGAAATGAAATAATGATTGGAAAGCACCTGGTGCTTAGTAAGCATTCTATCATTGCTCTCATATTTTCCACTTATAGTTTTTGTTACACTTATATTTTCTGTTCAAATTTCATTTAAAAGTTCTAGTTTAGGAGAGGCTGGGTGTCTCAATCAATTAGATGTCACACTTTTCATTTGACTCATGTCAAGATCTTATAGGTCTTGGGATCAAACCCTACATGGGCCTCTCCCCACCCCAGCTCAGTGGGAAATTGGCTTGAAGAGTCTCTCCCTCTGCCCCTTCCTCAGCTCATGCGCATGTGCTCTGTCTCTCAAAAAAAAAAAAAAAAAAAAAAAAAAGTTTCAATTTATAGTAAGTCCAGGAAATGTTAACATGGTTCATTTTATCAATGTGTTTATCTTGGAATTTAATATTACTATGATTGGATTTTCTTTATTCATCTCCAGTTGATCAATATAACTTTTATCCATATTATTTTCTTTTCAACAATTTAAGGTCTATATTTCTTAATTTAAAAAATACAGTTGCTTTCATTTCCTTAATAATGAAAGACAGTGTAGCCTGCTAAGATCACAAACTTGGTATCAGGTTCCCCGTATTCAGATCTGTTTTGCCTCTAAATAGATGTGGACAGGGGCGCCTGGGTGGCTCAGTGGGTTAAGCCACTGCCTTCGGCTCAGGTCGTGATCTCAGGGTCCTGGGATCGAGTCCCGCATCGGGCTCTCTGCTTGGTGGGGAGTCTGCTTCCCTCTCTCTCTCTCTGTCTGCCTCTCTGCCTACTTGTGATCTCTGTCTGTCAAATAAATAAATAAAAAATCTTAAAAAAAAATAGATGTGGACATTTGAATAAATTTTGTTCCTTATTTTCCTCAGAATAATAGTAGCCAGTTGGGTTGTGAAGTAAATTAAAGGATTTAATGCATATGAATCACTATAAATATTGCCTGACATGAGTTAAATATGATGAAAATATTTTCAATTATCATTAATTCTGAAAAGCTGTATTTTTTTTTCTTTTACACAATTTAAACCATTGGGATCAAAGTTAATATTATTAATATATGTAACCTATTTAAGCAAACAGTTAAAACCTACTTTTATTGAAAGCATTATAACTAAGAGAAACAGAGATTCTTTTTCACTAACCTAGGTTTTCCTGAACTTTATCATGTTAATGTGGAGAAAGCATACAAGAATACACTCACACATGAAGTTAACACAGCAATTTCAAATGAGCTAGTTGGTGTCAAATGATGTGATATTTTGGAGTGCAAAGGTTAATTGCAAAATGCATCTTTTTGATTAATATACATTCTCATTTCCTTAGCCGTTGCCAGGAAAGAATGGGAAGATCAAGGGACATAGGAGAGGCAGACTCAAGGACAGAGAAAAGGCATGTCAGCAATAAAAGAAGAGCATGTGGATACACAACAACAAGTATAAGATGTGCTGAAACAAACACATGTATGACATATGGATTATTCACAAATTTACTTCAATTATTCATCAATTGGTCTAAAACAACATCACATGCAAATGTGAAGAAAATGGTGGATATAGACTACATGATATAATCATAAGAAAGATGTTTTGTCATCGTTAAAGAATATGGAAACCATGTTATAGGCAAATAAAGTTATTTCAACTGAAGAAAAAAACAGGTAAGTTAGATAATCATTAAATGTTCAGAGGACCAGCAAGAAGTAGAAGGAATGCATTTGCCATCTGTGGGCTCTTTACCCTTGCCACTTCCTGTGCCTGGAAATCAAGAGCCCCCCACCTCCTTCAGGTCTTTACTCAAATGTCACAGCTTTAGTGAGCCTTCCCACGGGAACATTGTCAAAATTGTCAAAATTGCCTCTAATACATACACATACTCCTGATCCCCGTCTCTGTTTTATTTTCTATTTGTCACATAATACCAAATATCATACATTGAATTTATTTTATTATTGTTGATGTTGTTGTGGAATTTCTATCTTCCTCTGGTAAATACAAATTGTAGAGGAGGATTTTGGTTGTCTAATTTGTTTGCTGATGATCTTTGGTGCTTGAGACCATATCTGACACTCAGTAGAAGAATGATAAATGAATGAATTTGCTCTGTTTTTCCTATAGGTTCGGGCACAGATCTATGAGAGTAGAAGATACGGTTCATCATATGATCGGACAGTGAAATATGACTCTTTGTGAGCTATTAGACTCAGATAATGAAATATCATTCTTTAAGTGACTTTATGATCATTTGACAGAGGTGTTCTTAAGAAAACCCAGAGGATTGGATGGGAGGTTGAATTTGTGTCTCTTTAAAGCAAAGAATCTAGACATCAAAGAAGCAGAAAAATAAAAATCTAAGTACTGAACAACAACAATAATAAAAAAATTCATTTTTTTTAGGAAAAATTTTCCTCTTTAATATTTGGGAATTTTTAATTTAGTTTTTGCTACTTTCCTCATAACCCTAAAACACTCATATTTCCAATATGAGAGTAAATATTTAAAGTAAAGATTGAAACAAGAGGAAAGGTCAGAGAACCGTCTGAAGGTCTAAGAACAATGTAGGAAGAAGCAGCCCATAATAATTTATCTGCATTTTTGGCTAGTCAGAGGCAGTTCTGAACACCAGCATCTCTGTCTTGAAAGGGGAAAAAAAAAAATACACCTCTTTTGTATGAGATTTTATTTTTCTAGCCCTGTTGAACGTACTAAATCATCTTTATTTAGTTATTCATATTGACTTTATAATCTTACTGACTCAGTGAAAGAGTTCAAGAAAATGAAATAGGCTTAGCACAACAATGCAACTTGAATCAGCAAAGGAATGAATACGTTGCTCTGTCAAATCCCATTGCCACAATAGCTCTGTCAATTTATTTGAAAAATGTACAACCCTAGAGTTTCGGCACCACTTAACAGCCAAGGAGAACAAAGTGTATACAGTGAGATACAAATCTTCTATATCATTAGTTCAATATATTTCTGCATAGCAGCCTTTCAAAAATTGGAAGCATATTTTGGCATCATGCTGTTTCAAAACAACAACAAAATCTGTGAGATATATGCTGAAAGATGTCAGTGCTTAGAAACACTACTTTTAGTTTCATTTCCATAGAACTGTTTGTTTGGCTTAGGCGTTATCTACTATTTCATCAAGATTACATTAATGTGGTATCATCAATCAGACTTACAATTTATTGAGTATGTATGTGATTCACAGAACTTTGAACAGGGTACATAAATCTATCCTTAATTAAAAATTTGTTGGCTGCTTATGAGACATCAGTCTCTACACCTTACAAGATTGCAGGAAAATATGCTGGAAAACAATACTGTCTAGAACATCGCTTCCCAATCACACAAGAAGTATTTGTTTATATTTTGCTCATTTGAACCTGGAAGGGGTCTGCATATAAGTGGTGGTGAGTTGATTAAAACTAAAATAAATAAAAGAGTTTTAGGTAAAACATTCTCACAGCTATTCTTCTATTATACTGTTTGAGAACAGTGCTATGATTATATTTTAACAAAATATACATGTATAGTAACAATGTGTCAGTTAGATACAGTTTGTTTTCAGAAATTGTGCTATTTAAATGCATTTATTCTAAAGTTCACATGGATCCCATCAGATAGTTGTCTTTTTTTAATCTTTGTTTAACGGGGAAACTGAGACTCAAAGAGAGGTGAAAGTCATATAACTTTCAATTTGTTTGAAAGTCACATAATTTAAAAAAGCTATATCTGTTTATATATATATATATATATACACACACACACATATATATATATATATATATATATATATATAGGCAGCAGTAGCTATTGGTGGTACTAACACATTGTACTGGAATAGATGTGAAAAAAACTAAAGAAAATGAAAACATTGAAGAAGAGACAAACATACACTCACACACACACAATAATGTGGGAACTGAAAAAAAATGTGGAAATTGAGTATAAAACAAGTACTTGCTTAGCATTTTGAGAGAAGATAAAGGTAGAAATATTTTCAAGAAAAATAATCTCATGATGAGTTTCCAGTATAAAATTTTCAGCTTTGAAGTAACATTTAGCTGCCAAATATGTGATGTAAATAGATAATGAGGCTGCTAATTAAAATATTTTCTTAAAGCACACTATTTTTTAAATGTTGAAACTAAAAATAAATAAGCATGTTCATTGGTAATATAACCAAATAGCCTAAACTCTCAACTAGTTTATTTTGAAATATGTCTCTCTATATGAAATATAAAATAAATTGTGGAACAGCCTCATGAACATGAGCCAATCTTCCATCCACCCATCATATTTGAAAATGAAGGTGGGCTGCCTGGCTATCTCAGTCAGTTAAGCATCTGACTCTTGATTTCAGCTCATGTTATGATCTCGGGGTCCTGAGATCAAGCCCTTAGTTGGGCTCCATGTTCAGAGGGGAGATGGCCTGATATTCTCTCTGTCCCTGTCCCTCTGTTCTTTCCCCTGCTCACATGAGTTCTATAAACAAACAAATATTTTTTTTTTTTTTAAAGAAAGGAAATATAAGAAAATCAAGTTTTATTTTTGCGGACTCAGCTGGAAACATGGTGGAACCACAGTGATGTAACAGTAGAAGAAATTCATCCAGGAATGAGGAAGAGGAGATTTACAGAGAAGATAATACAAGTATAGAAAATGCTCCTCCAGAGAGCAGAGGTTGCAAAGAGTGTGACAGTTTTCTCCAATCCTTTCTAGTCTGGAGGAATGGTGGCAGGTCTCCACAGAGGTGAAGGCAAACGGAATCTAGAAGAGGACATATTGTCATGATGAGAGATGATCTTTGGTTCATTAAGTGTGGGGGCACAAGAGAGGAAGTCTTAGAGAAAGAGCACTGATAAGGTCTAGCTGTTTACCACAGATCCAAGCAAAGGAGTTTGGGTCACAGGGGGAAAGGAAAAAAAAAAAAAAAAAAAGAGTTGTAGTTGGTAATTGAAATGCAAATCAGGTTCCCAAGGTAATGTTTCTCTTATAAGGTCAAAGAGGAAAAGTCTAAAAAGTTCAGTGATTGTACAGATTCCTAGGACCACTCATAAACATGGGATATTAGATTTTCGGTACTTAGATAAATTCCAGAATCAGCTGAGGTGTCGTACTCTGACAGTGATGATCTGCTAAGGAAATAGATAAATCCTTTGATAGTCTTCATTCCCATGCAGAGGACTGTCTGAAAGATGACAAACCCTTTTATTGAAAAGCACAAAGAACAAATGTTATCCAAAAGACTCAAGGAATTCAAATATATGCCCTCGGGGAGAAGGGAAAACACTTCCTTGAGGGAAAGGACATTGTAGAAATATAATGCATAATCTGTATATGATGGAAGGAGTTTCCATAGCTAGACCACAGTCTTTTTGGTGTCTTCTGTAATGCAAACCCAAAAGACTTATCTTCCAGAAGAGGGTGAAATTGAAGCAAAAATTACTTATTCTTGATGAGTGTAAGCCACTGCTCCACTGTTAGTAAATGCATTTTATATCACTTTATTCATTCAATAAAGGTTTATTGAGCATCCAATATACACTAGACTCTACAAGTGTATGACAGAAAAAAATGAATAAAACCTAGTCTATGTTCTGAAGAGTTAGAACCATTCTACTATGAGATTAATACATAGAATTTATCTTTTCTCAGATAAAGAAACTAAACAAAATTTTGGTGATTTGGATATTGTAGTCACAATTTTGTATTGCATTTTTTTCATAAAAATAAAAATTAGCAAAAGTAACTCTCCTACTTAACTTAAATGATATATAAACTCTAGGCAGCTTTGTTGAGGCTTAAGAGGCTATGACATTAATATTCATAGCAATGGTATTTCTTATAGTAAAAAAGTCTAAATAATCCAAATATTTATCTACTGATGAATGGATATATATAGAATATATATATATGTGTGTGTGTGTATATATATATATATATTTCTATATACATATAAAATATAGCATATCTATACTATGGAATATTATTTATCAATAAAAAGAAGTGAAGTACTGACATTCTACATCATAGAGGAATCTTGATAACATTATGCTAAGTAAGCAAAAACAGTAAAAATATCACATATTGTATTATATTATTTTATATGAAATTCCAGACCAAGCAGAGCTATAGAAACAGAAATTAGATTTGTCCTTGCCTAAGGCCTGGGGATTTGGAAGAAAATGAGAAATGGCCACTAAAGGGAGTGGGCTATCTTTTTTGAGTCATGAAAGTATTCTACAGTTGATTAGGGTACTATTTATACAACTCTGTAAATATACTAAAAACGACTGAATTGTACAATTTAAATGAACAAATTATTTGTTATTTGAATTTCATTTCCATTAAACTGCACATGCACACACACATATACACATACACTTCTATATATCTATAGCTTCTTTAGCCACAATGTGGTTTTTTTTGGGGGGGGGGGTTTGTTTTTTTTTTTTGGTCCTAAATGTTCAACTTACTAGCGGTATGACAGTGATTAAGTTACTTAAACTCTCTGTGTCTCATAATTATCATCTGTACAATGGGTATGAAAATAGTACCTACTTTATAGAATTATAGTGAACACTGAAGTTAATTGATATACATCTAAAGAATTTACAGGAGTGTCTGGAACACTGTCAGTGCTAAACACGGGTTTGCTCTCGCTGCTGCTGTTCCTATTTTTACCACTATCAGTAATAAAACAGTAACAGTATTTTCATAATTACTTTAATTACCATTATTACAAATCCAGCCTTATGGATTTAATCCATGGAGAAGGTAGTTGGTCTCCTTGTGTTACTTTAACTACTATATATACTAATTAAATAGTAGCTAAATTTCTACCCAGACCTCGTCAATATTTTTTTAATCCGTTACGCAGAAAGCTTTGTCCTGGGACTTAGACACATATTTCTTTGTGAAAAGATTAACATCTTATTTAATATAAAGTAGGAACTTCTATATATTTTTTTCCTACTAAGGTAATGCAAATATTATGTATGTGCACACCCCGCTCGATAAAAGCTAGCCTATTAAGCTGGATAATGGCACTGAGTGCACACCAGTTTACTAAATATTTCCAAGTAGGATGGCACAGTTATAATATCAACTTTACGGCAAGGATATGGGATAGTAACAGACCACTAAGAGATTGACTACAACCACTTTTTTTTTTTTCTTTTTTCACATAAAATCCTCAGGAATGGTCCCTCCAAAGGGAAAAAGCAAAATCTTTAACTATTATAGCTCTACTCTCTTTTTTATCTTCACATCTCTGTAAGTCTTGATTTAGGCTAAATGCATCATTAATCTTTAACATATCCACCTAAGAACACAATTAAAGTCAAATAGAATAACGAGTGGCATTACAAGGAATACAAAGTAGCACACTCAAGAATGGAATCAACTATTCCATATGCTGCATAATTACACACACCCACTAACTTGCAAAGTGCCAGAACTAGCAAAAAAAAATTAACTCTTTGATGAATAAGAATCAGAATATGTTAATTAGTCAGTTGATTTGGGAACAAAACCAAGAACCAGAGGTTAGCTTGTAATACTAAATCTTGTCAGGCATGAACCTTACCTTGCCGTGTTGTAATTATAGTTTATTTCTTTAGGTCTCTTATTTTGACTTCAAAAAACATGGTTTTAGCCACAGATGTGCTATTTACTAGTTGGGTAGCATTGAGTGAAACTTGAATCAAACCATCCTATATTGGAGATTGATTATCTCATCAGTTCTCAATCTTCATTTTGTGTCAGAATTAACTGGAACAGAGCCTGAGATCCACACATAGCAATGTGCTTTCCACTGGATGTCCCAAGGTGTAGCCACAGTAGGGAACCGGTCAGAGGAAATAACCTCCACGGTTTCTCTTAGTCTACATCTAAGGTTTTCTATCTGTCTAGATAGCCTGACTCAGTTCTCAGTAACAACACAGCATTATTTCATAGAAAAGGAAGTTTAAATGATTAGTAGAATACTTTGAAAAGTTGTTTTAAAAAAGTTATACTCTTTTGAGTTCACTTGTACAGTGAAGGCAAAGAAAATAAAGAAAAGAAAATATTTCACTTAGGTTACCTTAGCAAAAAGAAAAGGTTGCAACAGAGAAGAAGAGCAAAACAAAACAAAGCACAAAAATCTACCATCCATATGCTATCCTTCCTACCAGATAAGTCAAGAAAAAACCCTGTAGAGGAAGAAACAACAAGACTTTGAAAAGGTGTGCTTTCCTTTGTCTTTCAAACTATTCATATAAATCCTCATGTAGTTGAACAATCATTTTTAAACAGTTTGATGTATTCAAAATAGTATATACGGCTCAGGAAATAATTATTTTATCTGTCACCATTTGTTCCACTAAGCCAAACCAGTTAAAAAAAAAAAAAAAAAATCAAGGGCTTAATTTTAATCAAGAGGGGTTTGGCTGAAGTTTTATAGTTTTTACTTCTCTCCTCTTAACCATATGATTGCAAATAAATATAGTACACAAATCCCCTGGCATCTCCACTAGGGCACCATATCCTTTCTTGACCAAAAGCCCATACTTCCTCACCACCACACCCTACCAATCTAAGGAGAAAATACTTTACTCTCAATTTGGTTTTCCCTACATAGCAGGACATTTGGTACAGAGATCAACTACTCTGTTTCTTCAGCAAGTCCCTGGCAATACAGTAACACACACTTGACTCTCCTGCCCTTCTCTCGGTTTCTGAGAGAATACAATTCAACTTCTCTAGCTCTGGCAATATTCAAAGGCTCCAAACACCTTTATCTCTGGAAATTCTCGACTGGTGAGTAATATGAATTCTCTGTGTTCCTGTAGATCAAGGTTTTCTCCCAACCTGAGACCTGTCAGTTAACCATGGATGTCTACTTAGAGGACCACAAACTTTAGGTTTCAGAAGGTGGAACTTCATTTTAGTTAGAATAGCTCCTTTTGCTTGGAAATCTATTTCAAGTTCCTTATTGGCAAAGTCTGTTCTCTTTCTATGATACAAGCAAAGAAGTTAATGCCCCCACCTGAGCACTGTATGCAACACTCTGTCCATATTGTTTACAGCCTCAGACACCACAATATAAGTATCAGTTTGCCTACTTAATACTTGAAGAAACTGTGACTTGGAAAGGGTCAAATATTCTCTCATAGGTCCCATAGCTTAGCAGTGTGGCCAGACATGAAGCTTATGTCACACTAGTTATCTACCCGCACCACATCTTACCTTCTGGTTTAAAACAATATGAATATGATTGTTTTTTATTCTGTTCTGATTTGTTCTACTTTGACTCTCATTTCTGTCAATGAAAGTCCACTCATGTCCACTTTGTAACTTATGCATCAGAATCTTCTGGGACTCAGAATGCTTTGTGGTCTTCTTACTTCTTTTGGGAGGTAGATTCCAAAAGCACAGAGGGTCCATGATTGTCTTCTTTAATACTAAATATCTTCAAGGGAGTTAAGCACATTAAACTTCTATAATGATCCCTGCTATCTATGACAGGGCAATAGATGACTGCTTTCTGGTTCATGATCAAAGCTGCATTTCCCTTTCTTCAATTATCCTCATGGATTTCATGACTGTCAAGGATTGTTGTCAAAATAGATTTTATTGGATAAGTACTTTTCTTTCATGTATAAAATTAACTAGGTGCAGGTAAAAAAACCATGACAGTTTGTTTAAATAAAAATGATGTTCTCAGATGACAAGATGATTTAATTCCAGCCCAAGACAAAGCAAATATAAAATTCCTTATTTTAATGCATGCATTCTTTATTTTTGAAAAAAAAATTATATTGAAAATTGATCAAGAGATCTGAAGTTCCAAATATTCTGAAATGGACCTACTGTTGTAATATTTCCTTGACTAGAACTTCTTACAGAATGTCTTGTTATTATAAAGATAATCTTTATTGCTTGAATGGCTTGTCTTTTATTTCCTATGTAAGATTTCTCCCTTTGAAAGATTCATCTCCATTAACAGCATTGTTTTCCTAGTATGAGTTTCGTAGGTGATATTTTAAATACTAATGACAGTGGCTGACTTCAGTTGAACAATTACTGTTTTGGAAGCACTGTGCTAAGAACTATTACATAATGCTGTTGTTGAATTCTCTCAACAACACTGAGATACAAATATTATTAAATGCACTTTACACAGAAACAAATACAGTCAATAATAAGGCAAAATCTGCATTGTACCAGATTTTTTTGACTTTGGAGTTTTTATAGAAAGAACTATGCTAGTCTCCTGTTTATTTCATCATCTTTTTTTTTTTTAAGATTTTATTTATTTATTTGACACACAGAAAGAGAGATCACAAACAGGCAGAGAGGCAGGCAGAGGGAAAAGCAGGCCCCGACTAAGCAGAGAGCCCAATGTGGGGCTTCATCCCAGGACCCTGAGATCATGACCTGAGCCAAAGGCAGAGGCTTAACCCGCTGAGCCACCCAGGAGACCTCCCCTAGGCTTCTGTAGTGATTTTTACATAGCAATGATATTACTATATCTCTCTTGTACTGAAATGACTCAGAAGAAGTTTTTTATACCCCTACAAAAAAATTTCTTGCAAACAGTCCTTTCTGTTTATTTGTTTATAACATGTAAGACCTTTTGCATGCAAAAGAAAAAAAAAATCTGTAATATCTTTCAAAACCGTCCATGGCTTACCAATCGATTTGTTTGCCTTTGTCACTTTTAAGATTTTTCCCTTCCTCTGAAGGTTGATTGAAAATGTGTTTTCATTAACATTTTTTGTTATGGAAATGTTCTGATTAAAATTAAATGGCAAAGTGTAAGGAATTTATCACTCAAAACTTGAGTCTAATTACTCCAAGTGATTGTGAATAGATTTTACTTGTAATTGTCAAAAAAAAAAAAAAAGTACTAACTAATTTGTAAGAAAAGGCAACATTTTAGAAAAATTCCTTCCTTGGAGAACTGAGGTTCTGCATATGCCTGCAGTCTCACAAATCAAGGTACTTTAAATGTTATCTCATTTATTCAAACTACTTAAGTAAATTTGCGTGTGAAAAATCTATGTCATGCCTTCATTAATAAAAACTCAACTGATTTTGCAGTGTTTCCATAGCATTAAAACAGAGTAAAAACTACTTGAAAAAAGTGATAAAATTTCCTCATTTAAAAACACAAAAGTGATTTCACAGTCTCTCTAAGATAGTTATTAAATCCAAAATTAGAGACTATCGCCACCATTAGGTTTTTTATCCACTGGATGGCATTTTATAATTTTGTTCTACTTTTTTTACCCCCTAACTCTCTTAAAGACAAGTGGTAAAGTAGATGAAATTTGTTTATTTCCCAGTTTCCACTTCCCACTTGTCCTACAAATCACACCTCCTCTCCAACCCTAGCCACTCATGTTTCTCCTGGCAACCCTAACTGTTCTGGACTGTTACAGAATGCTTCTGGATGGGATTATGCAAACTGTCTCTACTAGTGTAACTGAATTGAGCACTCAGGAACTTGAGTAAGGACAATAACCAGAAGAAGAATCCTATTTTAGGAACTTCTGGGAAAGAGAGGAAAGATACTGACTTAGAATCATCTACCCATCTTTCTATTTTTCACTTCTGTTCCCAAGAAATTAGCCCTCTAAAATCAGCCATGATCCCTAAGGATGTAACCGTTTGCAAATTAGACTATAAAGTGCATTTCTTTTAGTTGTTTCACTTGTTCCAAATATGGAAACTTTTGTTTATTATTTAGCTCTTTACCTTCAGTTCATGGGAGAATACCTAACGCATAAAGCATATTCCTATCAAAATGAGTTTAAAATAAAGATCTGCTTGAGTCAGAAGAACTGCTTTATAAATGGAACAGGCCATTTTCATGTTCTTACCTAGTGATTACTTTTCTATCCAACATATTATTACTTTAGGTAGTAGTAATTTTTTACAATATAACATGAAAAAACTAACCATGATCACACACTGACAATCTAATAACTCATGTGTAAGTCACCTTTTCTCTAAATGTCATCCCTTGACAAACTTCTGTTTGGAAATTAACATATCAAATTTTTTCACAGGAAGTTTTTATAGGAATATATATTTGCTAAACGCACAGAAATGAAAACTATCAAAACTGAACTGGATTTTAAACAATGAGAATCAGTAATATATAACAGTTTTATTGATCCATTAAGGTAAATTGAGCACTACACACAGAATCAGTTGCATTCTAATACACTAAGAATGTCCTATCTGAAAAAAAAAAAAAAAATTTAAGAAAATCTCATTTACAATAGTACCAAAAAGAATGAAATCCTTACTAATAAACTTGACTAAGAAGATGAAAGACTTGTATACTAAGTCAACAAAACTTCGATCAAAGAATTTAAATGACATAAAAGAATGTAAAGATATCTCAAGTTCATAGATTGTAGCACTTACATCGTTAACGTATTCATACTGCCCACATTGACCTACAAATTCAATAAAATCCCTATAAAAAATCCAATGGTATTTTTCACTGGAATAGAAGAAAAATATTCTAAAATTTACATGGAAACACAAAAGACCCTAAATAGCCAGAACAATCTGGGGACAAAACAAAGCTAGAGACATCACTGTCTCATTTCAAAATATACTACATAGTAATAAAATATTATGTTATTAATATTGTGATATTTTTATAAAAATCAATGATGTACTTGGCCAAAAAGAAAACTTAAACAAAATATTTAAAAATATTATTGTCTGTTATCATAACATGATACATTAGAAAAAGTTAAGTGGACAATAGAACTCTTAACTACTTAGACATTAAGAAAACACATCAAAAAAAAAAAAAAAGAGGCCAATTCTCAAATCAAAGAAATAATCTAAAGAGAAAAAAAAAATGAAATCTAGAGAACAATTACAGGGATAATACTTCACATAACTTCTTGAATTCATTTTGAAAATATTTATTTTAATAAGAATTTGTGCAATTTGTCCTAGTAACTTATTATTTTGCCATCTGCTTGCATACAATAGTCTAATTTAGTCAAAGGGACTTATAATTATAACACCATCTTCTTTCTCATTCTTAATATTGTGTATTTTTTCCTTGTAAATGTGATCCAATTCAGGAAATCTAGGAACATAATCTGTTATACAAATTGGAAACACATAATAGAATAATATCAAAACACGTCAAAACACCATTCATGAAAATTGTTCAGCCGTTTACTAATGAAAATTTCTGAATAAAAATGAAAATTATAAAACTATTTAAAGCCACAAGAATATTTTCCAAAAATTAAGCAGGGAATAATAAATTTTCATTGATAATGAAAATCATGGTATAGAAACAGATAGCCATTTGTTCCTTCTAGATTAGAGGAATTTGTTTTTGGGCAATCCAATAATGGTGGTATGTGGATTATGTTACTAAGGATCATTGTTTGTGATAAACATGACTCCAAATTTGCAAATTGCGTCTGGTTTAGGAGGAGCCATATATATTCTATGGCAAGACATAGCTGGGGCTTCCTTCAATTTGGTGAGACTTGTGATTGATATTTTCCTGGTGTAGATGTTAGAAGCTACTCTTCTGAAAGTTCCACCAGAGATATTGGCCTCTAAGGGATATAAGCATCTAGGTTTAAACGTTCCTGTACCTGTTCTGTGTGAGGTTTACTTCCTTACACATGAGCTTATTCCTGCAGAACCAAAATAATACCCTTTCCACAGTATTATAGATTACTTCTATGGACGAGAAATGCCTCTTATTTCCTTACTGACACACGGTGATTTTGTCCTAAATTATTCTGAACATTTTGGTGTGAAGTGTGCCTGTGATAGTCTTCTGAGTGTAAATGGTGTTGGGGAATCCCATTTGTAGTTAAATACTTTCCTGGTTTATTTAGTAAATAAAGTAAAAAAACAAAAACATTTGGTATGCATTCTAGAAAAAAAATTCTTTTGCCAATGAAATCCTTATAAAGTTAAAGGAAATTCAAGAATTTTAGTAAAAAATAAATTAAATTGAATTAATGAGGTAATTACATAAATGTGCTGGCTATGGTATATAATAATATAAATATATTAAAAAACAATACCACATCCATATTCCAGTAGTAGGAAAAGGATGTGGAGAAAATATTCTTTTTCCATTAACAACAAAACTTTTAAAGTACTGAGTGATAAAGTTTTTAAAGATATATGATATGATTTATGAATATAACTTGAAAATCATATTGTAAGGAATAAAGCTATTCACTCATTCATTAAATATTATTGAGCATATGGTAAGGCAAGCATGCTATTGTTACAGTTTATGGCATCTAATATTTAAAAAATAAAAGGAAAAGAAGAAATACTCTTTTTTTTTTTTTTTAAAGGTTTTATTTATTTATTTGACAGAGAGATCACAAGTAGGCAGAGAGGCAGGCAGAGAGAGAGGGGGAAGCAGGTTCCCCGCTGAGCAGAGCCCAACGCAGGACTCCATCCCAGGACCCTGAGATCACAACCCGAGCTGAAGGCAGAGGCTTAACCCACTGAGCCACGCAAGTGCCCCAAGAAGAAATACTCTTGCCTTTGAAGATCTTATATGTGGGGCTGGGCCAAAAAATTCAAGAATTCAAAATTTAAATAAGAATGGGAAGTGATAAGTGCTATGGAATAAAATAAATTAGTGTCAATTAAAGAGAATTGGGAGTGAGACTATATCACAAGCAACACAGAACGAATTACCATAAGCTTAGTGGCCTAAAACAATAATGCATATACTGGGTTTGAGCATGTTTTAATTAGGCCCTTTGATCCGTGTCTCACAAAGCTACTTCCAAAATGTCCGTTGTGCTGCAATGTCATTGAATCTTGGGATTCTTTTCCAGGTTCATCGGTTGTTAGCTGAATTGAGGTCTTTGCATCTGTAAGATTATGGCATTGAGGTCTCAGAAGTCCCTTGCTATTCTCTGCCGAACAGCCTCCTCTGCACTGGAGGGTTTTCATTGCTAATGTCAGCAGAACATCTCTGGTTTGGAATCTCTCATTTCAAAGAAAGGTTAGAACCGGTCATAAAGAATTCACGTGATTAGGTTGGTGCAGTCAAGCATGAGCATGACAGAATCGTGGAGCATGCATGGTGTGTTGTATTTGAAGAACAGCAGAGAGGTCTACTTTTCTGGAGCTCAATGTGGAGGGAGGAAACATGTTAGCTGTTCAGAAAGGAAACAGGGTCGTAGAGGCTATGATAAGGACTCTGGATTCATTTACTCTGAATAAACTAGGGAGACATTTTATTTAGGATTGAAAGGACTGAGTCAGGAGAATAAAGAACAATATGTTGTACAATTGCCTGAGAATATCAGAAACCTTCTAGCCTTTATGACCTCTTAGAAAATAATGAAATTTGCACAGAGAACCATCAGCATAAGTGTCCTTTTTCCTCCAGTCCCATTCTACAGTGATAGTACAGCGTCGGAGTAGATAAAAAGGTAGATGTAATCAGACTAGAGGTAATGCCAAAGGGAATAATGAAATGAGATATTGGCAGAGTAAATAGGAATACAACTAAAATAAAATGCACTAGAGTGATTAGAATAAGTAGGCATGGATTTAAAGCTGGGTAAAAGATGAACAAACTGCAAAAAGTGAGGTGAAAAAAAAAGTGGTAGCAATTGAATGATCTGCCATGGGAAAATGGAATAAAACAAGTTATCCTAAATAAAACATGACATATATTTGGAGGTAAAGATTTAATATGATAAAAATATTGATTCTAGGAAATTAATTATAGGAAAAGAGATACCTGCATGTCTAAAAGACTACTGATGGGATAACTTTCTTACTGAGAACCACTCTAAAGACACTACAAAAGGGGTATCTGGGTGGCTCAGTTTGTTAAGCATGTACCTTCAGCTCAGGTCATGATCCCAGGGTCCTGGGATCTAGCTTCACATCTGTGTCCCTATTCAGCGAGGAGTCTGCTTCACCATCTCTCTCTGCCCCTGCTTGTGCGCTCTCTCTTTCTCTCAAAGAAATAAATAAAAACCTAAAAAAAGGATACTACAATCAAGTCAATGTTTTATTGGTATAGATACAAATAACTAGATCAGTGATAAAGAAGATATTACTTAGAAACAGGACATTTATATGATTAAATCATGCACATACAAGAGATTTCACATAATGGTGAGAAATTAGTAAGCAATACAATAGAGAAATGGGCAGAGAGTGTGAAGACTATTCACATATGAGCAAATTTACATGTCTAAAAATGTATAAAAAGATGTTCCATCTTCTTAGTACTCATGGAAATGCCACACAAGTAGTTACCACTGTACCCTCAACAGGTAAAATAAAAACAAAATTGGAATGAGAACAGCTATTGCTAGCATTTATTGCTAGCACAGATGCACATTCTAAAAGTATTTAAAAAAATCTATGCAACGCTACTGAAGTTGTTTTATCTGATTTTGTTTGTTTGTTTGTTTTGTTTTGTTTTGTTTTTTTAATTAACACATAATGTATTATTTGTTTCAGGGGTACAGGCCTGTGATTCATCAGTCTTACACAATTCACAACACCCACCATAGCACATACCCTCCCCAATGTCCATAACCCCACCACCCTTTCCCTCCTATCCCCCTCTACTTCAGAAACCCTCAGTTTTTTGTTTTTTGTTTTTTCCCCTGAGATTAAGGGTCTCTTATGGTTTGTCTCCCTCTCTGTTTTCATCTTGTTTCATTTTTTCCCTCTCTTCCCCTATGATCCTCTGCCTTGTTTTTCAAATTCCACATATCAGGGAGATCATATGATAATTGTCTTTTTCTGATTGACTTATTTTGCTTAGCATAATACCCTCTAGTTCCATCCACATCATTGCAAATAGCAATATTCCATTTTTGACAAATATATATAGATATACATATCTATATCTATATCTATCTATATTAGATATATTAGATATTAGATATATATCTAATATATCATATATATAGATATATATAGATATTATAGATATATTATATATACATATCTATATATAATATTATATATTATATATAGATATATTATTATAGATAGATTATTATAGATATATTATATAGATATATATAATATATATAGATAGATTATATAGATAGATTATAGATCTTATATATATAGATATTATATATAGCTATATATAGCTAATATATTAGATATATTAGATATATATATTATCTATAGATAATTATCTATCTATGGATAGATATCTATAGATAGATCTATCTATATCTATATCTATATCTATATCTATATCTATATATCTATTAGATATATATATTATCTATAGATAATTATCTATAGATAATTAGATAATTATCTGTAGATTATATATATATATATAGTATCTATATTAGATACTGACCCTTTATCTGATATGTTAATTGCAAATATCTTCTCCCATTATGTCAGTGGTCTTTTAGTTTTGTTGACTGTTTTCCTTGCTGTGCAAAAGCTTTTGATCTTAATGAAGTGTCAATAGTTCATTTTTGCCCTTGCATCCCTTGCCTTTGGCCATGTGTCTAGGAAGAAGTTGCTGCAACTGAGGTCGAACAGGTTGCTGCCTCTATTCTCCTCAAGGATTTTAATGATTCCTGTCTTACATTTAGGTCTTTTATCCATTTTGAGTCTATTTTTGTGTGTGGTGTAAGCAAATAGTCCAGCTTCATTCTTCTTCACGTGACTGTCCAATTTTCCCAACACCATTTATTGAAGAGACTGTGTTTTTTCCATCGGACATTCTTTTCTGCGTTGTCAAAGATTAGTTGACCATAGAGTTGAGGGTCAATTTCTGGGCTTTCTATTCTTTTTTTTTTTTTTTTTTTTTTAAGATTATTTATTTATTTATTTGACAGACAGAGATCACAAGTAGGCAGAGAGACAGGCAGAGAGAGAGAGGAGGAAGCAGGCTCCCTGCTGAGCAAAGAGCCCGATGCGGGGCTCCATCCCAGGACCCTGGGATCATGGTCCGAGCCGAAGGCAGAGGCTTTAACCCGCTGAGCCACCCAGGTGCTCCATCTGGGCTTTCTATTCTGTTCCACTGATCTATGTGTCTGTTTTTTTGCCAATACCATACTGTCTTGATGATGACAGCTTTGTAATAGAACTTGAAGTCTGGAATTGTGATGACAGGTTTGCTTTTCTTTTTCAAGTTTCCTTTGACTATTCAGAGTCTTTTCTGGTTCCACACAAATTTTAGGATTATTTGTTTCATTTCCTTGAAAAAAGTTGATGGTATTTTGATAAGGATTGCCTTAAATGTGTAGATTGCTCTAGGTAGCAAAGACATTTTCACAATATTTGTTTTTCCAATTCATGAGCATGGAATGTTTTTCCATTTGTTTGTGTCTTCCTCAATTTCTTTGTGTTGTATAGTTGTAAGTGTTGTATAAGTGTTGTATAGTTATCTGAGTACAGATTCTTTGCCACTTTGGTTAGATTTATTTCTAGGTATCTTATGGTTTTGGGTGCAACGGAGTTTTGAAAAGCACTCTTTCCATGTGGTAGGCAGTATTCTTGAATTCCTGTCTCCTGGTGGTGTACACTGCCTCTATTATCTCCTTGATATATGGGCCCAACTTTTAACATGATGTGATTTCTCTCCTGCAAGTAGGTTATATTCAATAGCAATAGTGAAGGGATTTTGAAGATATATTTAATTTTTTCATCCAGTTAAC
Source organism: Martes martes (assembly GCF_963455335.1). Lineage (NCBI taxonomy): Eukaryota > Metazoa > Chordata > Mammalia > Carnivora > Mustelidae > Martes > Martes martes. Next base: position 20,196,706 of record NC_137888.1, on the reverse strand, counting down.
ATTGAAACGTATTTTTTTGACAGCTGTAAACTGCAAAGACAAAAAGTTTGGTTCTGTTACTAATAATAAATTTCCCAGAAATTATAGGCATTGTGACTTCACTGATACATGGACTGTATTTCTTTTTCATAAGGCTGTTAATAAATTTTGGTTTTCATTTCACTCAATGTAGAAATTGTAAGCATGGGAGTATTTCAGTGAAAGATAATTCATAATTCATGATTTTTAATATTTAGTAGACTTTTACACCATATGGTGTAACAAGGTAAAGATAGAAACTGGAAAGGCATGAGGCAAAAGGTGTTTATTTCCAATGGATTAAAAAAAAAAAAACTGTGATGTCACCTATTTCTGCTCAAGAAATATTAGATGTAATAAAGTCTTATTAAAAGGGACAGAGAAAATCTGAGAGATGTCTAATTCAAACGACCATCTCTGTGGGGGGTCATACCTTGGCTAACTTATTCTGAAAACACTATCTTTCTTTTTTTTTATTGAAGATACTACAGAAGTAAGAATAGTTCCTTTTCATAGCTAATCCAAATACTTACTTTCTAAATCTTATTTTCTCTGGAGGGTAATCATTTTTTTATCTAAGTATAAGACTGACTTCTAGTACTGGATATAAAGTGGTACCTTGGTTCAGAGAAAGCCTCCTTCTCAGAAAAATAATAAAATCTGGATAACATACAAAATATCAGCTTTTGAGAGGATCAAAGAGCAACCATCAAGGCAGCTATGTTGGGCATGGTGAGTGGGGATGGGTCATATGCTGAAAAGGAGTAGAATTACCTACTGATTTATTATACATGCCTGACATTTTCTGCCAATTTTCTGCTTCGATCACCTGCCAATCTGTAAGCTCTCTGAGGTGTAGAAGTTCAGTAGATAATGGTGGCTCAGAGCCTTTGGCATTCTCCCCAGTGTAGGAAGACAAACACTTTTCAGAGCTATTCATGCCAGCCAGGAGTTAAAGGAACAGGATTAAAAAGGGGTGGGGGGGGCAGCAGAGAAATGAATGCCAAATTTGCACCACTTTTTGCCTATAAGCAGATGTTTACTGGCAAGTATCTGAAAAACTAAGAATAAAGCAACAGATAAGAGGCTAAAAATCTCAAAAGAGCTTTCAAGAGGGTTAAGGTGTTGAGAAAACAAACAAATAAACAAAAAATGAAATTTAAATCCAGTTAGAAAGGGAAGGAGACTGTTCAACAATCCATATTTCAGATGAGACCCTCCAAATACTACTTCCAAAAGATTGAAGCAGATAAGAATAGTCCTTACAAAAACTGTAATGTAGTAATTACAGTAAAAAACTGTAATGCAGCCTAGAAACATTCCAGGTCCTGATGAATCAATATGATTTCCCCCTTACACTCCTTATAATATAAGTATCTTTATTTCTTCCTCTCTTTCTCTACCTATTTATCTCTTATATACCTACCCACCTACCTGCCTACATATTTATCTGTGTGCATATCTACCTTTCCATCTCATTTTTACTATAAATGATACACAGCTGGAATGATTTATTAATAAGGAAGCTCCAGACCTATAGTTTCACCATTGAAGTTTTTAAAATATTTTATTGTGAAATGAGAACAATATATCTGAAAAGACAAAAAAATACTTTGTTATTGTTATTGATTTTGTTAGTCCTATTATTATTATTGCATAGTGATTCAAAACTTGAAAGTCATTTTGGGATATGGTGGTGCCTGGGAACACCCTTATGAATAATGAGTATGCTATATAGTCATTTGACCAGTTTTTATTTCTGATTATTTTAATGTTTTAATATTAAAAGTTCCAGAAAAATAATATTGCTTTTGGTATGTCCAGAGAAGAAATATTCTTTGGCAATTGTCATGTTTAATAATTTTGAAACCGGGCTAGTTTTATGCTGCTACATGTTTCCTTGGTTTTTAGTGTATACACTAACTCTTTATAAGTTTTAAAATTATAGATTGATTTCTGGTAGTCCTTTATAACTTAATGGAAAAGAAGAATTTACATAAATTGTTTTGATGGGTCTCTGCTTGAGACATATTATAGAATTAAGAGCTTTGGACAAATGTGTATCCATTTGTTTAAATAAGTATTTATTAACTAGTTAACACATTGAACTTTGTTACTTTTACACTCTAAAAGACAATCTTCTAGCTTTGCAAATTAAGGGTTTGTCAGCTATCATTCAAATGTCAATTTTCAATGGCTTAAAGGAATCTAAGTAGAAAGAAGGCGAGAAAACAGAACAAATTTTAACAACATATGAGAACACTCTCTTCTTACTCGTTCAACTGTGTATATCATCTAATCTGAATGAAAAGAATACTAAGTTTGGTAAATAATAATTTTTTTTTCCAATGAGTTCAAAAACACAGTAGATTTACATGGAGAAGAAAGTTGATAAGTCTCATTGATTTTTTATCATGAAGTTACTTCATTCATGTTCCATGATTGCTAATCAGATACTTAATCCTAGGCCCATTTACAAAGGAAAAAAAAATGAAAGTATTTGAATTCTGACAGCTGAGCTACTAACAAAACTTTACAATTTTTTGTTTTATGCAGATTTCCTTTTTAATTAAAATACAGTGTTTATAATCATCACTGAATCCAGTTTTATGAAACTACCCAGACTTTTCTGGTGAGATTTATGGTTAAGTATATATATATTACTTTTACATTAAAATTTGGTTTTATTAGGACTCATTAGTGATTTGTGTTATTTTATACCATTATACCTGAAATTATACCACCATATATATTATTTCTTGAAAAATCCTGAATCAATGTATATTTAGAGATAAAATGAATAAATCTAAGTATATTTCCAATAAGAAAAATATAAATGAATATATGCCACAACCAGGGGTGCCTGGATGGTTCAGTCTGTTAAATGTCTGCCTTCAGCTCAGGTCATCATCCCAGGGTCTGGGAATAAGCCCATATCAGGCTCCCTGATCAGTGAGGAGTCTGCTTCTCCCTCTCTCTCTCCCTATCCCCCACAATCATGCTTTCTCTCTTGCTCGCTCTCTCTCTTTCTCTCTTAAATAAATGAATACAATGAAATGTTAAAAAAAAAAATAAAAGAATACACACCATACCAAAATGAAAATAAGCTTTTGTAATGCAATGAATCTCAAGGATTTTTGGGGATAGACTTTCTAGAATGATGCATCAGAATCTAAGATGAAACAAGCTTGTATAACTTTGAAAATAATATGGGTCTTCGAGCTATTGAATTGATTGGCTTGTAGACATATGACTTTAAATACAAAATTAACTTTCTTTCAATTAAAGATGAATATGGGTCAAAAGAGATACTGAGCGTAACTACTTTAAAAAATATTGTTTCACTGATTTTGTTACAACTCACCAAAACTTTTTTTAATGCAATGATCCAAAAGGTCTTGTCTAGTATAATATATATGCATAAAAATTTCTAGAAGAATGCTCTAAAGTAAACATCAGACATATAGTGAAAATAATTTGTTGAGAATGACAAAAATCTAAAATGAAAACAATATTCTTTGTAGTATTTTTAATATGGGCATAGATAGACATAACATACAATAAAAGATGTTTAGTAGCATTCAATATTAACTTATTGGTCTTCTTTACAGAGGATAGGTAAGAACCTTCTGGCAAATGATTGAAAAAATATCAGCTAGGCACTTCTTTTATCAGGGACTTCCTTTCTCTTATTTCTCAGCTTCTCCAGTTCCTGTGGATCTTCCAAAGTGTGGACCTAATGGATTTTTTATTCTTTATATATACCAACCTGTGTTTATTCTTTATATATACCAATCTGTGTAGGAAAGTATATGTATACACACACGCACACACGCACAAGTTCCTTGTCATTATTTAACATTAAAAATACTATTAATTTTATTTTGTTATGTCGACCTTACAGAAAAATAATAATTAACATTTTTTGACTTCCGTTTGCCAAATCTTCAAAAGCACTTAACACGGATGATTTATTTTAATGCTCAGAACAACTCTGTGAGGAAAGCACTATTGCGGCAATTCTCATTCTTTATCAAAGGGAACACAATCAGTAAAGGAAACTTCTCAGACTCACTCTAACCAGAGATCAGGAAGGGGATCTCACATATAAGCTATCTGACCCCTTCCTATTACATCTGCCATGAATCAGCATTTGTTGACTTATAGTACTGATTTGTTTGGGTTGTTTTTTTGTATTTATTTTATACTTTTCATAGAACCTGGCTGCCTTCCAATGTGATCTACAAATTCCTAGCTCTCTGTTTGACTTGTTAAACTGGTTATCCTTCTCTTTATCTCAGCAGTTCCTTATCTCTGACCTCAGCAACCTCTGCCCATGTCCTTGCACTTGGTCACACTATGGTTCTTCTGCTGGCATTTTACACGTGAGAGCTTTACAAAAAAATAATAAAGTCATATCTGTGTTGGAGACTGAACAAAAGAATCACAACCAATGGCATAGTGGAGTAAAACTCCTTTTTGCACGTAGTCAAAATATTCTTATGGCTCTAGTTCTCTATTTGTTTTTTAGTGTTTTATTTGAAGGGACTGTGGGAATACAGCTGATTATTTTGACTTCAGGCAGTTGGCTATTCAGATATAATAGTATCTACAGAGCTACTATTACTTTTGTCGTCATTCTATTGATGCAGTTGTGATAAACACATTTTTTATTTATTTCATTATTGTTAAAGATTTCATTCATTCATTCATTCATTCATTCATTTTTAGAGAGAGAGTGTGTCCATGCACATGGTGGCAGCTGACATCTACATGACACTTGATCTCAGGATCTCAGTGGAGATTTTGATCTGAGCTAAAACCAAGAGCCAAATGCTCAACTGACTGAGTCACCCAGGCACACCTATCTATTATTTTAAAATATGTTTTTTAAAGTCCTATCCCATTCCTATATTCTTACAATTTTCAAATGAAATTAATTGTGATCTATAGCTAAGCTCAGAGACTGAATGTGTTAAATACTACAACATTGCTGATTTAAAATAAGTAATTATTTTTCCATGTTGTAAGAATTTCAGGTTTTTCTTAATATTCCTTAGCCAGTATTTTGTCTATGAAATATTCTCACCAAAAAGTCTCTAAAAAAAATGAAAATTTTCCTTAAAGTCAATATCATGTCCTTTTTTTTTTTTTTTTAAAGTTAGAGAGTTTAAGAGAGAAATGAGGGGGGAATAAAAGAAAACAGAATCGTTCAAATTAAAATGGAAGTCAACTACCTCTAAGATTTGAACAACCTTACCATTTCAAATGTTTTATCTGTGTCAACATTATGCCATCTAGTAATTGTGTGATACATGTTATATAAAAGGAGTGTGATCCAAATTTGATACGTACTAAATAATTTTTCCTCCAAAAGGGAGGAATATTAGAAGTCACAGGAACAGCTTACTAAGGTGGCAATTGAAGCTGTTATCTATAAACATTGAATACTTTTTAAAATATTTCTGAAAAATCAGGGAATAAGTGCTTTGTATTATAAATATAATAATAATGGCTATATAAATATATGTATATCTTTTTTTCCTCAATACTTACAGTCCAGTTTTTTTTCTGGAAATGAACTAGTCAGATGTTCATAATTAGAACACATGAACACTTATGACATTACTAATTTATGATTATATTCAAATACCTTTATTCTTATTAACTCCTTAATCATATAAATTGTATACATTGGTTTGAGAAAGAGAGAGATTGAGAAAGAATCAATTTTATCTCATAGCTTTTGTGGTTCAGGACGTCACTGGTGAGTTAGCTAAGTGGATGCTGTTGGGGGTCTTTTTTGATGTTCAAGTTGAGACACTGGCTAACACTGGAATATCTACTTCCAAGATGGCTTGCTTATGGTGTTTGGAGACACGAGGTTCCAATTATTTTCTACATGGGACTGTTCATGAATATTTGAGCAACCACAGGTTGTAGTGGCTGATTTTCTGTAGATTAAGAAATCCAATATAGGGAAACCTATTTTGCAACACTTTCATTGCCTTGCCTTAATCACACAAACGTATTCCAATAACCTATTGATAGCACAGGTCAACACTATTCAATATGGGAGAGAACTTCAATGAGGAATGGATACCAGCAAGTTACGATCATTTGGGGCTATTTTGGAGGTTGGTTTTTACACATACAAAGATCTTTGGAGTTGGGGGGTAGCAACTTTCCTAAGGATGAAAAAGCACATAGAATATTTATGAAACAGGAAAGAATTTGGAATTTTCAAAAAGTAGATTGAAAAAACAAAAACAAACAAAAAACAAAAAAAAAAACAGGCCACTGAGCACCGAAGAGCAAGGTGTAGGTAAGGGAGGCAGAAGCCAGATCACATAGGATCTTGTAAACATATATAAAAATTTGGTGCTTATCCTAAGTGAAATGGAGATTCACTGAGGTGATTTGATTAAGAGTAGGATAGTATGAGTTAACTTCTTCAAAGATTACTTTGGCGGCTGAGTAGATATTAGATGGTAGAGAATAAGAGAGAAGGCAGAAAGACCAAATACAGTCACTAATACTACTTGCTATAAGAAATCTGAAATAAGCCATTCTGGAAAACAGCATGAAGAGTCCTCAAGAAGTTGAAAAAAGAGCTACCCTATGACCCAGCAATCACACTACTGGGTATTTACCCTAAAGATACAAATGTAGTGATCTGAAGGGCCATGTGCACCCGAATGTTTATAGCAGAAATGTCCACAATAGCCAAACTATGGAAAGAACCTAGATGTCCATCAACAGATGAATGGATAAAGGAGATGTGGTATCTATAACGGAATACTATACAGCCATCAAAATAAATGAAATCTTGCCATTTCCAATGACATGGATGGAACTTGAAGGTATTATCCTTACTGAAATAAGTCAAGCAGAGAAAGACAGTTATCATATGATCTCCCTGAGATGAAGAATTTGAGAGGCAAAGTGGGGAGTTTGCGGAGTAGGGAAGGAAAAAAATGAAACAAGATGGGATCAGGAGGGAGACAAACCATAAGAGACTTTTAATCTCACAAAACAAACTGAGGGTTTCCGGGGGGAGGGTGGTTAGGTTATGGACATTGGGGCGAGTATGTGCTATGGTGAGTGCTATGAAGTGTGTAAGCCTGACGATTCACAGACTTGTACCCCTGGAGCCAATAATACATTATATGTTAATTAAAAAAAAAAAAAGGAAAAGAAAAAAAAGAAAATAAATCTGAAATAAAATTTATTTTTCTCTGAAGTAGTAAAATTTGAGCAGTTCATTAAAGACAATTTTAAAGGCTGATATATCATATACTTTTAGAATTCTCACTGACTTTCATCCTTGAATACAATACCAAGAAATTATTTATGTTTAACTCTCTTTTTCAGGAGACATACTAATTCATATCTTCAGATTTCAATAAAACAGTGACAACGCTTTCTTGCTCTAAAAAAAAAAAAAACTAAGTAATTTTCCATTTATTATCTCTTGCTTGCATATGATTCCATTAACACAGTTTTTCTAACTTTTCCAGTGCTTAAATATGCTGATTACATTTACTTTCCATGCTCACATGGCTCCTCTCTGTACTAAAATTAAATATATTCAAAATCAGTACCTGCTTTTAAAGTTCTTTTCTTTTCTTTTCTTTTTTTTTTTTTTTTTGGTATTTGTATTTTTTTTTTTTAATTTAAATTCCATTAGCCAACACATAGTACATCATTAGTCTCAGATGTAGTGTTCAACAATATATCAGTTGCACATAACACCCAGGGCTCATCACATTAATTGCCCTCCCTTATGCCCATCACCCAATTGCCCCATACCCTATACCACTAACCTCCCCTCTAGCAACCCCTTGGTTTCCTTCCCCCCCCCCATAGTTAGGAATCTCTCATGGTTTTTCTGCCTCTCTGATGACTTCCCATTCAGTTTTCCTTCCTTTCCTCTATAATCTTCTGTACTGTTTCCTATATTCCACATATGAATGAAACCATATCACAATTATCTTTCTCTGATTGACTTATTTCACTTAGCATAAAATCCTCCAGAGGGACACCTGCTTCTAAAGTTTTATCAAGTTCTTCTTGAATTGTTTCTAAACTCAGGGTTTCCACTGGGTTGTGCCTAAATCCTATGACAACATTTTCCATAAAACTAAGTCACTAAATTTATATAAATCTAGTCTTCAAAAATCAAGAGGTAGTCATGAAAAATAAATGTAGTAATAGAGAAATATTAGAACAATTAGACATTAAGAAGGGAAGGGAAATAAAATATGATATTCTTTTTTAAATATTTGTAAAAGCTTTAAAAAATTTAAAAAACAGCTTGCCTTGTATCATTATATTTAAGAGATTTTGATTAGAATATTACAGATAATTTTATTGAATACAATGTATGGTAAAAATACAGCAATTGAACAGCTGGGAAGAAACACTGTCTTTCCTGTTAAATGATGGTATAACAGCATATAAACTACAAAAAAAAAAAAAGTCTTATATAATGTGTTTTCAAGGTGGGTGTTATCAAACCTCTATAGTTTCTTTTTGATTATGATCTATATATTAAAAAGGTTTCATGTTCATCTATTAATTCATAGTTCACATCAAAATGCATAACTGAATTTCCAGAATACCAGAGTCACAATCTCAAAGCTTAGCAAAGTAATTATTATTTTTTTTTCTCAAGGTTTTATTTATTTATCTGAGAGAGAGGGAGAGCAGGAGCAGAGGTGAGGGGAAGAAGAAGAGGGACAAACAGACTCCCCAGTGAACAGAGAGCCCCATGTGGGGCTTGGTCCCAGGACCTTGGGATCATGATCTGAGCTGAAGGCAGGTACTTAACTGACTGAACCACCTAGGTACCCATTAGCAAGGCAATTCTAATTTATTTCAGGCAATGAAGTGAATTTAGATAAGTATTTTTTTTTTCAAAGTTGAAGTGATTTTTTATTAGGTTTTTAATTTTTATTCCAATGTAGTTAACACACATAGTTTCAGGTATACAATGTAGTAATTCAATAATTCTGTACATTACTCAATGTTCATCATAAGTATACTTTTTAATTCCCATCACCTGTTTCCTCTACCCTCTACCCACCTCCCCTCTGGTAACCATCAGTTTGTTCTCTACAGTTAAGAGTCTGTTTCTTGGTTTTAATCTCTCTCTATTTTCCTTTGCACATTTGTTTTCTTTCTTAAATTCCACAAATGAGTGAAATCATATGGTATTTGTCCTTCTCTAACTGACTTATTTTGCTTAGCATTATACTGTCTAGCTCCCGCCATGTTGTTGCAAATGGAAATATTTCATTATTATTATTTTGTTTTTTTAATGGCTGAATGATATTCTATTACATATACAGTATCTTCTTTGTCCACACGTCTATTGATAGACACTAAGGTTGCTTCCATAATTTGGTCAATATAAATAATGTTGCAATAAACATAGGGGTGCATGTATCCCTTTGAATTAGTGTTTGGTATTTTTTGCATAAATATCCAGTAGTGTAATTACTAGATCACAGGGTAGTCCTAATTTTAAACTTTTGTGGAGCAGCCATACTGCTTTCCATAGTAGCTGCACAAATTTTCATTTCCACCAACAGTGCAAGATCGTTCCTTTTTCTCCACATCCTTACCAACCCTTGCTGTTTCTTTTGCTTTTAATTTTAGCCATTCTGATAGAGGTGTGATGATATCTCATTGTAGTTTCAATTTGCATTTCCCTGAGGATGAGTGATATTGAGCTTATTTTCATATTTGTTAGCCATCTAGATGTCTTTGGGGAAATGTCTGTTTATGTCATCTGACCATTTTTTAACTGGGTTATTTATTTTTGGAGTGCTGAGAATTATTTATATACTTTAGGTATTAACCTTGTAGTGAGTATGTCATTTGCAAATATCTTTTTTTTTTTTTTTTTGGTAGGTTACCTTTAAGTTTTGTGCTTGTTTCCTTCACTGTGCAGAAGCTTTTATTTTGATGTAGTCTCCAAGAGTTTATTTTTCCTTTTATTTCTCTTACCACAGGAAACATACCAAGAGAAAATTGTTGGTATGGGCAATATCAGAGAAATTACTGCTTATACTGTCTTCTAGGATTTTTATGGTTTCATACCTTACAGTTAGGTCTATAATCCATTTGAGCTCATATGTGTGTGTGTGTGTGTGTGTGTATTCTTTCTTGCTTTGTGGAAGATTAATTGACCATATAATTGTGGGTTTATTTCTGGGTTTTCTATTTGTTCTCTTGATCTATGTGTCTATTTTCTGCCAGAACCATACTGTTTTGATCACTACAGTTTTATGATATAATTTGAAGTCTGGAATTATGATTCCTCCAGCTTTACTTTCCTTTTTCAAGGTTGCTTTCACTATCCAGGACCTTCTATAGTTCCATACAAATTTTAGGATTGTTTGTTTAAGTTCTATGAAAAATACTGTTGGTATCTGCTAGTATTTTAATAGGGATTACATTAAATATCTAGATTGCTCTGGGTAGTATAGATATTTGAACAGTATTTTTTCTTCCAACCTGCAAGCATGGGATGTCTTTCCATTTCTCTGTGTCATTTTGAATTTCTTTCCTCAATGTTTTATAGTTTTCAGAGTACACGTCTTTCACTTCTTTGGTTAAGTTTTCCCCTAAAGTGAGGGACAAGACAAGTATGTCCACTCTTACCACTTTTATTCAACATAGTACTGGAGGTCCTAGCCACAGCACTTAGACAACAAAGAGGAATAAAAATGTCCAAACTGATAAGAAATAAAGTGTTTTCTTAATAAATGATAAAATATGGAAAATATTAAACTTGTGAATATGTCTTCTTATTAACCAATCTAGATTTTTGTTTGTCAGTGAAAAATATAAATAACTTAAAAACACCTACTGATTTGTTCCACATCTCTGCAGCAAAATTAAAACACCATGTCTTGGGACGCCTGGGTGGCTCAGTTGGTTAAGCAGCTGCCTTCGGCTCAGGTCATGATCCCAGCGTCCTGGGATCGAGTCCCGCATCGGGCTCCTTGCTCGGCAGGGAGCCTGCTTCTCCCTCTGACTCTGCCTGCCACTCTGTCTCCCTGTGCTCTCTCGCTCTTTCGCTCTCTGACAAAATAAATAATAAATAAAATCTTAAAAAAAAAATAAAAAAATAAAAAAAAATAAAACACCATGTCTTGGCAAAGAAAAAAGAAGCACAAAATCACAAAAATTCAAAGTATTTTAGTAATCATATTTCAAGCATATGTATGTTGATTTGTATGTGTATGTATGTGTATGTCATACATACAAGGATATATATGTATGTGTAAACATGAATGTACATATATGACTACATACTTCAATGTACATACTTATATTCATCATTCATTTATTCATATACACAGCCCAAATTATTTATTCTACTTAAATGACATTTTTTGTTACTTTACTACTGTTTTCTCATAGAATTATAATGTAAATAATAAGGACAAATCACATCAACAGATTTTAAATTTTCTAATAGTAATATTAAAATATAAAAAAGGTGAAATTAAGAATTAAACATAATCATATATTTTATTTAATCCACTATAACAAAATATTATTTTAATATGTAATCACTATAAAAATTATGAGATATTTAACATAATTTTTTCATACTAAGTCTTGCAAACCAGTGTGCATTTTATACCTATAGTGTGTCTCAATTAGGATTAGCAATAGTTCAAATATTCACTACTGATATGTGGCCCCTGTTACTATTATTAGACCACAGGTCTGGAATGATTTAAGGAAAAATTTGAGGCTTCTCACTCTAAATTGTTCATTTAACAGAATTATCTTCAATGAATGCCATATCTCCTAAGAAAGTCTAAAAGAAATTCCATGTATGACTTCTCAGCTACCTTTATCAAATGAATGTTTTGACTTCAATTTAAGGAAAAAAAAAAAGATAACATAAACGTATTCAATAAAGATATAGATATATCAGAGCTGGTGTTCAGCAAATGAAAGCAGTCTTTTATGAGGAATGTATAAATCATTCATATATTCTAAAACTAGATTGAAAATATTTCTGGTCCTTTATTTTGCTCAAAAGATTGACACAGACCAGGTTTAAATGGATACAGTTAAGGAGAAAAGAAAACAGGGGAAAAGGAAGCAGGAAACCCATGAGACTTGAGAGCCCGGAATGACTGAATCCAGAAGCCTCAAGTGTTTGAACAAGGAAACTTTAAAGAGAGGTTTGAGCTTGAGGGTGTGTGAAGGCCATGAGCTATTAAAGCTACAAAGATTGCATTCTAAAGTTGTTTATTCCTGAAAGTGAGTGGGGAAATCTCCTGGCCAAAGGAAAACAGAATTGAATGAGCTTCTGGTGTGTCTTGGGATTAGTGGTATGCATTTTACATTATTTTTTCATGGTAGAAGATGAAAATATGAGAGGGAAAAATACAGCAGTTTGGCTCAGAGGTCCAAAAGGGAGCAGCAGGTTCAGAAAGTCAAGTCTAGCATAGGGAGTTTGTTTTGAGGCAACTTGGGTTTGAATTGTTGTTGTGACTAATGAACAATCTTTAACATACAAAATTGGGAGCCAACTGGAGGAAAAGCTTATTTCACAAAACTGCCTCCTTTGCATAATTCCTGGAAAAGTTTAAAGTACTGTTGAAGCATACTCAGGGTTTTGATGTTTCTGTTTATTTTAATACTTTATAACTGGTTAACGGTAGTATTTAAAAAAAATGTATTATTTTATTTGGTTCAGCAGTAGTGGCTAAAAAAAAAAAAAAAAAAAAAAAATTCAAAGAGAGAAGGCCAACAATTCTTCTTCTTTCACTTATCTCTCTAGAAATTCTTGCCCAGAGTATCCCTTCTTAGAGGCATCCTCTGCCAGGGTCCATTTTGTATCTAAATTTGTTCCGTGGATTACCTCCTTAAAAGTGGTAATAAATACTAGTCTTCAGGAATAAAATTGCCAAGGAAGAGAAAGAGGAAAATAAAATAGGGACCAAATGACTGATGGCCAACAATGTCATTTTTTTTTTTTTTTTTAAGATTTTATTTGTCAGAGAGTGCACAAGAACACAAGCAGGGGGAGTGGCAGGCAGAGGGAGATGCAGGCTCCTCGCTGAGCAGGGAGCCCAATATGGGACTCAATCCCAGGACTGTGGGATCATGACCTGAGCTGAAGGCAGACGCTTAACCAACTGAGCCACCCAGGCATCCCAACAATGTCAATTTAAAAGTAAATAGAACAGTAACAATAACAACAACAAAAAGTAAATAGAACAACAGCCATTTTTCTTGATGATTAGGTAAAAATAATTGATAAATTGTTGTAAGATTTGGCAAGTGTAAAAATGGATAAGCCAAGATATCCAAGCATTTAATATGTAAAATTTTTAATATTAGTTCTCTAAGTGATTTTAATCTTTTGAGAGCAATTGTATAACAGAGAAAAAACTTGCAAAATTCCAACACATGTCAGTCATTAACATGATTTATTTATTTAAAGGTTCCAAGAAAGAGAACTCTTCCTAAATCAATTATGGATGCATTGTGTGTGGAACGAATTAGAAGGGTTAATATTGCTATTCTTTATCATTTCTCAGATATAATAATGCTTGCTGACCTTTTAACAAATTGAAATGTCAGGATAATTTTAATTGCCTCAGATCCATATTGCAAGCCCATGATGGATCAAGTAAAAAAAATGGCCATTTTGTGGTCTAATCTTACGAAGAATACTTACTATCTGAAAACGAATGCTAATTATATTTCCATTAGATTTATAACATTAAAAATTAAAATGTCACACACAGTTGGGAGTTGGTAAATGAGTATTTGCTAACAGTTCTGCAGGAAAAAATTAGGAGTTATGTGTCCACAATGAAATAAATATGTCTTTCATGAAAATTCAGTTGGCGTTAGTATTCAATACCATGCATATACCAAATTCATTACTTCTTACAACGTTACAGACCATACATTTCCCCAAGGAAGCAGTGATTATTCATTCTTTCTGGGCTGTTCAGTCCAGTAATGGGTTGTTATAACAAAGGGCTTAATATTTGCACTCATGATAGTAATTTTTTGCTTATTTTTTGCTCTAGCATAGTTCCAAGTACAAAATTGTAATTTCTTTAACTTAATTGTTTTGCAAAATGTGCAATTATAAGATGAATCAAAGCTGTCAAATCCAGGGAATCTTGGTCTCAGACTTATCAACTCCCTAAGTTGCTTACTAACTCCCTAAGCAAATTAGTTTCTTCACCTCTAAGACTGTAATTTAACTCTTCTTGTAGAAAACATGAGGGAGAAAACAGCTAGGGAGAAGTTGATCTTACCTGTTTACTGTGGGCTAGGGACTTTGTCAATTGTTGGCAGCTTCATATCATTTTCACCATATTTCTTAGAGTTAGTTACTAATAATTTGGTATGAGTTATGACACTAGTCTTTTAATAAATGAAAGTCATGCCTAGCCATGTAAAATCACCACCTATCAAGATTTGCTGATCCATAGTCATTAGGCTACATATACATATTTAACTATTTATCCTGGAATGACAATAAAACAAAATAATGATAGTAAAAATAAAGCAATAACTACTTGTTATAATTAATAAAGTTCCTTGCATTTTCTGCAGATCACTCATATATATCATCTTACTTTTTTTTAAATAGTTCTATATATTATACACTAATTTTTCTTCATTTTACAAATGAAAAATAATGCTATAAAGTGAAATTTTCCAAAACTACACTGGAATAACTAGCAGAGTGAGGGTTTACATCTAGGACTTACATCTCTAGATATTGTTTTTTCTATACTTTAAAATGCTGGGCTTATGTTAGAACTTCACTGAGACATCTCACATGCAGATCTCAAAATGATGAAGTGTGGTTTGGTAAAGCCTTTTAGCTAAGATTAGAATGCAATTTTATAGATATGAAGCTTCAGTTCATCTATCTCCACGTAAAGATAGCCCCCACCATATAATTTTTAATTTGTTTGTTTGACTTTATTCCTAGTACATTCTCTTTAACATGGTTAAATTGCTTAGCAGTCATCCAAAATACCTAACATCAGAAAGCCCTCATGGGGTAATCCTTTTTAAAAAACTGCATATCTCATAGCTGATGCCATGCTTTTGAAAATGACTTTCTGTAATTCTACTCTTTAAATAATGACAAAAATACATAAATCTCACCATGTATTTATGTGTTTAAACAAACATATTATTTGCTCTTCTAAACACTTAATGCAATACATAACATTCCAGAAATGATTTATTGTTATTATCTTTGAATATTGTTATTACTAAGGAGCATAGAGATACACTACATTACCTAGGTGAAATAATCTAACTTTACAGCTTCCAATAACTATTCTAGTATATTTGTCAATGCTTTCCTTAGAAAAATATCTCTATATCTCCTTGCTAGAATAAAATTCAAATATTTTGACAAGCAGTCAAACCTGAGTACGTTTTCAGTACATATGGAGAATAAATGACCCAAAAACATAAATCAAAGGAATAGTATATGAGATTTTCTGAAGGTATAGAAGTTTCCCTGAGAGGAGGAACCTAAAATTAGATTTTTAGTGGGCTCAGAGTGGACTGGAAACCAGTTAAAAGTCAAAAACATATTAATGATCTAAGAAGTCAAACTAACAAAATAACTCTACTATTCACTTTCATAAAATATATAGGAGAAATAGATTTTTCTTCTTGGAAAATCTCACAAATATCTAGGTATCTAGATTCTCCAAAGAAGATACATGATGAATAGTTTGGTATAATTTATGGCAAAGAGCAAATTCCCATATAGATTAATTTTACCA
This sequence comes from Martes martes, assembly GCF_963455335.1. NCBI lineage: Eukaryota > Metazoa > Chordata > Mammalia > Carnivora > Mustelidae > Martes > Martes martes. The sequence continues at coordinate 20,180,873 of NC_137888.1, read as the reverse complement.
CAATTTTTTAAAGCCTGAAACTAGAAATCTTAAATCCTTTTGTACCTGATTCTCATCTCCATAAGTAGCAGATTGATTGGATCTCTATCAGCTCCAGCAATTTTCAATCCTACCTTTATTAATAGGTTGTTCCTTCAGATCAATACAGTTAAGAAATAGTAAGTGGAGTAGCTCAAATAAGTCTAGGCATCCTATTCCTGCTTGTTCTCTGCACATACTTCACTTACATTCTCTTCTAGAGCTGAATGAATAGTTTCATGAATTCAGGTAGCCTCAATTATAAATTGCACTAAATATGGCCAACTCACATGTAGCTCTTTACTGATTCTTTTTACATATATTTTCTAATTTAAATTAAAAGCACTGTTGAGATTTTGGTTATTGATTAAGAACCAGTTACAGGGGCGCCTGGGTGGCTCAGTGGGTTAGGGCCTCAGCCTTCGGCTCAGGTCATGGTCTCGGGGTGCTGGGATCGAGCCCCGCATCGGGCTCCCTGCTTAGCAGGGAGCCTGCTTCCCTTTCCCCTCTGCCTGCCTCTCTGCCTACTTGTGATCTCTGTCTGTCAAATAGATAAATGAAATCTTTAAAAAAAAAAAAAAAGAACCAGTTACATATTCATCAATTGCCTACAATGTGACAGACCTTACATGCTTGATGCAAGGGAAATAAAGGTCAACAACAACAATAGCCAAACTCCTATTCTCACAGAGCATAGAACTGGTAGTAGAAACTGATAGTAATTAAACCATCAAGTAAAATAAAATTATCAGTCTGATCAATGCTATGAAGGGAGATTAATGATTATATGAGAGCCAGTGGTAAGGGATTTGACCTAATCATGCAAGCCTTAGAAGGGGCCTTAGGTAGGTTGATGGAGTTGAGATCTAAGAATGATAGAATATAGTGAGTGGGAGAGAAGAGTGTTTCAGAAGTTTTTGGAAACTATAGTGCCTGGCCTGGTATTTGCAGTGAAATAAATGAGATTGGCATGACTGATACTGTCAGAGTTGGAAGGAGCACACTAGAAAATGAGTGTGGAGATTAGGTCATGTCTTTATTGGCCATGCTAACACTAATTTGACATTGGGACAGATGGCTAAATATGCATTTGAAAAGATTATATTGGCTTCAATGTTTGAAATATTTGTTTATGTGTGTCAGTGGATATCAAGTGGAAAAGGGAGACATGGGGATATGGAGAAATGGGTGGACTTAAGATATTGTTAAGAAGAAAAATGATAGGGCCTAAAAATAAGATAAATTTACCAGTAGAAAAGGGAGACATAAAACATCATTCTCCTGTTTCCGAGATTCTAGGAGGAGCTGGATCTTGCACAATTAAAAGGATTATTCTTTGCTAAATTAGAGAACATTGGGCCATAGTTTAGTTTTGGGAAGAATATGAGAACTTAAGCTTGTCACATTTAGTGTGGGATGGCTAGGAGATACCCAAAAGAAGATGTTTTGTTGGTATTTGATTTTACAACAGAGGTCTGAACCAGAGTAATATACTTGAGAGTAAACAGTGTAATACAAAGTAGTAGAAGCTTTACTTCCCATGGAAGCCTATGTTTATAAAATGTGTTTTTAAATTTGGCAAAAATATGTTGATGGAGCAATATGAAAGTATTGCAAAGTTCATGTTTTGCAATTTTATTTTAAACTGCAGTAACTGTATGACACCTTGGGAAATAAAATTAACTTAGAGCTTTAAAAATTACTACAGGGTTGGTTTTATGGGGACTCAGATCAGATAAAACTAGAGAGCAAATTCTTCTTTTGCTTACAACTCAATACATATAACTGACAGGCTAACAAGCTCCACTAAGAAAGAACTTGCAAATTGCTAAAAGAAGCCAGTTTAATTATGTGCAAACTTGTTCAGTGTATATGTATATGTCCATGTGATTTATCTAACAGACACACAACTATATAACACTCTAATGTTCCAGAAAGTATTGCACTTGATTTACTTGTTTTAACTCGGTTAATCCTCAAAAAGACCTATTAGAAAAGTTTTACTTACCATTTTGCTGATGAGGAAAATGAATCATAAAGGAGCTAAATGTCATTATATAGCTTTTCTAGCTACCAAAGGAAGTGGTTAGGACTCAAACTTTGTTGGTCTTCCTCCAGTGTTTCCACTCTTATGTAAATGACACTTTTGTTTCAGTTATTCACTGGCCCACCCTCCCTATCCTAAGGTTGGCCATTTGACCTGTCCTAGGCAGTGGTATGTAAATAGAATGGACAGAGAGCAATTTAAGCATAAGATTTAAGAATCATTAAGTGTTTTTACCGTCCTTATTCCCTCCAGCTTCAACAACAGTGTGTGACAGGCATACTCCTTCAATCTGGGTCCCAAAATAGGTCAAATGAGTGGAGACACAAACAACCTACTGCTACTAACATCAACACTAAGTAAATTTGTGGTTGTAAGACATTTATTATGAATAGAGGTCATTTAAATTTAATGAAATGTTTCTTCTTAAGGGAGTGATAATGAATAAAAGGCTGAGAAATACTTTTGTAAGACAATGGGATTTTTTTAAAGTTGTCTGTCTCTATAGCTGTACCTAATAAAGTTTATTACTAAATTTGAAGTACTGTGTAGTGATTCTTCACAAACAAAACAAAACAAAACAAAACAAACAAAAAAACCCTCTATAAGCAAGTAAATGATGTACTCAAGATATTAAATGTTTTCTTGTTGTTTGCTTTTTTCCTTTCTTTTTTTTTTTTTTCTTTTACTTTTTTTTTTTTTCCTTTTTTTAGAGAAGGAGGGAGGGAAAGAGAGAAAGAAGGGCAGAGGGAGAGGAAGAGAGAGAATCCTAAGCACACTTGGAAGCCTACACAGGACTTGGTCTCAGAATCCCAACATTATAATCTGAGCCAAAATCAAGAGTTGGACATCCAACCAACTTAGCCACCCCAGGCACCCCAAAGTATTAAATCATTTAATGCCATAGAATGAGATGACCACAAATATCCTTTTGAAAGTATGCATGTCTTTAACAACTGCATTTCTCATTAAAACTAGAAACTGGAGATATGACATTAAGATGTAAAATATATTTTGTATTTTTTTTTTTTTGTATTCATAATACTGAATACAATTTTCCAAAAGGCTTTTAGGATTTTGTCTTTCAGTTCTGTCACCTTTTTTTTTTTCATTTTCATTCTAAAAATGGTCCATTTGGCTGTATGTAAATCCTTGCTCTTCTGTATTTTAATTTTCAGAGAGATTTATATTTATTGGATGTATTAGGTTTATTGACTTTTTATAGATTTTTATTAATATAAGTGTTTACTTCCATAGACATTTGTTGAATTCTCACTGTGGGACAAGCAGTATTTGTTTATTCTCAAAACCATTTTTCCCAAAACTTTTAACAATTGTTAGAATGTCATTTTTCTTGCTCAGGCATCATATGGGCAGTTTTATTTTATTTTAAAAAATTAAATTCCTTGGATTTTACCTAATATCACTATGATCAACAACAGAAACAAAACTGATGAATTACTTCAAATTTGAATACTGAATAATAAATAAACCAGAGATAATACAATTCACAAACAGGAATTATTAAAATTTATATTAAAATATATTAAGTTAAACCAGTTAAAGTTTATTTGGTAATGAAGCATTGCCATATAAGCATTAATAATTTTTAAACCTTGAGTATATAAAAAGTTCATTTTCAGTAGTTTAAGGAAAACATCCAGTTTTAGTCATTATTTTATATTCAGCACCTTGTTCAATGACTGATAAATTTCACACACACACAAAAATCCAGTTACAGTCATAAAGTAATAAATGACTAGTGTTTCCAACAGAATAGGGTACATCCCTAGGAAATTCACCCTTTACTATATGTCCCTTTCATTCACACTAAACTGAGAAAAAAAAAAATTCCCTTATTAAATGTCTTTTGTTCATGAATAACTTTACCTAATCATTCTTTAAGTGGAAGAAAAAAAAAAAAAACATACTGTTAGAATATTCCAGTGAATTAATTTTGTTTTAATTTATTACCTGTTCTATATAGTACATTTTATGATCATGGCTTATCTATTTTTCTTATATTTCTTGAAAAGCATTAGAGGACCACTATCTTAGGAGAACTATAATTTTGGCATATTTTTGAGATCAGTAAAAATGTTGTATGCTAATGGCTACCCTTAGTCCCCTGTTACTTTGAATTCTCCACATATCCTCTCTTTCTTGTAAAGAAAATCCATAAGGAGAGTAGTTACTTTTTAGCTCTTTGTTTTTACAGCAGGTAAGAACACAATTATTTTAACCTACCTTATGTATGTGCTAGGCCTTTGCATATTTAAGAAAAAATATAAGTAAAAACAACTCTAAGCTTAAACAAAATTTAAGAAAAAGAAATCTAATTTACTTTTCTTTTATCTCTGTTTTCTTTCTTCATTTATTTTCTACAAGAAACCCATTCCTCAACAATTGATAATAACACTTGAATTAACAATGTCTCTGATCAAGTTGAGAAAATAACAGAATGTTCAGGGTATTTTTGTTGTGTTGTTTTGTTTTGTTTTATTTCCCATGCCTGGAATAATCAGCATTCTCTTCCTGAGTAAAGCAAGAAAGTCATTAATTAGTATAAACAGTGGTTACCCTGAAAATCAACAGCTTCAAATACACAATCAAAGCCAGGCATCTATGTAGAATACAGCCTATAATCAGGACAGAGCAGTTGTGCATAACAAGTAAGAGATAAGTATAGCAGAAATTTGTCAGGCCACCGTAGTCTAAGATTGTAGAGAATAAAGTTTTATTATTTATTTATTTTTTATCAAACCAATCCAGTTAGAGCAGCAAAATCAAAGCTCCTATATTATTTAAGTGATAAACAATCTGTAGAGGAGTGTAGTTATAGAGCACTCAACCGTTTTCAAAGATGTCCATATGTCCTGTGCAATCCACCCCAGGGTGTTTCATACAGCAGGAAACATATTTGAGAAATGGTTCATCCCTTTACTTTGCAACACTCACCAATATAAAGCAGTACTTAAACTATGTGTTTTTGTTCAGAAGCATATTGTTTCCTATATTTTCCTTCCACAATTTGATTTTACCTGCATGGTAGATTTGCTTTATACTGAAACAGATATGAAAAATTATAGAGGATCAAAAACATCAGGTTTATGAACTGTCTTGGATGAATTTACACTTGCTTCTTTTTTTTTTTTTGTTTTGTTTTTTTTTTACACTTGCTTCTTTTGAATAAAAATAATAAGAGAACGGAAGATTCAATTCAATAAAACCTGATATGTTTATTAACCCTCTCACCATTTATATTTCTTCTATAGTTTATAAGCACAATATGACATACAGTTTATTTATCTATATAACAATCTTTTAAATAATTTTGCATTGTTATCTACAAGCATCATAATAGTCAATACTAATTAAGTTGGGGGAAAATGCCATATACCCTATATATTAGAAAAGTATATTAACACTTGTCATGGAATATGAGATAAAACAACAGAGGCTAGTATCGATAGACCTGAAAAATGTAGTTAAAATACAAAACCTGCACTAAATATTTTAGGAGAGCTTGAACAAAGTACAAGGGGGAAAAGGGAAGAAATATCTAAGTTTCTTCTAACTGCTTGTTAAGTGTCAATCATGTTCTGGCCTATTGTTTTCTTGTCATGACCATCAGCACCAACTCTACACTTGGTGACCATCTTATGCTCCTCATTTTCAAAGAATCCAGTGGCTTCCATCTGTCTTACTTTCTTTGGAGGTATTTCTGGGAACATGAAGTAAAAATTGCAATGACCAACTCCTCTAGCATTTTCCTCCCCTACTTCCCAGATTACTGGGTGGATGCAATCAGACCACTCCATGGGTGGTGTTCTCTCAAATGTCACCATCCCCTAGCATGGTGGTGCAACTGTTATAATATTTTTAAAAATCTATTATGTGTCTTTCTGTGTTGTTAAGATTTTAATTTCTTAAATTTCCTCTTGCTTTAACTTCTCTTATGCTATGTAATTCTTGTTCTCTTCCTGCTCTTTCAAAGGCTTCACAACTGTGCTCGCCTTAGCTCTCAAATAAACATTTACCACATTTTAATCTTTTCAAGCATTAGTGTCCTTAAATGTTTCATCCACTGAATTTACAGATTACCAAATATATATATATATATATATATATATATATATATATATACACATCTTTTTTTTTTTTTTTGACAGACAGAGATCACAAGTAGGCAGAAAGGCAGGCAGAGAGAGGAGGAAGCAGGCTCCTGGCCGAGCAGAGAGCCTGATGTGGGGCTTGATCCTAGGACCCTGGGACCATGACCTGACCCGAAGGCAGAGGCTTTAACCCACTGAGCCACCCAGGTGCCCCAATATTTTACTTCTACTGTTAAACCTTATAAAATCTGTACTACTCCTATCTCATACATACTGGGATTCCTGAGACTTCTTCATTCCATCCTCTGGAATCCATAATAAGTCTTCACCAAAATTCTCTGTATTTTCAACCTCTTCTCTAGGTATTTCTTTAAACATTTTTTATCTGACAGAAATCTGACTCTTTCATGGGCCTCTTCCTACTGGGCTTGGAGCTAGAAACATCAAATCTTCTTACTCCCATCAAATAATTCCCCCCTCCTGCTTTTCTAAGTTCTCAGTTTTAAATCTCATATTATGAGACTATATTATCACATCACTTCATTGCAGATGTCATTTACTGACATTAGATTTGTTTTCTTTGTTTATGACAATTTCAACCTCTAGTTATACTCTCCCTAATATAACTGGTTTTGATTAAAATGCACTTAGACTGTTTCCAGTACTCTGGAGTCTCTTTATTTTTCTCTGAGCGTTATCTTTATCCCCAAATTATGTCAGCTGTTCACTGTTATGGTCATTTTTTTCCCCCATTGATTTTGTTGTTTGTGGTGATGTGTGTTTATTTTAAAATGAACATTCTTGCAAGTCTTTTATGATCTTAATTACAGGGATTCACTGTCAATCCCTATATTCTTAGCCCATTTCTTCTAGAAAATTGATTCCAATAATTCTACAATGCTATCAGGACCTACAGTTTCTTGCTCCTATCATCTTTTCCTTGTTCCTCACCTTGTAGATGCTCTTACTCCATTTCCTACTCAGAATAAATATTCCCTGACTCCCATTCCCTGACTTGTTTTATTTTATTTGAAAAAATACTTTATTTCCTTTAAGTCTGAAAATATGACAGCAAGGCTGGGAGAGAAAACACAGTCATGTTAACTAGACTCATGATAAATTCATAGCGACAAAACTCACAGGGGCTCTGGATACTGTTAGAAAAACTTAAATTTCCTTTAACCTCTTCACTTTTTCACTCTGCTCAGCTGCTTCACACCTTTCCTCCTTTTTTTCAAGCCTTCTCCCATTTTCAGTTGCAGCTAATTATCTTGATTCCTACCTCTCGGAAAAAGTTAAGGAATTTATAGAAAACACCATAAATTTCCACCGCCAAAGACATACACAGATACACATGACTGCTTTTTGTATACTCTGTTCTCCTGCTTGTTACCATAGTTAAACCATCCACACTTATGCTTGAATCCAACCTCTCCATTTGGACACTAAATTCTACTCCCTCTTGCCTGATTTTTGAACATTTATCCCACAGTTCTACCCCTCTTCCCTATATCATCAAATTTTCCCTCTCTACTATCAATCCTAGATAATTATTTTCACAGTTACATATGTAACCTTTACTTTAAGAAACTACATATTTTCCTCAGATATAAAAAAGATTGCATATTACATAAAAATTTCATATATAGCTATCATATATATAGATTACATATATGTCACTCTTTTGTATGCATAACAATTCACAATAATCTTTAAAAGAAAGAAAATTAAGGAGAAATATGTTATTTAGAAGGTGACCAGTTTTATTTTTTCAGGGGAAAATTTAATGGAAATTCTTTTCCGTTAAAAATTACTTCAAACATTCAAACCTCTTGCTGTCATGCACATGCGTGCACACACACAAATACACACACACAAGATTTCAAAGTATACCTGAGTTGATCCAGAGGCAACCATAACCATGTTTGCAGGATGTTGAGAATGAGGGACTGTGTCTAGGAGATCATGAAATACAACATCCAATAGACTCTTAGGTCAAGAACACTTCTCAGCGTCCTATTTCCATCAATATCTACCTATTTTATATTGTAATCTGCCTGAATTACTTGATTTAATTCTTCACACCTTAATTTTCCACTATTTCTTAACACATACTTACTTCTCTAAGTAATCTTTCTTGGTCATTCCTCTCTCAGATAGAGTCAATTCCTCCAACATATTTGCTTCTAATTTACTTCATCCCCCTGCTCCAATCATTAATAATGTGTGTGTGTGTGTGTGTGTGTGTGTGTGGACATACTTCCATATGGGTGAGATTTTGAATTACTTGACCAAATAGCTGCTTAATTGACCCTCTATTCCTGTCTTTCACAGTTATTTAAATAAAAGTTTTAAAAAGTTAGATGATATTATAAGACTACTCTCCCCACATTTTCATTTCCATTTTCATGTTTTTACTCTTTTCCCATTTTTGTAAAAATATAATTTTGCTCAGGCTATCAAATCTACTCTCTGTGATGGCTTCCTTGACAATTATAATGCAAACTGATCTATTTTCTTCTGAAATACTACAATACTTATAATGTGCACCTCAAAACTTAGCATAAATATAGAAGTTAGGTAACAAAAGAGATTATTTCTATCTCAACCTGGATGCTAGTAGCTGATAAGGACTTTCATCATATTCTCTCAAGATATCTGATAGCTGATAAAAACTCTCACCATATTCTCTCAAGATGTTTCCTAATCCCAAAATGTTTTCAAGAGTAGAGAAAAAAAACAAACAAAACAAAACAAAACAAAAAACATGCAACATATTGTTTGGGTTATCCTAATTGGGTATAAATTCACAGTCTTGGCTCAAAACTTCCTCTTATTGTTTGTGAACAGATTGGTTAGAAGCAAATATTTCACTGCAGTATTATTTCACAAGCACCCAATTTTTTCATGAAGAAACTGTGTCTCATGAAAATCTATTATAGTTGCCTTCCTTCCCTAAACACTCAGGCACACTTTATTCACTAACAACTTCCAACCATACAAATGTACACAAAAATAAGACAGGATATATTTTTTTGTTTAAATCTATGACCTAACATCCTTTACTGCTATCTTGACCTCTAAGCCCTTAAAAATAGCTTTTCATAATATTTTTTGGGTATTTATTGGTTTTAACTTCATAATAATCTTTTCTTTGTTTTATTTTTCAATGTTTATTCCAAACTTACGCTCATCACTCCACACTTTAAAGACATTTATTTGTCTGTTGATAGGAGAAGCAATAATGTGAACAAACATTATTTTTTTAAAAAGAAATAATATAATTCCCTATTATAATGAGTCAGTAAACAGAAAAATATGACTAATGCATCAAAATAATTTTCTAGTAATTTATAATTGAAAACTCAGACTATGTACACAAGTTTCTTCTCTATCTCCAGTTTTAGTTTAATATCTAAAGTACAGTGGAGAAAACGGTTCTCTGATCATTTCAGAAACCACAATCACTTGCAGAGGAACTGATCCCTGAACTCAGGTCTTAGCAGGTAAAGAAAAAAGCAATCAGTTCATTTTCAAAGGCTAAAAAATAATCGTAATTTTTATGTGCTTTTCCACTTTTACTGCAATTTCCTATATAATATGCTAGTAATTTCAGTGGGATGCGTATACTTTATGGAGTGGAAGATTTTATTTAATTTTATTTTTTATTTTCCCATAATGTTCCTTCTATTACTAACTTCTGATGTCATTAAATCCCACTGTGATATTTTTCTTGTAATAAAGCCTATGAAAAGAACAATTTTCAGAAATTTCATTAAGACTAGCCCATGAACTACTTCCTGACTTACTCCTGCAGGGACGGTGTTCCTCTCCCCGTCTTCTGGTGCTCACCCTCCATTATGTCTGAGCAAAGAAGTCAGATTTGCAATTTTTGAGGCAGTGAGAAGGGGATTTGTATTTTTCAAGAGCCAAACCCCTAAGCATTATTTACAAGTTTGAATTAATAAAGGTTACCAGAAGATAAGACTTTAAGGTTTTTTTAGATGAATGTGGGGAGTCATAAATGATTTATTAGATAAAAAAAAGATAGATCTGTCATGACTGCCATGTTCATCAATGAAATCAAGAAAAAAATGATATATTCACATTACCCCCTTTTGAAAGGAGGATTGAAGTAGAAAAGAATTTATGTGTGTTACTTTTTAAATGACTATTTTTACAAAATAGTAAGGATCACTTTAGGTTTTGCTTTATAGAGAAAATACATCTCCAATATTAAAAGATCATGTTTTCTTTCTTCTAAACCATCCCCTCCCTGTTTTTCTATTATTTGAAGTCAGAATCTTTTTAAGTCTGGGTCAAGGATATTCAAAGGTCCTACTTACTTACGTACTTCAAAATGACCATTTTTCTTTTATGTTTCCTTTTGACTATGGTTCATTTCCTGAGGGAAGTTCTGTGACTGCTCCTAATATCTGGCTTCCTCTTGATTACCCCTTTAGCTTCACCAGGTGTCACTCAAGACAGCTAACAGACCTGCTGGTCTCTGTGACTCATTGGATAGAAGAGGTCCTGTGAGTCCTTGCCCTTTAGCAAGTGTGCTTTCTCCATTCATTTTTGAAGTGACAAAACTGTAGAAATGGAGACACAATAGTGGTTGGCAGGGATAAAGGGGGTGGGAGAGAACTGGGTGTGATTCTAAAATTAGGACACAAGGAGTTTGAGATAATGAAACTGTTGTGTATCTTTAATGTGGTAGTGGTCACATACACATGTGATAAAGATATGTACAATGAAACACATAGACAAACACATAAATAAAATTAAAACTGAGGAAGTCTGTGAAAGATGAGAAGATCATATTGATATCAATCTTCTAGATGTGATATTGTATACAAATCATAATATTGATACAGTATCACACTTGGGGAAATTAGGTAATGACTACAAGGAATTTCTCTGTGTTATATCTTAAAACTGCACGAAAAATTACAAATACCCCAGGGATGCCTGGGTGGCTCATTCAATTAAACAACTGCCTTAGGCTCTGGTAATGATCCTGGGCTCCAGGAATGGAGTTCCGCACAGGGCTCCTTGTTCCATGGGGAACCTGCTTTTTCCTTTTCCTACCATTCACCTTGCTTGAGCTCTCTCTCTCTGACAAATAAATAAATAAATAAAATCTTTTAAAAAAATTACAAACACCTCAAAATGAAAATTTTAATTAAAAAGTAAATAAACTTGATAAAGTTGTATGGTGCATTGTTTCAAGACTGAGGTATAGAACAGTCATTCACAATTTTAGGAGAAAAACTACAGAGCTACTGTAGTCAACAACAGTGTTATTTATGAAATCAGACTATAATTTACATTCTGATATCTCATGTAAGTTTAGAGAAAACCATGGAGCAGAAATACATATCTTCTGATTTGTAAACTTTGAAACTTCTGGAATGGAAAGGGAAATATTAATAATATAGATGTGACCATTAGTTAAAGTAAAACAATAAAAATAATATTCACTATACTAATCAGAATTGAAATAATTTAACATCCAGTCAAATCCTAGTCTTCTCAAATAAATGGAAAAAGAAGTGGAGATAACATATAGATATTTGAAAGCTCACATGGGTATTGAAAGCATGTTATAAATAAGGAATTTAAATGTCATTCAATCCTTACTCTTCTAGTATTTTGTTTCTAAAATAAGGGAATACTTTTGATGTTCCCCTTCAGTTATTTCTAGATTTACCTTTTCAAATCTGGTGAACATTTGAGATAGCTCCTGCATCCTTGAAATTAACTATATTTAAATTATAATTTTAGCTTTCTTACCTACACATACTTTTAAAAAATCAAACTTTGTTATTTTAAACTTAGCACATCATATGATTTTATTTTTCATTGAAAATAAGTCACGATGCATTTAATTTCTCATTATGAGTATACTATCTCACAAAGAATGACAAAAAGTCGTATGTTCTTCACTTGGTAACGACCTCAAAAAATGCTTGGATTAAATATTTTCTAAGACAATATAATTAAATTAAAAAATATTTACAATCTTATTCACCATCATGATAAAACAAAGCAAAACAAAATACTCCCATGAATGTTACATCTACATTTGTCTTTCATAATTTTAATTTTCTTCACCCAAAATAGAAAGTGAACAATTTAATTTTAAAATACCTCCACATGTTTAACCAACACATAGAAACAAGAATTAAAAACTACTCTAGGGCAAACTCACATGACTGCAACTATAGGGACTCAAAGGAGAAAAACAATATAAGTAACCCTAAAGACAATAAAATACCATGATTTTGAACCAGGTGGCCCCAGCACATGTCACAGAAATATATAGATTACAATGATAACATGTTCCTGAAACTCAAAATATTTCATTTAAATTCTCCTAATGTTTTGTTTACTTAAATAAACCAAGATGCTCAAATATTTGTGATTTTTCTATTTAACTAATGACTAAGAAATTTATTTTAATTTAACTACTCTGATATATACATCATATAGTCAGAATCTTTGTTCATTTGCTAGGGATATCCTACAAAGTACCATAAACTGGGTGGTGCTGGTTTAGCATATACATTTGTTTTCTCACAATTCTGGAGATCAGGATGTCAGGAAGGTTGGTTTCCTCTGAGGCCTTTCTCCCTGTCTCACGGATGTCTTCTGTCATTCTTTCTGTGTCTTTACATGGGCAAAACACTATACACATTTGTGTCCAGATTTTCTCTTCTTATGAAGACACCAATAATATTGAGTTAGAACCAACTTTAATGACCTCATTTTAACTTAATTTTCTCTTTAAATATTCTATATTTGAATACAGTCATGTTGTGAGATAATGGGGGCTAGGACATTACCATATGAATTTCACGAGAATATTATTCAATCCGTAAGATTCCAACACCATTCTGGTTTGACTTTCCTACAGAAAATTTTAAATAGTTGTTTATTTTTTTACACATCCTCCATTTGTCTAAGATTCCAATTTTGCCATACCTAATTTCCCATTTATGCATTCATTATCACACTTCATTCATATATAAACAACTCATAAAAAAGTCTGTGCCCTGGGAAAGGGATATGTCACATTTACCTTACATGTTAAGGCCTCTAACTTCTTATGTGGTTCAGTTTCATGTCTTTAAGATTTTATCATAAATAAAAAAGCTGCAGGGATTGTAACATTCTAGGTAATATGAAGTATTGTATTTTTTACATTTAAACACTAAAGAACATGCAAATTGTTTCTCTACATGACATTTTATGATTGCTTAATTTATCTGAATAAAAGAAAAACTGTGTAGTCAAACAAGACCAATCTTATGATGAATTCTATGAGCTATGCAGATTCCAACAACATATAGAATAAATTAATTTTCTTAATTGGCTTCTGATAGGCTGTTTCAGAAAGAGTACTAAATATGGCTTCACTTTTAATATAAGTAATTTGACAAAGGGGACAATATCATTAAAACAAACAAATAAAAATGTATATAACAACAAACAAAGGTATATAACAGAGCTGATAAAGGCAGATTATGAAGCAAGTTACCAATTTAGAAGAAGCTGGGAACAATCTAATTTCAATATGAAATCAGAGTAGATCTAAGAAAAGCAAAAACATTCTTCTTTATTAGCTTCTTTTTGTCACTAACTAATTTCCACATATTTAGTGGCTTAAAGAATGCAAATTTATTCTCTTTCGTTCTGAAGGTCAGACTTCCAAAATTAGTTTTATGAGACCAAAATCCAGGTGTCAGCAGGGCTGGTTTGTTCTAGAGGTTTCAGGGGAAGATCCAGCCTCTGCAAGCTTTTAGAGACAGCTGACATTCCTTAACTTGTGGCCACAACATTCAGATCTCTGCTACATTTCTCATGTGACCTTATTTGTATTCTCTGGCAAAATATTCCCCTCTCTCCCCCTTATAGGGATACCTGTGATTATATTTAGAACTTACATGGATAATTCAGAAGAATCTTCTCAAAACCCATAACTTCATCACATCTACAAATTCCCTTTTGCCACATAAGGCAATGTTGACATGTTCTAGGGATTAAGACGAGGATATTTGTGGGGGCCATTGTTACCAAAATCGCTATGCCTCCCAATTTCTTGAGTGGGACTTTATGGAAAACTTAAAATTCATCAATCTACAATCTCTTTAATGAAATATTTTGGGAGCAGAGTTAACATGTCAAATTAAAGACCTATCAAAGTATATATAGGAAGCCCTAGGCTTCCTATGGCGCATGAAGCAGGGATGCACATATGGCTATTTCTCACCCAGCTTAGTCCTTTTTCACACTTTGAGAATCTGATGTCTATATATAGAGCTTTATCACTTGTTGGTTATTCATGAACATGTTTAAAATTCTTATAGATCCCAAATTATAAATAGATTCATTGCATTTGAAAATCATTTTACAATTAAATTTGCTTTGGTGTACTTAGTACTTCCCTGTGGGTTATCTTATTAGGTATGTGTCTAGCGATATTATCTTATATAATTAGATGCATCACTTTAAAACAATTTTCTGGTTATTTTGTACACATTCACCTTGTTACTACAGCTGGATTGAAAACTGCTTAAGGAATAGGACCAAGTATTCCACTTCACGTGTGTTCTGAAGCTACAAGGCCATATATCCATCTTTAAAGACAATTCTCAAGAAAAACTCCTTTCCCCTACAGGGCTAGGAAAGCTGCCTCACATATTTGAATTTAATACCTGTGGTTCAGTAACACAAGAAATTCACCTACCCTCTTTTTGTGATGCTAACAGAAGGGTCACACCTTTGAAGAATATTTCAGGTTATTATTCCCCAACTATTCTGAGGACACTTACTCCTGTTTAGCCAAATTTTTATCATCCAAGACAACATAAAAACATAAGGACAGTGTGATAATGGTTTATGAAACAAAATATATTTAATGTAAAACTTTTTTGTTTTAATTTTATGTTCATCCAACTATGATGTTAACATAAAACAGTAATTCATATCAGCTAATGTCTGTTCTGATGGGTCAGTTTCTGATACCATACCCATGAATATAATGAGTGTCATTCCCAGCTTTGATTCAGTTTAGGGGGGGAATCTTAAAAAGTGCTTTGTTTTCTATAAAATGAAAGTAATATTTCATTTAGTTGTTTTCTATAGATTTTTACTATGCCTATACTTATCAAAGCAAACATTTGCAAAATTTAGGTCAGTTTTCTCTTTAAGTATCTATCTACCATCTATCTATCTCTTCATTACATATATTAATTATTACTTATTAAAAATTTATAGTTCAAGAAATCTAAAAATCTGCTAATAAATAAGTTATTTCAGTACTTCATGGATGGCTCTACTATAAATGGGGTAAACTGAGATTTTCATTCACTAGATAAAGTAGTTTTTTTTTTTTTTTAAATGTTACCAATCAAGGACTTTTTTTAAGGATGATTTTAACAGAAAACAAAATGTTATTACTATTATTGTTTTTATATTATTATTTTAAGGTTTTATTTATTTATTTGAGAGATAGACAGAGAGAGCATGAGCAGGGGTAGAAGCAGAGGGAGAGGGGGAAACAGACACCCCGCTGAGCAGGGAGCCCAAAGTGGGGCTTGATCCCAGGATGCTGAGAACATTACCTGAACTGAAGGCAGATGCTTAGCCGACTGAACCCCCAGGCACCCCAAAGAAAATGTTATTAATATAAATTTTACTTGTATGTTGCCTTAGATAATAAATGAGAAACAAAAAAAAATGCTTCGGTTCAATTTCTTTTTAGTGCATAGCTTAATTTCTAAAGTCTTTAATGCACTGCATTTAAAATAGAAAATAAGCCATGGAACAAGATTAAAACAAACTCATAAAATCAAAGAAACTCAATCTGAAATACTAAATACTCCATACAGATTTATAAACACACTACTTTAAAGGTGATAGCAAATGTGTTAAATGTGGCAGACAGTGAGGTAGGATGAGTAGTAGTGTGTTAAGTGCAGCCTTCAGATCCTTACAAGAATAGCTACGCTAGGGTAATTTGATATGTTTAAATATAAACTTTATATACTCAGATCTTAAAGTTTGTAAAAATCTCAAAGTTTCTCTAGCCAAATCCCATGACCTGTAGAAATATCTCCTGACATCTCTGAGCCCAATTCATCTTTTTCTGCTTAGAATTTGTACAATCAGAAAGCTTTCTATCCCAGCATATAGAATAAAAAGCATCAAGTGTTCTAGATGTCCTCCTGAAATGGAACGGGATTATCTCTTAGGTTTATCTCTGAAGCCAGAAAAACTGACTAACCTCTTTTCAAAGCATAAGAATTCAGATACCTTAAAAATCACCAGATCTCTTTTCAATTTTCCGTATTCAATGGGATAATATCCACTTTATCTCACTTTTAATCATGAACTTTCATCTTTCAACTTGAAGCACACAAGAACTGAGAAAAATCTTTATTTTTTATATTAATCTCATTTATTTTTTAATTGAAGAAAACACTACACACAAAAAGTGTCCAGATCTTAAATACACAGTTTGATGAATTTGACTTGTATGCCCACAAACCAAGGCAAGATATAGAACATATACCTTGCCTCCAAAACGTGCTCCTTGCTTTCCCATTGTTTCTCACTCTGAGAAGTAACCAGTGATCTGCTCTTTGTCACATGAAGTAAAGAGATAGCAGTTTAGCATCTCTCAGGAAGTGAGGAAAAACTCCAAAAATTTGACATTTTTAAGGATATGTATATAGGGAAAATAAATTCCATATAAGCTATCTAAAATATATTTTCGGGGAAGAAAAAAGCAAACAAAACCAATAATCTTTTTTCTACAAAAAGAAAGTGGTATCTATGCAATAAGTCATTTTTCCTATGATGGATTTGTAATTAGTAATCCCCACATAACCATTAAGAGGAGGAGTTTGATAGGAATGACTGCTTTCACTTTCCTTTTCAAAAGCATAATCTGTTTCCTTAATCATAAGATGACTCGGGCCTCTGCCACAGTTTTTGTGCGGTGACTTTGTATATTTGTCCCTATATCAATATTAATGTATTTACACTATGAGGTAATTAAATTGAGGGTAGATTTCACACTGTACATTGCACTTGTAAGATGAAATGCTTGTGATGTGTTTTTCATTTTTTTGTTTGCTTGTTTTGTTTTGTTGTTGTTGTTATTTTTTCAGATGATTCAGTCCAGAGGTCAGCCATGATGGTGATATAAGCACAAGGGAAATGTATCTCTTCATAACTATTTCCTTGAATAAAGTACCTCTGATAAACTAAAAGTATAGTTGATTTTATTCTCTAAATCTCTCAAATCCACCACCTGTGCCAACTTCATGCCCACCCAAACCTCATTTGAAACATTACAAGTCTCTTGGCAAACAACATTTCCTACGTAGGATGGCATTTCTCTAATCTAAACATGCCTCTTCTCTGTTTAAAATTCTCTAATGACATCCTTCTGCTGAAGTGATAAAGATTATGTTATCAAATCTTTGCTTACTCTGACTGCACACTCTCTATCATTCTCCATTCCAACCCTTTGACCAAATTTCAGCATCTCCTACCATATGGCTTTTGCACATGTTGTTCCTTCTACCTTTCCCATGTGACCTAATTAATGTCTGTGCTTCCTTCAGATAATAGCTTAGTAATTAGTACTTCCAAGATTTCTTTAAGTCAAATATCCTTATTTTAAGCTTTTCTCTAGAACCCTCTCTATTGTAGTAATTGTTACTGTTGATACTTTATTGTTCTCATTTAATCACTTCACAAACATTCATCTCCCCCACCTGAAGAACGAGAAAGAGTCTACATATGTGACTCATTTATCACCAGTACATGGCACAGGATCTAGTAGGTAGTACAGGGCTAATAAATGTTTATTGAATTACTTACTAAGCCTCTTTATAATGAAGAGGAGGCCAGAAATCAGCCAGTGGTTACAGGCAGTTTCTGATAAATGGATCAAGAAAAGGGTGATTATATAATCAATTCACAGGATTTGATTGTACCAGCTATGAATTTAGTTGGAACAGCTAAAGAGTGCAGTGTCTTTCAATTGCTTTACTTAGAAGTCAGTTTATTGACTAACATGAAGAAATTTGCTTCCACTAACAATTGAAACTAAAATATTCAGGATATTTTACTGTGTTAAAGAATACTAAAATACAAATTAGTGATTTTCATAACTATACTATTACCTGAACTGAAATAATATATGTAAGTGAATATCAACTATTCAAGGGTTTTTAAGTAGTATAAAATAAGCATGGATAAAAATCTAGAGTCAACATCATACTATAAACACTGGTTCTCAGAATATGTGCATTTCTAGGCATAAAATTAAATGCTGTATAATCATAATTTTCCTGTTAAGAAGATCATAGAATAAGGATTTCCTAAGAATCCACTACTAACTGTATGTTTAGAATATAAAAGTATTAAAGACCATAGTTTATTTAACAAGACTTTGTAAACAGATCCCAATAGGGACAGAAACTATATGCCCTAAGGAAGAGAGGTTTTAAAAACTGGTAGGTCAGTCTCCACCAAAAGTAGTAATGTGCTGTTTTTCCCAGATACAGACCTATAGGAATAGGGCAGACTAACTCAGGTATAGAAAAAAGGGCTGTCCTGAAGGGAATCAAGTAATTCCCCTTAAACTCTGCTGCCTCTTTCTCTTTCTCTGTGCAGCTAAGTGTCTTCTGACTGTGTAATTCAAGACTGAAGAAAGCCAAGGGAATCCAGCAATCGGTTAATATAGACTAGACATAAGATGTTACCATTCCTCCAAGAATACAGGCACCTAGATTACCAAAATATTGCTCTGAGGGGTTGCCATGACAAATTTCTAAGCATAGCACCCACTGTCCCCCCAACCCCCGCAAAGAAAACAAAACAAAAAACGCTGAGTCTTTTCATGTAGCTAAGGAATTCTCAGCAGATGAGGGATTTAGTGACATTTTAAAAGTGCTTCCTCACTGTAAGGACCTATTTTATATTTTTATTTTAGCCGGAGGCTTCCATTGAAGTTAAACAATAACTTTGTTGTTTAACCCTTAAACTGTCCCTGCTCCCCTTCCCCCAGGGGACTTAAAAACAAGTCCCGAAAACCAGTTCCAGGTAACAAAGCCCAGGTATAAGGGTGGGTCAGGCCAGGTGGAGACATCCAATCAGTGGGGGTGCATACTGTCTCCTAGCTACCAAAGTGATGGGCTAGTTTCCATGGCTACTGTGGGGTGAATTGTAATTCAATTAGCCACCTGTGTGTGGCAAGGCCCAACCACATGGCCTTTGCTCTATAAAAGTTAGTCTGGAAAGCAGGGAGGGGTCGTCCTCTCTGTAGGGGCATCCCCCACCAGTCTGTTTGACAGTCGGTCTGATTCTTGATGTTTGGCACGAAATAAAGCTTTGCTTGACCTTTGCTTTGTATCAGTCTCGCTCCTTTAATCACGGACCCATTATTGGGGTACCCATTTTTGGGGGGACCTAACACTCACCTTAGAGTAAACGTTCAGGTTTGTTGTTATAGAGAAAATTTAATCATTTTTATATTACTCTACCACACATAGTGTGTAGAAGTAATAGTAGTGTTGATGTGGGAAACAAAGGCAAAAGGAAATGTAGATATAATTAAATGTCCTTATAAATGCCAACCTGTGGACAAATCCTTGAGGCAGGCAGAATAGAACATTTCTCCAGGAATCTCCCAACTGTCTTAATGATAATACCACACTAGAGGGAAAAACAACCTTAGTTTGATAAAAGCAAGGCCTTCAGGATCCTGTGAGTCTTCTTTAGCATATGAAAATCCTATTGGAACTTCCCTTACCTTTACTTCCCTCAGTCCAGAAGTATATCACCAGCAGCTCCTCACAATCCCAAGGCAGCATCTCTTACCACGCAAAGGTACTGTCCTATACCTTAATAAAATCCTCTTTTTGCACTAAGGATGTCTCAGGAATTCTGTCTTGCCCATCAGCTCTGGCCTCACCAACATTTCAAAATGACACAGTGTTGCCCGATTCTGTAGAATATCAAGAAAAGTGGGAATCCAAAAAAAAAAAAATAAATAAATAAATAAATATAAATAAAAATATCTAAGCTCTTTGTGGCAGTAACAGTTTGCAACCTTCATATTTAATGACTAATATGAAAATCTCTGTTCTCAAAGAATTTGCAATCCTGTACAAGAAACTGAACTTGTACACAGAAAAGTAAAAACAAAGGAGTATAGACATTTCATAAAAGGTCTTCAGGCAAAGAACTACTAGAAAATTCATGTTCAGGTGTAGAATATGAACATTTTGTCTAACATTTCACCTAGATTTCTATTACTCAGATTTTTGGTGGGAATTCCCTATCATCTAAGATTTGTTTTCAAGTTTTGCTTTATTGAAAAAAAAAAAAAAGTTTTGCTTTACTAAAGTATAATTTAATTCTGTCTTTGATATTTCACAAAATTTTCAGAGAGCTTAATTCTCTTCTGATGAATGATTGATCTCAGCTGGGTTTTACCATCAGCTGAAGAATCCACCTACCATCTCATATGCACATATCACTGGGATGGAGAACTTAGGCCACAAATGGTGAGTTGCTTCTTGAGATAGAAATAAATGGATTAATTGTTTGTGATTTAAATTATTTTTTAAAATTTCATTTTATTTTTTCAGTGTTCCAAGATTCATTGTTTAGGCACCACACCCAGTGCTCCATGCAACATGTACCCTCCTTAATACCCACCACCAGGCACACCCATCCCCACATCCCCTCCCTCCCAGAATCCTCAGTTTGTTTCTCAGAGTCCACAGCCTCTCATGCTTTATCTCTTCCTCCTATTTCCCACAATTTACTTTCCCTTTCCTTCTCCTAATGTCCTCCATGTTACTTCTTACGCTCCACAAGTAAGTGAAGACATGATAATTGACTCTTCTTGACTTATTTCACTCAGCATGATCTCCAGTCCCATTCATGTTGATACAAAAGTTGGGTATTCATCCTTTCTGATGGAGTCATAATACTCCATTGTATATATGGACCATATTTTCTTTACCCATTCATCTATTGAAGGGCATCTTGGCTCTTTCCACACTTTGGCAATTGTGGCCATTGCTGCCATGAACATTGGGGAACAGATGGCCCTTCTTTTCACTACATCTGTATCTTTGGGGTAAATACCCAGTAGTGCAATTGCAAGGTCATAGAGTAGCTCTATTTTTAATTTCTTAAGGAATCTCCACACTGTTTTCCAAAGTGGCTGCACCAACTTGCATTCCCACCAACAGTGTAAGAGGATTCCCCTTTCTCCACATCCTCTCCAATACTTGTTTCCTATCTTGTTGATTTTGGCCATTCTAACTGGTGTAAGGTGATATCTCAATGTGGTTTTGATTTGACTCTCCCTGATGGCAAATGATGATGAACATTTTTTCATGTGTCTGTTAGCCATTTCTATGTCTTCTTTGGAGAAGTGTCTGTTCATCCCTCTGCCCATTTTTTGATGTGATTACCTGCTTTTTGAGTGTTGAGTTTGAGGAGTTCTTTACAGATCTCGGATATCGGCCCTTTGTCTGAAGTGTCATTTGTGAATATCTTCTCCCATTCTGTGGGTTGCCTCTTTGTTTTGTTGACTGTTTCCTTTGCTGTGCAGAAGCTTTTGATCTTGATGAAATCCCCAAAGTCCACTTTTGCTTTTGTTTCATTTGCCTTTGAGGACATGTTTTGAAAGAAGTTGCTGTGGCCAATGTCAAAGAGGATGTGTCTATGTTCTCCTTTAGGATTTTGATAGATTCCTGTCTCACATTGAGGTCTTTTATCCATTTTGAATTTATCTTTGTGTATGGTGTAAGAGAGTGGTCAAGTTTCATTCTTATATACATATCTGTCCAATTTTCCCAGTACCATTTATTGAAGAGACTGTCTTTTTTCTACTGGATATTCTTTCCTGGTTTGTCAAAGATTATTTGACCATAGAGTTTAGGGTCCATATCTGGACTCTCTGCTCTGTTCCATTGGTCTCTGTGTCTGTTGTTGTGCCAGTACCATGCTGTCTTGGTGATCACAGCTTTGTAGGAAAGCTTGAAATGAGGCAACATGATGACACCAGTTTTGATTTTCCTTTTCAACATTTCCTTAACAATTCAGGGTCTTTTCTGGTTCCATATAAATCTTAGGATTGTTTGTTCCAGCACTTTGAAAAATGTCACTGGAATTTTAATCAGGATGGCATTGAAAGTGTAAATTACTCTGGGCAATATAGACATTTTAATAGTGTTTAGTCTCCCAATCCATGAGCATGGAATGCTTTTCCATCTTTTTGTGTCTTCTTCAATTTCTTTCATGAGTGTTCTGTAGTTCCTTGAGTGCAGATCCTTTACCTCTTTGGTTAGGTTTGTTCCCAGTTATCTTATGATTCTTGGTGCTATAGTAAATGGAAGCGATTCTCTAATTTCCCTTTCTGTATTTTCATTGTTAGTGCATAAAGAAAGCAACTGATTTCTGTACATTGATTTTGTATCCTGCCACATTACTGAGTTGCTGTAGGAGCTCAAGTAGTTTGGGGGTGGAGTATTTTGGGTTTTCCATATGAAGTATCATGTCATCTATGAAGAGAGAGAGTTTGACTTTTTCATTGCCAATTTGAATAATTTTTATTTCTTTTGTTTTCTGATTGCTGTTGCTAGGACTTCTAGTATTATATTGAACAAGAATGGCGAGAGTGGGCATCCTTGTCGTGTTCCTGATCTGAGGGAAGGCAGTCAGCTTTTCCCCATTGAGAACGATATTTGCTGTAGGTTTTTCCTAGATAGATTTTATGAAGTTGAGGAATGTTCCCTCTATCCCTATACTTTTAAGAGTTTTAATCAGGAACAGATGCTGTATTTTGTCAAATGCTTTTTTTTGCATCAATTGAGAGGACCATGTGGTTCTTCTCTATTCTCTTATTGATTTGTTCTATCACACTGATTGATTTGTGTATGTTGAACCACCCTTGCCTCCCAGGGATAAAGCCCACCTGGTCATGGTGGATATATTTTTTTTTAATTATTATCTTTTTAATATACTGTTGGATACTATTACCTAGGACCTTGTTGAGAATCTTGGAATCCATATTCATCAGGGATATTGGTCTGAAATTCTCCATTCTGATAGGGTCTTTGCCTGTTATGGGGATCAGGGTAATGCTGGCTTCATAGAAAGAGTCTGGAAGCTTCCCTGCTCTTTCTATTTTTTGAAACAGCTTTGGGAGAGTAGGTATTATTTCTTCTTTGAATGTTTGGTAGAATTCCCCGGGGAATCCGTCAGGTCCTGGGCTCTTGTTTTTTGGGAAGTTCTTGATCACTGCTTCAATCTTGTCACTAGATATTGGTCTATTCAACTTATCAATTTCTTCCTGATTCAGTTTTGGAAGTTTATAGGTTTCCAGAAATGCATCCGTTTTGTCTAGGTTGCTTAACTTATTGGCATATAACTGCTGATAAGAATTTCTGATGATTGTTTCTATTCCCTTGGTGTTAGTTGTGATCTTTCCCTCTTCATTCATAATTTTATTAATTTAGGTTCTCCTTTTCTTTTGGATTAGTTTGGCCAGTGATTTATCGATCTTATTGATTCTTTCAATAAACCAGCTTCTAGTTCTGTTGATGTGTTCTACTGTATCTCTAGTTTCTATCTCATTGATCTCTGCTCTAATCTTGATTATTTCCCTTCTTGTGTGTGGAGTTGGCTTAATTTGTTGTTGTTTCTCCAGTTCTTTAAGGTGTAAAGAGAGCTGGTGTATTCTGGATTTTTCAATTTTTTTTTGAAGGAGGCTTGGATGGCTATGTATTTCCCCTTTAGGACCAACTTTGCTATATCCTATAAGTTTTGGAATGAAGTGTCTTCATTCTCATTGGTTTCCATGAATTGTTTAAGTTCTTTGATTTCCTCGTTGATCCAAACATTCTTAAGCAAGGTGGTCTTTAGCTTCCGAGTGTTTGAATTCCTTCCCACCTTTTTCTTGTGGTTGAGTTCCAGTTTCAAAGCATTGTGGTCTGAGAATACACAGGGAATAATCTCAATTTTTTGATATTGATTGAGCCCTGGTTTGTGACTCAGTATGTGATCTATTCTGGAGAAAGTTCTGTGTGCACTTGAGAAGAATGAGTACTCTGTTGTTTCAGGATGGAATCTTCTGTGTACATCTAAGATGTCCATCTGGTCCAATGTGTCATTCAATGCTCTTGTTTCTTTATTGATTTTTTTTCTTGGATGATCTATTACTGATAATGACATGTTAAGATCACATATAGTTAATGTATTCATATCAATATGACTCTTTATTTTGATTAACAGTTGGCTTACGTAGTTGGCTGCTCCCATACTGGGGGCATATTAGATCTTCTTGGTGGAGAGACCCTTTAAGAATGATGTAGTGTCCTCTATTTATCTGATATGTGAATCACTATCCCAGCTTTTTTTTTTTTTTTTTTTTTGAGGTCCATTGGCATCAAAGATGGTTCTCTATCCCTTCACTTTCAGTCTGGATATATCTTTAGGTTCCAAATGTGTCTCTTGTAGACACCATACAAACAGGTCCTATTGTTTTATCCAGTCTGCAACCCTGTACTGTTTTATGGGACCATTTCGGCCTTTCACATTGAGAATGTTTATTGAAAGATAAGATAAGTTTTTATTGACATCATGTTTCCTGTAAAGGCCTTGTTTCTATAGATTATCTCTGTAAATTTCTGTTCCATGACACTCTTGGGTTCTTACTTCTTTATAGAACCCCTCTTAATATTTCTTATAGTACCAGCTTGGTGCTCACATACCCCTTTAAACCTTGCTGGTCTTAAAAGCTCTTTATCTCTCCATCATTTTTAATGTCAGCATTGTTGGATAAAGTATTCTTGGCTGCATGTTCTTCTCATTTAGTGTCCTGAATATGTCTTGCCAGCCCTTTCTTGCTTCCCAGGTTTCTGTGTACAGGTCTGATGTTATTCTGTAATAAGGGATCTCTTCCCCCTAGCTGCCCTTAAGACCTCCTGTCTGAAATTATGATTTGTGAAATTAACAATTAAGTGTCTGGATGTCTTTCTAGACTCTTTGATCTTGGGGTGGGTGTGTTCTTTCTGCTTCCAGGACATGAACACTTGTTCCATTCCCCAGATTAGGGAAATTTTCATCCAGAAGTTGTTTAACTATATCTTCTAGTCTTCTCTCCTTCTCCACCCCTCAGGGATCCCAATAATTCTGGCAGAACATTTCTTGGTTCCATTTATTTCCCTAATTCTGTTTTCATGGCTTCTAAGTTGTTTGTTCCAGGCATCCTCCTGATCCCTCTTTTCTGTTAGTTTGTCTTTTAGATCACTAATTCTATCTTTTGCCGCAGTTACCCTAGCTGTTAGAGTATTTAGATTAGATAGGATCTCATTGATAACATTTTTAACTTCTGCCAAATTGGCTCCCACTACCGCCCTTAGAGATTCTGTGTTGTCACTAATGGTCTTCTCCAAACTAGCCATTGCCTGGATAATTGTTACCCTGAATTCCCTTTCCAACATACTGTTTATATCCATATCCAATAGTTCTGTGGCAGAGGGCACAGTGTCTGAATTTTTCCTCTGTTGGGTGTTCCTCCTCCTAGTCATTTTGGTGAGAGGTGGTTGAGGGCATGTATACTGAATATATCAACTACTATCCAGGCAAGTTGCACCCTGGAAAGTTTCAGAGCAATCAGAAGTCACCACCAAAAATAAAAAATAAAAAATAAAAAATAAAAAAGGGAGAGAGAGAAAACAAAAAAAAAAAAAAAAAGAGAGAGAGAGAGAGAGAGAGCGAGAAAAGCCATCCAAAATGAGTCCCAAAATTAAGATTTATAAGGTACACAAATAACAATGAACAAACAAAAATACCAACAAAAGAAAATGACAAGAATAAACAAAGAGAAGAAAAACCCAGCCAAAATGAACCCCAAGAATAAGATTTATATAATACCAGAACAAAACAAGCAAACAAACAAACAAAGCACAACAACAACACAGAAACACTAACAGAAGAAAAAGATGGGAGGGTGGTTATTAATCTTGATGTGGGTGAAGAAGGTTATTTTGAGTCTTCCTGGGTGTATCTTGATATCTTTGTTAAAAGACTCAACTTTCCAGAGATACAGGGAAACTATATATATATATATATATATATATATATATATATATATACATATACACACACACACACACATATATGTGTGTGTGTGTGTGTGTGTGTGTGTGTGTATGCTTATGGGTAGTATTGAATAGGGAGAAAGGATTACCTTGAAGCCTATATCTATACGTATATTAAAAAAAATAAAAAAAAAGAAATGAAACACAAGAATATGTATGAAAAAATTTCAAGTTAAAAAGTTATTATGGAATATGTTGTATTAAACCTCTAGTTGTAATGGTAAGTAGGTTGAAAAAATTAAAAGAACAAGAATTGTGAGGGTGAATTAAAAAGAAAGAGGAAGAAAGAAAGAAAGAAAGAAAGAAAGAAAGAAAGATTGAATATATCTATGAAAATATACAGGTTTGGGGACAATACTGGGAGTTTAATATATTGATTTCCCCTGATGTTGGGGTTTTACAGTTTTATGGGGACCCTATGGTGGCTGTCCTCTTATTCTTTTGGCTTGTCTTCTGGGGGTGGGGCCTCTTGCATTGTTTTCCAGTCAATCTTACTTGGGTTGAGTCACCCTGCCCCTTATCAAGGGGCTGGGCTCTGTGGAAATTGGTTTTTCAAGCTTTTGTTCTCTGGAGACTTTGGTTCTTTGGTGGCTTTTTGTGGCTTTTCAGTGGATCAGAGCAAAGAATCTGTGTGTACCCCGACCTCTGCCTCAGAAAGAAGCCTCAGACTGTTCCCTCTGGGTGGTCCAGAACACACAGATTCCCCCTTTGCAAACTCCACTGAACAGCATAACCTCCCACAGGCGGTGCACACCCCTAGCCACCGTCCCAGTGGTCATGTGAGATCCCCATTTGTCTCCGCACCCATGTGCCACTAAAACCACAAGGAATATTGGTCCGGGGAGCACACTTCTGGTGGCTGTCTTTGCCGGAACTGCTTTCTGGAGTCCAGGCCCACACTGGGTGCATTCAGACCTTGTGGCTATGCAGGTCGCAGAAAGCTACAGGCCAAGTTCCCCTACCAGACTTCACGCCAGGTTCTCTCAGGCACAGGCTGGGTGTGCACAGACCCTGGGGTCACGCAGGTCATGGAAGGCTGTGGGCTTCAGAAAGCTGCTGGCCGCAGAAGGCTGCGGGCCAAGGGATCCCGACCAGAGATCAGACCAGGCTCTCTCAGGTGTAGGGTAGGAGTGCACCCAGCCTGAGTGGTGGTGCAAGCAGTGGAAAGCCCCAGGCTCAGAGACCACAGACTGGAGGCCCTGCTGGACTCTCTCTGGCACAGGTGGTTGAGGGGGTGACTTTCCTGGGACCGTCAGCTTAGGCCTGTGCCCATGATCACCCATTTCCATCAGTTGCCCCTTATGATCTTTTGCTCTTTTTGAGTGCTTTTAACCAAACTCCAAGTTAATGCTGGTCCCCACTCACAGGGCACTTTTGTATTGGGGTATTACTTCCCAATGGGTCACTTCTGGTGGCTCCCTCCCCTTTCTGTTTATCCTCTGATATCAGTCTGAGTGTTCCCACTCTACTTTACCTCTGCAATTATGTCTTCTGCCCCCGTCAAGATCCAGAAGTGTATAATATTACATCTCAGGCTGATTTCATGGGTGTTCAGAATGTTCTGGTAGATATTTAGCTCACTTTAGGGGACTGGTTGAAACAAGGTCTCCTATTCTCTGCCATCTTGTCCCTCCTTAAATTATGTTTAATAATGAAAAGCATTGAAAAATGTCATGGCCATTAAAATGTTGATTATATACATGCAATTTATCTTAAGATATATAGAAATAACCCTCGGGAAACACCAAACGATTTCTTTATGTTTTATGGACACAAAATGATACCAACATTTTAAGTCAACCAAACACTTTAATTTGTCCCAATTCTCCATTTAGAAACTTTTCAAATAACAAAGGCCAGGCCAAACATTAAACTGTCTCTAGTCAATGACACTCTCAATATATGAGTCATACTCTGGCAACAAACAAATCTACTCAGAAGTCTTTAAGAGAATGTAATTCAGTAACAGGAAGAAATGTGGACAGGACCCAGGGAACCAGCTGGGGAGTGTCACAGTCTACCTCTCTCAGGCCTAAAGGAGTGAAGGGAGGAGATGATGTTATCAGAGCTGGTGAGAGCTAGAATCATGGGGAAGGACCACCTATCTAGACTCTAGACACAGAAAGCAGCAGCTATTCTAGCACCCAAGTTGTGAAACAGAAAGGGTAAAAGGGAAGAAATGCCCTGACTTATTTCTCCTCCAGTCCTCTGAAACCTTGCAAATGTCTTCTTTCAGTTGAACAGCAAAGTCAGAGGCCAAAGGAGTCTGGTGTTGCAACCTGCAAGATTTTGAATCCTAGAGCATCAAGCAAAGAGAAAAGAGAGAGAGAGAGAATGAAATCAGGGTAAGGAGGGGTAAATATAGAATAACCATCTTTTCTTCTCACAAAAATTCACACTCACTTAATGCATTTATGATGCTAAAATTTATTAATCTTGTCCAGCTTCTATTCCTTTAGAGAGTATATATTTTATTCCACCCCAACAAGTCAAATTCATTAATTTTATTATGCAAAGAATATAGCTGTCTCCTCTGATTGTTCTTGGTCTTCCTCTTTTCTTTATTATCCAATACTTACTAATATGTTCTGCTATGAATCTACTTCAGGCTATATTCTTCAGCTGTAAATAATTAGCAGTCACTTGGGAATTTCTAACACTCCCTTCTTGCTTCTATCAATGTTCTGTAGTGAAAGGTAATAGCAATATAGGTATTTTGTTCCCACTGGGATGAATTATGCTGTCCTCTAAACCAAACCATCTAACCCACCACATACACAGGAGTGGAAGTAGTTAATATCAATTTTGTTTCAAATAGCATTTCTCTGCCTCTGCCTCCTTCATTACTGCTAGTATTAAAAATTAACTGAATCAGGGCACCTGGGTGGCTCAGTTGGTTAAGCATCCAACTATTGATTTCAGCTCAGGTCATGATCTTAGAGTGGTGAGATCAAGCCCTGTGTCAGGCTCTGTGCTCAGTGGAGAGATTGCTGGAGATTCTCTCTCTCTCTCCCCCTCTGCTCCTCCACCCACTCATATTCTCTCTTTCTCAATCAAATAAAATAAACAGATGAAAAAAAAAAAAAAGTAACCAAATTTGAGAAGAGCTTGAGAGATGAGCCTCTCAGAGAGGTGAGAGAAATTGGGGTATTTCTGTAAAATATAATAAAAGTTTAGTTGTATATTGGCTACAATTTTGTATTGTTAATTTAAGAATACCAATATTTTCATAAAAAGTATGTGCTTGCTATATGTAATTGTTTATAAACTGGATAAATAAAGTTTGGTCTTACCTCTTGACAAAGCTTACTGTTAGAAGTAAAGCAAGAAAAAAAAAATTATTCTAGCTTGGAGAAGGCCAGAGAGAAGCAAATAATAATGTCAGATTTTTTTTTTTTTTCAGCCAATAAACACCTTATTTAGTGAGTAAAAATGGTTAGAAGCAGGGACACATTAACTGGCAATATGGTGGTACAAAGAAAGTGGTTAAGAAAGAACTAAGGAAGTAGTAAGTTTCATGTGTTCTCTGGGTATCATACCACTGTTTCCTTTGGTTTGTTTTGGTAATGCAAACTGGTAGAAAAAGCAGATCGAATGACTTGTAATTCTCAAACACAATGGAAGTTTATTTCTTACTCACCTGTTTAGATTTTCCTGGTTCATGAGTGAATTAGCTCTATGATCCAGAGAATTAGGAATGTCCATCTTATAGTTCTCCATCATTTTCAGTCCTTTGTCATCTGGATTCTGCTAGTAGAAGGAATGAGAGATGTTCTTCAGGAGCTATTCTAAACCTGTCAGTGATAAAATATTCTTCCCTGGTGGGATGGAGTTCAACTACCACTTTGCTCTTGGTACCCAACTGGGGGACACATCCATTTCTTAAAAACCTTCACATAACAATAACACATAGGACTTTGATTCACATTTTATTGGCTAGAACTCAATAATGTGGCTAAATCTAACCTCAAGGAAAACTGGGAAATATAGTGAAGATACGTACCTAAGAAGAAGAAAAAAATGGATTTGTTTTAAAATTTTAACTGAATACTAGAAATTTCTATTGCATAAAGGTTATGGAGTTAAATATGTAACTCTTTCTAAAGATGTATTTGCAATTTTTGTTTTTAAGGTTTAGCTTTTTAGGTTAGCTCTGGAGTTAAATTCTAAGATAAAAGATAAGCTCATCACTTCTATGTTTGATGACTTTAAACATACACATTTAATCAGTGTAGATTGGATTCAAGTAACTTGCCTTGCCTGTTAATTTGGGTAATTGCACGGGAAGAAATTTTTGTCCTTTTATTTTGAGACATACTCATCTATTCATATGTAATAGTGTTAAGAGTTACACTTATAAAAAGAAAAAAAAATTTTCTTCCTACTTCCTTAGAAAATTTGTTTTTATGCACTAATTGCTTCTGAAAACTTGAATATCATTTTAACAATATTTAAATCCAACCTACCATCCGTTGAAGTTTTCTTTCACTACAGCAACATTTGTCATGCTTCTACTAAGTGTCAGACATGGAGCTGTATATTGGTAATATAATGATAAAAGATGGATTTGGTTTCTTGGCCCCACACATTTGCATGCTAGTATGATAAGATGAGAGCGATCAGTTGAATCAGTTGAAGCTTACTGTATTTTTATTTAATCTTTAAAAATAGAGTAGGTATTATTACCTCCATTTTATAAATGAAGTCATTTGAGCGTGGAAATAACTCATACAGGGTCTCAGAATTTATAAAAGTAAAGATGGAACAAAACTCCAGAGTTGGTACCCCTCCAAACTCAAACGGCAGTGATATTTTTCATATGTAACTAACACTCTGTTATAAAATTATCTGTTCTTGCAATCGCAGTAGAAGTAGGTATATTTCAAGTTGTAGTTTTCCATATTTCATTTTAAATTATTTCCCATTCTAATTTTCAAATAGATTACATTTTATACCAGGTATCTCCTATTTTTTAAATAAAGCTGTCCCTAACAGGTAGCTTTTTAAATTTCTTTCTTTTTTCTTTTCTTTTCTTTTCTTTTTTTTTCTTTTTTTTGTTCTAAGAGGAGAGATTATTTTGCTGATTTTCTTTCTTTTTTTTTTTTTAATAATGAATAAACAGTGCCATCTTCTGTTGATGTTATATTCAACAATTGGGAATAAAGAATTGAAAGATTGGGTTAATATAGATCAGCAAAAAGAAGCAAATAATTTGGAGATTTTACTATCTTGGCATAATGTATTACATCTTTGAACACTTGCAAAGAGGCTAATTATTTGAAAGGCCTCTTGGGGCAAAGACATGTTTAAAACAGTTCCGTGTGATTAATTATCCAAGACCTTTGAATATCCATTCAAACAATGGGCGGAAGAGAAATGATGCACAGGGAGATGAGTGACAGTGACAGAAACAGATGGCGAATGTTGGTAACAATTTGATGTTAGTAGTGTTGTGGGAATAAAAATTAAGAATTTTCCCATTTTTATGCCATCAATTAACCCCCCTCATTCACCTATCTCTTTACAAATGTCTATTTGATTGTGAAAAATCCTCCCATTAGTTATTTGCCAGAAGAAAAGGTGGAAAAGTAAGAATAGTTTTTTTAATAAGCTTTTAAACTTCAATGTTAATATATATATATATATATATATATATATATTTATCTTCATGTGGTTCATAGATTGCAAACTTAAGGCAAAAGAAGTAGCATATAAATAAGACATTATTATTATTATTTAAGATTTTATTCACCCATTTGACACAGAGAGAGAGAAAGCACAAGCAGGGGGAGCAGCAGGCAGAGGGAGAAACAGGTTCCCCTCTGAGGAGGGAGCCTGATGCCGGGCTTGATCCCAGGCCCCTGGGATCATGACCTGAGCCAAAGCCAGACGTTTAATTGATTGAGCCACCCAGGCACCCCAATAATTATTGTTATTAATTAGCTAAGAAAGCACATTTCTTAGGCATCTTGATATTTGGAAAACTATATCTTCAAATCCAATTCACTTCATCTATTGTTGCCCTTCCAAAGGAGAAAAACAAAAACAAATTTATCTCTTCCCTCTACCAATAAAGCCTATATATCTGATCATCATTGCATGAGGACATTTGAGTCACTTTTAGAGTATTTTAAAAATCATATGTCAATATGAGATTTAAATTTTATGACTGGTAGCATTTTCGGTAAAATTTCAGCAATCATATTTTAAAACCAGGCCAGGAATTTTTCTTCTAAGGAATTTGAAATAATTGAAGGCAAATCAATGAGAATTAGTGAACACAAAGTGTCCTTATCCATAAGACTCCAAAGAGATAAAAACAAGAACATAAATTAAAGGCAGTTTCATTCCATATTTCAAAAAATCTTGACTCATGCGAGGTTGATTCCTAAGTATGATTACTTTGCATATTCTGAGACAAATCACAGACACAGGTTAATATATGTAGGTGAAATTTGAAGTGGCAATATGTGACCAGCAATCTTCACATACTTCACAGGAAAGACAACTCTTTTTTTTTTTTTTTTTTTGACTAAATTATTTACAGTGTACTTTTGTATAATTCTATTTCTTTAAGACTTATTCTAATGATTTAAGGTGGGTTTTGTTATCCATCCTCTCCTAGATTAATCCCCATTGTACTGATGGATCTCTCTAAAGTTTCTCCAAATCCCTCAAACATTTTAATTCATTTAAGTTGTTGATTTTTTGTGATAGTAGAAGAATCAATGCTGGACTGAGATGGTTGGAGTTGCATGAAATTAACAAGGTAATAGTATTATGACTCCAAGAGTGTTGGATATTTGAAGTCTGAAAGATTACAAGGCTTGAAGATAAGAATCTTTTATCTATTTTTGAGTGCTTCATATGAGGGCCCTGTCTGTTTCTGATGTGTGCTAATATCCGTGTTCTATTCCCTGGTATTTCAGGATATTATATGTTCACTTGAAAATATTAAACACACTATAGGAAACCCTAAATTTCATATTTAGATTGTGCCAATCAGAAAGCCAACAGTGTACACAACACTGTTTATGAAGATAAGAAATATGAGACTTAGGGATATTGGAAAATAGGTACCTGCAATCATGTGTACAATTTTTTAAAATAAATGTTTTATTTAACTTTATAAAATAGAAAATTTTGTCAGTCAGAAATAGTTACATACAGCAATTTTAAATCATTCAAGAAAATTAATGGAAGGAGAAATCACTCTAGTCTTTACCTAAAACAGTTCAATGTACAATCAGGAGATTTGAGAAAGGTAACCTACATTAGTAAAATAAAACATAAAAATAACTTGTAGGAGCTAAGAGTAATTATTTATGCAAAAAAAACAAAAACAAAAACAAAAACACACAACCTTGAACTAAATTCAGGTATTGGTGGAGGTCAGGGATGGAAGAAATTCCAGATATGGAGAGAACATCATAACCATCTTCCATAGAATATTTATACAGTTGATATCAGAAGCCAATGTGTGGTCAAGGCTCTATCAGTCCCATGACAGCCATAATATACCCCTATTGGTGAAAAAAGTAAAATAAAATCATCCATATTTCCAGTAAAACTTCACAAGTAGTAATTTAGTAATGAATAGTATAGTAATATCAAGTTAATGTAAAATATGGAGGTGAAAATAAAAAGACTAATGTAGCATCTTAAAAATCTTATTGTTCAACAGTTTAATAAGAGGTATTTGGTAGAAAAAATTTGGTGTCATATTACAGATTAATGTTATAAGGATAATTTTTACATTTGTAGAAAAATAAAATGGGAGTACACTATGCATTTAGTGAGGCCAATTTTTAGGATCTGTTCTTTGAGTGTAAAGGAATCCTGTCAGAAAATATTCTCCCTACACTAATTGGGAAGGATAGGCATCCTAACTGGTACAGAAAATCTTTTGGGGATGGGAATGATATTATATGAACAAAGAATAATTACAATGATAAAAATAATTCAAAATCATTGGTAGATAAGTGAAGAGGATTACTATATTTTAAGTAAAAATATAACAAAGAGTAAGATTTATAGAAATGGGTACTTCAGTTCTCTAAAAGCTTCTCAGAGATTTGAAGTTTTCTAGGTAAAGTTATAGGTTATGAAAATCATTAAAAGGCTATTTTTGTTGTTGTGAGTTTGTGACCCAAAGGATGCCTTGATTACACCTTGCAGCTTTAGAAAATAACACTGATATCCAGCTTGACAGCTGGAGTGATCTCTGATGGCAGAAGCAATTTCAATAGTCCAATCAAGAAATTATGAATACCTGTTCCAATAATATTATAGTCAATGGAGTGGAAGTAATAGATGCAAGTGACATGGTAGAATATTTTTTGGACTTGGCCATGTATTATACAAGGGAAGAATTGGAGATGCTGCTGAGATTTCTAACTGGGATGGTTGAACAGGTGGTGATACTGTTAACCTAGAGAAAGGAAAGGAAATGAAAACTGTTCATTAGTTTCCTAGAGCCATGGTAACAAATTGCATGTACTTAGTGTCTTAAAATAGCACAATTTATTATTTATAATTCTGGAAATAAGATGTCCAAAACGGGTTTTAGTGGGATAAAATCAAGGTATTGGCAGGACTTCATTTTTCCTGGAGGCTCTGGGGGAGAATCTGTTTCCTTGCCTTTTCCAGTTTCTAAAGTCTGTCTATATTCTCTGGCCTCCATAGTTGTTTTCTATCTTCAAAACCACCAATGGCAGACAGAGTTTTTCTTCAATGATGTCATCTCTTTGATTCTGAATCTTGTGTACCCCTATTCCACCATTTAAAAACCCCTCTGGTTATACTGGGTTAGCCCAGATAACCCAGAAATATCTATTTTAAGATAAACTGATTAGCAACCTTAACTACATTCACAAACTTAATTCTTTATTGGGATCCAGAAGTTCTAGGGATTAGAATGTAAACACTATTGTTGAGGGTGTAAATATCTTTTTTATTGCTGAATTTATTCCATTATATATTCACATATAATATTGCTGAATAATATTCTATTATATATATATACATGTATATATATATATATATATATACACACACACATACACATACACACATGTATGTATATATTTATCTCAAATGCATGTGTATGTATTTGATCTTCTTTATCCATTCATCTATTAATGGGCACTTGGGCTACTTCCATAGTTAGGCTATTGTAATTAATGCTGCATTAAACATAAGAGGGCATGTATTCCTTTGAATTTGTGTTTTTGTATTTTTTTGCATAAATACCCATTAGTATGATTACTAGATCATAGGGTAGTTCTATTTTTAAAGTTTTAAGGAGGCTCATACTGTTTTCCACAGGGCTACATCAATTTGCTTTGCATTGATGAAAAAAATTCAAGACAACGCAAAGAAATTGAAAGACATTCCATGCTCACGGGCTGGAAGAACAAATGTTGTTGAAAAGCCCTAAGCAACCTTGCATTCCTGTAGACTAATAATGAAGCAGCATATGTGAAATTAAGAAAACAATACTATTTATAATTGCACCAAAATCAAGAATATATCCAGGACTTAACTCAACCAAAAAAGTGAAAGACCTATACTCTGAAAACTAGAAATCTATATTCTTTTAAAGAACTATGTGATTAAGACAGATTCACCTGAATCTTAGAATCAACAGTGCTCTATAATATAGGTTAATATACAGTAATCATGCAAGTAAACTCAACAGTCTTAGAGTTCAAAGATTATACAGGTGGAGGAGTGGACATCTTCGCTAAAGAACATCTTAGACTTCTGCCTACTTCACTCATCATTATTATTGTTCCTGCCTTATTGTCTTATATCTTATATCTTATATCTTATATTGTCTCTCTAATCTTTGGACTTAAAATCTTAATACTTTTCTCCACTTTAACCCATGGTTTTCTCCCCTAAGACAATGTTGGCATCTTCTTTCTAAATATATCAACCACATCTGTAAGACATCTTCCTATTTCCCATTGTGTCCCTCACACAGCACAGATACTTGCCCAACCTTCTCCCTCTCTTCCAGGACATGGAAGGATAGCCTGTTGCAGAGAGGGGCTTGGGTCATAGCCCCAAGTTTGGTGTTGCTTTAGTGTTATTAGGACTTTTATTAAAAACAAAGGAATGAAAGAGATCTGAGATTTTCTTTGGACCATGTATAGAGGAAAAAGAAGAAAAAAGTTAAGGGAAAGAGGTAGGATTGAGAAGGGCAAGAACAGGGAGGTAAGAGAAGCGGATATAACAGATTTTAAACATTATTTTAGGTTAAAATTTTATATTGCTTACAGAATTTTCTTCTCTGTAACTAAAACATAAAAAAAAAAAAAACTAAACACACATGTATCTGCTAGTGCAGTACTGACATTCTACTTCTTTAGAGGATACTGTCATGGTTTCAGAGTTCAATTACTTGGAGAGAGTTACTCAAAGAGGCATTTTGCAAAAGGGGACAAAGGTGGGTGGGACAGGGCAGAGGCATTTGTTCTGAGAAAGATGAAGAATATATCAGTGTGCAAATTAGTTGGAGACCAAATATGGAGATAGAAATGAGTAAGCAAGTGACATAGGGTTGGGGGGATTAAAAAAAAAAAAAAAAAAAAAAAGAATTCAGAGTCTGCTTTCTACTTCTCATGACAGAAACTTGCCAAGTGGGGGAATATTTTTTTTTTTTTTAATTTAGGAATGCAGACAACCTGTTTTGTTTGTTTGTTTGTTTGTTTTTGTTTTGTTTTGTTTTGTTTTCTCAATGAGAGAATTTATCAGAGTCAGGCTGAATAACAGTTTCAATTAGCCACCCCCCCAAAAAAACTTACAGATAATGTGGAGTATACAATTGTCTTTAGCTATTCATGATTGGAATTCTTCTGGGTTTTCTGCCGTGTGCATATTTAGTATAATGGTGCCAAGCCAAAATAAATAGTAAACACAAAACTGCTTTACTGATTTTGGTGAAGACAAATGTAAATAATACAAATAAGAGCAAGTACCTTTAAAAAAATCTTAACCAATTACTTTTTAAAAACATTTAAACATTTGAGGGGTGCCTGAGTGGCTCATTTGGTTAAGCCCAGACTCTTAGTTTGGCTCAGGTCATGATCTCAAGGTTGTGAAACAGAGCCCCTTTGTACTCTTCATGGGGCTCTGTTCTCAGCAGGGAGTCTGCTTGAGTATCTCTCTCCCTCTCCCTCCCCTCAAATAAATAAATAAATCTTAAAAAAAAAAAAAAAGAAAAAACACATTTGATTTTATAAGATTTATTTGATTTTTATAATTTTATAAACCTGATGATTGATATAATCATTCATTCAGTTATATTTGTGATAAAAGTGTCTTATTTTATTCTATAATTTGTGAACAGGAAAAGAGCAGAGACAAATAATGAGGAATGGAAAGAAATGTAAAAACTTAGTGTTCCTGTGGAAACAAAAGCAAAGCCTAATTTTTTGCTGACAGTATAACCTTTGTCACAGGTGGATAGGTGAACAGCTTGGTAGCTTGGGCAGATTTATTATTTAATGGATTTGGGGAAGGAAAGGGGGCCTGGGTGGCTTTGTTATGAGATAAGCAAATAAGAGGCAATGATGAGAAAGAGAGATTTGATTATATGGGTCATAAAAGTGCTCATTATTACCCTCCCACATTTGAAAAGATGTGTCTCACTTTCCTGAGGGACTGCCTGAAATGAAACAGTGGCTCTTCAGAAACAAGGAGGATTTTATTACTCAGGCAGAAGCCCCATTAAGGCTGCCAGGAGATTTGCTTGGGTCTATTAGGAAGGGGCCTTCATCACGAAGGTCTGCAAAGCCCCGTATAAGGTGCCCCAGGGAGCTTGAGGAGACAATTTACTCCTTTTAATATCTCTGAAAAGGAGATTTCCTGAATCCTGGAAGAGGAAATTATCTTGTTTAAATAGCTTTTAATTAACTGCAAGTATCCGTGAGTCCTTTTTGAGTGGAGTAGGAAGGGGCCGTTTGAGCCACAGGGGGATTTGGGCATACATGGCAGCCTCCTGGGGAGATTGCTTTGCTCTCCTACTAAAATTATTTTCGTAACTGAAGGATGATTTTTTAAAATCTCCGTGGGGAGGTCTTCCCTCACTCACCAAGAAATGACATCCATTAGAGTTATAGGAACTTATTTTGTATTGTTTATGTGCAGTCCTGTAAGCTAAAAACATATATATATACATTAGTTGCTCTGTGAGGTGTGACTTGACAAAGCTTCTTGGGTCTTATCTTTACATTTGCAGCAGTATTTTGAACAGAGGAAAGAAACAAAGTAAGACCAGTTATCTTGCTCTACTGCATATTATTCTATAGCCCCTAAACCTGATTAACTTGCTATCAACTGTATTGGAAGAAAGAATTGCGCCAAAAAAGAGAAATCATGTAGATGTTGACAGATGGGATAAAGAAGTCGTTCGAAACCAATAGACATGATTGTGTTGTCTCTCTCTAGTAAAGAAAACTGCGGCTTTGGATAACATCAATATACAATTTTTCTTTCATTTTTATTTCAGTCAGACACTACCTCATCAACCAAAAAGCACAGAGCTTTCACAGCAAGCTTTGGTGGCATATTGACCTTCAGCTGTTCCTACTGTGGTGCGTATGTTGTGTATTCACAAAGCTACCAACCAGTTTTGCTTAGGAAATTGACTTTTGCCTATGATGAAACCTATGAAAGCAAGTTGAAAACAAAAAGTGTTTTTTCTTACCTTCTAAGGAAAATAAGCAGGTTTTTGAAGACTTTATTTTATTTGTGAATCCCATCACACTCTTCTTATGGAGAAATATGCAACTAAAATCATGGCCTAAGTCCTATGTTACCAATTTAAGAAGGAAATTATTATCCTTTGTTTATGAATTGTTCCATTCTCATATGAACCACATTTAATATAATGTGGGTTTTTAATTTATAAGTTTATAATTTTTAGTTTATTCTTCATTTAAACATTTTCTGTTACAAAAATTCATAGTTTGCACATCATTAATGATGAAAGTATTTTAATATTCTGAAATTAGATGTAGACAATTTTAGCCAGCATTGGCTGTATTGAAATTTCTATAAAATAAAATTAAAACACATGCTCTTATAGAATTGTTTAAGGAAATACACATTCTTACATTCATATTATCATAAGCCACTTGCAATAAGTTAGCCTTTAAGTATTAAAGTAAGAAAAATAAAGTATTTTTGCTACAAATTAAAAAAAAATAGTTTACTTAGCATATTAGAAATTAGAGACCACATTCATAAAAATAAATTTCTCTGACTTTAATATTCCAAAACTAAGTATGTGTTGAGGTCAACCTGGACATTTTTAGAGATGCTAAAAATGGGAGCAGATATTTATTGGGAGCCCACTCTAGGCATCTGTATTAATCCAAGTCCTTTTAGAAGTAGATGATAATATGAGTATTAAACATGTAAGGGTTTTATTAGGGAAATAACTGTGTGAAAAAAAAATAAGGAAGGCTCTGGGGAGTAGGGAGAACTTTCAGACCCCATCTCATCCCCAAGTGAAACAAGCCTGAAGCCAACTAAGAATAAAGGAAGAGAAAGTCAGATGGAAACATCCTAAATGGTCCTGAAGTTTAACGAATATTTGGCAAATATGTGAAAAAAAAAAAAAGAAAAAGAAAAAGAAAAAAAATTGAGTCTAGGTCAACTGACAATGGAATCCTATATTTTTCAGGAAAGGATCTACCTTAGTTTTCCTGACACATTCAGAGATTAACAAGAGGAAACCTTGGAAGAAAATGTCTTTGCACACATCGCAGGATTGATTTTCAAAGCAGAGGAGTGAGGGTTCTGTGTCATTTATGCTTTCCAAAGCCAGGGATCTGAGAAGCTCATTCTCTTTGGTTGTCAGAACAATATTTTTAGTGTGTATGGAAAAACAAATTAAAGTCAAAAACAGAATATGTTGCCTCTCTATAGACACCTACACTCAAC
Organism: Martes martes; assembly: GCF_963455335.1. Lineage (NCBI taxonomy): Eukaryota > Metazoa > Chordata > Mammalia > Carnivora > Mustelidae > Martes > Martes martes. The sequence continues at coordinate 20,140,533 of NC_137888.1, read as the reverse complement.
TCCAAAATCTGTTCTGATGTTTCCCACTAAAAAAATATTTTTTTTTTTTGAGATTTTATTCTGAGCAATTACCATTTTCTTGCTCTACTCTCCTTCCAAAATGTATCTCTATGAGAGTGTTGACAATACTGACTCCATCTTTGGCTTCCCATTTTGTCCATGTTCTGTTGATGACCTCTCTTGTGGCATTGGGTTCTGAGCCTCTTGGAGATTAATACACATACCTTAGAAATGCCCACCAAGGCTAGAATGGTTTGTGTTGGCCTCCCAGGTATCTGTTAGTGATAACACAGTCTTTCCTCTTCCTAATGCAAAGGTATTGCCACAGGATCTAAAGGTTAGCTGTCAGTTAGGTGCATCTAAACCCTTGGAGGTGCATGTGAACACTTTGATATCACTAAAATGTTCTTCTCTGTGTCCCCTTACTCTCTAAATTCTATGGACTAAAGTTCAGACTTTATAGAAAATAACTGTTTTCTGCATCTGCTGGGCATCATTTTCTGCCTGATCCCCCCTGGTGGTAAGCTACCCAGAAAGAAATGGTGTAAATTGTATGGAGTCACTTGCTTCATTTTCTGGAGCCAAAGTGCCTTCTCAGTTTGGGGGATACTCTTCTGTCCTCAGCACTGCCTTCTAACAATTCCATAGTCCAATCTTTAAGCCAAGAAATGCATCTTCCCCTTTGCACTCTCAGTGAAAAAAGAATATTCCCTAAGTTTTGGCATGGTTTTTGAATCAGAAAGATATAGTAGACATTTTCAGACTCCATTCCTTGAATGGTCTACATTCTCTCTCTCTCTCTCTTTTTTTTTTTTTTATATTTTTTTTTATAAATTTATAATGTATTTTTATCCCCAGGGGTACAGGTCTGTGAATCGCCAGGTTTACACACTTCACAGCACTCACCATAGAACATACCCTCCCCAATGTCCATAATGTCCATAACCCCATAACCCCATAACCCCTCTCCCAACCCCCCTCCCCCCAGCAACCCTCAGTTTGTTTTGTGAGATTAAGAGTCACTTATGGTTTGTCTCCCTCCTGATCCCATCTTGTTTCATTTATTCTTCTCCTACCCCCCTAACCCCCCATGTTGCATCTCCACTTCCTCATATCAGGGAGATCATACGATAGTTGTCTTTCTCTGACTGACTTATTTCACTAAGCATGGTACCCTCTAGTTCCATCCACGTCATCGCAAATGGCAAGATTTCATTTCTTTTGATGGCTGCATAGTATTCCTTTGTGTATATATACCACATCTTCTTTATCCATTCATCTGTTGATGGACATCTAGGTTCTTTCCATAGTTTGGCTATTGTAGACATTGCTGCTATAAACATTTGGGTGCACATGCCCCTTCGGATCACTATGTTTGTATCTTTAGGGTAAATACCCAGTAGTGCAATTGCTGGGTCATAGGGTAGTTCTATTTTCAACTTTTTGAGGAACCTCCATGCTGTTTTCCAGAGTGGCTGTACCAGCTTGCATTCCCACCAACAGTGTAGGAGGGTTCCCCTTTCTCCGTATCCTCACCAGCATCTGTCATTTCCTGACTTGTTAATTTTAGCCATTCTGACTGGTGTGAGATGATATCTCATTGTGGTTTTGATTTGTACTTCCCTGATGCCGAGTGATGTGAGCATTTTTTCATGTGTCTGTTGGCCATCTGGATGTCTTCTTTGCAGAAATGTCTGTTCATGTCCTCTACCCATTTCTTGATTGGATTATTTCTTCTTTGGGTGTTGAGTTTGCTAAGCTCTTTATATATTTTGGACACTAGCCCTTTATCTGATATGTCGTTTGCAAATATCTTCTCCCATTCTGTCAGTTGTCTTTTGGTTTTGTTAACTGTTTCCTTTGCTGTGCAAAAGCTTTTTGATCTTGATGAAATCCCAATAGCTCATTTTTCCCCTTGTTTCCCTTGCCTTTGGCGATGTTCCTAGGAAGATGTTGCTGTGGCTGAGGTCGAAGAGGTTGCTTCCTTTGTTCTCCTCAAGGATTTTAATGGATTCCTTTCTCCAATTAAGGCCTTCATCCATTTTGAGTTTATTTTCATGTATTGTGTAAGGAAATGGTCCAATTTCATTTTTCTGCATGTGGCCGTCCAATTTTCCCAACACCATTTATTGAAGAGGCTGTCTTTTTTCCACTGGACATTCTTTCCTGCTTTGTTGAAGATTACTTGACCATAGAGTTAAGGGTCTATTTCTGGGATCTCTATTCTGTTCCATTGATCTATGTGCCTATTTTTGTGCCAGCACCATACTGTCTTGATGATGACAGCTTCGTAATAGAACTTGAAGTCTGGAATTGTGATGCCACCAACTTTGGCTTTCTTTTTCAATATTCCTTTGGCTATTCAAGGTCTTTTCTGGTTCCATATAAATTTTAGGATTATTTGATCCATTTCTTTGAAAAAAAATGGGATTGCATTAAATGTGTAGATTGCTTTAGGTAGCATAGACATTTCACAATATTTGTTCTTCCTATCCAGGAGCATGGAATATTTTTCCATTTCTTTGTGTTTTCCTCAATTTCTTTCATGAGTACTTTATAGTTTTCTGAGTATAGATTCTTAGCCTCCTTGGTTAGGTTTATTCCTAGGTATATTACAGTTTTGAGTGCAATTATAAATGGGATTGACTCCTTAATTTCTCTTTCTTTTATCTTGTTGTTGGTGTAGAGAAATGCAACTGATTTCTGTGCATTGATTTTATATCCTGACACTTTACTAAATTCCTGTACAAGTTCTAGCAGTTTTGGAGTGGAGTCTTTCGGGTTTTCCACGTATAGTATCATATCATCTGCAAAGAGTGATAGTTTGACTTCTTCTTTGCCAATTTGGATGCCTTTAATTTCTTTTTGTTGTCTGATTGCTGAGGCTAGGACTTCTAGTACTATGTTGAATAGCAGTGGTGATAATGGACATCCCTGCTGTGTTCCTGACCTTAGTGGAAAAGCTTTCAGTTTTTCTCCATTGAGAATGATATTTGCAGTGGGTTTTTCATAGATGGCTTTGATAATATTGAGGTATGTGCCCTCTATCCCTACACTTTGAAGAGTTTTGATCAGGAAAGGATGCTGCTACTTTGTCAAATGATTTTCAGCATCTATTGAGAGTATCATATGGTTCTTGTTCTTTCTTTTATTAATGTGTTGTATCACAATGATTGATTTGTGGATGTTGAACCAACCTTGTAGTCCTGGAATAAATCCCACTTGGTCATGGTGAATAATCCTTTTAATGTACTGTTGGATCCCATTGGCTAGTATTTTGGTGAGAATTTTCGCACCTGTGTTCATTTAGGATATTGGTCTATAATTCTCTTTTTTGATGGGATCCTTGTCTGGTTTTGGGATCAAGGTGATACTGGCCTCATAGAATGAGTTTGGAAGTTTTCCTTCCATTTCTATTTTTTGGAACAGTTTCAGGAGAATAGGAATTAGTTCATCTTTAAATGTTTGGTAGAATTCCCCTGGGGTGTCTCTGGCCCTGGGCTTTTGTTTGGAGATTTTTGATGACTGTTTCAATCTCTTTACTGGTTATGAGCCTGTTCAGGCTTTCTATTTCTTCCTGGTTCAATCGTGGTAGTTTATATGTCCCTAGGAATGCATCCATTTCTTCCAGATTGTCAAATTTGTTGGTGTAGAGTTGCTCATAGTATGTTCTTATAATTGTTTGTATTTCTTTGGTGTTGGTTGTGATCTTTCTTCTTTCATTCATGATTTTATTTATTTGGGTCCTTTCTCTTTTCTTTTTGATAAGTCTGGCCAGGGGTTTATCAATCTTATTAATTCTTCCAAAGAACCAGCTCCTAGTTTCATTGATTTGTTTTATTTATTTATTTATTTATTTATTTATTTATTTATTTCTGTTTCATTGATTTCTGCTCTGATCTTTATTATTTCTCTTCTCCTGCTGGGTTTAGGCTTTCTTTCTTGTTGTTTCTCTAGCTCCTTTAGGTGTAGGGTTAGGTTGTGTATTTGAGACCTTTCTTGTTTCTTGAGAAAGGCTTGTACAGCTATATATTTTCCTCTCAGGACTGCCTTTGCTGTGTCCCACAGATTTTGAACTGTTGTGTTTTCATTATCATTTGTTTCCATGATTTTTTTTCAATTCTTCTTTAATTTCCTGGTTGACCCATTCATTCTTTAGAAGGATGCTGTTTAGTTTCCATGTATTTGTGTTCTTTCCAAATTTCCTTTTGTGATGGAGTTCTAGCTTCAGAGCATTGTGGTCTGAAAATATGCAGGGAAGGATCCCAATCTTTTGACACCAGTTCAGACCTGATTTATGACCCAGAATGTGATCTATTCTGGAGAATGTTCCATGTGCACTAGAGAAGAATGCATATTCTGTTGCTTTGGGGTGGAATGTTCTGAAGATATCTGTGATGTCCATCTGGTCCAGTGTGTCATTTAAGGCCTTTATTTCCTTGTTGATCTTTTGCTTGGATGATCTTTCCATTTCAATGAGGGAGTGTTAAAGTCCCCTACTATTATTGTATTATTGTTGATGTGTTTCTTTGATTTTGTTATTAATTGGTTTATATAGTTGGCTGCTCCCACATTAGGGGCATAGATATTTAAAATTGTTAGATCTTCTTGTTGGACAGACCCTTTGAGTATGATATAGTGTCCTTCCTCATCTCTTATTATAATCTTTGGCTTAAAATCTAATTGATCTGATATGAGGATTGCCACCCCAGCTTTCTTCTGATGTCCAATAGCATGGTAAATTGTTTTCCACCCCTTCACTTTAAATCTGGAGGTGTCTTTGGGTCTAAAATGAGTTTCTTGTAGGCAACATATTGATGGGTTTTGTTTTTTTATCCATTCTGATACCCTGTGTCTTATGATTGGGGCACTTAGCCCATTTACATTCAGGGTAACTATTGAGAGATATGAATTTAGTGTCATTGTATTGCCTGTAAGGTGACTGTTACTGTATATTATCTGTTCCTTTCTGATCTACTACTTTTAGGCTCTCTCTTTTCTTAGAGGACCCCTTTCAATATTTCCTGTAGAGCTGGTTTGGTGTTTACAAATTCTTTCAGTTTTTGTTTGTCCTGGAAGTTTTTTTTTTTTTTTTTTTTTTTTTTTTTTGTCCTGGAAGCTTTTTATCTCTCCTTCTATTTTCAATGATAGCCTAGCTGGATAGAGTATTCTTGGCTGCATGTTTTTCTCGTTTAGTGCTCTGAATATATCATGCCGTTCTTTCTGGCCTGCCAGGTCTCTGTGGATAAGTTCACTGCCAATCTAATATTTTTACCATTGTATGTTACAGACTTCTTTTCCCGAGCTGCTTTCAGGATTTTCTCTCTGTTGCTAAGACTTGTAAATTTTACTATTAGGTGATGGGGTATGGACCTATTCTTGTTGATTTTGAGGGGGGTTCTCTGCACCTCCTGTATTTTGATGCTTGTTCCCTTTGCCATATTAGGGAAATTCTCTCCAATAATTCTCTCCAATATACCTTCTGCTTCCCTCTCTCTTTTTTCTTCTTCTGGAATCCCAATTATTCTAATTTTGTGTCATCTTATGGTGTCACTTATCTCTCGAATTCTCCCCTCGTGGTCCAATAGCTGTTTGTCCCTCTTTTGGTCAACTTCTTTATTCTCTGTCATTTAGTCTTCTATATCACTAATTCTTTCTTCTGCCTCATTTATCCTAGCAGTAAGAGCCTCCATTTTTTATTGCACCTCATTAATAGCTTTTTTTTTATTTCAACTTGTTTATATTTTAGTTCTTTTATTTCTCCAGAAAGGGCTTTTATCTCTCCAGATAGTGTTTCTTTAATATCTGCCATGCCTTTTTTGAGCCTGGCTAGAACCTTGAGAATCGTCATTCTGAACTCTAGATCTGACATATTACCAATGTCTGTATTGATTAGGTCCCTAGCCTCCGGTACTGCCTCTTGTTCTTTTTTTTTGTGGTGAGTTTTTCCGCCTTGTCATTTTGTCCAGATAAGAGTATATGCAGGAGCAAATAAAATACTGAAAGGGTGGCAAAGACCCCAGGAAAATGCACTTTAACCAAATCAGAAGAGACCCCAAATTGTGGGGGGGAGGAAGGGGATAAAAAGAAGTTCAGAAAAATAAAAATTAAATAAGAAAACAAATAAAGAAAAAAATATAAAAAAGATATATATTATATATATATATATATATATTAGATAAACTAGTTAAAAAACGTTAAAAAAGAAAAGGGTAAAAGTTAAGAAAAATTTAGCAGAAGAAAAAAAGTAAAATTAAAAAGAAATTAACCGCAAGACTAAAGAATCATGGGGAGAAAGCCATGAGTTCCATGCTTTGCTTTCCCCTCCTCTGGAATTCTGCTGCTGTCCTTGGTAGGTGAACTTGGTCTTGGCTGGATTTCTTGTTGGTCTTCTGGGGGAGGGGCCTGTTGTAGTGATTCTTAAGTGTCTTTGCCCGAGGCAGAATTGCACCACCCTTACCAGGGCCCGGGCTAAGTAATCCGCTTGGGTTTGCTTTCAGGAGCTTTTGTCCCCTGAATGCTTTCCGTAGGGTTCTGAAGGACAGGAATCAAAATGGCGGCCTCCCAGTCTCTAGCTGAGGAGCCGAGAGCTCAGGGCCCCACTCTTCAGTGCACCCTCAGAGAAAAGGGCCCAATCACTCCCGTCTCCCTGGCCTCTGGCCGCGCTCCGAGCTCACCCAGCCTGTGACTGGTTCAAGGTAACCCCGAGCTGAGAGCTCACTCTTCAGCTCTGTCTCTGTAGCTGGCTTCCCCTGTCTAATACCTATGAGTTCTGCGACACTCAGACACCCCTGATCCTTCTGTGACCCTGTGGGACCTAGGGCCACGCTGGGTCTGTGTGGGCTTCCCCCCAGTTTAGCCTCTGGAGCGATGTCCCTCAGTGGAGCAGACTTTTAAAAGTCCTGATTTAGTGCTCCGTTGCTCCGCCGCTTGCCGGGAGCCGGCCCCTCCCCCCACACTCTATCTTCCTGTCGCTTTGGATTCACTTCTCTGCCGGTCCTACCTTTCAGAATGTGGTCGATTTTCTGTTTCTAGAATTGCTGTTCTTCTTCTCTTTGATCTCCTGTTGGATTTGTAGGTGTTTGCAATGGTTTGGTAAGCTACTAGCTGATCTCCTGCTACCCGATGTAGTCTCAGCCTGCTACTTCTCCACCTTCTTGACTCCTCCCTGGTCTACATTCTCTTAAAGGAAGAGATATTTTGGATTGTTTATAACTCAGTTGCTTTAATTGAATTACAGAGTCCTGGCCTCTGTAAGTGAGAAAATGGGATCTTCACCTGAAGATTTGACTCTCTATACAATCTCACTGCTTTACATGTGTGTGGAACATTTGTAAATCAAATGTTTGTAAGTTGCACACACAGGAAGCCTTATGTTACAATATGATTATCATTCTTATGGCTGTACATTCACCATCCCTCTCTTAATTCATGCTTTCTCGGTAGAGAGGATTCTACATAGAACAAGGTGTCTGTTTGGGTGAGGAGGGATCACAAAAGGGGATTGGGGAACAGGACAAAATTGTGTGTATTCATGTTGCTGAATATTTAACAGATCAGTAAGAAAGGAGTGGTCAGAGCCTGGAAATGTCAGAGTGGAGAAGTAATGACACAAAAGAAAAAAGTACTCAGTATCAAGGCAAGGTCCCTAAATGGGCACTAAAACATCTGAATTCTAATCTAACTTGAATATTTACTAACTGCATGGTGGTAAACAAAAACTAAACTAGTTAATACTTCTGTTAAAGAATTCAGAAAAATGATTATAGCATACAATGAACAAGTATTTATAAAGTATCTGAAAACTGTAAACTCTACAAATTAAGCAAATGTATTATAAATTTTCACATAATAAATATTTATACATATTTTTATTGTCTACAAATTTATATTCTCACCAACTGTACAACCTAGTTATTTGGTTAACAATATAAATGCTTTAGTTTGGGTAAACTCATTCCCTCGTATGTATTACAGAAATGCAACCTAAAATGATCAGTTCATGCAACAAACAGTTTGTTTCAGGTACACTTAGAAACAAGGTTAAATTAATACTAACCATGCCTGTGCCTCCATTTCTCCATTCAGCTTATCTGTGCTTCTCTTTTCATACACATCTCTTTTCACTCCTCCTGCAGATAAACACTTTGCCCAGTCAAGAAGGATTAACTCCTAGACATCATACTCTATTTACTTATTATTTTATTTATAAAATAATATTTATAGCTAATGTTTCAAAAATGAAGACGGTATTGCCCATCATTCACAGCAAGAACATTCACAGGATAGTTCTCATTGGTCGGCCTGAGTCATCAGGTTCATCTTCGAATCAGCCTACCAATAGGGATGCAGTATTATAATTGGTCTTACCTGGCTTAAATGCTCAACTTTGTTGCCATATAGAACACAATACAAAGAATGACCATCCAGCAGGGCCAGAGTTGAGATAAATTTCAAAGAACCAGTGAAAGAACACTGAGGAACCTATAGCTTACTCTGAATTGTTGAAATAAGGAAATAAATAGCAATCTAACATATTTATAGTGTTGGGTTTAGAGAAGAAAAGAATTGGCAATTTAGTTTGACAGAGAAAATTCTCATAGCTAGAAACCTGTACAAGCACTGGGACTCTGGGAGGAAAGAGAATAGAAAGGAATTTGAAAAGACTTCAGGCATAGGAGGACATGTAAGAATGTGTCTTACATCAAAATTGGGCCTCTAATTTCAGTGCCAATTGATATCTGAAGTTTCACTGAAAATGTCTTTATTAATCAGGGATGCTATAAAATTCAATCTAGTTTTCCCAATTCAGGCAGTCCCAATCCTTCCAGGTCAGGTGGTATATTTCTTATCAAATTTTACTCCTATGTGGGAGGATGTAAACAGGAACAAAGAAAAGTCAAGGAGAAACCCCATGTTCTATCTCTCCTACTGTTCCCCTTATATTTTCTAAAGTATGTTCCTTTTTAATCTCTATTTGTGATATATTTAAAACTGCATGGGATTTCTCAATGCTCAGTTTTCTTGAAATATGTGAGCCAATAAAAATAATTACTACCCTTAGGGCTTTCTAAAGTGTGATGGTAGATAGAATTGTTTTCTTTTGACAAAATCTTATATTTTTGTCCCTTTTCTTCATTGTATAGCTTGGTGTTCATTTCTGTAGCAATGAATGTACTATATACCTTAAGGCAGTTTTAACTCTAATCAAGAAAGTGGGAGTGATCTAAGCAGGAAATTACAGTAAATCTTAAGTACATGTTGGTCCTTACAGCATGCTCATTCATCTACTCAGGGAACTAAGTACTCATTTTGTTGTATTTCCCAAATTTGTTCTTTTAAAGCAACTGAATTATAATAATCTTACACACATTTCTTTTCTAATGTGCTCATTACCTTAGCTGGAAATGAAATACTTAAAGACCCCAGTCTAAGGAGAGTCATACATTCTAAATGTAAGTAATCATCAAAGTTTGAAATAGAAATACTTCATCTATTTACCATTTCATTTGTTGATTGATTACTGGAGATTTTGAGTAGTATCAGACCACAGGGAAAAGCTGTATTTGCTAAAAATAAGAAATTTTCTTTTTAGTATGTATGTATGTATGTATGTATGTTTTTATTCTGAGATTCTGGGTTTTTCTTTGGGCTGGGGGAAGAAATGTTTAACATTAGGGTAGAGTGGCACCAGTCTTTATTTTGATTTGCTGTCAAAGACAATTTAAGGTATTAACCAATTGGAAGATGGGTTAAATTATTTATTTAGGCATATGTTGAAGAAAGGATGAATGAATGAATCAGTAGATGAATGGGGCAAACCATCTGCCCTCCCTCCCCAGGGTCCAGGATCCTGTCAGCTATTCTCCATGAGGGTGTTTGTGCCCTCTTTATGAAATGTAAGGCATTGGTATCCTCCACTCCAGACCCTCTACTCCTCTATCTCTGGCCTAGCTCCCATTTCAACAAGTGAACTCTGCATATCTCATTCTGGCCTGCACCTCAAGGGAGCACAGAGGACAGATGCTGGATGTTTTACACTGGAGTTTGATGTCTTTAAGCCTTAATAACACTTATCTAAGTAAGGTACCTGATTCATTGGATTTGTTTATTAAGTTCATTAAGCTGTGATCACCAAAGAAATCTAATGAATCTTTATCATGAATCTTTATCATGGCTGGCATAATTAACATGTAAATATACAAATCTCAGTTGTTTGTGCTATGTGTATGAAAAATGGGTATAAATAATCCAAACTGGAGATAAAAGCAAAATCTGGACTATTTTATAATCTGGTCATTTTCCAGAAGATAAATATTTTTATTAGAGTTTTCCTGGACTAGTTTGCCATATGGAATGATGCATTCTGACCTGATTTTTAAGGAGGTGGACTGATCCTGAAAAAATTAAGTGTTCAAAATATTCTTCAGCTATGACTTAATTTAGGCCTTGTATGATATATTTAAAGACATATAAAAGATGATTTTAGCAATATTAAATAAAACAGTTATAACAGAAAATTGCTATGGGATATGCAATTATGTGTAAACAGTATTAAAACCAGTTTATGTTCTAACTGATGTTAGACAGTTATAGAATAGTCTATATTTTATGGAATGTTATGCAGTAATATATAGTCTACAAATATGTCTGATCCCCGAAGAAAGCTATATCAATATAAAATTGACTTCTTATGACAGTATCTCATCATTATCATCATCCCAAGCAGCAGCACAAGTCAGTTATTATGCTTAACTCACTACATACACTACTATATCTCATTTAATATTATTGATAATTCTTCAAGTTATTTTTAAAAACATTCTAAATATAAGAAAACAAGAATCAAAGAGATTAAGCAATTTATCTCAAGACACATAGCTAGAAAATGGCATGCATCAAGAATTGACTACAAGTCTCTCTCTTATTCTAGATTTCTTGTTATCAACTACTGCTAAACATTTTATAACTTCTCTTAGACACTCACTTGACAGCCAAGACATTTACTTGATTTTGCTGCCATATTTCATATTACCCTGTTTTTCTTCCTTGCATTAGTTGGCCTCCATGGAAATTCTCTAACACCCAGTTCTACAGTCTACTGTTTTTCTCAATAGTATATGAAATGGAGCTTTTGAATTCCTCACTGTCAACTTAGCTGAAACTGATTACAGATTCTTGGCACATAAGTTTTACTTTTTCTATTTTTTCAAAGTGTTATCCTTGCCACATCATAAATGATTTTTATTTCTTACCTTTGGCAAATTATCATCCCTGAAATCCAACGTGCTGGAAGATTTAGAAATAAAATATTGCCTGAGACTTTGAGATATGGAAGTCAGTTAGATTTGCCCTACACTGTACCCATTATCTAAGGGCCCTGCCACTTCCAGATCACTTAGATCCTGTTACTAAAATGTATGAACTGAAAGTGAGGCAAAAATCAGGAAAAAACTGGTTCAAGATGTACAAAGGACAAATCTCATTAGAAGGATTTACAATCCAATTATTTAAGTTCTAAGAGACTAGGCAAATTACTGAGGTTATTCATATTATTTTACTAGAGCAGAATTTTATTGTATTGAATAAAGGAATTATTAGCTAGACTTTGAAAGTACTGTTAGAGATCTTTGTTCTAATACAATTTGATTTGTTTATAAATTGTTTCCTAAAGCTAGTTATAATTGTCATAGTTTGTTATGTTTCCCTTTTCCTTTAAATTCAAATCTTAAACTAGACCTTTGAATAAATACAAGTAGGATTAATATTAAAACTTTTGTTAATTGAAGATAACATACTTTTTTGTTTTTAATTGTCTTAATAACATTTTCTAAACATTATTTTGCAATTACTTGTCATTTTACTGACTAAAGCACTAAATAATGAACATTCAAATTATAACATTTACTTTCAAAACATCAGCCAAGCTTTTTTTTTTTTTTTTAATTGTTCTGACTAAAACTTACATAAGTTAGGGAAGAAAATGGAGAAAGCAAAATAGGAAAAAAAAATTCTTTAGAGATTACAAATAGTGTTTTTCATTTTAAACTTCAAAGTTTCTCTTGGATTTGAACTAGTAGTTCTCCTCTTTAGATAAAAATAAAGGGGGTGGAGGAGTTGATGAGGGAGGATAGTTAAATCTTTTAAGAGCCTGTGTAGACATGTCTCTTGAGAAATTAGAGCATATTATATATGGAAATGATTCACTGCTAATTAAAACTGCTGCATAGTTCTGAAATAAAACCTAGATAAGGTATCTGAAACTCTGATTTCTATTCCCCATCAAATTCTGACTCACTATGCAAATTTTGGGATTCTCCTTAATCCCTTCTTATGATTCTTCTCTCTAATTTCACCTATAAAGAAGAATTAGCTATCTTAATTCTATATATTTTTAATAGAAATGATGCTTAGTTTCATATGCACACAAATTCATTCATTCGAAAGTGTCTTTAACTAAGTGCCCATGAGAGTCCAGTTGTTATTCTAAGTGCTAATGCTAGAGTAAAGCAATGAGCATGAGGGTCAAGATCTCCATTCTCAGGGAAGCTTATATGGAGGCAGGGAGACAAACAATAAATGAGTAAAATAAAATAAAATAAAATAAATGCGTCTGATAATTTCAGGTTGTGATAATGATTAGAAATAATTCAGGGTTCTGAAACAGAATAACCGGGAATTGTTGTATTTTATTGTTAAGAAAGGTTTTTCTGAGAAGTCAACAATTAAGAAAATGAATTTTAGAAAGGATTCAGCAGTATTCTAAATGGAGGACAAAGTCAAACAAAGGAGGAATATAGGGGTAAACTGAGAATGTTCAAGAAACACATCCTTGCCACTTTAAGGCTGGTCAACAAAAATTCCAGTGCATGATCCTCTGTGTTCTGCGTTCTGTGCTCTGTGTTATATCTGGTCCAGATATAAGTAACCAATGGAAACCTTGAAAATTGTCTCTTGAAATTGGTGGAGCCAGGCTTCAAAATATTTGACCTGTTTAATCACCACTGGGAGTGAGCTACAAGATAACCACAAAGATAGGTTTTAGATCGCATGTGAGGCAAAACGAGCATTTACTGTTTTACAAAACTGCAGTTTTGAGATGTATCTATCTGTAACATGAGCCAGAATTACCTAAATAGCACAGTTGAGAATTTGGGTTTTGTTTTAAGTGTCATTAGCATGTGCTGACAGATTTCAAGCAGGGCCATGATGCGATTTTGTTTATATTCTCAAATTATCACTGTCTGCTGTTTGGAGAATGGTTTGTGAAGGACCAAGGGCAAGAAAACAGTTAGGAGTAGAATAATCAGAAGCTGATGGTGGCTTGGACTGAGGTCAGTGGTCAGAGAAACGGAAAAAAAAAAAAAAAATGAATGTAGTGCGTTTATATTTGACGATAAATACAAAAGACCTAGAAGAGAGACAAAATGTGGGGGTGATGTACTGAAAGTAAAAAGGGTCTCTTTGACTCTAATTTTAATGTTTTGAGCAATCAAATGAATTTTGGTGTTAATTTTTAAATGGGAAGATAACAGAAGAATCCAGTCAAAACATAAAAATTGAGGGGCGCCTGGATGACTCAGTGGGTTAAGCCTCTGCCTTCAGCTCAGGTCAGGATCTCAGGGTGCTGGGAGCCTGCTTCCCCCGCTCTCTCTGCCTGCTGCTCTGCCTACTTGTGATCCCTCTCTGTGTCAAATAAATAAATAAAATCTTTAAAATAAACCATATAATTTGAGGGACTTTTGTGACACCTAGGGCCAGGACATTAGAGCGGATCAATACATCTCCATATTGTGCTTCTTTACCCGTACACATTTCAGGGTTTGGGATGGGGGTAAGGAGATAATTATTGAGAGAAAAACTACTTAAGTTTATGTGAAATGAAACCTAAGCTTTTCTTATTTAGTAAATAGAGTAAGATCTAAAAGTATCTGCTTACACTGTCTTTAATGTGTACAACAGAAAATTAAAAAGGATAATTGTTGAAGAAGTGACTAAAATAGGTACTGCTTAAGACAGGTGCAAATCTCACTTTGAAGCCTAGCCTACAAGCTCCACTAGTATTCTATCTATAAGCCACTTATTAACTCTAATCAACTTTATTCATCCACAAATAGAACAGAATGTAACTTATATATTTCTCTCAACATGCTTGTTAATGACCCTCAAAATAAAATCCAGGTGAAAGCACTATGTAAACTATAAAACATTATAAAAATTAGGTTAAAAATTGAATGACAGACACTTTCAACATGAACTCAAATTGTCAAAGTAACTTCCAAACTTTAGGAATAATATATTATAACTTTTTGCTAAAATGACATCTGGCCATGAAGAAATTGTGTGGAAAACAGAATACATGAACACTGGAAATAAACATCAAGCTAACTTATAAAGAAGAAAAATTAACCATAGTATTTCCTAAATGAATTCCCTTGGAGGCAGAAATTGCAAAATTAATATCTTTTGGAATGTTGGAAAAAAAAAGCTTCAAGAAGGTAGTTAATCCTAGGCCTAATTATCAGTTTTACCAAAGAGCAACTCACATCTTATAAATAACATGAAGAAAATAATTGACCTAAGAATTAGGGGAAAAAGAAGAGAAAGTATACGATCTATTTTGAAACTACTAGGAAAAAAAACTATCTTTGATTTAATTTTCAAAAACAACCTAATACTATTTACATAACTAACAGTGTGAAGAGTGACACACACGGGACATGAACAATTTAAATATGAATTTTTTTCATTGTCTGATACAGACAAAGTCAAACGCACATAGTGTAGGAAGATGAATGCAGTTGATGTGACAGAGTAATGTCAGACTGGAATCTAAAACAGATTTCAAAATGCAATGCTTGTATGCTGCAGAAATGACTTCATGGCAATAAGTATATATTTTTGGAGAAAAAATGTCAGAAGCATACAGTTTGATTTCAAGACATATTTTATATATCTCAAAGTTCAACTATGGATAGTACACCTACCAGAGAATGAGGGAGATCAACCAAAGCAAACAAAAGAAAATAACTGACCCATATTATCATCTAAAATGGGCCCTAAAGCCCTGTTCTGATATTAGCAGCATGGAGTAATCCTCTATCCTTGAGTGTGGGCTAGACTTAGTGACTTACGGCTAACGAAATACATCAAAAGTAATGAGATGTCACTTCTAAGATTAGATTAAAAAATAATCTTCATTTCTATCTCTTTCTTTCTCTCAGCCCCTGCCTCTGGTAGACGCAAGCTGTTATGTTGTGAGAACCCATGTGGCAAAGAATTGATGTGCTTCCTTCAGCAACCAATCAGTATGGATATAAGACTAGCTGGCAGAACATGAGTGAGCTCAGAAGCACATTTCCCTCCAGCTAAGCCTGGAGATGGCTGCCTTCATTCTTCTACACCTAGAATGTAGCCTTCAGAGGTCTTGAATCACAGGCACCCAGCAAAACTACATCTGGGATCCTGACTCACAGGAACCCATAGAAACAATGAATAATTGTTGTTTTCAGCCATTACATTTTGGAGTAACTGATTAACTTCCAATAGACAACTAATACAGACCTTTACAGCTGAAGTTTGGGGAAAATACTTAGCATTATGCCACTCTACTTAAAACTCTTTAGGGTGCCTGGGTGGCTCAGTGGGTTAAAGCCTCTGCCGTCATGGGTCATGATCCCAGGGTCCTGGGATCGAGTCCCACATCGGGCTCTCTGCTTAGCAGTGAGCCTGCTTCCCTTCCCCTCTCTCTGCCTGCCTCTCTGCCTACCTGTGATCTTTGTCTGTCAAATTAAATAAAATCTTAAAAAAAAAAAACTTTAATTTACTGTAAAATTTTGTTTTTTTTAAATTTTCTTCATAAAAAGTGCTTCAGAAATGCCATATGTATATATAAAATCTATCTTATACTATTATGTTTTTTCTCTTGATCAAAATATGAAAGCTAAGGCAGCTCTTTCGGTCTAAGAGGAAAAGAAAGTCTTATCATTGCACTGGAGAAAAGCTGATGAGCAACTAGTGGTAAGATTCCATGGCTACAGTCATCCCTGTAAGATTTTTAAATTACTTTTCAAGAAGAGTATTTTTCTAAACCTTTCAGTTTCACACTACATAAGGGTGTGAACATAAGACAGTTTCTAAAACTAAAGCACCGACATGTGAATATTAACAGAGCTTTTAAATGTAAAGGGGAAAAGTTGTGACTGTCGGATAATGGCAGTAGTGTGATGTCCTTGCAAATTGTAAAGCAGCATTCTGATCTAAATTTAGGGAAGCTGGCAGTGGATCAGACGTTAAATGAGGATTTGAGGAAACAATTGTTTTAGCCACACATATGAGCCAGGATAGTGTTGGCAAGATTAACTTCCAAGCAAAGCTATCAAAAACAGAGAAGGGAACAAAAAGTTCCTGACATTTGTACCAGTCAGATGTAAAATGTTACACACAAATAACTCCAAATAAGTATTTCTAAGTAATTCACTGATGATTTTTAGATAAGTTTGCTCTTAAAAGAAACCTGATTTTCCTCCACGTTCTTTGGGTACTAGCCCTTCTATCTGGCTTATTTCCTTGGACCCAACCTCAGAGGATGTTCTAATCTAAACCCTGATGGGAGGATGAGACTTAAAAAGTTTCTGTACATGGCGATTCCAATGGTCTAATGTGATACCCTGAAGGATGGCCATGTACCCACATTCATTCATTCTCCTTCCATATCTATTCATAGCATCTCTCTGTATATATACATATGTGTATGCATATGTACATATACCTGTACATATCTACACATCTATCTATATGCATATGTGTATGCATATGTACAGGTATATGTACATATGCATACACATATGCATATAGATAGATAGATATAGATATTTATATAGATAAAACAAACTTTTATGAGAAGATGAGTGATTAAGAGGTATGGGCTAGCTTTTCTCTCTCGGCCTCTATTTTGGAAAGACAAAAGTAGACAGATGATTACAGCATTGGTATAATAAAATAGAATGCCCAAGAACCAGGCCACGACCATGTCTGTATTAAGCACATGATAAGAATGGTCTTTAACATGAAGATAGTTATTATTCAATAAACAGTGGAATAACTGGGTAAGTACTGAGAGGTAGAATTTTATAGTAAAGAAAACATGCTCCATTCAAATAGCTTAATTTTGAGACTTGTTCTTGCAACTCACTGGTCCTTGGTCTTTGGGGAAGTAGTTTTAACTCTTCATCTTTGTTGTCTCATCTGTAAAATGAAGATGACACTAACTACCCCAAAAGTTGTTGAAATATTTTATCATGTTAATATACATAAACTCTATAGAAGAGTGGTTGGTTCACACTAAGTGCTCAACCAGTTTTAAATATTAAGTGTGTTAACAGAATAAATTAAAACACTATTTCATAAAAATGGATTTATGTTATTCTACATGAAGATACAAAATTCTATGGTGTCTCAAGGTGAGTGCACTGGATAACTATTGCTGCCTATCAACTCTCCGAACACTTAGTGCTTTAAAATATAAGTTACTTGTCATCACTCATGTGTCTGCAGGTTATGGTTAGGGCTTCAACTTTTCTATGCTCACCTTTGGCCAGTTATAGGTAGCCTAGGAGCCCAGAGAAAAAGGCCAGACGTAGCAGGCCCTCTTCTGTTCCATATGTGTCTCGTCTTCCCTCTGGGATGAGCACTCTAGCCTGGGTATGTTCTTAGGGCAATGTCAGAGGCAAAACTGAGCAAGGAAAATCCTGCAAGACCTTAAGTCTTAGGGAGGTACTGGCACATTCTTCAGTTGCCTCTGAAACATTTGGTTAGAACAGGTATTGTGACTGAACATGAAACACAAGGATGGGCAAATATAGCCTGCCCTGTTGGTGGGAAAAACTGTAAACTCACACAGCAAAGGGTGGGAATACGAGGATGAGTGTGTGATTAGGGCCAAAAATACAACCTGCCAATAAGAGAAAGGTCCTTCCAAGGACATTATGAAATAAAGAGTAATATTGCGGCATCTGGGTGGCTCAGTTGATTAAGCAGCTGCTTTTGGCTCAGGTCATGATCTCAGGGTCTGGGATCAAGCTCCACATGGGGATCCACACTCAGCAGAGAGTCTGTTTTGCTCTCTCCTTCCGTCCCTCCTCATCTCATTATCTCTCTCTCTCTTTCAAATAAATGAAATCTTTAAAAAATAATATTAACTCAATGTCTGAGAATAAAAAAATGCCAAGCAAAATTAAGAAAAATTCTTTACTGTAAAATTCAAATAAAGTTGCCATATTACAAAATAAAAAGATAAGATAGTCCAGTGGAAAACATGGAAAAGAAGAAGGAAATATGGAGAATCAGATACTTACAGATCTTTCTAGATGAGGCCTAACTAGATGAAACTTTCTTATAGTCATTCCTTCACTGTGATTCAAAAGTCACTGTAATTATTTATATCATGTCTATTATTCTTACAACAAATCATATTCTAAAACTCTTGCCTAAGGGGGATCACAGACATACACAAATATTGATGCATGATATCATGAATCAAAATAAAATTCCTAGTAATAAAAATGTTAGAAACAGGTGTTATTTTATTTAAATAGACTATAGTGAAATATATCATAGGTAATCAAATAAATAGTCACGTTGTAGAAGTAGAAAATTCTTCACAATATTTCGTTAACATTTTTTGAAGTAAATCCAAATTAAATAATGATATTAAATATAAATATTACTCTTAGATGATCATAAGACACATAAGTCTGTTTTAAGGCTCCAAAGGGCACTTGGCTGTCTCAGTTGGTAGAGCATATGACTCTTCTTAGGGCTGTAAATTCAAGCCACACATTGGGAGTAGACATTACTTACAAATAAACTCTTAAATAAATAAATAAATAAATGCTCTGAAACATGATGCAGGGGAGGGGGAAAAAAAAAAAAAGCAAAACACAGCTTCCAGCTTCCTAAGGATATTGGCATCATATACACCAAATTAGCTCAACAGCTAGATGGAGAAGCTTTATATGGACATTAATATTTAAACGCTAGAGTTGAGCAACCCAAACTCAGCCATCTGACAATCATCTTTTTTTACAATTTAGAGAGTTTTTGCATTGCTTTGTTTTATTTTTTACTGTACAGTGAATATGCACTTACATGATGAGAAAGTAGTAATTATAAAAGTACATATATCTGGAACATCTATCTTTCTAAATGAACTGTATAAATA
This sequence comes from Martes martes, assembly GCF_963455335.1. Taxonomy (NCBI): domain Eukaryota; kingdom Metazoa; phylum Chordata; class Mammalia; order Carnivora; family Mustelidae; genus Martes; species Martes martes. Next base: position 20,121,311 of record NC_137888.1, on the reverse strand, counting down.
AAATATGACCATGAAAAACAATGTGAGCAGCTCCTAAAATTGAAACTATCTTATGAATTTGTAAAAATAAAAGTAATAATAAAAGTGCCCCCACTGAGCAATTCCTTAGAGGTTGAGCTCTTAAGTAGAACTCTTATCTCACCTTTAGAAAAGTGTTCTTGAATGTCTTTAAAGCTCTGTCTTTTCATTTCTTCAATACTATATTTATTTCTCGAATTTATCCAGAAGTGATCATCTCTGATTTGCCTGAATTACTCCTCAGTAGTAATCAAGAGTTTGAGTTTATGTTGTATATTTGTCATGGTTAGGACATTTAAAATGCAATATACTGAGGTTTTTCTATGTGAAAAAACACAGCAACAGAAATTTTATAAGAATTCAATAAATAAAATGAGGATGTTAGCCAGCTTTGTTAAAAACTTCAAGCACTCAGGAGGGTTTTTTGTTGTTGTTGTTGTTGTATTCCCATGCTATGTAACTTCGTAGGTGTTTAGTAAAGCTTTACCTGGACAAAGCAGTGAAGACAAGGCCAATAGCCTGAACTGTGATGCAGAGCACAGGAAGGCCAAATGTGAGGCGGAAGACAGAGACAGAAAACTTGTGATACACTGTGCTCGGTGGGACTATGTGCTTTTTCTTATTTTGATGTTTTTCAGCTCAACGAGGTTTACTCTGGAATAATTTAAAATGGCAAATCAATATAAAGAAATAACATTTTATTTTATTTTTACGTTTGAATTTTATATCAGAGATTATTCCTTCATTCACTAAAAGTATTTGAATGTCAACTCTACGGTAGACATTGCAAAAAAGCTCTTGAAGGGGAGTGAACTCACTTTTAAGTTGTGAAGTGGCCGAATGCAGTGTTTATTCCCTAATGCATCAGAGACTGGGGATTTAAACCTTCGTGAAGCTAAGATATTTCCTCAGTAAGAAGGAAGCATCAACCTGTTTTTGAGAACAGATAAGGGCTTGCCTCCTGGCTCCCGAGTTTAGAGAGGAAAGAGGATAAAACAATGGCCATATGCAGGAAAGAAGCCATGTATTACCCGTGCCAGAAGCTGACTTCCTAGTAATTGCAAGAGCACAGCTTGAGATTGAGAGAGCTTGAACCAAAGTATTTATCTTAGCACCTGGAAGACCAGAGAGCCAACTGAGTTGCTACCAAAACCCAGAAGCTATGAGTTCAGAAGCGTCGTAGGGTTGGCGTGTTCAGCAAGACAGAATGATCTTGTTTCCGTGACAATGCTGAACCATGAAATTGGATAGTTAAATGATTCTTTTTTTGTGGGACTTTCAGTGTTCACATTCAATCTACAGATTACATTCTTATTAATTTTTCTCCTAATAACTCTGAACATTTACACAAGTAAGGGACATTTGGATGTCTGATGAAGATTTTCTGAGCTGTGGCTATTGTGACTAGAGGAAGGAGAGTGTGTTTCTCAATAACCTATTTGTGGACTGACAGTGCCATGTTTTAGTGGTTCTGTTCCTAGTGGAGATAATTATTCCCAGTATTTCTCGTTCCCTTTGATTTCCCTGGAATCTGGCTTACTTTAAAAGAAGTAACATTTTAAGTTTCATTAGCTATATTAGGTAGAATGTAGTAGTTGCTTTTCAGGACATAAAAAATTTCTGGCATTTAGAGATTTTAACTGTCTTCACCTATAATGAGGTAACATATTTTCCTAATTATTAAATTTAGTTTCTGAACAGAAGTAAACTTAAAATAAGAGAAATATTTATTCATTCACTAGTAAATTTACCTTGCTCTGTTAGGACACTCTTCTCCCTTTAATGATCTTATAATGTATCCAACAAGGTCAGGTTGGCTAGAAACCATGTATGGATGCTTCTAAATTTACTGGTGAAGACAGCACAAGGATAACAGATAACCAAGACGTTTTTGTTCACCTCATCCCCAAGGTCTTGAATTTCTCTTTCTATTCTGCTCTAAACTGCTTATTCCCTAACTTCATTCCATAACTCTATCAAGCACTGAAATGAGTAATTTGTGTTCATTGCTTTGGATTTACCTTGATATTGAGGGTTGTTCATCCTGACTTGAATAGACCAGTCACTGTTTGTATAATCTTGGCTTACCCCTTTTTGGCTTCTTATTTCTGTGCTTGGCTCTCTTACTGGAGAGCCTCCTGGTTAGACATAATATGCCAAATCTACCTCTTTCTCTTTCCCAAGTTTGGAAACGTTTGCCTTCTGACTATATTGGGCTTTCTTTCAAAATTACCCTTTAGCTGAGACAGTGCTTGTTATGAGAAAAATAACTTTAAGCAGGATTCTATTCTTTCATGGCCCTTAGTGTACCTTAGAGATAGAATCCTTACTCAAAGTGCAAATTACTGCATATGGGATCATAGACTTCCAGGATCCTAATGAAACTTTTGGTTCCCCAAGGTTGTTTTCTTCCAGAGAGCTAGAGATGTTAGGCTAATTGTTCCCAACCATACAATGTATTACTACAATGTATTATTGTCTAAAAAGCAAAACATGTGATTACAGTCTCATTCTGGTTTTTTTAGAATTATTCCACTGAAGAAATATGCTCATTTACTTCAATAGTCACATTCATTTTCTCAAGTGGTGAATATTAAACTGGGACCAATAGGTACTTCTTATGCAGAGTTGTTCAGTGGAATCTTCCTTTGGCCCTACAAATATGTATGTGATTATCAGTCTACTCATTTTTCACATGCTCCCAAGTATTTCAATTCTGGTGCCTATAATATGGGTCAGCCCTAAGCAAAATGGGAAAGTCACAGAGTTATCTTTGCTGTCTGGTCATGTTTGTGTGCCAAGACATTTTTGTTTTCTAGTGATTCTTTTTAAGAAAACTATTTTGGGCCAAAAATAATACATACACTGGTCTCAATTATGCATATTTTGAGAAATGAAATAAAGCAGTCTCTGATGGGGGTCAAATCAAAGAACAGGATTGTATGGTCTCTTGAACACAAGCAGGAATAGAGCACCAATGTCAGACAAAGTCACTATGTGTTGGTGACGATCAAGACAAAAGACCACAATTATATCTGAGCGATAGAATGAAGGAACACGCACACACACACACACACACACACACACACCCCAAACCACAAAAGTGACCAAATATCTCCCCCTCGTGGACAACATGAGGAACTGTTCTTTATCAGTTGGAGCTTTCTCCCTGGTTCCCTAGCTCCTAATTGCTCTTTTCTCCTAGGTAAAAATTAAGACACAAGACCATACAATCGCTTTCGTTTTCTGACAGCATCAAAATGAAGAATAAAACTACCCTTTTTTGCAACTTCCCCAAAATATCCTATTGCACGCTCAAATCCTACAACAAGACCCTCTCTACATCACTTGCTGAGATGCCACAGGATTCCCTAAGGTGTGGGTTCTTCATCAGTGAAAAGAGTCAATAACCCAACTTTGCCCCACTACAGGTATGTTCAAAGTGACTTTGGAGAAGGGAAATGGCATTCTTATAGAGCAATTCAAAAAGTTACAGTTGTAGGAGTTATTTGTATTTAAAATCATGATTTTGCAATGAACATTTTTCCAATCTGAGAGAAGACTCACATGAATCATAGAATAAAATAAATTGTGGGAAAAATAGTTAATTATATACTCCTAAAATGAATCATATCAGGTATTATCCTACACAACCTACCAATTAATCTGGGGTCCCGTCACATGAGGATGATGCACTTCTTTAAGTACACCGTGCATAAAACAGACTAGATTTTCAAGAGATACCTATTCCAATAATGGTGATTTATTTCTCTATTCTACTAACAGTCATCAAGTACCTGTGAAGCATGAGGTATCTCTAAGATTGGATTCTGCAATAACAGATGTTGAGAAGAGGTATTTGTTCATAGCAACACTTGTAAAAGGAAGGTGAAGGAAGCAAGATTGGCCAGAAAAAGAAATTGAAGTATTTTGCAGGATGACCAAGTCTTGGTCAGTTGGTGGATAGCTCTGGATGCAATATTGTCCATCAATGTGTCTTGCATTGGCTCAGAATACTCATCATTGAGACTCTACCTCTCTCAGTCACTAGATACAAGATCCTCTATACACGTCACCTCAGAGAAGATGGCTACGGCTATAGCCTTAACATACAAGTAAATTTAAAAATTACATTTTTTAACCTATTTTTTGACAAGGACTTCTTTATGTTGTAGGGATTTCTTCATCTTTCTCTGAGGGGCTGCAATAATTTGATAGCTAACTACTTGGTTCTCCACTCACTTTTACTTATGTCAAGACAGCCATTGTTGATTTGTTAATTCCTTTCTTTGTCACTCTTAATCCCATTGTGATTAAGCATCTCTCACATTTATGGGCAATTTTCATATGTTTTGTTGCCTCAGAAATAAATTGTCCTGGGTATTAAAATCCATGAGAAAAATAAACAGAAGTAAGACAGTAGAAAGTCCTCGGATGTCACCACCAAGGAAATAGGCAAGAAAAATGTGTGACAGGATTTTAACATTTTCTAGGAAACTTTAGATCAAAATTTACATAAGTAGTTCAATGACCTGCCACTGTTTTTTTTTTTGTTTGTTTGTTTGTTTTCCTGGAGATTGTGTTATTTATTCATAGTATTATGGCAAAAGGAAATCCTTTACTATCTTTAAAAACAAAACAAAACAAAGACAAAAAACCCACAAAACCTCCACAAAGCATCCATTACATGCAAACACAAAGGCTCACACACGGATACATACTAACACACACACTCACCACAGATACTACATCCACAGCTGTTGGGAGTATGGTTATAAACTAATTGTTTAGAGGGGGATGTAAAAAAGTGGGACCACCTTGGTGACACAGTTGGTTAAGCATGGGACTCTTGGTTTCAGCTCTGGGTCATGATCTCAGGGTTGTGAGATGGGGCCCCATTCAGGCTCTGAACTCAGTGGGAAGTCTCCTTGAGATTCTTTCTCTCCTTCTTCCTCTGTCCCTCCCTGCATCCTCTCTCAAATAAACAAATACATCCTTAAAAAAAAAAAAAAAAAAAAAGGAAGAAGAAGAAGAAAAGTGTGTTGGGATCAAGTGGTCTGAGAATGAGAGTGAAGAGAAATGGGAAAGGAAGCTGGGGACATATTTAGTGAGCTCCGACTAGAGACTTGACGTTGTATTTGGCATTATATAGGGTTTTTGTTGCTGTTGTTAATTTTCTTCAGCAGAACTGAGATATACTTAATATATAAAAAATTGCTTATGTTCAGTATATACATTTTGATGAGTTTGTACATATGCATACATCCATGATATCATTTGATAATCAAGGTAACAAACATAAACATCTCTTTGAAAAGATTTCTTGTGTTTCCTGGCTATGAGTCTGTGTGTGTATATGTATGGTGAGGACACAGCATGAGATATATCCTCTCAAGTTTTTAAGTGCACAGCATCATATTATTAACTAAAGGGACTATGTGACATAGCCAGCTGGTATCTAGAACTTATTCATCTTGTATAACTATAGCTTTATACCAATTGAACAACTCCCTAGTTCCTCTTCCCCTTGCCCCTTGGCATCCACCATTCTGCTTGCTGCTTCTATGGGTCTGGCCATTTTAGATATCTCATATAAATGGAATCATGCAGCATTTGTCTTTCTGTGTTTTGTCTTTTTCACTAGGTATAATATTGTTCTGATCCATTCATGTTACAAGTGGTGAGATTTCCTTTGTTTCTAAGGATAGATAATTTTTCACTTTCACTTCCCACAATATTTTCACTTCGCACAATATTCACTTCCTCAGATCATCTGATGATGGACATTTGGATTATTTCTATATCTTAGCTTTGTAAATAGCTTTGTAAATAATGCTGCAATGAACATGGGAGTGCAGATATCTTTTGAGATTCTGATTTCAGTTCTTCTGAATTTATACCTAGGAGGAGGATTGCTCCTAGGAACTATCACATGATAGTTCTAATTTAAACTTTCTGAAGAAACTCCATACTGTTTTTCATGGCAGTTGCACCATTTTACATCCCCACCTAGAGTTTACAAGTGTTCCAGTTTCCCTATATCCTCACCAGTACTTGGAATCTTTTGTTTGTTTGGCAATAACCATTCTAATAGCTATTATTATTTAGGATATTCAGTCCCTGAATAAGTTATATCTCATTGTCATGTTGATGGTTAGTGATGTTGAACACTTTTCATACATCTGTGAGCCTTGCATATATCTTCATTGGAGAAATGTCTACAACAATTTTTTATGCATTTATTTATAGGGTTATTTATTTATTTATCTAGCTATTAAGTTGTAGGAGTTACTTATATATTTTGGAAATTAACCCTTTATATTAATCCCTACGTATGATTTGCAAATATCTTCTCTCACATTGTTGTTTGTCTTTTGAATCTGTTGATGGTTTCATTTGCTGTCCAGAAGCTTTTTATTTGAATGTAGTTCCACTCGTCTAGGTTTGCTCTTGTTGTTTATAGTTTTGGTGTCATATAGATGAACTTATTTCCAAGATCAGTGTCATGAAGTTTCACCTCTATTGACAAACTGTTAAATATACTAATAAAAAAAGAAAGAAAACTCAAGTAAATGAAATGAGAAATTAAAAAGGAGACATTACAATTGACGTTGCAGTAATATAAAGGATTGTTAAGAGAATACTATGAACAATTATATACCAACAAATTGAATAATCTGGAAGAAATTGATGAATATCTATAAACATAGATCCTACCAAGGCTAAATCATGAAGAAATAGAAAATCTGAGCAAAGCAGTTACTACTAAGGCAGCTAAATCAGTAATTAAAATCTCCCAATAAAGAAAAGGTTAGAATTGGATAGGATATATCATTCAGTTTTCAAATATACCTTTATTAAGTAAATGCTATTTTTTTCATATTACTGATGAATAAGCTAAGTAGCAGAAATGTTAAATAACACAAATCCAGGATACCACAAACACAGATAGCCTGACTCTAAAAACATATTCTTCTACTATCATGTTGGTTCCAAAGCCTACTACAAGGTTATATTCTGCCAAACTGACTGAATTTCAACTTTAAATTTTCAAATTTTCAAATATTTAAAGGATGTGTTGATAGTGCCTCATTGCTACATTAGCACAAATGCACTTTTTTTTTTTTCTTTCTCTGAGCTTCCTTTAAAAGAAAAACTTCCTTAAAAGTTGTCCATGACCTGTTACTGTTTGCATGAATTCACTCTATGTTAAAGGCGTCATCACTTCTTTGGAGCTAGCTGCCTCTCAAACCATAACTTCATATTCTTTCAAAATTCTTATTCTGATTTACTATCCGTGTCCTACAAATAACTCAAATTTGATGTGCCCATGTTTGTGTTCATAAACACTCCAACCAAATCAGTGTTTTTCTCAGTAACTGTTTTTGCTTCTGATTGTAACATCACCATTCTTCCGAAATTTGGTATCAGATGAAAATTTTGGTCTTTGACTCTTTTTATCCTTTTCCTTCTTTAGGCAATTATTTGGCATCAAAAGAAAAATATATTTAAAAATCAGCTAGATTTTATTTATTAATTTGTTTATTTAGAGAGAAAGAGAGAGAGAGAGAGAGAGGAGCAGGGGGAGAGGAAGGAAGAGAATATTAAGTAGGCTCTATACCCAGCATGGAGCCCAATGTGGGGCTTGATCTCAAGATCCTGAGATCATGACCCAAGCTGAAATCAAGAGTTGGCCACTTAACTGACTGAGCATGCAGGCACTCCCAAAATATCAGTTAGGTTTTAAAATATCAATTAGTTTTCATTCCCACAAATATCATCAAGTTTTATCCATTACATCTTAACAAGATTGTTGAAATAAATCTGTCTAGTCATACTTAGTCTAATTCACTCTACTCAACAAGTCCAGATTTGTCAGGCTAAATACATAATCTATAAGTAGGACATTACTGTTCAAAAAACATATGAGAGTCCTTATTATTTAATGATAATTTCAAATCTCCTACCCTGTGTTAAAGACATTCTGGTATTATTCATGACATTTCTTATACCCGGAATGTTGTGCCTCCTACACTACAAATCAGTTTCCCTTCTGCTCAAATGCAATTGAAACCCCATCTCATGAGCTCTGCCTCACCTAGCCAAGGATGATTTGTTTTATTCTGCATTCAAAAAAAATAAAAATAAAAAAGAAGAAGAACTTTGCTTATACCTTTCTTAATTAGGTATCCACTTCTTCCTTAGATAATGGGTGTTGACTTCTACTCTACTATATACTTACAGGCAGGAATACCATTCTTTACTCTTGCTTGGTCATCCTGCTTCAGATGGATTTTCCCTACATTTTGTTATTAACAGTAATTGCCCTATTATTATGTTAAATTCACTAGAAACAGCCTAGAAAAATGATGTATTGAGGGACCATTTTCAGATAAAGAGTAAGAGCTGGGGTGGGGGGGGAATAGTAAGCATGAATGTTGCTTCAAGTAAATATTAGATTTAATCTGATCTTATAGGGAGCTCTGGAGTACAAATCACAACATAGAGTTCTTCCCACCCTATGGCAGGGGAGATAAATATTGGTAATCTCTGTCAGTTCATCATTGGCCTGAGACTCCAAACCCTTTTGTATAATCTCCTAGGTGAGACAATCCCAGTTGAGGTGTAAGTGGTCTCCAGACAAGATAGTAGCTGTGCATAATTTGCAGTAAGGGTGTGTGTATATAAACTAGGTGAGGCTATCTGCTCAGGGCACCAGTAGTGTCTACTACTCCAATATATTTCTTGCACCTTTCAAGTCAACCTTGTTCTCTCATTAAGTTTCAACTTATTTCTTTCATTGAGTTTACTTCATTCAGACTCTGTTTCTTCAGGATTTCATTTGATAACAATTTCCAGGAGAATTTATAAGAACAGAGATAGTAAGGTAAATTCCCTTCTGCTGCATTTGATCTTGAATTTGTAAATGATACCTGTCACCGCCCTCCTCCACCACTCATTCTAGATTACCCTCCCCTTGGCTAGCACTTCTTCTGGTGTGACTGCTTCAAAGTGCTCAAATGGCAGTCATAGCTTGAAGCTTAATGGAAATATATTATGTCCCTTGTGGAAATGTCTCCCTAAGGAAAGCAAAACTTGAGATCCACAGAACCTAAAATTACTGGAACAGGAAACACCAATACTCTAAGTGAATCATTGAAAGCAATGATGGATCAAACACTTTCACCCTTACCATTTAGTTTCCAGATCTTATGTGTTCTACATCTTGGGGGAAGTGGCATGATATAATGATCACTTTTAAGGCATTATCTTCAAGTAAGTATCACAAGAGTGCTTTCAATGTGTTATTTCATTGTTTCATGTGTTATTTATGTCAGGCTGGAAGTTTGTAGATAAACTAAAGAAAGATAAGTCCACTCCTCCTATAGCCCAGCTCCAATATAATCATCTTTGACTCCTGAATCTCCAACACATACTCCATTCATTTCTTCATCATATCCTATTGGTTTTACATTCAAGATATGTTGAGTATGCTTTTTCTCACTACTTCTGTTGTTAGCACCATAATCTAAGACACAATAATCCTTCACTTCCAGGCCATAAAACTGAGTCTTCTTTATTTTATCCTTCCTCACATCCAGCTACATGCCTGCTAACAGATTTGATCCTTTCTGAAATATACTGGTTCATATCACTCTCTGTTCAAATCCAGTTGATGGCTCTCCATTTTACTCAAAATAAAATCCACACTTCCTTATGAAAATCTACAAAACATACTTTATATCCAAACAAATTGCATTTCAAGCACAGATCTGAATCTTATTATTTGGGTGAAATAAGCAAACTAATAGAATTACTTGTGTCTCAGGGTAGTATCTAGAACTATACCAGTTGGTGTATGGTAATTTACTTATAGCAGTTCCTGGTGTTAAAATAGCACTGCAGAGGGTGCCTGGGTGGCTTGGTTTGTTAAGCATCCAACTCTCAATTTTGGATCAGGTCATGATCGAGCCCCATGTTGGGCTCTTTCCTTCTTCTTCTCCCTCCACCCATTTCTCTATCCATCTTAAAGAAAAACAAAAACAAAAACAAAAACAAACAAACAAAAAAACATAGCTCTTCAGGAAGTTAAATATTTTTGTTCTTTTTGTTCTTATTGTTACTGGTAATGTGTTTCCTATTTTTTTACTGATTATTAAGAAATATTTTCATGTCATAATTCTCAGAAACATATCTAATGATTATGCAATATTTCTATTACATGCCATTTTCATCTTAATCACTATACAATTAATCACTTACTCCAATCTAAGTATTACAGGAGCTTCTTGGGCTCACTTTGGTGAAAATAAGTTTACATGAGGCAGAAAGAAATAACACAAAATAAGAACCACATGCATAAAGTATGATTGAATATGTCTATTATTTTCTCTGACAATCTTACCACAAGGTATATTTTTTTCTCCCTGATACCATGCCTAAATATTTAATGTCTTATTAAAATATTCTGATGAGAGGCTTCTGTAAATATCTGGAACACTATGGAGAAAATCTTATCCTTTCCTTCCTTTCATGGAATATGCTGGGCTTATGTGGAGAATTTGGTCCAAGGAGAGGTGAAATTTTACTTCCTTCTATATAACTTTTACATGTGTTAATAGTGTTATAGTGAATGTTGCTCTCCAGTCACTTCTCAACTACAGCCATCATGATTATAGAAGATATTGCATGAACCTTACAAGACAACAGAGATAAATATATATGAACAATATCGATATCACATGTTCTACTGATCACCTCATGACATGGAAACAGAAAGAGTGGCTATTCCCCAGAATGAAATATCAATAAGTCATGGTAAAATGAACACAAATTATTAATTCTTTAAGCTGAATTTTTAAAATACATTGCTTTTTGAATAATTTTATTTCTTAATTTAATGGCCACCTAATTTTCTGTAATATCGAAGAAAAGTTTACTTAAATTCTATTTTCATCACCACCTACCATCCCAAGAGTTTACCTCTTTGGCATTTGGCCTCTGAAAAATACCATGTTAAGTGATATATTCTGGGCATGTAGTTGCAGAAGTTAAAAAAAAAACAAAACAAAACACTATAATATTCAGAGAGTGTTCTGAAATAGATGTTCTTTTTTAATTTCAAAAGTTGATCAAGAAGTTTTACTAATTTTCACTCAGGCTCAAAGAACTTTGGAGCTGTCATCCCTCACCTAAATTGAAAAGTTGGGGAAAAAAAAATTTTTTTTTATCTGCAAGAGTATCATATTATATTTAGTTTCTGTACATTTTCTTAGAAACATTATACACGTTAAAATACATGAATTATTTATCCCTTGAAAAGCAGAGAATTAGAGTCAAAAGGAAGATAGATCTTTTATATTATCTTGACTAATGCATCCGAGCTTAGAGAAAAGAGTGTCATATAGTGAGCCAATCAGCTGTAAGATCTCTCCTTCAGAAAACAATCTATATGCAAGAAAAATAAGTGGCCAAAGAACAACTTCTGGAAACTCATTTTTATCCCATTCTTGCTATTTTTGTTCTCTCATAGTCTCTTACTAGAACTGGAAACTGGAATCCGGTAACTTACATTTTACCATCGTAAGAAAAAAGGATTGGTTTTGGGGCGCCTGAGTGGCTCAGTGGGTTAAAGCCTCTGCCTTTGGCTCAGGTCATGATCCCGGGGTCCTGGGATCTAGCTCCGGATCCGGCTCTCTGCTCAGCAGGGAGCCTGCTTCCTCCTCTTTGTCTGCCTGCTTCTCTGCCTACTTGTGATCTCTGTCTGTCAAGTAAATAAAAATTAAAAAAAAAAAAAAATTAAAAAAAAAAAAAAGGATTGGTTTCCACCAAGCTCTGCCATCCACTTTTACCTAATCTTCAGTGAGTGCGTGCACAGTTGTGAGCACATGCCCGTAGACATGCGCATACACACACGTACTTTTTGTTTTGTTTTTTAAACCTTCTAAACTTTGTGGCTGGGAAACCGTGTTTCAAAGGAATATTCTCCTTCACATCTCTACCAATGTACATATGGTAGATTTCCTTATCCTTTTGCTCTCATAAGACCAATTTTTGTTTGTTTGTTTAATTTTTGCTCAGGATAAAAGATAATTGAAGCCCCACTCCCGTGAGACCAAGAGAAGACTGTCTATTTTTTATCATGTTCTACTACTACTCCTTAAGAAATGATGGACTTTCTAACAATGGATTCCATGGTTCATGAAGAGTACATCTATCCCTACTCAGTTGTTCTGTTGTGAAAAACGGAATTAAAGTGAAGGAACTTGTGGGAGAAACAGCAAAGATAAGGACAGTTTTAGTTTGGTGTGTATGTGAAACTTAAAAATATCAGTTACATTTTTTCATTAAATAAGCTATTTCTGGAGTAACTGGCTATACCCTTCCTGATTACTCCTTGCTCTTTAGACTCTCACTCACTCAGTTTTTTTTTTTTTTTCCTGTTACATGTCAGGAATTATCTTCAAACTTTAATTCAAGCTTTAGCAGACACATTGTGCATGTATTATTTTAACAGAATAATAAAAATAAAGTTCTGTTTTCAGGGGGTGATGATTAGCATAATAGCTCTGAAAACATCTTAAATGTCAAGAGGCTCTGGGGAAACCATATATGTATGTATGTGTGTGTATAAATATATATATATATGTGTGTGTATATATATATATATATATATATATATATATATATTTTATGAAAGCAGTCTAAATAGTCAGAACTCAAAGCCAGTAAAGGAGATATGAGTTTTGAAATAGCCATCAAACTCTCATAAGTGGCACAAAATTATAATTTTTAAATCTGTGATATATTTAGTAGACAAAATTTATTCTGTTTCAAATTGTAATATTTAAAAAATGCTAAATTCATAGGTAGAAAAGTATTGGGATATGGAGAGGTGTATTACATCCCAGCATATTAAGGAACATCACATCTTTAAAGGAAGGCAGAGAACTCAGAAAATATGTGTATTCTGTAATATAAATTTAAAGTGGTTATGACAAGCATGGATTCTTATATGACCTTAGTAATTTCTTGGCAATTCTCCCAGATATATATTTATATAGATGACTGTCTTCATTTTGCTCATACTTTACATTACATAAATTATTTTAAGCTATTAATTTTCCATTATGCCCATGAATATGGTTCACTAAATATGCTAAATTGTCAATACATTATCTGTTTCTGAGAAAAATATAATATGCCACTGACTTTTGTGAAGAGGGTTTAAGTATGAATACTCTATAGACATATATCTATATCTATCTATCTATCTATATAGATAGATGCTGTAAACTGATAACAATACCATAGTCTTGCATTTAACCTCCATGATAATTTGGCCCAACCACATTTTGTAGTCTTGCCCTATGTCGATTCCATTAACACAGTGAATGCTCTAAGCCTGCTGAATACTTGCTTTTCCCTAACAAGCCTTCTGTAATTTCTATCCTTCTTGAATCTTTTTTTTTTTAAGCTGTCATTCTCAATAATTTTTGTCTCAGGAAACAAATACCCTTTCAAAAATTATTGTGGATCTCTCAAAGATTTTATGTAGGATGAGTCTATTAGCACCATATTAAAAATTAAAATTTAAAAATTGTTATTTTTATTAATACCTTAAAACATAATGCTAAATCTATTAAATTTATGCACAACTTATATTTATGCAAATAACTATATTTTCTAAAATAAAAAATAGTGAGAGAAGAGCATAATTTTACATTTTTGCAAGTCTCTTTTATGTCTCTTTTATGGACCACCGTTAAATACAAATATCATTTTTTAAAAAGATTTATTGTTTATTTGAGACAGAGAGATCATGTGCATGTGTGGGGGTTGGGGGGCAGTCAGAGGGAGAAGGCGAGAGAGAATCCCAATTAACCAACCATGCCACCCGGGTGCCCCTAATATCTGCTTTTGCATTCAGTCTGTTATAATATGTTGTTCTGGGGAAAGCATACAATAGAAACTAGGCATCACACAGGTAAGTATTAAAAAAGGCAGTATCTTAAAAATCTTTTCAGATAATTGTGAATATTCTTTGCTACTACACCAAAACTTCACAATTCATAATGTGAATCTGTGAAAACAATTATTACTGATTTTTGTGTTTTTTTTACTATCTTATAATTTATTGATTTCTTCTGTGCTTGAGTTTTTTACCCATTCAGGATTTTCTGCCATCATGCCCTGGTCATTTGAAAAATATTGGCTCACTAAACTATGAAGACTCTACCAAAGTAGGATTTTTTTTTTTTTTAATAAATACCTAACAGACTTACACTCATTAGTATCATCCCCAATCATATAAAAATTAAGTCTTGAGGAGCTGTAAAATTCAGGGGGCAGATACAAGTTTCTCAAAATTCTAATTGTGCTTGAAAGCATGAATTTTATTATTTGCAACAAATGGTGTCAATTTTCTTTGAAGTAACAGTGGGTCTTCGATCTTAGAGAACCTTAGACATCAGTATTTGACCTCTTTCCTTCTCTATTCTCCCTCTTGAAGTAATATCAACTTAAGTCTTATCGTTTTAAATATCATGTATATGCTGACAGTTTGTTTGTTTTTAAAGATTTTATCTATCTATTTGTCAGAGAAAGAGAGAAAGAACACAAGCAGGGGGAATGGCAGGCAGAGGGAGAAGCAGGTTCCTCATCAAGCAAGAATCCCAATGCCAGATTCAGTGTGAGGACCCTGGAATCACAACGTGAGACAAAAGCAGAGGCTTAACTGAGTGAGCCACCCAGTTGTCCCTATCCTGATAGTTTTGAAATGCATATTTCCGGAGAGTCACATTCATACATGACAATTACCTAGACCATAGTTTCTGTGTCTATCATTGTTACAAACAAGAATGGTACTTCTTTAAAACAAAACAAAAAAAAATGTACAGTTCACTTCATAATTCAATGAACATATAAGTTCCTTCATTCTGGAAAAAGAAACACAACTTTATATTTTTTTAGATGAGGTATATTGCAGTGATAAGGGACAGCCAGCAAGTTCTTTGACTTCTTTCCATATTAATTATTTTACTATTGTGCTTCATGGTTCTATTTATGTTATTTAGATATCTTCACAAATAGGTTACCATGAAGACTATCTTTGACATAATACTTATAGAGTCCACCCATCAATCAAGGTAAAAACCTTAGCTCTCTACTATACTGTCCTATGTAGATGATCTCTCCTTTATCTCAACTACTGAGACTTTCTTCATAGATTAAATAGTGTCTATTTAAGGCTACTGATTTCCTGTCCTCATACTAGAAACTACCTTATTAACGTCTCACTAGCTACTCACTACATACATAAAATATATGCCTGGTACTGTCAGTTTACTATAAGGATATTAGATAGAAAAAAAATCATATCAAAGAATATGAAGAAAATGTATCAATATATATTTAACTAGTTACCATGTTTGGCCATTAAATTTAGTTAATTACATTCTGAAAGACTGAATAAAATGGAAGCATGATAGATTACATACTTCTCATTATCTGATAAAAGGAAGCTTATACTAATTATTTAAGGAAGCTCATTTTTTCCTGGTACTAAATGACAAAGACAATGTATCAAACTAAGGGACAGATTACTTCAACTAAATTATTAAGACACACTATGATGGCTTTTTTAAGGAGATCTATCATATGGAAATTAAATGATAGAAATGAGGTCACATCACAGTAGGATAGTTACTAAAAACTTAGTCCAGTTGGGGACACAAAACAGCCTTTATGGTTTAAGAAAACTACCTTTGTAAGTGGTTATTTAATTAAAAAAAAATGTGTGCATTCGATGTTGGAAAAAAAGTGTAATGCATAAAATAGCTTCCTTCAGTAGTGTAATGAAAATTCCCAGCAACAATTTTTGCTCTTTCTTTATTTTTTTAGACAAATTACAGCACCTAATTTACTAGACTTACATCACTTCTTTCATTATTTAATTCAGGAAACATTTATAAGCATTAACTAGGGTCACAAGATACTTTTCTAAAACCTGAGGACACAGTTTATACACTGTTCATTTTTATCAAAGTTATGAAGC
This sequence comes from Martes martes, assembly GCF_963455335.1. Lineage (NCBI taxonomy): Eukaryota > Metazoa > Chordata > Mammalia > Carnivora > Mustelidae > Martes > Martes martes. The sequence goes on along the minus strand of NC_137888.1, from coordinate 20,105,236 downwards.
TGGTCTTGGGTTGCCCTGTGTGATGACACTCCCACTTCAGTGAATCTGTCATCTTCTGCCAAAAGCAGTTCCATTGAAAGACTCACTGTGCAGCATAATAGCCAAGTGGGGGATTTAAAAATATATTTAATTTATCAAAAAACTAGTGAGTGCTTTCAATACAGGTAGACACAGTCTAAGAGATGAAGCTGCACTGTGTATTTCTTCCTTTTTTTATTTTATTTCCAAGTAGGAAGTATATTAATTAAAATGCCAATTTGACATTCTAAATGTGACATTTACTACAGACTTCATATAACTTTTCTCTTTCTTGCATTCAAGTATATATGAAATGTATCAAAATGAACTTTTCTAAACTCAGAACAGAGTCTCATCAGTATTTTTCCAGTGCTCAGCTACACAGCTCAGTATATCACTCATTTCTCAGTCTCAAAAATCACTTCATCTAAACTGGTTGTTTCAGTGCATTGACATCAGTCATCCTTAATCCCCTGAAGACCACATTGAGAAGAATGAATAAAATGAAGGCTCTAACCTCTCTTTCTTCCATATCTCTATTTTGAGAGTGGGGAGATCACTTGATACCACATGTTCCATTTAAAATACTGCAGAAAGATGAAGCATGAAAATACATGTTTCTGATGTGCTTATAGCACCAGCTGAATCCATATTCCCATGAATTTCCTGCCACTGCATTGAATATTCTTTTCATCATGCAGCCATTTTATTCTAATTCCCTTTTAGCACAGCTTCCAAGATTTGTCATTTGGAGCTGAGCAACATGAAGATTCACCATTGTTCTGGGCAACTAGATTTTGGTAACATTACTACATTTCCTAAACTGGTTTTCAATAAATTATCTTTAAGTGACTTTGAAATGGCTGATTGGCTTGAACTTACCTATAAGTATGCCTCTCTGCCATAATTGATGTTACTTTTATATTTCAAACTATCAGTCTGATGACATGTGTTTCATAGAGATAATCAACTTGGTCTCTAGAATTGGGTTTTGATGACATTCCACCAATATGCCTAGGATAGATAGAGTAACTTATTTTTTTTTCAAATTACATATAACAATATATATCAAAGAATGGTAGGCAAAAAAAGAACCCTCCCATGACTACTTAAAAAAAAAAAAATTACCTGAGTGACTTTCCAAGAAGAAAAGCCCTTTTAATGTTATTATTTCAATCTAATTCTGTTGGTTTGAGCTTTGCACATCCAGATGTCTAAAGTGTCAGTTCATTTAACTGGCCAAATGCTTTTAGAAATGAAATTTTCTAACATTATGACCAAATCTGGAAAAAAAAGTCTTTAATAATTCAAATTCACACATTCAGTATAAAATATTTATCAATCACTATGATATGTCAAACACTGTGCTTTTTCTCTTCTAGATATTCAAAGATAAATGAATTTCCTAGCACCTAAGTTCTGTAGTTTAGCAGAGGAGTTAGACATATAAACTAATGAATAAAAAGTATACAATCTATAGCAGATGTATATATTAAGAACATGTTGAGGCCCACAAGAAGTACCCCCTATACTTTGGAATGCATGGAACCCTTCCCAGAGGAGAAAACATGAGCTTCAAAATGCATCATTCTTTTATCCACTCATTTGAAATGGAAGCTATTATCCAATGCAGTTTCATTTTTCCTTCCTGAATTACATTTCTTTGCACTGTTCTATTTCTAAGGCAGAGCCTTGAGGTTATTTCCTTCCAGATGGGAAGAAAAAAATAGTCTGACTCAAAATACATGTCACTGGTCAACTTTGAGTCTCAAAGAAGACATTCCTGACATTTTCAGCAAGATGGCATTGTTTAAAATCAAATTTTATGTGGGGAAGAGGAGAGGGAGACTTACTTAAGCTAATATGTCAATAGCAAGCTCAAGAAACTAGATAATAATGTTACTGTATACACAGGAAAGAAAGATGAAGAAGGATGATGAGGGCTGAAATAGTGTGAAACATTCTAGTCCACATGTCCCCTTCTACCCACAGCTACAGCTGGGATTGAGCTTCAAGAGGAAAGTCATTTGAAATGTATAGATAAATGTGTGTAGGAAGCTGGGTCAAAGACAGTAATGGGGGATCAGCTTAAGTCATGCCTTATGGCAAATAAAAATAAAGAGCTGCTAGACTCTAATGTGCAAGTAAGACACAGTAGAAAGAGTAGACACTGTTGGAGACAGGTAGAGGAGCCTCAGGAAGTGTCCTGGGTTCCCTGGGGTTTTCAAAGGTAACTGAATATCCAAATGAAGGTTTCTAAGAATATGTAAATTCTCGGAGGCCTGGGATCGTGACAAAGTGGACATCATCAATAAGGCCTTGACAAATAGGAGCAAATAGTTGAGACCACAGGCTTTAGATGTTGGAGCAAACATATCAGTTCACAAGGTCATTTAGACAAACCCTGTATCAGTCACTACAAGAAATACATCAGTCTGCCACTCCACTGAGAATGATGGGAACCAAAGACCACCTTTATAGTCCAGAAGATCACCTCTTCTCAAGTGTCAACAAGGACTCAGACTCTTTATACTTCGCCATCATCATAGGGAGAAGATGCTAAAAATGTGACGTGCATGGAACGAAGACAATGAGTCATTTAAAAGTCCTTTTTTCAAATTAGCTCTGTTAGGGCATTGGATACTAAACAAGATGAGGACTTATTCTTTAAAAATGAGAAATTCTTCAAATGCAGTCTTTTTTTTTTTAGATTTATTTATTTATTTATTTGACAGATAGAGATCACAAGTAGGCAGAGAGGCAGGCAGAGAGAGAGGGGGAAGCAGGTCCCCAGGACCCCAGGATCATGACCTGAGCCGAAGGCAGAGGCTTTAACCCACTGAGCCACCCAGGCGCCCCTTCAAATGCAGTCTTAAACCTTGCTGTCAACTAGTGGAATAATAGCTCTTAAGGGAAATCAAATATAAGAAATAAACCTATACTCTCTTTTTTTGTTTGTTTGTTTTAAAGATTTTATTTATGTATTTATTTGAGAGGGAGAGAGAGAGTGAGCAGGGGGAGGGGGAGAAGGGGAAGGAAGGGGACGGGGACAGAATCTCAAGCAGATTCTGAACTGAGTGCAGAGAGAGCCTGACATGGGGCTCAATCTTATGAGATCATAATCTGAACCCAAATCAAGAGTCTAACGCTTAACTGACTAAGCCACCCAGGCACCCCTCCGCACTCTCTTTTGTTGATCTGAACATGGTGTGACTGAATCTGTGATATCACCTTACATGCATTAAATACTTACAGGCACAACTCTAGCAACTACAATTGATGGACAAGATAAATAAAGCCTTGTTTCTCAAGAATCTCATATTGAAATGATAAATGTAGGTAATGCAAACATACATTAAAACAATATATGAGACCTCTTGCAGTAAAGGAAAGTGTCTAATGGAAGACCTTAACCAAATCTTTTGAAGAGGGAGTGACTAGGGAAGACTTCCAGAAAAATTCATTTCTGAGAGGAGACATAGAGGATGAGACAAGACATCTTCAGTCAGACTGACTTCAGAATTGTGAGTACATATGCAGATTGCTATGTCTCACATTAACCTGGTCTAGAAACCCTCTCAGGTATGGGCAGGGTCCTGAGCCATCTCTCCAGATTAAGAGTATTCCTTCATTTATCTGAACAATGCTTAGATGAAAGCAGATCAGACACATGGGATTAAATTGTCTAATTTATTATTCTGTCTCAGAGGAAGATGTCATCTAGCTACAGGTCTTCCATAAGAGGACACAGGGTTCTCTCCTTGGACCTCTCCATTTCAATGTGTTCATCATTAATCACAAGGAAGATACAAAGGGTAAGTTACTTAATTCACAACCAGCATAAGGCTCAAGGGGTAGTGAATACAGTAAAAGACAGAGTTAAGATGAAAAGAATGTTAATAGCGTCAAGCCATTTTACAGCCATAAGTTGTTCCTGAACTTCGATATAAAAATATACAACTATAGAGGTGTAAATATTACAAGATGAATTTTATCAATAACATGTCAGAAAAGAACAAGAAGAAAACTACAAGTTAAAGATTTAATCAACAGTAAGCTCAAGGGAAGCCAAGAGTGTGACTCATGTCAGATTAATTTAATGGAAAATTTTAGGCATTGTTAATAAAATATAATATCTATAAAAAGACAAATATTATATAATTTTACTCATGGGGAATTTAAGCAACATAACAAATGAACTAAGAAAAAGACTAAAAAAGGTTTATTTTATTTCTATTTAAAAAAATTTAATTCCAGTATAGTTAACATATAGTGTTATATTAGTTTCAGAGGTACAATATAATGACTCAACAGAGAGGAGGTGTGTGGGGGAATGGGTGAAATAGAAAGTGGATTCACATTTTGATGAGCACTGAACAATGTTTAGAATTGTTGAGTCATTATGTTATCCCCCTGAAACTATATAACACTGTATGTTAACTATACAGGAATTGAAATAAATTAAAAATAATAAAGAAAGAAAAGTAGAAATATGATTTCTGCAAGAAAAGAATCAAAAGCCCTTGTAAATACTCTATTTTTCAAGTCACATTTGGAATATTGGGTGGGTCTGAGCTCTATAATTCATTTGCACAAATTATAAATTTTCTGTTCAGTCAATAAATGTTTCATGGGTTGCTTTCTATGTGTAAATCATTATTTCATCGATTCAGTATAAATAGTGTGTTGGTCTTTAGAAGAAGAAGTTAATAGTCTTTATTGATATATATTCAGAAATTCAGCTAGATTAGAGTTGTAGAAGAGTTCATCAGAGGACAAAGTCTATGAAATAGAAGTATGTATGTAATTTGGTAATATTTTGATATGGAATTTGAAAATAAGGCAGATTAAGAACACTAGGAAGAACTTCCTAGAACACTAGCAAGGCATTTAAAGTCTTAAGCACTGCACTAGCATATTTTTTTAAAATCACTCTATATAAATGTAATATTATAAATTTTATAAATGTAATATTTTCCTTTTCTTTGCATGGAAAGTTCTTTCTAATAGACCCATTTTCTTTGACATTTGAAAATTCATTCATAGAGGATTGTTTTCTTGCTATGTTCTCATACGTCACAGAGAGTGCAAGAGAGCTCTCTCAGGTCTATTTCAAAAGGGTACTAATCTTATTTATGTTGGCTCCGCAATGAGGGCTTAATTTCTTCCCACAAGCCCCACCTCTTAATTCCATCATATTGGGGTTGTAATTAAACTTAAATGGGGCATTCATTTAGAACTTTGCCATGGGGAGATTCTGTACAGGTATTAACTTATTGCTTCTTGAGTAACAGGGCTTGATTAGTTCCTTTTATCATTTAATGGGGAATCAAAGAAAAGAATAGATAAAAGGACTATGGTAGATAAAAATGGCATAACCATACTTGTTTAGCTCTCACCTGTGTTATTGTATTGCACCAAAATCCCAGGGAAAGTAAACAGTGTAGATTGCATGGCCTTGTTCTGTATAGGAGAAAAAATGCAAGTGCAGAGAGGGAACAGAAGTTGCTAGAGAAGGCTGACTCTCAATCTCATATTCTAAAGAGCACACCCGACTTTGTTGTGGTGTGATGATCTCGGATGATCTTCTTTTGGTAACCTAATATATCTCACTTTATATGCATACATACATATATATTTTTTAAAATATTTTATTTGTTCATTTGACAGAGACAGAGACAGCAAGAAGGAACACAATTGGGGGAGTGGGAGAGGGAGAAGCAGGCTTCCTGCCAAGCAGAGAGATTGGGGCTCTATCGCAGGACCCCAGTATCATGACCTGAGCCAAAGGCAGACACTTAATGACTGAGCCATCCAGGCGCCCCTATCTCACTTTATATTGATTTGGGGTTGAGAATACAAGAACACCTGGATAAGATATTTATGATCTATCCCTTTCTACCTTTTCTATCACAATCACTATTTGAAATGGAAACTTGGCTATTTCAGCTATTTAGGATTAATTGCTTTTATTATGAAATGTAATGGTTAATTCTTTGGGATTTTTTTTTTTCCAAAAACAACACACCAACGAGATTAGTTAAGCTACAAATAGTATGAAATCAAACAGCATTGCAGTCACTAAAAATAATGGGATTTTACAATCAAAGAACAGAGACTATCTTCTTTTATTCTTTGAGATACCACAATTTATATTAAGACACTTTTGTTTTGTTTTGTTTTGTTTTTTGGTTTATCTTTTTTATTTAAACCATTCCATCAGTGGAATTATCAGCTTCTCACTATGGAGAGATAGCAAAGAAGGAAAAACCTTAGCTGGGAACTGAAATAGAGTGTGAGAATGCCTGAACTATTTCAAAGCCAAATTAAAATGGCCTAAAGGAGAAGGAATATAGCATGGCAGTTTTTGATCCGTCTCTCTTAGGTCTTCCCATACCTTTCTTTGCCAGCCATGAGTCTAGGGAAATATCAGGTAATGAGTGCCTTTAAACTCTAGAAAGCATTCTCCATTCCCCATGTCCTGTCATGAATCAGCAGACAATTTCATTGTATATTCATTTTTTCCAACAAACATTCTTAAGTTCCTACAGTGTGCTCTTTCCTAGGTACTGGGGATATGAAGTTGAATACAATTACCTTTAAATATTTCACAGATTAGTATTCAGAGAAATCAATAATTATGATGTCAATTCTGTAGCACGAGTGAGGAGAGAAGGTAGGAGATCATGGAAGAACACCTCACTCAGTTTGAGGGATGAACAGGAACTGTTTCCTGGAGGATCAGATGTGCCTTGAATCTGGAACCACAGGAGTAATTCAGGAGGAATGGGTGAAGGAAGTCTCTGTTCATAGTACAGAAACTATAGTACAGATGTACATAAAATGGTTAAATACTATGTCTCTGCATATTGGTTCTAGGCTCATCAAGTCATCTCTACTAAATCAAGACTGTTTAGAGAACAAAATATGGCTAATGTTATATGTAGAAAGCAGGTGGCAAAGATACAAAGGAAGGAAAAATGAATATGCTGGAAAATATTCATTTTTTTGTTTATTTTTGTTTTTATTTGTTGTTGTGGATTTTAGCATAATTTTAGTAGTCCAGAACAGTTTCAAAATAACAGGGGTTAGTGAGTGAAGGGTGATTTACACACTTTTTATAAAACTTGCTTAAAATTTCCATAATGCAAAAAAAGGGGAACTAATGATGGAATGTATCCTTATACAGAAGAGCAATATTGCCTATCGTAATACTTCATTTTTCAACTACCAGTGTTGTTTCTGCCTTTCCTCTTTTATTTATGTAAAAAGAAATGCAGAGATTGCAGAAGTGAGGTAAGAAAACCTTGTTAAACTTTTTCAACAATCCGTGTTATAATGTTCAAAGCAATTACTTTTGCTGTCAGCAGGAATCAAATTTACTACCATCAAAGAGTGCAAAGAGTCAAATGTATTGCAAAGAATTACAACGTAAGCTGCATGCAAATAACCCCGTAAGTTCTAAGGGCTTGTCTTCCCCTATTTGTACAGCTGAGTCTTCAGTCATAAGTTGTTGAGGCTTCTTTGTTTTTAATTCCCAGGAAGCGAGAGTAGAATTTTCCCATCAATTTCAGTGAAAAACAAAAGTCTGCTAATGCCTACCATCTTGCAGGGAAATATTATTGGTGTGCCTTTACAAAAAGAAATATTTCTTTCTAAACAAATCACATAGTAAGAATATTGCACTATCAAAAATAATGGAAACTACACAATCTTTTTTTTTTCTTTTTTTTCAGAAAAATGTTTGTACTTGACCCTCACAGGGAAGCTTGAGTATAAACTTTAGTTTACTGCTCTCAAAGGACAGGAAGACCTTTCAGTAAAAACTCTTGACATTGGCACAGCTTATTTCTGGAGGAAAGTGTTATATAATCCTGAAACAATGAGCTTTACTCCCTCCTCTAACAGTCAAGTAACTACTTGACCCCAACTCCAAAGTTTTATCCATGTCAAAGCCATTCTTTCACAGTCAGTACTAGTAATGATGATACATCCACATAGCTTAACAAATTGGATAATTCTTCAATAGCTGTTTAAGAAACAGTCAACATGAAATCAGAGAGGGAGACAAACCATAAGAGACCCCTTTTTATTATTTTGTTTTATTTTATTTTATTTTATTTTATTTTATTATTTTATTTTATATAACATATATTGTATTATTTGCTTCAGGGGTACAGCTTTGTGAATCATCAGTCTTACATAATTCACAGCATTCAGCATAGCACATACCCTCCCCAATGTCCATAACCCAGCCACCCTATCCCTTTCCCCCCTCCCCCCGCCCCAGCATCCCTCAGTTTGTTTCCTGAGATTGAGAGTCTCTTATCTTTGTCTCCCTCCCCAGTCCCACCTTGTTTCATTTTTTTCCCTCCGTTCCCCCCACAACCTCCTACCCTGCCTCTCAAATTCTTCATATCAGAGAGATCATATGATAATTGTCTTTCTGTGATTGACTTATGTCACTTAGCATAACACCATCTAGTTCCACCCATGTCATTGCAAATGGCAAGATTTTGGGTTTTTTTTGTTGTTGTTGTTTCTTTTTGATGGCTGCATAGTATTCCATTGTGTGTATATACCACTTCTTCTTTATCCATTCATCTGTTGATGGACATTGACTTTCTTTGCATAGTTTGGCTATTGTGGAAATTGCTGCTATAAACATTCAGGTGCATGTGCCCCTTCGGATCACTACATTTGTATCTTTAGGGTAAATACCCAGTAGTGTGATTGCTGGGTCATAGGATAGCTTTATTTTCAACTCTTTGAGGAATCTCCATACTGTTTTCCAGAGTGGCTGCACCAGCTTGCATTCCCACCAACAGTGTAGGAAGGTTCCCCTTTCTTCACATCCTCACCAACATCTGTCATTTCTTGACTTGTTAATTTTAGCCATTCTGACTGGTGTGAGGTGGTATCTCAATGTGGTTTTGATTTGTATTTCCCTGATACTGATTGATATTGAGCACCTTAAGACATCCAAATGGCCAACAGACACATGAAAAAGAGACTCTTAACTATAGGGAAAAAAAAAAAAAAAATGAGGGTTGCTGGAAGGGTGATGGGTGGGGAGATGGGGTAATTGGGTGATGGACATTAAGGATGGTATGTAATGTAATGAGCACTGGGTGTTATATGCAACTGATGAATCACTGAACTCTACCTCTGAAACTAATCATACACTATATGTTAATTAATTGAATTTAAATAAAATGTTTTTAAAAGAAGAAAATAATAAATTAACAAAACAAAAAATATAAAAAAATAGTCAATAGTCCTCTATTCTACACCCCCACCCCCAGATGTAACACTTTTAGCAGATTCTTCTTGTACTTATGTAACCAGTTTTTCATAAATATCTTATATTTGGTCAGGAAAAGAGAATCCAGTCTCTGTACTCCAAAGGCATATTTAAAAAATATGTATTTATTTATTTTATTTTTTAAGATTTCATTTATTTGAGAGATTGAGTACATGAGCACTAGCCGAGGGCAGAAGGAGAGGCAGAGGGAGAAACAGGCTCCCCACTGAACAGGAAGCCTGATGCAGGGCTTGATTCTATGACCCAGGATCATGACCTGAGCTGAAGGCTGATGCTTAACTGACTGAGCCACCCAGATGCCCCCATAGGCATATTTTAATACAGGGAATCAGAGACTTGCATAATTGCTAGCCTAGGGATCAACAGTTTGGAAAGTGAACCCAGAATGTCTTTTCCTGAGACACGGGAGCATGGGAGTGAGTAGTTTTCAAAACCTGTCCCTAAATCCACTACAAATCTCCAGCACCTCTGGAAAAATTCCATCTGACTACTACAATCTGTAGAATGAGGACTGCCGATTCCCTAGTACCTCACTGGTAAGCTGACAGACTTCAATGGTGCCTTGACATTAAGGCCTCTAATATTTCCTTTATATGGGGAAGGGAATTCTAGAAAATGTAGTTCTGGGATTCTTCCATGAAAAACCAAGCTTAGAATGCACTTATGGATATGTACAAGTTATGTGCTTATAAGTGTTTCTCTTCTCTTATATCTTCTTTCTTGAAGTTAATAATTGTTACTTCTTAAAAGTTGCTTACATTTCTGTCATTATCACATGTAGAGTTCTTAAATACCTCTCAGTACTATTTTATGCATGTCTAAATGTGTCAGGTAATTTATCACTTTCAGTCCCTAATCATGGAAAGTTGGCTCCCTGATGCTCCAGTCTGGAATAATTGCTCTCCTGGCCTGTTGGGAAGCCTTCTTTTCTTCTTCTCTCATTCTGGATTCCCTGTCTTCTTCTAGATCCTGCCTTCCACCTTGTTGCTCTTCATTTTGATGATACGGACCCCCTAGTAGTTTTCTGAGCAAGAGTGCTGGAGAGGTTAGCTTTTTACTTGTTTCATATCTCAAAATACCTTTAACCTCCCTGACTTTTTTTTTTCTTTTGTAATTTTTTCCAGTGTTCCAAGATTCATTGTTTATGCACCACAGCCAGTGCTCCATGCAACACACACCTTCCTTAATACCAACCACCAGGCTCACCCAAACCTCCACCTCCCTCCCATCCAAAACCTTCAGTTTGTTTCTCAAAGTCCAAAGTCTCTCATGGTTTGTCTCCCCCTCCGATTTCCCCCAACTCACTTCTCCTCTCCATCTCCCAATGTCCTCCATGTTATTCTTTATGTTCCACAAATAAGTGAAACAATATGATAATTGACTCTCTCTGTTTGACCTATTTCACTCTGCATAATCTCCTCTAGTCCTGTCCATGTTGATACAAATGTTGGGTATTCATCCTTTCTGATGGAGACATAATACTCCATAGTATTTATGGACCACATCTTCCTTATCCATTCATCCATTGAAGGGCATCTTGGTTCTTTCCACAGTTTGGTGACTGTGGCCATTGCTGCTATGAACATTGGGGTACAGATGGCCCTTCTTTTCACTACACCTGTATCTTTGCGGTAAATATCCAGTAGTGCAATTGCAGGGTCATAGGGTAGCTCTATTTTTAATTTCTTAAGGAATCTCCACACTGTTTTCCAAAGTGGCTGCACCAACTTGCATTCCCACCAAAAAGAAGGTTCCCCTTTCTCCACATCTTCTCCAACACATATTGTTTACTGTCTTGTTGATTTTCGCCATTCTGACTGGTGTAAGGTGGTATCTCAATGTGGTTTTGATTTGAGTCTCCCTGATTGTTAATGATGTTGAACATTTTCTTATCTGTTTATTAACCATTTGTATGTCTTCTTTGGAGAAGTGTCTGTTCATGTCTTCTGCCCATTTTTTGATGTAATTATCTGTTCATGACTTTTGATTCACAGGATGACTCTATAGAGACTTATAGATAAGGAATCCCTTCCCTCAAGACACTGAATGTGTTTCTTTATTATATTTAAGCTCTTGATGTTACCTTTTGAAGGCACAGGCATTTTTTTTTCTCATTATTTTTATGATCATTTAGTTTTTAGCATTGTTTAGTTTTTATCTTCTCTTGAAGAATTTAGGATTTCCTCCTTATCTCTACTATTTCATAATTTTGCAGATGTGCACTTTGGTGTGTGTTTACAAATATTTGAAAATGGGTAAGGGATGAGTTAATTGATTATTCTGATAATCTATTAGGGCATTGCAATCTATAAACCATACCCTTTAATTCAGGAAACAGTTCTTATTCAATTTGATGATTTTCTTTACCTTGTTTTGTTGTTGTTGCTGTTTGTTTCTTCCTGAAACTCTGAAGAATCTAGTAATGAGTCTCCTGAAATAATCATTTAATATTTTATCTTTTTATTTATTTTATTTATCTTTTTATATTTTTGTTCTTATTTCTGGTAGATTTCAACAACTTTACTTTTTCTTACCTCTAATGTCAAAACTATAATTCTTTTGTTTTTCTGATATGTTTTTTAGATTGTTTGATTTTGAGGGTGAAATAACTTTCCTTTTTTAGTGAAGGATATTGATTATCATTTTTTACTTGCTTTGAAATTTTTTTCTTGCATTACATTTTTTTAACTGCATTATCTCAGTTTTTTTTTTCCTTTCTTTTTTTTTTTTCCAATTTTCTCAACATATTTAGATATTGCTTTGGTTTCCCTTTCATGTTTTAATTTTTAGTCAAGGATCTGGGGAACCTAAGTAGTCCATTCATGTCATAGAATGAACTCATGGTAAATTCTCTGAGCAAGGGTAAAATTGTCTGTGGTCTCTAATGGATGGTAATCTTGGTCAAAAGTGCTTCATTCATGAATTCTCAAATGCTAGCATAATGCATATATTATTCTTGAGGTAGTTTGTTTTCTACTTAAAAAATAATTTTCTTATAGGTATGATGGGAATGGGAATAGGGGATGCATACTCTGGCTAAATGAGCTCTGGAACATGTAGGTGGGAAGGGGATTTACCCCTTCAGTAGACTGGTTTCCAATGGAATGTTTTATCTTAAGTCCTCAGTCATATCCTTGGCTTTTATGTGGCCTTAGTTTTCAATGTGCAGGTACTCACTGGTTTGGTTTCCTCTATATAGCAGCTTCTATTCTGAATATGGAGAAGACAGCACGTAAGTGGCCTTGCTGTGTGATCAAAGAGGACACCTGGGATCAAATTTCTCTGTATATAATTTTTTATTTTCTTTATATTTTTAGTTTCACATCTCAAACCTCCAAGTCTACCTTCATGTGTTCTATCCCACCAGTGCTGAACTTCTCCATTGTCTTGTAGCAAATCAAATATTTGAATGCTGTATCTTTCTCTGGTGAGTTACCAGTTACATAATACATTCTGCTCAACTAGCAGGAGTAGTCTTATCTTCAAGTTGGTAGCAAAGCTCAAGAGACATAATAAGTTTCATTTGATTTAACATTTAGTTCATTTTTAGTAAAATGCAGTGAAAGCGGCATAAGATGGAGAATTCACGACTTCTGGTGTAGCTTCAGATACAGTGAAATTATTCTTTGAAATTATTCTTATCAACTTTGATGTACATAAAAAGTGAAAGATGAGCCTGAATGCTATTGACCAACTCAGCTCAAAAAAACTGTCAATTATTAAGTCTCTTCAACTTTTATGTATATTTTAATAATATCCATGTATATCCTCCAGGTTTATGTGAGTAGTTATCATTTTCTAGAACAAGTACATCCATGGATTATTAATTTCAGGTTATTCAATTAAAAAAATAATCAACCATGTATGGATGCTTGTCTATCCTTATTTATTATTCCTAAAATTTTTAAAATTAGAGTTGTTAATTTAGGTAAATAATCTTCCTCTGACCTCTTTGAGGTCAAAGAACATAATACAGAGCAGCTTTAATGCTTTCATTGGACAAGTCACTCATTCACTTTCTTATCATTAAAAAAATGTTCAGTGGTGGCTCAATCTATTGAAAGACTGACTCTTGGTGTGGGTCTGGGTCATGATCTCAGGGTCATGTGATCAAGCACTGGGAAGGGCTTTGTGTTCAGAAGGGAGTGTGCTGGAAATTCTCTCTCCCTCTTCCTCTGTCCCTCCCCCTGCTCCTGTTCCCTGGCTCTCTCTCACTAAAGTAGATGAATAAATATTTTTAAAAAAATCATATAGTTATCTCCTCTTCTCTTATCCTAGACTTGTTGATCTTCTGAGTTTATAGTTTTCTTTTATTCCCCTTCTTGTACTTGAGCATAATGATTAACAATGCTTACACAAGCTTTTAACCTACCGTGTAACCAGAATGCCCTAAGATTCAACAACTTTTGATCACATTTATAGAAAAAAAAAAAAAAAGACAATCTTAAAGAGAAAAATGTTATTCTAATAGAACTTCCCCAAATTAGAGAACATAAAAATAGAAACCAAAGATATTTATGATTTAACATCCATGCAAGTCTTCTAAACAAAGTGTAAGAGGAGGAGCAACAGTCTCACAGGAGTTTTAAACCAGTCTACATCCAGCAAATATTTCAAAGCCAATTCTCATTATGAAGTAAATCAAATGCACTAAAGACTTGCTGGTTCTTAATATGATTCTTCTTTTCCAGGTCTCTTGAAAGACATAATAGGGCATTTGTAAGTTCATTTTCACAAGTAATGGTAATTGGATAATAAAATACTTGGTTACAAATTAATTCAAGATATTATTGCAAATTAAGTATAGCCTTTATTTTCCTACAACAGCATGTGTATACTCATTTGCATGTTGCAGTTTTAACTCTAAAGTTAAAATTTGATGAAAATATTATCATTCAAATACAGTTATTTTGGAAAAAAAGAACATAAAAACAGAAAGTACAAAATTGCTTTTCTCTTCCATTTGGGGTTCACAGCAGAAGTCACACAAAAGCTTTTAACTGTCCAAATGCATTACCTCACAATTACTATGATTCTGTGAACAACAGCAAAAAAAATCCTAATATCAATGTAAAAAATAAGTTTCTGTTTGCAATTTTATAACTGGATCAAAACAAATGAAACAAATGGGTTTAAGTCTGCATCATCAAAGCCTTCTATTTAATAAAAAGTAGATTTCTTGCTCAAATATCCAAACTTCCAAGTTAATGAGCATGGTATAAAAATGACCAACTCAGTCTTTAAATGAGATTTTAATAGTCAAACTCTGTGGCCAAACTTCTACCTCAATACAAAAATCATTCCCACAAACAGTTGTATTTGGAGACTCTGGATTTAAAAAGAAATTTAAAATTTAAATATCCCTGATGAAGATTCTAATCATTACATTTTAGAAAACCCTGAGCCCTATGATTCCAAATTTAGCAAAACACACCAGAAACCTGTTAAACAGATTATTTATTGTGCCAATGTTTTATTAGCTTAACAGATCTATTATTGAAAGGGACCCCACAGCCTTATAAAATATATCCTATTTGGTACACATGATGCAACTATTTAAGGAAATTTGCATACTGGTGCTGACTTCTGCCTGCCCCTTAAGAATTGCCATTTTACTCTTGTATACAATTTCCATGAATCATTTAGTACAGCAAATTGAATTTATTATGTGGGCTGTTACCTGGAACTAGACAAACTACAAGGCAAAGGGCACAGTTCTGCAGCCTGCCAAGTTATTCCTGAATTTTGATACTAACGGCAAATTCGACTTTCCCTATCAAAGTTCAGAAATTCACTGGAAACACAAAGCTCACTGAAATCTAATATACTTACAGTCACATTCACTGAAGGAAAAGAATACTAATGAGAACCAGTTAAGGGAACAGACACACAGGGCAAAATCTGGGAGGGGGCCAAAGGTGGAGTTTTGGCTTATCCTTTTCCTATATTGTCACAGGGAGCATTACCTACTCTCGTCCGTGATGTAGGAGAATAGGCACAGAATATTTCCAATCAGGGAAGCTCACTCAAATTTTTGTGTCCGGAGTTTTCTTTGGGATTTTATTAAGTAGGCAATTTTTGATTAATTATTGATGATTGATTGATGATTTGTGTAACACAAAACCTCTGCTCTCCAAATACAAGGTAGTTTTTTCAGGCATGGCCAGCCTTCTACCCTAAGACTACTGAGTGTGGCCTGACCCATTCCAAGTCACTGTTAGCATAAACTACCAGGTATCCTTTAGCAGACCTATCGTGAATAATAAAAATACTTTTGTCACTCAGGACATTCCCTGTGTTTAGTGGTTACCTCTTAAAACCCCTAAAGACCAGAACCTGTTTGGACAAATCTAAATGCCTTAGTACACACTTTTTTTTTTTTTTCTTTCTTTCATTCTCTTCCCTGACAAAAGAACTATAAGGAAATAACAACAGTATCAATGACAACACATCACAGTAACATCACAATCATATTGGGATCTCTAGTGTGATCATGGAGAATTTTTTCAACCTCCATTTAAATTTGCAGTTTTAACTTCTGAAATTTTCCTCAGACCCTTTTTCCCCCAACGACCAGATGGCATCTGCTTGTATATAAAATACAACAAAACATATAGCCTCATCATCTATTAAAAATGTACTGCTATTTTGTCAAGAGATAATTGATTACTATGTTAAGGCTAAATATAAAGTTGGATTACCTGATAAAGAAACTTTAAGACCAGAAAAAACAGCAAATGAAATAAGATAAAATATCAAAGTCTTAATTGAAATGTCATATAAACATGTGTATATAAACACAATATGGGATGCTACCAATGGTACACCTAGTATTAAGACCAATAATATATACATTAAAGTCCTCTATTGGGGTGTCTGGATGACACAGTCAGTTAAGCTTTCAACTCTTGGTTTCCCCCCAGGTCTTAATTTCAAGATTGAGATGCAGTTCAGCCTCAGGCTCTGCTCTCAGCGGGAAGTCGATTGAAAATTCTTGTCCTTGTCTCCTCCATGTCTCGTGAGCATGCACGCCTGTGCTCTCTCTCTCTCTCAAGTAATAAACACATTTTTAAAAAGTGCTCTATTGAAGGTTGTGCCTACCTCTATGCTTTGGTATATGAACAAAGAAGATTAAAAGGCTTAGAATACTATGAGATGGAACAGGAAGAGAAAAAAAAAAGAAATTAGGATAGAGTGGAGACAAAAATCTGAAATCTGCTGAATATTCACTAGGTGTCAAACAGTTTATAAGGAAGTTATTAGTCTGTTGGTGGATCTACGTGTTTTGATTTTGACAGAAGCTAAAACCAGTAGCTACCTCATAAAGTTTTATGGATTGAATTGTGACCCCCAAAAGATTTGTAGGTGTCCTAATTATCAGTACCTATGAGTGTAACCTTATTAGGAAACAGGGTCTTTGTAGATGTAATCAATGTAAGAGAAAGTAGTTAGGATGGACTCTCATCCAATAAATCTGCTATCTTTTTGCCAAATGAAAAGACATATGGGAAAAACGCTATAAAATGACAACGGCAGAGGTTGGAGTGATGCATCTCAAGCCATGGAATGCAAGAGATTAATGACCACCACCTATAGTTAGGAAGAGGAAAGAAAGGATTGTACCCAGAATTTCAGAGCCAGCATGGCCTTACTGAAACCTTGATTTCAAACTTCTAATCTCCAGAACAGAAACATTTCTGTTGTTTTAAGCCACCTAATATTAAAAGAACTTAGAAGAATGTCTAAAACATAATAAGCACTATGTAAATATTTATCATAATTAATCCTTGCAAACTATAATAATTTTCAGAAAATATAAAACCATTGGAATGTGATTCTGACCAACTGACATTCGAAAGAGGTTTTTTGGTTTGTTTGTTTGTTTGTTTTTCCCTTGGACATAATCTGAAGTATTATGTTTCTGGATAGGAAGCCCAATGTGGTATTTTTCTACCTATATAGATTAAAAACTGAGGAAGGCAACTCTACACGTTGTTCTTTATTGAGGGTTACAATATTAATAAGTTATCAAAAAATCAGATGTTCCATTATGTAAACAACAACATGAACAAATAAGTAGAAACTTTTATTTGAAAAGCTATATAAAAAACATTAGGAAGGAAAAAAGGAAGGAAAGCAAAATAAGTAAGTTTGTATGTAAATTCCATCAACACGGCCATTAAAAATATTTTTATTTTCTGTCACATCTATATACATGTTTCCAGATTAAAATTCATATCACCTATAATAAGTTAAAATTGAGACTTTTCTATATATAATAAAGAAATATTAAAGGCTAAGATTATTTTCACCAATATTAATTGGACAGTACTCTTTTTTTAATAAACCCAGTAAACCACTCTAAAGTAGATTTAATAATTAATACCCCCAAAATGAAAATAGTCTTCAGAAGAAGAAGGAGCTACTTTTTTTTTTTTTTTTTTTTTTTTTTTAGTGTAGATAGCCCTTATACCTGAAGAGGTATATTTAACAAAGAATATCTACATTTGACTATCATCTTATTAATGACCACGTTATGTCAGTTTTATGCAGAATAAACCAAGAATACAAGTTCATTTCTTTCCTTTATTACACTGATATTTTCTTTTACTTCTAAAACATCCTAGGATGCAATTAGACATCTCCACTTCTAAGGAAGTACTAATGAGAAATATAGTGATAGATGGACCGCAGTTAAATTATACTTTTATAAGATCTCTTTTCGTGTATGTGGAAATCAATGTTATGCAGGTGATGTATTTTTTCAATATTTTACTTACTTCCATTAGAATACTTACATATGCCTTATTCTACAAGATGTTCCAGTACAACACATCTATGTTAACTCTTCATGGAAGCAGATTTAACAATGCCTGCTTTTGAAAAAAAAAAAAAAAATTAAATGGGGACAAATTAGAATTGGTATAGCTAGATCTTTGAACTTATATTAAATTTTCTGTCTATTCTTAGATAAATCTTTACTGCAAGAAGCAGAGGTTTTTATACTATTTTTGTTTGATGCAATTACATTTGAAATAGTGATCAAAAACAACATTGCATTTGAGTTCATGCCTCATGCTACCATTTTCTATCTAGAAAAATTATCAAAGCAGATACTATGAAATATATTCTTGTTATGGTGGTATAGACTGTTTTCTACTTGTAGTACTTCACATCTGAAATTTATTTAAATTTTCAGGTAAATTTGTTTAAAATGAACACTCTGAGTATATCAGCTCATACACAGTTCATTTCTATCCACAGGTCAGTTAGGTTACAAGTAATAAGGTCTGTTCTAGGAAAGAGTCCATAAGGGGGAAAGGGCCATCTATCAAACTAATTTGACTAAAATAACATGGCTTCATACTGTGTAAGAATTAAAAACAAAAATTTTGAGCCCTGTAGCAGTCAAGAATTTTATCTAGTCATTCAAGGTGTTTTAGTTCGTTGTGTACATTTGCACAAGTATCAACAATATTCCTGAGACTTGATCCGGAGTATTTTCCCTCATACAAATTATAGATAAAAGTTTCTGTTTTATTACTTTGTGTATTAGAATTTTGAATACATTTTTTTCCAAATATTCCACAACATTCTCCAGGGAAAAAATACTGAATAGTATCTAGCTAATCATGGATAATGTTTAGAATATGTAGTAAACTTCTTTAGGGGTAATACATCATTTCTTTAAGATTCATTTTGAGGGGCACCTGGGTGGCTCAGTGGGTTAAAGCCTCTGCCTTCCGCTCGGGTCATGATCCCGGCGTCCTAGGATCGAGTCCCGCATCGGGCTCTCTGCTCGGTGGGGAGCCTGTTTCCTCCTCTCTCTGCCTGCTTCTCTGCCTGCTTGTGATCTCTGTCTGTCAAATAAATAAATAAAATCTTTAAAAAAAAAAAGATTCATTTTGATTTTTAAGTAATAGTTCCCATGTTTCCAGGAAAATGCATATCTTAATATTAAAAAACAAACAAACAAACAAAGTAAATTCCAAAGAGAAGCTCTTTAACTAAAGATATAGGTTCTAGAAAAAAGTACCTCACATCTAAGTTTTTGTTTTTTGTGTCTACGTTTGTTAAGACTGTTATTTTTAAATTTGTTTTTATCTCCAGGCTGAAGCTGTAGACATTGTGAAGCAAGATGTTAGAAGGAAGATCTGGAAAACTAGCTAACTCACCTACGAAAACTCGCTTATCTTTTTATAGTAATGCCATTTTTCATATAGCTTCCCCTTTCCCTCAATCCATGAGATGAAGTCTTGTAATCAGTCCTTCTATGGCCTCTGATTTCCACTCCTCTAACAAACTATGAGCATTTTTCCCACTTTCGGATTCTGTTTGATTCTGATAGTTAACTGAGTCATTCATTTCTAGGATATTAAATTTTAAAGATTTATTAAATATGGAATTTTTAACCCGAGTCTTTGCAGGAATGGCTTATGTTTTGAAGTAAATTTAGCTTTTCCATTTAGATCCTATTTTCTCCAAATTTCATTAGTTAGAATTCTCCCTAAAAATTTGCCTCAGAGCCTCTCTCACTTCTTACCTGAGTGCAAATATACCCACCATATTTCCTTTTGTAATCATGTGAAGGGGAAAATACAATTGGGGGGTGTTGGCTTAACTTTTAGTGTTTTTGTATGTACAAGACAACAATGTAATTCTATTAACACAAAGGGTTGAGGTTTTAAAGTCAGAGCAAACTCTGAATTTGAGTGAGTCTCTGAGTAGAAACAAAGTTTACAGTGGTGCAGTCCATCCTCTTAGACCCATCCTGACTCAGCTGTTCACATGATATTAGAAGTAACTGCAAAAAAGATACACAAACCGGATTCTTTGGCAGGAAGAAAATTTGGTGACTCAGTAAAGGTCTCCTGAGTTTTGGATCTGAAGGCACCTGAGGCAGCTGCACCCTGAAACCCATTTGAAAGACAACTTGCTACCTTGCTACTGGCGCTTGGTTGAAACTGTTCCTTCCCACTACTTGAAGACATCAGATGACTATGAGGCCACAAATACTGATAACATGTTATGTTTTACAAAAAGACATTCCAATAGGAAGAGGACAATGCAACATATAGTGCAGTTCACTCATAAATAGAAAAGGATGTTGGGGCATCTGGGTAGCTCAGTGGGTTAAAGCCTCTGCCTTCGGCTCAGGTCATGATACCCAGGGTCTTGGGATTGAGTCCCGCATCCAGTTCTCTGCTCAGCAGGGAGCCTGTTTCCTCCTCTCTCTCTCTGCCTGCCTCTCTGCCTACTTGTGATCTCTGTCTGTCAAATAAATAAATAAAATCTTTAAAAAAATAGAAAGGATGCTAAAATAAGCATGCTAAGATCATGCTAAGGTAGAAACTGAGGGGAGTTCACTATATGTATAATCATATTGCTTCCTCACATATGGGGAAGATGCCTCCCATCACAGTCAGTTACACACTCTGATTTCCTCCCAAGCAAGATAAAGGAGGTTATCTGGATCAACTGTGTTTTTATCTTGTCAATCCAGCTCTTTCTGTCAGTTTCTGGGGAGTATGAATTTAATACAAATGTAAGTAGAGCCTGTGATTGCGAATCTGTATGTATACTTCATCACCATAAAGTTGCTTTCCTGGTTAAAGACTCTATTGTGATATATGGATTCAATAAACCATAAGTCCTTACATAATGATGCTACCTGAACCCTGGGGAAAGAAAAGCAAATCCAAACCTGAAGAGCATGTCTAGTCTTGGGAAAATAAACCATTGTTCTCTCCAGGATAAAAGAGGACCAATGCAGTCAACTTGCCACCAAATAGTCAATAAATTTCCTGGAAATTATACCATTAGGACTATACCAAGAACTCAGACAGGTTCCTTTTTATTAAAAATTTGGATATTTAAGCTGGAAGTAACTAAATCATCCTTAAGAAGTAAGAATGCATGCTATTGGTTCCATATATAACTTAACTTACTCATGTATGAATTCCTCATTCGTGTGTTCCATCATGGCAGCAGTCAAGAGGCTGTTGATAAAGACTTGCTAACATCAATTTGCTAATTAATCATTTTATGTTTTCTGGCGGACATTGGCATAAAAGACAAAGATTCCCACACTTTGTGGCTGCTCCCATCTACCCATCTACATATCTCTAGCCTGAAAACTCATTATTCCTGATCTTTCTATTATTTTGGATTTCTGGACTACCCAGACCTAACCACTGGTACTATTCCTGCTTGATCCCAGATGTATAATTTTCAAATTCCAATGGTTTGCAGCTGAGTCTGCTCAACTTTATACTTTGTGATGTTCAATAGGAACCAGTTCAAGATTGGCAGTTCCAGATACCCAGTGTTTCTGTGTTTTAAGGTCAAGTAATTTACCTTTGTCAGGACTAGTATCAAAGAAGGAAATCTTTTCCAAATGATATATAATTCTGCTGATGGCATGACCTTGCTCCAGAATTCCAGGGCTCTGTGTAGTATCTATATCCTACTAGCCATAAGCTCCATACCTCATCCCTTTTCCACTGAGGTCATCTTCAATAATGTAGAGTCTGCTGGTTTGTGGTTAGGCTAGACAGCTATGGTAACGGTTTCCTCATAGTTTCATTGTTCAAACTTCCCTGTTCTTGTCTGTAGAGCACACATTCTTTCTTTTAAGTGTTCCAGGTATGGGACAAAATACAAAAGGAGTGAGGTGAGGCTTAAAGACTGTCAGTGGCTAACATCAAGCACAGTCAAATTATTTATTACATTCACATAGCAGATGGAATTCAAAATTTACTAGACAGTCATCTATAGTCACTATCTTAATCACTGGTACCCTGCAGAATGTAAAACAAATGAAATGTCATTTCTCTGGAAATTTTATAGTAACTTGAATTGATGCTATGTCAAACATTATTTTAGCATCTATTCTATAGCTCTCTTGTGTAACGAAGCATTAGTAAGGTAGTTTATTGTAAGCAGTAGTATTCCAGTATGAGAAAACATTTTGGGAAGCTGAGTCAAAGCCCCCAAAACCAGTTTCTGACAAAGAAGATGAATTTAGCCTTAGGAAAAAAAAATTACTGTTTCAATTAATTACCTTTAAATCCTAATAAAATAGTCCAAATAACTGTGGCTGATAGGAAGAAAAAAAAAAAAGAAGAAGAAGAAGAAGAAGAAATTGAACTGGTGAAAGGCTATAGATCTGGGAAAGATCTGAAGATGCCCAAATGCTTTGTAGAAGGAATTCTTCTTCCTCCATTGGATGCCCCATATTATGGTGGTCATTAGGATATTAGTAGACTAATTCTCAGTGAACTATATTACAGAAAATGATCTGTATCAAATATTGAAAGGTTATGTGGGCAGTAAGGTATTTACTGATGTTAGAGAGTCAACTGGAAATGAAGGAGTTAAAGTAGCTGGGTTGTGATCCATTTCTCCCCAACTACTATGTACTGAGTGCTCTTGGGACAGAAAAAAAGAAGACAAGTACCTCAGTCTGATAGTCTTACAAAAATGATAATTGAACCTCTGGACAAATAGACTAATGAAGTTTGTTAGAAGAATATTCCTATCTATAGAATGGTTTAAGCAATGATTTTATTTTAGGATTGTTTATGATAAATAAACCTATAATATTTGAATTTGTTAGACATGGGTCCTTGAAGCATACCATATAAGTAAATAACTATCTGGTATAAACAACAACAAAAAGATGTTTAAGAATTTAAAGAGCTCTGCTGGGCATGGTGACCTACCATCCTTATTTAAAGACTTTGTATACTTTCTGGTGACAGGATGTGTCAGATGTGGGAAGGAGCAAATTGTAGAGCCAGTGGAATGTGCTCTCTCTGAAGCTTCTTTGCTTGTACCCTCATAATAGTAAAGCTTGTACAGTGAAAACAAAAACAAAAGCAAACAAAAAACCCCTCTGATTTGTCTGATTCCAATTACGTAAGCAGACTTTTTTGTTAATTCAATATTCCTACTTTTTAAGTACTTTGCTGAAACTGATTTCATGATACTTTAATGTGAAATTTCTCTCTCAATTCATAGTTAAATTGGCCTGTAGTTTTAACTTTTATGTGCTCTTTCTTAAAATTGGGGAAATAAATTTTTATTACTTTCATAAAAAGGGTTGAGAAATATTCCTTTTCTTTTTTTAAGTTTAGGTGCTCTTAAAATAACATAAGAGGTTAGAGATTTGAACATATATCTATGATTTCTTCTCAGGACTAACTCAGTATTTGAAGAAATACAACAATCAGGTCCCAATTAATGTCAATGACAATAGGTTGCATGGGGATCTCATTGTAGATTGTGGGTATCATAATGTTTTCTTCATAAGGCCATGTAGGATTCCAGGCCTCCATGACACTCCAAGTGTAGTGGTGTGTGCCACTTGAGGCCTAGAACAAAACATGAGATTTTACTGTTATTCAGGGGGCTCAGAGGACAGTGGCCTGGGATTTTGCTTATTAAAGGCTATATCAGTTGAGATTTAGGTAACTCTGATGAGTTCTGTTGACCCTGGTGTAAATGATAGTAGAGTGGACCTATGAGATGATGTGCTTCCCTTTCTCCACAGTTGAGAGAGTACATTCCCTTACAATGACAGGAGTGGCCATTTAGGAGACAATAGCTGGGAAGTTGGGGATAGGGAGAGACTGGAAGATGGAATGGAGCTTCTTTCCAGGACTTCAACACATAATCAAGATTGTTTTCCTCCTCTGCCCCCTATAGGTGAAACTGGTGCTCTGTCATCTCCACTTGCTTTTCCATTGTACAAGAGACCCTAATTACTTGAAAATCATAGGAATGCAAAATTATGAGCAGCTTAAAAAAAATTACAACCTACTTGAGAAGACACAGGAACCTGAAAGGAGAAGACAAGGTCAATGTTCAGAATAGTCAGTTTCCATTAGGAGTAAAAATGACAGAAGAAGCCAACTTTAATTCTTCTTTTTTTAAACTTTAATTCTAAATTAAACTTTAATTTGAAACCAAATTCTAATAAGGATATTTAAGAAATTAAACTTAAGGTGAGAAAAAGATTTTCTGAAATTTAAAAACAATAATTTAATATTAAAAACTATAGTAGATTAATTGAATATAGGATAGTTTAAAATCTGATTCATAAGACTTTAAAGATTTTATGCTCACATATCTCCCCCCCCAATATTTTTAGAACTATGTACCTTCTTGCATATTTTACAGTCATATCCAAAACTAACTGCACCTAAAAGTTGCAAAAAAATGGTACCATTTCAGCATATTGTAAAGAGTGGCTTCAGAAAATAAAATGCTCATACCATTCATTTATAACAACAAATAAAGGGGTGCCTGGGTGGCTCAGTCAGCTAAGTGTCCAACTCTTGGTTTCATTTCAGGTTTTGATATTATGGGTTATGGGACCAAGCTCAGGCTCCTCCTTCTGCAGAGAGTCTGCTTGAAAGATTCTTTCCCTCTGCCCCTCCCCCTGCTCTTGCTAGCTCTCTCTCTCTCTCTTTCAGAGAAATTCATATCAATGTAAAATATTTTGTAATTATAATTATTTCTGGTACTGGTTCTCTAATATTTCTTTGCGACCAGATATGTATATAAAGTGAAATTGTATTTTTTTCATTCTTGTTCCCATAAGGTTTTAAGTATTAAAAACATTATTTTGGCTGGAGGTATTATTTTAGTTATTATTATAGGCTATTAATCATAGAATAAATATATTATTAATTGTATACATAATTAATGACTATCAAGACTTAAAAGTAAATAAATGTATGCCTATACAACAGTAAATGGGTCCTAATTCTCAATAGTTTAGCTTCATATGGCTATCATTTATTGCTTGTGTAAGAAAGAATTCAACATTGAGTCTATTCGTAATTTCAATTTATATTGATGTGACATTGAGAAATGTTCTTTATCATAAATAAGTGCACACGAATGGGGTGAACTTCACTGTGCAATGTCACTCAGCAAAATGCCAAATACCTTACAGTGTTCTTTCATGAAAAATTATCCATAATAGTTATTCCATGGACGAATCATTTAGATCTTTTTTCTGGTCATGTTACAAACAAAGAACTGGAAGTATTTGATGAGCAAAATCATTTATTTTCCTGTCATTAGACACAATGACTAGACAACATTGTTAAAAATAAACAGTGAAGGGGCGGCTGGTGGCTCAGTTTTTGGGCATCTGCCTTAGGCTCAGTTCATGATCCCGGGATAACCCTGCTGAAGAGGGAGCCTGCTTCTCCCTCTCCCACTCCCCCTGCTTGTGTCCCCTCTCTCTCTGTCTCTCTCTCTCTCTCTGTCAACTAATAAATAACATCTTAAAAAAAAAAAGAACAAACAATGAAACTGAAAATAAAACAAAGAAACAATGATAAAAATCAGGATGAGGTTTTCCCCAAGGGGATGAAGATGGTTATGCTCAGGTTAAGGAATGCCAGGAGTTTCCAGAGAGAGAAGAGCTGTAAGTGGATAAATTATTGTTCTTCCATAAAAAGTGTACATATACGTATATACATGTGTATATACACCTACACGCATGCATATAAATGTAATATAGATATATGTAATGTTAGAATAAAATGGAAATTTCTAAAAAATAAAAATAAATTAAAACGCTAAAATTAGTCCTAAGGAAATTAAAATAATAAACATCAAAAGTTTGAAGGGGTAAGTGTTATCAGAGGACACACATATTTGGTTTTAAAAATTGCAAGGTTTTGCAGACTTTTCCACACTGAACATTTTAAGGCAATTTCTAAAATCAAATAATAATATCAGACCTAAATATAATGTATTTCAGCTACTATCCAAATATAACGAAGTTTCTACTGAAGGAATCTGTTTATATTTCTGCAAATTGAGGGCATGACATCAGACAAATTAGATATGGTAAGTTATAAAAGAAAGTATTACAAAAATACACTTTATACATCAGGGAAATGTGCTTGCATAAAGATAATTTTCATAGAAAATGTAAAATTCTCTATTTGTCAGCAGAGCCAGCAGATTTTTTTTTTCATCTAGATTAAGAAGATCATCTCACATAATGGAACTACCTGCAAAAAATTATCTCATTTACTGACCCCATCTGAAACATTGTGCACCTTTTTTCTGGCCCGAGGCCTTTTAGATGACTGTTATACAGCAAATTATAAAATAATACCTCATTAATATTGCACTGCAGTTTGATATCAGAGCTATTTTGGTTCTAAGATAATGAAAGACCATCAGGAAAGTTTTACTAAGAAGACCTGAGAAAGTTTTTGAACCAGAAAGGAAGAACCCCCAAGCTTTTGAGTAAGTTAGATTTGTTCCAAGACCAGATTCCAGCACAAAACAGTTGCTATGTCCTGGGAAGTCCTGGTAACCTTCCTAAGACTCTATGTCTCTTCATCTGCAACATGGGCTTTGGGAGGTTTAAAAGCAATGATACATGAGAAGCACTTAAAAGTGCTGTTAGTAGGGGCGCCTGGGTGGCTCAGTGGGTTAAGCCTCTGTCTTCGGCTGGGGTCACGATCTCCGGTCCCCGGATCGAGTCCCACAATGGGCTCTCTGCTCAGCGGGGAGCCTGCTTCCTCCTTTCTCTCTCTGCCTGCTTGTGATCTCTCTCTGTCAAATAAATAAATAAAATCTTAAAAAAAAAAAAAAAAGTGCTGTCAGTAATAGTGTTACAGCAAAGAGGTAGAAAGCATCCCAGGCAAACAATGTGTGTTAGGGAAGGAAAAGATGAATCATATTAATATCAATATTAATATTTTTGAAACATTTTTTCTTAAAGTGCAACATACATAAATCAAAATGAATAAATCCTAGCTCAATGAAAGTGTATAAAATAAATGCACCTTTATAACTATCCCTCTTGAAAATACTGTTTCATATATCCCTCAATACAGGAAACCACCATATCGGAGGATTTATCAGTTTTAACACTTTATAACAATGAAAGCATAGGCATGCAGTATTCATGCTCTAAGAGCCTTATGGCTCAGTCTTGTGCCCTCAGATCTACTATGTTTTCATATTTGTATAGCAGTTCTGTCCAACAGTAAGTAATTGAACTCTTTACTAGGTAATTTAAAATTTTCTAGTCATCACATCAAAAAGGTAAAAATAAATAAAGATAAATTTACAAATGTATCTTACTTATTCCAATATATCCAAATGTTATTATTTCAGCTTGTAATCAATATAAAAATTATGAATGAGATATTTTATATATACGTGCATACACACACACACACACACACACACATACATATATATACATATATGTATTTTTTTACTAAATCCTAAAAAGCCACCATGCGTTTTACACTTTAGCATATCTCAAATCTAATTAGCTTAGATTTCAAGTGCTTGGTAGCCATATGTGGTTAGTGGCTGCCGTTTTGCACAGTCAGGCTGTTTAGTTCTCTTATATTGATTTACTTATCCTTTCAACCATTAATTATTATGTACATTCTTTCTAGTTTGGGATTATTACTATTAATGGTTCTTTGAAAATTCTAATACATATTTCTTGGTATGCATATGTATGCATTTCCATTTCATATGTATTCATGAGTGGAATTACTGACTCTTGGACTATGACTATGCATACATGCAATTTCATGAATTACAGGGAAATAGTTTTTCCCTAGGTTTCTTCCAATTTACCCTCCTGGTAGTAGTATACAAAAATCCAGTTATTTCAACAGCTTTCAGATAGTTTGCATTGTTATTTGTTTCCAGTATTTAAGTCACAATGGTTGTGTACCACTTTATATTGTCTCTCCTTGATGAAAAATTACATTTATGTGTTTATTAGTCATTTTTATATCTTCCGATCTGTGTGAAGGGTGCATTTGGTTTTTGTCTATCTTAAAAATTGGTTGACTACTTTAGTTATTTACCTTTGTGAATTTTTTGTATATTTCTATATACATTCAGGATATACATAACACACACACATTAAAGGATTTGCTTTATGAGGTACAAAGATTTAGTTTAAGTCTGTAGTGATTGAAGCAAAAGGGCAGAGAGGATTAAACAGAGCACTATAGTCTAGGGAGTCTTGGAACAGTCTCACATGTACACAGGTATCTGATATATATAGCAATGGTATCACTGCAGTGTAGGAGGGATAGGATGACATTTTCAGTAAATAATCCTGGATAACTGGATAAGCCAAATAGACTTCTGGGTATCAGTAGAAAAGAAGAAAATTTCTTCAATCTCTTCCTCACATCATACATAATAATAAACTCTAAATAAATTGTAGGACTATGTAGAAACACTGAAATAATAAAGGTTTTAAAAGAACACAAGATAAAGGTGCCTGGCTGGCTCAGTCTGTTAAGTGTCTGCCTTTGAGTCCTGGGACTAAGCCCTGTGTTGGGCTCCCTGCTCACTAGAGACCCTGCTTCTCCCTCTCCCTCTGCCCCTCTGCCCACTTGTGTGCCTGTTCTCTCTCTCTCTCTCTCTTGCTCACACTCTCTCAAATAAATAAATAAAACCTTGAAAAATAGAATAAAATTAAAAGAGCCAACATAATACTTTAATGACATTTGTATAGTCAAAACACAAGGCATACAGTGATACAGGAAATGTGGATTGAGTATCAACATTTTTAATGGTGCATGTTTACTTTTATCTGAGTTTAGTACGAAAATTGTGATAGTGTTATACAAACTATGTAAATTATTGAACCCATTGTTAATAGATAATAAAGCCAGATGTTTAATGACCTAAAATCGGTAATAGAGTTTAACATGAATAATCAGTGACCCTTCTACCCTTTGTCATTAGTCACTCAGTTAACCTTCCTAGAAGTAATCGTCATTACCCTTTTCTTGGGTTTCTTTCAGAGATATAAGGGAAACTCTAGATCTTTACCTCATTTTTGTTTCACTGTCTACTTCGGGGCATAGTTTTCCATCAAGAGTATGATACCAGATGTTAAATAATTTAAACTATATATAGGGTATTTGACATCCTCTCCATCAGTATTATGAATACAAATTTATTGTTTTCTTCTTTCAGCTATTGAGTTCATTGCATGTCCAAGTATCTCCACTTTTAATCATGGTGATACTATGCTTTATTTAGATCTAAAGGTTTGGGGAAGAGAAATAAGACCCCAGGACGGTGAGGTTCCCTCAAGGTGACAATTTATGAAAAATTATACATAATATACATAAATACTTGCAGATTCCCCAGTTCCTGACACAGCTTCTTAAACTTTGTTTTGTATTGTTTTGTTTAAGATTTTATTTATTTATTTCATAGAGAGAGAGCAGGGGAGGAGCAGAGGGAGAGGGACAAGCAGAGTCCATGCTGAATGCAGAGTCTGAGGTGGAGTTTGATATCACAACCCTGAGACCATGACCCACGCCAAAATCAAGAGTCAGACACTCAACAGACTGAGCCACCCAGATGCTTCACAGGTCCTTACATTTTGCTCTTGTTAGTGGAGGTGTACCTTGTCATTCAAAAGTACTATTTCATCAAATATTGTATGAACACTTGCCACTAGCGTTATACTTGATGTCTAAAATAGATGGATACAAAGAATTATAAAGATATAAAGACATTATACAAATGTCATAGTGAGTGGTGTCGACAAATCTGAAAGTTTATACTAGAAGCTATATTTAATTTACAAGAGAATATAAAGGATGTGGAGGAAAAAGTGTTCAGAATTTTAATCTGATAATTCTCAGGGGAGGAAGAAACATTTGGCCTGGTCTTTGAACAATTAGAAAGCATTTCAGTTGAAAATTAAGACAGGTTACGTAGATGCACTATATTCCAAAGAGGAGCAGCTCATCATTCATTTACTTTCTCCTCTACTTCATGCATTCAAACATTTACTGGTCAGCTTCTGTATGCTAGAAGTTATATTAGACATTGAAGATATAAAAGTCAATGATTACATAGGAGTCTACAGCATAGTGAAAAAGATAGTAATGCAAACAAATAATAGTAATGCAATTGTGATATTGTTTATACATAAAAACCCAGTGCATCTTTGATGACCTTTAATAGTTGCTATTAAAGTACCAGACTCTGAAGATACTAAGTATTTGTTTTTAGGGTCTCCTGTATCTGTTGTCTGTCTGTCTGTCTCTTTCTTTCTTTCTTTCTTTCTTTCTTTCTTTCTTTCTTCCTATTCCTCTAGTAGTATGCTATATTGCAACTTTATCAGCCATGCTCTGTTTTACTCTGAGGTAGAGAAAAGGTTTCTGGATACAGAATTCCTACACACATTGGAGAATTTTGATTAGATCCCTCATGCCCAACTGAAAGTATCCAAACAGATGTAACTGGAGAACTTTGCAAAGATACCTAATTCTTCTGCAGGAGATAGTCTGCTGGAATATAAAAGGGATGGCTCCACACACAGGACACGTGAGACCTGATACAAGAACAAAAGTCTGTGATTCTCATTTACATGATTCAGAGCAAGGTTCTGAAGCTTATTAAATAAAAAGATCTGGAGTCTGGAATCAAATACCCCTGAGAAAAGATTCCCAACTATCCTTTAAAATTCTGATTTTTTTTTTTAAATATTTTATTTATTTATTTAACAGAGATCAAGAGCAAAAGCAAGAGAGAGGGAACACAAGCAGTGGGGAGGGGATTAGGGAGAGGGAGAAGCAGAGTCCTTGCTAAGAAAGGATCATGACCTGAGCTGAAGGCAGACACAACTGACTGAGCCACCCAGGTACCCCTAAAGTTTAGACTTTTTGAGAAAAAGTTTTTTCTCCTACAAAATTAGCTTATGATGTTAATATAAAGGGCTTAAAGAATATATGAATGAATTTCTTAGGATAATCATTATTCTTCAGTATCTACATCAGCATTTGCTTGAAATTTATTTTGAAAGCATCTGAATATTCTAGGAAGACATAACTGTGATGAAAGCAGAAGGTATGAAGTTACATGAATTTCAGTGATGTAATTTTCAGTACAAAAGACAGGTAAAATTATGTCACATATCATGTAAGTATGCTGGGGGAGGAGTATGGGGGCAAACAAACAAACAAACAAAAAAAAACAAGGGCATTCCAAAAAAGGAAGAGTAAGATATTTTCCAAGAACACACAGTATAAAGCAGGGCAATGGAAGAGAGAAGTTTCACAGTACAGGCTAACATAGCTAATAGTCTGGAAGGAAGGAAATGACAGCAGCATAGTCACCTCCATCCTGGGATACACATGACGAGGAAAACTGCAGAAGCTTTTACTTTCTGTCCTAAAATTGTTTAATTCCATGAAGAAATCACTAGCAAATAAGATATTGTAACTTGATTCTCTGATGGTGTGCACTCTCAGATACTAAATTCTGCCTAATGGTGACAAAGGTTAATGGCATAGATACATTTATAAAGGCAACTATTAAAGAATTACGTAGCTGAAATATAAAGGATTATTCTATCTGCAAGGTCGTGATTAGTTTTTATAATCACACTGTAAGAATAAAGGGCATAACTTCTAAAAACAAAGCCCCAAGAAAAATGTATAAAGTTACCGAAGCTAGACATGAATAGGTTGTATAATTGCTTGAGTTTTCATAATTTAGATCCTGTTTTGTTTCGTTTTGCTTTGTTTTCACTAAAGGCCATCTATTAGTTTTAGCACATAATGAAGCCCTGAAAACAGAAATAGAAGAAAGTGTTGATCAAGTTGGTAAAGATTTCATATGTCATCTTGTACAAAGGTGTAGAGGGAGGCATGGCTCATCAGGAAACTGAACCAGCCAACCTAACAGTGGGATTGCTATGATCATTATGTTTTCTTGGGGTGGATGGTGGTGAGGATAGATGGGATTAGGTGTGGTGTGTGTCTTCTGGGGAGTTCAGACTTAAATTTAATATTAGACTGCCATAATATGATCATAGATTCCTAGATATTTAGCATTTTTATTATTCTCTACATCTGTAAGTTTTTGTTATTGTTATTTGTTTGTCTTTATGTTCATCATTTTCATAGTGTGGCTTTATAACACTACTCCCCTTTAGAATTGTATCAGAGGGAATAAACGAGGTTAGTTATAGAAGATAGAGAAGAAAAAACTAAAGAAAGATTATTAACTTTGAATCATTTTGGATGGGGAGAGAAACAGAGAGATATTTTTCTTAAATATCCCTATCACACATGAACTTAAAATTTGCTAATATATATAGTTAATTATTTTTTCTATCATTCTTTTGTTAGAAGAAATAGACTGAAAATTAGAATAAAGCAAAATGAATTAATAGCTGTAGGCAATAAGGAAAAAGATTATGGAATGAATGAGTTAATAAAATTCCTTAGAATGCCTAATTTACTCCTGAAATTTACCTTAAGTAAACATTGGAAAGATTTAGTTCACGGTTAAAAAACATATATTAGCTTTATATCAAAGCTCTTATTGGGATAACTAAAAACGACTAAAATTAGATCCTCAGTCCCTTTCATACAGAAAAAAATCAAACATATATAGAAACTTGAATAACCTTCAGTTTGATTGACAATTCAACATTATAAATAAAAGGTAAGTTTTAATTTACCAGGTCAGTATGCATTGTTGGAACATTTAATCATTTTGGGAAGTTCATATTTGCATAACAAAATTTATTAGCCATAACTAACTAACCTTTAGAAAATTATATTTTTAATTTCCTCCTGTCAAGATATCTGGAAAATTCAAAGTTAATAAGCACTGCATATAAGCAACTCCATTCATATAGGAACTGGCAAGTACTAGATGGATATAGCAGTCAAATTCTAAGTTAATTAAAAAGTTGTCAACCTATCACATTGTTCACTTGAAAACATATGGAGAAATATTTTATATCATTTCTAAATAACAAAAAAATGCATGTCATTTGTAAAGTAGTTAGCTAAAGTAAGCTATTGATTAGCAATATCGGTCAACAATATTTTCCCTTAAGTGTTTCTTATTTTGTGAACATCTGACTTTCATAACTTAACAAAGCCTAAGTTAAAATCTAATTATTTTAATGCTGAGTTTTTGTGTATATGTTCTGTTCTATATATTATATATACATATATATCTTAATGACAGTATATATATATATGCGCGCACACACACACACACACACACACACACAAATTAGGAATGCTTAAATGAATTTGCTTAGAAAACTGATTTATACCTTAGAGGTTAATAAAATGCTACACTTGGGGTCATATTTTATTTTATTTTATTTTTTCAGGAACTTTTCTGAGCTATTATAGCAATCGTGGTGGAAGTAGAAGGAAATAGAATAGCAATAATAAATAAGGAATAGTTGTTTAAGAATAAATTGAGCAGTACTAAGCTTGAGAGAAACAGAAGAAAGTTGGTTGGCAGAGATACTATGGCAATTTTATCAACAAATGAACAAACAATTTTTAAGCATCTGTAAAAGTCAACTTGAAGTTTAGCGAGGCATTGGTATTGGAAAATGTTGATAAGTGTCAGTCTCGTCAGAAGAGAAGCTACCGAGATGACTAAAGAGGCTGTATTTTCTATAGGATGAACACCAATTGACCTCTACGCATAAAATTTATTTACAGTGTTATTGACAATGATAATCTGTATTACTACTGTATTATTGCATCTTAAATCTTAAATTGTGTTATTTCATCTTAAATTAAACTCTTAATCTTCAGAGTTATAAAATATTCTAGGCAATTGAAAGCCAATTATAGTTGCAGAACCCTCTAGAATCAGTAATGTTGGAAGGTCCAGTGGACAGTGCCAGCACACCCCCAAAAGGACACCCAGAAATTTCTTTTGTCTAAGTCTAGCAATGAAAAGAGGAAAAAGGAATTAAAGATTACACTCTCACGAAGTTGTTTTCCCTTTCCATACATTCTTGGTTAATAGGAAATATTTACGCTTCTTGGGATTTGATGTATATTTTTGTTTTGAATAAGAAAAAAATAGCAAAGCAGTTACAAAGAAAACATCCATTTTCCCCCAGTGTTATCAAGCACTGGGAAATGCTATCTCTAGTGATTACGGTGCATAGTAACAAAGGCAGTAGTAGCAGGTGGCAGCATGAATTTAAATTACATCCAATGTTCTGCGGGACTGCAGGAGGTCTTCTATATCAGTTTCTTGAGTATGCATACAAGACACCTACAAGATTAAGTGCTGCAAACCACTCTAGCCATTAATGTCTTCCTATTTTACTAGAGTGCTCACTTTTTCTCAATATATGTGTCTTTTTACTCATCAAAGCATTTTATAATCAAACTAATAAAAGAAATCTAGGGGGGCGCCTGGGTGGCTCAGTGGGTTAGGGCCTCTGTCTTCGGCTCAGGTCGTGATCCCAGCTCCTGGGATCGAGCCCCACATCGGGCTCTCTGCTCAGCGGGGAGCCTGCTTCCCTTCCTCTTTCTGCCTGCGTCTCTGACTGCTTGTGATCTCTGTCTCTCAAATAAATGAATGAAATCTTTAAAAAAAAAATAAAAAAAAATAAAAGAAATCTAGGATCTTCGTTTTTAAGATGGCAAATACAACAAAACAAAATGACTTGTCTGTTAAGCTAACTCTAGGAAGGTTGGTGATGACATGCACTTGTGTATTTACACAAAAAACCCAGACTCGCTTATGATAATCTGACCTGACTTCACAGCCTGACCTTTGCAAAAAAAAAAAAAAAAAAAAAAAAGCAATCACATGATTTAAAAAAAAATATATCAAGTTTTTACTTGATATTACTTAAAAGATTTTTGTTTATTTATTTTTTAAAAGATTTTTTTAATTCATTTGACAGAGAGAGAAATCACAAGTAGGCAGAGCAGCAGGCAGGGGTGGGAGAAGCAGGCTCCTTGCTGAGCAGAGAGCCCAATGCAGGGCTCCATCCCAGGACCCTGAGTTCATGACCTGAGCCAAAGGCAGAGGCTTAACCCACTGAACCACCCAGGTGCCCTACTTACAAGATTTTTTAAGTATCAGATTTTTTTTTTCTTTATAACATACTTCAGAAAATGTAGAGAGGTCAAGCCTTGTTAAAAGGTCAATTTCTCCACAAGCTTTGTTTATTCTGCCACTGCCATCCATCTAGTTATTTGAGAAAGAAATAATCTATTCATAACCATATGCTATAGATTTTACCTCTTGAAAATGATTCAAGCTTTTCCATTTATCTTCACCTTCACCAAGCCCATCTTGATTGAAAACAATTCGTCTCTTGGCAGTATTCAATGATTTTTGTCATACAAAATTCACAAATGTAGTCATTAAGAGCCAAATTGCTTCTCATTCTTACAAAAATATCTTCAAAATCCATTCTAATACTAATCTATAGATTGTAAACAAATGACAGAAATAATTAAATCATATGTCATACACCTAAGAAGAGAATTGAATGCAATATTATGTAAAGTTAAGAAGAGACCTCTTTAAAAGCCAGAAGAAAATAGGATATTTTAGGTCAATCATACTTCAATAAAAAAAAAAAAATTAAAAATAAAGATAGAAAAGAGGCTTCTTCTTAAGTCAATATCATAGACCACTATTTCTTAAAAAAAGGTTTTTAGAGAAAAGGAAAATAATTATTTTATTGTTTAACTAATATTATTTTGTTAATATGATCATTATATGTTCACATTTTTAGGTCAACAGCTATGGTAAAATTACAAAATTTGGTAGATTATACTTTCTCTTATCAATAATGTTTTAACGGGGTGCCTGGGTGGTTCAGTTGTTAAGCATCTGCCTTCGGCTCAAGTCATGATCCCAGGGTGCTGGGATCAAGCCCCACGTTGGACTTCCTGCTTGGTGGGAAGCCTGCTTTTCCTTCTCTCACTCCCCCTGCTTGTGTTCCCTCTCATGCTGTGTCTTTAATAAAAAAGTTTTATTTCCACTTCCCCTCCATTGATCTTTCTTTTTCTCCAATAACTTTATTCACTTGAATGGGTCATAGTAAGACTAATATAAGGTTGTTATGGGTAACTCACCTTATTAAAGACCAATGAAATTATAACACAGAAAACAAAAACTTACCACTAGATGTATCACTGAATTTCCAATCTGTTCACCTACAGGAAGTCCTCTACTCAACCTGTTAATGCTCGGGGCTCATTTGTAGGAAGTCACTGTCTCTTTTCAAACCTGTTATATTCTCAGATTCTAGAGATTCCCGTAACTCCTGTCTTGGCAGCCTCTAAAGAGAAATTAAAATTCCTTCACATCGTAAATGTGCCCATCCCCAGAGGACATGGTTGTGCTTGTTAAGTAGGGTAACTTACCACTTCCCTGCCTCGACCAGCCTGTTTCCTTTGAAAATAGGGACTAATTAGGGAAACCAAGTTAAATTAGTTTAATTTTAAATTAGACCTAAATACTTTTACTACACAAAATCAAAAGGTGTATTAACGATGTTCCTTTGCAAAATGTCTGTGCTCTGTCAGTGACCCCTTGTGAAGAGAACAATGGATGTTATAAGAACAATGAGGATGGAGTGATAGTTTCCTGTAGGTTTGCAGAAAATATTAACCTAGTAAAAATGTTTCATGCTAACATAAAATCTCCTCACTCCACCAATAGAACTTAATGCTGGCCCTCTGGGTTGGATCCCATGTATTTTCTTTCAGTTATGATCAATGGCCTATCCCCCTTCTCAGCTCTGCATAGCTCAGAAACTGTGCCTCCAAATGTTGGCTGGATTGTCTATGTTTTGTTACTGGCTAACATAATCTTTCTAAATACATGCCTATCAACAGTGGATGCATTCTAGAACAAAAATAAAATGTTAAACTAAGAAAGGATGCAATAAGGTGTGATAAAAGAATTATTATTTTCCATTATTTGTAAGCTTTAAAACAATCAAAAATGCTAAATTTACTATGGAAGTTGGAAAAGTACACAGGTGACTTACAGATAAAAAACAACTCTATAAACCAATAGGATTTCCATTGATAATTAATGAAATGCAAATTAAAAATCATACATTATAGTGATCAGATTATATACCTTTTCATCCTTCATACTGGAAAAAAAATAATAGAAAATAAAACTCAACTATTGTAAAGAGAGATAAGACTGATATTCTCAAAACTGCAAGTTGAAGGAAATACTGGTTAATCTTTGGAAAAGAAAAAAAAACGTAGCAATATCTATCAAGAACCGTTAATAATTTTTCACTTGATTAAGCTTTTTTAAACTATTTGTTTATCCTGAGGAATAATCATACAAAAAGTATTATAATGTATACAAACTAATTAATTATTTAGCCAAAATTTGATAATTTTTTTTTATAAAATAATCGTAGCTTGGAATATTTTACAGCTTTAAAAATAATTTCTTTGTGGGGCGCCTGGGTGGCTCAGTGGGTTAAAGCCTTTGCCTTCAGCTTGGGTCATGATCCCAGGGTCCTGGGATCGAGCCCCACATCAAGCCCCACATCGGGCTCTCTGCTCAGCAGGGAGCCTGCTTCTTCCTCTCTCTGTCTGCCTCTCCACCTACTTGTGATCTCTGTCTGTCAAATAAATAAATTTAAAAAAAAAAAATCTAAAAAAAAAATTTTTTTTTTTTCTTTGTGATGGGGACCCTGGGTGGTTTAATTAGTTAAGCGCCTGACTTTTGTTTTCAGCTCAGGTCATGATCTTAGACCTGTGGAGTCGAACCCTGTGTCAGCTCTGCACTCAGTGTGGAATCTGCTTGAGATTCTCTCTTTCCCTCTACCCCTCCCCCACTCATGCACGTGTGCACACTCTCTCTCTCTTTCTCAAAATAAGTAAATTGAAAATTAAAAAAAAAAAATAAAAATCCTTTAAGAGAAATTTAATAAGAGATAACATTGATAATCATACTATAATTTTAAGTTTAAAATTTTGAAAACTATATCATCATTCCCAATCACATTTCCTCCTTTCCTGTAAGAGGACTTAAACATTACTGTCTTTTGCTATGTGACTTGAAAGACCACGCTAGAGAGAAAATAATGTTCTCTACCTCATTGCTAGGTTGACAATATGATTTGCTTTGCCAGTGATATGTGAGAAACCATGCACATTAGTGACCAGCAAAAGTTTAAGAGTCATTAGATGTTTCTGCCCCTCTCTTATAATCTGACAGTGTGTGTGTGTGTGTGTGTGTGTGTGTGTGTGTATGTTCATGCATGTGCGAGATATACATACATATATGTATGTATAACTGATGAACAGATAAAAGAAGTAATAGATGATAGATAGATAGATGATAGATATATAGATGATAGCTGTATAAATATAGGTAGATGACAGATGGATAGATACGTTTTGTATAATGTGTTGTTTCCCTTGCCTCAAGAGGCATATCTAGTAAGAAGTTGCTATGGCCAATATCAAAGGGGTTGTTACCTGTGTTCTCTTTTAGGATTTTGATGGTTTTCTGTCTCACATTTAGGTCTTTAGTCCAAATCAAATTTGTTTTTATGTATGGTGTAAGAAATTGGTCCTGTTTCATTTGTTTGCATCTTGCTGTCCAGTTTTCTATATAAATTTTAGGATTGTTTGTTCTAGCACTGTGGAAAATGCTGATGATATTTTGATAGATTCTATTAAATGTGTGGAAATCTGGCTTTCTTTTGATACCCTTTACATGATAAATGTTTCTCCTCACTTTCAAACTGCATGTGTCTTTAAGTCTAAAAGTCTTGTAAGCAATATATAGATAGATCTTTTTTTATCTTTTCTGACACCTATGTCTTTTGATTGAAGTGTTTAGTCCATTTATATTCAGGGTGATTACTAATAGTTACGTATTTAGTGCCATCTTATTATGTGTTCTGTCATTGTTTCTGGAGATTTACTCTGTTCTTTTTTTTGTCTTTCTCACTTTTGGTCTTTCCTTTCCACTCAAAGAATGGAAAGATCAAAATCCCCTTTAATATTTCTTGCAGGGCTGGTTTAGTGGTCACACTCTTTTAGTTTTTGTTTGCAGGGTTAAATATATCATGCCACTGCCTTCTGGCTTGCCAAGCTTCTTTTGAGAGATCTGCAGGTAGTCCAATGGGTCTTCCCTTATAAGCTGTGGACTTCTGTCTTGCTGCCTTTACAATTTTTTTACTTATCACTATGTTTTGTAAATTTAATTATAGTGTGTCTTGGTGTTGGCCTGCTTTTGTTGATTTTGATGAAAATTCTCTGAAGCTCCTGGATCTGGATAACATTTTCCTTACCCAGATTAAGGAAGATTTCAGCATTATTTCCCCTAATAAATTTTCTGCCCCCTTTTCTCGCTCCTCTTCTTCAAAGATCCTATAATACAAGTGTCATTGCATTTGATGGAGTCACTAAGTTTACCAAGTCTATTCTCATGTTCCATAATTCTTTCTCTCTTTTATTCAGCTTCATTATTTCCCATTATTTCCTCTATATCACTTATTTCTTCCTCTGCTGCTTCTAGTCTCATGTTCACTGCATCATGTCTGATTCCAATTTGTTACTGCATTTTTCTGACTATAACTTAATAACTTTTGACTTGGAAGGTAAATGTAAGAGAGTTAAGAGAATATATAAAATATGAATAGATTATTCATAAAATTTATAAAATGTAAAATACAAGCTAATTTATAGACTATATATTTCTATATAAACTAATATTTATGTGATAATTAGCAGAATATAAAATATTTTATGGAGTTATATTTATAAATTATTTATTAGTATGGGTGAATATACATGATTATATATTTCTTTATTTTTTTTTAAGATTTTATTCATTTGTTTGACAGAGAGACACAGCAAGAGAGGGAAGACAAGCAGAAGGAGTCGGAGAGGAAGAAGCAGGATTCCTGCTGAGCAAGGAGACAGATGCAGGGCTCAATCTCAGGACCCTAGAATCATGATCTGAGCTGAAGGCAGACTCTAAATGACCTAGCCACTCAGGCACCCCATATATTTTTCTTGTATTAATAAAAAATTGATTTATGTATATTTGCTTTCAGTCATTAGTTTCATATTCTTAAATATAACTTGAATATTCCAATATCAAGATGCATATCTTAAGTCTTAAAAACTGTATGCATGATTAAACCAATTATTTTATCTCATAAGATAAAGCATGTAAATTTTTATTTCAAGATTTTTCATAAATCTGGTATTTTTTTATATTATGTACTTTCTTAAAGGCATTTACACTTTTACAATTGTTTTACACTTTTGATTATGTATTTTTAAGGAAGCCTAAGGATGTAATATATGTGTTTGACGTATGCAAGGCTGATGAGTGTGACACTAGCATAGTCTGTATTCCTATATTATGGACACTCTTATGGTAATCATGCTATGTTATATTTTTAGAAATTTACAGTCTTTTTAAAGACTAAGAGAGTTCATTCCTGACGCAGTATTTGCAGAATAACTGGCAAATTGAAACAGGTATTTCTTGTATTGTAGTTTTATGTATTTGTTGTTGACTCATCTTTGTATGCAATCTATCCAGAAATCTGGCCAAGAAAAACTTGGATCAGAGACTTGAAATAATTCCCTTCCAGATAAATTTACCTATTTAGTTTGTTTTCTGTTTATTTCATACTATGTTGAGACACCTTTACAAATATTGACTAGATATTGTATCTGTTTTTGTCCTCTTAATGCCACTTCATCTCATTGCTTTTGCCATTCAAGGTAGTTGAGAAAATATGAAACTGATTGTACTCTGTATAGCTATTAAATAATATTTTTCACTTCACTATAATTGTGTTTAAGATGTTGTAACCACAAAACATGAAAAATAGAAAAAATAGAAAAAAAACAGCAGATGAAAAGGAAATGCAATAGTGAAATAGCATTGATGAAATGAATTGCTTAGTTAAAATATATTTATATTTCTAAGACATAAAAGATGATAAGTACATTACTTCACATCTTCATTGACTTTTTTATGAGAAATATAAATTTAAGGGACTTTAGTAAATCTTTTTTGAATAAAAATCACTACAAAGTAAAATAATATATCTGATGTGCCAATTTAATCAGTATTTTCCAAACAGTTACAAAGTCCCTACTATGTACTAGACCACTCCTAACCTTTAGGGAAAAAAAAAAAAAAGAATAAGATATAATGTCTGAAGTCTAGAGTTTTCAGTCCGGGTCATTAGATAGACATCTAAATAGGTAATGACAACATCATGAGGTTAAGTGGAAATATATAGCTAAGTTGTTACTGCTCGATGTCATCTAGTCAAATTGCTTTGAGTGCACTGAACCCTTCCAGCAGCTAATATGGTGCAATTTGATGAAGTGTGTGCAGAGTGTCACCAGTATCCCATTCATTGTTTGCTTTAAATAACTGCCTAATATCTCCTTTTAGGAACCCGGTGTTCTCCTCCATCAGCTTCTGCTTTTATATCAGTCATTACACATCAGAACTAAGTCGCATCATTGTGCACAGTGTTTCTCCTTTACTGTAGGGCAGAATGCAGTGCTGAACAGCTAAGGATTTAAGGTATGGGCTCAACCATGTCTGTGCCACTTACTAGTCTGGACGAAGTATTTCATCGATTGGACTTCAAATATCTTTCTTCCTGATAAAAGATGATTAATAACAACACCTACCTTAGCAAGTTATAATGTAGGCAAAGCCTTTGCATGGAATTTGTTACATGATACTCATTGAATGGTAGTAATATATAGAAGTCATAGCTGTTACTGACAATGTTGATCTTGTCATTGTTATTCCATCATTTTGTTTGCATCTGTGCAATAATTCCATCATAATTATGCAATTAATAAAGGAATGTGAATTGAAATCACAAAGGAACATAGTTATTATACATTGATTAATATATGGGGCTGTATGTATAATGGTTAAGAACATAGCATTTGAAGATAAATTGCCTGGGTTTAAATCCCATGTCACTTGCTAGCTTACAATGTGAATGTGGTAAATGTTATCATCCTCTCCTACTTGCATTTTCCCATCAAAAAAAAATTGGAAAAATAGTAGGTTCTTTATCATGGAGTTACTATGAAATAGGAGTTGAAATATATAAAAGGTTTAACATTATACCTAGTAGGTAATAAGTACTATATAAGTGCTTTATCATTAACATTACCATCATCATTATTATTAATAATACTATTAATATTCTCTTGGGAAGCATATAAAGTGTATGTGGTTAATCTGATCACCTATCCTTCTAGTACCTATGTTACTTATTCTTTGCCACTTTGTAAGGACAGCTGTTTTTCAGCTGCTTCCACCATAAGGGTAAAGGAATTCCTCCAAAGGACATGTCTTAGGGGTTCAAACTTCTTCCTGTAACCTGCAAATAATTTCGCTATGATGTCTATATGAAATAGAATATATACAGTGCATTAAAGGAAACGGAATTCTTATCACTTGAAAGGAATTCAGTGTGTTGAGCACCTTCCAGATGTTGCTATTATAACAGCTCTATGTCTTTCCTGGACTTCTCTATCTCCTGCACAGCATCTCATCTGCTCACGGTAAGCATCACTTCCCAGCCTTTTCTTTTTGGACCTTTTCTTTCCTTTGTCTGCTTTTTCTTTGAAAGCTCTCTATACCCACAATTTGAGAAACGTACTATTTCACTAGACTTGGTCTTCCTCCAGAATTCCAAATGCTAATTTTCACTGGAAAGTTGAACCTCTTTCTCCACCACCACGTGAGGCTCACAGGATTTTTACACTCATCTTATACAAAATTGAACTCTTGTCATCTGCCTTACTCACTAAAAAGGACATTCTTTGTAAATGATATCATCATCTATTCATCCCCTCTGAGGAACTTGGAAAAGTGTTATGGATTCCTCCCCATACTTCACACCTTATACCTAGTCAAATGTCAGAGTTTTTGGTTCCAAATGTTCCATGTCACCCTACTACTACTGCTCCTGTCTCAGTCTAGACTTCATCTTCTCTCACTTGAATCAATGCAGTAACCCCTTGACTACCTTCTTTTTCTACAGTGTGGTCCCTCTCCAGTGTCATCTTTCTCTAAAGTAACTGAAATATTAGAATGTAGTGGCTTTGCTCTACCTAAGAATCCCCAGCAAAGTCTCATATTACCAGTTTAAATTCCCTATCATGGTATATAAGACTGTGCATGATCTGATTCTTGTATACATTCTATTCTCATTCTTTGTATGTTGATTCAGATCGTTTAAAGACTCTAAACCTCTTCTTATGCTGTTCTCACCGCTGAAAATGTTCTTTCCTCCTTCACTTCAGAATTAAAGTCAGTTATTTGTTCTTATAATTAGATTGTCTTTTGTTTAATTTAAATGTATCAATTGAATTCAGTCAATGTGATTTATTCCTTATTCTCCCACAAACTTCCTGTATGCCTCTTTTCACACTCACTCAAAATCATTTATATTCTTATCTACTTTTC
This sequence comes from Martes martes, assembly GCF_963455335.1. Lineage (NCBI taxonomy): Eukaryota > Metazoa > Chordata > Mammalia > Carnivora > Mustelidae > Martes > Martes martes. Next base: position 20,061,588 of record NC_137888.1, on the reverse strand, counting down.
CCCACTGAACTGTGAACACCATGTAGTCAGGTTCTAGGGAATGATCTTAGTTCTAACCCAAGCTGGAAAACAGTTTCCAACAAATTGTAGACACTTAAAATATTTCTTGAATTCGTGAATAATGGAATGAATAAATGAATAAAGCATGCTAGTTGAGGGATTTTTTTTCATATGGTGGTTGATGTGATTATGCTAAAAAATGTTGCATTGGGTTAAACTTTCAGAAAAATGGTGAGTTCAAAGTGCAATGCTAGTGAAAACAACAACCAAGAACAAAATTGTGAGGTAATATGTTCCCAAATAACTAGACATTATTTACAGAAAACAACCAATAGGATAAAGTCATAAAAGCCAACCTATTTTATTTAAAAGGTAGTGATTCATTAGGAAGACTTTATTGTGGTACCACAAGAACTCTTAGCACACAGAACCTTAGTAATCCAAAGGACCTTAGAAATTATACTGTCTGATATCTACATGTGCAAGAATCACTTTTCTAACAGTCCTGACATAGTCTTTAAAATGTAATTTTAAAAAAATGCATTGAGAGAAATAAGTCAATCAGAGAAAGACAACTATCATATGATCTCCCTGATATGAGGAAGTGGAGATACAACGTCGGGGGGTTGGGGGGTAGGAAAAGAATAAATGAAACAAGATGGGATCAGGAGGGAGACAAACTATAAGAGACTCTTAATTTCACAAAACAAACTGAGGGTTGCCGAGGGAGGGGGCTGGGGAGAGGGTGGTGGGATTATGGACATTGGGGAAGTGTATGTGCTATGGTGAGTCTGTGAAGTGTGTAAACCTGGCAATTCACAGACCTTTACCCCTGGGGTTAATAATACTTTATATGTTTATAAATAAATAAAAAATTATTTAAAAATGCATTGAGAAATGGAACAAATTTGCTATTGTTTATCATTCATTCCATTGTTACATTTAAAAAAAAATATTTATTTGAAGGAGAGAGATAGCAGTGAGGGAGGGACAGTGGGAGAAAGAGAGAGAGAATTTCAAGCAGGCTTTACACCCAGTCTGGAGCCCAATGTGGGGCTCAATCTCAAGACCCTGAGATCATGAGCTGAGGCTAAATCAAGAGTCAGACATTTAACTAGCTGAGCCACCCAGGAACCCCTATCTTTTATTCTTTTTTCATTGTTAATTAATATTAGTTTTTTCCCTCTGAAAACCAATATATATATTGTTATATTTGTGCTTAGAAAAAGATTAAGAAACTTAAAATTATGTACTCTTGTTATCTATGAGTGTTGAGATTATAAAATATCTTGTATATTTTCTGTGTGTTTCAAAGAGTTATCCAGTTTCCTCAAATGGGTTTTATTTTTAGAACAAAAGAAAAACATAAGAACAGAAGTTAAACAAAGGGACAGAAAGATGAAAAGAGAGAAAAGAAGGAAGGAAGGAAGGGAGGAAAACAAGTGATATAAATTATTATTTATATAGTATGCATTATTATAAACTATATATGAAGGACAAATGCATATAAAAGAATAATAAGAAAAATCACTTGAGGTTCCCTGTTTTGCTCATTTCCACAAAGGAAAAATAAAGATATTATTAGATCAATTAAAAACAACAACAACAACAACAAAACCCCAAAAAAACAACTGATGCATTTAGGGACACCTAGGTGGCTCAGTCGGTTGAGATTCCGACTCTTAATCTCAGCTCAGATTTTGATCTCAGGGTTGTGAGTTCAGGCAGCATGTTGGGCCCTACACTGGGCATGGAGCCTACTTTAAAAAACAAAACAAACAAACAAAAATTATGCATTAAAGAAATTATGTGAAAAGTTTGAGTTAACCTTTGTTATAACTAAGACAGAAAATGCTAAGCTTTGCACATCCATGTGAAACTCAATAATGATTTCACTATTAAACATCTTAAGGCAGTAATGAAGTAAGAGCGGTTTGGTTCAATTAAACATGTTAATAGTATTGACAATGGATAGGAAAGTGTGACGCTACATAATTAGCATGTCGGTGATCCCCTACAGACTCTGACGTATCCACTGATTGCTCTTACCAAAATACTGCTCTGAGTATCAATGACATTACTTACTAATCTATCGATCTAACTAGTGTAGAGTATTATATGTGACAACTAAATTTTAGAGATTGCATTTTCTAATGTGGGTCATTTCATGAGTATATGAATTTTTTGTACTTATCTTTTTATTTACTTAGTTTGGATGGCAGAGTTGATTTGCACTACTTTTCTTGTCACTAAATTAAATCTTCCCACCTGAGAGAGAATCAGCAACAACAGTTACAGCTAATGAATAGCTAATGCTGTTTACCACACAATTATCTTGCCTGAAATAACAGGAATTAGATACAGCAGTTGATAGGATAATGTATTGGATATTATACCCCCTTTTAAAGGGTTTTATCTTAAATCATACAAAGTACATTTTGACAGGAACTTTAAGTTTCTAATTATCTTAAAAAGAACTTTCTTCTAAAGTTTGTGTTCTTGAAACTATCTCTCCCTGCCATTTCTCCACATTGTTTTCCATTTGCTTCTCTTTTTACTTTTCTTTCACCTGGACAAAATATAAAGCAGAAACATATAAGCAGCTGTGCTTAATTTCATGAAGTTATTAGTTTAAGGAGAATATGGTCAGCTATAAATGAGGTATGCCAACAAAATATCCTATGGTTTGCCAAATCTCTTGACATTAATGATTGTTTGCATACATGGACAAGGCAAAATAGTTATCTGATGGTAATTATAACAAAAACAATCATAAAGATGGTTTGTATTTATTAGGTTCTTACTATAGAGGAGAGAGTGTTTTAAGTCCTCCACATATGTGAACTTATTTAAAACGAGTAGCTCACAGTGGGTCAGATTTGTGAAAACTTGGACAAGTATGCCCCTTGTCTGTTCTATTATTTGAGGTCAGTAGGTTAAAAATTACTAATCTGGCATAAATTTTTATATTTGAGTATCAGTATTACTCTAAAGAGTCTGGGTCAGTAGTCTGATACAATTCTGCAATCCTTTTAAAGTTAAGGAGAACTATATTATTTCTTCCAGTTCCAACATTTGTTTTTCTATTAATGCTTATGTCAGTGTTATTTGGGGGCTGACTCTGAAAATAGAAATACTGTGGTCATTAATGATTTTTATTAAAAAAGAGTTGAAAAAGTTAGCTACCTTTTGCTGTCTGTGGGTTTTATTCACTCCTGATATTTACAGAGCAATACACATTCAAAACAAGCTTAGGATGCAGAGATGTGTTCTGAACCACGTGGAGCAGCTTTGCTTACACAGCAAGAACTCTCTCATCTCTTGCTTCCAGCAGTTGAGATTTTGTTAATTCCTTAGGCTAATTCAAATATTGATATTTTTTGGCACCATTCTTTTTGCAGTCAGGGGACAACAGAAGGGAGAAAAGAGAGCACCTCAGCAAATCATATACATTCAAAAGAAATATTTGTATCTCAAGCAATAGCTTTGAGCTCCAAAGAGAACAATTCAGGGGCAAACATGAAATAATGATTTGTTCAAAACCCCAAGGGTTATTTTCTTTTTCTATTCCTGAAGAAAAATATTATTTATAACAAAGATTATAACATGGAGTTAATCAAAGTTTCATTTTATAACAGTACTTATATTCATTAAATTCTAAATGTGTGTTTTTATTATTTCTTAATGTGATTTATCTATTTCCATACGGTTTAGTATCACTATAGCCTCCCTTTTCAACAAATCTGTGAATCCAATTGACTTCACGGTTAAAAGTTATTCTTCTCAAGATGAGAGATAATTTGGGAAATGTTGCAGAACGGAATGACCTTGCTAATTTTAGTCCGGAAGGTTATTTGAGGTGAAACCCTCCAGGGGAGCCCTCCTAATCCCAAATGTTCCAGCAGCCTTGCAAAGTGTCACTTCAAAACAATTATATCTATTTCTTTCCCCATGGTAGACAATATATATCTTTTTACACTTCAGATTTTCATAAAATGGGAAGTCTGCAATGCTGAAGACTTCAGAAGATCACAATTTAAAAAAAAATCTATCACTGTTTATGATTTCATCCAGTTGTGGATTTACACATACGTATCTGTGTATATACAGTTAACCAATGTAGCTCTTTCTGCCAAGGCAGATGCTACATTGGAAACAGTGAACTTCTTTGATATTTGAGCAGCCTGACCACTTTTATTACTGACTGATAAGTGATTTGAGCTAATGTGATTAGGGTAAATTATCCAAAAACTCCAGTGAAATTCATCATAAACTCAACAAATCATATTTTAAATGTTTAATTTTTGTGTAAAACAACCATTAGAACCTATGTGAGTCTGTTACTTGACAACTGATGATCATAAAATTAAACACAAAAGTATAAAAATTATATACATCATATATATATATGTATATTCTTGATGATGCTGAACTTATTGCTCTTTATTTGAAATGCATTCAGTAGGTGCACAGTAAGGATGAAGAAATTTGTTTCTATTTTCTCTTGCCTTAAGATCCTCTTCTTTCAGATTCTTTTCATATCCAAAGTTCTCAGTGGTATTTGTATGATACATTCACTCCTATGAACGAAAAAAATATCCAGGGAAATTATTCCAATTAAGACACTGGTAACAATTAATTTGATGTGCAGAGGAATTTATCTTCTAAAAAGAGGTTTCTTATGGAATTTTTAATACTAAAAAGAGCCCATAATGGAAGTATGCCAGATCCTGTGTCATCTTTTCACTGGAGATATTTTAGAGGATGGCCTGACTTTCAAATGTAATAAGAAATTGCTATTATCAAAGTCAATATTTGTACTGTAAGTTGCAGCTTTGTATGCATAAAAGCAAGTGATTCCAGGAGGAAATAACTTTATGTGTGCAAGCAATTAAGTCTTAGTAAGACAAGAGAATCTTTTTAGGTATGTAACCACTTAAGTCAATCTGACCCAACAAAATGTTCAGTTTTAGTCCCTCGGGTGCGGTGTGGACTAGGGAATAAAGCAAGATCCTTGAATGTTAAATGGGGCTTCGGGCTCTGTCACCTAATGCCATTTAACTCAGGCCACTCATGTAGGGACTCTGAGATTTCATTTCCTCACTTTTCTGCAAATTACCAAATCTAATAACTGCTCTTTTCTCATACAACTTGGCTTCTCCCCACACTTTGCTTTGTTGAGCGGTCCCTCTTTCTTAAAACTGTATTTTTCTTCTCTCTCATCTGTTGTCTCTTTTCTTTCCTTTTTTTCCTTCAATCTCTATAGTTTTTTTTTTTTTATCATTTCCTTCAATTTTGGTTTTCTGCATGTTTCTTGTTTAGTTTTCTTCTCTTTTTTTCATCTAAAAGGTATCTCTAGACTAGAAATGCTTGTTTACTTCTTGTGTCATATGTATGTTTGGCAGTCTTGTGAAACATATGAACCCTTTCTGAGAATGATTTTTTTAAAGCATGAAATAAAATACTAAGGGTGATAAAGCAAATAATTCAAATAAAATTCCAAAAATATTTAAAGTACTTTATTAAGAGAAATTGAAAGATTTAGAGATAGGTCTAATCAATATCATAATTTTAAAATAGGGATAATCATTAATAATGCAGAATAATATAGCAATTATAATGTCATATGAAAATGTCTGTGATTTATGTTGGTGATAAAGCAAACAGCATTAATACTACTTTGACCTACTGCCTATATTAATAAACTGAAGGAAGTGGCATTTTTTAAGAGGTGAAAACAATGATGATTTTTTTTTTCTTCTTCAAGTTCACAGCCCTATAACTTCTGTGTATGGATCCCTTAGCTTAAGATAACCCACTGGATCCCTTCTTCACCTCATCCTCTATTTACTGTTTTTACCATAATGCTTTGTAATAAATGACTTATTGTCTTTCTTACTGATATGACTGGGAACTTTTTGAGGGCATCAAATTTTTTGTTTGTTTGACAACTTTGCTAGAGTCTAATAAAATATTTTTGAACAAGTTCAATAAATCTTGATTTTATTCCCTCTTCGCTCTCCAGAAATCTAGATCCTCTTAGTCAATAGCTAATAAGATCCATTCATTCCTAGTGTTAACGTGAGGTGTGGTGCAGCACAAAAGCTATGACAAAGTCCTAAAGAACCTGCTAGTCACAAGACATTTTTACCAAGACCATTGACTGGGTTCTTTCCCACATCTGCCCTCAACTAAATAAATAAGCCTATTTATGTGTATAGTAAATCAACTAAGGAAAAGTTAAAATATTCTCACTCAAAGAGAAAGAGAAAGGCAAAAGAAGCTATTTCTGTTTAGTCCTGCTTTATTACATAGGAAATACAACACAAAAGAGATAAAATAGTGGGAAATTCTAGACAAGCCAAGGCAAATTTAAGCCCAAGTCCCTCTAACTTAAGGGATAAAAACAGTAAAATGGAATATACTCAGAAAAAAAAAAAAAAACAATTTGAATATACTCAGAAAACAAACAAACAAACAAACAAAAAACAGTAAAATGATACAGCTCTAATTTTTCTGAAAGACATCCCCCTTAATGAAAGCAAGTTATTAAATGCTTAGGAGCGAGATGCCTTAACTTGTTGCCATATACACATAGAGCTGTGAGCTCTTGTGAAGTCTCTGAAAGCATGATTCTATCACAGAAATCATGTACCTTGTGATATTCAAAACAATTTCCATCTGAAAAATCTTTAAGATCCGTTACCAAAAACTTAAATGACCACTCAGTGGTTGTGAAAGCATTAAACAACAAGTAAGGCTTAGGATTATAAGCTCTAGATTGCAGTTGGCATTTGGAATGAAATTTCTCACCCTATTTTTTTTTTTTCTTAAAATTTACAGTGTTGATTATGAGCAATGTGTCTGATTCAGAAACATCAGCCAACTTGGAATTAGAACTTGCACTGTTGGGCTTGTTTGCAAATAAAATAAAACCAAGGAGAAAAATGAAGACATGATTATAAAAGATACTAGAATGTGGGAAAGAGATTAAACATTATTAAAATGTCATGCCTAGGAATTAGAAACACTTTTATAATTAATAACCTAACAATTAACTGCACAAAATGCTAAAACAGAAATTAAAATTCCATTAATGAACAGGAATTAATGAGGTAACATAAAAAGATTGGGCTTGGATTTTTCTACCACTGCTGATTCATAATAATTGCCTAAGGTCTATATTCAGAATTAAGACACACATTTGATTGTAGAGAAAGATAATTTATAGGGTGTGCAAACACTCCATCACCCTGGACTATAATCATGACATGAGCTGGATTCAGTTTCGTTTCACCATCACTGGAGTCAAACTATTTCCACTACTGCCTATTTCATTATATGTACTAGAGAAAAGAAAATGTGTCTTCCTCCAGAAAAAAAAAATGCAATATAAAAAAAAGACATTAGGGACACCTGGGTGGCTCAGTTGGTTAAGCCGCTGCCTTTAGCTCAGGTCATGATCCCAGGGTCCTGGGATCGAGTCCCACATTGGGCTCCTTGCTCAGCAGGGAGCCTGCTTCTCTCGCTGCCTCTGCCTGCCTCTCTGCCTGCTTGTGTGTACTCTCTCTCTGACAAATACATAAATAAAATCTTAAAAAAAAAAGACATTAAAAATAACAGTCCTTGGCAATATGAATCTTTAGTACCATATTGTCAAGTTAGTTGTTAAGAAAGATTAACATCTAATAGTCTAGTCCTTTGAGAAAGAACCAACAATAAGAAAGAAAGACTTGCAGAATGATTTTTTTTTTTGAAGATTTTATTTATTTATTTGACAGACAGAGATCACAAGGAGTCAGAGAGGCAGGCAGAGTGAGAGAGGGGGAATCAGGATCCCCACTGAGCAGAGAGCCCAACGTGGGGCTAGATCCCAGGACACTGAGATCACGACCTGAGCCGAAGGCAGAGGCTTTAACCCACTGAGGCACACAGGTGCCCTTTGCAGAATGATTTTTAAAAACAATTTTATATGGGTAGAGTGATTTACAATGGTTTTATTTTTCAAGACTTTAAAAATTATTTTATTGGGCTTATATTCTGGATATTAAATATGTGAAATAATAGGTTGCTTATTTTATGTACACACCAACAATTTAGAAACTCCTTTTAAGAAATTGTATGTGATACGTCCGGATTCATTTTAAAAAATAAATGTGTGAATTTTATAATATTAAAACATATGAATTATAATATATAGTCAGTATTGTTCCCAAATTTTCAATTACAAATTATCAGTACCCCTTGACACGGCTTCCCTAGATGAGTTCTCAGTTTCAGGTGGAAGGAACCTCAGCAGGCTCTCTGGGCAGAGAAGGAGCTGGTATTTACTTGAAAGCCAAGGATACACCAGCCACTTTTCATGATGGATACCATTGTGTCTCACAACCACTATAAAGTAGAATTTTTTATTCATTACTATGTGTGGAAAAATTAAATTTAAGACAAATTATTTAACAAATTTTTTAATCCAAATCTGTTTGAGTCCAGAAGGTATCTTGCATTCTAGTCTATTATATGATGCATTTGGTCCTTGATGTGTCTGAGACATTAATACTTACCATTTCAATAATATCATTATTTATTTTTGCTTTTTTTTTTTAAGATCTACTTTGTTTATTTATTTATTTGACAGAGAGAAAGAGGGAGAGAGAGAGAGCACAAGCAGGGGAAGCAGCCGGCAGAGGGAGAGGGAAAAGCAGGCTCTTGACTAAGCAGAGAGCCAGATGCAGGGCTTGAACCCAGGACCCTGGGATCATGACCTGAGCTGAAGGCAGATGCTTAACCGACTGAGCCACCCAGGTGCCTCTTTATTGTTGCTTATTTTTTTTTATTGTTGCTTATTAAGTTTAAATATTTTTGGTAAGGGCCGCAGAATAAAATTTTCAATCCCCCATAAACAAGACAAAGATTTTTTTTTTTTCCCTATAAGTATGAGCAGAAGTGACTAATTGTCATCAAACTGGAAAAAATTTGTGGTAGAAAATAATTGACAAAATGTTTTTTTTGTTTGTTTTTAGGAATAATTACAATAATAAATGACATTTATTAAGCAGTTCAGTTATTTATGTGTTAGTGACTGTCCTAAGGAATACATATATGGTGTATATGTACATGTGTGTATTTGTGTGTGGACATATACATATGTTTTAAAATTAGTCTTTTTCACAATCCACTGAGTTATTTATTATTATGCTAATTTAGTAAGTATAGGAATTGAAGCACAGAAAGATTAAATGACTTACCCAAGGCTATACACCTAGTATCTGATTCAGGAGGCTATGAACCTAAGCAATCTCACTCCAAAATCTATGATTTTTTAGAAAAAAAATATTATTTATTTGAGAGAGAGAATGAGCATGAGCAGAGTTTTTGGGAGTGGGGAGAGGCAGAGGGGGAAGCACGCTTCTTGCTAAACAAGGACCCCCAACACGTGGCTCTAACCTAGGACTTTGAGATCATGACCTGAGCCAAAGGTAGATGTTTAACTGACTGAATCAGGCAGGGGCCCCCAAAATCTATGATTTTTAACACCAAGTAGATGTCTTAATATTTTGTTGTCAGCAAGTATAGAGTTTTTTCATTTACTGTTAACAGAAATACTTACTTTTATGTACATGCAATCTTTGAGTGTAATAGATGAATACCATGCCCACAATAAAATCATATGCACACACACACACAAAACTTCCATTTCTATCTTCCAGGGAAAAACACTACAAAAATGTTCAAGAATCACATCAGAACTTTGCTGTGGTAGTGGCCCAGTGCAATAAAATGTTTTGGGAACTGTGTTTGAAGTTCACAGATCAAATAGTAGTGTGAAAACAAGTAAGTTGCTTCACTTCTCAGGTTCTTATGTTTTAACTATAAAATGTGGAAAAATATCTATCTTATGATATTTTGTGAGAGAGAAATAATACATGTACAGGAGTTGTCATTTGGTAGACAAACAATGATGAATATATGCATCAATGAGAAGAAACCAGCAGAATTTGTTTTTATTTCCCTTGAAAGTGGAAATACGCCACACTGAAAATGGGGATTTTAGTTTCCAGCATTAGCTTTTTAACAACAGAGTAGAATATCTACTGTGGACTTTTCCCCGAGGAAAGCCTATAAAATACCAGGAAAGTTATAGGCTCTCTTATAATGGAGAAAGGGAACAAAGAGCTTCAAAGAGCCCCAAATAGAAAATATACCTTCATGTTCTCAGTGCATTTTGAATTACAGTAGACCCCAAGGAAAACAACACGAATCTAGTGGAAGCACTAAGTTAAGACTTTATGACCACTCTGGGTAAATCTCTATTTGCCCTATATACAATGTAAATATAATCCCACCATTTATTCCATATATTTTAGTTGCTAAAACACAATTGGGATCTCTGGCTCTAAGAGAAATGGGTTTTTGGTAGTAAGAATCTATATTATCAACTCAAAATAAAATAGCAATTTATCCATGAACCAGTCACACATTAGGGAGAAAACTACTGTTCTACATTATGTAACAGGAGTGAAAAAGTGGTTCTAAGAAGCTTCTAAGTCATCATTCAGAAGGAAAGTGTTACATTTACTTAAATTATCTATGGCTTATATAGACCTGTAGGATAACAAAATATTTTCAAAGTGCTGATCACACCCAAAAGTTGCATATATATCCTCAGAAGTATTTGAGTTGAGATATAGAAGAGCAATGTGAAGCACTGCTTGCATTTAAATCTGCCATATTTGTTGTAGAAAAGAAACAGCCATATGGCCTTTATATCAAAATACTGGTCCTAGAAGACCTCCATTTGCATTTACAACTCCTTTTTAATTTAAAATAAGCCATGATGGTCTGTGGTTTTGTTATTTATCCGTGTCTTCTTGAATTAATTTCCTCAGATTCTGATTTTTAAAAAGAAATAGTATGCTTTCCTTTTTATTCTTTTTTTCAAAGAAAGACAGAAGGTGTAGAGCAAGAGAATACATGAAGTTCTAGGGGTGTGACTTTTAGAAAAACAAATTGATTTAAAGAAGCATGTAAACTGTCATTCGCAAAACTGAGATTTCCTGGTTTTTAGAAGTGCTTTTTACTTTTCACCGATTGCGTTGGCAAACTCCAAAAATTTTCAACATAAACTGCTGGTGAGGCTGTAGGGGAAAGATACATTAGCGAAAATGCAAAATGGTTCAATCCCTAGTGTAAGAGTTTGGTTATATCTAACAAAATTAAATATGCTTTTTCCTCTTGATCCAACATCACACTTCTCGGAAACTACCATTAAAATGCAAAAGGACAAATGCACAAGATTATTTGCTGATACACTGATTGTCATAGCAAAAGACTGGGCATCACCCAAATATGATAAATATAAAACTGATGGTTAAATTGTGGCAAATATACATAATGGGGTGCGGTATAGCTTTTTTTAGCTCAAAAATGGAGTAAGGATATCTCTTGTATAATACATAAGAGTGCCTTCCAGGATATATTGGTAAGCTAATAAAAAGCAAAGCAGAGAAAAACAATCATTTAGAATTCAGAATTCATCATTCTTAATTATGTATTTCTAAAATTCTATAATGTTTCTATAGAGTTTTATAGGGTTCTTAATATTTGGGCCGTGTCCCTATCATGGCACTGAGAATGTAATTTCATAAAGATTTCCCAGTTTAATTATACAGTGAGAATTTAAATTGAAAAAAATAAACTTAAAAGATTTATTTTACATGTCTTAAATTCCTAGTACATTTTGCTGGATGTGATAGTCATCTTAAAACTACATTAAGCAGTATTAAATTCAAAGTTCATTGTTTGTGTATAAACTTTTTTTTTTTCATTTTACACTTAAATTTTATTTTCCACTATTATTCACTTAGATTCTGTTCTTTATCTCTATCCCATGTGATTGTTTCTGATTTTGAAAGGTAATGCCATATATACTGGCAAATTTCATTACATGGACAGGTTTTATGGGAAGTTCATTTCACTAGTCTTTCATAATTTTTCAGTTTACAGTGAACCATTGCCTAGTTTGTCCAACCAAGTAAATGCTTGTTATTTTTTATTGATTATAAAAAGCAGTGTTTTATTGTTTTGGCAAGTAACGTAGAAAGCCTATAAACCGTAACAGACCATGGATTTTTTTCTAAGTTAAGCTCCATTAACAAATGGGGAATGCATGCATAATTCAGATTACATATATTTTTGAAAATAGTATAATAATTTCAATAAATTTGACTTCATTTAATAATAAAATAGCAGATGTACTAAAATAAACATGCAGCTAACAAATATTTCAAGTTCAGGATTTTTTCAAAGTGTTCTTCCTGTCAATTTGTTTCAGGGGGAAGATAAACACAGCAGTTTGTGGAGAGATTTTGACAAAATGATGTTTTCTAATCTCTGATCAAGCATTTCTCACTGGCTTGCTTCTGGAGCTGTCCACTAGCAAGAATAATTCTAAGAAGAATGACATTTACCATGTAAACCAGGGTGGACCGCAAAAGAAAGATCTCTAGGCATGTAGAATCCTCATTGTTTATTATGTTGATTAACTGTATTCGACTAGATAAGCAATTATTCCTTACATATTGTTGAAATCAATAATTAATATTTAACTATCCAGATTATGTTTTCTAAATGAATGGTTAAATCCTCTTAGGTTAGCAAATCACTCCAGTTGATTAAGAGCTTTCCTTAGGTAAGGTACCACTGTACCTTATCTTACATTGACCAGAACTGAATTTTTGATTGCTAGGACAAAATTTAACGAAGCAACCATGATCACAGTGACACCAATGCCCAAAATATTATTTTAAAAGTATGAGTTGTTCTTTGTTTGAAAAGATGTGCTCCAGCTTTACACAAACAAACCACTCAAACATAAATTTCAACTTTGGATGACTCACATAACTATCTCCTAGGGAAAGGAAATGAGTATTATACAGCATGAGACACAAAAATATTTTCTTTCCATTTGGGCATTGGTTGCTGTAAACTTTTGGAGTGAACAGTTTCTTTCCCACACTAACACTTGCATATGAAATATAATTTGCTTTTGGTGACCCAATAAGAGATTTTATTAACTCTAAACCAAGTAACCAAGTCCCCTGGTACCTAGTAATATACGTTTGAAAGAGGTATGGCTTAGAGAGTACTAAATCCCAGATTTTACCATGAACAACTTGTGTTCTATCACAAGAACTACCTAGTAACATGCCTACCAATGTGGTCAACTTGTCAGGAGATGACGATTATAATTAAATTAACACATTACTTCTTCCTGACATATCCCATCAACTCAAAAGGATATACAGAATGAGGGTCTTCTGTTGATTCCTTTTGCACTGCAATATAGTTATGTGGGAAGTATTAATATAAATCTTTTTGTATTGTATATCTGTATTAATTTTGCCATCCAGAGAATTTTCTCTGGAAAAATCAAAAGTTTAATGAATCCATATCATACTTCTTTTTCACTTCCAGAGATCAGTGAGAAGTGCTGGTCTTCTGAAGAATTTAACCCGTCCAATAGTAGGAAGTCATACATTAATTTCAAAGCTTCTGCACATCCTTGCAAAATGAAATGTATCCCATCAGAAATTCTGTAGTCTGATGAGACATTTTAATTGGGCTGGATTTCTCGTGCGTGAGTGACTTTTCATATTGTTGGGAAACAGGAGAAAAAGATAAAAATAACATTATCTTAAAGTTAAGGAAATCTAGGAATTTGATGTAAAGAAACTTTCTTTAATATGAAATTAGTTTAGTTCAGTCATGCCGATTCATATTAATACCTTCTCTTTAATTGTGTGTGTGTGTGTGTGTGTGTGTGTGTGTGTGTGTATGTGAACATATATGTTGGGTTTAAAATTTACCCCAGGAAGAGGAAGAAGGCTGATGAGCTCTGCATGGTTTTATTGTTGACTGGGTTGTCCTTACCTTAGAATTCACTGATGAGAGTTTCTTTGTCCTTGGATTTTTGGTAGCCAGAAGAAATAAATCATTAAGTGAGAACAATTCTCATGGTAGTGAATAAGCTTTTAAGAGAAGTTCAGAAATATGCCTGGAAGGAGTGAAGAATGAGACTCTTGAAAAATAGGAAAAACAAACAAACAAACAAAACAAATCAAAAAACAAATCACAATTCTAGGGAGTAGGACTAAAGATCCTCCTGAGGAGGGTTTGTCTTTTGTGTATGAGTGGTTTTCCCTTGGACTGCTGGAACAATACATTTATCCCTGGTTTTCAAATTATATCCCTCTATTCCAAAAGTCCCTCTAGTTATAATCACAATCTTGGTGTTTATAGAATTTTGTACAGCTAATGAAGAGAGTTGAAAAAGAAAGTTGGGATGACCTTGTACCACTATTCCCCAGAAACAAGTACCCTTGGGATGACATCATGTCAGGTGGACATAAATCCTAAAGCTACAGGCAGAGATCAATAAAAAAGCAAAGAATGTCCAAGGCAGAGCTAAGAGAAAAGAAAAAAAGGACATGGTAGAAATAATCACAATACCAGCAACTCTAGTTACTCTTGAGGCAATTAGTCCATTAAAAGGAAATGGTTGTATAAGAAAAAAATATTACTTGAAGGGGAAGACAGCTATTGCTTTTTTGCACACTGATTGCATACTTGGTGTTGAAGAAACTGTGTTTTATTTTTCTCTCATTAGAAGTCTGATTACAGGATTTATCCACCATAGATACACTCTGTATATGAAGAAGGCATGCTGATAGCTCTAATCGATGCAAGTTTTCTTTTTCTTTTTTTTATTGCCTTAATTAAAAAAAAGTATTGCTAAAAAATGCTAACCATCATCTGCGCTTTCAGTGAGCCATAATCTTTTTGCTGGTAGAGGCTCTTGCTTTTATTTTGAGAGCTGCTGATCATTTAGGATGGTGGTTACTGACGGTTGGGGTGGCTGGGGCATTTTATTAAAATAAGTGAAGTTTACTGCTATTGTCTCCTTTAATGAATGATTTCCATGTAGCATGTGATGCTGTTTGATAACAATGCTGACTTTTTCCCTGGACTCTCTCCACTTCCATTATGGTAGGCACCATGAAGCTGCAACCAAAGATTAATCTCTTCAATTGCTCATAGTGATTGGAGACTGAGCTGCTTCACTTGTGAAATTAAATTGCCCTCTTTTTTAAACTCCTTTGCTTATTTTTGTTGTTATCAGATAATGTGTTAGCAAAATGTTGCAGTATTGAAATGTCAGTATTCATTTATAAAATTCACTGCAATGCTTTAAAAGGACCCAACCAGCATAAAATGATTTGTATGCAAAACACTTAGTGTCTAATCAGAGTCATAAATTTGAGTGAACATTTAATCAATTAGGTTTATGGGATTCACTAACAGTTTATAAGATTCTGTGATGACATGAAATGCAGAATAAATAATAATACATATATTAGAAATTTTCCAAATTAAACTCACTGAATGAGTTTGTTGCACAATGAACATCCAATTAAAGTAGTGGGACATATTCTACTTCTAAAAGTAATTTAAAAACTGACGAATCATAAGTCATTAAAAAATAATAAACTTTTTTCCTAAAAATCTTGCTTTATTATTATTTTACTTTTGCCTGGTAGATACACAGAAGATA
This sequence comes from Martes martes, assembly GCF_963455335.1. NCBI lineage: Eukaryota > Metazoa > Chordata > Mammalia > Carnivora > Mustelidae > Martes > Martes martes. The sequence continues at coordinate 20,045,978 of NC_137888.1, read as the reverse complement.
TCACTTATATAAAATTTCTTAAATAATACAGTCTAAATGTTAGCTTCAAATACAAGAATTATAACTATGCTATGAAATATTCATATGGTGATTTTACTCATTCTGTGTATCAATTAAATGAAATGTAATATTCCTCACATGGAAGGGAAATAATTAGAAAACAACAGTCAGTTTTCCTTTATAAATGAATAATGATAAACATTTTATTTGATAGGCACTAACAGCAAGATGCCAAAGCAGGAATTATTACTTTATCATTCAGTGCTCTCGAATCCTGGGACAAATTTTGGAAGCAAGGCTATGTAGATTCTATTAGCAATACCCACTACTGTTTTCAAGCTAAGGCACTCAAAAAGAGCCTTTTCAGTGCTTTATCCCCTCACCCAACTTCTCTCAGAGTTCTGGGAATCAGACAAGATGTTATTACAAGAACTGGAGGTGAAAATGAGTCCAAGATATTTCCAAGTCATAGGGAAATTCGTGCAGGGAATCATGGAGAGGATACTAAATGGAGAAAAGATGAGACCGAGAAATGATCTAGTTTTTCTGCAAAGTTTCTTTGTGGTCATACAAAGCTCAGGTTCTTAGGCTCAATCTTCTCATCTTTAAAGTAGTACTAGTGGTTAACAGGATACCTTCAGACTTGGCTTTTGAATCTTGCTACTTTATTTTTTTAAAGATTTTATTTATTTATTTTAGAGAGGGGGGAGGGGTGGAGGGAAAGAGAGAGAATCTCAAGCAGACTCCCCACTGAGTCAGAGCCCAACAATGGGCTTGATCTCACAACCTTGAGTTCATAACCTCAGCTGAAATCAAGAGTTGAACATTTAACTGACTGAACCTCTGAGGTGACCCTGAATATTGCTACTTTAATATTTAATATGCAAAAAGCTATGGAACATAAGCAATACAACTTCGCTATATAGATTTGGGCATAATAAGAATAATTTTAGAAGGAAAATCTGAGATGTAAGGAATAAGGAATAAAGAATCATCTGGAGGAAAAAGTGAGCTTATAAAATATATAAAGGACTTAGTTGATGTAAGGCAATAAAAATACCTTTACAAATAATGATAATGATAATGACAATATAATAATATCAGTAGTTAATTTTGAAATTGGAAGTCAAAAATACTAGAAAATACTAGTATATCAGAACAAGGATGATGAGAACAAAAGTGTTATAAAATCCTTTATTATTCAGAAGGGAAGTTTAATATTCATTAAACAGAGTTTTCTAGGTTAAGAATGGATGATAGTTTTAAAGCAACTAGTCAGCTATGTGGAAAAACAAAAATGTGTACCTAATTTCCACCATGTACTGTTTATCCATAGGGAGGAAATAAAATTAAATACTCACTAAGTCTTCACAATAAAGATGGAAATGTAAAGGTAAAATGTATTAGCTTTTGCTACATTACAAGTCACACAATCTTAGTGGCTTAAAACAATATCCATTTGTGATCTCACAGTTCTATGGGTCAGGAGTCTGAATAGGCTATAGAGGGTCTTTGCTTAGGTTTTCTCAGGTCACAATCAAATTGTTGTCCAGACTGGGCTCTTGTCTGGAGGCCCAGGGAAGAATCCTCTTTCAGGCTCACTCAGTTTATTGGTTGAATTCGGTTCTTTGTGGTTGTAGAACTGAGATCACTATTTCCTCCGGGCTGTTAGCAGGGGCCATTCACAACTTCTAGAGATCTCTACATTTCATGGATCCTCCATGTTTAAGCTGCAACAGTACCTCAAACGCTTCTTGTGCTTTGAAACTCTGACTTCTGCTGCTTCTGCTACCTGGAGGAAATTTTCTGCTTTTAAGAGGCTCCTGGTAAGACCACCAGGAGATTTCTGAATCTTAAGGTCAACTAACTGGGACTTAAATTACTTCTGCAGAATCACCTTACAGCTGTGCATAGTTTAGTGTTTGATTAAAAAGGGTCAAATTTTTGGACAATGACCATTTTTAGAATGATGTCTACTACTCAAAACTTTTAAAATATTAGGGGCATCTAGGTGGTTCAGTTGTTAGGCATTTGCCTTCGGCTCAGGTCATGATCTCAGGGTCATGGGATTGAGCCTTGCATTAAGCTCCCTGCTCAGTGGGAAGTCTGCTTCTCACTCTCCCACTCCCCCTGCTTGTGTTCCTTCTCTTGCTGTGTATCTCTCTGTCAAATCATAAATAAAATAAAATAAAAAACCTTTTTAAAATATTCATTTATTTATTAAATATTTTATTTACTTATTTGAGAGAGAGAAAGAGAGTGAAAGAAGGGCATGAATTTGGGGGAGGGACAGAGAGAGAGGGAGAAGCAGACTCCCCATTGATCAGGGAACGGGATGTGGGGCTTGATCCCACGATGCTGAGAACATGACCTGAGCCAAAGGCAGATGATCAATGAACTGAGCCACCCAGTTGCCTCAACTTTCAACATTTTTAGAAAAAAATGTGAAAATATATTGAAAGTCGAAAGGTGATACAGGCTTTCTCAAACAACAACAACAACAACAACAACAAAGACACAGGAGGTATTAAAAATAAATAAATTATTAGATAACATTAAATACAAAACCTCTTTAATGTAATTTCTTAACATGAAGTCATTTCCAATTCTTAAAACTGATTGAAGAGTTACATCCAAAATATAGAAAGAAGTCTACAAATTAAGAAGAAAATGTACAATAACTTGATACGACAAAAATGACCAAAACCTGATCAGACATATTACAAAACAGGCCATCAAAAAAATTTATTAACATGTCAGAAGATATTCGAATTTGGGTCACCTGTGTGACTCAGTTGGGTAACCAGCTGATTCTTGATCTCAGCTCAGGCCTTGATCTCTTTTTTAAAGATCTTTTTTAAAGGCCTTGATCTTACTTTTTTAAAGTAAGCATGGAGCTTACTTTAAAAAAAAAAAAAAAAAAATATATATATATATATATATATATACACACACACACACACAGACACACACACACACATATATACACACACACATATATATGTGTATATATATTATTTTTAATAATAATATATATTATATATATTTTAATAATATATATATATTTTATTTTTATATTATTTTTAAGTAAGCTCCATTGATGACTTTGAATATATATATATTCAAAGTCATCTATATATATATATATTCAAAGTCATCTATATATATATATATATATATATATATATATATATATTCAAAGTCATCAATCATCAGGGAAAATGTAAACCCAGACTTCAGGAACATTCAGTATTGCACCTATCATCATGATCTCAGGGTCCTGGGATTGAGCCCCGCTATTTATACTTTCAAACTATTTTTGATAAGTTGTTCTGGTGAATTAATGGAAATTTGTTTAAGTATTATCCTTTCTAACTAGTAAATAAATTAGTTGAATTTTTTATTATCAATCATAACAATAAAATGCTTTTAAAATATATGAACAAATGCTTTTCTTGTATATTTCTAGCTCCCTTTCAAGTCAGTAAAAAATTATTTTTACCTCTACACTGTAACATTTTTCTAAAAAATACTTTTCAATTATTGTGCTGAGGATTGGGTATTGCTATAGAGACCAAGTCTCCCACCATAATGATTTAATCATGAAAGGGCCTTGTGTGTCAGGATCCACAGACCTATAAAAAATATACCTTTCTTTCCTTACCATTATATAATATTAATTCTAAGTATTTGACAATAGTGCCTGAAACTCGGCAATGAAGAGGGAGTACCTCTCCTCCCACACCTCACTTCCAATTTACCCTTCCCACTGCATCCTATAATTGAACAAATGACCTGACACTCCATCCATTTATCCAGAGACCAAAATACTTCAAGAAATTGTCACCCAGATGACAAAATTATACTGCAAGTTTAACACATTCTAAGGCAAACTCTGAATTCTTCTCAACATCAGCTCCCAAACTGCTCCTATGATACTATTCTCTACCTCAGGTAGTAGAGCTACCATTCATCCAGGTGCTTGGGAGAAACAAGACAAAACAGAACTAACCAGCAAACTAAAACCTGAAATCATTATCTCTCACAAACAATCCATCAGCAGTGACTTAGGCTCTGCTTTCAGACTCTCTTCCTTACGTAATCACTGCCTTCTATTGTGAATCAGCTAATTGCTATAGTCCCAAGCGCCATGATGTTGACTCAGGGAAGCTATAATAGTCTACTAACTGCACCCCTGCTTCCACTCCTGCTCTGCTCTTCTCTATACAGAGATGAGAATGATCCTACTAAAATATATATTGGGTCATGTCACTCTCCTGATCCAAGCCTGCTAGCGGCTTTCTGTCTCTCCCAAAGTAAAACCTATTGCCTGAGCAACGGCTTTTGTCTGCACTATCATCTCAAATCTATCTTATTCTCATTCATTTTCTGTTACTTGCCCTTTAAACATTTTCAAACACACCCCCCTTCTTGGACCGAGGCATTTACCAACCCTTCTGCCTGCAATGTTTGTTCAGGTGACTTTCTCCCTTCTTTCATTTCTTCTTCAAGTGTTCCTTCTTCGGTGGGAATGTCCTGACAACCTAACGGAGAATAGCTTGGCACCGAATTGAATGGCTACCCCATTCTATTTTCCATTAATTTGCCTTGCTATAGCATGTATATTTCTACTTATTGCAATATATTTTATATATATTAGTATATTTAATTTTAAAAATTCTTTTACCTGTTTCTATACATGTGTGTGCTTTTTTCTTTTCATTTTTTTAAAGATTTATTTATTTCATTTTAGAGAGAGAGAGAGCACATAGGGGGAGAAGGGGAGAGAAGAGAGGGAAAGAAAGAGAATCCCAAGCAGACTCTTTGCCAAGTACAGACCCTTAGTAGGGTTCCATCTCAGGACCCTGAGATCCAGACCTGAAGTAAAACCAAGAGCCAAGAGTCCAACATTTAACTTACTAAGCTACCCAGGCACCCTATGTGTATATGCTTTTTAAATTTAAAATCGATATCCCTCACTAGTTTGTTAGTATTTTATTTTGTCAATAAGTTCATCTTTAATACCTAGAACAGAGCCCATTCATCTTAATTTTATTATTTTTTTAAAGATTTTTTTTACTTATTTCAGAGAAAGAAAGTGTGTGAGTGGGAGAAGGAGCAATAGGAAAGCAGAAGCAGGCTCCTCTCAGAGCATGGAACCCAAAGTGGGGCTCCACCTCCCAACCTGGAAATCATGAACTGAGCCAAAACCAAGAGTTGCTCACTTAACAGACTAAGCTACCTAGATGCCTCAGTGCCTATTCATTTCATACACTCAGCATATTTTTTGAATTAATGAATTAATTAATGACTATAAGTAAGACCTTTCTCTGAATCAACATTAGTTCCTTCACCTTTGCTTTTCTATACATTTTATACCTTCTTGTTCTACTGCTCAAAGGTAGATATAGATATACATATAGATTCTTAGATATAGGCCTTTCTTGAGTTACAAGGGGGTCATGTTTTGATAAACTTATCAGAAATTGCAAATATCATAAGTTAAAAATGCATTTAATACATCTAACCTATTCAATATTATAACTTAGGGGCACCTGGGTGGCTCAGTGGGTTAAAGCCTCTGCCTTCGGCTCAGGTCATGATCCCAGGGTCCTGGGATCGAGCCCCGCATCGGACTCTCTGCCCGGCAGAGGGCCTGCTTCCTTTCCTCTCTCTCTGTCTGCCTCTCTGCCTACTTGTGATCTCTGTCTGTCAAATAAATAAAATAAAATCTTTAAAAAAAAAAATATTATAACTTAGCCTACCGTCTTTAAAGATGCTCAGAACACTACCTTAGCCTGCAGTTGGCCTTACCATCTAATACAAAGGCAATTTTATAACAAAGTGTTGAGTATCTCATGTAATCAATCTATTGAACACCATACTGAAAATGAAAAACAAAATGGTTGTACAGAATAGTTGTAATTGTATTAGTTATTGATAATTGTGATTACGTGGCTGACTGGGAGGTACAGGCCATTGTCACTGCCCAGAGACACAAGAAAGGGTCATACAGCATATCAATTGCCAGCCCAGGAGTATAGCAGAATTCAAAATTCAATGTACAGTTTCTAAGGAATGCATATTGCTTTTCCACCATTATGAAGTCAAAAAATCATAAATCAAACCATCGTAAATTGAGTACCATCAGTATCATAAATTGTGTGGCTCAAACAATAAACATTGATTTCTCCCAGTTCTGGAGGCTAGTAATTTCAAGATCAAGGTGCCAGGAGATTCAGTGTGTGGTGAGATACTTCTTCCAGGTTTGCATATGGCCACCTTCTCGTTGTATCTTCATATGGAACAAGTTCTAGTGAGCTAACTTTCTAGTCTCTTCTTTTATGGGCATTAATCCCACCATGGGAATTATATCCCCCTGACCTCATATAAATCTATTAGCTTCCAAATGATCCCAGCTTCTAATATCATTACAGCAGGGATTAGGGTTTCCACATAGGAATTTTGGGAGAACATGTTTAGTTTGTAGTGCTTATATATGTATATATACGGTGTTTATATTCCTGATGAATATATTTATTGGTCCTCTTTCCCTCATACCTTCTACTTATCATGGTTTCTACTATGCATAATTTTGGTTGCCTTATACACCCTATCTTATGACTTCTCTCTGTGTGCCTCTTAGTATCTGTACTAGTTGGCAGCTCTGTATCTCCCAACCTCTCCATTTGGTCCACAGCTGAGCCCAAGACAGTCATAGACCAGACACTAATCTGTGGTGAGATGATGCTCTGAAAACAGTTCTTATAAAATCATGTTGATGATCTACATTCCTAAGAGTGAATATGGGGTGGGGGAGGTTGGAGGGAAGCCCTACATTAAAAATAACAGGAAAATTTTAAAATTATGATTTATAATGCATTACATAAACTATGATTTATAATTGTTATTCATAATCAGGCCATTAGTGTTGACTAGCAATCACACTAAACTTTATAGTCCATTTATTCTAGATGAAAATCATACCTTTTGCTCTATCCTGAAACTTCCAAATTAACCCAGGCCCTTAATCTCAGCTGACATTATGTTCTGGTAATCTCTTGCTGCATAATGAACCACCATACAATGTAGGGCTTAAAACACCATATGCCATCTGACCACAAATTAATACAGAACCCCCATATGAAAAGTGCATAAAAAATCTCCCTGCTCCAAGCATTTAAAAACAAAACAAAAAAAGCAAAACAAACAAACAAAACCTCTACCTATTATATGCTCTTTTGATGTCCAGGATCTTTTCAGGAACCAGGTTTAAGTAGAATACTGACGCTTGATTATAGTTTTTCAGATACACACGCACACACACACATACACACACGCACACACACTCCATATCCCGTACCTTACAATCTGAAGACCTATTAACTACAGAGAAAAGTTACCTATCAAACCACTTTTCCAACACACAGCAACATGGCATGCCTTTAGGTAACCACACCCATTCAGATGAGAAGAGTGGGAGAAGAGACACCACAAATTCACACACTCATAGCAATTTTGAAGTCAAGTCAAAAATATGATGCCAGTCCCTTGATTAAGATCCAGCTATGTTCCTTGGGAATGATTCTTTGCAGTCTAGGTGCCTCTTTCTGAATCATTCTTGCATTTGTATGAGACATGATCTGTGTTTGACACTGGGGAAACTTTTTATTTTCCTCCTGCCAAAAAAAAGTTTGGGAGCCCAGAGTCTTCTTTTCATTCTGTACCATTTCTGTCCTTTTAATGCAAATATACAATACCTAAAAACTTCCTGGGTAAGCTATGTGCCAACTTATAATTAAATCCATAGACCAAAATCACAACCATCCTGTATATGAGGTCTTCTCACTTTCTTTAAGCTTTTCCAGTAACTGCTGACTGACTGCTTTTCCCAAGTTGAGTGGGTTTTTTTTTTTTTTTTTTTTATTGCAGTGTCCCATCCCTGGTACTAAAATCTGTCCCAATCATCAATTTTTGTGTAAAACACCACCACAGGACATAGTGGACTACAAAACCAACAGTCCTTTATTTCATTTCTGAATATGTGATTTGGGGTACCAAAGTGGAAACGGGTGGTTCCACTTGACATTAGCTGGATGGTTCAGCTGGGGATAAAATGATTCTAAGTCAGGTCACAGACACTCAAGTTAGTCACCAGAATTTGACAATAATTATGGATCCCAATGAGGCATGTTCTATAGGGGGAAAAATGACCAGTGAAGAATCATAGATCTTAGACAACTTCCAGAATGCTTTACCCTTAGTTTATATTCCTAGGACATTGCATTGAAAATGGAATCTGCACCCCAACTCTCCAACCCAGCTTCTTTATGACATAAGACATGAACAAAGAGGAGTGTGTTAATTCAAGTTTCTTGCCACATCTATGTACTCTGACCCATAATTGTTCCTGTTCAAGACAATGGAGTAAGGATTTTCCTAAATGAGATTTACTTAAACTGATTTCATAAAATGATAGGCGATAGGTTCTATTAAGTTGCATAGATTGTATGGAATAATGTACACGTTCATTTCCTTAAGTATAAATCCATATAAAATGTCTTTTTCAATGAGTTAATATGTAACTAATGTCCTCCTGTCACGTCCATATTTTTTTTTCTAGAGTCTCCTCTGCTATTTAATGTCAATATGCCTTCTCCTTTCTAGACCCATGCCCAATTTTCACCATAACACACGAGTAGAGTGAGCTTTCATTTTTCCTACCTTTATCTAAATTTATGTCTTCTTTCTAAGTTCCATTTACAATAAAATCTCCGTAATGCTCATCTCAGTTCATTGTATCTACAATTCTCCTATTCTCTTTGGAGTCTGATGTCGTATTTTATTGCTTCAATTATTCTTGCTATTTACCTAGCGTGTGCATTGACATTGGTTAAATGTCTGTTGAATGAATGAGTTGGAAGATATTTTGTCTTCCAAACTAAATTATAAGCACATGGCCAGAGAACATTAAACGCTGTTAGGCTTAAAAAAAAAAAAAAAAAGAAAAATAGAAGCGCCTTGGTGGCTCAGTTGGTTAGGTTTCCAACTCTTGATCCTCACTTCAGGTCTTGATCTCAGGGTTGTGAGTTCAAACTTCCACTGGAGGAGTCTACTAAAAAAATTTTTTAAAAATAAAAAAAATAAATGAACAGGTTAAGTGTGTGTGAGGGTGAGAAAGACAAAGAGAGACAGAGACAAAGAGGAGATAACGAGACAGAAGAGAGGATGTCCTTGAGAACTGGTGCAGATATTTTAGGTTTCTAAATGACCAGCTTTCTCCTGGAAGTAATATTAAACACTATGATAGTATGATTCAGGTCTTTTCCCCCTTTCCTAAGATACTTAGATAAGAAAATGTTCATATGTAAAAGCTGCTTTATTTTTATTCTTTCATCATTACTAATTTGAATGTTAACACTTAGTTCAATGCTTACCATAATTTTCTGATAACCTTTCTGTCCAACTATTACATATCCCTTCTTGGAGCACATGGCTGGTTCAGTCAGTACAGCACACAACTCTTGATTTCAGGGTTGTAAGTTCAAGCCTCACCTTGGACATGGAACTTACTTAAAACAAAACAAAACAAACAAACAAACAAAAAATTTCCTATTTCCCTGACCCCTCCCCAGGATTTACATTTCAGAATATGATCACTTCCTATCTCTTAAGTTTGATAGTGTTAATATTAAGAATGAAAAACAAACCTTCAATCTACTAAGCATTTTTCATTATTTGTTTTAGTTTAAATATAAATGATCATCTTAGTTGGCTTCAGCTTCTGTAACAAAATTCCATACACTGAGTGCCTTAAACAGTACACATTTATTTCTCACAGTTCTGTCAGCTATGAAGTCCAAGAACAAGACTCTGGCAGATTCAGTTTCTGATGAAAGCCCTCCTCCAGCCCTGAAGATGGCTGCATCTCATTGTGTCCTCATATGGCAGAGAGAGCTGAGGGCTCTGATCCCTTCTTGTACAAGGACACTAATCCCATCCTGCAGCTCCACTCTTAAGACCTTCTCTAAATTGAATTGCTTCCCAAATGCCTTACCTCTTAGTACCACCACTTTGGGGGATAGGACATGGACATACGAATTTTGGGAGGACGCAAACATTCAGTCCATAGCAATGATTTATATTTATTTGTAAGGAAGGAGCTATCCACAGAGGAATAACTAACATGCACAAAGAAAATTTGAATGTTTAAAGAGTAAGTTCTATTGGATCTAATAGCCAATACCAGTGCTAGCTCAATCACAAATGAGCTTCCAGAACACTGTCATCCTTGTAAGGTTTTTTGTTTGTTTGTTTGTTTGTTTGTTTTGTCTGTTTGTTTGTTTTAAGTAGCCTCCATGCCCAGCCTTGAGCTCAGTGTGGGGCTAGAACACTTGACCCTGAGATGAAGACCTGAACTGATATCAACAGTTGGACACTAAACCAACTGAGCCACGCAGGTGCCACTTCATCTTCATAGGATTGAAGGGTTGAGTCATGGTGCCTTAACGGTCCTCAGCAGCAGTGGCAATGATGACTCTTTCCTCTTGGAAATTTGACTGCACACAAGCTCTCCTCTAGAGGTGCTCTTGCTGCACTAATTCTCCCTGTCAGCAGGTGGCTCTCCTTACGAGGCAGATGCTCCCTATATCAATATTGGGTAGCTCTTAGAAGGAAAATGGAATCAGTCCTTCTTCCATTTCTCTTGGTTTCAAAACCGGATTTGAGAATGTCAAAGTTCAAACTCCAGGGGGTTACTGCTTGCAGACCCAGTCCTGATCAGGGAACCCATAAAACAAGAAATGTTGATAATGCATATGGTGAAAGTGAGACGGATACAGCAGAGAGAATACGAGATTGTAAAGACATGGTAAGAATACTTCCTTATTAGTTATGAGAATGTGAATGTAAGATTATTCCTTTGAAAGTTATTTATTTGTGGGATCTGGTCATGTCTATAAGCAATATACCTTCCCAATGTTGGGTACAGAACAGGCACTCAATACTTCATTGTGGTGTTGTAGTTGTTTCTGAATGGATGAATAAAAGCAATTTCACAAGGTACTATTTTGAGTAATAATAAAATATATGTACACAGAGCATATGTACAGTATTTGATAGGAAAAGAAGATAATTAATTAGTACCCATTTTACATCTAACACTGTTAGGCAATGACTAACAGTGTGTAATTGCTCTACTAAAGAATAACAAGAAAACACAAATACATTCTACTTTGCCTAAACATCAAATTGCTTTCTGGGGGGTTAATCAAATATGGTAAAGCCTCTTTAGTAACATCTTCTGGAACACATTGTACTTCTTACATTTAATAATGGCAAGACTTTTCATGATAGGGTTTGGATTAGCTTTTGCCACACAGTAGACAGTTCTTAAAGCAGCTTGTAATTCCAATCCATTAGGCTAATAGATTGCAGCTGCTGTGAGCAGTGGGCATGTCATTTTTTGATAATGAAATCTAGTAACACATAGAATATAAAGATAAATAAACTGAAAAATGACTCTATATAGCTCATATAAATGGTTATCTTTTTAATAAAAGTCTCCTATTTTTTTCTGTAAAATCCCATTAATTATGCATGGCTAACAGAACTTTTAGAACATTAACTTCTAATACATATGAATAATTGCACTATAAAATATTCAAGAAAGTCACTAGAGTAACAGATATTTTTTAGAAGTCATGTTTAATCAATATTTTTTATTTCCTTCCTTTCAATTTCTACTTTTATAAATCTATTAGAATTACTCATCTTTGCTTATTTATTACTCCATTTGTCATTATAGATTTTGTTTCCCCAAAGCCTGCCATGCTACCAAATTGTTGAAGTTTTCTTAGGAGAGCCCACCTGCTTCCAGGAAGAGTGAAACATGATATCATAGCAGGGCTGCTGGAGTCGATTGTCCTAACTTCTCTGAGTCCTTAGTACCATTTCAAGAAAAGCAAACTACTCTTCCTTAAATCCATTTTTTGGAGTTAAAAAAAAAAAAAAAAAGGAAAGTTACATGTTTTGTATTACACCTCAATTTTATGATCCCCAAACTGAAATCTCCTCCCCTGGTTGAGATGAGCAGGAATGTAAAACACAAAACCACCAATTTTAGCCCCCAGCGAACTTTCCCCTTAAGAAAAGAATTCAATTATACAGTAAATCTTAGATTTACTCATTAAAAATTGATCTTACAATAAATATCTTTCCTCCTTTTCCTATAAAATTTAGGGCCACCCTAATTGCTAAAATTGATCACGTGATATAAATGAAACTGTCTCCATCTTAATTATTATTAATTATTATATATTATATGTTATTAATTATTAAATTATATAATTTATATATATAATTATTATATATATGTGTGTGTGTGTATATATATATATATGAAGACACTCAGAGACCGAGACAGAAGCAGAGAGAGAGAGACACGGAGTGAGATAGAAGGGGGGAAGGGAAGAAGGGAAGAGAAGAAAGAGAAAGAAAGAGGAACAAAAATGAGGAAGAAGAGGGAGGGGAGGGAGAGAAGAAAGGAAAAGGAATGTAGACTTTGAGATGTGGAGCATATTTACACAAACACGCGCGCGCGCATGCAATATTCCTTCAGTGGAGAGGAATAATGTGAGAAAATAGAGCAAATAATTAAGTCTAACTTAGGAATAGAGCACTAGCAACAGCCAGTTCCCTTAAAGAAATGGAAGTGGAGGCTGAGGTGGGGGAATTTGGAAGTTACAAGATTTTTTTTTAATCTGTCAAGTACGCAGATGACCACATGTGGGGATTCTAGCAGACTCCTCCCACCTACTCAGAAACATTCATTTATGGTGCCACGATGGCTCTAAGGCAGACTCCTGAAGAGAGGCCTTTGGATGTCTCAATCCTGGGAGAAAAATGTAAACCTGTAAGAGAAGTGTGTCCTCCGTCATCACCTGAGGTGGGTGCTGCTAAAAGAGGCATGTAAATTATGGGAAACATCTCTATGACTTAAAGATGCTGCTTGGCAACAGTTAGCCAGCTTCCCCCTTCAGAGAGTGACATTGTGGCATTATATGTCAGGGACGGATGTGAAAATTAACTCTTCAGCACCTTTTCATGTGTTTGTTGTCTACTTGTATATTCTCCTTTTTCTTTTACATATCATAAAATTCACCATTTTTAAGTGTAGATTTTAATGGTATTTTAGTATACTCACAGTTGTGTAGCTATCACCACTATCTAATTTTAGATTATTTCCATCACTTTAGAAACACACCCACTAGGGGCTCCTGGATGGCTCAGTCAGTTAAGTATCTGCCTTCCACGATCTTGGGATCCTGGGATCAAACCCTACATCAGGCTTCCTGCTCAGCAGGGAGTCTGCTTCTCTCTCTCCTTGTGCCCCTCCCCACTGCTTGTTCTCTCTCTCTCTCAAATAAATAAAAAAAAAAAAAGGGGGAAATAAAAGTAGTTTCTCCACAGTGTTGTTAATTGCCTTTAAAAAATTAGCTACCTTAGTGGATGAAAGTAAAATTTTATTATATTTTTGATTTATATTTCCTAAAGATTGATGATGTTGAGCATTTTTTCAAGTGATTAGTAGCTTTTTTTTTTTCTTAAGATTTTATTTTTTTATTTGACAGACAGAGATCACAAGCAGGCAGAGAGGCAGGCAGGGAGAGAGGAAGGGAAGCAGGCTCCCTGCTGAGCAGAAAGTCCGATGCGGGGCTTGATCCCAGGACCCTGAGATCATGACCTGAGCCGAAGGCAGAGGCTTAACCCACTGAGCCACCCAGGTGCCCCTGATTAGTAGCTTTTATATCATCGTCCTTGGAGTAATAAATATTGAAATCCTTTACCTATTATTATGATCAGCAGCATCAGCATCAGCATCACCTTTTAATTGTAGAGTTGTGACTTGTTTATGTTTAGATATTAGACAAAAACCAAAAAGGGTGCTGAATATGATCAAGTACTTTACCTATATTCATTAAGATTATTATGTATTTTTATTATATTACTATGATATGTACTTTGTTTTTGACTGAATAAAATTTTTTACATGATAGTTATTTCTTATATACTGCTTATCTGAAAATCAAAAAAAAAAAAAAAAAGATGAACCTGGGGAAAATACCTTTGAGTTTGGCAAAACAGTGTTTGTTATTGTGTTTATTATTGTTATTTTTTTCCTGCATTGTATCAGGACGATTTATATATTTTTTGTTCCACCAAATAATATTGATTTTTCTATTACATGCTGGGACATAGAAAATCTAAAGGCATAACATTTCTTTCAGTGTTCTCACAGTAACTAAGGAAAAAAAGTAACAATTGTAGTGCCCCTTTTGTCATTTCAATGTGACTCAAACATCACATGTCCAAATATGCTTTCTGAAAATTCTAGTAAAAAAATTGTATAAGCAAATATTACGCAACTTTTTTTATCTCTTTTTAGTCTGTTTATAAAATGTAGCTATGGCCCCTTGAAATATTGAAGAAAGTCCAAGAAGATAAAACTAATATGATAATATATGCAGGTACCCTGTTATCCAAAAGTAGACTGTTCCTATGAAAACTTTTGCAAGCCCAAATGACCCTAAAGCAAAGAAGCAATCACTATCAATTTATATGAAAACATTATTGAGCATTCCCAGACCCAGAAAATAATCTCCCTTAGGCTTTTCTGATACTATAAGACCTATCTTTTGTACACACATAAGTATGCAAAATAAATCGAGATAAAGCACAGATGCCCACAAAGTTCAGAGCTCTGGTAGCTTGGTGCTGAGATGCTGAGTGTATTTCCCAGGGAAAGAGCTTGGTGGGGCTGCTCTCGCAGCTTGGAATGTGATGCCTTTATAAAGGCCCATTGAAAATAAATGCTCTAGGCAGTATAGACATTTTAACAATGTTTATTCTTTCGATCCAAGAGCATGGAATGGTCTTCCATCTTTTTGTGTCTTCTTTGATTTCTTTCACGAATGTTCTGTAGTTCCTCAAGTACAGATCCTTTACTTCTTTGGTTAAGTTTATTCCAAGGTATCTTATGGTTCTTGGTGCTATAATAAATGGAATCGATTCTCTAATTTCCCTTTCTGTATTTTCATTGTTAGTGTATAAGAGAGCAACTGATTTTTGTACATTGACTTTGTATCCTGCCACATTACTGAATTGCTGTATGAGTTCTAGTAGTTTGGGGGTGGAGTCTTTTTGGGTTTTCCATATAAAGTGTCATGTCATCTGAGAAGAGAGAGAGTTTGACTTCTTCATTGCCAATTTGGATACCTTTTATTTCTCTTTGTTGTCTGATTGCTGTTGTTAGGACTTATAATACTATGTTGAACAAGAGTGGTGAGAGTGGGCATCCTTGTCGTGTTCCTGATCTCAACAGGAAGGCTCTAAGCTTTTTCCTATTGAGGCTGATATTTGCTGTGGGTTTTTCATAGATAGATTTTATGAAGTTCAAGAATGTTCCCTCTATCCCTATACTTTGAAGCGTTTTAATCAGGAACGGATGCTGGATTTTGTCAAATGCTTTTTCTGCATCAATTGAGAGGACCATGTGGTTCTTCTCTCTTCTCTTATTGATTTGTTCTGTCACATTGATTGATTTGTGAATGTTGAACCATCCTTGCAACCCAGGGATGAATCCCACCTGGTCATGGTGGATAATCTTTTTAATGTTGGATCCTATTTGCTTGGATCTTATTGAGAATCTTAGCATCCATATTCATCAGGGATATTGGTCTGAAATTCTCCTTTTTGGTAGGGTTTTTGCCTGGTTTGGGGATCAGGGTAATGCTGGCTTCATAAAAAGAGTCTGAAAGTTTTCCTTCTGCTTCAATTTTTTGAAACAGCTTCAGGAGAATAGGTGTTATTTCTTCTTTGAAAGTTTGGTGGAATTCCTTAGGCAATCCATCAGGTCCTGGGCTCTTGTTTTTGGGGAGGTTTTTGATCACTGTTTCAATCTCGTTACTAGATATTGGTCTATTCAGGTTGTCAATTTCTTCCTGGTTCAATTTTGGAAGTTTGTAGTTTTCCAGGAATACATCCATTTCATCTAGGTTGCTTAACTTATTGGCATATAACTGTTGACAATAACTTCCGATGATTGTTTCTATTTCCTTGGTGTTAGTTGTGATCTCTCCCTTTTCATTCATAATTTTATTAATTTAGGCCTTCTCTCTTTTCTTTTGGATTAGTGTGGCCAATGGTTTATCGATCTTATTGATTCTTTAAAAAAACAGATTCTAGTTTCATTGATGTGTTCTACTGTATCTCTAGTTTCTATCTCATTGATCTCTGCTCTAATCTTGATTATTTCCCTTCTTGTGTGTGGAGTTGGTTTGATTTGTTATTGATTCTCCAGTTCTTTAAGGTGTAGAGACAGCTGGTGTATTCTGGATTTTTCCATTTTTTTGAGTGAGGCTTGGATGGCTATGTATTTCCCCCTTTGGACCACCTTTGCTGTATCCCATAGGTTTTGGACTGAAGTATCTTCTTTCTCATTGGTTTCCATGAACTGAACATACATGCTGAACTACCTTTTTTCATAAAAGTGAAAATTCTCTCTTTCTGTTTGGCTAGGAAAAACAGATACTAATGTAGGTTTTTGTTAAAGTGAAGTGGAATAAGGCAAACTTTTGAAAACAATAAATAAACTCTATCTTCTTCCTGGTATCCTTTTATCCAAGAAACTCAAACATAAACCAGAGAAAAATATCTAGGCTGTTCTCTCCATATCAGTGTTGAAGCAGTTTGTGTTCTTAGCAGTTGCCAACATGATGTAGAACTGGAAGAACAGGAAACTCAGATGAATGATAAAGGGGGGTGGTAGTGGGAGTAGCTAGTGAGAGCCCTCAGACCTGAAAGCAAGTCTTGTGGAGAAAAGCATGTGAAATGGGCGGGGCGGGGGGGTGAAAAAATAGGAAGATTACGTAAAAAGAGATTGTGATAGAAGGATGGGTATCATATGAGAAGTTCCATTGCAAGTGTCGGGTAGGAGTCTTGCAGATTTAGTAACTATTCCATGCTCAGCCATTGGCTAGGAACATATAATATGCAAACCTCCTATATGATCAAAGATATTAGAGGAGGAAATCCACATAATCTTGTGTTTAGTGATGAGTTTTTTATATACAAAATCCAAAAGCACAATGAACTAAAGGAAAAACTGATAAATTGTAATTAATTTAAATGTAAAACCTCTGCTTTGTTAAAGATTATCAGGGAAATAAAACACAAGCTACAGACTTGAAGGAAAAATATGCTGAATACATATCTGTTAAAATACTCACATAGAAAGCCTACAAAGAATTCAATGTTCACATTAAGTAAATAAAACAAAACAAAAAAATTATAAATGGGCAAAAAAAAAATAGACACCTTATACACATAGACGTGCCAAGTAAGCAAATGGAAAAAAAAATGTTAATACTATTCGTCATATGAAATTATAAATTGAAAGAACAATTAGAAGTCCCTAAATATACATTATAATGAATGAAATCTAGAAAGAGTTTAGATAATACCAAATGCTGGTGAGGGTGTGAAGCAACAGGAACTCTAATTGTTTGTTGGACTGCAAAATGATATAAGCACTTTTTAAGACAGTGTGGGAGTTTCTCACAGAACTAAATGTAGTCTTACCATATGATTCACAAATGGTGCCCTTACTTAGGGTTATGCAAATATTTGCATGTTGAATGTTTATAAGAACTTTGTTTATATTTGCCCTAAACTAGAGTCAGCCAAAATGTTCTTGAATAGGTGAATGGAAAGACAAACTAGACATATAGACAAAGAACATTTTCAGCAACAAAAAGAAATGAGCTATCACTTTATGAAAAGACGTGATGGAAACTAAAATGCATATTGCTAAAGAGATGATGTCAACCTGGAAAGGCTACATATTATGTGATTCCAATTGTATGACATACAGAAAAAAACAAAACAATAGACAGAGTGAAAAAATCAGTGGTTACCAGAGGTCCAGTGGGAGGGGGTAGGGTTGAATAGGTGAAACAGAGGATTTTTTTTTAAGATTTTATTTATTTATTTGACAGACAGGGATCACAAGTAGGCAGAGAGGAAGGCAGAGAGAGAGGGGGGGAAGCAGAACAGAGAGCCCGATGTGGGACTCGATCCCAGGAACCTGGGATCATGACCTGAGTGGAAGGCAGAGGCTTTAACCCACTGAGCCACCCAGGTGCCCCGAAATAGAGGATTTTTTAAGGTGTTGAAACTGTTCTGTAAGCTACTACAATGATGGATAGAGGAACTGTGCTTTTTTTAAATTCATAGAATTTTATATCATAGTGAACCTTAATGTATGCAAATTAAAAATCATTTATGATCTGGAGAGATCCCAGGAAAGAGTATAGACTATGACAAGACAAGCCAGCTTTATTACAAATATATGAAATAATCTCACAAAAGGATATGTAGGAAAACGTGCTGACCTAAGTAACTTTGTCAGTAAGTAGTCTATACGACTGAAGGCAGAATTAACTGCAAATAAGCATTCAACAGATCCTCCAGAGGTAAGATTTGCAGTTCTGATGCTGCTATATATGTATACAAGAATTAAACAATTAAAACAGTGAATAGCAGATGGTGAGAGCCAGGTTTCTCTCAGTTGGAGTGGGATTTTACAGAAAAGCAATGAGAAAAGTCTAGAATGATCTGTGGGTAAGGGATTAAGAGTTGTAGGCATAAGTGAAAACTCATGGTTAGCTTAATATGGATATGCATGTTTACATATAGAAATATTTCTGGATATGTGAACATACATGGGTTGGTATGCACACATACATTTCGTTTTTCTGTTAGCTGAGAATGTCTGAAAAGAATGACACACTAGTAACCCAGAGTACACCTAGGGTCCAGATCATAGTTTTTGATACCACTATATAATAAAAGTAACTACTGCTCCTTGGAAAAAAGGCTGATGCCAGAGCTAGGGAAGAAAACTTACACAATGAGGGACGCCTGGGTGGCTCAGTTGGTTAAGCAGCTGCCTTCGGCTCAGGTCATGATCCCAGCGTCCTGGGATCGAGTCCCGCATCGGGCTCCTTGCTCCGCAGGGAGCCTGCTTCTCCCTCTGCCTCTGCCTGCCACTCTGCCTGCCTGTGCTCGTTCGCTCTCTCTCCCTCTCTCTCTCTGACAAATAAATAAATAAAATCTTTAAAAAAAAAAAAAAAAAAAAAAAAAAGAAAACTTACACAATGAGCCAGAAACATCTATTTTATAGTGTCTGAAAGTAAAGAAATGTTAAAAACAAAAACAAAAACTCACAGTGATGTGTAGGGGAGAGGGACCATTGGAGCCAACTGAAAGAGTTCTCAGTGGCCAAAAGTGGAACAATTGGAAAAATAAAATTTAAAAAAAGAATATTGGATCATAACCTGAATTATAAAATAAATATCCATTTATACTGATATGAGTAAATGTCTAATAAATAAATGAATGGGAGTGAAGAGAAAAAAGAGAAAACTTTCTCATCAGTAGAATTCCTTATAATGTACTCACCCATCAAGAATAGGAAGTATTACTCCCCCCTTCTTAAGTGTAGGTTGGACCTTGTGACTTCCATCCAAAGAGCCCAGTATGGAAAGGAAAGGACAAGAAGAGTAACTTCATAATGGAGAAACCAAAGACCCCTACCTCAGCTTAGTGACCAAGGTCAACATTAACAGGCATAAGTCTTATCGATGATAATGAAAATGACACTCTACTTTCATAATCTTCTTCCCTAAACCCATAATCTCAGCCTAATCCTGAGAGGAACAGGAGACAAATTCCATTAGAGGAACATACTATAATGTTTCTAACCAGAGAACTCTCAAAGTCATCAGAAATGAGACAGAAACTGTCACATCCAGAGGAGCCTAAGGAAGCAAGACAAGTAAATGTATTATGATATCCTGGAAGGGTCCCTGAAACAGGAAAAAAAAAATGATATAAAAATTGGGTAAATCTCAATAGACTGGGCGCTTTATTAAATAAGGTACCAGTATCAATTCATTAATTTTAATAAGTACACCATACTAGTGTAAGATGTAATAATATGGGAAACTATGTACAGGGAAGGGTAGGGAGGGTATATAAGAACTCTATATGTTCTTCTTAATTTTTCTGTAAGTCTAAAATTGTCTTAAAATAAAGTCCTTTCTAGAAAAATCTGTAGCTATGTATACATGTTTTTTTTAAATTATTGGCCATTATTCTATAGAATTCAGAAAGAATGTGTTTGAAAATGTGGCTAAGGGGTAGATACAGACAAAACATGGGTATCAGTGGGAAAAACTTCAATTCAATGATAAATAAGGATCACTTTTTAATTACTTATATAATAGAAAGAACTGGAGATATTTCAAATAAATTCCATCCTTGGACCTTGAATAGATGAGGTGCTTTGACATCCTTATCATGAACACAATATATAACGCAGAATGAGATAATGTTATAAATGAAAGCCAGGTGACTAATTCCACTTACACCTGGAAGGATATGGTTTTGGGTATCTCAAAATATTCGCATAGACGTACCCACCCACCTTACCACTTAGATCATTTCATTGAGCCTCCAAAACAATTTTATGAAGTGAGAAAGGCAGGTGTTTTGTAAAATAATTCTTGGATGATTAAGTGATATTTTTCCACACACATTTGTGATAAGCAAAATTGGGGATAAATCCCCAAACGTGGTAATCTTGTAGTTAAAGCAGTATTGTAATTGCGGTAGAGTCTGAACTGCTGTTGCAGCAGCAGAACTGGTACTATCATGTCTTAGAGGTAGATATAAAGCAAATGTTGATAATTGTCTATTTTACAACACCACCATCTCTTTTACATCACATAGAAACAATGCATCAGAAAGCAAACAATCCACCCTGACTGTTTCTTGAGGTATTTCCTCTAATCATTATCACATAGATAGGTGATTTATTTTGACCAGCATAGTACATGATTTATTATTTTGAGGTAAAGAAAGATACAGCTGAAAAGGAGTTTTGGAATGGAAATTTTGACATTTGCTGTAGGAACAATGATCTTACACAGAAACCAGGTATTGACAGTTTTACCATTCAGACAGATAGAAGTTCTGAGGTAGAGTCATTTTTTTTTCTTTATTTGAAAAATTAGCTTAAATTATTCAAGATTTTTTTTTTTTTTATTTCCTGCCAGATTTGTGCTTTGTATAAAATTAAGTGTTACAAAACTTTTTCTACTCGGTAAAATGCAGTCCTTGTGTGTATGGATTTCCTTTCAACTCACTGCAATTGTTGTAGCCATCTCGAGTGTTTATGACACCATAATGACCATTTAACATGAAGAAATGATAATAAGATCCCCGTGCAACTGTAATTATAGAGATTTATACCAATAATAGGATAAACATTTGTTTTGGAAGAATTTCCTAAAATTGACTTTCTACATATCTTTCAGACAAAATGGATTCTGCACAAGTAATATCAATTTCCCCTAGACATTCAGCCTATTTGCCTGGAACTTTATTGTATATCCTTTTGCAAAACATTTTATTGGAGGGGTCTTTGCATGTTATTCCCTAAATTACTCTTTGAAGTGGTGTATTAATACTTATTTTGTTAGTTTTTGCATGTATACTGTATAGTTACAGTCTGAGAAGAGGTAGACAAATGAAAAGTGCTAGATTGTGGTTCACATATCGTAATGATTTGAATGGTGAATTCAGTACCGGAAGAAAACCTTCAATTCACCTAGTTTAACTGATGTGACCAAATGAAATTCAAGAAGATTTCTTAGATTATTCCTTCACTAATTCCATCGAAGGTGAGTTTCAGAAACTTGACGACCTACACATAGTCCCAACTTTTCTCATACAAGGGTGACCCAAAGTCATGGTAATAAATGACCTGTTAGGGAGACTGCAACGTGGTCAAGTACAGGTTGCAAAGAATAACAGAGTCACAGCTCATCTGACAGAATGGGTGACTATTAAAGCTGAGTCAAAAAATTACTTTAAGGGAACATTACAGTCTTAGAGTTTATGGAGTCTTCCATCTTAACCCAAGCAAAAACTCAGGTCTCTAGCTATATAAAAAACATAGATTTTTAAAAAATATTTTTCATTTAAATTTATTAATTAGCATCTAATGTATTATTAGTTTCAGAGGTAGAATTCAGTGATTCATCAGTCTTATATAACACCCAATGCTCATTACATCTCTGTCCGCCTTAATGTCCGTCACCTAGTTACCTCATCTCCTATCCCTCTCCCCTCCAGCAACCCTTAGTTTGTTTCCTATGGTTAAAAGTTTCTTATGGTTTGTCTCCCTCTCTGATTTTTTCTTGTTTTATAAAGGTGCTGATTTTCTATATACCTTCTAGCATAACCTCTCTTTTTCTCTTCTGGTTTCTAATCTCTAGTGATGGTATTTTAGGATATCATCCATTCCTTCTATTCTGCTTTCATGGCATAGCAAAGCATTGTTATGTTTTGTTTTGTTTCTTTTCTTTATAAGTAGTCCTCATCTAGCTCTGTTTCACATAAGCATAAATGTATAATTGATTGAACTTTTTATTTGTACTACTCCCTTCTCCCTCAGTTTTTTCTCTTTCACTTCTATCTGCTAATTGTAAGACTATAGTCAGATTTATACTGATGAAACTTGTTACTACTATTACCGTTTCAGTAGTTTGTTCACATTTAATGGTCTGTATCTTCAAGTGAAGAATTCCCTGTTCTCTTCTCAGCAACATTTTTTTTTCAAAAGATGTATTTATTTTTTAGAGAGAGAGCGTGTGGGAGGAGGGAGGGACAGAGGGAGAGAAAGAGACAGCATCTAGCAGACTCTGCACTGAGCATGGAGCCCCACCTAGGGTTTGACCTTAGGACTCTGAAGTCATGACCTGAGCTGAAATCAAGCATTGGACACTTAGCCAACTAGCCACTGAGGTACCGCTCTCAACAACATATTTAAATATTTGAAAATATTTTGGGGCACCTGAGTGGCTCATTGGGTTAAAGCCTCTGCCTTCAGCACAGGTTATGATCCCAGGGTTCTGGGATCGAGCCCCGCATCGGGCTCTCTGTTCAGCAGGGAGCCTGCTTCCCCCTTTCTCTCTGCCTGCCTCTCTACCTACATGTGATCTCTGTCTGACAAATAAATAAATAAAATATTTTTAAAAAATTAAAAAATAAATATTCGAAAATATTTTGATAATTTAAAAAATTCCTTATAAATACTGACGAATGACATTAACTATTTGTGCTTCATTCTTTTTTTTTAATGAAACACCTACTTTAGGAGTTGAAAAAATAAATATCTTTTACATTACATCTTTCCTTATTTATTTTAACAATAAAAGAATATACTCATATTCACTCTATATGATCAGAGATTAGATTATTTGTTTTTCAAGTTACTTCAAAATAAATTATAGAACAACACCCAAATAAGTAATGAAATTGTGGTTGAGATTCAAAATAAACAAATACACACATACACAAGCTCACACACATATACCCCATCAAAGTTTGGAAAAACCATTTGGCAAGAACATGATGTTTCCTATTGACCATTTCAGTTTTCACATCCATATTGAAGCTGTGGTGTATTAATTTAAATTAACATGAAGTCCAAGTCAGTGCATTTTTTGAGAAGTCTTAGACTAAGTGATCAGCCAGATGGAGAAGATTTACTTTTCCAAAAATTGGTTTATATGTATGCAATGAGGCATTCCTGTGAGACACGAATATATAATTTTAGAGGTAATACTAAAAAGTTCTGAGTGATTTACATATTAATTAAAGAAGGCTTACTACATAAAAACAGCATTTTCAAATTAGGGAATTACATAAAGCTTCTTCACTGTGAGAAAACATGAGTGAAATGTAAGTAGGGAAATGAGAATTTAAATGAATTATTTCCGTCATTTCTCATAAATATAAATTGCACTATATACCAAGTTGACTCAAGAAATTAACTTAGCAACAAAATCAAATTAATAACCTTTTGGATAGCTCTGTTTAGATTTTGATAGGGCATTGTGTATGTGTCACTGAGCCGTATATATTGTATAGTTACTTATTGTTTGTTTATATAACTTTTTGAAAAGGACTAATATTAGACACTTTTTTAAGGATAACCTTTTTTTGCAATATAAAAGATGAGGCATACCAAGACATGATAAAAGGGCATATTAATTAAATTTTAGAATAAATTATTAAAATTTTAATTTAATGCAGATAAAATGATAGTGATAGTTTTATGAAATAGTGGGGGGAAAACAGGGTTTTTTTTGTTTTTTTTAAAGATTTTATTTATTTATTTGACAGACAGAGATCACAAGTAGGCAGAGAGGCAGGCAGAGAGAGAGGAAAGCAGACTCCCAGCTGAACAGAGAGTCCTGACCCAAGCCGAATGCAGAGGTTTAAACCACTGAGCTACCAAGGTGCCCCTATATATACATATTTTTTTTAAAGTCCAGAAAACTACACACTGTATACTAAAAATGGAAATATATTTTTAATGGAAATTATGTTATTTTTTTCTTTTTCTTATCTAGGTATTTTATTTTTCCTCAGTAAACTTGTAAAACTTATAAATTACAGAAATACTAAAGGAGATATCCACTTAACTAACCATTCTCAAAACACTATGCTCCTCTAAGCAACATGGTGCCACTTTAATCTGCCTTGTGATAGTGATTTTATAATCCCTCAGCATCAAGAAGAAAAGAAATTTCAGCTCAAGCATACCACTTTAAGTTTTCGCTTTATATGGGAAGTTTTCATACATTGTATGAAAGTTTCTGCCTCTGTTGCTTCATTTCTCCTCCATCATACATTTCCTTGATCTGTCATACCCACGTGGAAAGGGCTATGGAAGAAAAGCATATTTATAAGACCGCCGTAATTGTATAGTTGTATCTAGAAATGCTGTGATTTTAAGATTTCATCATCTGCATCACCTGAAGCAACTGTTGTAGGACACTATATGAATGTTTTGGGCAGCTATGAAAGGGAAATGAGATGACAAAGTTAAGTAATTCAGTAGTCATGTGTATTTGAGTCTTACTCTATAAAGTTTCCACTTGTCATTTCTCTTAGAAGATATAACTTTCCCCTTAAGTTTAGCTAAAATTTACACTGAAGCAATCACCAATTATTGCCCAGAGAAGGTGCCTTAGTCAACCAGATACTAAACTTATTATGTATAGATAACCCACACATAGATATACTAGTAATTCTAACAGCATGCCTTATTGGAATTTACTTCTAAACAGAAGTATCCATTTTTGGAAGATGAATTGAGTGACATTTTATTCAAAATGGTAGGCTAAGTCAGAGAAAGCCAAACACCATATGATTTCACTCATCTGTGGAAATTAAGAAACAAAACATGAACATGGGGGATAAAAAGAGAGAAAAGCAAAGCAGAAAATAGGCTCTTAACTAAAGAGAACAAACTGAGGGTTACTGGAAGAGAGGTGGGTGGGGGAAGGTTTGAATGGGTGATGGGGACTAAGCAGGGTACTTGTGATGAGCACTAGATATTGTATGCGAGTGATGAATCACTAAATTCCACTCCTGAAACTAATATCACACTGTATGTTTTCTAACTGGCATCTAGTTGTACTGAAGTGAGCACAGCTAACTGGAATTTAAATAAAAACTCAAAAAAGACAAAAAATGTTAATAAAAAAGGTAACAATTTATACTTTTGAGGATAAAATAGAAAAACTTTTCAGGTGAGGATAACAGAATAAAGAAAGAACCAGGGTTCGGGAAACATGAAATACACAGTAGATGCAAGTGGCTCAGTTCACCAAGAGAAAAGAAACATACTGCAAGAGAATGGTGATAGCAAAAGAATTTTATGATTTGGGCAATGAAGACCTTAAATGCTGAAGGTTTTAAATATTTTTGCTGTTGGTCTTGGGAAAAGGGAACTCTAATTTTTTCTGTTGTTGTTGTTAAAATAAAGAAACCATCAGACCTGTGTTGCAAGAAGATTAATCTGACAGTGGAGAATAAAAAGTATTGCAGAAACAGAGAGGAACCAGGGAGACAAGTACATCAGCTCTTCCTCTATTGCCATTTGGGATATTGAGACCTAAATAAGAATAATGGAAGGGGGAATGTCAAGAGAATAAAAAGAAATATACAAAGATTATATCAACCGGAAGTACTAATAGATTAAATGAGCAGGACATAGGGAAAGGAGCCTTCAAACATGAGGTTCACATCCATGTAATCAGACAGATCTTAGACTTGATTTTGTAAATGTCTTTTTCATCATACACTTGGGGTGGCAAAATGCCACAAGGTGTTTCTTTAGTGCCATAAGACTGATAATCAATCTAGTAGAACAAGAACAAAATAGAGATTAGCTGCCTCAGTTTATACATATTCTTTCAACACTTTTTCCTGACTTTAGCAGCACATGATTCATGCACAGGGTTCAAAATTCAAACACAGCCATGACTTGCCTAAAATGACCAAATAAGGTAGACTGATCTTACCTGGGATTCACTTCCACCTTTTGGCCCCTGGGTTTTTACGCGTGTCAGCAATTACTATTTTTCCTAAGAGCTTACTTTGCATTTCCTAATATGTTTTATGTCATTTGTTATTTCATTTTCCTCTGTGTTTTTTTTTTATTTCTCTTGGAATATTAATGTCTTTATTACTGGTTTCTAAGAGATCATTTATGACTACAGATGTTAATCACTCACCATTACTGCAAATGCAATACCATGTTTTCTTGCCAACATTTTACTGAGATGTTTTACTTTCTGGTTCTCTAGAAGTTGTGTATTGAAATATATTAATGTTCTGCTTTAAAAAAAATGGACTGTACGGAAATTAGAGATCAGTAATAGAAATAATTTTATGTCTTACAACTTAAATACGCAGTATCCATTTACTAATTTAGATTTTAAAAGTCACTGAACCAGACTCTTGTGTTGTATTTGCACCTTGTGCTCTAATTGTCCCT
The DNA here is from genome assembly GCF_963455335.1 of Martes martes. Classification (NCBI taxonomy): domain Eukaryota; kingdom Metazoa; phylum Chordata; class Mammalia; order Carnivora; family Mustelidae; genus Martes; species Martes martes. Next base: position 20,018,998 of record NC_137888.1, on the reverse strand, counting down.
CTTTTCAGCATTACGAACTTTAATTTTTATTTATAAAGAAGTGACTTTTTGTTTTTGTTATGTTAAATGCATTACATGAATTACAATTAAAATATTTAAAGATTAATATTTAGATTAAAACCTAAATCTTGTAGAAAACATAACATGAAAATGAAATATTTTTAAAAACTGTACTGAAGACTGGGCTGTTGAAAATTAGAAATCCATAAGCACAAAGGATAACATAGTATCTAGTTTGTAAGACAAACAGGCTTCCAATCTGCATTTCATCTCAGCTCCAAAGCAACCACCATGTAGTGTATCTATCTGCCTCAGAGACCAAAAGGTTTAGCACTTTAAAAATAATTTAATAGCAAAAAAGGAAGATAAGAAGGCAAGGGAGAAGAAAGCAGATGAGAAGGGAGGGGAAAAGAGACTCATATTTTCTTTCTTTTTTTTTTTTTAATTTTATTTATTTATTTGACAGAGAGAGAGAGAGAGATCACAAGTAGGCAGAGCAGCAGGCAGAGAGAGAGGGGGAAGCAGGCTCCCTGCTGAGCAGAGAGCCAGATGCAGGGCTCCATCCCAGGACCCTGAGATCATGACCTGAGCCGAAGGCAGAGGCTTAACCCACTGAGCCACGCAGGAAGCCCTGAGACTCATATTTTCAATTTCAGTTTCCTATCAGAAGCTTTGTTCTCCACCAATAATTAACTCTGATTTGGACCATGCTCTTCCGGGGAGAATGGATTGAAACGTAGAAGTCTTACTATTTATAAATGAGATGAGTTTTTCAACAGGATGAGTTAAGAAAGTAATCATCATGTCCATTCTTTACACCCTTTCAGATGACTGACAAAGCCAGACACTAGTTAGTTAAAGTGGTAAGGACTGATTTTAATCAGTAATATATACCACCATAATGGGTGGAGGGTCCAATGTGAACTGAACTCAACTAGTTTAATCAGAGGTGGCTGGTTATTTTAAAGGGATCATGAGGCACTAGTAAGGGGGAATGACTTGAGCAGAGTCAAAAAAGTGAAAAATTACAGAAAGCGGGGAAGGCAGGTTGGGATGTGAAACCCATCTTGCTCTGTTAACTGGCTCTTCATATCCCAGAATACAGAAGAGAGGGGCCCTATCTTTGGGTGTTGGCTGGAACAAGTAGTAAATTCCTTTGGCAGGCTTGATTTGTCTTAGGCAGGCACTGTCGGGGAGACTAGAATCCTCCTAGGCATATAGCCTCCATCTGTTGGAAGCTATGTTACTGTGTTCAAACCTTTGTAGGCCCAGCCGGAGACCTAGTCTGTAAGAGGCCTCAGTGCTGCTTGACTAGAGTTTGGTCAGAGAGAGAATCTTGGTCAATACAAGAAAAAAAGGATGGAGGTCATCATTACTTTTCTAAAACGAGTAGATATGCATTAACTCCTGACCCGCATTTCCACCTCCAAAGGGTTCATGAAGATCAATTGATTTTCAGACTCACTGATGACTAATAAGCTGGCTCGGTCCATAGGTAGAAAAGATTGAAGCTAATGGAAGAGTCTGATGCCAAGTGTGAGGGTGGGATATCCTTGAGACAGGTATGCTGAAGAACCTGTGAGTTTACTGGGAGTGGTGAAGACCTAGCCTGCCTATGTGCAGGACAGTTGCCACCCCCCTGAGAAAACTGGCCAGGATCCCTAGAGGCACATCTGGGGTCAACAGAAAGTTGCTGGTAGTGGGGTGCATCTCAGAAAGCTCTAGGACACACTGACTGGAAATGCAAAAGGAGCCCACACAGCAGTGCAAAAGAAGACTCCGCAATGATGACATTTCCCATGGTTGACCCAGGCCCCAACACAGGTCTTCTTTCACTAGGCCCCCACATTTAGAGGTCTAACAACCAAAGATTCTGCTTCCCTCAAACTCCCTTAGTTCTATGATTGGGGATAAAAGATTTTGGCATTTTTAAAATTATTGTGATATTTTCCTTTGGCTAACCTTGCTAAAAAACCAAAATTCTTGACATCAAGTTAGCTGTATTTAAAATTCATCAATTTTTCATGAGTTAAGTTATAGTGATGTTTTAAAGGGATAGGGACAAATATAGAGACAGAAATTGAGATACCTGATACAGGTATGAATGGGTAGCTAGATAGCTAGATAGAAATGTAGATAACTCGATATAGAAGTTTTTTCTTAGATAATGGGATTTTAATGTTATAAATTCAATGTCTAGAGAAAAAAAGATCAAAGACTTCGTTATTGGATAAATGTAGGTGAGTAGGAAAATGTCCATGCTCAATGGCCAGAAGAATACTTTGTACAGAGTAGAAAGGGATAAGAGATCTTTAGGGGCATCTAGCCCAGCTTCTGTTTGGTGTTGAATCCCCCAACTAACAACTTACCAGATGTGTGCTTGTCCAGCCTGTGTCTGAACACTTTCAGTAATGCAGAAAATATTACAGCCTGAGGCCCTCCCTTTCCAGAGGACATGTGAGGCATCTTTGGATAACTGAGTGGTATAAAATTCCTCTTTACATTTAGCAAACATGATGAGCCCTGAAAGTACCACTTTTTCATTCCAGTTTGAAACTGTGGGGCCACAAGGAAAAATCAAATAACTCTTGCACCGAAAGCTCTTGGTCTATTTAAGAGGAGCTTTCAAATTCCCCTTGAGTTTTCTCTTGCACAGACTCAGTATCTGCAATTCCTTTAAGGAGGCTTCCTTGGGGTGGGGGTGGGGGGCGGGAGGAGGCTTCATCTGTCATGCTGCTGGTTGCATTCACAAACGTGGCCCTGTCAGCTCTGAAGCTCTCCCACCCTGTCAATATCTCTCTTAAAGTCTGGTGCTTTGACTGAACAAACTTAGATTCAACCAAATGACAAGCAAAGTACTATCGTTTTCCTTGTTTCGTGTTCCCATCACATTTCTCATTCATTAAGCCTATCAGTGTAACTGAGATCAAAATGACTTTTCTTGGCAGTATGACTTAGCATGACTCACGTTATTAACATGACTCACAGTTGCCTTGGGTATTGAATTTACTGTCAGTAAACTGTCAAGATTTTTAAACTAATGCTGCTTCTCTTCCTCTGTATTTGTGTAGTTATTCTGTTAAATGTTTGTTTATTGTCCTGTTTTTGATCTAAGAACTTCAATTAAGTCTAGCTATATTTCATTATACAAATTTAGGCTAATCTGTCTGTATCATCAAAATATTTTTATGGCCTGACTTTGTCATTTACTACCTCTCCAAAACTTCATAAATATATAATATTCATATTATATTCATAAATATATAATACACTGTATTAGATTTTATAATGCATTATCTTTGCCTCTCAACCGCTCCATTTAGCCAAAAACCTAGACCACAACTGTATCCTATTTAAGGATTCTTTCCAAATATCAGTTATCTTGCATTTCTCTTCTCCACATTTCCATTAAAGACTAGGTAAGAAAAATTGTCCATTGGACTAGAAGATTCATGAGGTTGTATTTTGGGTTTCTGTTGTGTTTTCAGCATCTGGCAAAGTTAGCAAGTGCTGAACAAATATTTTAATGAATGAATTAATGATATTACTTACACACTATACTGCACAACATGCACCGATATGGAAAAGCTGCTCAGAAATAAGTTCTGGCACATATATGTCCTTCATAGAGCATCCTCATGAAAACATTGAGGCAATGGATAAGATGTGCTAATTGAAACATTCAGAGATTAATTTATCTTAAAGATAACAGAACAGAAAAACTTAAAAGCATCTCTTTAAGTAGAAAAAATATTTAATACATCATCTAGATACAACTTGAATTTTAGGAAGTAGTTTTCCATGACCTCTAAAAATAGCTATTTTCTCTCGATTATGAGGTTACTTTTCATTAAAATGGGCAAAGAAAAGAGCAAATTTAGGTCAATTAAATGTACACCATAAACTGCTATTCTAGAAAGGTAGTTGGCATTAAATATTGCTCTGGAGATACAGAATATTCTTCCTTCCCTTTTTCATCCCCCTAAAAGAACCAACTTATAAGGTTTAGCATGTTCATATGTGGCAAATCTATGACATGAAATCTATTGAAAATGTTTCTGTGTGCTGTCCAAACTTCTATGAGCCCAAAATTCATGGAATTTTGATTGGTCTTTTGACATCATTCTACAAGGTCATTTGCAAAACAAAAAAACAAGGTTTAAGAAAAAATTCTATGATGAAGAGTGTCACTGAATACAGCTTTAAAAGATTCATGATTTGCATGAAGACTTATCTGTAATTTTAACTAAATTTGTCTATTACTATCAGAGCTTATATGTGAAGAGATATCTCAGGGAAAATTTTTTATAAAACTGTTAAGATTCATTATCCTCTTGCTAATCAGATATATAAAAAAGGTATCATTAAGGATAAGTTCACAAACTGATGGTGGTTTTGAATACTAATTACAGCCTTCACAGTCCCAGGAACTGGAAGATGCCGTCTTCTGAAACTGATGAAATCAGAGGGGCAAAATGCCACTTAACACTACAATGGCAATACTTTACAATGTCACATAACACTACAATGACTACATCTCTGACTTAACTAAAGTTATTATAAGCCAATACCTAAGGCTAAACTCTCCCTTTTATGTTTACTTTCTGGAGAATAAACAAAAGGAAAGGATCTATTGTATTGCCCATGGTGGTCACTTAAAAGTATCAGTTGAATCCTAGTTTCAGGGACAAGTCCAGGTCCAGGGTCTTATCCATCAGCCTGTGAACTACTGCAATGACATTTCTAGCTCTTTGATAGGCTGACAGTGCTTTGAAGTCTTTTGGCGGCAGCTACAAGATTGCATTCTTTGTTCATGAACTATAGGGAAATCCTTGCGCCAAATTTAAGGTTATTGTAAAGATTCCTCAAAACAGATGTAACATATGCACAATGACATTTTATGTTAACTCTCTTTACAAGGTATGGGAAGTTGATTTCAGTTCAATGTGAATTAAAGAGCTAAATAACATGTATTAAACTGTGAATTATTTCCACGATAGTGTCTTATTTACTTGCCCAGGGCTTTTGCAAAATCAGTTCCCTGGCTGGTTATCAGTTGACTGTCTCTTGGGTCCAAATGTACTCTGGGAATAAAACTGGCCCCTTAAACATTTTTCCTTAGCCAGTTGGCACACTTCAGCTTTATCGGTAGAGAATGGTGAACAGATTTTGAAGAAAGAGCTTTGCTTCTTGGTCTGAGCCACTCTTCTTGGCAGGCTCCTTCAGGACACAGTATGTCTCCAGTGTCCAGTATTTCTCCGGTTCCAGGTGCTGTGGTACACACAATTTCTTCAGCACACAGCTCCTCTGGGAGAATAGCGGTCAGCAGTCCAGGGCCGAGAGATTTACCTGGCAGCCCTCACAGGTGTTTTTGTAGACGAGGGGCTCCCGTGAGACACCTTCCTTGAACAGCTTCCCTTGGCACTCCAGAGTGCATATTTTTGGCAAGTTCCACTCATGTGGTCCTCCAGCTACTTCTCTATTGAGTGAGGGTGTACCCTCTCCTTCAAGGTCTTCAGTGCCAACAGAGAGGTGAGAAACTTAACTTCTGTACCCTATCTTAAGGGTAGCTGCTGTCCATTGTACTTCACATTCTTAGGTTTTTAGAGTTCTTTTACTTTTTACCGGATAATCTCTTATTATTTCAACCCCCTCTTATAGTTAAGAGCTCTTTGCATTAACTTCTCTTGTTCAAACTGCTATTTAGTTTCTATTTCCTCTATGGACCCTACTTATCTTTCTGAATTCAGCTCAAATGTCCCATCCTCAAGAAAGATTTCTTACACCCAATCTCAGAAGAATTCAGATTTTCCTGTTCTGTTATGGAATCTCAATGCACCATACATATTTTTTTCTTTGTAGAACTTAACACAGTTATGATTTTACATATTTCTGTAACCCTGAGTAAGATAAAACTCTGCTACTTAGTCTCAAACCTCTATCATGGAGGAACAGTATCTCTGTATCTTTTCACCAATATATCCCTAGATCCAACACCGATCTGGTACACAGAGCCACTGTAAATATTAGTGGAAGAATGAATCACCCCTTTCAGTGTGGTTTAGGCTAAATGCTGAGTGTTGGAAAATTTCTAAAGTTTAATGACTAAGAATTTTTTTTTTAATGAAGCAAAATATAACTTTTGGTAATTGGAAATAAAAGTGCCTCTAGAGAGTGACCAAGAAGGCTGTATTCTGCCTCTATGAACTGTGGTTTTAAAACTTCCACATCATCTCTGGATTCCAAAATCTCTCTTTATCTATTACTTCTTCATTTATACATCATTTGTGCTTTCCTACACCCCACTGTCAACTACTGAAATAATGTGTGAGCTCTTCAGTATTCCAAAACACACTTCAGTCAACAAATTAGTCAGAGAATGATGAATAATCACATAATCGGTTTCTGGTTTTTATAAACCCAGTAGTGACCTACCTTTTATTTCCTGTCCTGGTCCTGCCTTATTTTCATTTCTCTCTTTTTAGTACTCATGTCATCACACGAATCCTAGTTGTTGTTGGGTTTGTTGTTGTTTTTATCAGTCACTTTCCTTTCTCTCTTTTTAGTTTTTTGTAAACCCACTAGTGACCCACCTTTTATTTCCTGTCCTGGTGTTGCCAGATTTTCATTTGTCTCTTTTTAATTCAATTATTTTCCTTTAGTCTTCTGAGATTTATTTATAAAAATTTTACTGAGGCCTTTCTCTTCTCAGCTATTCTACAGGATTTCAAGAAACATTCATTTAATCCCTACTGACTTCATGGTCAGCACTTTTATGTTGATGAATTTCCAAAGATTTTTAGGCTTTTGATTCAAATTACATATTCTCTTATTTCTTGAAGAATTCATGTACCTACTAAATGTTTTTGAAATCAGCAAAAAGAATTTATAATAAAAATTTCAATAATCTAATTCAGGGAAAGTCCCCAAGAGTTACACTATGTATAACCAATGTCTACTTAAAACTTTGATTCTCCTTCATGTGACTTGCATGCTAAATGCAAGTGCTCATAGCCATGTTGAGACCATCTATGGTCCTGACCTCGCTTCATAAATTAATTTCCTCATTTCTAAGTTAAGCCTCTGTTGATGAAATTTACAGATATTGAACCCATACTTCACTATGTTACTACCGTTATTATTAACTTATACTTTGCATTGTCTGTAACTGGAAAAAAAATTTCCCAGTAACTATCAAGTCCTTCTATTTTTCTGATGACCATTTTTCTTTTAATTTTCTAATGATTTATTTTTTTAATATTTTATGTACTAAGAACACTTAACATGAGATCTACCCTCTTAATGAATTTTTAACTGTGCAATACAGTTTTGTTGGTTATAGGTAAAATGTTGTATCATAGATCTCTAAAACTATTCATCTTGCATTGCTAAAACTTTATGCTAATTGATTAGTAACTCTCCAACCCCCCCATCCCCTGGCAACTACCATTGCACTCTTTGATTCTATGAATTTGACTACTTTAGTTAACTCATAGAAGTGAAATCATGCAGTATTTATCTTTCTGTCACTGTTTTTTTTTTTCAGCCATCAGAATGTTTTCAAGTTTCATCCATGCTGTTACATATTGCAGAATATACTTCTTTTTAAAGGCTGAACACTATTCCATTATATTTATATACAGCTTTCTATTTCTTTACCTGTTCATCGATCCATGGACATTGAGGTTGTTTCCATATCTTGTCTACAGTGAATAGTGCTGCTCTTTTAACTACTTTATCTATTAATCATTCATTTTTCTTTTCCTGAAACTAATATAGATTATGTCTCTGTTCATCTTGTATTTAAACCATTTCAATTTAATGAAGAAATCTAATTTTTTTCAAAATTACAGGAATGATCATATTTAACTTTTCAAATTTTCTATAACATTATTCTTCTCTATCCTTTCATCTATCAATTCAAAATTTCTTGTAAGAGTGTTTTAAAATTATAATTTCTAAAAAAAATCATGATTTCTACTTCATAATAAGAAATTATTACTCTTATTAACTTCATAATAAGAAATCAATTTATTAATACTCTACACTCTAAGATACATGATTGCTGCAAACTATAATCTTGACTTTTAAAGGTGCAATCTACATGAATCCTGAATAGTTATTGGATCTACTGGTTAATTACCAGTTGACACAAGAAAATGACTGGAAGGTAGGTATAAAAAAGCAACTATTAAGCAAATTAAATTTGTGATTAATGTCTATGTTTTCATATAAATTTCATCTAGCCTCTGTAAGCAACCTTTGGACTATTATAGAAGCTCTGCTGTATAGTGGTTGAATTCAAAGGCTTTGGAATGAGGCAGATATCTATTAATGATTGAAGCATACTCTTTTCTTAAATATAGAGAAATCTAAATGTTACTGAAGTAAAGACTAAAAAACTCATCTGATACCATATCATTAGACTTTGCCTAAGCCTTTCATGGAAATATGGATTTGAATTCCAATCATGTAAATAAATGTGTTTTATTTGCTACTTTCTACGCTAACAAATGGAAATAAAATTTCTAAATTAAGATGTATGTTCTTTCTTTCTTTCTTTCTTTCTTTCTTTCTTTCTTTCTTTCTTTCTAGATTCTATTTATTTGATATAGAGAAAGAGTGAGCACAAGAAATGGGGGTGGAGGGGCAGAGGGAGATAGAAAAACAGACCCCCATGTGATCATAGAACCTGACGCACAGCTTAATCCTGAGATCATGACCTGAGCTGAAGGCAGATGCTTAACTGACAGAGCCATGCAGGTGTCCCTGTCATTGTGTTCTTAAGAGAGGTATAGTCATCTCCCCCATAACTGTAGCTGGAAAAATATTTTATAAAAAATTACCATTTCTCACTATATTTTACAGAAATGTATGTGAAATTTAAGTTTTCTAATCTTATAAAGGTGTTTAAACATATTCTTATAGAATATCAACAAAACGCAATGGGACCATTACAATAGCATCAAAACGAATAGAATACTTGGGAATCAACTTAACAAAGAAGTAAAAGTGAAAGCTCCATACACTGAAAATTATATAACACTAATGAAAGAATTCAAAAAAGACAAATAAGTGGAAAGATGTCCTATATTCATGGGTTTATTTAATATTGTTAAAATGTCTATACTGCCTTAAGCAATTTAGAGAGTCAGTGCGGTTCCCATCAAAATCTCAATAGCACTTCGTATAGAAACAGAAAAAAAAAATCCTAAAATTCATATGGAACAAAAAGACCCTGGGGTGCCTGGATGGCTCAGTGGGTTAAAGCCTCTGCCTTCAGCTCAGGTCATGATCCCAGGGTCCTGGGATCCAGCCCCACATTGGGCTCTCTGCTCAGCAGGGAGCCTGCTTCCTCCTCTCTCTCTCTCTGCCTCTCTGCCTACTTGTGATCTCTGTCAAATAAATAAATAAAATCTTAAAAAAAAAAAAAAAAAGAAAAAGACCCAGAAGAGTTGAAGTAATCATGAAAAAGAAAAACAAATTGGGGGCATCACACTTCTTGATTTTAAAATATATTACAAACCTAGTATAAGTAAAACAATATGGTTCTGGCGTAAAAGTAGACATATAGACCAATAAGACCACAATAGAGAGACCAGAAACAAATCCATACATCTATAGTCAACTGTTCTGAAATAAGGGTGTAAAAATTTCACAGTGAGGAAAGGGGAGTCTCTTTAATAAATGATTTTGGAAAAACAGTTTGTCCATTTGCAAAAGGATGAAATTGGACTCCGATTTTATGACATACCAAAAAGTCAGCTTAAAACGGATTGAAAACTAGAACACAAGACTTGAAACTGTAAAACTCCTAGGAGAAAATTTAGAGGGAAAGCTTTATGATGTTAGTTACAGTGATGATTTCATAGATGTGACAGCAAAAGCACAGACAACAAAAGCAAACATAGACAAGTGGAAGTGGGACTACATCAAACTAAAATCTTCATAGGAAACGGACAATCAACCAAGTGAAAAAGCAACCCTCAGAGGGGGAGAAAATATTTATAAACCATATACCCAAAAAGGTTTAATAGCCAAAAGATATAAGAAACAACCATAATTTAATAACCAAGTAACAAATAACCAAATTTAAAAATGGGCAAAAGACTTGAATAGACATTTATTCAAAGAAGACATACATATTGGCAACAAGTACATGAAAAGGTGTTCACAGTCACTATCATGAGGGAAATAACAGACCAAAATTACAATAAGTTACCACCTCCCTCACCCCTGTTAAAATGCCTATTATCATAAAATCAGAAGATAACCCATGTTGGTGAGTATGTGGAGAAATTAGAATCTTTTACACTGTTTGTGGAATGTGAATGGTATCACCACTATGGGAAACAGTATGAAATTTCCTCAAAAAATGTAAAATAGAACTACCATATGATCCAGCAATCCCACTGCTAGATGTACATCCAAAGAATAAAATTAGGATCTCAAAGACATATCTGACCTTCTATGTTATTATAACACTAATCAGAAGCCAAGATACAGAAACAACCCACATGTTCATCAACAGAAGAACATATAATTAAAAAGTGGTATATAGATATAGATATAGATATAGATATAGATATAGATATATCTCCAACCAGGAAGGGAAGAAGGAAGGAGGAAGATAGAAAGAGAGAGAGAGAGAAAAGGAAGGAAGGGAGGAAGTTAGGGAGAGAGAGAGAGAAACAAAGAGACAAAAAGATAATTTTAGAAGTGATAGATACAGTTTTAACCTAAAATTAAGTCTGGGACTTGTTTTCTGAAGGGAGGGAGAATCTAATCTTCATACAGTCACTCATAGTGAAATTAAAACAAAATTTGGATGAAGTGCAGTTTGTTTTTACCTTCATAGATACATTTTGGGTAGTAGTGCTAAGAACTCGGCAAGTGTAACACCAGATCATGAGTATTTTCTCCTATATTTTCCAAAATTTTTAGTTTTACTTTAGAGATTTAAATATTTATATAATCAGTTACTTTTCTGTGTAAGGTGTGGTTAAAGTTGATATTCTTTCCTTCCTTCTTCTCTTTCTTCCTTCCTCTCTTTCTTTCTTTCTTTCTTTATTCTTTTTCTTTTTTTCTTACCTATTGTTGTCCAATTGCTTCAGTACTATTAGTTGAGAAGGCTAATCTCCTCCATTAAACAACTTTTGCATGCTTATATATAAAAATATTTGGGTGTTATTTGTGTGCATCTATTTGTGGATTCTCTATTCTTTTCTATCAATCTATGTATCTGTATATCTATCCCTTCACGTGCCATACTGTCTTGATCTCTGTTGCTGTATAGTAAGACATAACACCAGATGGAGTTATTTCTCCCATTTTATGTTACTTTTTCAAGATTGTTTTGGGTTTTCCAGCGTCTATGTCTTTCCATATAAATTTTAGAATAAGTCTGTATATGTCTACAGAAAAACTTGCTAGGATTTTGACAAGAGTTTTATTAAGCTTATTGATCAATTTATTGAGAATTGACATATTTACTATATTAAGTCTCCCAAAACATGAACACAGTTTGTCTTTCATTTATTCAGGACCTCTTTGTTATCTTTATCAGAGTTTCATATTTTTCAGCATGCCATTCCTATATGTCTTTTTAAATATAAGTATTTCATTTTTTTGGAGCAATTGTGTATCACAGGATTGTTCTTTAGCTGGTTGATAAAATGGATTACAGTCATTTATTTTCCAATGTTCAACCAGTCTTGCATATCTGGAGAATAAGTCCCACTGGTCTTAGTATATAATCATTTTATTTATTACTAGATTCAATATGTTAATTTTTTGTTGATTTTCATGTCTAAACTCATGAAAGATAATGAGTTTTTCCTTTGGCTCTATCTTTTTCTGGTTTCTGTATCAGGATAAAATACTATACAACAAGTGATTAGAAGCATTCTCATTTTCTATTTTCTGGAAGAGATGTGTAAAATTGGTGTCAATTCTCTAAGTATTTGGTAGTATTCACCAGTGAAACTCAACTGGGCTTGGAGATATTTTGGGGGAAACTATTAAATATAAATTAAATTTCTGTTATGATTATAGAATATTCAACCTGACCATTTCATCTTGGTTGCACTGTTGTGGTCTGTTTTTAAGGAATTGGTCCATTTCTTCAAAGGTAATTTATGAGCATAAAGTTGTTTATAGTATTCCCTCATTATATTTTTAATGGCTTCCGGATTTCTTGTGACGTTCTTCTTTCCATCTCAGATATGGATAATTTGTACCTTTTATTTTTGTCAGTCAGTTGTCAGTGAGTTTGTCACTCAGTTTTATTTTTGTCAGTCAGAGGCTTTGGGGAGGTGTTTAGGACATGAGGAAAAGGGCTTCATGAATGGGATTAGTGCTCTTATAAAAGAGATCTGACAGAGCTCCCTACAGCCTTCAGCCATGTGTGGTTGCAAATCTGTGACTGAGAAGAGGGCTCTCAGCTGACCACATGGGCACTCTGATCCCAAATTCCAGACTCTAGAACCATGAGATGTGAATTTATGTTCTTTTTAGGTCACCAGAGCGGTGATATTTTGTTATGGCAACCTGAATGAAGACAGAGATTTATCAATTTTATTAGTTTCTCTCCCCAAGAACCACTTTTTTTTTTTTTTTTTTACTGATTTTCCCCATCAGTTTTCAATTTTCATTTTCATTAAGTTCCCATTTCTTTACTTCTGCCCTACCTGGGATTATTTTTCTCTTATTTTTTCTACCTTCTTGAGGTAGGAATGTACTGATGTGAGACCTCTTCTCTCTTCTAGTATGAGTTATTAGCAGTAAACATTTCTTCTCAGCACATTTTTAAATTCTGGAAATTTTTATAAGTTGCATTTTCATTCAGTTCTATGTGTTTGTTTTAAATTATTTTGAGACTGCCTCTTTGACCTATAGATCATTAAAAGTGTGTTGTTTAATTGCCACCCATTTGGAGATTTTCTTGTTGATTTATATTTTAATTCCATTGTGGTCATAGAATATAATCTGTATAATTTCAATTCTGTTAAATATTGTAAGGATATTGCCTACCTTGATAAATGTTCCACAGGCTCATGAAAAGATGCACACTCTGCTACTGGCTGTTATTGGTTGAAGTCTTCTTGATATATCAGTTTGATGCTATTGGTTGATTGTGCTGTTTTTGTATATCCTCTCTGATTTCTAAATCTCATCTTATCAGTTGCTTATAAAGATATGTGGAAGGTATCAATTATAATTTTGGATTTTCCTATATTTCCTTATAAGCTGTGGGTTTTGTTTTTTGTGTTTTGAAGTTCTTTTTTTTGGGAAGGTACATACTTAGGATGGTTATATTTTCCTAGTAGTACTATCTCTAGGTAAGGGAGGGAGTCTCAGACCACGGGGACAAAAAGTCTTCCTCGGCCAGAATGTTTATAGTGACGTGATTTCCACTCCCAGTGCTGCCAGGCTACCCAGGTGTCTCTTAGTATTTGCATGTGAATGTGTGTGTGTGTGTGTGTATGAGTATGTAGGGTGGGGAAAGACTCATCTCAGTCTAGTGAGTAAGGAAATCACTTCCCTTGGGTATTTTTACCATCATTTGGGATCATTATCAATCCCTGTTGCTGATGCTGCTGATGGAAGGGACTCTTGCTCAATCTAGGAGAAGAGTTAATCTACCTGAGCTGCCTCCTGTTCTCAAGTTGGGAATGGGAAAATATTTGCCCCAGGTGGTCTTCTTCTGTTAGACGGGGAGTCAAAAGACCCACTACAATGGTGTTGTTTCTCCAGTCCTGGAATGACTAATCTTTGCTTATCTTTCTTTTCGTTGATTGTGACAATATTTCCTATGTTTATAAGTTTTCATTTAGTTGGGAGAATTAGGGAGAGACAGACCTATGCCATCCTACCTGGACCAGAAATCACTTTTGTAAATTAAACTGAGGATCCTCAAAGAGCTACAACTGCTAGTAGTATCCTTAAAAGTGAAAATAATCCCTATATTACATATTAGTGTTAAGAGTACATGAAATAGTACTTCAAATGGTAGCTTTCATTATCATAATTATGATTTTGTTATAATCATTATTATATTGTTTTATCATTATTATTATTAACATATTATCAAATATGTCTGAAATAATCAGAGTTCTAGACCTTTTGACATAATGTAATTATAAAACATTAGTATTTTAGGGGTGCCTGGGTGGCTCAGTGGGTTAAAGCCTCTGCCTTCAGCTCCGGTCATGATCTCAGGTCCTGGGATCGAGCCCCACATCGGGCTCTCCACTCAGCGGGGAGCCTGCTTCCTCCTCCTCTCTCTGCCTGCCTCTCTGCCTACTTGTGATCTCTGTCTGTCAAATAAATAAATAAATCTTTAAAAACAAACAAACAAACAAACCAAAAAAAAAAAATTAGTATTTTATTTAGGTATATACTAAGAGTCTAATTTGATGGTAACACACCAGGGACACAGAACATCATTTAATACTCACTTTAATTATTGGTTTTGACCAAGATCAAAAGTAGCAGTAGCAATTAATTAAAATATTTGAAATTTATAAAATTTTAAAAGATATTTAACAACTTAGAGGAAATGTGTTCTTAAAAATAATTTAAAGGGGCGCCTGGGTGGCTCAGTGGGTTAAAGCCTCTGCCTTCAGCTCAGGTCATGATCCCAGGGTCCTGGGATCGAGCCCCACATCAGGCTCTCTGCTCGGCAGGGAGCCTGCTTCCTCCTCTCTCTCTGCCTGCCCCTCTCTCTCTGCCTGCCTCTCTGCCTACGTATGATCTCTGTCTGTTAAATAAATAAATAAAATCTTAAAAAAAAATCTTAAAAAAATAATTTAAAAAATTGATACTACAGTATTAGTTTAATTTACCTAATTAAACAAAATTGAATAATGAACAAAAGCTATTGTTCAAATCTTGAGTTGAAATTTATTATATTCACATAAATTTTCATTGAAGAAATCTTTGTTGGAAAGAGTGAAAATTGTACGTATAAAAATTGAGAACTTTCTTTCTGTGACCTTAAGAAGATCTTAGTCAATGTAAATAGGTTAAAAATGGCCCAATAGTAGATTTTAGGGGAAAAATAATCCTTGTTAAAGATTAATACCTTGAAACCTTCAGTGATGGAACAAGATGTGCTGAATATAGGGTTTGAAAAAAAAAAAAAAACACATTGAAATGGGTACAGTTGAACTTCTGTGTATAAGCCATTTACAAGTATTTGAGGGTAGGAACAGTTTTGTGACAATAAAAGATGAGAAAGAGGAGAGCCCTGGAACAGAGCAGGAAGGCGGTGTTCATAGAGAAGGTGACCAGTTAGATATTTCTTTTTTTTTTTTTAAGATTTATTTTATTTTATTTATTTATTTATTTATTTATTTAATTTTACAGAGATCACAAGTAGGCAGAGAGGCAGGCAGAGAGAGAGGGGGAGAAGCAGGCTTCCTGCTGAGCAGAGAGCCCAATGCAGTGCTCCATCCCAGGACCCTGGGATCATGATCTGAGCCGAAGGCAGAGGCCTTAACCCATTGAGCCACCCAGGTGTCCCCAGTTAGATATTTCTGCTTTAGGTTGTCAGAGGTGATGTGATATAAATCTGTTACTTTGTCCTAGTCCATCAGTGAAAATTTACTTGAAATGTATCTCTTTGGGGAAAATAAAAGAATTATTAGAGTGTTTAGCCAGTGGTGATAACATTCAGATGGTATATGTGAAACATTGAAATGACCCCCCCACACACAAAAAAATTATGTTTTGAAAGCAAATAGTCTTAGGTAACTGAAAGATGGATAATCTCCCCCATCTTTTCTCTAAGAATTCCTTGTTAAAATGAAAAATATACTAGGTATTTTATTATACATCATTTGGGAGTTTGAGTCATTTGTAGTTGACTCTAAATGTACAAATTCCTCTGCATGATATAAAAATATATGCTAACATGAAATTGGACTAAGGATATTGGGCCATGAAAAATGCTTCTAAGTTGCTTTGAAAAGCCAAAGAAGTGTTCAGAGGTAATGCTTAAGCTGAATTTGAAAAAAAAACAAGCATGACTATCAGGTGGACAAGGGAAGGAAAAAATATTCCTGAAAAAAAAAAAAAATTCCTGAAAGAGAGAACGATCTGAAAGAAGTTTAGAAGAACAAAGGAAATGGGTATAGGAAAAAAAAGTAAGTCCTTGGCATCACTAGAGTATAAGAGAAGTATGGAGACAAATGAAATGTTGGAGCTTGGCTGAAAGCCAGGAGCTAATGAAGGAAAGACTTTCAATGCCATGTTATGCATGGTACGAATAAACTATTTTATAGGCAGTAAAGAATTGGTGACAACTTGTATTTTTAAGATGGAAATGATATAATCAGTATTGACTATTAGAAAAATAATTCTTGTACATGTACAGAGTATAGCCAGGTAGAAGATAATTCTAAAAAGAATGAAAATAAACTAGTGCAAAAATTCCATTTAATTGAAGATGGAGGTCTAAACCAAAAGAGAAGAGAGATACAGTAGAGAAATGACAGAAATTGGTAAGCTTAGAGATATTTTAGTGTATAAACAAATAGAATAGAATCAGACTGACTATAGAAAGTCTGAGAGATGATTTTAGATACTGATGACTTTCACCAATTTCCAAAATACATAAAATGATATGGGCTTGGGAGGTAGTATAAAAATACTGAATTCAGCTTAAAGATGCTATGGAATATAGAAACGTTCGAGAGGTAATTGAGCCAGAACAAGAGAGAAAGTCTTGTGCTAAAGAAAAAGAGAGGTAACTATTTGTCATGTGGTAGATGAAGCTTAAAGTGTGCATGAGATAATTCAAGTAAATCCATGAATTTAAAAGGACAGAGAGAAGAAGACCTAGCCATGTTACACATCAAGTACACTTAGAGACTAGTTGTATGAAAAGTTGACTGGGCCAGATATTTAGGAGGTTCCAAGAAATAAGGGAATGAAGAAGAGGGGATCTGGGTGGCTCACCATGATATCTGCCTTCAGCTCAGGTCATGATCCCAGGGTCCTAGGATCAAGTCCTGCATTGGTCTCCCTGCTCTGGGGGGAGTCTACTTCTCCCTCTCCCTCCGTCTGCTGCTCCCCCTGCTTGTGCACACTCTTTCTCCGTGTGTCAAATAAATTATATATATATATATATATATATATATATATATATCAAGCAAATATTTAATCAATGGTGTTAGAGGCTGCAAGAAGTCAGGCAAGAAAGGCCTGAAGTACACTCCATATTTAACACTTGAGAAGACATTGACAAATTTGTTTAACAAGATGGGATCAGGTGGGAGACAAACCATAAAAGACTCTTAATCTCACAAAACAAACTGAGGGTTGCTGGGGGGTGGGGTGTAGGGATAGAGTGGTTTGGTTATGGACATTGGGGAGGGTATGTGCTATGGTGAGTGCTGTGAAACGTGTAAGCCTGATGATTCACAGACCTGTATCCCTGGGGAAAATAATACATTATATGTTAATAAAATAATTTAGATAATTAAATTATTTAATTTAAAAAAGTAAAATACTTTCAGTGAACAGTGAGAACTCGTTCTCTGTTGCGGTGTGTTGAGGCATCAGTGCACTGTTAGACAGCAATGACAGTGATTAGTCTATTTCCTAAGGAGCTTGTCTGTGAGTAGGAGACAAATTTTTATTTCAAACATAGTAAGTGAAGAAAGATTTAGGGATTTTCTTTGTTATTGCAAGATGAGAACAATTGGAAGTTAGTGTGTGTTTGAGGAGAGACAAACAGACACAGAGAGGCACAGAAAGAGACAGAGGGAAAGAGAAGAGAAAAGCAGAAAAGAGAAAAGAAAAGTAGAGAAGGTGAAGGTAATGTGGGAAATAAAGGCATAAGAAATATTATTAAATTTCCTATTTGCCCATTGATAAGTCCTTGAAACAGGCAAAGTGACGTTCCTCTAGGGACTCAGATGCTTTCATGTTAATACATTGTTTAGAGCAGAAGCAATCCTAGCCCAACCCCTAGGACCCTGTAAATCTACTTTAACATATAAAAATTCCTTTGGAAACTTCTTTTATCTCTACTCCCCAAGACACGTGTTGGCAATCATCCTCCAAGCATGTGACCCACTGATTTACATCCAAAGGGTCTCATGACTGAGGGTTTACTAAACAGTAAAAATGACTTTCTCCAACAATAGGTAGCCCCTCAGGATCCCGTAAACCTTGTTTCCAAAATTCTTGGGAGGCTTACATTATCCCCAACTCGCTCTCAACTTGAAAGTATAGACATGGGATGAATATGCTAGCAAGACAGAAGAATAAAAGGTCTAGAGCTAGCTATGTAGAAAGTATGGGCAGGGGATAAACCATGAGCTTTCAATGAGTAAACAGTCTTGAAAACAACTATGATTTTAATAGATATAGTTGTCTGAACAACACAGGTAGAAAGGAAAGAGATTAAGTCTTAGACCAAATCCCAAAGATAATCAGAATTTTAGATGTTGTTTCTCGATACTGTCAGATCCAACACCCAATTTTTGTATCAAATGTATTGTTATACTCCCTTTAGTATATAAACATGCAACACATAGTTCTAAAACCTACAACTTTGCCTAAACTGAAACAAAATTAGTAGAATGACCTACATATAATATTAGAGAGACATGAAAGGAATTTATAATGAACTATGTCTTTCAATATGTAAATTCTGGGACAATTCTACACAAAGAAAACAGTAAGGAGTAATCAAGATTTTACCCTTCTTTGTAGGATCATGGTGAACCAAGCATCTACAAATATAGACTGATACAGCTACATACCATCAGCAGTTCAAATGATACTAGCCATAAATGATATTGCCTTTTGTGACATATTTTCCAAAATGGTGGAACAACTCTTGGGAAAGTTCTGAATTAAATATTTTTCTTCAAATTAAGACATAGTTTTATTTCTGGAGAATTCCACTTAAATTAAATCTATGAAAACAATATTATATATATATATATATATATATACACATATATATATGTAAAACAATTGGATTCTATGATGAAGTTATTAAGTTTTTATGTATACTAGGCAGTTCACTTAAGAAGTATGCAGGACTATAGAAAATGCTTTGCTCTTGTAACACTATCCTTGTTTTGCAGGATGTCTAAATATCCCTGACCTACTGTTCTTAATAATGCTGGTAGTCCAACATTCTAATTGTTATGATAAATAATTCCCAGGAATTTCCCAGAAGGCTCTATAGAGAGACTTCCAACCACTAATTTAAGGATGAACAGAAGAATAGATCTTCTAAGGTATATTTTTCCTCCCCTAAGGAGTATTTTAAAGTGTACATCTTATTATTATTATTTTGATTTTGTGAGGGCAACACATCAAGAAATGATTGCCACTGGAAAGGTAGTTTGTTACACAATTTCTAAGAGGAAGTGGCACTCCACACCACAGAGGGCCATGCAGGAAAACACCAGGGTCAGTCAAGAGGCAAAGGGAGTCTGAGGAAACGTAAGCAAGAGTTTCTATTGTTGTTTCCATAGGAAGAAATAGATAAGTGAAAGTATTAGATTTAGGAATGATTAATTTAAATAGTTTCGGTGGACTCTGGAGTATTGACTCGCTTAAGTCTGGTATCTAGCCCTGCGGTGATTAGGGTAAGGGAATATTGGCCAGGAGTATAAGATCCTGATGGAGGAGATGAGGGGCATATGAGCTCTGGATTGGTTAGTTTTCACTTGAAAGACATGCTCTCTGTGAGTCCTTTACTATCTCTATGAATTGGCTAGATTTAGAGAGGACACTCTCCCTAGAATCAGTAAGACCCTAGATATCAAAACATTATAATAAAAAGACATGTTTGTACAAAAGAACAGCAAACAAAAACAGGAGAAATGGTCTCCTGGAAGCCAAAGACATTTCATTCAAGAAAAAGGAAAAGGTGAATTCTTCGATCTCAGCCACAGCAACTTCTTGCTAGAAGTGTCTCCAAAGGCAAGGGAAACAAAGGCAAAAATGAGCTATCAGGACTTCATCGAGATAAAAAGCCAATAGGCCCATGAGAAAGTGCTCATCATCACTTGGCATCAGCGAAATCAAAATCAAAATAACAATGAGATACCACCTCACACCATTGAAAATGGCTAAAATTAACAAGTCAGAGAACAACAGATGTTTTGTGAGGATGTGGAGAAAGGGGAGCCCTCCTACAGTTTTGCTGGGAATGTAAGCTGGTGGAGCCACTCTGGAAAACAGTATGGAGGTTCCTCAAAAAGCTGAAAACAGAGCTACCCTTCAACCCAGCAATGACACTACTGGGTATTTACCCCAAATATACAAAGATAATTATCTGAAAGGTCACATGATCCCCAATGTTTATAACAACAATGTCCACAATAGCCAAACTATGGAAAGAGCCCAGATGTCCATCAACAGATGAATGGATAAAGAAGATGTGGAGTGTGTGTGTGTGTGTGTGTGTGTGTGTACATATATAAAATATACAATGGAATATTATGCAACCATCAAAAATTGAAATCTTGCCATTTGTAATGACATGGATGGAACTAGAGGGGATTATGCTAAGCAAAATAAGTCAATCAGAGAAAGACAATTATCATATGATCTCACTGATATGTGGAATTTAAGAAACAAGACAGAGGATCATAGGGGAAGAGAGGGAAAAATGAACAAGATGAAACCAGAGAGGGAGACAAAACATAAGAAATTCTAAATCTCAGGAAACACACTGAGGGTTGCAGGAGGAGAGGAAAGTGGGGGGATGGGGCAATTGGGTGGTGGACATTGAGGAGGGAATATGTTGTAATGAGCACTGGGTATTTTTTAAGACTGGTGAATCACAGACCTGTACCTCTGAAACAAATAATGCATTATATGTTAATTAATTGAATTTAAATTTAAAAATAATAATAATAACAAAGGAAGAGGAAAAGTTTGCTGTTAGATGTTGTTTCAGGGCGGCTATGATAAGGACTGATATAACTGTACTAAATTTAGCAACAGGCAGACAATTTTGATCTAATAAGATCAGTGTGAGTGGAACCACAGAGAGAATGTCTGATTTCTGAGGACAAGCAAATGAGCAGTGGAACATTGAGTATGGGCTCTTTCAATTTGAGAATTTGAGGTGTGTCAGAAAGGGGAGAGACTGTCAGGCAATAGGACCTGCCATGTCTAAGATAGTTTTGCTAATTTGTTCACTACTTTTTTTTAATCTAAGTTTTTAGAAGACAAATATGTATGCATGTATAAAAGCTCAAGGGAAAGAAGATGCTCATGGAGAGTGATAGGTTAAATACACATAGAGGAAATCAATGAATTTCCTCGGATAATGTGGGAAGCAAGGAATGAAGAGCCCAGAGAGAAAAATGAACTTTTTGCAGCTCAAGGGGTAAATGATTCTTTCTAATAGGAAATCAGGAAGAAAGATCAAATGAAGGTCCATATAAATTTGAAACTTTGGGAACAGGAGGCTGAGGGAAATGTCTTCTGATGATTTGTGTTTTATTCCTATGTCTTTCTAAGATGTAGATGAGCTTGTTTGATAAGAATGAGGTAAGAGAAAAAATGATTTGGAATTTAAGAATTCAGAAAGTTGGAAATAGCCATGTGGAGATTTGGGTAGAAAGCCAATTAGAGAAATAAATCCTTAAAAGGGTGAGGAGGGGGATTATCTAAAATGTGCAGTGGATATATTTAGAATTTTATGTAAGCTTTTTCTGCCTCTTAAGTGATAAAAATAAGTGTACTGAGAACATATGGTTCCAAAGGAAGCAGTGCATGAGAGTTTCTCATGATAACTTTGTGGAAAAGATTTAACAGTTCTACAGGAATGGTTGTGGCTAATGAAGAAGAATATAAGATAGAGCTGTAAGGTATTTCCTCAGGATATATACTAAAAACGGATAATATACATAACTGTTCATATCAAACGCAAAAGCTTAGAAACTTCTTTGAAACTATGCATCATATATCCAAGCTTAAGATTATTTTATATACGGGTTGATTATTTTAACAAGTTGTACCTTTTATGGGAGTTGTTTTCATGCACTCTTAAAAAAGGAAGGAAAAGAACATCCAAACCAAATTTGCAATAGTCAAGATATGGCAAGTTCAATGATTTCCACACAAAACTGACCAAAGGATTGTGTTATGTTTGCAAAGGGCCTTAGTTTTACATGAAATTTAATAGAAACACAGAGTTATCAACTTCCATTCTCAAGACTAAAACTTGCCTTTCCCAGATTTTCAAGTTGAGGATGGAGGAAACAAAACACCAGTGTTTAAAAAAAAAAAAAAAAAGCATTACTACAGGGTTTTTGGAAAAATAAAAACAATAAACAATAGCTAATGCTTTTTCAGAGGTCATGGCCACTTGTTGAGAAACCAATGACTAAAAAGACTAAAAAGTAAATCCTGTCTCTTTCCCAAGTAGAGTTTAGGAATTTCTAGCTGCTACAAATTGAATTCAACAATTATTTAGACACCGACTTGGCTCTATGGAGACACTATGATGACAAGCCACAAAGAGAATAATTAGTAAGTTCTGGAGACAGCAAATTATGTATAACACACAGTGACCACTACAATTCAGCCTTATTTGAGTGACTGGAAGTGAGTGACTGGAAACATGAACTCCAGAGTCAGAAATATCTGACTGATTTTACCTTCTTTAAACTGTGTGACTTAGGGTAAATTACTTATTCTACCTAAGTTTCTAGTTTTCTTTTCTATAAAATAAGCAGGATAATATTTCCTTCACCATGTACAGCACCAATAAGTGAAGCAAATGTTAAGGAAAATATTATGGTGTCCATTGCATATGAAACATTAATATAAAGAAACTGAAGCAGCATAACTGAGTGTTGAAGACATGAATTCAGACTAAAGCCAGTGAGGTACAGAAAGAAAGAGTGTCTCCTTCACTTACTCCTACTCCCATCTAACGCTAAGTAAAAATCTGAGTCACCTCAAAAAACTTCCATTCAATCAAAAACAATTAAAAAAAAAACTTCCATTTAAAAAATCAATTTTAAAGTTGGTGTCAGCATCATCACATTGAAAAATAAATTCCCTGATGCAGATCATCCCCCTTAGAGAGGCTTTCCATTTTGGGAGCTACATATATTAGATTTTCCTATCAGAAAATCCCCCCACCTCCTAACATCTAAATTACATCAGCTATAATCTGATTTCTCTGAATTTATTTTAACAACAACAAAAAACTATGTCCCCATCTTCAGTGCTTATATCACTGCCATGACAAATACCAATAGAAAAAATAATAGTCTCTTGGATTTAGCCTCAAGCTTATAACACATCTCTTTGGGTTCATGACCTAATATGAAACTTGTGAATATAAATTCATTCACAAATACTTCCATCACCTCAACAAAGCATCCTTTCCAAATGAAGCTGCCCAGGTGGAAAAAACAAAATGGAAATATTTAGCCTCAAATATTCCCTTCTAAATTTCCTTGACTATATCTGGAGCAACAATGTGCACACAACTGTATTAACACTTGTGTAAAAACTAAGCACCAGTTTGCAATAAGTCAGAATATCTCTTTCATATTGACCTATTTTCTCAGTCAGTTTTAAGTAAAACATGTAAATTTTCTGAGTATAATGGGTCAAAATGAGAAAGTGTGATTAACATTTGGTAAGCATTTTAATGGCCCTAAAACTATTCTAAAGACCACTTTGTCCATGGAAGCACTATTATCCTCACTTTACTATTGAAGAAATTCATCCAAGATCATATAGTTCTCAATGAAATAGCTAAGTCCTAGTCTGACTCTAAGCCTCAGACTCTCACTTCACCATGATATCTCATAATTAGATAAATTGAGAAACATGTGTTTCAATATTTATTTACTGGCCTTTAAGAAATGTAGTTGAGGTGTATATGAAGAATAAGAAGAAAAAATAAAAAACTCACTCCACCTTCAAATTCTGCCTTCATATAATGCTTTGTCATTGAGCAGAACCAAATGCCTGTTGTCAGAACGAAAGACAAATGCCTTGCAACTAATAATACAAAAATTACTGTATTAGGTGGAAACAAATGTGTGTGTGTGTTGGGTGTGTGTATGTGTGTGTTATTTAATAAAGATAGCTAGCTGCATAAGAATATATGGTGATAATCTCATTTTTTTTTTGCAAAATGTCTTATATATGTGCTGGTAAACACATGGAAGAATTTGAAAGGTAGACACCGATGTTAATTATAACTCATCCACAGAACAAAATCTAAATTTTCTGTTTTAAACTTATACATTTCAGATACATTTAACTCACTTTTGCAATGGATACATATGCATTATAATCAGTGACAAAAAATTTCTATACTGTATAATATGTTGACTTTAACCCTGAGAAGTTTCCATGAGGGATCTATTAACATTTCAATTTTGCAATTATGAAAATGAGGATTCAGAAAGGTAAAATAATTTTCCTAAATTCACAGGGATATTAAATGACAAGAGCTTTAATTTCAACCCAGATCACTTTTTCACTGTCTTCCCTTGAACCATGTGAAGCCATATATTCCTCTATCAAATTCACTTATTGTTTCAAATTCAGGGCTAGTTTTTGGTAAGTATAAATAGAGAGACTTATGATTTGCAGAAACAGGATAGGTTGATTTACATCAACCAAACCCTGTCTTAGCATATAGCCAATATATAAAATTAGTTTAATTGGGTAGTTAGACAGATATCAAGTACAAACAGTTTTTAAAAAACCCCTAAATCCAAATTTTCTGAAAAAAAGTAACTTGTATTATTGAATTTAAGCTAAAATTAAAATGCTTTGGTCTTTTTGAGCAAGGATTTTTGTGGTTACAAAGAGAGAGTAGATATACATTAGTGCTCTAAGAGATGGATCCAAAGAGGCATTGAAAACAATGGTAACCCACTCATTTCAAATAAGCAAGGAAAAGATGAATTATTCATTAAGTGGTATTAGAGCAATTAGAAAGTCATTTGGAAAAAGTCACATCTATTTTAATTTTGTACAAAAATAATTTCAGATTGGCATATGATTTCAGCACGGAAAAAAGAAATCTTTAAAATCAAAAAGAAAGCATGGGGGATTTGTTATTATTGTATCAGAGTAGAGAATTTTTTTTAATTAAATTTAATTTAAAATAAAAGCCTACATAAAAAGCTGCAAAAGAAAAGATTACATTAAAAATAGTAATGATTCTTGACATAAATATCGCAAGTAAAGGTAAAAGATATAGAACAAAGGGGTAAATTTTTTTTTGCAATTAATATCACAAAGAGCTGAAGTTTATTCAATACATTTTTAAAAATCCCTTTATTAATAAGAACCAAAATCTTTATGGCATATAGACAGAGTATATGAATAGATAGTTCATAGAAAAGAAAATATGAACAACTTTTAAGTATATGTAAAATTTCTCAAACATGCTTCAAATAGAATCTATAACATGTAGCTATTATTTTACCTCTTACATGAAAAATATCAGAAACAGTTTGATCATGTATGCATTCTTGATCAGAGGGGAGCAACAGGAAAGTGGGATAGTTCCATACACTGCTAATAGTAACATAAATTGGTTGACAGTGTGAGAACACAGTGTGTGAACCAATTTGGCAATATTTACTTTAGAATTTAATATAATGTTAAACCCTCACTGCATCATGAAAAATGTCATTCTGTCATTATTTTAATAATAATTCCCATCATTATTAATAGCAGAGATGATACAACATGTATACTATTTGCCTGAATGTCTGATCTCTTCATCTACACTGCCCAGAAAATATTAGAAAACTGCTATATTGGAGTCAGAAAACTTTTTTTTTTAATCTTCAAATTTAGGAAATGACTGCTGTACTAAAGTATATGTGTTTGATAAAGTATATGTGTTTGATATATAATATACTTAATATCTACCCTTTAATTTAACTTAATTAATTTTATTCATTTATTTTATCATTCATTCACTCACCTAAATATTTCCAACATAAAAAGCTGGCTAATAGTCATAATTTGTCACAAAAAAAGAGTTATATCTATACTAAAAATAAAAGAATTGGAAATAGAATCTTAATATTAATTGGATATAGAATCTTAAATACCCCTTCTACATTTATTAATTTATGATTGTACTACACTTCCCAAAGTTTGGCATGTAATATTTTAGAGCTTCTGCACTGATTAGCTAATCATTGTTCCTATCAAATGATAAAACATTTCCTAATTTTTATTATCACACACACTGCTAGAGAATTTAGTATTTCTTGAGAATGTGACTTGGACAGTGACATTCCAAGCAACTCTAGACCAAGCTTGTACACTCACAATGTCCATTAGTACAGATTGAAGAGAAGCTAAAACAAGAAATCCAAGTATGAACTGCTAGGATATATGCTTCACTAAACCAAAGAGATAGGCAGGCAAGAAAGAAAAAAGAAAAGTGAAACCCTGAAGCCTTTGTGGCAGAGTGAGCCACTTGGTAAAACGTAATCTATCCAGTAGGGACTTCCAATTCCAGCAATGGTGAATGAAGTAATTTGGACCTTCTTGCCAAGGGAAAAAATGCATAAAAATATCTGATTAAAGGTATTTGATAATAAGCTCATGGAAAATTATTGGTTCAGGAAGTGGGAGAGGGCAAAGACCTAGAGAGTGAAGTCAGTTTTTGAAAGCCTCATGGAGTTAGGAGAGATATTGAAATTACAGTCTAGGGGGAAGGGAACAAAACTAATAAATATTAGTAAAGAAAATACCGAAGATAGTTTTACAGAAAAGGTAAATGATCTTTGAAGGTTAAAGATGAAGAAAAGAAGGAGAGGAAGAGGAAGAGGGTGAAAAAGAAGAAGGAGGAGGAGGGGGACAATAGCTAATGTATGAGTAAATACCAATGAACATTGAGTAATATTCAGCTGGGTTTAAAATTGATATGGAATTAAATTACATGAATATAATAAAATATACTGGGAAGAGTGCTAACTAGAGTTAAACCGGTTTTTGTTTCTCTCACCTTCAAAACAAGTACCAATTAACATTAGGCTTGATTAAAATCTGACAATGAGTGACTAGAAAAGATTAACTATACAAATTATGTCTATATGTACTGTATAACATTTCATTTCATAATATATTTCATTTCATAATATACAAAGCAAACTGTGACAAAGAATAGAGGGAGATATTAATGAAACAAAAATCATAGAGAGAAATCTTCATCTACCTCAGCAACTGATGGAAATTTAATCAGTAAGGATACAGACAATTTGAACAACTTGATCTGCAAATTTTCTCTAATGGATATACATAAAATATCATTCCCAAATGTAGGCTGCATATTAGTTTCAAAAACATGGGGAATATTTACAAAAATTGACTCTGTTTGGGGCACGCAGGAAATCTCAGCAAATTCCAAAGAACCTACATCATGTAGAATAAATTCTCCACAACAATATACTTAAATTTAGTAACAAACAGAAAACAGAAAACTAAACAATAAGCTAAAATATTCATATGTTTAAAAATGAAAAAAAAAAAAAAAAGGAGATGCAAGATAGTAGAGGTGTAGGAGACCTAAATTTCATCAGGTCCCAGGAATTCAGCTAGATAGTTATCAAGCCATTCTGAACACCTACAAACTCAACAGGAGGTCAAAGAAAAGAATAGCAGCAATTCTAGGAATAGAAAAGTGACCGCTTTCTGGAAGATAGGACGTGTGGAGAAATGAACCCGAGGAGATATATGGGAAGATAGACGGCGGGAGTAGGAGCTGGATCCCAGCAAGTGGTAGAGCAGGAGAGCACAAAATCAGAACTTTTAGAAGTTTGCTCCACTGTGGGACGTCACACCAGAGGCTAAGCTGGGGGGGGTGGAGACCTTGCTGGGACAGTGTGGTCACAGGACCTGTGGGGTCACAGAAAGACTGGGTGTGTCTGAGTGTGGCAGAGCTCTCAGGCATCGAAGCAGGGGAGCTGGCTGCAAAGACAGAACTGGAGCCAGGGAGTGGGCTCTCAGCTTGGGGTTGACATAAGCCGTGATCCCTGGCACAGTCAGGCCACTGGTCTTAGAACAGGGACCCCATAAGTGACAGATTTGTGGAGACCCTCCCATTTCCTCCACTGGGAGGAGTGGCATGGGAGCACACTGCAGGAATCTGCTGGGTTTGGAGACTCCACACAGGGCTGTGCGACAAG
Source organism: Martes martes (assembly GCF_963455335.1). Lineage (NCBI taxonomy): Eukaryota > Metazoa > Chordata > Mammalia > Carnivora > Mustelidae > Martes > Martes martes. The sequence continues at coordinate 19,990,823 of NC_137888.1, read as the reverse complement.
CCAAGCGAGATCAGAGTGCAGCTGGAGACCAGGGAGACAGGTGTGATTGACAGTTTTTCTCTGAGGACTCACTGAAGAGTGGGGCCCTGATCTGGATGGGTTGTCAGGGTGATGAACATTGGGAGGGTATGTGCTATGGTGAGTGCTGTTAATTGTGTAAGACTGATGAATCACAGACCTGTACCCCTGAAGCAAATAATACATTATATGTTAATAAAAAAAAATTCTCCACTTAAAAAAAAAAAAAAACTAACTAACCTATATAGTAAATAAAATTATAATTATCATTAGAAAATCATTTTAGGGACACCTGGGTGTCTCAGTCAGTTGAGCATCTGACTTCAACTCAGGTGATGATCATAGAGTCCTGGGATCGACTACCATGTCAGGCTCCCTGCTCAGTGGGGAATCTGGTCCTCCCTCCCCCTCTGCCACTCCTCACACTCATGCTCTCTCTCTCTCTTTCTCTCTCAAATAAAATATATTTTTTTAGTGGTTTTAGCTGAATTAATATATATCAGAAATTGTGATATCCAACTAAAACCATGTTTAGAGGAAACTAGAGTGTTACTATACCATTTTAAGAAGGTAAAAAAGTTTGAAATCATAAGCTAAGTATCTGTCTCAAAAGATTAGAAAAGGAGCAACCACAAAAAAAAAAAACAGCAAATTGAATTAAGAAATTACATAGTGAAAAAATAAGGATTAGAGATGAACACAGTAGGAATTATGTACCTATGAGAGAGAAAAAATAAGTCAAATGTTGAAGCTTGTAAAAGAATATTGCAAAGAACGAGTCATTCTGAAACTGATCAAGATAAAAAGAAGGAAGAGAAAAAGACCAGTAATTATCATCACAGTAAGAATGGGGAATTTGTGATAGTACTTCTGTCTTTATAAAAAATGAAATAATAAATATAGTACATAAAAAATTAAAAATAAAATATTAAATAATATTGACAATAAAATAATATTATTATGTAATATCACCTTATCCCCATATTTGGGAAAATTAGACAAATGGACAAATGCTTACAAAAGCAAAAATCTGCCAAAATGAAAGAAAAATAGAAATCTTAATATTTTAGTAAATATTAAATAAGTTCAATGTGCAGTAAAATACTTCCTACCAAGGAAATAGTAGGTACAGTTAATTTTGCAAACAAATTCTGCAGAAGAAAAACAAAAACAACTTAAAAAGGCTAATCTTATGAAAGTTTTTCCATCGTCTATAAAAATAGGTAGTGCTCCACAAGTGGCTTTATGATACCAGCATCTTATGGAACTAAAACATGGTAAGGACTTGGCAAGAAAGAAAAATCAGAGACTATTTTTACTAGAAATTCTAAGCAAAATATTGGCAACCTAATTTAGCAATTTGTATAAAGAAAAATAGATCATAGCCAGGCTGGATTTATTATGAGAACATAAGATATATTTAATACTTGAGAATGAATCAATTTAATTCATGAACTTAAAGGAAAAAATTATAATCATCTCAGTGGATGCAGAAAAGTACTTAACTGAATACCTATTAACCAAATTTGATGATGATAAACATTTAGCAAACTAGAAATTTGGGATACTTGGATGGCTCAGTCGGTTAAGCATCTGCCTTTGGCTCAGGTCATGATCCCAAGATCCTGGGATTGAGTCCCACATCAGGCTCCTTGTTCAGGAGGGATCCTACTTCTCCTTCTGCCTGCTTCTCCCCCTGCTTGTGTGAACTCTTTATTTAAAGAAAAAATAAATAAATAAAAAATCTTGAAAACAAAACAAAACAAAAAATTCCCAGGTGTCTGGGTGGCCCAGTCATTAAGCATCTGCCTTCAGCTCAGGTTGGTCCTGGGATGAGCCCTGCATCCATCTTCCTGCTCCTCCTGCTCCGAGGGAGGCCTGCTTCTCCCTCTCTCACCCCCCCCCCCCTTATGCTCCCTCTCTCATTGTGTCTCTCTCTGTCAAATAAATAAATAAAATCTTAAAAAAAATACGAATTTAAGGAAACTTTCTTGATAGAATAAAAGGTACTTTTTATACCCTTACTTAATAGCAAAATTATAATTTTTTTTTCTCTTAGAAATAGAAGTAAAACAAAGATGCCTGTCGTAATCACCTCAAAACAGTTCTAGAAACTAGAAAAAGTAAAAATAGAAAGACTTGAAAAGAAATAATAAAAATGTCATTATTTTCAGAAGACTTTAAATAATTGTCAATCACACCGTTAGAAAACTTAAGTAAACATGATAATTTGGCTGCACTAGTTGTCATACAAAACTTGTATACATTAGCAATCTAGAGTTATAAAATAACATTTTATTTTATTCATTTTATTTTTTTTTTAATATTTATTTATTTATTTGCCAGAGAGAGAGAGAGGAGCGAGAGTGAGCACAAGTAGACAGAGTGGCAGGCAGAGGCAGAGGGAGAAGCAGGCTCCTGGTCGAGCAAGGAGCCCGATGTGGGACTCGATCCCAGGACGCTGGGATCATGACCTGAGCTGAAGGCAGCTGCTTAACCAACTGAGCCACCCAGGTGTCCCTAAAATAACATTTTAAAAATAGGTAGGCACAGTAATATATAAAATAACAATGACTCAGTTTAACAGTACTAAGTAAGATGACCAGACAGAAAACTATAAAACCTCCTTAAAATATATTTAAAAAGAACTAAATCAAAGACAGAAGAAACCTTAGAAATCAGCAAGGATCTAGTAGTCTTTAATCTGGTAACAGCAACACTAATCTGTAAACTAACTCTCTCTCTCTCTCTCTCTCTCTCTCTGTCACACACACACACACACACACACACACACAATCTGACAACTTTTGAAAAAGTACACTGAAGCCATACTTCCTAAACTCTAATTTGTGGATGAAACATCTGGGGAAATTGATTCAGCAGGTCTGAGGTGGGGTCTAAGATTTTGCTTTTCTAACATATTCCCCAGGTAATTATGCTTCTGCTTTGAGGACCACCCTTTGAATAGCAAGGTGATAGAGTTTGTATTATCATAATCCCTGGGGCACTACTGTCATTTGGTGGATGGGTTATAGAAGTACTAATCCTTGTGCAATGTGTTGGGTCAGAGCAAACCAATGAGGAATTGTATATATATATATATATATTTCTTTTTAAGATTTATTTATTTTGAGAGAGATCACAGAGAGAGGGGCAGAGGGAAAGAATCTCAACCAGATGTCCTACTGAGTGCAGAGCCCCACATGGGACTCAATCTCAGGACCCTGAGATCATAACCTTAGCTGAAATCAAAAATCAGATGCCCAACTGACTGAGCCACCCAGGAACCCCATAGTCAGAAGGTTTTTAAACACTGTGGTGGGCTGATGGAATAGTACCAGAAAATGTAGTTAGTGACAGTTTGGTCAATGTAATGAGACCATCTGTGTTTGGTAATCGTGGCTTATTGAAGTTAGGCTCCTTCATTTCCACAGAGGCTAGGAGATAAGGACCTTATTCTCTTTGATTACATATGAAATAATGGCTCTCAGGTCCTTGAAAAAGATATTCCTAGGCTGTAGAGGACCTATCTCAGAGGAACAGAGAAAGAAATCACAGCTGCAACGTTTCTATAGTAAATGCTCTAAGCAAAGGACGGTTAGGCCCCCACCCACTGCATAGGTAAAAAGAAGCCTGTTAAGACTTATTCAAGCTGAGGGAAACATTTTGGCCATCTTGTTAAGTACAACCATTCAAAAAACTGCCTTCTTCTATTCCCTCTTCCTTCCTTCTTCCTTCCTTCTCTCCCTCCACACACACACAGTCACACACAGTTTACTTCAGTTTACTTAGAAAGAAGAGAGGTCATTTAGTATCAATGACTCAATGATATTTTGCAATTTCAGTTAATTACATGGAGCAGATCATTATGAAGCCTAGATCAGAGCCCTGTACTTCACCTCTCCCAACATTCTCCTCCTCCTTACAGGTTTTTCTCTCTCACCATCCTGCCAAATGCCATTGTTGATTCCCCAGAATGCATGATACAACATCTGTGGTGGCTTCCATGGAGATTTATTTAGCCAGATTTTCATTAAAATAGCAACTGAATTGACTCAATAAAATGTCGCTTATCTTAATAAAACTCTTTAGAGCTTTGCAAATTTGCATTTAATACTCTTTAGTGTCATTATAGCATTAATAATCTGTGCCTAAAGAGCAATAAAAAAAAAAAAAACCCTTTATACTTTCTACTTAATAGAGGTACCTTCATAACCCTCCATTTTCATGCAACTTGGGCTTTTAAAGTACCAGACAGAAGCTAAAGGGAGAAAATTCATATGCAAAATCTGGTCAAGCCTCAATGGAATGGCCTTCTTAGGCTGAATGAATCCGAGACTTCTAAGATATTGGCTTCTCCATGTGACTATGTCCAGGAAAATAATCCGCATCTATTTTCTCAACTCTGTAGCATATACCTTTAACATCTCCTTAAGAAGAAATTGCTTTTAATTCCCTGAAATCTTCTCATTGCTAGTTAGAATGAGATAGGAAGAAAGCAACGAGAGGCAGGGATGGCTTGTAAGTGCATGATATGCTATACTGACTGTTGCTTTTAAATAGTCTTATACATCCATGAGCTTAAAAGAATCTCCAGTGGAAATAAGTTGGTGCCTAGCTTCCATCTCTTTGTATCTAATTTCTCCTGGTGGATTCTACTAGACTAAGTGAGAAGAAAAGAGATATAGACAAATATTTCAAATCCAGATTTCCTTCTTTTTTAAGATTATTATTATTATTTTTTTTTATTATTTGACAGAGAGAGAGATCACAAGCAGTCAGAGAGGCAGGCAGAGAGAGAGGGGGAAGCAGGCTCCCGCTGAGCAGAGAGCCCAATGCGGAACTCGATCCCAGGATCCTGAGATCATGACCTGAGCGGAAGGCAGAGGCTTAACCCACTGAGCCACCCGGGCGCCCCAAATTCATATTTCAAATAACCACAATGGGCTTCCCACTTCCCAAATCAAGCATTGGGTAGTAAATTAGATGTACAAAGCAGATGAACGTGTGACCAGGAAGGCCTCAGATGTGACTGGTCTTCTAAAGATGTTTTATAGTACAACCAAAGCACAATTCCAGGAATTATCTGTTACTTTCCTGGCTATGGAACACAATGTAGTGGGAGAGTAATTAATGTTCTTCTATAGTTCATGATCCAGTTGGATGAACATCAAGATGTGTGTATGGGTGGGGGTGGGGGAGGAGAAGCAGAGATCACAGATGACAAGTCACTCAGATGTCTGCATTTTTCAAGGGTGTGTGTGTTGCAACGGTAGTGCTTTTAAGTCTTCCCAGGCTGCATTAAACAGTCAGCATCTCAGATTTCCTATGAGATCAAAGCTGATTTTTCCAATTCAAAGATGCATAATGAAAACAGCGATAAACCCTTCTAGCTTCCCATCCAAAGAATACATTCTTCAGCAAATCAGTCAGAGTTATCTCTCAGTAAAACAGAACAGAGACTTCAGGAAAACAAACAAACAAGCAAAAAAGCGAACAACTAAGAAAACAAAAATCAGAAGATGAGTACATCCAAATTGGATCAGGACAATTTAAAATTAAAAAAAAAAAAAAAAGTGCTTTTACATTCAAGAAAAAAGACCGTCAGCAGAGATGTTCACTGAAAGGGTGTGAGATGAATGATAAAAATCAAGTATGAGAGTGGACAACACATCTATGAATTGACTACAGAAGAGCAAAGGCTCAAGTCCTGACTCAGGTAAAATGTTCCTGTCAGAAGGAAGGCAGCCTCTGGTGCACCACAGAGCAGGGAAGAAAACAAAGAAGCCATTTAGGCAAAGAGCAGCAGGAGTCAGGGTTGAAAATCAAAGTAATAAGCAATAAGATGTTTAAAAATAGCCTTGCTAAAGTAACTTCTCTAAAAAGAAGGGTTCCGAGGGTCCTGAAAAGGATTTAACATCCCTTAGGGCAATTCCCTTACTTAATTTATCAATTAACTTAGATACCATTTCAGGGAATTTACGTTGCTTTCATTTTTGCTGTTAACATTTATTTTGTGTTATTTATCTTTGCACTATGAAAGCACTGATGGTGTGATGTTTTCTTGGCACAACTAACATTTCTAGTGACACGCTGAAGAAAAAGACCTTCAAAATATCTGCCTGTTTAGCAAGAATTTAGAATCGTCATGGGCCATAAGATGCTGTGTAAATCCCATTTTCTCTGCTTTTTAAAACTGAGTTATAGCCAACGTATAACATTAGATTAGTTTCCGGTGTGCAGCATAGTGATTGGACAATTCTGTACTTTACACTGTGCTCATCAGGATAAGTGTAGTTACCACCTGTCATCATACAAAGTTATTACGATATTATTGATTAAATTCCCCTAAGCCATACTTTTCATCCCTGCGACTTATCTGTTTTATAACCTGAAGTTTCACCTATTTCACCCATCCCCTCTCTAGCTACCACCAGTTTGTTCTATACTTGTGAGTCTCTTTCTTTTTGTTGCTGTTGTTTCATTGTTCATTTGTTTTTTGTTTTGTTTTGTTAGACTCCACTTATAAGTGAAGTCAGTGAGTGTGTTTATTGTGGTTATGATGATCCTCTTCTCTCAGCATATCCTCAGCAAGTGAGGACGGAAGGTGGTGAAGGGAATACAAATAGGGAACATATAACTTGACAATTTTATTTGTTGTTTACTAGAACATAAAGACCCATTGAGGAGGACTAAAAGACCCCAGATCTTGAGTCTAGTGCTGTAACTGAAAGGGGCTTCTGTTGGTGGGTGGAGGAAGAAGGAGGGAATGTGCTCTTCAAGTATAAAGGAGACTAAGTAGAACACGTGACATAGGAAGGGTAGACCTGTGGTAGCCTACCTAGGTTCCATTTTTGTTGGCAAATATTGACTTCCTATCTGGGGGATAATTTCACTCTCCTCTCACCTGCCTCAGTCCTCGTCATAGGTTGTGCTTTGACTGGTAAAATAGGAGCACAAGTGATATTAGCACCTCTGTTGGAGGGTGAAGAGCCAGTGTGGCTTGCCAGACCTTTCTTTCCCTTGCTGTAGAATATGAAAGCATGTTTCAAACCTAAGTCTCCATCAGTTAATGGTTCCTTAATAATAATCAGCAGACAACCCTTGCTGAACTTAGCTAGACAAGTTGCACATGCAAAAAAACACTTTGTTTTATGAGCCAACAAGAAATTGGGATCCTTTGTAATGCAGAAAATTGTCTTGAGCCCTACCTGAAGGGCGCCTGGGTGGCTCAGTGGGTTAAAGCCTCTGCTTTCCGCTCAGGTCATGATCTCAGGGTCCTGGGATTGAGCCTGGCAGCAGGCTCTCTGCTCAGCAGGGAGCCTGCTTCCTCCTCTCTATCTGCCTGCCTCTCTGCCTACTTGCGATCTCTGTCTGTCGAATAAATAAATACAAAAACAACAACAACAACAACAAAAAAAAACCCTTCAAACCCTACCTGATTCGGAAAGATAATACGGATGTATTTACCATCAACTGGGAGTGTCTTAGAGTTTGGAGGAAAGATGACAAGACTGGAAATAAAACAAATGTATAATCTACATGGTACCATTCCTTAATTCTTTTGTTAAATATCCCAATCTTTCGTGATGATATTGGTGTATGGATAACTTAAACCAAGCACACCACCTCAAACTGACAGTTTATCAAGATAATGTTGTTTTAGCTTTAAATGGTCGTTGCCCTGGGGACAAAAATAATAATAAGAGAAGCCATAAGTTCAAAGAAATCTAATCAGTGAATCTGGGGGGAAAACCATGAGAAATTTAATTGACGTCATTAAAATTTGAATTGAGACATAAATAATCTAGAAAAAATGCTGGACTTAAGTGAAGTGAGGTAATATAAACAGGAACCTGTAATGTCAGTTTGTCAAGTGGTAAGAAAAATCAAGGTCCATAGGTTTACAAATGTATGTGGCACATAAATTTTCAGTGTACCATAGGAAGTTCCTGTTGAAGACTTTTTTGTTGTTGTTGAAGATTTTTTAAGATTGTCAGGTCTCTATCAGGAGTCTTTCAATTTAAGAAAATGCCATAGTTATTAGAAAGCAACATCCTAGGTGTCCAGTACATTATTTTCACTCTTTTTTGTTGAAGGGAAGATAGTTACCTGTCCTTGAGCTGAATTTCTAAGCCAAGAGAGTTAAGTCAGGAAAGTAACATGACCAAGTCTGATGCTTCATGCAATATGGCATAGTAAAAATAACACAGATTTGGGTGCCAGAAAGCCCTGAGTTTGAACTCAAGATCCAAAATTGTCAATAAATATGCTGAGATTTGCAGGAAAAAAAATAGCTATTTAGAATCCCCTCTTTGCGAATTTAGAAAGGCTGTATGCTTCTTTTATAACTACATATGGCATCTTTGTATATCTTTTTTTTGTACTGTTTTTTTCCAAATTATATAAAGACTATTTTAATGAAAGGGACACATGTCCTTGATGGAGCAATAAATATGGGGATGCATTTAATTCTAGAGTAGCTCTGAGAAAATCCCAGAATTCTAATTGTCAATGTACTAGTTGTAGAGTATTTTGCTTTATTTACCCAGTCTCATCAGAGTAAGAAGGAATCGTCTTTTAGGAAATACTTTCAGGACTGATATGTAAGTGCCCATTAATTAAAGAACAATCTCAGCTTTGTAGAGAAGAAAGTAATATATATAGTCATCGAGATAAATAATTGCATGTAGAAAATTTAATTTAACACAGTGAAGTCTGTAAATACAGCCTGGTATAGAAAAAAGATGTAGAAATAAGGTTTTCTTTTCTCTGATAGATATAGATCCTTACAGCGCAGGCAACTGCCATTCCCTAATTATTACAGAATAAAAATGGTAGTAGAAGAAAGACTGAGATTATGGCTTTTTAATCTCAATCTGTACACTAGCTCTATCTCGGTCAAAATCTGTTTGTACCTTTATACTAAAAAAAAATAGGAATTTTACTATCCCTACCTCTTTCTGGGGACTGAGGAGAGTATAATAAATGCATATAAATGCATATGTATTATGTGCATAATGCATATGCACACGTAATACATACATAAATAATTCTATATATATATGCATATGTAATATGTACATGTGTAATAGGTCAAGTCTTTCCAGAAGTTTCAAATAATACTTGCTGAATGGGCCTGGGTGGCTCAGTGGGTTAAGCCTCTGCTTTTAGTTCAGGTTATGATCTCAAGGTCCTGGGATTGAGCCCCACATCAGGCTCTCTGCTCAGCAGGAAACCTGCTTCTCCCTCTCTCTCTTCCTGCCTCTCTATCTACTTCCGCTCTCTCTCTGTCAAATAAATAAAGCCTTTAAAAATTTTTTAAAAAAATAATAATACTTGATGAAATATTTTATCCATATAGGTATTTCCCAAACCGTAAATGTTTGTTCCAGAAGCATGACAAGAAAAACCTGTATATCAAAGTAAGATAAAAATAATTCTCAAGAAAATAAATAGAAAATAATATTCATTCACAATGGTCTCAACTGAGAGAGGTGTGAACACAACAATGGTGGAGGGAATATTAATACCAATACAAATAATCTACTTGCAGAACTCAATAATATAATTCCAAACAACGAAAAGACTGTCTAGTTTTATTTGTATAAAAGTTATTTCCTTAATTGTGTCCCTCTCCATCCAAATTTATATATTGAAGTCCTAACCCCCAGTACCTCAGACGTGGCTGTATTTGGAGGAGGGTCTTTGAAGAGTTAATTAAGGTGAGATGAATAAACCCATTCAATTCCTGTCCCTGAATGAAGAGGAGAAGAGGACACAACTGCACAGACTTAGACGTAGCAATGCGAGGGCCCAGCAAGAACACTGACATCTACACACCAAAGAGAGAAGCTTTAGGACAGTGTCATCTCTACCAATACTTTGACCTCAGTTTTGCCTCCAGAACTGTGAGAACGTAAATTTCTATTGTTTAAGTTACAAAGGATGTGGTACTTTGTAATGGCAGCCTGAAAAAACTAATAGCTTCTTGTCTTTTTCAATTTTTATAGCAATATCCCCAGATGTATAGTTTCTAGAAAAGTTGAATACCAATTTTTACAACAAGGTGAAGTATTTGTATTGATCTTCGTATGTTTTACATTTATATCTAATATATGTATGGCAACACCCTGGGCCACATTTCTTCAAGTTGAGGACATAAATAGAAGAGGACCATACAGGATTACTTGTTTAAATGTGGCAATGCAGAATATTATTTTGTTAATAGTTGTGGTAGATTGCAAAAATGGGTGCAATCCTTCATCCTTTACAATGTTTATGCCCTTTGTCACTCCTTCGATTAAGAGGTAGAATCTGCATTTCTCTGCCTTTGGATGTGCACTGGCCTTGACTGATAGAATGTACCAAATGTGACGGTGATACTTTATTTCTGAGTAGCTGGAGAACTATAAGCCTAGTAAACCCCAATCCCTTCCTTTCACTCTACCCATACCACTTAACAATGACCTTTTATCCCTACTTAGAACATTGATCCTGAAGTTCTTTCCCAAATGTAACCTACTTGGTTGTACCTTGACACTCTGCGTAACACTTGAAGTTGTCTCCACTGGAACCACAAATATGTTCTTTTTTTTCCCCAATGATTAGTTAGTGACTGTATTAATTTCATAGGGTTCTCTAACAGAATACCACAGATCAGGGTGTTTAATTTTATGAAAATTTAAGAAATTTACTATCTCACAGTTCTGGAGACTAGAAATCTAAAATCAAGGTGTCAACAGGTCTTGTTCCTTCTAAGGGCCATGAGGGAAGGATCTGCTCCAGACCTCTTTCCTTGGCTCGGTGATGGCTACTTTGCCCTGCATTTCTTCCCATTACCTATCCTTTATGTTTTTCTGTCCAAATTCCCCTGATTCACTAGTCATATTGCATTAGGGCCCACACTAATGACATCACTTTAATGTGATTATCACTATAAAGACCCTATCTCCAAAAAGGGTCAGGTTATTGGTCCTCAGGGGTTAGGACTTCAATGTATGGATTTTGAGGAAAGCATAACTCAACCCCTAACACTGATTACAGCCTTAAATTGATAGCACCGATGTCATGGACTTGACTTTCTCGTCTCCTTGTTATTGAGATTGAAGGACAAAAAATTATGCTAAACAGAAGCCAAAGATAAATCTAAGGATTCAAAGTGGAAAAAAAAAATCACTGTGCTCCACCTTCTTACTTTGCCATCTTGATATGCAAAACAGCTCTTCTGTTTGATTTGGTTTTATTTCAATGACTGGAATGCTAAGATTAGATAGATGATGGCTAAGAAAGTTAAAATAGAGCAAGAAGGTGGATAAATAGAATATCTAAAAATAAAAAAAAATATTTTCTCACACTGGTTTTAGTAAACTATTTGATTTAAAGTTTTTTTTTCTTTCTTTCTTTCTTTTTGTTTTTTTTTCTTTTTTTTTTTTTTTTGATTCACAGAAAGTTGAAGGGGTAATATGGATAGCTACCCTGCACCTCTCACCCAGATTCCCATATTGTGAACATCTTACATAAATTAGCATGGAACATTTGTGATGACTAACAACCCAATTTTATTCAAATACTATCAACTAAAATCTACACTTAACTTGAATTTCACCATTTATCTATTTTTCCCCTATTTTCTGTTCTAGGATTCTATCCAGAATACCACATCACACTTAGTTGTCAAGTCTCCTTATTTTCCCCTGCCTGTGATTATTTCTCAAACTTTTCATGACTTTCATAACTTGAACACTTTTGAGGGGTCCTGGTGAGTTATTTTGCAGATCAATTTGGATTTTTCTATCTCATAGTCAAGACGGTCATTATATTTGGGGGACCAAATACCACACCATATCATCTGTATTTGCTGCCAACGTGACCAATCACTGATGTTAACCCTGATCACTTGGCCAAAGTAGTATTGGTTAGTTTCTTCACTGCAAAGTTACTTTTCCCCTTTTCCTTACACTATGTAAAATTAAATCAGTAAGTGCAACCCACTTGGAAGGTGGGGAGTGGCCAAGTTGATTTATAAAAATTATTTCTTTTTTTCCTCTACGGCTTTTGTACTACTAGATGGCTCTTTATCTTCTATGATAAAGCAAATTGAAAGGCTGGGCTTTTTAGTTTTTCATTCAGTTAAGATTGCCAGAAACATAAAAACACAAATAATTTGCTGATTACAATGACAACAAAAAAATGTTTCCTACAAAATTCAGAATAAATATGCAGAAATATATTGTTTCTCTGCTTTACTCTTGAATATGGAACATTTTGTAGCACTTATTAAGCAATCAACAGCTTCTAAGACTTTGGGAGAAATCACTCCCAGACCGAGTTACATAAGTTCAGGTTTCTAAACTATTATGTAATGACCCTTCCAATGGACTTTCTTTCCCTGACAGAAGCAGGGTATGCAAGGAAGCACTGAACAGCAGCAATTTTGCCTCAGATAGCATAAAGGAGGGCTTTTTCTCAGCCTTTACTACCTTTAACTTATATCTAAATATACTGATTTATATTTTCAATTAACTAGGGGCCTGCCTTTTAGCCAAAGCAGAAAAGATGTATCTTCCTTTGCATCAATAATACAGTTTTGCACTCTTTGGAAAAGAAGAGTGACTTCAATATGCAAATCTTCTCATTTTCTAGTCTAATTGAAGAAAACAACATTTTTATTTCTGGCCAAGTTTGGTAGATTTCTTTACAGATAAAATAGTCAATTGTAAGCAATCCATATCATTTAGAGAGCAAATTTAATTAAAAATCTGTAAATATGTGCAACTAACTAATTCTGTTAAGCTTACCTTAAGGTTGTATTCATTACAGTCAATGAGTTGAACAAGGCAAACATGATATCTCCCAAGATTATACCAGCTGTTCCTATCCTTAGTCTCCATATAAAGGCAATGGCTCTGAGATTTTCGGTTATCATGATACTTGCCTATCTAGATGGTGTTTGGGGGTACGTGACCCAAGGATATCCAATGTGTATATTGTCCAATGATCTAAAGTCCTAAATTCCCAGCCCATCAGGGATAATGATGACTAGCTTAAAACAATTAGATTCTCTATGAGAGGTTGAATGTGAAATAGAATAATCAAGATGTTGATATTTGGAAGATGAAATGCAAAGAGAAGTCAAGACAGAGGAGTTGAGTCGTGTTTATGATGGAATGTGGGAATGAATTTAAATGAACTTCATCCATTGGGGCAATAGCATGATTATCGTGTTCCTCAAATTTGTTAGTACAATGTGATGCTATTCTGGGTTCTTGTTTTCCATATTTCTGAGCATAACCTTCCATTACTTAAATGGTAACTGATCTTTGAAACCAAAACAACAATATATTTGCATGAATGTTTTACACAGCATCATCAGGTTTCTCTGTCATTGATGTAATCAAAAATTTTAAACAGGATAATAGAATTTTAAAATATCCAGCTATAGTTATCTCTTATTTTCCCTCTAGCATAAGACTCTTATGTTTTAAACAAGCACTTACCAAGGTTCAAGAGAAAGGCAAGTTTGCTATGCGAAGAAATGTTAGAAATTTCTTACTAATTCCTTTATAAAGATGGGACATCCTCGACTGCCGTGAAAACACAGGTAAATTATCTGGAATAAGAGAGACTATTCCAGGAGAGATTATTAATATTATACCTGCAGGTTTTAAATCCAAAGAAAGTTTGTTAATCTCAACCAAGGTACTGTGTCGTCTCATAAATTTAACTTAATTAAATTAACTGATTCCAAGGACTTGGTAACACGTGGCTTTGACTTTAGAAAATTGGTAAATGTTGTTCTTCCCAATTCTTGATATATTTCTATACCAAATTTGATTTAAATGAAACTATGTGGGTGCCTGGGTCTTTCAGTTGGTTAGGTGACCAACTCTTGATTTTGGTTGGGGTCATAATGTCAGGGCCGTTGGATCAAGCCCCAAGCTGGGCTCTGTGCTCAGAGGAGAGTCTGCTTGAGAGTCTCTCTCCCTCATCCTCTAACCCTCTCCCTGCTCTTGCTCTCTCTCTAAATAAATACATAAATAAAATCTAAAAAAGAAAAAAAAAGAAACTATGAAGTCTTCAGTTGTTAGCTAATCACTTTATTAAGATATTTTGTTATAGATTTGTTCTTGTTCTGATAATAGAAGTTATATGGAGGGGGCAAGTCATGTAAATAATTCCTCTATATTAACTAACAATTGAATATTACGTTGTTTTCATCGACGAGGTTTTACATATTAATATCTAAAGGAATTTGTCTGTAACATAAATTACTTTGATCTTGACCTGATGTATTTCCTTTTAATAGATATATTTGCTACATGAATCCACACCATTGTCAGACTTGCACTTCAAGAAGGTAACATTTTATAAGGGGTTTGAATCTAGGCTTTAAATCTGATTGAATTGAGTACAAGTCTTATCTCTGTCACTTACTAGCTTATGACCTTTGGCAGGACTCAGTTATTTGCCTATCAGATTCTCTATTAGCAAAGTAAGGATACAGTGATTCTTGTATCAGAGGATTTTTGAAAGGATTAAATTAGATAATATATAGAAAATATTTAGCATACTTATTTCCAATAGGCTCATGCTCTTTTTGGGTAAAAGATAGAATAAGGATATAACCACTGCATATAGGATATATAAGATAGGAAGGAAAAGACCAAATGGAGAATGACAAAAAAAGGCAAGTAGAGGGAAAGGGTTGCCAAAACGACAGACAGAAAGTCTCTCAGGAACCTGTCCTGTGGAATGATGCAACATGAGTTTGAGAGGTTTCCATAGTACGCCATGAAGAATACTGTAGGCTTAAGTAAGGTATAGAGTTTAAAACTTTCTCAAAGTCTATTGTTAACAGGGATAAGTTAGAATTTGTCAGACTTTTTTTCTCAACAATGCTTTGATTATCTCCCCCACCCCCTTCCTTCTACACTTTGGTGAAAGCAGAAAGTTAGGAATAAAGTAAGGTATGAAACACATGAAGCTAATACCTTCTGAAAGAATTACATAAAAATAACTTAAACACTTTAGAAAAATAGGGTAACAAATGCAGCTGCAGTCTTAAAATATTGCCCACCAGACTTCTGAGCTTCCTAAAATTCCCTTTTTAAAATAGGCCTATTAGTTTATATTAAGTGGCTTAGAATAAAGGCACACAAAGTGTAGTATTTGAAACAGCATAAATTCAAGAGTACAAACGATAGCAATCTACAGTAAATGGTTAGATAGAGGAATTAATCTTGTGGGGCTGTCACAGGGGTGCTATTTTCAGTGTGCCCTAAAGTGCTGGAGATTTCGTTTTGCCCCAGCATAAATCTCTTTCTCAGCGGGGATAACAGCACGCCCACTACACATACAAGGAGCACCAGTTCAAAAGATAAAATAAAATTAGAGTGATCTAAAGATGATTATCAAAAGAAGGTGAATTCATTACATCAAATCTTAGTTAATCCAATTGGTGATGCATGTTGATTCAGATTAGCACATGTAGCATTTACAAATGTGAAATACAGTTAGAAAGAACAATCGTGGAAGGAATTAAGAGATACATGATAGAAAATGTGAAGCAGGAAAACTAGTTTCTACAGGAAAGTTCAAGCCTAAATCAAATTGTGTCAAAACCAGTGTATATAACTTAAAACTTCATATCTAATTGTATCAGTAAATCTTCTGGATTATCACAGAACCCAGAGGTAGAAATCCCAGTCTTATTACATGAAAACCACTTCTAACACTCTATCTGGTTAAAAAGAAAAAGTTAAAGACCTTTTTAAAAAAGATTTTATTTTTTTTAGACACACAGAGAGAGAGAAGGGAAGGAGCAGAGAGGCATAGGGAGAAGAAGAGGGAGAGAGAATCTCCAGCATCCTCCCCTAAGCATGGAACCCAACCCAACCTGCAGCTCCATCATGCACCTGAGACCATGACCTGAGCAGAAATCAAAAGTTGGGTGCTAAACCAACTGAGTCACCCAGGCACCCCAAAAGCTGAAGAAATTTTAAACCTTTCAATCAGAAACTGTGGGTATAAAAAAATTTACACATATCGGGTAATCACTGCATTATTAGATGGCTATATTGTCTATTGCCTACATTGCCAAATATTCTTTCCAGTTATCCTTTCAAAAAATTCAGTCAGGGGGCGCCTGGGTGGCTCAGTGGGTTAAGCCGCTGCCTTCGGCTCAGGTCATGATCTCAGGGTCCTGGGATCGAGTCCCATATCGGGCTCTCTGCTCAGCAGGAAGCCTGCTTCCCTCCCTCTCTCTCTTTGCCTGCCTCTCTGCTTACTTGTGATCTCTCTCTGTCAAATAAATAAAATAAATCTTTAAAAAAAAAAAAAATTCAGTCAGGATTCTGTATTAACCAGTACACACTGGCTCCTAATATCCGTTAATGACTTCAGAAATATCAGTTATTGGTAGTTGATATGAAACCCACAACATAATTCTTTCCTTAAAGAATTAATAGTTACAGGACATTATCCAAAATAGGGGGCGGGGAAAGAGATGATTCAGATTCTTATTTGTGTGTGCATTTAATATTCTCATAGAGATTTTCAGTGTTTCTGATGCTTCATATGTACAAATACGTTGGAGAACATTCTATCTTCTTATCTTCAGTGATGCACCAGCTATAACCTTGGACTCTTCCCATCTCCAGCTACAGGAAATAGACTGACATTCAGCCCTGCTGCTTCTTCTTGGGCCTAACACTGCATCCACAACAAGGTCAAGCTTTCTGAGGGCTGCTCTTATTGATGACAATGGGAACTCGAATGCAGCTCCATTCCAGACAAGGAACTCCTCTAATGGGATATTTGGGCTTGAAGATTCCTAATTGGCCTGATCCAACCTGCCTTGGAAGGGTGCTGGAGCCCAACATGCTTCCTGCACAACCTTCTGCATCCCTCCCTCCTTTACAGTTGTCAGAACTTCAGGTCAGTCTCACTGCTCTTCTCATCTTCTCTGGCACTTCCCCCAAGAAATCTTGTGTACCTCTCATTCCATTTTGGATTTTGCTTCTAGAAGGAACTAAACTAACATATCATTTTGAATATATCATTCTTGATAACTGATATGAACTGGATGAGGAATTAGGTCTTAATATGATTTTATGTAATTCAAAGAAAATCAAGTGCTGCATTTAATCTATCCAATTATTCATGCACTTAATTACTGAGGTCTTGTTATACGTTACACCGACACAACTTCACACAACTCACATAGCCTCATTGTTGGAATTACTGCCTTGAAAGAAATTTTCAATTCTGATTTTTATGACAGTCAAAATGTCTCTAATCTGAGAAAAATTTCCAGGATTATTTTTAATTTATTTTTAATTTATATTTGTCTACATGTTTCAAATAATGAGATGCTTGAAGAGAACTGTGTCCTTTACTTGGATAACCTTACCCGAGTACCAGAGTCTTATTCAGCAATGTCTCTTCTGTTCCAGTCAAGTGTTCTCGGTAAAAATATGATAAATGTTTCTTCATAGCAGGATTCCTCAAACTCAGCACTATTGATTTTTTGGAGAATATGATTCACTGTTGTGGTGACTGTTCTATGTATTTTTTTTAAAAATATTTATTTATTTATTTATTTGACAGAGAGGGAAAGAGGGATAGGAAGAGAGGAAGCACAAGCAGGGGAAATGTCAGGCAGGGGAGAAGCAGGCTCCCCAGTAAGCAAGAGCCCAATGTGGGACTTGATCTCAGGACCCTGGGATCATGACCCCAGCTGAAGGCAGCGGCTTATCCAACTGAGCCACCCAGGTGCCCCCTGTTCCTATGTTTACCAGTATTATCAAATGTTTAGCAAACGTCAAATGTTTGGCCCCTACCCACTAAATGATAATAGTAATCCTCTGGTTCTGACAACCAAAAATGTCTCAAGTCACTGCCAAATCCTGAGGAAAATTGTTTGAGAATCACCATTTTTAGGAACTTCTTGAAAACCAATAAAGGGAATAGTTGAAATTATAATATGACAAATTGTTTGCTAAGTAGTTAAATGAGGTATGAAAGAGTGTGTGTGTGTGTGTGTATACCACTTATGATTTAGGGAAGTGTATGCACCTTCTCTGAGACCAAACCAATTCTTATTTTATAGTTGATTCTGTGTTATACTTTTGATTCTGTGTTATTCTGTTTTGGATTTTTGAGCTGAAAATTAAATTGCTGTTGGTTTGATCCCTTACTTGTATCAGAAAAAAAAAATCATTGGATAATTCCATTTACATTTCTAAAAATTAAGAATTTCAAATACAGATTTTTAAAAAAATCAATTCCATTTATTTTTATTTTACTTAACTATTTAATTAGTGACTATTTACTGAGGGCCTTTTATGTACAAGGTGTTGGACACGTGAGTGAACAAAATAAAATGAAACATCTTGCCCTTGTAGAGTTTGTATTCTAGTGTATCTGGAAAGTATGAGGATGTTCACTCTGTGTGTTAACTGGAACCACAAGCCATGTCTTTTTCTTCTATACCGATGAGGTGATGCAGGTTGTGGTAAAGGCTGGGCTCTACATAGAAAGCTGTTGATGAAGAGGTATTTATGACCATACTGAATAGAGACACACAAAATAATAACTTCCACGTTGAGTGCTATTTCAGAAAGTCTTCAGCCATTATTTAAAAAAATCAATACTAATTTCCTCCATTGCCTTGATTAATTATATCCCTGGCTCTCATAGCCTCTGGCTTTGCTGTTTAACTATTTCTTACACAATTATGCATTTGGTCAGCACAGAAAGTAGAAACCTTCTTGCATTTGGAGAATGATGAGAAAAAGCAGATATTGGCTGAAGCACTCATGGGCTGCACACCTACGGCTTTAGGACAACCCTCAAAGTTATGACATCACAGCAAAACATTAGTCAGTAATAATTATGTTATAAAATGCTATATAAGAAAAGATTTTGTCCCGTTTAATTTCTTATGTTTACATTTATCAAAGAGCAACATAAGCATTTGTCCAAGTGATATGCATTTTTCAATTTTTATTTTCTTTTATTAAATGATAAATGATTCAATATCAGATTTGTGGACTCCGTCTTAATTAACTAGAACTGTAATCACATCATTTCACTTCGTTCAAAAGAAAAATATCTCTCTTTCACACACACGTAAATATAGTCACAGATAAACACACACACTTCAAAACTTTGTTAAACACCACGAAGTGGATTAAAAACGTAAATGTAAGACCTGAAACCATAAAAGTTCTAGAAGAAAACAAGGAAGACATTCCTTAACTTTAATTTTGTCAATGTTTTGGGTTTGATACCAACAGCACCAACTAAAGCAAAAATCAAGAAGTGAGACAACATCAAACTTAAAAGCTTCTGAACAGCCAGAGGTGGGGGGTAGGGACAAAACAGAAAGAAAAGGCAATCTACAGAGCCGAAAATATTTGTATACCATGTGTCTGATAGGGAATTCATATCCAAATATATAAGGAACTTATAGAACTCAATAACAAAATCAAAAAACAGATTAAAAATGGACGAAGGACATTAATAGAAATTTTTTCAAAGAAGACATACAATTTGCTCCAGGTACATGGAAACAAACTTAACATTACTAATTACCAAAGACACTGAATTCAATGTCACAGTGATGTATCACTTCACGATTGTTAGAATGGGAGTTATCAAGAACATGAGACATGATATGAAAAAAAGCGAAGGCTTATACATCATTGGTGGAACTGTAAGTTGGTGGAGTCACAATGGAAAACAATAAGGAGGTCCCTTAAAAAATTAAAAATAGAACCGTTATATGATCCAGCAATCCTACATCTGGATATATATCCAAAGGAAATGACATCATTCTTTATTTTTCTTTTTTTTTTTTTTAAGATTTTATTTATTTATTTGACAGACAGAGATCACAAGTAGGCAGAGAGGCAGGCAGGGGGTGGGGGAAGCAGGCTCCCTGCTGAGCAGAGAACCCGATGATACAGGGCTCAATCCCAGAACGCTGGGATCATGACCTGAGCTGAAGGCCAAGGCTTTAACCCACTGAGCCACCCAGGTGCCCCAACATCATTCTTTAGATGAGATATCTGTATCTACATGTTTGTTGCAGCATTATTTACAATTATATAATTTGTGTACACACACACAATGAAATATTGTTCTATCATAAAACAGCAGGAAATCATTCCATTTGCAAAAACATGGATGTGATGACATTATGCTAAGAGAAATAAGTCAGACAGAAAAAGACAAATACTGTATGATCTCACTTATGTGTGGAATCTAAAGAACGAAACAAAACAAAAAACACCTGCATAGAAACAGAGAGTAGATTGGTGGCTGCTGGGGGAGAGGGGGTCGTGGCAGGGTGTGGGAGTAGGGAGGGATGGGAGAAATGGCTGAAAGTAATCAAAGTTCCTGTAATAAGATTAATACCTTTTGGGGATCTAATATTCAACATGATGACTACAGTTAACAATTCTGCATTGAATAGTTGAAAGTTGCTAAAAGAAGATCTTAATTGTTCTCACTACATACACTAGAGATAACTATAGATGATAAATGTGTTAACTAACCTTACTGTAGTAATCATTTTGCAATATATATGTATATCAAATCATCATGTTGTACATCTTAAACTTATAAAATGTTATAGGTCAATTATATCCCAATATAGCTGGGACAAAAAATGCTTCCCCAATATCCAGGGATCAGTACACATGTAACTTAGATCCATCCTGTCCATGTATATATACCGATGTCTATGATATAAGACCATAAAATACCACCACTTAGTAAAGGGCATAAACGTAACTTATTTTTTGTTTGTTTGTTTTTATAAAATATACTTGCTAGTTACAGATTTGGACCAAAATGCGCTACCATCCTTTCAACTGGATTTAAAACAAAGCAGAAAGTTAGCCAGAAAATTTAATTAGAATCCTAATTTTAAACATTTCTACCTTGCATCATTTCTAGCATTCAACTGAAATACAAAAAAAAAAGTCTTTACACCTAAGTATTAACATTAAAACATCTGCAACTTAAAAAAAAAGAAAAAAAAAGAAAAGAAAAATAAAATGAATTAGGATGTGTTCAGAGGAGAACTCTAAGAATTAAGAGGTCATGACTATAAAAAAAAACAACCCAGTCAAATCACCAATTGTTATATATTAAAAATGAGGGCCCTTGATCTTTACAGTCATGAAGATCAAGACCCATTTTTCAAAGTTCAGCTAAAAATTATTTTGAAAAAATAGTCTTTAAAAGGCCCTGGTGAAGTGCCAGAGAGTAGTCTGTGAGTTTTCACTATTTCTACACAGTCATGAATATATATATCAGATTTCCATGTTCTCTTAAAAAGTGTTTTCAGAACGCAGTGTGAGAGACCTCAAAGGAACCATTTAGTGGAAACTATATTCCAAACTATAGTTCTATGGTTTTGTATACTTTTACGCTGTTATCAGGGGCCCTTTGCTATTAAAAAAAAAGATTTACCTCAGCAATGATCAGTAGTGGTTCCACACATTATTTTCAATCAGCAATTTTTCTTGAATAACTCTCACTGGACAGGCCATGATGCACAACCACTTTGATAGATTCTGTTATGAAGACAGAGAACAGTTATTCCTCCAGGCAAAACATGCCAAAGGAGAATGTGTAACTGTAGCAAATCCAGAGAGAGGAAAAATTTACAAGGACTCCAGTTTGATAGAAGTGGTCAGGTCATACCTGATTAGAATATGAACTAAATAATTGAGCATGGTTTTATAATCTACTGCAATACAATAAAGCAAAATGAGTATGCTGTCAAGATGAGACTAGTATAATTAAATAAGATTAATTTGACACAAGAAGCCTTTAAACTTATTTTTATCAAACACATGACAGTTATATTTTTCATGGCAGACAGGAAACACACACACACATAAACACTTGTTTATACATAAAAATCACTTTGGGTTATGTATCATTCAGGAAGCAGATTTTGAAAGAAATTAAACTGCTTATTTTTAATCTTAAATTTAGGATTTTGAGAAATGCACATTCGGGTTTATGAGGAATAGAACATCTCCAAAGAGAATGACTAAAACTTAGATATTAAAGTCTTCTCTTAAATTTAAATAGTATTTCACCCATAACATATAGTCCAGAGTTAGGCCTAGAATGTAAATTCTTCTTAGAAATACTTGTTAGTTAATTCTTTACTTGATATTTCTAAAGAATATCTGAAAATAACATTTTCTTTAATCTTCAAATCTATAAAAGGATGTATTTCTATCAATTAAATCCATTTTTAATTACTTCTATCACAAAATCTGCTGCCACCCATAATACCATATCTCCTCCAAATATACAATAAAATAAAAACCAAACATGAAAATACAAAAGTAAGAGAATCACTGACTCTGGACAATTGTATAACTGTATAACTTATATGATTTTTAAAAGTAAATTCCTTTTAAAACATAATTTATTGGCTGAACAACTACCAAAACAAACACACATACATGCACACACATGCACACAACCCAAAAGAAAAAAAAAACTGCAGTATTTGTAACCGCTCCATTCATCTAGCAGGGACAAATTATTATTTTAAATTTACCAACACCTTATTTTTGTTGTCAGACACAGATCCTTGACTTTACATTTACAGCTGCGAAAACAAACAAACAACTTCTAAGTGGTTGATCATATATGTACCTTCTGTCTTCCTGGGTGGAAGATGACATTTATCTCTGGACAGACCATCCCTCAACTAAGAGATGGACCACTTTGTTGAACTTATGCAAACAGGTAATATAATTCTTAGGGAAGCCTTAACTGCTGACTAGGAAAGATATATCATGTACTATGTATGATCACCTACCCTGGTCCTAGGCAACATAAAACATTTAGGAGTACAAGTAGTGGTTTCCTCTGAAAGAAGTGGTATTTCAGAGATCAGTCATTCAGGGACACGTCAAGGCAGTAGGCTTTCATCTGGGAATAGGGAGGAGCATTTCTCTTCCTGAGTTCAAGGTATGGGGTCTGCACTCTGGAGAGAGACAAAACAGTTGAACTAGACTCCTGAAAAGTGAAAGTTGGCCCTTGAGAAATGACTGAAAGAAGTCAAGGGAGCAATGAAGCAAAGACAGGAAAGAATCCTGGAAGAAAAGGAGCAGTGAGACATAGTAGCCAATGTGTGTTTGTGTGTTTGTGTGTGTGTGTGTGCTTTTGTGTTAGTTTATATTTTATTTTATTGCATTTTAATTTCATTCTAAGATTCCTAATTTTTCAGGAAGTTATTTCTTTTTATTTTTGTCTTTTTATCATAATCTCATCCAGGCTTTTCTTTAGTGAATGTAGTGTGTGTGTGTGTGTGTGTGTGTGTGTGTGTGTGTGTTTGCAGGAGTGCCTTTTCTTATGATATATAACCACCTGTGCACAAGGCCACTGGCTGGGGAGATGGTTTAGAAAGTAAAAAGTGATCATCAGAGAGGCTCAGAGGAGGAGTTTCGAGCAAGAGATGGCAAACAGGTACTTAGGATGAATTTGCTGGGGATATAATCATTTCTGGGACAGAACTCTGTAAAAATCAAGACTTTAAAGCTGTCACACACAGAAAGATGACACAAACTCTATTCTATATTATCCAGTTTATAAAGACAAGGGTGACCTTGAAGGTATGGGAACTGGACATTCAGTTTTTGGTTTTAAAAAGATGTTAACGTTGGAAGAAAATGAAACTCAGGCAGTTATTTGACTCCAAAAACACTCCCTCAACTTTCCAATATTTCCCAGAAATATAAGTGACGTGATAGCCCCTGTCCTTGTTGAGATTATTCTAATAATTGCAAAGTCCGCTTTGTCATATATCAGTCGTTCCATTGCATTAATCAGAAATTGCCCTTCACATGGGTTAAGATCATAACGAAAGAAGAAAATCTTGAAAACCATAAACTACAAATCCAAAGCTTCTGATTGTAGTATTTTTCAGTTTTCATCCGCCATACTATTTTGGTTTCACGTTTCTTTGTTTTATTTTCCTTGATTTCAAGAAACAAAGTCTGTGAGTAAAATTGTTGATCTGGACTCACACTGAAAAGGCTGGCAGGTCAGCAAACATTATCAGCACCAGTTAAGAGATCTTTACTCTACATAGAACTCTTGTAACTATATTGCCATCTATATATTTTAATCATTTAAAAAAATCCTGTTCCGCTCTATGTTCCAGGAAGGTGGCTTAGCTTCAAGTTTTTAATCCCTTTTGCATCTCATTTTTAGTGGGTGTTAAAAGCAAGGACAGACAGAGAGCAGCCTTGAAGGTTTCCTGAACAGACAGAACCAGTTTAGTCATGCAGAAAAAGCTTAATTTAGTTTATTTTGCAAGGTTAACTTGACCTGACTCATTTCTAGCTTATGCCCCTGGAAATGATAAGTAAAATTTGAACTGTTTCCCAAGGCAGATACAGGTAACCACTGAAAATGGTAATATTGTAACCAATCACTGGGAAGAATAAACAGTCACCACTTTCTCACTATATAAGCTGCTTTATAAAAATATATCCCTTAGCCTCATTCTGTGTTCTGGTTTGAATGCTCCTGCGTTCCGAAGTGTCTTTTTAGCATGTGCACAATAAGTGTTTACTAATTACTACTTCAGTGATTCATTGGTTTCACTTTGGCTGTTTTGAATTTTGACATGGGCTATGGATCCTTGACATTGGCAAGTAATGGTGATATGAAATAAGGAAGCAAGAGAAACCTGGGAATAAATCAGACATCAAATCACCTTCCAAGGTGTTGATATCTTATATATCACCACAACAATAAATAAGTATGATTCTGGGAAAACAAGTTATTACTTCCATTTGGTCTCAAGGTGCATCAGACCACTCAAAAGAAGAAATTCACTTTAACGTCTGTAGGTCTAAAATATATAAAACACACTCAGGAATTTGAACTAAGTAAAAATACATTTCTGGAGGACTACAACTATTCATCCAACAAATCACTGCTAAGATTTTAATGCTGTATCAAATAACTTAATAATCTTTTTAATTAAAATGTCAGTCATTAAGATAAGTATATATTTAGTATATATATATATAAAAATATATAGTTATATATAGACTATATTTCCATATAGTCTATATATATGGTATATTAAATTCCACCTCAAATAGGACTTTTGTGGGTCATCTCCTCTTTCTCAATGCTTAGGACAATAAATTAACACTTTAAATAAGAAATTTAAAATTTATTTTTAATTAAAAATAATTATAGATTAATAAGAATTTTCAAAAATAGTACAGAGCTGTGTAACTCATGCCTAGTTTCTTCTCAGTGGTATGTAACTTTAGTGAATATCAAAACCAAGAAAGTGACCTTGGTACAATGTGTGTATAGAATGTGACTCCATTTTATCCCACATGTAGTTCTGTATAATAACTATAACATTCGAGACGGTGCCATGCCATCACAGTGAAGCTCTCCCTCATGTTTCTTCTCTGTA
Organism: Martes martes; assembly: GCF_963455335.1. Taxonomy (NCBI): domain Eukaryota; kingdom Metazoa; phylum Chordata; class Mammalia; order Carnivora; family Mustelidae; genus Martes; species Martes martes. Next base: position 19,965,316 of record NC_137888.1, on the reverse strand, counting down.
ATCCCACTCACCTTCACCCCCTCACTCCATCCCATTGCCTGCGATCATTCAGTTTAAGCATTAACCTGACTGGGCCATGAGGTGACCAGATATTCGGTCAAACATTATTCTGGATGTGTCTGTGAGGTGTTTTTGGATAAGATTAACATTAACATGGTAGGCTGGGTGAAGTAGATTGACCTCCCTCCTGTGGGTGCAGCTATCTAATAATCCATCTAATCCATTTATTCTGAGCAGAATAAAAGACCAAGAAAGAGTTCTTTCTCTCTGCCTGTCTGCAAACTGGGGAATTAATCTTCTCTTGCCTTTGGACTTGGATTTGGAGGAACTAAACCGTACTTCTCCTTGAGTCTCCAGCTTGCCAACTACAGATCTTGAATTTCTCAGCCTGCATAATTAGTTAACCTATTCCTTATAGTAAATGTCTTTATGAAATTATATATATTGGTATTGTTAGTATTAGTATGTATACTAATATATTTTATATATAAGATTTATATATATTCTATTGGTTATATTTCTGTAGAGAATATATATAATTTATGATACATAAAAATAATATATTTAGTGTATATTTGGTTATATTGGTTATATTTTGTTATATTTCTCTAGATATTTCAGACTAATACTACACTTAACCCCTAATGATCACCAAGCTGTTTTCCATCTCTATAAATTTTATCACTTCATAATGTTATACAAATGGAATCATATACTATGTGACCTTTTGAGATTTATTTTTTTCTCAATTAGCATGTTGTTGAGATCCACCCAAGTTGTTTCAGTAATCCATTCGTTATTATTACCTAGTAGCATTCCATTAGTTATGTTTTTATCAAAGTTTAATTCCTGTCCTTTTTTTCATGAAGTAAATGAGTAGAATCTTCCTTTAGACTAAAGCAAACTCTCTGGAATTATCGCATTATACAAACACACATGCGCACACACAGGCACACTTATGTATACAAGATTCATGCATATATAAAAACACACACACATAGATACATGGGCATACACATTATTTGGGGGTCTGCTTTAATTTTTTTTCTCTGAAAAAGATCCTGCTACATCCACTCCCTCCCTTTGCATTAAAATCATGTTGATGCTGTAAATGTCCTCCTTTCTTATAAGGATGTTGTAAAAGCCCTCCTAGCTTATAAGATAATTCTATACCCCTTCAGGATCTACCTTCAAAATTTCCTACTGGCCGTCTGACCAATAACTAACTGGTGATATATTGGGCCTGCTAAGGAAGAAGAAGGATTATCACCTGGAGAAACTCCAGAATATGGTCAATATATACCTTTAAGAGGCAGAGGAGTGTTTGTGGGACAGTATTCTATGGTGTTTTAGTTAGGTAGGATACACTACACAAAGTTTGATAGAGAATAGTTTACCAATGAGAACATACTCCTTTGATACAGGATTTAACATCTTAGCAAATACCCTGAGTATAATTCCAACATGTCCCTAGAATGGCCCTTAAAAACATGGAAAAAATGGTGGTGTACGTTAATTGAAGTAGAAATGTCAGCACTATAATGGCTTTGAAGGGCGGCTTCAAAAAATCAGAGAAGTGGGCTAAATAACTCTCTTGTTGAGTGTGTCTCAAGTAGGATCCAAAGGACATTCTGCTTACCAAAACAATGGAGTATCAGAGTGAGAAGATAAATGAACTGTTGAGAAGCTCAGCCGTGGCTGTTCTTTATAGGACTGATGATAGAAAATTCTATTACATAACTGGGTTCCCTGATAACGATAGGAATAATAGGTTTTCAAAATGATAGGAACCAAGAAATGACATTTACCAGCAGAAACAAGTGAGTGCAGAAATCACAATAAGATAATAATGGACTGGCAATCGTGAGGTTTTTATCCACACACAGCTATGGAGAAGTCAAGTGCTTCTTGGAACAAGATAGATGGACAGCCAGCAAAAGAATAAGAAGAAGATATGAAGATTGGATAATGTGGTAGACCGAACAATATCAAAGAAAAAGGGAAGGTAGAGAGATTTTTACTCCAGAAGACAGAAGATAATGGGGCATCAGTAGAGAGAAAGATTTGAAGATGCTATGCTAAGGGATACGAAGATGGGGAGAAGGTTCATAAGTCTAGAACTGCAAAGAATATAGCTCTGGAAGCCAGAGAAGAGAAGGAAAGAGATTCTCTCCTAGAGAATCCAGAAGGAGTGGGCCAGGCAAACACCTTGGTTTGGGCCAAATTAAACTGATTTCATACTTCTGGACTCTAAGGGAATAAATTATTTTAAGGCACAAAGTTTGGAATAATTTGTTAGAACAGTCATAGAGATCTCATACTCCTTTAGAAGGCTGAAGATGGTCACTAAAACAAAATGATGCAATCTCTACATAGTTAGTAGACTTAAACCAGTTTTCAACCCAGAACCCACAGGCTGATGGAAAACTTAAATCTCTGTCAGGAAGGAATTTGTACCTAAGACTAATTTATTCTATAGCAATTCGTATTAGTGTTCCCCAAAGGGATCTATAAACCAATACTTAAATATGAATTGAGGATAGGGGAAGACCCAAATGTTAGAGGATTTAGGGACAAACTGACCATTATATCCTTGCTAGAGAGGGGAAAAAATGGGGGCCAGATCCATGGACCCCCTTCACCTTGGGCCCCCTGTATCTACAAAGCCACTTAGGACTCAGTACCCCATTCTTTGAATTATATATAATAGGAATGGATGTACTTGGTATGTGCAAGAGTCCTCATGTTGGTCACTTGGCCCGTGGGGTGATCACTGTAAGAGTGCAGAAGACCAAGCCAAGTTGCTGAAACTGCACACACCTGAAGAAAGTAAATGAAAAACAATAACACATACTGGGAAGAGGGAGAAAAAGGTAGAAATTAATATTACCTTGGGTTGGTGGATTATGATTCTGTGGGTTATGCCATGGATTCTTAATGTTGGGTATGGCTCCCAAACAGATCCCAAATTAATTCACCAATTTGAAGGTGCTAAAAGTGCATGTTAACTGGTGGTTGACAATGGACTACTGCAAATAATCAAGTAGTAGCCTTTATTTCAACTGCTGTGTTACATATGGCAGGGAGGAATAATGTGGTTTTGGCACCTAGTAAGTGGGCAACAATCTTACGAATGCATACATTTTCATTACTATCAGGAAAAAGGACCAGAAATAGTTCTTACTAAGGTGAAACGGGCAAGAGGATGCATTGAATGTATTGTTCCAGGAATATATTGACTTTCTACTTTTTGTTGTAATTTTATCCCAAAGTACTTGTACTATTTAAGCAGTACACAGAAGATGGGATGCGTGGGTGGCTCAGTGGGTTAAACATCTGATTCTTGATATCAGCTCATGTCATGATCTCAGGGTTTTGAAATTAAGCCCTGCCTTGGGTTCCACACTGGGTGTGGAAACTGCTTGGGATTCTCTCTCTCCCTCTGCTCCTCCCCCTCCTCTTCTTCTTTAAATAAACAAACAAACAAACAAACAGTACACAGAACATTGCATAGGCTACTGTGTTGCTAGATATTAATCAAGCCAGATAAGTCAGAAGTGAAAAAATGTCAGAGAACTCTGTAAAAAACATTTTCTTTTTTTTTTTTTCTGGTTTCCAAGTTTTCTTTTTTTTTTAATTTTCTCATTTTTTAAAATTTAAATTCAATTCGTTAACACCTATGTATTATTTGTTTCAGAAATAGAGGTCAGTGATTCATCAGTCTTCTATAAAACCTAGTGTTCATTATATCCTGTGCCCTCCTTAATGCCCATCCCCAGTTACCCCATTCCCCCATCTCTGCTCCTTCAGCAACCCTCAGTTTGTTTTCTGTGACTAAGAGTCTCTTACGGTTTGTCTTCCTCTCTGATTTCATCTTGTATCATTTTTTCCCTCTTTTTCCCTATAATCCTCTGTTTCTTAAATTCTACGTATATGAGATCATATGATGATTGCCTTTCTCTGAAAACATTTGCTTTCAAGTGTAAGTATGTCAGACAGGTCTTTAACATATTCCCACTATCTCTACTCCTGGTATTTACACTTCAGTGTTATCATGTCCTTTTTAGGGCAGGCAAGCAGGCCCTGTGACTTACTCCTAACCAATAGATGCAAAAGTGACAGGATAAACATGATTACTTGTGCAAAATTATGTTAAATAAGAATGTAGTCGCTGTTTTTCTGGAGACTATTTCTCTCCCTTGCTGACTTAAAGAAGGAAGTTCTCAAGATACGAGCTGCATATGGAAAGAGGGGCAGTATCAGGCCAATACCCAGAGAGAAAATAGGGCTCTTGGTATAACAACTCTCATTATTAAAAAGAAAAGAAAAGAAAAAAAGAAAAAAGAAAAAAAAAAGAAAATTCTTTATCTGAGACAGAGACAGGGAGGGAGGGAAAGAGAGCATGAAGAGGGGGGAGGGGCAGAGGAGAGGGAGAAGCAGACTCCCTGCCAAGGGCCCAACCCGAAGCTTGATTCCAGGATCCTGAGATCAAGACCTAAGCTGAAGGCAGATACTTAAACGCCTGAGCTAGCCAAGTGCCCCACTGGTATAATAACTTTAAAAAACTGAATGTGTCCAACAACCATGTGAGCTTGAAGATCACCAGCCTTAGATGGGACTACATTTCCAGGCCACAGTGGATTACATCCTTTTAGGTTACCCAGATATGCTAGGTCCAAACTTCTGACCCCCAGGAATTGTGAGATAGTAAATTTATGATGTTGACACTGCTAAGTTTGTGGTAACATTGTCACAAAACAATAGAAAATTAATACAGCAGAAGACAAACCTCCAAAGATTTAGAAGCCTAACATACTGATGATGTTTTTAAGGATCTAATAATCTTGGAAAGGTAAAGGAATTGACAAACTTTTTCAGAAACAACCAGAGAATAAATATTTTGGACCTTCAGAACACAAGTTCTCTGTTGTAACTATTCAACTTTGTCATTGTAATTTCAAAGCATGCATAGAAAATACGCACGTAAGTATGTTGGGCCTGATGCTCCACTTAAAATAAAGAACAAACGCATGCATTTCCAACAGGAATCTAACATATTACTTTACATAACTTTTCAGGTTCTAGAGACATCGTCTTCCACACATGTGAATAATGTTCAAACTCGTTTACTGAGTAACATGGCAAACTTAGACTCCCAAATTTGTGAGTGCAAGAGTAGAAAAATGCAATCCTGTCTGCTGTATGGTTGGAAAAGATATTACATGAAGTTTATGGCAAAGTCTTAAATTAAAATGTAGTCCCTTACAACTCTGGAGTGAGGCCACATGCTCTGCAGAAGGAAATCACACAACATTTGGAAATCCCTTCCTAGAATGTGGGCCCTGGTTCAGATGGAGCACATGGTGATAGATTATTAAACCATTAAGCAACCAGAAAATTCCATATGACCTAGGGCCTGTTAGACCCACTAAGGCATAGGCTGAGTGGGTAAGATGCAATGCAGTATGATTGAGGTGTTACACTGGGATGTATCCTACACATCATCATTACTGCTTCACCACCACTTCTACCACAGCTCATGTCTATGGCTTCACAGGGGGTTCTTTATGACCACAGGATGAAACCAAACAAACAAACAAACAAACAAAAAAATCAAGCTTGGATCAAAAATAGGTTAGCTCAGTATGTATATGTGATCCAAAAATAGATCCTGTGGTCTTACAAAATCACTTGGGAAGCAATGAGGAGAAAGTCCCCCAATGTGCTGTTACGAGAATTGCATCTGGTTCTTCAATATGCAAGAAAATAGAACTGGCACAGATTTAAGAGCAGGGAATTGTCGATTAGCCTGGCTAGCAGGCCATGAGACTTAAAGGAGAAATAAGAAATTGAAAAGTTAAAGGAAATTAAAGTTTCAGAGCAGGCATGCAGATGAGTTTATATTGTCATGAAAGGTGAAGCTCTCTTTAACTCATGTTAACAACAACCAGAAAGGATTAACCATAGACTAAACATTTGGATAGTCCATGTGATTCTATTACTTCACACCAGCCAATCTCTGTCATTGGCCATCCTGATGCTGGCAGAATAGATGCATGAATGATCTGATCATTGTGATCATTGTAGTCATGAAGACTACACAGAGTGTAACAACACATGTGTCCACTCACCAAGACTGACTTCATTGCTGCCATTGCTCAGTAATCAACCAGCTGTCCACAAAGACCAACCATCAGTCCCTAACATGTTCATCCTTCAAAAAGACCAATCAACTACTGTTGGTAAGTTTGTTGCACTGAACCCTTTCAATCCTAGTAATGGCAGTGACTTATGTTTATCAGGAGCAACACATTTTCTAAAATTGTATTTGCCTTTTCTGCCCATGGAGCCTTGGTCAATATCAATATTTGAGGAATTACAGGTAGTGTGATCAACATCTCAAAATTCCACATAACGTTGTTTAAGATTAAGGAATCCTTTCAACAGTAGAGGGGAAGGTGGGACAGTTGACTGGGTAAGTAATCATTACCTGGGCTCCTTTGTTCTTTCACATCCACACCATGCAGTTGCCAGTTGTCTGTTAGAACATTAGAATGAGGGGCGCCTCGGTGGCTCAGTGGGTTAAAGCCTCTGCCTTCGGCTCAGGTCATGATCCCGGGGTCCTGGGATCGAGCCCCACATCGGGCTCTCTGCTCAGTGGGGAGCCACCTTCTTCTTCTCTCTCTGCCTGCCTCTCTGCCTACTTGTGATCTCTGTCTGTCAAATAAATAAATAAAAAATCTTAAAAAAAAAAAAAAAGAACATTAGAATGATCCCATGTAAATGAAACCGAGATGCCACCTTACAAACAATAACTAATGAGGAATAGGCAGCTTCCAGGACAAACTGTATACTCCTAATCAGGAACCAGAACTCTGGAATATCAAGCATGCAATTTCCATATTTCCATATATGCAATTTCCAATTTTACTTTGTTTTGTTTTAGTAATTGCATTTGTAAGAAATATTAACAAATGGCTCTTTTTTTTTTTTTTAAGATTTCGTTTATTTATTTGACAGAGAGACAGAGATCACAGTAGGCAGAGGCAAGAAGAGGGAGGGTGGAAGCAGGCTCCCTGCTGAGCAGAGAGCTCAATGTGGGGCTCGATCCCAGGACCCTGAGACCATGACCTGAACCAAAGGCAGAGGCTTAACCCACTGAGCCACCCAGACACCCCTAAATGGCTCTTTCATATCAAAATGTGGTATGTAGTACCATTCTTTTCTCTGCTGAAAGTCAAGTGTAGGGAAGAAAAATCAAATTTCAAAACCATCTTAGAAGTATACTTTAACTAATTATTTTAAAATCCTTTTAATCAGAGTTGTCAAATAAATGCATTTTATGTTTTCATATCTTAGCATCATCTTTTCAATGTTTTTCTTGGCAAAAATAACAAGAGAAAGAAAATGAGTTTCTTTTATACTGAAATGAAAACTTCAAAGTTGTTATTGATCTTTTCACATCACATCAAAATTACATTGATTGTGGACCAGACAAGCTATTGCCAATCAAGAGCAAATTCAGAGTAATTTTAGAAGATGTGAGTTGGTCTGAGTCAGTAAATGGGGAGAGGCAGTTTTTCTAAAGAGGGCTCTCATATAACATCTCTTTTAAAATGGCAATTCTACAAGATATTGTGCCCATAAATGTGTTCCAGTCCAAGGAGCACCCTTTGGAGTGTCAGTACCAGAGATGGAAGCCCCGTTGACACCTGCTGTTGGTAAGAGAGCAGTGCAACAGCCTTTCACAGATTTACTCCTTCAGTCTCCTCCAAAAACTCCAGAATTTCCTGTTTATCAGATATGCCAGACATTCTCACTTTTGGTGAGATGATTCTAAGCATAACACTCTAAGAAGCTCCTAATTTTGCATGTACCAAATGTTTTTGCTCTGTAAGTTATGACTACTGAAATTTCCAGATCAGAAAGTTTTGCATGACCCTGTGAGGTTAAGAAATGGTAGCACATCAAAGTCCTACTACTGAAAAGAAGAAAAACAACAAAATGCCTATGATTATCTCATAAAATATGGTAAATTAACTTGGATTAATACTAACATAGCCTATCAAAAGACCTATTGTCACTGCTAGTTTTATAACAGATTATATACTACATAGTATATGCTGTGTATACTGTACATTACTGTATACAGACAGCAATATAATGCATACATCTATGTGTGTATTTCTGTAAATGTATGTACACTTTTTGCTTCAAGCATTCTTTTATTCATTTTCATTCATTCAACAAATATTTATTGACCTATGAACATTGGACAGGCATTGGTGGTATCATATTAGCAAGAAAGTCATGGTCCCTGCTCTCATAACCCATCTTTTTTTTTTTTAAGATTTTTAATTTATTTATATGAGAGAGAGTGCATGTGTGTGTATGAGCGCAGAGGAGCAGGGGAAGGGACAAAGGGAGAAGGAGAAAAATAAGCAGACTCCCTGCTGAGTGCATAGCCCCACACAGGGCTCCATTCTAGGACCCTGAGATCATGACCTGAGCTAAAGTCAGATGCTTAACCAACTGAGCCACCTAGGCAGGCACCGTGCCCTCATAATAATTCTTACAGTTTGTGAGAATGATAAAATATTATATTTTATCATATTAAATATATATTTAAATATATTAAATATTATAGCATTAATAGAAATGCTATAACACACACTGGATTGACTACATACTTGTATTATCTGATACTTTAAAAAAAATTAAAGATTTTATTTGTTTGAGAGGGAGAGAGAGAGAGAATGTGCATACACAACCAGGCAGAGGGGCAGAGGGAGAAGGAGAAGCAGATTCGCTGCCAAGCAGGGAGTCCAGAGGCAGGGGGCTCCATCCCAGTACCCTGAGATCATGACCTGAGCCAAAGCAGACACTTAACCAACTGAGCCCAACCACAAGCCCCTCTGATATACTTTTAAAAAAAGTTTATTGGTAAATATTAGAACTGAAGCCAGTTCTTCAGTAAGTCAAGTAAGTGTTAGAGAGGGAAGAAGGTTATTTTATGTAAGGGGGTCAGAGAACTCATCTGTGAGAAAGCAGCATTTGGTCAGAACCTGAATGATCTGAAGATAAAGTCTGTATATAGGTTTCAGGGGAGGGGGGATCAAGTAGATAAACCCTGAAATGGAAAAAAAATTTCCTATGTTTGAGAGTCGTCAAGAAAATACCAATGACAAGAGGCAAGCATAAACCCAGTTCCGAGTATGTGGTGTCTTGTGACTATCATGGACAGGTGTAGATTTGACTAATAGTGAAATTGCAACTGTTACTGGCCAATGGAAGTATTACTACCACCAGCAACAGCCTCATTTAAATCAGGGTAGAATGAGGCCATTCAGCTGAAACAGCTGTTGACCATAAAAGCTTAATAAGAAATAGGAGGAAAAAAAGAGATATGATGAAAACTATATTGCCTGTTGTTTTTTTTTTTTTTTTGTAACTGTTTTACGTGCTTATCAAGAGTAACAATAAAGATAATAACAACAACAATAACAACAAAAGTTGAGATAGAAAGCATAAAGTCAATTTCTACTTAAAAAACGTCAAATTATGTTCTTCTGGTCATATCACACACAAATGTGAAAAACAAATATTCTATGACATTAAAAAAGTTATGACAGAAGCAGTGTCAGATAAAAGTTTAAAAAGAAAACAAAATGTTGAAGCAGCAACCGAAGACATGGGGCAACGGAGCTACGAGAAAGTCCTTAGAGTCTTACGCGTTTGAACTATCAAGTTGGCTTCAAGTCGACATGGGGCAGGAAATCTGATATTGCACACAATTTAAGGCAAATGCTTTCTAAAAGCTTGGTCTGGGGCAGCAAAGCAGAGAGTAAGATTTCCCGAGTGCAGAAAGCTGGAGGTGGGGTCAGAGAACCCAGAAAACTCACCAACCACTCACAAAGCTAGCAGTTTTGTTGTAAAACAGACTCAGCTATCTCCTATTCTTGCTTGTCATGTACATCCTCTCCTCACTACTTTTCAGAGGCTTTATTAACACATTAGCCCATATTTTCTAACAAATAACTTTGTCAATTAAAGAAAAATAATATCTTGGTTCAGTTTCTATCATTCTAATTTTCAATGTCAAAATGGCAGAGAAAAAGAAAAGGCTGTGGTGGGTGTGAAGCTAACTCTATTGTACTTGTCCCGTGATTCAAGAGATATTTTAATATCGTGGGGAACATCTTCCCCTTTTATTAACTTAGATAAAAAATTTAAGTGTTTCTAACTGGTTCTAAAGGTACAGCTCAATCATATCCCAGTCCTGGATCTTCCAGTCTTCCACTTGATGCTCTCTGATACAGGAAGGAAAGTGACCTAGACTGTAGGACACAAGCATCTCAACACCTTGAAGTTGGCTTCATTAAAGACTTCGGTAAAGTGCTCAGTCAGGAAAGCCAAAATCAGTCTTACCAAGAACAGAAACCTAAATACTCCATGACACAATAGAAAACAGTTATCGAGCCCTTTCTGCATTTGATGTTAAGGAGCCTTTTCTTATACTCCTTTTTCTTACTTAACCATCCTAGAATTTATGTTTATATACTATATGAAATATGAATGCATTTTTATTGAATAGTCAATTATCCAAAAATAGTCAATTATCAATTATCAAAAAATTATCCAAAAATAGTCAATTATCCAAAAAATGATAATTATCAATTATCAAAAAAATTATCCAAAAAATAGTCAATTATCCAAAAAGTGATAATTATCAATTATCATTTTATTGAATAGTCAATTATCAAAAATTATCAAAAAATAGTCAATTATCAATTATGAATGCCCCACATGTTACCCTGATTAGAAATGAAATCTTTACTATTTTTATACTGTATATAGGCATTTTATATGGTATACAAACAACTGATTCTAAACTACTACTTTTCTCCAGTGATTAATTTGCACGGTATCATACTTGTTTAGCTGTTTTGTACCAGTACAATACATGTGTAATTACCATAGTTTTATAGCATGTCTTGATGGCTGATCAAGCACATTCCCATTAATTATTTACTTTTTCAAAGTAGTTTTTATTTTTCTTGCCTATTTTCTCCTCCTATGAATATTAGCATCTTAGCAAGTTCTATCAAATTTCATTTGAGGTTTCGGGTATGATTTCACAAAACACAGAGATGATAAGGGAGAAGACTGATGTGCTTACAATTTAACGTATTTCTAGTTCAGGACATTTCATATCTCTTGTATTAGTCAGGATTCTCCAGAGAAACAGAACATTTATGGGATACATACAGATAAATAAATTGAGATTTGTTTTAGGAATTGGCCCATATGGTATGGAGCCTGAGAAGTCCCACAGTATGTCATCTGCAAGCTGGTGAACCAGGAAAGCTGACTGTATAATTCAATTCAAGGCCAAGGGCTTGAGAACTGAGGAGCCTCTGGTTTAAATCCCAAGGGTTAAATCCCAAGGACCCAAGAACAGGGAGCTCTGATATCTGAAGGCAAGAAAAGATGAATGTCCCAGTTAAGGAGAAAGAACAAGAGAATTTGTCCTTCCTTTGCCTTTTTGCTCCATCTGGGCCCTCAGTGGATCAGTGATGCCCATGACATTGGAGAGTGCCAAACTTCTTTGCTCAGTCTACTAAATGCAATCCTAACCCCTTCCAGAAACACCCTTGCAGACATACCCAAAAATAATGCCTTACCAGCTGTCTGGGCATTCCTTAGCCCAGTCAAATTGACACACAAAATTAACCATCACATCTCTCCCTCCCAAAAGTTATTTTTGTCTTTCACTAAATTTTTCCAATCTCTTATATACAACTTAAATATTTCTTGTTAAGTGTATTCCTAGAAACTCCATAGATTTCTCTATGAATAAAATCATCTTTCTGTGAAAATGTAGAGAGAGCTATGACTTTGTATTGGAATGTCATAATGCCTTTGCATCTGACTTCTTGGCTAAGCTAATTTCTAAGTTCTAATAATTGTGTCAGTTTATTGCTTTTGTTGATATTCCATGAAAATAGCAAGTATTTAACAAAATAGCCCGAATAAGCAAATAGGAATTTGAATGGGAAACAAAATAGAACTGCAATTACCAAGTCGTTCTTTTGGGAACTTTTACTAACTAGTTGAATTTTTATAAATCTCTAATTACTAAGGCATTTTGTCCCGATGTCACAATTTACAAAGAAATGATAGAGGGGGAAAGCTTTTGTTTACTACATGTCACTTAAGCTCACAGAGTCATACAAGTACACACAGCTCATTATTCTCCACATCATATACTTATGCTAGATATTACTTTTGTATTAATTAATTGCTATTATAGGCAAACTGTTGCAAGATATTTAAATCTGTTTGCTATGGGAGTGTACATACGTCCACATGCTAATGCACTCTAACTTGAAATTTTTATTCCTTTGATTAAACAACAAAGAATAAAATAACAATTTGAGAAAAAACAGAGACACAGACTCACCTGCAAAGCCTTTTCTGCTTTGTCACATATATTAGCAGATGACCTCAGTGAAAATCATTATCACTCTTAAGAGAAGACAAATGTGTTAATCCGACAATACTAAGGTAAATGAATAGAACATTTGTGTCTGCCCTTGAAATGTAAAATGTAGTGACTCCATATTTTCCAGCTCATTTAGATGTTTTGGTTGTTGTTGTTTTGATTTTGTTTGTTTTCGAAGAGCGAATCGGATTGAATTTTGTGAAGAAAGTATGCTTACTTATTGGATTTTCCCTGTTTTTTTTACTGATGACTATTTCAGTCCCCTCGATTATTTAAAGGACTAATTTCAACCTTTTAGAGGTTTGCTGTGTTTGGTGTTATTAGACACTCATTTAATTATGAGTTACCTATAAGTTACAAATATTTATAAAGGGTAGAGAGCCATCTTTCTAAGCTGTCCTCTTGTAGCCAAGAGAGAGGGATACATAATACGACAGGACTCGATCTGCAAAAAATAATAATAATAAAACTATCTGGCCTTTTAATTTCTTAATTTTTTTTAAAGATTCATTTGAGAGAGAGAAAGCATGGAGGAGGGCAGGAGCAGAGGGAGAAGGACAGAGAATCTCTGACTTCTCTCTGAGCCCCACGTGAGGCTCTGCCTCACAATCTTGAGATCATGACCTGAGCTGAAAACAAGAGTCAGATGCTCAACTGATTGTGCCACTCTGGTGCCCCTATTTGGCCTTTTTAAAAAATTCTTCCCTTCAATGAGATTTCCTCTGACCTAAAAGCTATACAATTATACCCCAAATTATATTTGTTACAAATTAGCTTTCATATAAAGACTGTCAAATAAGTACTTTTCCAGGAGGAAAAAAAAAAAAAAAATCAATGATACGCTATTTAGCAAAGTCAAAAAATGACTTTCATCATTTGTCTCTGCAACAGTGAGAAATGACATTGTTTGGAAGTTGTCTGTTTTTCACAAAACTGCCCTTATTATGACCTACCACCATGCGTCTTCAGCATCCTCTGGGAGATTATGAGAAATGCTGAATCTCAAACCTGACACCGCTCAAAACCTACTGAATCAGAAACTCTGAAAGTGCTACCAGCATTGTGTGTCTTAACTGTCCCTACAAAGGAATCTGAGAAATTCTAAACTTTGAGGACCACTGGACTAGGTGATTACCTACTTCTTAGAAGAACTTACATTCCAGAGGGGAAGATACAAGCAGATGGAAACCTAACCAAGAATGGAAGTCTAAGCGTTATTTCTGAAAGAAGGTAATAGAGAAGAAAGAAAAAGGAATCTTCCTTTGTAGGTAGCATGTGTTAACTTATTAATTTTAGTGAATGCAGAAAAAATGAACATTTATTCTGACCCTTTCCAATGCCCAGCACTCAGGGACTGCTATCATTAATTACCTAAGTAATGTTCAATTTACAGATATGAAGTCTCAAAGGAATTAAGAGATGTATTAATTGCCAAGGTCATACATACATCTAGACATCCAGGTTGGTGTTCAAAACCCATTTACCTCTACCTCTATCCCTCTTTCCCCAAACTACTTTCTTCCTGCCAAATTTCAAAGCCTCCTATTCAGGACAAGTTTATCGCTACCTACAAAGACAACTTACAAGGGTTGTTCAGAATAAGTAAGACACTTGTTTGCATAAGATTCTAAGTTACATTAGATGTCATGTTTAGGCTGTTTCTCTATTCCAAAGCTTTTCATTTTCTTCTGACCATCATAAAGTATCTAATGTCCAAATTCCACTGTATAGTAACTGCCTTTCACTATCTCAACTTAGGCCTTTCAGAAATGTCATCAATTCTTCCTAAGAAACCGAAGAATTCCCAGGGATTTACCTTCTTCCCATAAACAGAGTGTCAACGTGTAAATATTTGTTCAGTTAAGATTGTTCATAAACAGGCAGAAGTGTCCCTAAAATAGGACAATTTCTTGCATATCCTAGGCCCAGTACTTGGGAGCATAAGGGATTCTGAGCCTCATTGTTCTTCTCTTAATATTACAATTCAGTTAGTTTCTTTTTTTTTAATGTTATTATAAAGGGTCCATGAAACTCATACACATGACAGCTTTTTTCAATTTTTCTTTCCTTTTTTTTTTTTTTTTGGTGGATTCTAAATTGATCCATTTCATTTAGACTTCATATTTCCTATACTAATATCTTTTTCATAAGTTTTAGTTTCTCACCTTGTCTCCTTTTAAATGAGTTACTAGGAAAAGAATTTTGTCTTTATAATTTTATCCTTAGCCTGACCCATGTTAAGTGGAGTAGCTTTTTGTTGAGTGAATATTATAAAATATTTTAACTCCTATTCTATGATTATTATAAAAATTGAACCTTAAGGATTTAACTATTACACTGCCAATATTCCTTTTCTCTCTAAGGCTTTATGGATATGAAACACTAGTATTTATTGTGTTTACATCACTTAATCACTCATTTTTCCCTGACATCAATATGACGTAGCCACTATTTCCATTCTACAAATGAGGACACTGAAACACAGAATAGCTTTGTAAGCTGCTCAAGCTCATTGGGATACAAAACAGTGGAGGTAAGATTTAAATTCAGCACACTGACTCCAGAATCCATAAAGACCTACTTCACATGGTCAACCTCAGTGTTTTGACAATTCAGAATCATTTTGTTATAAATGTGTTCCAAACCACAAACTTGTTGGGTGGTTTTATTTACTTCTTTCTTTCTTTATTTAAAATTCTCATATTTTTTAGTGTTTGTGGAAGTATGTGAATGGTTGTTAACTTTTCATTGATAACATACTTATTTTATAGTTAAATATTTACATCTTTAAAATTAATAGAAGTTTTCATAATCACAAATCTTATCTTCCAATTTGACATATACCATATATTTTAAATATTAAGTATAAACTATTATTAAAAATGATGGAACTGAAATATATCCTTGAAATCCCAATGCCAAAGTGATCTGTAATCTCCTGTAAACTACATTGAAAAGAACTAACAGCTAAATCCATTTACAAAAAACATAGTAGCTCCATCGCAGATACCTTCATAATCAATTCAGTGCAATGAGAAAAAGCCCATCAATCAGCCAGACGTTTAATCAAAACACACAATGAAAAATCTATCAAAACAAGGATCTAAAAGCAATTGAACTTTGATTACTTGAACACCAAATGTGCATGAAATGTGAACACCAAGTTGCCTCTTTGTCAAATAAAAGATTCAGCTACCTTTTTTCCCCATGAACTCTATTGCCCCATTACTCAGGAAGGTATTTATATCAATGAGTCAATTTCCTGAAAAGCAGTTATTTCTTCCCAAAAGTTTACAAATATTCAGGTAAGGAAGGGAGAAAACAATATAATGCTTTTAAAAAAGAAATCTGTAGAAACTTGCTATATTTAGAATAAATTATTCCAAATTAACAAATGTTAGTTACACAACCAATCAGAAGGCTGAAGAAATAAAATTGTATGGGCAAAATTGATTCCTGACATGCTCACTTAACACAAATTCAGGTAACAAAGTACGTACTTCCTTTTCTAAAAGTCTCACAAATTGTTATAAACTAGAGGAGCTGCAGAAACACCAACAGTGTTGCCTTTCCCCCCGCCCCCCAGGCTTCCTAAACAGTAATAAAGGTGTTTTTTGTTGTTTTTTGTGTGTTTGTGTCAGTTAAGGACTGCTCTATGATCAGTTATCAATAATGGCCACACTCATATTGAAACATCTGACTAAATATCACTTGCTATTTAAACTTTCTGGAGAATCACTTAATCAGGAACAGTTTGTACGATCTGAAATCAACTGAATAATTATTCTCCATTGAGGAGTGGCTAAAAATTTAGGTGGGTTTGAATTTAAATTTTAAAATGTGATGTGGAGCATAGAATGGCTTCCGTTGTTAAACAATTCATCACATCTTTTAAAAAAGATATGAATAACGTTGTTTTCTAGCTTAATATTATTATATTGTCATAGGGTACAATATCATTTTGCAAATAATTCTTTTGCAAATTGAGCCATAGAATTAAAGGATAAAATGTAAATGAACTTCAGTTCATTCCATTTTTGAAGGAATGTAAGGGTCAGCAGTATTTCTGAATATGGCTTACTAGTTTAAACCCTGTCCACCAACACCACATTTTGTAAGTTTCCAATGACAGCACGTCATCAAATATACCATCACGCTTTTCTTGTAGTAGAGTTTTATGGAAAGCATCGGTGTCATCTAAATTGGATACAGATGAACAAAGAATGTTGACAAGCTTCTATACTTACGTGAATATCTTATGCCTTCGGATAGAAACACTTTCTTCAGCCTAATGCCATTTATTTGGGGTTTTGGACTGCTTCTGACATTCAGGAAATTGGGGACTTCGTCAGGATGATCATCTTTCATTTCTCACTCTCCGTATAGTTTCCAGGATATTTCTGAACACAGGCATGTTACCATAACATTGATGACTAGCTTCTTTCACTGTTAGATTGTCACCCAAAAACAATGGCTCTGTTAGAATGATGCAGTGCTTCCTGAAATGTTAAGGGCCTCATTTGAAGCCTTGTCCTTCCTCCCCATATGTTTAAGTTGATAAGGCTCTTCTTATCTACCTCGGACCACAGGAATAGTTTTAAAAGTTGATATGCTATTTCCTACTAAATCTGCCAAATGACTCTTTCTCTATTAGTGCCCTGAAAACATACTATAGTGAAGAGACAGCACAAGAGAGAACACTTGGATTAGTTAAGGAACCACCAAAGGCCAATGCTTTAGAAGAAGCCAGCCATCCCTTTTCACAAAAGTCATGCTATAGCTTTTGTTTTAGATCTTATACAAGTGCCCGGTATCCTCATTTTGGCCTTGCACCCATTGATTTTATATTTTTGAGATTGTACGTTCTCTGCATTTATCCTGAAAACCTCATGAGCTGCCCAAATCTGTATTTTCCATCTTGACCTACAAGAAAATGGTCCATCTGGTTCTCTACTCTGACCTGTTGTGAGGCATTGCCTCTTGGTTACTCGTTTGGCACTTACCTCCCCAGCAAGGAATTCTTGAATTTTTCTGATTCTAAAATAAAGAGGCAGGTTCCTCTGAACTAGCACATGCTTAGATGTTACAATTACTTATTTAGCAGACTCTCTTCTCTTGAAATTCCTGGAGTTGAGATCACCTCTTTGCTGCCTTTGTACTTCTAAAATAGAGAGAAAGTTATGGAAAATGAATGAGCAAGGTTAATTCCTCCATATTCCCTGAGGATTCTATTTTTAGGCCAACACATGAGCTCCTGGGGAAGTTAAGATCATAGTTTTTAATTTATAGATTTCTTTTATAGGGATAACAAATGCATAAGTTTAAGAAAATAGAATTATCTCCAAGTTTTTCCAAGCCACCTGGGGATGCACATACCCTTGAGGTGAATTTTTTGCTTGTATTTTCACCATCCTATTTTCTTGGAGGAATAATTTTATGGATGAAGTTGTTTGCCTTCCCAAGAGTCTCAGAATCACCTGACTGCACAGTGAGTGCAGGCACCTAATTAAATGTTCAATAAAGGCCCCCTCAGATCTAAGTAAGGAAGAATATGTATTGAGGCCTTGGGCTCTACCTGAAGCTCATACTCCTATTTTGCTATCTTTCCTATTTACAGAATGAAAAATGCAAGGACTGTTATGTATAAGTTGTAGTAAAGTAATAAGATCATCAAGGACCAAGCCAATTTTTTGGTCCACAACCAAAAAAAAAAAAAAAAAAAAATTAAAAAGGTTTTGCCTGGAGCCCCAGGTTCCTGAGGGAAGAAGTTGGGTTTCAGCTTTGGGGTGGAATTTTGCTGAAAGACTGGTTAGAAGCCTCTTGAGAGGAAGCCTGAAAGACAGTAACTTCCTCTGTCACATCCAATGCCTCAAAGAGAAGAGCAGCCTATAATCAAGCAAGGCTGCACTCAACTACTCCCTGTCAGCCTGGGGCCGATGTTCCATCTCCAGCCTCCTAGGACTCAACCAGTCATTCTGTGCCTTCACAGCACCTACTGGTGTTACACAGGGTTCTCTAGATCCCTCCCTCTAAGGATTGAGCTCCTCTCTCACTGACTCCCCACTCTGTCACTTATGAGCTGCCTGGCTTTAGACAAGTTTCAGACCCTCTCTGTGCTTCAGAAATTTTGCCTAATAGCAAAATAGGAATAATAATAACAATGACTTCATAGATGGCTTAATTTATGTAAAGCATTTCAAAAAAGACCATCATAAGCATGATTTCAATAAATATTAGGTATTCTTGGTTTAGTGTTTTACTCTTTAAAGCACCTTGCCCCATAAGTGACTGGATTCTCACCAAACTGTAGAAAACTAAATGTCTCAAATATTTAGCCCAATGACCAAATTAAGAAATTCACTCTTAGAGAATTTGTCACTGATTTGCAAACTACCTGGTAGTGGACACAATTACCAAATGGTAGAAATAGGCAAGGATCTAAGCCTCTTCACATTTGACCCAGTCCTCTTTCTAAAGTATCACGCTAATCCAGTTTATGAAAGTTTTCCATAGTTGCATAGGAAGGAGAATCTGTGAATTCTTCACAGTTCCACAGTTTTTGTTGTTGTTGTTGTTGTTGTTGTTTTTTAAGAGGTGGGATTTTTTTTTAAGATTTTTTTTTTTAATTTATTTGACAGATAGAGATCACAAGTAGGCAGAGAGGCAGGCAGAGAGAGAGGAGGAAGCAGCTCCCTGCTGAGCAGAGAGCCCCATGCAGGGCTTGATCCCAGGACCCTGGGATCATGACCTGAGCTGGAGGCAGAGGCTTTAACCCACTGAGCCACCCAGGCACCCCAGTTCCACAGTTTTGATTCCTGGGTTTCAAGCTATTAGCTAGAGGGAAGGTGGAGGTTTGCTAATCCCTTACTGTGAATTAGTAGTAAGTAGTATTAGCAATACTAGTACTAGTAATTGTGGTGAGAGTTATAGGGATAGCTAACATTTACTGGGTTCCAAGCACCGTGTTCTTTACATTTAGTTTCACAACTGATGCTCAAAACAACCTTTTGAAATGAAACTACTATTTTTATCAAGAAAGGAAGAGAAGTTTAAGAAAGTTAAGTTATTCATCCAAAATCAGATTTGGGGAATGGAGGCATCTGAAATATGATGAGGTTTCTTATTTGTCGAGAACATCTTTCACACATGTAGCAATATAAATCCCTTGGCAATGAAAAACAATGTCCAAATTTGGGGATTTATTTGACTACTACATTGCAAAATTCATCTTAAAATTGTAAGATTTAGATTTGGAAGCAATTTAATAAACCATATGATTGTCAACCTTTTATATGGTAAGATATAAAACAGAGGTTTGGGGAGCTTGAGGAACATGTCCAGGGTCCCGCACCGAGTTAGTAGCAGAAGCAAACGTAAAATACGTGTTCTGCCTCCTATGTAAATCTTCCTTCTTTATTTTGCTGCTACTACTTTGCTTTCTTTCTTTCTTTCTTTTTTCTTTCTCTGGAATGCATTCTTATTTCTGTAGCAAGTAGTCTATTTTCTGGATGCCCAGAAAACATTTCTCAAGGTAGAATTAAAGTCACTCCAAACCCTCAGATTGACTCTGGATTTCTCTTGGTCCCTAAAGCCTTCCTCTTCTCACTGACAACCATATACAGTATATAATCCCCTTTAAAACTGTTCACTAAACACATCTCATTTGTTAACCCTCAATCATGAAGCCCAATCCAGTTCCAGAATGACCCCAAAGTTTACTAAAACCCACAATGTGTATGCAAACTAAATTTTAAAATAACTATTTGTTTCAGAAGATGGACCACTTGGATTTATAATTCATTTAACTATATTTTATAGGTTAAACACCAAAGACAAAAAACTAGTATTTATTTGTAACACTTCACATGCAAACATAAGGAGGAAAAGGTCACTATTTATAAACTCTGGAAATCACTCACGGAGAAAGCAGCAAAACAAAAGCAGTGAAATGGAGAAACTGTTATTTACTACATTTCTTTCAGGACAGTCAATGTTTGATGTAGAATATAAATCTGTCTTACGTTAGGGATATGAACAGAAATTGTTCTTCACAGGAAAGGGAACAAATAGTGTTTTCTTCTAGAGAGAAAAGAGATAGTGAGAGGGAAGACACAGGAGTAAAGGCAATTGGATGGCAGAAGGCTTTATATTATGGTTTTGGACATTTCCTTATCTATACCACCTGCTCTGTCAAATTCTGTAAACTCATAAAGTTCTTGGGGCTAATTGTTTCTGAAAATAAATGGTATAGATTCCTTACCCAAAGGAACACGTGGCAAAACAGTGACATATCAAACTGGAGGTAGGATAGAACAAATACCACTAACTTCAAGAATTCATGGACCATGATTTGAATTGCTAAAAAGCCAGTGTTGAGATGTGGTCAGTTCTTTGAAAGACAAGTAGTACTTCTCAGAGAAATATGAGGTTGCCTTCAACAGCTACCCCTAGACACCCTCATCTTGGAGACTAACTCTGTTATCTTAATTCTAGACACCAATATTTTAGACAATCTTAGTTCTAGACACCAGATTTTACATAATCTTAAGAAATGTCAAGATAACTAGAAGGCCTGGTGTGACTGCAAAAATAAAATCCAATAGAATCAGTGAATGTTGCAATTTAATGTATGTAAATTTTTAAAGATTATAAGAATGCAAATGAGTTTCCCATCTATCATTTTTGTTAATTTGTAGGAAAATTATATGCATTTTGCTTTGAATTGTAAAAGACAGAATCCTCACAGAAACACAAAACATTTTTGCCTTCATAATGACTGATCATGAACACCAATTCCATCATTTTACCACAGAGGAGATAGAAATTTCCTATGGTCCTGCTGTTAGTTGATAGTCTAGCTGACTCATGATTAAACAAGAGTGAGTCTCCTGAAATTGAATATTGAGACTTCTTAAGTATTATTTTATTATGTTTTTAGTCCAAAGAATTTCTTCCATTATAAAGACTGTGTCGGTATATTATTATGACAAAGGAACTATGTTAATATATGAGCGTTTGCTTTTCACATCACTTTTAACTTAATTTACAAATATACAGAAAACAGAAGGGAAGAGTTGTGGGAGAAAACACATACATTGGAAATAGAATTTGATTTAATTTGCGATGAAAACACAGATAAATAAGACCCATATTCACAGTAGAGCTTAAGAAAAACCACAAAATAAAAGGTGGTTGAAGAGAAGTGGGCAGCCATACTAGGCTCACTTAGCTGAGGAAAGCTAAGAGGAATTTAAACATTTATCTGACTGTCCCTGCCATCACAGTATAGAAAAAAATAAGTCGGTTGAATGGTATGCATTATCTACTAGTAAGAGATATAACAGCTCAGGGGAAGAAACGTTTTGTTTAATGGCACTGTATCCTGAGTGGGATTAGTCACCAGAAACACTGCTCTGAGTAACCAGTAATATCATCAATAGCAAGACTTGGTCTGCAGAACCCTGCAAATTATTCAGAATTTTATTAAAAAAAAAAAAAGGCATATGAACTATGACAGAGTGTTGGAGTCAAGAGGTGGAATCATGGGGTATCTGAGTGGCTCAGTGGCTCAGTGGGTTAAAGCCTCTGCCTTCAGCTCAGGTCATGATCTCAGGGTTCTGGGATGGAGCCCAGCATGGGAGGGGGAGTCTCTGCTCAGCAGGGAGCCTGCTTCCCCCTCTCTCTCTGTCTACTTGTGATCTCTGTCTGTCAAATAAATAAAATCTTAAAAAAAAAAAAAAAAAAGAGGTGGAATCATGAAGGGAATGCCAGTTGTTTGGCACAGGTGTCAAATGACAAGGATAGAGAATCATTCTCAGATCATTACTTTGAAATTGAATGCTGCTTAGGTTGGTGTTCTGAGAGAAGTCAATGATTCACTTATGAGGTCTGTGGATGCCCGGTACAAGGATAGGGACTACTCAAGGAGGAGGTCCGTGGGAGTGCCTGAAGGAAAGGACTTTTCTCAGGAACTGGTTGTTGATGAACCCACACATTTGCCTGAGCTCTTAGCCCAAGAAAAGGCTGAATTTCAGAACGTGGAAGAATTTCTTTGTCATTTGGAGGAGTAATGAATGTATCTCAATTAGCCACCAACATGAAAGACCATAACACTGAAGCAGATTTTTTGTTTGTTTGTTTGTTTGCTTGCATTTTATAAAAGTCGGGACACTTCGTGGTCAAATCTAATGGTCTGGAATAATAGTTTGGACTTCCTGAGTATTTGTGTCATTAGCTGTGGCTCTGCTAGAAACCTGACTGACACTAGTTCTCACCATTTCCTGAGTACTGAGAGTAAATTGGACTTCTTCTGTCACTCTGTACTTCCTTAATTTTGTGGAAATATGTCAACCCACTTTGAGGAAATTTGGTTATCTCTTAGAGAGTTTCTGTTGTGTAATGATTCCAATTGGCTTGAGCAACAGAGAGTTTTCTTTGAAAATAGCAGCTGAACCCGAATTCTGGTAGAAGGATTTGTGGGAAGTTAAAAGAAGGAACCCATTGTTTAAGAAAATCCATTTACATCTAAAAAGATTGTAAATTGTTCTTCCAACGACAGTGCTTGCTAGTCTGCAGGAAAAGGATTCAATTTCTTTTTCTGTGATGAAGTGGCTCAGTGTTTTTATACATGCTGTGAATACAAAACTGAGACAGTGGTGTAAACAATTCTTTCAGAAAGGAGTCCTTTCCAAACAATGAAACACTACAATGAAAATAGTATTGGTAATAATGTTCCACTTTTACGGACTTCTGTGTAGTATATTTTTAATCAAGTAATGTTTTTAAGACCACTTTTTGAGTATTCATCAGTTCAAAGCATATCCTGATTGGATTGGACAATGCAGAACATTTTTTTAGTTATCCTCAGTTCTACAATCTTAGCTTGATATCGTGTTAATTTTTTACATGTAGCTTTTACTTAGAATAGCAAGTGTTCTTTTGATATATCATTAAATTTGTAATATGGAAAGACAAAATAACAAAATTTTCAGGATCAGACACTGAGATTTATGATAAAATATCCAACCCCAGTTGTAATGTGGAATAATAAAAATAGTATTAATAAAGTATTGTTAACCTAGAGAGGTTGTTCCCTAGTGTTCTCTTGTTTTGAAAAGAAATTATGTGGCTACAAAGCATATAGTTAATTATTCAGATTATTCAAATATATTTTATTTTATGTAAATTAAACATGTATAATCGTTAACAAATAGCAAATTAAGATGATCATTACAATACTTCAAATTTGTTAATGTTTCAATTACACAAGAAATGCTCATTACTTAATGTGAAGTAAAAAAAAAGCATAAAATGATGTTTTAGCAATAGTTAACTCTAGGAAGAGACGAGGTTGCTCTTTTTTTCCCTTCTCTTTTTCCTGTATTTTTCTAATCCTTCTATGATGAGTTTGTAGTTTACTATATTTAAAATGACGACTTAGTGTTTGCTGTATTAAAAACACAGCCATAGGGATGGCTGGGTGGCTCAGTCAGCTAAGTGTCTGCCCTCAGGGTCCTGGGATGGGGCCCCACATTGGGCTCAATGGGAAGCCTGCTTCTCCCTTTCCCTCTGCTCTTCTCCCCATTTGTTCTCCCTCCCTCTCTCTCTCTCTCTCTCTCTATCTCAAATAAATAAATCAAACCTTAAAAAAATAAAATAAAAAAAAATAAAAGCACAACCGCAAATGTAATTTATAAAATGTATCATGTGTTATAAATACATGCTTATTCCAGCTCTCTCTCTTGCATATATTCACATATACCCTTTTAGGAATTGCCCCTATATGTTTTTAAAAATAGAGATTATAATTTATATGGAATAAGACTAACTAGCAGGGTGGCTGTGGCAGTTTAATATATTGTTCTCTTTGCAAGAGCCCCCAGTGCAGACTTCACCTGTACAAGGACAGGTCTTTATCTACATAGGGAGATGAACAGGAGGGACAGCTTTTGATAATTTATGCAAAGGCATGGTATGTGATGTGGGAAACAAAAGCAGAAGAAAAATTATTAAATTTCCTAACTACTTATAGCCCATTGACAAGTCCTTGTAGCAGACAGAGTGACATTCCTCTAGGGACTCAACTGCCTCAATGTTAATACTTTGCTAAGGGCAAAAGGCAGTTTTAGCCTGATGGCCTCCCACCCCCACCCTCACTACCAAGATCCTGCAAGTCTACTTTAACATATACAGATTCCTTTGGAAACTTCCTTTATCTCTAAATCCCCGAAGATATGTTTTGGCAATCATCCCCCAAGCATATGGGCCACCAATACACATTGGAAGGGTCTCATGACTAAGGTTTTATTAGACAGTAATAAATGATCTTATCCCAACAATAGCTATCCCCATCAAGGCCCTGGAAACCTTGCTTCCAAAATTCCTTAAAGACTATCCCTAACCCCCTCCCAAATTGAATGTACATGATGGGCCACTGTTTATGACTCCAGTGCAGCTCTTCTGCCCACAGGTCTGCTCCCCATGCTTTAATAAAATCACCTTTTTCACCAAAGACTTCTCAAGAATTCTTTCTTGGCCGTTGTCTTCGAACCCTAATAACATCTTTACCAGTGTGGACTACAAGTGATCTTGTGAACAAATAAGTTCTCTATAGTAATATTTTTTTTTAAAGAACTTACTGTTTCACAATTTAGAAATCTATTTCTGTTCATGAATATCTACTTGGCTTTGAGGCTGAAATCCACTGGGTGGAAAGTTAATGGGAGATAAAAGGGAAGTAAGAAGATGGGAGGAGGCTGAGGGACAATTGGCAGAAATAGGGAAGACAAGGAGTCTCCTAAAATTACAGATATTTATAAACCTTTAGAAAGTATTTCTTTCTAGGGGTGCCTGGATGGCTCAGTTGGTTAAGTGACTGCCTTTGGCTCAGGTCATCATCCTGGAGTCCTGGGATTGAGTCCTGCATCGGGCTTCCTGCTAGGCAGGGAGTCTGCTTCTCCCACTGACCTCTCTCAAGCTCTCTCTCTCCCTCTCAAATCTCTCAAATAAATAAATAAAATCTTAAAAAAAAAAAAAGGAGAGAAAATATTTCTTTTCAATAAGTGCTGAGTTTAGGCACAAAAAATTTTTGCTTGGAGGTAAATGGAAGAAGAAATATTTCTGTATTGAAAGAACCTGTATGTGCTACAGGGTTTAAACCACAGTAATTGTTAGTTTAGGTTAGTTTAATTATCAGTAAAAACTACATTTATATGATGACACTTGTCAAAATCTATATGTTTCCCAGATAATATCTGTAAATACTAAAAATATAATTCTTTAAATAAGAATTTAAGATGTGGAAGAGAAATTCTAATAATAATTACAGTTAAATCTGCCCCCCCTCTTCAGCTACACTTTGAGAAGATTTATCTTCCCTGTAAAATGAATGGATATATTTCTGATATTTGCTGAGCTATTGTTTAAATGCATTTGCTGGGATTTAAATTTTTAAGGATGATTTTTAATGTCATGTGCAGAGCATTAAGAAAAATATTAGATCGATCCTCATTTATAGGAATAGATTTGATGAGAATTATGTTTGTAATGAGGATTATGTTAAAATATACCAGTTATGTTTACTATTACCATTCCAATATTTCTAAGTCATTTCCATAATTAGTACAAATGTGTTTTCTTAATATTTTTAAATCAACCTAGTTGGAGTTCTGAGGATGGTAAGCATTTGTCCACATACTTATTTCTAATTTGTCTGGTTTATCCTATTTTACTTCTTAGAATTTTCAGCTATTATAGGCATCACACAAATTGTAAGATAGTGCCCCATAGTGTATTGTACTCTTTGTTGCTAATGCACAATCTCTACAGAAGGTATAAATAAAAATTGATTAGAAGTATTTCACCTACCATCTGGAAGTCCAATATCAAGCTTCAATGAATAGCCTTCAACACTTATAGACTCTAATATCCTGGCTCTTTATGATAATATTCTAAGGGCAAATCCAGTTCATAGTTACCTTTTTTTTTCCTTTTACTACATTAACCTATTGCAGTTTTGATTTCAATTACCTTGTAATGCATATAAAAATAAATTACAGAGTGAAAATATTACAGAGAGGTTTAACATGTTAATGGTAAATTAAATGCACTCTCTTCTTCATTATGCAAATTTGCAATGCTGTGGAACATTTAGCACTCTCTCCTGGATAGCACTCAACATTTTATATGCAGATAAGTCAACAGCTCTGGTGAACTTTTGCCTTACTCATGCATTAATACAAGGAATAAATGCTGAAGTTTTTCCAATTGCTTTACCCACCTACAGGTAAGAGAAAAGAGAATTCACTATTTCATACAGAGCATCCTTTTCTAGTCATGTCACTCAGGGTGTTCCTTCTGAAAAAAATATTATGCTCAGTGGTGAGAAAAGAAGTGCTAATTTTGATTTAAAATTTAAATGTTTAAATGCACTTAATTGTCCCTTTAAAGTTACTATAAGATCATTGAGCAAACAAATGAGTATAGTTTTCTTGTCATAATTAATGGATATAATTTTCTTATCTTGTAATAGTTCCACCCATCTTTTCAAATCCTTGCAGTGTCAAATATAATGAGTCAGTTTTCATTTGCTAAGGTTGAGTTGGGAGATGTGGGTCAAAGGGTACAAATTTGCAGTTAGAAGATAAATAAGTTCTGGAGATCTAATACACAGCATTGTGATTGTAGTCAACACTACTATATTGTATACTTCAAAGTTACTAAGAGACTAATCTTAAATGTTAATATCACACAAAAAAAAGAAATGAGTCACATAAGTACACTGTGGTGATAATCATGTTGAAATATATAAATGTATCAAATCAACAAGTTGTACACCTTAAACTAATACAATGTTATATGTCAATTACATATCAATTAAAAATAAAATACAGTTGAAATTATACTAGCACCAGTTATTTCTGCAAGACATTTTTTTTTAATCTAAGTCTTACTATAAATCTATTTTTCCTTAAATTTCTTTTAAGTTTTGATGCAGAATCTTCTCATACCTCTGCTATCAATTGGAAAAACTTGTTTCTAAATTGTCTTTGAAAAGTTAATCTTAAAATTTCCTGTATGCTTTCAGTAATTTCTTAAACTTTAAATTCTAACTTCTTCCAAGGAAATTTAAATGTCTTGTAAGTAGAATAGTAACAGTTAGTATGTTCAAAGTGAAAAGTAAAATGGAAGCACATTGATTATTGTTATGTGAAAAGAAAGAGTTTAAAAAAAAAAAGCAAAAGAGAAAGGAAGGGAGGAATGAAGGGCAGGGAGAAAGGGGGGGAGGCAGGGGAGGGGAGAAAGAGGGTAAGAAGGATGGGGTAGGGAAAGGAAAGAGTAAGCAAGGAAGGAAAGAAGAAAAAAAAATCAAGAAAGGATGGAAGGGAGGAAGGAAGCTCTCTCGATGTTATTTTTAATTTTTAGATACAGATGGATAGATGGAAATATAGATACACACAGTGACTGACACAGATATAGATGAAATTCCTTTCCAGCGTCTCAGTTATTCTAGGTTCAGAACAGCAGAAACTTTTGGCTTATTTCATAGTGAACTGTCACTCTCTTTCTTATATGGGTTTGCCCTCATGTGTCTTAGTCAGGTGGCCCCATATCATCAGTCAAAATAGTTCCATTTAAAGAAATGTGTATCTTCATACTATTGTTCCTGCTCTTTGTAGATCTTTAGAGTGACATGAGATGAATAAACATTGTACCTTTATGTATCACTTTGTATTCTAATTACCCAACAAGACTATATCACATTCTAAATGATAAGATGGGAGGAATAAGGGATCGGCATAAGTATATCCGTATTCAGATAAATATGGTTGAAATGTAAAATTTCTGTGTTTGAACACCAGAGAAAGTTTAGTTCTTGAGAGATCAAGCTGAAACACAGAGTTTAAAACTTATTTTTCAAGGGTGTCTGGGTGGCACAGTCGGTGCTTAAGTGGCCAACTCTTGATTTTGGCTCAGGTCCTGATCTCAGGGTCATAAGATCGAGTCCCACATGGAGCCCTGCATGGGCCTCTATGCTCAGTGTGGAGTCTGCTTAAGACTCCCCCTCTCCCACCACGTGCTCTCATTCTCTCTCTCCCTCTCTCAAATAAATAAATCTTTAAAAATTTAAAAAATCTAGGGAACCTGGGTGGCTCAGTGGGTTAAAGCCTCTGCTTTCGGCTCAGGTCATGATCCCAGGGTCCTGGGATCGAGTCCCGCATTGGGCTCTCTGCTCAGCAGGGAGCCTGCTTCCTCCTCTCTCTCTGCCTGCCTCTCTGCCTACTTGTGATCTCTGTCTGTCAAATAAATAAATAAAATCTTTAAAAAAATAAAAATAAAAATAAAAAATAAAAATTTAAAAAATCTATCGTCCATAATTTATTAGTAAATAATTGCCACAATTCTTATTAGTTGGATAATATGGATTCTTTATGTAATTCCCCAATAATAATTATTCTTGGCAGAGTTTTTATGAATCATAATGCTGGAAGGTGTATATTACCTTATGTTTATAAGCCAGATTGTATGTACAACAATTCTATGGAATTATTAGCCACTGTATATTGAGCTTTTTTTTTTTTTAAGCATAAGAAAACGAACAGAACTTAAAAGGTTTGTGGGGGTTTTATTTTGTTTTGTTTTGTTTTGTTTCCTAATCTAAAGTGTTCCATGACTCTATTGCTAAGAAGTCTGAAGAGTCTAAAATTTTACCCTACTTACAAACTAACAAGTAAGCCTGTTATAACTTCATGGAAGCTAACAGAAGACATGGGGCTTGTGGGTCAGAAATAAACAGCTTTATTAGGCACAGAAAAAACAAAAATAGCTGGAGTGTTAGCATAATCGTGTCAAATCCCTGAGACTCAGTTCCCACAGGGAGAATGCAAATTGGGCTATACACTTAAATATACAGTAAGAAACATTATGGGGGGGGTATTTCACTTGGAGAGCCCCCACTTTTATCAGCAAGTAAGCGAGCCTACTTTTTGTCAGTTGAGAGATGCTACCTCATTCCTCATAACTGCTCACTACAAATAGAACTTGTGAAATGACCCTAGTAAAGAGTGGTCAGAGCCTTCTTGGCAAACCTCTTGGCATACTCAACATTTGATTCCCCAAATTAAAATTAAAACTTATATCACCGTCTCTACTACAAAATGAAAAGTATATATCATGCTCCTAACATGAAAATCCTTTTGCTGTTTCATCTGCCATTTAAACATAGAAATAGTGAAGACTGAGGAAAAAGTAGGAGAAAAATGTAGACTGAGAAGGAGCATACAAGCTAGAATAAATGGAATCCATATGGAATCCATAGTGGAAACCTCTATGGATTGTGAGGGTTTTTTGGGAAGAAGACATGCCATCCAAGAGTTTCAGCAACAACTTTTTAACACTCTATTCAGAAGTATCCCAAAGCATCATTCAGTTGTAGGTCATCTAACTACTTGTTAGTTAACTAACTAACTTGTCTCCAACAAGTTACAGAAACTCAGTAATAGAATTTTTAGGGCTGCTGACATGAAGAAGTAAAATTGAGAGATCAGGAGGTGGGTTCATCCCCTAAAATAGTTACTAGAAGTAAAGCATGTACCTAATTCTTTGTCAGGACAAGGTAAAATATATAAGGGACTACAGCGGAAATTAGGAACCGTGGCCTTTGGGCCCCCTACACTTAAGAATAGCAGGAAATTAGATGTATTAGTAGGGTGGGAAAAATGAGTGGTGAGAGACCAAATTTCCATTACAGACTCAACACAGCAATAGCAAGTCCTGAACCAGTTTCAAGCAACAGTGAGTCAGAGCACAAAACTGGAGCCGCATGGTGACAGCTTGCATCTAACCAGGGTGGAGAATGAGTCTAACCTCTCTGCATCACTGAGAAAGTGAAACAGAAGTTGCATAAGGCTTCTTACCTCAAGCCCAGAATAGCCTGACTCCTGGGGTAATGCTAAATATACCGATGTTAATGAACACTTTTATTCTTTAGTTAAAGACATTTAAAAAAAAAAAAAAGAGAGAAAGAGACACAAATTAAAAGTCACAGATTTCATGAAGGAACTGATGAAATTTTGCATCATCTGTAAAGTCAAGATACAAAGTTATAATTCCATTTTTATTTTTCATTCTCTAAGAGCTTTTTGAAGGTCTGAAGATCAGGGCTATTGAATCCCCTACTTATGAGCAACAGACTAGATCAAGAGGTATTGTAAAAGAGTCATTTTGTTTTATAAATGTTTATTTTTATCTCTTCTCCCATGATTTCTAGGTCCTACTAAGAAATATGGTAGCTGTTATACACTAAGATAAAGAACATTACATACTGAGATGTGTGTGACAAAGCATAAATGTGGGATTTATTAAGCCACAATGCCAGTAATAATTCTTTTAAGTTATTTAAATTATACATCAAGTTATACTATTATTTGAAGCGTTTCCATAACATTTTAAACAATGTTAATATAAATATAGTACTATTTTAAAGCAGCAAAATGTGAAGAGAAACTTTCATCACATGATACATGGAGTTGGGACCATTTGGTTGCAAATGACAGAAAACCTAATTGA
This sequence comes from Martes martes, assembly GCF_963455335.1. NCBI lineage: Eukaryota > Metazoa > Chordata > Mammalia > Carnivora > Mustelidae > Martes > Martes martes. Next base: position 19,934,244 of record NC_137888.1, on the reverse strand, counting down.
AACTGGCTGAAACAAAAATTAATTTTATTGATTCATGTAATTGATGAGTTCAGGGGCCTAAGATCTGCTTTTAGTTATGCCTAGGTATAAAAGAAGAAAAAACAAAATCCTATCCGTTTCTCAGCCATTTCCTGGCTCAGCTCATCTCTACTCTTCCTTGTCAAACGGATCCTTCCTTTGTGATAACAAGATGGATGCCCACCAATTTCTGTCTAAGAAAATCAGTAAGAATCCTGTGTTCTGGTAACTTCTGCATATGCTATGTGATTCATGTTTAGATCATGTGTTCAGCCCTGAAACAAAGGAGCTTTGGCCTTATCACCACTTTGGCAATGCCCTGTATATAAGGATGGACCCACTGAGCTATACAGACTAAAGGTGGAGGGGTGGGGATCTGATGCCTGAATCATATTTCTGAGCTTTTACTCTAAAAACAGTAAAGAACTTTAGGGTAATCAAAATGAAATATAGACACCTCACCTTACTATAATTTTTCTTTTTAAAATATTTTATCTATTTACTTATTTGAGACAGAGGGAGGAAGAGATCATGAGCAGGGGGAAGGGCAGAGAGAGAAGCAGACTCCCCGCTGAGCAGGGAACCTAATGCAGGACTTGATCCCAGGATCCTGAGATCATGACCCAAGCTGAAGGCAGATGCTTGACCATCTGAGCCACCCAGGCACCCACCTTACTGTCACTTTTAAATGGTCTTTGAAGGACAAGGCATGAGGGGAAAAGTAAAACACTTAGTTATATCCAGAACCAAACATCTTAAATATGGTTATTCTAATCTTTTCATCTGAATGACCCAAAGGATAAAATGTTTGGTTTCATTTTGAAATAGGTTTCAAAATAAACTTTAAAAGGAGATTGTAGTTTAATTTTAAGACGTATTATTTAATCATATTTTATTATTTATACATTGCATGATTGTTATTACATGTTTTAGAATTATAGTTAATATTGATGCTTCCTTCTTCAAGGTATCTATGATAATATATGTTGATCCCAGTGTTCTGTTTTTAAAAACAAAATAAAAAGAGTTTTTCATAGATGCTTATTTGGACATCTAAAGCTCAGCCTGGGATTGATTTTAGGCACGTACAACGATACACCTGCATTTTTCCATTCCAGTACAAGAGCTGCTTGTGCAGTTTGGAAATTGGCAGAGCTGAATGCTTGGGCATGTCTACAATTAAGTGCAGCAAGCCTGTTAACTACCTGGCTTCTTGGACACTGAGAACAATGAGTCCATTTTCAGCCAATTTTTAATTCAGACATTCATATGTGTTCACATGATGTTTTTCAAACGCGAAACTAATCAATCCTATGTCTTTCCTCATTGACCTACTTGTCCCCCCATTTACACACCTGAATTAAAGAACAGAAAGAAACTGCTGCTCCCATATACCTCTGAAAACAAATGGCTCTGTTTCATCTCAAGTGTTACATTCTTTACAGAATGCAGACAATAACCTTCCTCTAATAGCACAAACCTAACTTGCCCCAAGGACACAAAACACTGGAGTATAAGCTGAAACTAGATTATTATAGAAGTGCTCATGACTGGATATAACTGAAAGTCCCTGAGTTCACTCCACTGCTTTATTTTGATGCTGTTACGAGCTTTGAAGTAGAAGGGGAAAAATGAACTAGTTGAATAATACAAGAAACTGAATATCATTAAGTTATTCACTTTATAAAGTCTATTTTTTTTCATGATTGCCTAAAAGAGAGAGCAATAAGCCCAAGTAGAGGAAGTCAGTAATTAAAAACAAACCCAAACTGACATGCCTTCCCAATATGTGTATGGTGACGTATAAGTGTTGAGAGTACACAAAGGGCTGACATGTTTGTGTGATCTGCCAAACTCCCTCCCTCCCTCCCTCCCCTCTTTCTCCCTCTTCCTGTCTCTCTATCTCTCTCTGTCTCTTTGTCTTTTTCTTTCTCAAATGAATGTAAAATGTGAGCTGAGGGCAGAATGTCCAGAATATATATATATATGTGTGTGTGTATATATATATATATATATATATATATATATATATATATATACACACACACACATATATATATATATATCCAGCTGAAACGTCTAAACAAGAGACCCTATAATTATTGAGACTATTACAATAAGCAAATCCCCACCTACTAGCTCACTTAATCCTCAAACTATGTTTTACTTGTCATTAGCCCTCTTTCCTGCAAATGAGGAAAGCCAAATTCAGAGATTTTGTGTAACTTCCCAAAGTCACACAGTTTTCGTGGCAAAGCCAAGATTTGAACAAAGACCATTCTAACTCCATTTAAACCATAGGCCAGTGTTATGCAGTGCTAAAAGTGCTTTGGTAAGAAAAAGAAATGACAGTTTCTATTTACCAGGATAATTTGGACTCACCACCTTTGCTTCCCTATCATCCTCCAGGAGCTACTGTAAACTTTTTTACTGAAATCCAATGTCCTTTCATTATAAATTTCACTTATTCTTAAATAAATTTCTGTTTTTGGTACAGCTGTACAATATTTTTAAATTGGCCTTTCAGCTTTTCCAACTACCTACTTGCAATTTTCTTCAGACATGGAATTAAGGGGAAATAAAATTTTCTATAAACAGAAAGAACAAAGAATGGCTTTCTTGAAATGTTTTTTTAATAGTTTCACTTTTTCCTGGTTAGAAGATACAATTATCCTTGATTCTGGCAGTTATGCAATAATATACCAAATATATAAGGGACAAAATAAATTAGAAGGTGGGTGATGATTTTTCCCTTCCTTCTGTGTTTCTTAACATTATTAAAAAACTGAAATGTGTATATTACATTGATTTATAATAAATCCAGGTTATTAACCAATTTCTTATTGCATTTAGATATAATGCTTCTACACGTAAAACAGCGATGAAAATCAGTTGGGGAAATAGAACAAGTTCCTCTTGATTAAAAGGAACAATAAACTCAAAATGGTAATTTCCATGTTATAATACAGAGATACATACCATTTATCTAAAATACGCCACCCAATATTTAAATTTGATCGAAACGTTGGATTAGGGTTTTCCATGTGATAAGGCAAGTGGAATCTTTTCAAAGGAGTATTTCAGGAAAGGAGAATATTTGAAATTCAGCACAGTCTGAAGGTAAATAATATGTGCCTGGAGCAAAGACGGCCGCAAGAGAAAGGAGAGGCAGTCAGGCTGGGCTTCATTTTATGTGCCAGCTCATTGGCATGGTGATGGTAACGGAGAGTATTCACTATAGCACACGTCATGTTTGGCAGTGTCTCCCCTGGTGGGAGTTTTCCAAACAGAACTCCAATGTGGTGAGGCTTCCACACTATTATTTTTAAATGATATATCATATTTCATGACAACCAGCTATCACTGCGATGCGTGAGACCTGGATATTCCAGTATCTCCTAACACTACAAATAGATCTCAGAATTTATCCGTTTATATTTTCAATTCTATTGAATAAACCACAGAATGTCCTGATATTCCTAAAACATAAATCTCAAGAAGCATACCCTTTGATTTATATTTCTGAAATTACATTTCATTCTTATCTCTTTTTATTTTTAAAGATTTTGTTTAGTTATTTGACAGAGAGAGATACAGCGAGAGAGAAAGCACAAGCAGGGAGAGTGGGAGAGGGAGAAGCAGGCTCCCTGCTGAGCAAGGAGCCCAATGTGGGGCTGGATCCCAGGGCCCTGGGATCAGGACCTGAGCTGAAGGCAGATGCTTAATGACTGAGCCACCCAGGCGCCCTTCATTCCTATCTCTTATATTGAGTATGTGATTTCTAGTGAATTCTCACTTAAAAATTATGAAGCTTTTCTCTTTTCCTCAATGTCAATAGTATTTACTACATGGCAGCTTTTATGAGAGAAACCTAAGTATAATTTCATCCAGAGGAAAACTAGTAGTTGAAGATCACATGTGATGTACCCTCATGTCTTGGGATTTTCTTTTTGCAGTTACAAACTACGGCTGAACAAAGGTACCCAAATTGGTTGTGCTTTTTTCAGAAGGCTGTGATAGAAGCACCTAATAGGACACATATTTATAATAAATGGTAGATACGTAATTGATAAATTGAACTGAAACTACAAGGTAGCTATGGCAGTGATACTCACTAATAAAAAAATAGTATTTGAAACACCCAAACATGGGGATGAATCTAACTGTCTTCTGGGAGCAATTTCTACCTCCCTCCCCCAGAAGCCCAATTTAAATCCTCCTTGTGACACTTATTGTGAGTCCATGACCAATGTATTTGTTATTTAGCTACTGACTCTCAACTTTAAACTGACCTTTCTTTGGTCAGCTCTGAGATGCTGGGACTGGGATTCTGCAAAACTCATGACTTTTACCAGTTGTGTCCCTGTTGAGCTCTGATAACACAGGGAGAGAGAAGAAGTTTCTTCCCGCCTCTTGCTACTAATGGCACTACCCTAACAATAGTTCCTCACTGGGGCAAGAACAGGTCATTTCCAAAGCAACACTTTTGATGGTATTTTTCATACTCCTGACTCAGTTTCATTTTACCTCTGGCAACATCCTCCTTCCGAGAGAACTGGGTCACAGTCCCTTGGAGTCCCATCTAGAGTCCCTGAGGAATCTGTACCAGTCAGGAAATACCCCATCCTCTGGGACATGCAAACCACAGCAGAAGTTCTTCCTGGAAGCATCACTTCTGCTTTTAAAACCACTCAACTGATTGAGTCAGGCCCACCCTGGTAATCTAGGATACTCTTCCTTATTTAATATTAATTTATTATAAATTTAACTTCTACTTACAAAGTACCCTTATGTAATATCTAGATTAATATTTGATTGAATAACTGGGACTATAGACTAGCCAAGTTCACAGATAAAATATCACAAATTCTGAAATTGGAAATGCAGACGTTTGGGTGTATTCAGAAGAAAATGAAGATTTGAACCCTGAAATTCTCCTAAACCTCCTTGCCCATAGAGTATGTTGTCTCCCATGTCTGAAGACTTTGGTCCCCTCTTGCTTAAAGAAACCATAATAAACCGACCTGTAAAGACGTGCCTTTTATTTTCAAGACACAGCTGAGCCACTCTTTATTACCTCCAGATCACTAAGTAGTGCCAGATGTCAGCTTGTTCTAGAGGGATGCTGACCCTATAGAAAACAGTTTATACTCCTATATAATAAAAAGACTCTTGTTAACTTATGTTACCATTAGCCTAAGGATATGTTTAGGAATAAATTTCCAAGGTGTTAGACTAAGAAGGATGGACTTTATCACTCACTGGGTTGATATGAATGTACTGATATGGTAGATACCAAAAATTCTAAATGTGCTATATTAACTCAGGCAGCATGAGGTGTATCTATCAGTTTCCTTGGTTGTTTGCCTGGAATTTGGAACTCCTCCTCCTCCTCCTCCCCTCCCCCTGCCCCTCCTCCTCCTCCTATTCAGTAGGTTTCAGATGCTAGAACTTTCTTTGCAAAACATAGATACAGGAATATGAAGATTTTGTAAAATAGATGCATTAATTTGTAAAACAGATACATGTGGTCTACCTATCACCAGCCCTCCCCACTCCCACTTCAACCAAACACATCCACTGAATAGGCCCAGAGGACAATTGCTATATTTTTCTCTCAGAGACAGAGAGAGACAGAAAAAGAAAGAGAAAGAGAATGAGAGAGATAAACATATAATATATATGTATAAACTATATTTTGATATATATATCAAGAAATTATATTCATATATATATCAGGAAAGATAAAGTAAAATATCCTCATATTGTCAGTGGCTCAGGATTAGATATATGTTTGTATTTTACACCAGGGTTGGCAAACTTTTTCTTAACGGGCACAGCAGTAAATATTTAAGGCTTTGTGAGACAAGAGGGAAGATCCAAGATATTGTGTAGGTACTTATAGGACCATTTAAAATGTAACCATTGAAAAATGTAAAGAATGTTCTTAAATCACACTCTATACAAATGCTGAGGCAAGTTTATCCTGGTTTTCTATGTCACCAGAAAGGTAAATGTGATACCAATATTCATTGTTTATAAAAGCATAATTAACTAAGCAAAATAGGGACACTCTGACTGCATTTATCATATCGTACTGTTCAAGTAGATGCTCCTTGGGTTCTAGGATTTTTGTTTTTCTTATTTTAAATTCCTCCACACACAACTGACTGCTCCACACATAGAAAGTTCCCAACAAATATTGAGTGAGTCACTCAATCAATTAATCAATCAATCAGTGATAAAATAGACCAGTCAGTCCTCCTCATTTTCAACAGTGCCTCAGTTTCGGTTTTCTTGTCGCAAAGGTACCACTACCTCACAGATCATCACCAACTTTCTAATAAAAACAATCAAAACATCTCTGGATTTTTAATTCTAGTATTTTTGAAGTTTTGTATTGTTAAAAATGCAAAAGCAAATGCATTTCAATGGGTAAAATTCCAACTCAAAATTATTTCTTGGGAGAAGAGTACACCTCAGTCTGATATGAACAAAAACAGTTTGACTATATTGAATTCACAAGTATTGCCCTTTTAGTTGTCATTGCATAAAATAAATATTGCTGGTTTATTAAAAAAATACATCTAAGGTCATATTTGTATGACCTGAGATTGTAATTTGAAAAATTTGTCCCACAGCAATGTGTCTATGAATATAAAATCTATACATTCTAAACAAACATCATGTAATGAAATAAATCTTTTGAAGGAACACACACAGACACACACACTCACACTCTTTTGCTGTGATATTAGAAAGAAAAATATGAGTAGTTCACATCATTCCTCTGAAAAAACCTAAATGGAAAAGTGTTATTATAATGCCAAGTTAAAAAACTGCAAAATTACCTCATACTCTAAGGGTTTCCTTTCAGGATTTAAAAAATAATAATAATATTTTGCTCATTATACGCCCATCAAATAAAAAAACACCTAGCTCAACTGCCTGGTAAATTAATTTGCTAACTCTATAATTTTATGTACTGCCTTCAAGAACAAAACCAAACTTTCATATAATTTCTGGAAAAATAGGGAAGAATTTGTCCTAGTTAAGTTTGAATTATTACACCAGCTGCTTTTCAATATTCGACCTCTTTATGTAAACCAAATCTCTCAGACTTAGGAGGCCCAGGATGCTCACCCTTGACACACACTTTATGCCATGAGGCTTTGCCTAATGAGGAGCAGCCCTGGAGATGAAACATGCACAATCCCTCAGGTTATTTCAGAAGGTTTATGCTTTGTTACCAAAGGGAAGAAAGCATGAACAGAAAGCAGAATTAAAGGTAATTCTTTAACACTAGTCTAAGTCAATTACTACAGTGCAAAAGACAACTTCCTCTGGTGCCCGATTCTGATTCTAATGCCCACAAGATTTCCAAGAAAGGAGGGAGGAAATTATTCTCAGAGGAGGAATTTTCCTTTTCAGAGTTTTCTGTTCTTTGACAAATTCCATGAGCAAAGGAAGGGAAGTAGCGATTGGAGCAGAGTATCTATTGTGTCGCTGTACCCTAATTTCCATCCCAGGACATCTCTGCTTTCTCCTTTTTACTGTCCACAGCCTAGTAAACCCAGCTACTCTTCAAAACAGAGACTGGATTTTTACTAGCTCAACGGAACAAAGAAGTTCTGTAGGTAAAATACCTGCATTCTACTAAAGGAACAACAACAATGCCTCGAGTTGAGGAACTTGGATTTTATGGTAAACAAAAATATATTCTAAAAAAATAAATCATATGGCATATTAAAGGTATGGTGGGGATGATACGAAATAGGAAAAGGTAGATGAAGATTGTCACAGGAGGGGTTGAACTTTAGGGCATGGTAGGCTTTATTGAGAAGTGACGTTTGGGGCAAGGAATTGAGGTTTAGGAATGTTCTAGGAAATGAGAACTGCCAAAGGAAAGACTCAGAGAAAGAAACTGGGTGTTCAAGGCACAGTGAGGAAGGTAAGTTGGCTGGAACTCCGTGAGGAAGGGGACAACTACCAGCGTGCGAGGCCAATAGTAGGACAAAGTCCAGATCCTACAGGAATTTCTTAGACTGCCAACAGTTTTCCCATTAGTACCACCAAAGGTTAGGATAATATATCTAATTTGCTGCGGGTAAATCCCCCCCCCAAAATTATTCTATATAGGTATAAATTTTAGAGAAATTTTTCTGTGGGTGTCTCACATTTGTGTATATCTCACAGGCAGAGGAAGCACTTACGACCTTTTAAAGTTAAAGATGTTTGTGCAGAGAACAGCCTTGGGAGAACATACATACACACACACACAAACTTTCTCTCTCTTTCTCTCTCTCTCTCTCTCACACACACACACCCCCCACACATATGTATATATATAAATACATACACATAGAATATATAAATATATTTGAATGAAAATAAAATCATTACATGTTCTCAATTAAGTATTGGAAGACATGAGTGGAAATTGATGAGTTAAGTATTCAAATGAAAAATTAGAGAAAGAATCACAGAGTAAATCCAAATAAGATCAAAGGCAGAAATAAGAGTTAGGTATAGAAACCCAGATGGTACTTTTACATGTCAACTTTACTGGGCTAAAGGATGCCCAGATAACTAGGAAAACATTACTTCTGGGTGTGTCTATGAAGTTATCTCTAGAAGAGATTACCATTTGAATCTGTAGAGGATTGTGCTCACCAGTGTGGGTGAGGCTGCATCCAATCCCCGAGGGCCTAAATAGAACAAAAAGATAGAGGAAGGGTGAATTCTTGATCTCTCCTTTAGCTGGGACGTCCATCTGTCCCGCCTTTGGATATCAGAGCTCCTGGTAACTTGGATTTGGGAGCTTTAGACTTATCTCACAGGCTCCCCTGGTTCTCAGTTCTTTAGATTCGTACTGAATTATACCCTATATCATACTGAATTATACCACTGGCTTGTCTGGTTCTCTGCTTGAAGACAGCAGATCATTAGACTTCTTCGTCTCCATAACCATGTATAGTAACCCAATTACTATAATAAATCTCCTCTTGATATCTATCTATCTATCATCTGTATTGGTTCTGTTTCTCTGAAGAACCTTGACTCATTCAGAAACTAATGGTGGCGGAAGAAAATAACAGAGATGACTGATGACTTAAAAGTTGGATCTTTGGCAAAATGAATAAAGTAGATAAGCTATGATGAATACATGAAGAAAAAGACAAGAGTCTAAAATCACAAAATGATTAAAAATAATATAATGAAATTAAAAAGCAAAATCCTATAACTTTCTTCATGGGGGAAGGAAATTTATGTACTTTGTTTTCTCTTGTCTTCTGTCGTGGACAACAGTATCTGACACTAAGTAGGCACTCAGCAATTACTGAATGAATGAGTAATTAAATAAGGGAGTTAAGCCAGAATGGTTTTAAGGAACTAGGCTTGTAAAAACACTATTTCTTTTTACTTTTATTCACTAATTTGAATTTTAGCATTTTTCAAATGTGCCACTGAATTATGATGCCCAGAATAATTAACATATATATGTATGTGTGTGTATAGTTATATGTATATATACACACATATATAATATATATTATTATATATTATATATATTAGATATATAATTAAAAGATTAGTTATATATACATATATATAATTAAAAAGATATATAATTAAAGATATATAATTAAATATACATATAGATGCATATATAATTTAAAAGATATATAATTACAGATATATAATTAAAAGATTAGTTATATATACATATATATGTAACTAATCTTTTAATTTTATTCTCTAGCTCCTCATTTTTGGTGCCATCTCCTTTTTTTTTTTCTCCTTTTTTTTTTTATCCCCTGATGTCTATAAACACTGCAGGCAAGACTTTGTTCCTGTTCTGATTTTCTCCTTGTTCTGACTTCCCACATAATGAGGTGGATTTGTTGTTGTTGTTTTGTTTATTCACTCATTAGAAGCAGAGTTCCCAAAGTATGACTCCCTGGAAACATAATCAGCATCCCTGGGAACTTGTTAGGCAAATTCTTGGGCATGGGGTGGAGGGTGATGGGTGGTGGTGGTAGTGGTGGCTGAGTCAGTTAAGCCTCTGCCTTAGGCTCAGATCAGAGTCTCAGGGTCCTGGGATTGCAGGGAGTCTGCTTCTCCCTTTCCCTCTGCCCCTCCCCATCCCCTACTCCTGCTTGTACTCTCTCACTCTCTGTTTCTCTCTTGAATAAATTAAAATCTTATTAAAAGAAAAAAAAAAAAAGAGATGCAAATTCTCAGGCTCTACCCCAGTCTTACTGAATAAGAAACTCTAGAATTGAGGCTAGGTGACAATAATCTGTGTGATCAAACCCCCAGGTAAGTCTGTTGCACTCTTAGTTTGAAAACCACTACAATTGCTCTCGATGGTGGAAACACGGTAGCATAAGAAAAGCACAAGCTTTGAAATCAGACAAACAGGAGTTTGAATTTCAGATCTCTAGGTGATGTAGTTGCTCTGTAACTTCAGGGAGATGACTTAACCTCATCAAGGTTCAGGTCCTTCATCTGCAAAACGGATGGAATAATATATCCCGAAGTGTGAACATTCAGTGTAATGTGAGTAAAATGACATTTCAAGACATCAAGTCATTCACCTAATAAACACTTACTAAACACCAGCTATCCTCTAAATAAATGGTGGTGTTGGGGTTATGAAGCCAGAATTCTCATTCCTGCTACCTGGGTTTCATTCTATTAGGACAAACATGGGCTCAGCCCATGAGGGTAGGTAAACTCAACTTGAGTCCAGGGAAAATCATGTCTCTGAGTCCTGCCTCAGTGCCAAAGAGAAGGAGATGGACAGAGACTGGGATCAGAGTTCCAAGTGACTTCACACAGTTCTGGGATGTGTGTTTCTCTTCACTCATATGTGACCATAGCAGAAAGCAGGCAGAGAAAAAAAGAGAAGTAGTATTGATTCAGTTACCCATCTAGATCCCAACAAAGAAGTAGCTCATTGTCACTAAGACCCCCCACATCTAAAAACCTTAGGAAGCACTGGTTGCAATCCTGTCTTTCTGTCCTTTACACACACTGTGAAAGAGAAGAGGAGGCACAGCAGGCTCCATATTTTGGGGGGGGGGTAACTTTCTGACTTTTTTTTACCCCTGAAAACTTCAGAGGATCTAAGTCAGAAAGTGTGCCAATGACATGTTACTTAGGTAATGATATATCTGAATGCCTCCCCTATGTTTCTTTATAGATCCAGTCAACCTATTTTACTTGACATGGACACTTGTAACTCATTTGGTATTCTGACTTAATTCCTGGACTCAGGACAGTTTGATAGGTCAGTGGTTCCTGGGTTTGTTTCTCTATTGTTTAAAGAAAATCTAGTATTCCAATATTCAGATTTTACTCCAAATGCTTGGGATTTTCCCTTTACCCAGCTCCCTCTTACTAGTTTATTGTCTTAATGCCCAGGTACTCTAACTCCTAAGCAGATCTTTTTTATCTTTATTCTTCTTCAAATATGAGTTTCTACTTTGTGCTCTAGTCCAATACTTTTTAACTCAAGGGGTACCTGCAGATTTTGCACCCCAGAAGCATTCAGCAAAGCCTGGACATGGTATTGGTTATCACAACCTGGGGATGCTACTGACAAGCTTCTGGGGTCTTAGGGACCTTGAGCTATCCCCTTATTGGAATCTAGATTGGTAGCTGCATCAACACTACTTATTTTCTGCTCTGCCTTATTCTCTGCTACTTTCATATACAGGTGAAGACAAACACATGTCCCAGATCTGTGTGAAGTCACCTAGAACCCTGCTTCCAGCTCTCCCTGTATCTTCTCTTCTGCACTGAGGCAGGTCAGTAGAGGCCAGAGATGCTGCTCAACATCTTATAATGCAGCTGGCTACAACAAAAAAATTATCGGACCTAAAATGTCAGTAGCTAAAGTTGAAATATCCTGCTCTAGTCCCATAATGTTGTTTTCCTGTCCATTTCTCCTTGTGCCTCTTAGAGGTACCCCAGGCTTCCAGGATGCTAATTGCAGGTTTATAGCAATGCCGTTTTTTGTTTTGTTTTGTTTTGTTTTGTTTTTTTTCTTTCACTTTGATTCTCACTGGATAACTTCTTTAACTTAGCTGAGAATTTTATAAAAACTACATTCTGGATGACCTCTATTCTTACCTCCGCAGTCCCCATTGTCAGATTTCCTGGCTTATGATAAAATTATTGGGCTCATATCTTTACATGTAGACGCCAGACGAAACTACACATCTAGACTCAAGCTTTACTCACTTCTGTGGATCCACTGGGTTTACCATATAACTTTAAAATGCACGTTAAGCCTCAAGTTATGATGTATGATGTACTGATTGGAAAATTGTCAGAGTTTGTAGTGTAGATAGATAACAGTTAATGATCCTGGAACAGAAAACTATATTCTTCAGTTTTTGTTAGTGTGCATCATCTTTCTAAACAAAACATGATACTTCAACTTGCTTTGCAACAGTGCAAAACCTTTGTACAATATTCTAAAATTACATATGCCCTAAAACCAATTAACTTGAATAAAGTCATAGGTCTACTATGAACACCCTGACTTCATTGGTAAATATCTGAATCAGTCATGATGCTTATACTGAAATAATAACACCAAAATCTCCATGACTTAAAACAACAAAAGTCTCACTGAGCCTTGCAAGAGTGGTACTCTGCCTTACATCACCCTCATTTAGATTGCAGGCTGAAGGAGGTTACAACATATGCATCCATTATTGCCAGAACAGAAAAAGGGATATGCCAAATCATGAACTGGTTTTAAAGCTTCTGACCTGGCAGTGACATTGTGTCAGGGTATGCAAGACCGCCCCCAAGGTTCAATGACTTGCTAGGAAGAACTGTGGACTCAGCATATAGCAGTAGTAGTCATGGCTATGAATTTCTACAACTAAAGGATAGAAGTAACACAGACAAAGGAAAAGATGCATAGGTCAAAACCCAGAGGAAATTGGGTGTAAACTTGCATAAGCCCTCTCCCAGTAGAACCAGGCAGGATGCACTAATTCCTTCATCACTAAATATGTGACCACTTGAATTATCCTCCACCAGGAAAAACCCACCCCCTTGAAGGGGACAGTATAGAGAAAAATAGCTCTGCCTTGTGTCCAAGTGCAGAACCAGAAATAGATGATGGAAAGCACTGATAATCACTATTACATTAATATTTTATTATGGAATAAAAAAATTAAATGGACATGATTAACCTTTGATCATTATAACATCTGTTAGCAATGCATAGTAAACATGCACAACATTTTCATGATTTAGGCAAAAGACTTCTATAATTTATAAGATTTTCATATTATTTCCCAATATATACAGGTATATTATATAATATATGCATTTTATATATATATATATTAATTTTTTTGGTTGTTTTGATTTTTCTGCAATGTATACCCTCCCATGATTTCCTAGAGAATTAAATTATCTCTGGGAATGGTAATTTTTTCTACCCATCATTATTCTTTTTCCTTGAGAAGTCAGAGATAAATGCCATCTGGACGAAACATTTTATCATCAGATGTTTTAATTTCTTGATCATCTGTTCTGGCAAGATACAGGTTTCCTTCAGTGTTTATTTTTCTTGCCCCGAAAACTTTGATTGTTCCTGGCATCTGTTCCTCTGCCTTCATCTGTTAACAGAGAGGCAAGCAAAGCTTTGAGAGTTCGGCAATGCCTCCATCTGCTACAAATCCATTGCTCTTGCCATGTTCTGCAGCAAGGGTCCCTGTGAAACAATATGGTAGAGAGCAGTGCACCAGAGTTGGATGCCCAGAAGGTAAGTTTAATATTTTCTCATCAAGCCAGAGAGCACCATCCCATGTAGGGGAAAGAGGTGCATTGCTTGACCTCTGAAGCCTGCTTTGACATGCTACTGTTGTTAATGAAAGTTCTAGAATGACAAAGTTTGCTGATGGTATATGCACTCCCGTTTAAGTGCATTAAAATGTCCTAATTTTAGGCTTCCGCCTTCGGTCTTAGCCTTGATTCCTATTTTCATCTATGTAGGGCTTATCATGTCTTATATCTAGTCCAGCATTTTTATATAGAAATGATGAACATAAGCTTTGTGATTTCTTTAGTATCATTTATTATATTGTATATTTTCTTTTCCCATGTGCCTTTCTGTTCACATTATTTGGTTTTCTGTTTCTCATTAGAGGAAAACACAATCTTTTTATTTTTCATCTCCTTCTCAAAGATGCATTTTAGCTGATTTGATAGAAATTTGAGAATGGTTCACAACATTGTACATTAATCCTGATCTACAAAATAATATAATGCTTGTTTCTCATTACCTATGTATGTACACATATGGATACATAGATAAATATACATGCTCTAGATTTCTGTATCAATGTCACTCCTTCTTTGGAAATTATTCATTATTAACAATGCTCTGCAAAGCTCTTGTCATCATTCATTACATTCCAACTTTCATAACTTTGTTAAAACACTGCATGTTGAAAAGAACATCTGTCCTCAACTCTACTGCCTGCTAGGTCTATCTGCCCTGTGGCTGCAAATGCTCATGAAAATATCTTTTCATGATTAAGCTTTTTTGAACTGATTTGTGAAGAGCTTACTGCCTCCCTATATAATTCTGAGTTTGAATGTAAGGTTTACATAAAATGGTTTTCTAAATTCTACTTGCAAACACCGACTTAACCATGCGATACAAGTCTAACCACCCCTTAGAGAAGACTTATACTTTATTGTGAATGTCATTATTTATTTCTGTTACAATGATAACTGATTAATTAGATACTAATTACAACGATAACTGATTAATTAGACACTAACATGCTGTTCTTCGAATCATTTCACGTGTGCATGTGGGCTTTTAAATGAAGTTTGGAAGACTTAAAAAACAAGCTGGCAGTGCAGTTTTTTATCTGAAGTCACCAGGGGTATTTGCTAAGGGAATAAAGTGTTCACTAACACATAAAGGGATTAAGAGGTACAAACTTCCAGTTACAAAATAAATAAGTCACAGAGACGAAAAGTGCATCATAGAGAATATGGTCAAAAAGATTGTAGTAACATTGTTTGAGGACAGATGATGCCTACATTTATGGTGGTGAGCATTGAACAATGTACAGAATTGTGGAGCCATTATGTTGGACACCTGAAGCTAATATAGCACTTTATGTTAATTATACTTCAAAATAATGTTTGAAGTTGGCTAAAAGATAACTTTAAATTGGAGAGCAAGGTAAAACCAAATACCCAGAGTATTAAAATGTAGCTTTTTTGAGAAGGAAAACTTGAACAAAAATACAATGATAACATGAAGCAGGAAGACCTTTTATAGCTCAAAGAATCTTAGATTCCTAAGTAGTGCTTTTTTTTTTTTTTTTTTTTGATCTTCCTTTGTGAAGAAGGGGAAAAAGTAAATTTTAGAGCAAGGGGATTGAGAGAGAAATGTCACATCTCTTTCCTTTCCTCTTATATAGCTCTTCCAGGTACCTGGAGAAGGAAAAGTTCGGTCAGCAAAGCTTTTTGTGAAGGTGAAGAATGTCTAGGGAGATGCTAAGGGCATCAGGTAAATTCTAAACGTTAAGAAGATAAATGAAACTAATATTTTGAACCTAAATATTGGGAGTCTACAACTAAATGACTAGGATATAATAATGTAAGATATATATCTAAGATATGTATTATATAAAAGACATAACATGTATTATTTAATGTATATTATATATACTATATATGTATGGTGTATATACATTATATTGTGTATGTATATGTGTGTGTGTGTATACACACACACACACACACACACACATATATATATATATTTTTTTTTTTTTGCTTTTCATATCGTGTGTCCATGTCAAACAATGCAGAAGAAGGAAAGAAGGTACAATGCCAGGAGCTTATACATTACAGAATATAATCCTGCAATGACAATTTTTGCACTTAAACAGAGACATGGGTAAATGAAATAAGAGCTGTGTGGAGTGTAGTTTGTTTGTTTGTTTTAATTTAGCCAACTGAATATGTAAGGCAATATTAATACCTCAGCATTTTAATTGATAATACTGAATGGCTATGTACTTGTTGGATGCTGTATAAATGGCTTTTTATAGTCAATACCTAAATAAATCCTTATAGCAATCCTATGGAGCGTTTACTTTTATTTTTATTTTGCTGTTTTACGGATGAGGTAATAGAAGTTTAGATAGTTTATATAACTTGCTCAAGGGGCTCCTGGATGGCTCAGTGAGCTAAAGCCTCTGCCTTTGGCTCAGGTCATGATCCCAGGGTCCTGGGATCGAGCCCGCACATAGGGCTCTCTGCTCAGCGGAGAGCCTGCTTCCTCCTCTCTCTGCCTGGTTCTCTGCCTACTTGTCACCTCTATCAAATAAATAAGATCTTTAAAATAAATAAATAAATAACTTTCTCAAAATGACACAATAATGGGGAACAAATTTTCAAAACCAAGTAGTCTATAAAACTGGAAAAAACAACCAACCAAAACCAAAACCAAAACCGAAACAAAAGCCCTGCATCAACCTGAATCTTGAGTTTCTGCATTTATCCATTATGCTATTATGGATTTTTTTTGGTATGAGAGCTGCCAGAAGGAGTAGGATTAAAATCAGTGTTAAGGCAGTGATTTTTAAATTAAAAAAATACATATTTTGGGAGTAAAGGGAGCATATACGATGACATTTATTTAAATTGACAAGAAAAAAGAAACTTCATACTTCACTAAGAAAATTAAAGAAAAATTCTGTGGACTTTCACTATTTACCTACCTGTATACCAGCATCTTTACCCATACATTCTTTGGATAAAATCATCCTCCGTTATGTACTAGATCCAATCCTTTCTATTTCTCAAGGAAATCACTCCATAAATTTTCCATTATCTGTTTTGCATTAGCATTTGTCTCCTCTATTAGAACATTCCCATCATTATGAAATATAGTATTATTTTTTCACACCATGTTAAAAGAAAAACAAAACAGAACAAAAACCTTCTTCATGCCCTCACATAACCAGATATTTCTTCAACTCTCTCTCTTCTTTGCAGTGACATGACTACATAGAGTTATCGATCATAGCGGACTCATTCTAACTCCACTCTCTCTTAAAGATCCCCCAAACAGGGTTTTTCTTCCACCATTATCACCAAAATTGCTCCCAAAAGGCCATAAGACGTCTTGAAAAATAAAGCCACGACTTGCAACCATACTTCATTATAGTTACAGTAAATAAAAACTTACAGTAAATAAAAACTTACAAAATTATAATGTGCAACGCAAGCTGCCTACGCTCAAATAATTTTCCTATCAATTCTAGCAACCTGCTCCTTCGAGAGGGAGAAGATTGTTGTTTGTTTTGTTCAGTGATGTTTTCACGGTGCTTAGAACAGGGCCTGTCTCTTGGTAGGTACTCAAAAATATTTGTTGTCTATATGAATGAATGAAGACATGAATACATTCATAAATAAGGGTGTGACTCAAAGAAATCCAATGGATAGTCCTTTTGTAAGTTCACTAAGGAACTTATGCCAAGCCATACAATGATTTAAAACACCATAATTCACTTAACCTCTGGCTATAGTCTACATAAAGTCAATAGTGACGGAAAGGCCTGTAATGAGATCAATACATGTATTGCCTTAGGGTTAGTGTACAATAAAAATTTTCTCATTTTACTTGCCCTTCCCAGTGTTTGATACAGCTCAATAAATATTTACTAAATAATGAAATGAATAAAAGAAATTTTAATATTGCAATGGAAATAAAGATGCAATTACATAACTGGAGAGGTATTTATTCCCATAACACATTTATTTTTCTCTGGAAGTCCATGGTATTTCATAGCTCCAGGTAGACAGTGGATCAACTGAGAAATACTACTATGCTGGGAAATAAATTGCATCTTATCTATACATGTACTTGGGGAAGAAAAGCACAACTTCCCTCTTGGAAGAAAATGAAGTCTCTAGGGAACAATGTACTTAAATACACATAATTTAGGAAGCAACTGAAATCATACTGCATGCAGATTACATGGTAAAGAAGGATAGCTTATGGGTTTGGGGGCGGGAGGTGTTGTGCTTTCAGGCCAGCTGTGTTCAATTAAACTGGGCTTCTTGAGAAAGGAAAGGGATAACATTAAGAAGCAGATGGAGAGGGTTAGCGGTCACAGTGTCCCTGAAATTCACTGATAAACAGTGTGCTGGGCAATAAAATGTAAGATAAGAATTAATAATGAACCTAAAAACTGAATGGTTATATTTGTAGGCTGTGCATTGCAGACTTCAGCTTGTACAGAAAGTATGTATTGGAAAATATTGTGAATGGGGGGGCAGGGGTACAAATGGTGTGGAACAGAATGAAGTAAAGCATTCAAGACTCTAGAACTCATTAGCCCAAAAAAGGAATAAACTAATCGCTTCAAGGTGCACTGTGTTTCCGCTTTTATGTTGAATAACGAGGAGAGTGGGAATGCAAGTAAACTTCTTGACATGTCAATATCCTGAAGCAGTTATGGTATTTTAAAAGTCCTTGCCTTCTAAATGCCATTCTATCAGAATTCTAAAATTCTAAGACTTCATTGATAGGCATTTGTAATATTTTCACCTGATTTCCCTATTATTTAGTTGAATTCTATGATTATAAAATGTCTTTAAAATTATTTTTCTCTTTTTGAGTTTTTAAATATGAATATTCTATTTTTTACTGAAACAATGGGAGTTTACAATATAGACATTACTCTATACTCAAACGTAGTCATTAAAAGTGAAACATGCATTTAAATGTCTCATGTAAAATGGAAGACAATGTGTTTTCCATTAAGATTTGGTTCATCATTAATATTCTATAATGTAGTAGACAGTCCAAAATGAGTGAAGTTTATTTCTCCAGTTACAATTTTTTTATCAAGAAAAGTTAATGCACTATAATAAAAATGCAACTTCAATTTTTAGCTTTGTCTAACATGAGTAATAGAACTGACAGAGTTAAGTTTCTGTCTTTGCCCCAGGCGCTCTGAATTTAAAATCTTTGCAAACTCACTCTTCTTTTCAATTCAGGAATGGCTTGAGGTGTCATAAGAATTTCAAACCTGAAAGAAATGTCTAGTCCAGAACCTACCATAACTTTATGCACTATGAAGGATTCATATGGAAAAATCTTACAAATAACTTTAAACAATCTGATATTTTAAAATCCCACTGTTTAGGACAATGAACTAAGAATCTAAATAGCACATCATTATCCTTGAAGTTCATTACAGCTAGTAACACAATAAGTTAAGTTTTCATTTGAGGGTAATAATAATATATCCAGCTTGTGTATACTAATTCTAGGAAAAAAAATATTGTAAGATTGTTAGGATGTTGTTATTCTTGCAATAATAGGTAAGATATACTCATAAGAAATACTTAGTATTTAAATGTCGGCTTAAATTATTATTGATTTACAAAAAATATCTTAAAAAATTGAGATCTTAAAAATCTTTAGAGATAGCTAAAATCCAAATTAACAAATGAGCAAATAATTTCTATACAAAATAAAAATGCAGGTTAAAAGAAGAAAACTGATCAGATAATACTAACATCACTCACTAGCAATTAAAAATATAAAAATTAAAGTAACAACGGATGATCACTTATTTGTCCATTTATTTGTTCAGTTTTTATTTAAAAAACTTAGAAAATCACTTCATGATTAGTTAGGATATGATAAAAAATACACACTACTAGAAAACAAATAGGTCAACTTATTTTCTGGAAATATATTTGGCATAAATTTGAGTGCATAAAGCAAGATGTATTGGTGTTTCTCTAACAATATAAATTTACTGAAATAAAACAAGCACTCAAACACACAAACACATACATGAGAGTAGAAATCCTATCAGAAGTAAAAACACTGGGACACCGGGGTGGGTCAGTTGATTAAGTGGCAGCTCTTGGTTTTGGCTCAGGTCATGATCTCATGGGGTGTGAGATCCAGCCCAAACTGGGGCGCTGCTCTCAGTGGAGTCTGCTTGAAATTTCTTCCTTCCGCCCCTCTTCTCACTCTTTCTCTTGTTCTCAATAAATAGGTAAATCTTAAAAAAAAAAAAAAAAAAAGTCAACACTTTTGAATTGAATGGTTATTGTAGTTGTAGAATTGAAGAATTTGAGGGTTCTTTTGTTTTCTACATGAGTTTAAATGCTATTTTTTGTTCATAATTAAAAATCACAATTACATCATATGTTGAAATATGGAAAATGTCTATTTCTAAAATAGACTTGACTATTTTGACTAAATACATCTCTGTTTTATATAATTTAAAGTTCATAAAATACAGAAAATAATGAAAAGCTATTATAAATAATGTAAAGTTATGAAAGCAAGGGTGATTTAATTCACTTTAATTTTGTTGGAAGTCATCAGTTAAATAAGAAATTATCATTGATGAAGAAATAACTCTCAGACTTTAAGACTTCATGTTATGAAAAAAATTCAGTAACACAGATACATCTTTTCTTTTTATTGAGTCATCACAATTGCAATCCTGTTGCATTTTAACTTTAGTATGTAAGAGCTGTTTGATCAAATAAGATCTGCACATTTGTCTTACAGATGTCACATGTCTTTCATTATGTCACATGCCTTTTGATTTGTGAGACATTTAATAAGAAATTGTTCTTTGTACAATTTCTCCTTCTTAATGGCATTTAAAAAAAAAAAAGAAAAAAATTTCCATGTAATGTAGAAACTATTGCATTCAATAATCCAGATTTACTAATATTTGAGTTGGGTTCCAGGCAAAACTTTATATTATCTTTTTTTTTTTTAATTTCTTTTCAGTGTTCCAGAATTCATTGTTTATGTACCATACCCAGTGCTCCATGCAATACGTGCCCTCCATAATACCCACCACCAGGCTCACCCAACCTCCCACCCCCACCTCTTCAAAACCCTCAGATTCTTTGTCAGAGTGCACAGTCTCTCATGGTTCGTCTCCCCCTCCAATTCCTCCCAACTCCCTTATTCTCTCCATCTCCCCATGTCCTCCATGTTATTTCTTATGCTCCACAAGTAAATGAAACCATATGATAATTGACTCTCTCTGCTTGACTTATTTCACTCAGCATAATCTCCTCCAATCCTATCCATGTTGATACAAAAGTTGGGGATTCTGTTTTTTACATAAGTTTGATTGGATTTACTATTATTCCTAATGTTAAATGTAGAAGCAATATCAAACTTTGTGTGTTCACTGTGTGCTAGGCACTTTATAGCCATTCTCTTATTTAATCCCAATAATGCCCTTCTAATGTAACTCTATTATTTACTACTTTTTTTTTTATGAGATTTTATTTACTTATCTGATAGAGAGAGCAGCAGCAACAGAAAGAGAGGGAGAAGCAGACACCCTGATGAACAGGGAGCCCCGATGCAAGGCTTGATCCCAGGACCCTCGGATCATGACCTGAGCAGAAGGGAGATGCGCAACCAACTGAGCCACCCAGGTGTCCCTTTACACCTATTTCTTATATAGAAACTGGATCTCAGAGAGGTACAGTGCCTTGCCCAGAAAAGGACAGAAGATGCCTGTAGGATGTAGGGCTCAACTCCAAGTCTGATTCTAGAAAAAGATTTAATCACTGTGATGGGCATGATTAGAAATAGGAAAAGGTAGATAAACATCCCATTCCCTTTCATCCTTGTTAGTTTGTCACAATACTGGACACAAACATCTTTAGATATGTTCTGATTGGATTTTGCTTTCAAGGGGCAGCTTGAGATAGCCCAACTAGAAGCAAATCATCTTAAACAATTGATTTAAGAAACACATTTGTTTTTCTCTGATTGGTCTTGAATTGTTGTTTTAAATTGAATGTCCCTGATGATACATGATGTGGAACTTCATATACATATTTGCCATTTGTTTATCTTCCTTAATGAGATGTCTGTTAAGTCCAATGGCCCATTTTTAATCAGGTTTTTATTTTCTTGTTGTTGAGTTTTATGAGTTCTTTGTATACTTTGGAAAAATGTCTTATCAGATGTGTCTTTTCCAAATGTTTTCTTCCAATGTGTGGCTTGCCTTCTCATTCTCTTGATGTTGTCTTTTGCAGAGGAAAAGTTTTTAATTTTAGTGATTTCCAGGTTATCAATTATTTCTTTCATGGATCACGCCTTTGGTGTTATATCTATACTCATTGGTATTACCAAGGTTATCTATGTTTTCTCCTAGGTCATCTTCTGTAAGTGTTCTAACTATGAGCTTTACATTTAGGTTTCTAATCAATTTTGAGATAATCTTTGTGAAATATGTAAGGTCTGTGCCTACTTTTTTTTTTTTTTTTAATGTGGATATCTGGTTCCAACATCACCTGTTAAAATACTATCTTTGCTCCATTATATTAATTATATTGCCTTTGATTCTTTATCAAAGATGAGTTGATTATATTTTTAGGGTCTTTTTTTGGGCTCTCTATTCTGTTCTGTTGATCTATTTGTCTATCCTCTTGCAAATAGCACACTTTTCTGATTAAAGTAGTTTTATATTAAGTCTTGAGGTTGAATAGGGTCTGTCCTCCAATCTTGTTATTCTCCGTCAATACTGTTCTGCCAGTCTAGGTCTTTTGCCTCTCCATAAAAACTCTGGAATCAGTTTCTCAATGCAATGCAAATAACTTGCTGGTATTTTGATTGGGATTGCACTGGAGAGCAAAGCAAGTTGGGAAATACATAGATCTTGTACATATTTTGATAAGTTTTACTTAAGTATTTCATTTCTAGGACTGTTAAAGTAAATAGTATCATGTTTTTCATTTCAAATTCTACTTGTTCATCATACAAATAAAGATTACAATTTCCTATTGTTTATCTAACCTAGTCAGTGAATTTATGTGGAAAACAAGGTTTTTGTTCAGTCAGACCTCCCTGTAGTGCCACTTATGTTGACAAAAGCAAGTATGAAACATTTTATGAGTTTTTTTTTCATTCCTAAAGATTCTATTTTATGTTAGAAGATTCTGAGTAAATTGATTCTTGTGCCAATTCACTTTTCCATACTGAGAAAGTTACATTTATAGTTATTTCTCAATTATAACAACCAATACTTAGTAAGTAGCTATTCTGAGACAGACATTATTCTCATAAGTTTGAATATATTATCTCAACTGGTCTGTAGAACAACGCTAGATATTATTATTCCTGCTTTATTGATAAGGAAGTTGTGGATAAATGTTAAGACATATTCCCAAATTTATAGGCAACTTTTATGAAGCACCTATGACCCTTACCACTACCACAGGCTTCATTTCAGATTATTTTTCTCCCTTAAATTAAAAAAAGAAAAAACAATCTGCAAGAGAAATGAATATATCATACTTTATAATACATAATTGTGACTGACCAGTTCTAAAAATCTGAAAGGGGAAAAATTATGTGCTCCCTCAGATAGACCCAAATATCTGCTTATACATGATCAACAGCTTTCAAAATTCCATTAGTAACTTAGTAGATGTAAATATAATTTGATAGACTTTAGAAAAGTAGTTTCCATTCACTTCCTGATAATCAGCATAGAATGATTCCTTCATTATCACAGGTGTCTTGGAGTTATTCAAGAAGATGAATAATCATATGCTAGCCATATATACAGATAAAAGACTCCCTAACTGATAAGGAAACTGGACTAAATGACTTCTGGATTAGTTTCTAGTTAATTTATATCTGCCTAGAGAAATAGGTGTTTCCAGTAGCTGGTTCTTCTTCATTGAGGAATTAATAAATATGTAATATAAAAAATAAATACATCATTATCTTTAAATGTAGAGTATAAGAATTACATTTTTTTAAAGATTTTATTTATTTATTTGCGGGAGGACACAGTGAGAGAGGGAACACAAGCAGGTGGAGTAGGAGAGGGAGAAGCAGGCTTCCCACCGAGCAAGGAGACCGATGCGGGGCGATCCCAGGACCCCAAGATCATGACCTGAGCCAAAGGCAGACGCCTAATGACTGAGCCATCCGGGTGTCCCTAAGAATTACATTTTATTAAGAATTATATTTTAACGAAGTACTGAAACAGAAGAGCTTTTATAGTGAATTTTTAGTTTGTCAGAACATTCCTAAAGCAGAACATTTAATTGGCTGTATATTTCGATTTGTAGATTTAGAATTTTACTTTGAGATCGCCTTTAATGACTCTACCTACACATGAAGTAATGTAAGTTCTAAATGAATTCACTTCAAATTGATACAGATCATCAAAATCTGCAAGAGTATTATAAAACACTAGACATTAAAAAATATAACACATTAAACAGTGCTTTACAGTTTATAAGGATCATATGATACTAAAACTACTTTTTAATGAAGATATTATTTTAAGCTTATTAAAGAGATGAAAAAAATCAGTCCTTGCATATAGTATTACCAATGTCTGAAAATCTTTTCCCTAACATTCTTCTGACAGACTTTGACTAATTTCATAGTCCAGCTTAACGGAGTCTTCTCTTGTGATCCCTTCTTTAATTTCCACAAATATATTTTCACCCATCTCTCTACCTGTACTTATTTCTATTAGAGCATTTGTCACCACTGAATTTATTTTACATCCTCTTCTTTACTGGGTGTTGATTACCTAAACTTTAGGGACTAGATGCTATTCTCCTTTATACTCTCAACATCTATCAAGATTCCTGGCATAGAACAGGTACTTAATATATTTTCTTAAATAATTAAAATATTGGGTAAGCTAATTATGTAATATCACATAGCTAGTGTAGGTAGTAAATTAAAGTAAACACAGATTTTTTACAATAAATTTCTGCTTTCTGATGCTCTATAGCCATTTCACTAAGATAGTAAAAAAATTACTGCAGTTATAACTTGTTTTCTAAATTTTTGAAAATCAAGATGACATTTTTTCTGAATTTACAGTGTTTTTATTTTGTTGAGTTTTTCTTTTTATTTTGTTTAACCAATCAAAGCAACACTAAAAATTTACTAAGGCATGTATGCCTTCCAGTAGCACATTCCTACCTTCACAAATCCACAAGCACATCCTCTGTCTAAGTCAATACTGCTGATATGGCTAATTGACTTTACATAATGAAAAAATCAATATAACATGTGATTTTCCCGAAGTTAATAGTGTGTTTCTTATGATCATCTTTACTTCACTTTTATATGGTCATTTAGAATTTTAAACACAGTAATATTAGTCTAGGGCTTGTAGAAACTTACCTATTTGTTGGTCATATTCAATTGTAAGAGTTTGATTTCTTCTTGCAAAGTTAACCTCTCTACAGCACATATAACCATTAACAGTCTAATAATGTATTTTCTGCTGTCAAGCTGTATTAATGATTTTTATTGTTTTTTTTAAGCCTTTAAAAATGTTTATCATTTAAGATGCAAAATCCTGTATAGGCTCCTCAGAGAGAATGTGAAAAATACATAAAAGTAAGAATATCTTCACCTAGGAACAGACCTTTAAAAATTTTGGCTTATTTCTCCCTAGTAATTTTTTAAGTGATGTTAAGCAACTACTTCGTATGTAGGATAACACTGCAAATAAACCTTACATTCTGCTTTTCAGAATTAAAAAATAACTTTATTTTGACTGAAAAGTGAGTATGTATATTCATTGTAGAAAATCCGAAAAAAAAAATGATAAAAGGCTAAGCAGAGAAAAAACAAAATACTAGTCATCTTGCCACCTTTTTACAAGCACTGCTAATATTTTGGTGGTCTTCCCTTCCAGGTTTTTTTTTTTTTTTTTTTTTTCTCTGATCTTTAACAAACCTGTAGTTCACTTGAGGGAGTGAGGCTACTTGTTAAGTGTTTTATTACCATTTAATCAAGATTTGAGTTAAAAACCCCTGGAAAAGTCAAGTAGTCTTAAAAGTAAAATGGATTTCTTTTCCAAGTTGACATGTTTTGATTGTTACCCTTGAGTATGGAGGGGAAGTACAATATTATCTGGGAACACAGTTGTCTTTTGAGTTGCAAACTGTCTGCTCCTTCTGGGGGCTGGAGCCTATGTGTCCCTGCTTTTATAGGAGGGCTGGGCTAAGCAAAGGACACTCACAGACAATAAAAACAAGAAAACAAATAAAAAATGAAAACATGAAAGAACATTTTAGGACTGAAAGGCAGATTGAGACGTTGTGAAAGCAGCAATCACCAATTCACACTCAACATGCTTCTGCTACCAAATTGCTATTTAGCTTGGAAAATTTATATTGCACACACAAAAACAAAATAAATCAGCATAGAAACCAAAGGCTCTGGTTTTTCTCCCAGGAGACTCCTCTCATTACACAAAACTAGGATCACAGAGATGATTGCCAAGAAGAATTAAACTCAAAGATCTCACAAAAAACAATAATAGAAAACAGACAATAATTGTTCTGGATCTTATGTTTCACTGAAACGTAATTTTATTAAGCTAGTTTCCAGGAGGTATTGTGATATAGAAGCGGGACAAATGCAGTCTTTTCAAGTACCTATTGGTCACCAGTATGTCTTCTCTGGAAAAAATGTCTATTCAGATTTTCTGTCCATTTTTTATCTGATTTTGTTTCTATTGAGTTACAGGAGTTCTTTATATATTTTGGAACTTAGCTCTTTATCAAGATATATGGTTTGCAAAAAGTTCTTTCCATTTGGTAGGTTGTCTTTTCACTTGGTTGATGGTTTCTTTTGTGGTGCAAGAGTGTTTTAGTATGATATAGTCCCACATTTTTTTTTTTTAATTTTTGCTTTACTACTTTTGTTTTTTGTGCCGACTTTAAAATATTATTTCAAAGACCTATATCAAGAAGCTTACTGCCTATGTTTTCTTCAAGGAGGTTTATGATATTAGGATGAAAATAGTGTTTCAGTTTCATTTTTCACATGTGGCTATCCAGTTTTCCCAACAATTTGAGAAAATTTTCCTTTCCTCATTATATATTCTTGGCTCCTTTGTTGTAAATTGATTGGCCATATATGTATGAGTTTATTTCTGGCCTCTTTGGTTCCATTGACCTATATGTCTGTTTTTATGCCAATACCACAGTATTTAATTACTAGGGCATTATAGTATAGTTTAAAATCAGGGAGTGTTATTCCTCTAGTCTTTGTTCTTTTTCAAAGTTGTTTCAGCTTTTTTTTTTTTTTTTCAGTTCCATACAAATTTTAGAATTATTTGTTCTTTTGACTTAAAAATGCCGTTGGAATTTTGATAAGGATTGCATTGAATCTGTAGATTGCTTGGGATTGTATGGATATTTTAACAATATTGATTTCTTACAATCTATGAGTGTAAAGTATCTTCCCACTCGTTTGTGTCTTTTTCAGTTTCTTTCAATAGTGTTTTGTAGTTTTCAACAGAAGGATATTTCACCTTCTTGGTCAAATTTATTTCTAGGCATTTTATTCCTTTTGATGGAATTATAAATTGCATTGTTTTCTTTATTTCTCTTTCTGATACT
Source organism: Martes martes (assembly GCF_963455335.1). NCBI lineage: Eukaryota > Metazoa > Chordata > Mammalia > Carnivora > Mustelidae > Martes > Martes martes. The sequence continues at coordinate 19,906,755 of NC_137888.1, read as the reverse complement.
TCATTATTAATATACAGAAAGACAACAGATTTTTGTATATTGGTTTTGCATCCTGCAACTTTACTAAATGTTTTAATGTTCTAACAGGGTTTTGTTTGTTTGTTTGTTTGTGGTTTTTTTTGTTTGTTTTTTTTATGGAACCTTTAGGTTTTCTATATATAATATCATGTCACCTGCAAATAGTGACAGTTTACTTCTTCCTTTCCAATTTGGATATCTTTTATTTCTTTTTTTTGCAAAACTGTTCTGGCTAGGACTTCCTATACTGTTTTGAATAAAAATGGTGAGAGTGGGCATCCTTGCCTTGTTCCTGATCTTAGAGAAAAGGATTTCAGTTTTTTTACCATTGAGATGATGTTAGCTGTGAATTCATCATATGCTGTCTTTATTATGTTCATATTCCTGCTCTGCCCGCTTTGTTGAGAGTTATCATAAAAGGATATTGAATTTTGTTAAGTGTTTTTTTCTGCATCTATTCAGATGATCATATGATTTTTATCCTTTTTGCTACATTGACTGATTTGCAGATGTTGAACCATCCTTGCATCACTGAATAAATCTCACTTAATTATGGAATACATTCCTTTCAATCTATTGATTAATTTGGCTTGATAGTATTTTGTTGAGGATTTTTGCACCTATTTTCACAGGAATAGTAATCTGTAATTGTCTTGCAGTGTCCTTATATAATTCTTATAACAGAGTAAAGCTGCCATCATAAAATGAGTTTGGAACAGTTCCCTTCTCTTCAACTTTTTGGATAAGTTTGAGAATAATGGTTATTAATTCTCTGAATGTTTGGTAACATTCACCAGTGAAGTCATCTGGACTTTGTTGTGAGGTTTTTGATTACTGTTTTAATTTCCTTAATAGTAATCATACCATTCAGATTTTCTTTTCTTTCCTTTTTTTTTTTTTCTTTTTTTAGATTTACTTATTTATTTTTATTTGAGAGAGAGGGAGATTGAGAAAAGAGAGTGTGCCATACAACAAAAGCAATGGAGTGGGAGAAGTAGCCTGACCATTGAGCCGGGATCCCAGTGCTGGACTTGATCCCAGGACCCTGGCCTCATGACCTGAGCCAAAGGCGCCACTCCATTCAGATTTTCTATTTCATTATGATTCACTGTTTGAAGGCTGTATATTTTTAGAAATTTATCCATTTCTTCTAGGTTGTTCAATTTGTTGACATATGATTGTTAATTTGATTGATTTTGTTGCATGACACAAGTTTTGGTATTTTATATTTCCATTTATGTTTGTCTTAAGGTATTTTTTGATTTCTCCTTTGACGCATTGGTTATTCAATAACATGTTGCATAGTCTCCACATTGTGTATTTTCCATGTTTCTTCGTGTTATTATTTGCTGGCTTCATACCACTGTAGTTGGAAAAGATACTTAATATGATTTTAATCATCTTAACTTTATTAAAATTTGTTTTATGGCCTAATTTATGATATATACTGGAAAATGTTCCATGTACATTTGAGAAGAATATGTATTCTGTTGCTTTTGGATGAAAGAGACTGAACGCATCTGTTAAGTCTATCTGGTGTGCCATTTAAGGGTAATATTTCCTTGCTGATTTTCTGTCAAGATGATTTATTCACTGATGTAAGTGGGATATTACAATCCCCTACTATCATTGTATTGCTGTCTGTTTCTCCCTTTAGATCTCTTAATATTTGCTTCATATATATATGAATAATTGCTTTATATATATTTAAAGCTATTTAGAATTGTTCTGTGATAAAAAAGCAATTCTTAAAACCACTTATAGCTATCTGTCACCCATCTGAATTGACTTCTTCATGACCATTTATCAAAACTTCCATACACCTTGGGAAACTATTTTCAAAATGATAGTAATTGGTATTCAACATTCAATGTACAGGAATTTTTCAGCAGCCTGTCATAAGTGGTCAAAACAGAGAAATATCTCCTGTAAACAGTTGTTTATGGAAGTTGGAATTGAATATTAGATATTTGGGTTCTAAAAATGCATGTGTTCTGAGTCAAACAGTTAAGGAGAGAATTTGATTAAATTTATCAAAGGCAGAGTCCTAAATTTGTTCCTTCTTAAGGCTACAAATTATTATTATTGTTGTTGTTATTGTTATTATGAATTGTCATCAAGGGAATTTCTGAGAATTTACATAAACTCAATTAAATTTTATATCACCTATGGTGAATCATTGATAAACATTAGTTAAATAAAATAAAAATAATTTTCTTTGTATGGAATGGTATTGAAAAGTTCACCCAACGAACTATTCTATTCTATTTCAAAGAAACCATTTAATATCATTCCATACTTCAATTCAGATAATCTGATACCACTGATAATAAATGAACTAATGGCTGTTGAAGGAATACATATTGTGGTGATTTTAAGGGGGTAATAAGTCTGCATGCTGTTCTCCTTCTCCTTTAGAAGCAACACTGTTTACATTTTTCCAAGAAGATTTCAAGACGTTCTCTACATTTCAGACTCAAAGAACCTTTTTAGAAGTCTTGCACTCACCTTTTCAATTTTCAAATGTTATTTTCAATTTCTTTCTCTTTGTATTATTCCAGAGAAAGGTCCTCTACAAAGTGTATCTTGGTGGAAAAAATACAGTAAAATAATGAAGCAAAATGTAAACAGGTATTGAATAGGGGTAAAGCATAAGTGGGAGTTTTAGTATTCTTGCATGTTCTTGCAACAATTATGTTTGAAGTCATAAAAAAGCAGGAATATCTACTGCCCCATGGAGTACAGAAAAAAGTGGAAATGATAAATGAGTCCTCAAATCAATGCTATGTAACCACTAAAGACATATTTCAAAGCATGGTTACTAATACATGTTTTTATACCAATAAATTAAAAAAAAAAAGGTTAAGAATTTGACTTAATCTAGTTTCAGAACTATATGAAATAAATGACCAAAAATACATTGGATTGAAGAACTACTAAGGATAAAATAAATTTAATAAAAGCAGAACAATACAGAATAAAAAGAATAATTACTCAAAATATTTTAATAAAATTGGTAAGTATATGGTAAACCATAAAAAGATAAAAGAACCTCACTAAAATATAATGAGAAATGAGAAAGGAGTTACAACAACAGGTAGAGAAGATAGTTTAATATATTACTAGAGCACCACATACAAATTTGACAGTAATTTGAAAATCTCAATAGAATAAATTAATTAGCAAAATACAAATGACCAATTCATATTGAAAAGTGGTAGATACATTTTAACAAGTTGAGATTTTACATCTGATATAGTTGGATTTTCAGTACTAGCAGCATAGCATATAAAAATTCACCTGTAGGAGATTCCAAGGAACACTACAAAGATACCAAAGTCAAACACCTAAAAATAGGATTGGATATTCACAAAACTGGCTATCTGTCTCACTTTCCTGAGAAGGTAATTGGTAAGCACAAGGTCCCCAGAGGAGAAAAGCAGATGGACCTGTGATGTCCTCACAAATTCCCTATTGTACAACATGTCCTTGAAAAACAAAATGTCTCTCAAGTCCCTGAGAGTAGCATAGAACTAGTAGAGAACCTAAAAATTGCCTTAAGATATATGGTATCTCGGTGTGGTGGGAAGGAAGGAGGAGAGTGATTAATATGTACCCACAAGTTACTGGATGTCTTTAAAAGCCCCAAAGAAGAACAATACAGCAGTAACTCACATGGACAAATGAGCAAGACCTGACTGTGTCATGGATATGTCAGAGAATTCCAGGAAGGCCAAGTCAAGGAGAACTATGTGGAGACCCTGTGCCAATACCCCTTGCCCATTCTTAGTGGTTATTAGACATAATTCTGGGTGAAAAAGTAGATGTGAACTCACTGAAAATAGTCTTTATACCATGAGGCAAAACTGGAATGACAAATATGATATCTGGTTATAGAAAAATATTGGTTACACTATTTTTACAATAAGTTTGTGGCTGAGGTTTGTAGACACTGCAGTTTCAACAACATCTTCATTCCTTCCTACTTACACCCGGAAAGGTCCTGGGAAGGAGTCTGAAATGGTTAGACCAAAGTACAAATGAGACCAGAGAGATTGTATCTCATCCATAACTGAAATGTATTAAGGTACTGTCTCCTTCCTTTCCAGAATCTAGAAAGGAAAAGAAAAATAACATTATTGAAACAGCTTTGCTATGCTACATGTCAATATCAATCAATTTATTATCCTGTAACTACATAAAAACCCAATCACATGATGAGGTAAGAAGTACTGTGTCCTTTAAACAGAAGGAATTTAGGAAAAGATAAGTAAATTTGTTCCAAGCTTTCTTTAATGACATATTTCGAATAATTGTGAAAAAATTCTGTTGTTTGTCAGCTATCACCAATGGTCAAGAGGAAAGATCTAGTAAATAGCCACTTATTCTTTTGACAACACCTTTGACAGGTGTAAGCTCAAGAAAACAATGGATTCTTCCATAGCTCTTCATTCCCCAGTGTAAAAGGTATATATTAGATTCAAAAGTCCTCATGCTTAACACATGTGCTATATTCTAATGCAAAGTACTTTCATTCATACTCATTATTTAGCAACTTGTTGCAGTGAAAAGTGCCTGGACAGTGGCTCACAAAGATATCCAAAAGGAAATAAAGAATTGAATGTGCATTGACCTTCTGAGAAGCATGCCACAGAAACTGAAAATTGATACTTCTAAGGGGAAACCTTTAATCAGTGACAAGAGTGAGTGGATAAATATTCCACTTTTTCTTATCTACATAAGGGACATATCTGATGATTGTTCAGTGTCCTGACTATCCCCAGCAGGACTGAAGTCTAATTGCCAATAGGAGTAACTTGCTCTTAATGCATTCTCATTGGATTTCTTCCCTTCTCTGACATCCTTACTACCTTGCCAGTGCTCTCTGTAGTCATCTTCCCTATGAAATATGTGTTTGAATCTTTACCCCAAATCTGCTGGTAGAAGCCAGTTTAGACCACCCACAATTTCATTGACAAATATATCTATTTTCTGAATAGAAAATTGTGACTCCTTTCACTGTTTCAGGATCTCATTGCCCTTGTGGTTTGCTCTCTGTATGAAGATTAAGACCAGCTTCATGAACTTGTGCACACAGGTGTCCACATCTAAAAAGGGATTTTATATTTGAGGTTTAATACTTTATATTTACTGTCTTAATACTCTTAATAATGTTATTTTGTATTGGTATTTTGTAAGTGAAATCTAATGAGACAATGGAACATTTATGGGCAGCATAGGACCTTAGCACAAATGCAACTGATTTGCCACTTCCCCTGGGATGACTCTTTGGCTACCCATGATCTCAACTTCACCCCAAAACTCCTGCCACCCTCAGTCCATGGCAGGTATGGATGTGGAAGCAGGAGAGGTCAAGAATGGGTGTGCAGAGTACACTGAGTTGTGGGGCAGGGCCCAGGAACCTATGAGGGTTTGTACTTACCTTGCATATATCCATACGGCCAAAGGAACATGGCATTAAAGAGTAAATAAAATGACTAGTAGAGGTCAAATAGTTTCTAATTTGATGCCATAAAAAATCACAGTACACTTAATGGCTTAGAACAACACAAATTTATTGTCTTATACTTATGTAAGGCAGCCACACTAACAGATTTGGGGCAACTTCTTCACTATCCTTGAAACCAAAGGAGTTTTGTTTTCTTAAATCTATAAAATGGAAAGAGTAATATTTCCAGAAGTGAGATTAAATGAGCTAATGCATAGAATATACTAGCACAACCTGAACTAATGGGCATTCAGATATTTCATTATTTATGCATGCTGCATTTTGTCTTATAAAGCTTTCAGGCAGCCAGCAACTAGGCTAAATTGGAAATGAAGTTCAGAATGCTTGCCTGCTAACCAGCTACAAGGAAGGCAAAGGCTCTTCCTACCCTGGAACCCATCCAGGGAAGGTCATAGAACAGTGGAAGGGCTGAAACTTCAGAGTTCTTCCAAATTTGTAGGAAGAAATGTTCATCTTTCAATGGGTGAGAAAGCCAGGCAGAGCAGCTCTATGGACATACAGGTCTTAGTCAATCCAATTCAATTAGCCAAATGTTTATGAAGCACTTACTAGGTGCCAAGCATTATTCAATCCCAGGAGATACATCAGGCAATGTAAGTGACAAAGATCTGGGACTTGGGCAGCTGGCTTTCTAGTTCAAAGTTAGGGAAAATGTAGCAGCAACATGGAGTCTAAGGGAAGACTGCCCTGCAGATGGGAGCACTCTCAATTGAAAGCCCTCAACTGAAACCACACTCATAGTCAATGGTTCTTTCTGAAGAACCACTGCTCTTAGGAAGGACTGGTGCGTGAGTGTCCAGAGCATGACGTCCAAGCTTGTGAACTGGTCTTGCTTATTCTATTTGTCAACCTGTGAATTGTAGACTGTTTTTCTGACAGTCTTTGGAAGGTTCCAGATGTGTTTGTGTAGATAATCCATGGTAATATTGGAGTAGTCATCTGGAAAAGTGCTCCCTGCAGAAACCAAAAGCTGGGTCACATTCCCAGCTGCAGAATTCCAACATGAAACAGGGACTTAAAGTTTTGGAAAGAGTTCACATTTTTGGACTGTTTTTGACCCCTGTATTTGGATTGGGGATGTATATCCCACAATTCAAAATGCTTCTTGGGTGGTTTCTGCATCATTTTATTGTTCATGGCCAGCATGGTAGGACAGGGAGAAACTGAAGCACAATTCATGCTTCACAATTCACTGGTGATTCATTTGTGGGGAGAAAAGACACCCACATTTTGTGAATCTGACTGGTACAGAAATGAGAGAACATTTCCAAAGGGAGATGAGAGTAACGCGGCTGCTTATTTGTCAGAGTAGATGGTGAATTTCAAGACTGGAAAAGTGGTTGTGGCCAAAAGTGTGATACAAATCATTACTGTAATTGACAGGATCATCCAGTTGGCTAGTCATGGAGGTGGAGGATACTGTCTACTCCTTTGAGTAGTATGAAATCTTAGACACAGTGCCCGATTTCTGGTCGCCACTTCTTGTACACGGAGGCAGCTGAAGTGTGCAAAGGGTATGCCAGTTGCTCACAGCCACTTTGCTAGAATATGGAGCTCTTAAGCACCAGACCCTGGAACTGGCTGTCTTGGATTCTTGGACCACCGTGCCTCTTTTCATGAAGATGTATCCAAACTGAAGTCACCAGGTCCTCAAGGGGCAAAGGGAAAGTGCACATGCTCAAACTGATCTCTCACTCTGGGTGACCCCTAGACCACGTCTCTTCCACCTCTGTCTGACCACCCTTCTGTGCTGGTGTTTTTCAACATGTTTCAATATAAATTTGCACCTGCCTGGAATATAAGATATGCCACAAAAACAAACAAACAAACAAACAAATAAAAAACCCAATACCTAACCCCAAACTTATTTCCTTTGCTGGTGATTTTCACTTTTTTTGTTGATTTTCACTCTTTATGAAACATTGTTTTGCTGGCTTCAGGGCCTGAAATTTTTAGGAGCATGAGCATGGAAATTAAATCAGACTAATTCAGATCTCCTAGTTCTGTCCTTCAGCTGGGTGGTCTTGGGTGTGAGCTAATGAAGTGGGTAAGAACACCCAACTCAGAGGTGAAAAAATGAAGGGAAGATCTCTAGAACAAATTTAGATACAAGAGAGGCACCCCATAAATGGTTACTGTTATTGTCATTATCTAATTGGGTTACTTTGTTTCTCATTGTCATAACCAATCAAGAGAAAAACGAGCTGAATTATCAATTCCAATGAGAAAATATGTTTCTTAAAGATAAATCCTTCTAGAAAGAAAAGCAAACAAAACAAAACAAAACAAAACAAATCAACAGCATATGCATGTAATAGTCCAAAAACACTAAATAGAAGAAAACAGAGAATATTTCTAACACTCAGTGTTTCATAAATTGGACTGAGTTACAAGATGCTTACAGTTCTGAGCAGTGTAGTACTGCCCTTCCCTTTACTTTCCAAAACATCACTCATCCAGCCAAAGATCATACTGCCTCCACCCACGTAGGGAACCTGTACCAATTCCATTTTCTTCTCTCTATCCTAGAAAATACTTCAAAAGATCTGCAACCCTCTCACTCCGGACATCTACACAGCCTACTTTGCCTGGTGTTGGTTCCAGGAGATCTCCTTAAGATAAGGAGCCTCAATCTTGAAAAGGAATCATTCTGAACACATTGTCTTTGGAAGTTGTTGGAGAACTGAAGAAATTCATAGTGAAAGAAAGGATGAACACAGAGTTGAGGAAATCACCACATTCCATGCAATCAATGGCCCCAGCACTAACAGGGAAGTTATCTGGGAGCCTCCTGCCCTGGATTCCCACCTGTCACTGCTTTGCACGTTTCTGGTTACCTTATTCTGACACTCCTTGTCCTTAACCAGTAGACCTTGACAGCACCCAAGGGGTCCTCCTCCCAGCTGCCACTCCTCCTTTCCAGATATCCTCCACCTGTCTATGGGCTCTAGTTGAAAACTTCCAATGTATCCCAATGTTTTCAGGGAAAAGCACAAAGCTCATAGGGAATCTGATCCTGAGGCACTCACTCCTCCTACTGGCAGCTTCTAGACAGCCGCCTGCTTGAGGTCAGGGCACAGATGGGGGCCAGTCAGGAGATTGCGGGTCAGGGTCTTGTGTCTACGCCAGGCTCCTCCGGGGATGAATTCGATTCCACGGGGGTGCTCAGGTTTCTGACAGGCTGAGAAAGGGCCCGGGGGAGTCCCTCTCACTGCCGTGCTGACACTAGGTGGTCTGGCCCAGAAACAGCCCTATTGGCAACCCTCCTACTCCTCCCAGCACCCCCAGGTAGGCCCCGCTCTGCCCCCTGGGTCTGGGCCTGCAGGGCTGCCAGGAGTTTCAACCCACCATGCAGGTCAGTGCAAGACCTTGACTCCACCCCTGGTCCCTTCCAACCCTGCCCGGGTTCTGTCCCAGCGCCCGCCCTGACTTTGGCCGGATTGGCTGAGGTGCCCTCTCACTGTCACCACCTCTTGTCTCCACCATAGAGTCTGCGCATGCGTGGCATGGTCCGCGCATGCGTGGCATGGTCCGCGCAGCTGCACATCCTCTGCACAGCTTTTCCTGCCTGCTGTACCCCAGGTAAGGCAGATAGGGGTCCACACTGCCACTTCTGCGTCATCAAAGATCCCTGGTGTATGATGGTGGGGACTGTCACACTTCCTGTCTCCCCCCACTCTACGTTTTACTGAGTTAAATTCAAGGCATTTACAGAGTTGCAGTCTTTACTGGGAGCTCTAGTATAGAATCTGTTTTCTTGTATTTTTCAGATTCTAGAGTTTGCCCGTATTCCCTAACTGGTGGTCCTTCCATCTTCAAAGCTAATGATTCCCTGGGCATGCCTGTGTGGCACAGTGGATTAAGTCTCAGACTCTTGGTTTCTGTTCAGGTCATGGTCTAGGGGGATGGTGGGATGGGGCCAGGGGTTGGACTCTGGTCTCAGCCTCCAGTTGGCTTGAGATGGTCTCTCTCCCTCTGCCTCTCCTGCTTGTGCTCTCTTTCTTTCAAATAAATAAAATCTAAACAACCAACCAAACAAACACACAAACAAAAAACACAACTATCTATGGCCTATCAGATTTTTTTCTCACTTTAATACTGACGCTTACACTTCTCTTTTCCACATTTAAGGACCTTTGAGATTGCACTTGACCCAACCATATAATCCAGGATACTGTCTCCCAACTCCCCACAGGTCAGCTGATTTGAACAGTCTTTGGTTCTGTTTTTTAAGATTTTATTTATTTGACAGAGAGAGACATAGCGAGTGAGGGAACACAAGCACAGGGAACGGGAGAGGGAGAAGCAGGCTTCCTGCTGAGCAGGGAGCCCAATATGGGTCTTGATCCCAGGACACTAAGATCATGACCTGAGCCGAAGGCAGACTCTTAAGAACTAAGCTGCCCAGGTGCCCTGATTTGCAACTTTAATTTCCCTTTACCACGTAATCTATTTATAGGTTCTAGGGATCAGCCGATAACCATATTGAGGGGACCATTATCCTGCCTACCATTAACTGTGGAAAGAGACTGCAGAAGAAAGGAGGAAAAATCCTTATTTTTAAATGAGGAGCCCACATATTTATTTTGTACTAGACAACACAAATTATGCCGCAAACACTGGAGAAGATCTAAGTGGACTCTGTACTAATTCTTATCTTGTTCACAGAGCACTCATGCATCCCTTACCCTCAGAAACCCCGGCCATCACCTTCTCTCTTGCTCTACCATGCCTTGTCTTTCTCAGCCATGAGTCACAGTGGGCTTCATCTCTCTCAGCTCAAGGCCTCTGCATTCTCCCATCGAAGACCCCTCACTGGAACTGAAGTAGCCCCCTCTTACTGTTGCCACTTGAGCCTCACAGCACAAAACAGCTCTCTATAGGGAAAAAATCCCCCACAGCTCACTGGTACCCACTTTGATCACCTTTATATATATTTCATATATTAATTTTTTGAGGCTGTTGTAACAAATTATCAAAAACCAGGTGATTTGGGGAGCCTGGGTGGCTCAGTGGGTTAAGCCGCTGCCTTCTGCTCAGGTCATGATCTCAGGGTCCTGGGATTGAGTCCCGCGTTGGGCTCTCTGCTCAGCGGGGAGCCTGCTTCCCCCTCTCTCTCTCTCTGCCTGCCTCTCTGTCTACTTGTGATCTCTCTCTGTCAAATAAATAAATAAAATCTTTAAAAAAAAAAAACAAAACAGGTGATTTAAAACAACAGAAATTTATTGTCTCAAAGTTCTGGAGTCCAGAAGTCTGTAATCAGTATCACTGGACTGAAATCAAGGTGTGGGCTGGGCTATGCGCCATCCACAGGTTCCAGGGGGTGAATCTGTTCTTTGAGTCTTCCAGCTTCTGGTGATTGCCAGCATTCCTTTGCTTGTAATCACATCATTCCGATTTTCAAGGTGAGTATCTTCAAATCTCTCTGCTTCATTTTCACCTGGCCTTCTCTTGTGTGTGTATGTCAAATCTCCCTCTGCCTTTTTTTTTTTTTTTAATAATGATACATGTAATTGCCCTAAAAATCCACCTGGATAATCCAAGATAATTTGCCCTTCTCAAAATCTATAACTTAATCTCATCTGCAAAGACTGTCATGTTAGCTAACATTCACAGGTTAAAAGGAGTAGGGCACGGATTTTTTTCAAGGGGGAAAGTCAGTTTCCAATGCACCATATTTAATTTGACTAAAGGATTCAAAAATAGTGATCCAGTTTCTCTAAATTGCCTTTTAAATTTCTGCATATGAGCAGGTCTGCCTCTGCCTCACTCAAGAAACCAATATCTGCCTTATTAGCACCTCATTCAAAACAGAGGTAGCAAAAATCCCATTTTAACAACCTTCAAAAGATAAAATGAACCCATAGGAGAAGTAAGTAGTGTTGGACTTTTTAAATGAATTGATCTTCTTCACTCAGTTATGATACATGTTAAGTATAGAGAGCATAATGAATAGTCATTTGAGGGCACAGTTGCAAAAGTATAATTTTACTAATTAATGACTCCAATGGCTAAAGAGGTCAATGTCAGTTTCAAAGTAGAAAAAGTGTGTATGAAAATTCCTGTGTGCAAAAAAACAAATGTACATAGATTTCTGACTTCAGAACATTTCTTATTTTTTTTCTAAACTCTGTTACTTTTACTTGGAAATTATGTATAATAAACATTTCACAGGGATAGTGTGAAGTTGTTAAATGAGATTACAGATACGAAAGCACTTTGGGAAATTTTAAATACTGCATACATATGAGAGATTTGTCACCCAATAGACTATAAGTAAGCATATTTCCAGTGGATTTCATTCATCCATATACGAGTGGTTTATGACTTCAAGGTACCTATAGGTCTAGTTGTAAATAGAGGTACCTATAGGTCTAGTTTTACGTAGGGGACTAACCGTAATATCATGGAGACTAGAGGAGGGAAATGTCTTTGCTCAGGCTGCTACAACATGATGCCATATATTGGCTGAAACAAAGGACATTGATTTCTCATTATTTCGATAGCTGGAAGGTCCAAGATCCAGGTGCCAGCAGATTTGATTTCTGGTAATATCCCTCTTTTTGGCTTGTAGATAGTGGCTGTCTTACTGTATTGTCAAATGATAGGGACAGAGAAGGTTCTGATTTCTTCCTTTTATAGATACACAGTCCCATCATGGAGACTGCATCCTCATGATCATATCTAATTACCTCTCAAAGGTCTCACCTCCAGATACCATCATATTGGGGGTTAGAGTTTCAACATAGGAACTGGGGTTATGAGGGACCAGACATTTAGCCCATAGTAGGAACCAAGAGCATGTGTGCTAATACTCACATGGAGAAAATCTGATCATACTTGAATGATTAATTCTGTCAACTTTTTTTGTTATTATAAGTTTGATTTCAAACGTGGAGGAATCAGGAAAGCTCACCTTGCCTTTCTTCAAATTTTAGGAATTTTATGTTGAATTTAAGGTTTTTCCTTTGATTTTTCTTAATTGATCTGAACTCAATCCATGTCTATATAAAAGTGTGTGTGTGTGTGTGTGTGTGTGTGTGTGTGTCTGTGACCAATTCCTCCATATTAGCGAAAATTGTATGGCATCCCTCTTCTAATGCTTAACAGAATTCAGAGTTACTGTGGGGTTTCTGGGAGTTAAGTAAAATGTTTTCAGCCTGGGTTGTAATTCAGTTTGCCAGTTTGAGATAACTGCATCTGCTAACACAACTGCATATGTCACTCATTCTATCACCATATTATTGTCAGTACCCTGACATCTTCCCATTTCTTCTCCAAGCCCTGCCACTTCTAGTTCTGTGTACTAGTTCTACCCAGACCCTATAGGAAGTTATTTCAAGTTAATGCACTATGAAAGTACGAAATCAGCAAATCAGCAATACTAGAGGTAGCTTCATCACTATAGCACAGGGAGCAAGTATGTATTGGCTTTCTTCTCTGAGGTGGACCCAATCTCATTTTACCAACCTGCCTGATGTCTTTCTGTTTTCTGTTTTATCATTAGGCTCTACAATGTATTTTATTTCATTATACTTATTAGCTATGGTTTCCATAATGATTCTTTTCAGGGAGACAGTAAAGATTAAGGACATGATCAGTGTATTGGTTTGCACTGTTGTTCAAGTGCACTCTGAACTTCAATTCCCTCATGTATAAAATGAGAGTAACAGAAACTTAGTCACAGGAGTTTGTGGAGATTAAGATTAAGAGAGAAAAGATGCAAAGCACGTAACCCGTTACCTGCCATGTGGTAAAAACTTTATAAAATAACTGCTGTGTCCATTGTTGTTCTTATTATGGCTACCATAAAATTAATCATTATGAATTATACATAAATCAGAATATATATTTAGTTTTGCAAATGTTCCTTTTGAAATTGGAAACATAAACAGAACCTTTCTTCTCCAATTTCAACAATTTAAAAGAAAAAACGTGAAAAAAGTAAAGTTATATTTGCATATTTAATTATTTTTCAGAAGTGGACACTATGTATGTTTATCTCTGAAATATGAATATACTTCTGAGTAAAGAAATCCTTTACAGTGTTTTCTTAAGGGAAACGTTGCCCTGTAAAAGGTGCGATGTCTATTCAATATAGTTTATGGTTCAGACTCTCCCATATGGTGAATGTATCAAAACGAGTGGACAGATAAAAGTAGTAGAATAATTATAAGTTTTCTGGATGTAGCTCTACCTTCATCTCTGGAGTATCTTTTATATAAAGGAATAATTTTAATGTCACCCAACTGAGTATGTCTGCCCTTACATTTAGGGCACTCACAAATTACAATGTACTGGACCTGACCTCTTGGGTAAAATAAATTCAATCAAAGCATTTCAATCTCAAGAATATTGGCTATATTATAAGTTATTTTGTCCCTTTAAAAATTTGGACTGCACTATCTTTAAAACAAGTATTGGACCTTTGCTTGTAGAAAAAGTATCTTCATGATAAAGACTGAATTAGAATACAGATATTATGAAATTGTTTCATCAGGTAAGGATTAAAAATATTCAAATTGAGTTCTCAAAAGACTTTTCAATTACAGTCTAAGAATGTGAGCCCAGTCTTGTTTGGTCAGAAATATCAGTTATTAAAAAATATAACAGTTAAATGGATAATTGAGGCTTTAAGGGGGAATTTTTATCAATATTAAATAGATTTAATTATTTTCCCAAAAAAGCAATAAAAAAATTCTTCCTAGCAATGGTGTCTTCATGTATATGAGCATCTATTGTTTGTTAAAACCTGCAGGAAGCATGGTTTCATGGAGATGTTTTAGAAACCTCAGCATTTGTTACTTCTTAACTTTTTTATTTTAGCCATTCTGTTAGATATAAGGTGATATCTCACTGTGGTTTTAATTTGCATTTCCCTGGTGATTAGTGATGTGGAGCATCTCTGCAATGTGTCTGCTGGCCATCTGTATATCTTCTGTGGAAAAATGTGTACTCAGATCCTCTGCCCATTTTTTTTTTTAACCAAGTTGTTTTTTGTGTGTGTATGTTGAGTTGCAGAAGTTCTTTATAAATTTTGGATATTAGCCCCTTATTGGATATATCATTTGATTTGCAAATATATTTCCCCATTCAGTGTTGCCTTTTTGTTTTGTTGATGGTGTCCTTCACGGTGCAAAATCTTTTTATTTTGATGTAGTCCTAACAGTTTATTTTTGGTTTGTTTCTCTTGCCTTAGGAGACAAATGCCATATAAGTTCACTCATATGTAGTGTAAAACCAACAACAAATGAATAAACAAACAAATAAAAATCTGAATTAGACTTGTAAATACAGAGGAAAAAACATGGTTGGGCGATGAGCAAAATGGGTAAAAAAGAGTCAGAGACACCAGCTTCCAGTTATGGATAAATAAGTTACAGGAATAAAAAGCACAACACAGGGACTATAATCAGTGATACTGTAATACTGTTGTAATTTGACAGATGGTAGCTGCACTTGTGGTGAGCATCCTATAATGCATAAACTTGTCCAATCTCTATGTTGTATACCTGAAATTAATGTAGCATTGTTTGTCAACTATACTTAAATATAAAACATTAATTAACAACAAAGTAAAAACAAACAAAAAGAAATGTCAACATTTTAGTTGACCCATAATCCTCGAGGAACATTATAGAGTGACTGTAAAACCTATATACTATGAGAACTTTAAAGTTAAGTTAATCAAAACAATGAATATTAAGACTTTTTAGGTCTTAATCCAAATGATAACATGTTTATCATGACCAGTAACCCAAAGTCTATTACAGTAAAGAATACCAGTACTCAAAGGAAAAGGTAATTCAAAATTTAGTTGTATTTTGGTGTTGTGTTCTCATGTTTGTCTGTTTATTTATTTGTATTGCCATCTTTATATTGAACTTTGGTGCTTGCATATTTTTAGAATTTATACTAACTTAAATGAAATTGTTGAAGACAAGTAGAATTGTTGAAGACTCACTAGTTAACTATTTTGATTTTTTGTTTCTTTTCCCTGGCTCTGCTGAGTAAGTAAAAGCATCATCTTGCAAATGGATGCAAAGCACATGCCTGGGGTAATCCCCACAAATTTATTTTACACAAATTGGGAATAGTACATCCTTATTTTTCTGCAAAAGCAGATCATATATGATAGCAGTATTGGAGGTAGCAGAATAAAGGTTTTATAAGTATGCTAAAATTTCATTTTGCTAGATGACTTCTATATGATTAAAATTTCTGTAAGCAATGGAATTCCTAGAAAAAATAATTGTTTTGGAAGCCAATATTAGCAGTTTAATTTATATTTAAAAGACTTTTAATATTGCTGAGTTTGGTTTATAACCAAAAGTCTAACCATATAGAAAATGCTATTGATAACATCCAGAAGAAGCACAGCAAATATATTAAAAACTTTGCCCGAATTAATTGATGTGAGGAGGGATTAATATCCACAGAGGAAAAATGTTCATTATTTCATATGATATTCTGTTTATGGGAACTAAAATTATTGGTATATTGCCATATGGTTTCTTAGAATTAATCATACCTGCTATCAATTATTTGTCAAATTTCACTGCCTAAACATATGAAGAATATGGTGGCAAAATGCTGGAAATGCCAACAAATTTGAGTTACAGTCCTAAGGGCCTAGAAACCTAATTTTGAATATTGTCTTACATTAAATTAGATCCTGCTTATGATGACTTAAATTTTTCCTTTTCTCCCCAGTAGCCTCAATTTATTAGTTTGCTTGCCATTGCTTTGTTGTTTATAGACAATTTATCTTAGATTTTTGTAATTTTGAATTGTACTCCTGCTTGAATATGGTGTCTAAAGTGAACAAAGACAACATTCATTTTAAATATTCAACAATGGTAGCATAATATTAATCCACTTCTTAACCCACTTCTAGATACATTTATTATAGTGACTTAAATAAGGACACAATTAGAAAAGAAACATACATAGATTTGATAGAAGGAGACAGTTTCTAAACAGGAAAGAAAATTAATTCTTCCTCTGATTATAAAAGCAGGATTTCTAAACCTTACATATAGTAACTACCATTTGTTGATTTGTATTATAAGAGTGACCCAATATTCAAAAGTTGGGAAAGTCAACAGGTAGAACTTCGTCACAGTAGTTAAACTTTATTTTTTTTTAATGATTTTTTAAAAAATATATTATTTATTTATTTGACAGTGAGAGAAAGAGTACAAGCAGGGGGAGGGGCGTGAAGAGGGAGAAGCAGGCTCCCGCTGAGCGGAGAGTCTGATATGGGGCTTGATCCCAGGGATCATGACCTGAGCCTAAGGCAGACACTTAACAGACTGAGCCAGCCAGACTCCCCAGTAGCTAAACTTTTCTACAATTCTGAGCATAGGCGCAGAGAAATCTTCAGATTTTATTAATACGATAGAACATACAGTCTGTGCAGTCCCCAACATTTATCCATTTGAATTTAACCCTTTTGACAAACTTAAACACACACACACACACACACACACACACACACTACTTTGATAAACACATACTAGAAATTGAAAAATGAGGAACTGGAGAAGAAAAATTGATAAATTACTTATTTTCAATAAATGTGAGAAACGTTTAGAGGTGAAGAATCAGGAGAGCCTGGGTGTTTCAGTTGGTTAAGTGTCTAAGTTTGGCTCAGGTCACCATCCCAGGGTTCTAGAATCAAGCCCCGTATCAGGCTCCTTGCTCATGGGGGAACCTGCTTCTTTCTCTGCTGTTCCCCCTGCTTGTGTTCTCTTGCTCTATCTCTGTCAAATAAATAAATAAAATCTTTGCGAAAGAAGTGAAGAATCAGGTGTTTGGGTCATTAGATAAGGAGTTCAGATGAAGCTTACGTTGGAATTTAAGTGAGTAGGGAATAGTGATATATCTATTAGAGTTATTAAAGCAAGTTAATGGAAAAAGGAATCTGTGGAGTAATTATGATAAAGATATATTGCCTCTCCAAGTTTCCTCACTAGCCATTTCCAAGATCATAAGCAGAAATTGATAAAACCATTGGTTTATGTTAGGTCTTAGTAAAATGACAATATTTCTGTTCAGTCAATGTGGCCCGTGGAGGCCAAATTTGGATTAGGCACAATATTTAAGGAGGACAAAAAGACATTTTTTTTTTTTTTTCATTTTTCAAGAGTGAGGAAATGGCAGAAGGCTGGCTTTAATGAAGGTATTCTCTTGCACCAGATTGTCCCTGTATACAGACTTCTTTTCAGTAAAATATTTAAATGAATACAAAAGTATAATATGCAGTTTTCTCATGTGAGAGGCTCCAGAAATGAGAGCTAAGCTAGAGAAATATTGATCACTTGTCTATCTGTAAATGATACATTTCTCTGTAAATCATGGCTGACTCAAACTTAGCCATAATTTTTGTTACATTTCCACTTGGAGGACTTCAGAATTTGTCTAGATTGAGTGCTTGCCTAAGTCTGGTATACAGCCATGCTATATTATCACAATGAAGGAGACAATACTGACACATTTTTATAGACTAAACTTTACAATCTATTCATATTTTACCAGTTTTGCTGATTAATTTCCCTTTTCTGTTCCAGAATTCAATTGAGGATACCACATTGCATTTATTTATCATGTCTCCTCAGCCTCCTTCAGTCTATAATGGTTTCTCAGGTTTTCTTGTGTTTGATGACCTTGATGGTTTTGACTCTGGTCCGGGATGTTGTCCCTCACTTTGTATTGTTTTGTCTCATTATTAGACAGGTGTTATGGGGCTGAGGGAAAGAATGCAATAGAGATGAAGTGCTCTTCTCATCCTGTCTGTCAGTACAGTTTTTTTTTTCTTTTCTTTTCTACATTCTGTTTTTTGGTAGCAAGTCATTAAGTTCTGCCTGTACTTAAGGTCAAAGATGAAACTTTACCTCCTAGAAGAGAAGTATAACTCATTTTTTTCTGTCTCTTTTTTTGATAGATGTCAATATAGACATAGACAGATATAATTTTCCTTTTTTTAACATTTATTTGAGAGAAAGAAAGATAGTGAGAGAGCACAAGAAGAGGGAGAAGCAGACTCCCCACTGAACAGGGAGCCTGACATGGGGCTTGATCCCATGACCCTGGATCATGACCTGAGCTGAAGGCAGCTGCTTAACCTACAGAGCCACCCAGGCATCCCAATCATATGACTCATTCATATCATATATCAACTATTGCCCTGCAATTATTGAGCATAGAAAGAAGTGAGGTATATCAACTCCTTTTATATTTCACTGACCAGTCAAGTCACATAACTTCAAAGGAAATTGGAAAGCTATGCTCTCTACAGGACTGAGGAGAAGGAAACATGATTATTAATATCTTATAGTAATGAACAAATGTCCTATTGTTCGACTATTTAATATTTGTAACTTTTTTAGGAGAGAAATGGTCTTATTTTGTTCATTTTTTTTTTTGCTTAGATTTTTCCAGTTGACCTTACATATCATAATCATTCAATTATTTACATTTTTCTTTTTTAAAATTTAACTTTAATTCTTTATATTTTCTTAGTTTTTGTGGTTGGTGTTTCTAACTAAAACTAAAATTATAAACAGCTTAAGTAATGTCTTTGGAGAAATATCTAGGATATATTAGTTTATTTACCCAGTTGACAACAAAAAAATCATTGGTTCACAGTATATACAATACAGTAAAGATTAAGATAATGGATGAATTTTGTCATCTCTTAGTGGACTGGTAATATGCTGAAATAATAGGAGAACTTACCTTCTCCAGTTTCCTGGCCGTTAATATGTTTTTAATGTTAGGATATTGGAAGGTATTATGTGAAGAAAAGGGTTTGTGATCAAAGTAGTTTGGGAAATTTTAGTTTACACAAAGCGGATTTAAAAATTATGTTTATTTGGTGTTGGACTTCTCAAAACTCCCATTAGACTAAGTGTGCTCTGTGAACTTTCTGAGGGAAACATAGTATACAGCATCTGCTAAAGTATTTTAAGGCAGGTTTAGCCTTGCCTGAGAAAAAAACAGAGCCCCAAACAAAGATTTGCAATACAGATTCTATAGCTGGAAGGTCATCCCAGATAACAGGAATGAGGGACAGGGAATGAGAGAAAAACAATGCAAGGATGAGTTATCAAACTGGTCCCTGCTATGGTTGACCATTGTTAGATCTTACAAGTGACCTTTTCAGGAGCTTTATGAAATGAATCTTACGACTGACTGCCTGTGGCTGGGACTGTGAAAGTTTTATCCACCAGCATATATTCCTAGGTCAATGATGGCTCTGTGGGGGTTGACTGCTGTCATGTCTGGGTCCATATGTTTGAATTTTAGGTTGATTCCTAACAGGAATTTTCTTTTTTTGTTTTTAAGGTCAGCTAGGTCCCTGGGTAGGAAATAAAAGCAGAGAGCCTAGGTCTAAATGAAAGCTGATATGATAAGATGCACCTGTGCAAACTTGGACAAAGTCTGCTCAGAATTGGTTACTGCATCCAAAACTAAAGTAAGAGGAAACCCAGCTGTTGAACTTGATGCATCTGACAAACCAAATACATGTCCTCAACCCACTCCCAGAACATTGTAGGAAGAAGAGCAAAACTTTGGGAAAATCTAAACTTTCCTTTGTAGTACAATATACATTTTTTGGCAGAATGTGCTTCCAGACTAAGCTTTAGTTTCTTATATTGGGCAAGTCAGTTTAAATAAATCTTATAAGTAATTCAAATATCATACAAGTAGAAACAATGGCAAAACAAAAATATTAATTTTCTTAAAATAATGTTCACTTTTTAAAATGTTATCATTAAGGATACTATAGTGAATAAATTCCTCTTTAATAAAATTCTTATTTTTTTGCACGTTTAAATGATACTAACCATAAAAGATTGAGGGATAAATTCATGTAGGATTGTATAAGTTTTACCAAAAAAATGTATATAATAGATCTCAATGTTGAGAAATCTTTATAGAATTAGCAAGAATACAAGTATATGAAAACCTTCTAATTTATCCTCTGAGTACATATGTCAAATAAATTTTAAAAGCCATCGTAAAGTAAAATACCAAAATATTAGCTATTTAAATATGTGTGTGTGTATACACACATTTGTTTCTAACAAATGATTTTATTTTCTATCTGCAACTTTATGTACTAAGTTCTGAGTTTTCCTATTGAAAATACATTCATGGAATGTAATGGGACTATTATTACTCTCATAGGTTTAACATCTGCAACTCAATTAAAAGCAAAACTACAGAAGAGCCACTTAGCAATGCAATAATTCTCAAGTTATTGTACACAATGGTAAACACCCATAGAGCAATCAGCATATTATGGGGGCATTGCTTCAAAAGTATAAAAATGGAAACCACAAACAGGAAAAGCAATTTAGAAATGAGAAAGAATAAAAAACTAAAAAATTGGTTTTTAATACTCTAGAACACCCAAGGTTTGTGCTTTCATGTTTTTCATGACCTTTATAATTAGATCTCAATTTATAGATATTAAAGTCTAGAGTATAAAAAGAGAGTAGCCATAATGGTATGTCTCATACATTTCATTAAAAATGTATATCCTTATTTTTTCAAATGATCTTTTTCTAATCCATCTAATTAAAATATTGTTTTCTTTTTTTATTATTTTGTTTTATTTTAATTCCAGTATACTTAACATATAGTGTTATATTAGTTTTCAAAATGAACTTTGAAATGGAATCTGGTTTAGAGTTCATGGAAAATAGGACACAAATACCATGAATTGATTATGCATCCTTGAAAACTTTATCTAAGTGTTCAGTTCCCTTGCTGATCAGTGAACAGTAATAAGCATTGCCATTTGTAGGGAACTATGGAATTTTCTGATGAAGAAAAATGTCAGATAGAAATCTTAACTGCCTGAAGGTTATAAGAAGGATATTTACCTTCTTATAAAGGTAGTAACAGTATTTTTTAAATCAAATATTTTATTTGTCTATGTTCTCTGCTTATGAGCTTTCGTCAAGAGTTCTTCATTTAAGTTTAACCCCAACATCAAATATAAGTTCCACTTTGATCCAAGAGCAAGTGTGCTAATGATCTGTTCATTGCCCCTTTAATTTTTCTTTTTCCTAAGTGTCTTGTCAATGGAGTCATATAGTACATAATCTTTTGGGACTGGCTTCTTTCAGCAATGCACCCAGATTATTGCTTGTATTGTCAAAAACCAACTTTGCTTTGGAGACAAAATATAATGGGAAGACAGAGCTTGGGAGAAAGAGGAACAATAGCGTTATTGGCTCTGCTGGGCAAAGGAGGCTGCAGCAGGCTAAGCCCTTCAAAATACCACATGCTCCCTGGAGGGAGGGGCTGGGGGTTTTACAAGGAAATACAGGATCTAGTAGGTTTCCACAGAAATTGTGTACATGTTACCAGCCTCCTTTGTCTCCTCTTTAGGATGGTACCATGTTCCTGAAACAAAAGACTAGGAAGGAAGAAGGGGAGGTTTGCAGAAAAGAGAAAGCAGGTTACTTTAAAATTGAATTTCACTGAAGCTTTAATGCAGCCATTTTGATTTTTGTTCAACTTTACGCTTGTAAGCAGTTTCAGTATCAATAGCTAATTTCTTTTTATTACTTAGCAGTATTTCATTGTTTGAATATGAGAAATTCTGTTTACCTATTCACTCACTGAAAGATATTTGGGTTATTATATATTTTTGGCAATTACGAATACTGCTGTCGCGCTGTCATAAATATTTGTGGACTGATTTTTTTTAAGACGGCGTAATTTTAATTCTCTAGGATAAATTTCTAAACTTTGGATTTCTGGGTGATATAGGTATATATTTAATTTTATAAAAAACTCACAAACTGTTTTCCAGAATTGCTGAACTGTTTTGCATTCTCACCAGCAGTGTGCAAAAGTGTCAGATACTTTGCATCATTATTGAGAGCACTTGCTATATATTTTTTATATTAGCTTTATTTATTTATTTGTTTGCTTATTTATTGAGGGGGAGGGTGGGCCAGAGAGAGAGCAAGAGAATCCCAAGTAGGCTCCACATTCAACATGAAGCCTGTTGTGGGGCTGCATCTCATGACTCCGAGATCATGATCTGAGCCAAAATCAAGAGTTTGACCCTTAACCAACAGAGCCACCCAAGCACCCCTTTATTATTTTTATGAATAATGAATAGTATTTCATTAACTTACATTTTTCTAATGACAAATAATTTTTCTATGTTTACTTATCATCTGAGTATCTTCTTTGTTAAAGTATCTGTTCATTTTTTTTTCTTTTTTTGGCTAACTTTTATTAGTTTTTATTGTTTACACATTGTTGAATTTTGAGAATTCTTTACATATTCCAGTTTTTTGTCCAATATGTGCTATGCAAATATAGTCTCCAGATCTGTGGCTTGTCTGCTCATTCTGCTTATGGTATTCTCTAAGCTGTAAATGTTTTTAATTTTGATGAAGGTCAGTTTATCACTTTTTTTTAAGGGTTGTGCTTTAGGTATCTTATCTAAGATTGAATTAGCTAACTCAAGGTCACAAAAAATTTCTCCCATGATTTTTTTAAATTATATTTTTCTAGTTTTACAACTTACATTTAAGTTATAATTTATTTTGAGCTAAAATTTTAATACAGTTATACAGTATGAAGCATAAGTCAAGTTTGTTTTGTTTATAAAACTATTCAGTTGTTTTTTTTATTTTTATTGTGTTATGTTAATCATTATAAAATAAGTCATTAGTTTTTGATGCAGTGTTCTAAGATTCATTGTTTATGTACAACACCCAGTACTCCATGCAATGCGTGCCCTCCTTAATACCAGTTGTTTTAGCACGATTATTTTCCAAAGGAATATCCTTTTTCCATTGAATTGTCTTTAAGCTTTTGTCAAAAAGTAATAACTGGACATATTTATGTAGCTCTATTTCTAGACTCGCCATACAATTTTGTTGTCTTATGTATCTATCCTTTCATCACTACCATGGTTTCTAGATATGTCTTTGTACTGGGCAATGTGGATGTTCCTACTTTTTTTCTTCTCTGTACAAATTATTTTGTCTATTCTGTTTCTTTCCCATTTCGTGTGAATTTTAGAACCATCTTGTATATGTATGCAAAGAATGTTACTAATATTTTTATTGGGGTTGAATTAAATGTATAATTTGACTTGGGAAGAATTGACATCCTAACTATATGGATTCTTCCAATCTATGAACATAATATGTCTACTTATTTAGGTCCTCTTCTATTTCTTTCATGAAAAATTTATGGTTATCAGCATATATTGTTCTACACATATTTGTTGGATTTATAGGTACATATATACTTTTAGGCCAATATTTACAATGACAAATAAGCATCATTTCATATTTTTCACAATATATTTAAGTCCTGGGCCACCTGGGTGGCCTCGTTGGTTAAGCAACAGTCTTCAGCTGGAGTCATAATCCCAGGACCCTGGGATTGAGCCAGCCCCATGTCCAGCTCCCTGCTCAGCAGGGGAGTTTGTTTCTAACCATCCCCATCCCCCTGCTCATGCACTGTCTCTCGCTCACTCTTTCTTTCAAATAAACAAATAAAATCTTAAAAAAAAAAAAAAGTCCTTTATCTCATTTACTTGTCTTATTGCACTTGCTAAGACTTCCAGTAGGATATTGAATAGAAGTGGTGAAAGCATACAAACATGCCTAGTTCATGGTCAAAGGAAACCTGAACTCACTTGTGTTCTCAATTGTGTTCTGCACAAACGTTGGATACTATGAATGTGATTTTATTTGCAAACAGGGCCTGTGCAGACGTAATCAAGTTGAGGTGAGGTCATACTGAATTAGAATGTATCCAAACTCCAAAGATTGATGTCCTTAAAAGAAGAGAGAAATTTGGAGACACATAGACACCCAGGGAGAAGATAGTCTCACGAAGATGGTGTCAGAGATTAAGTTGGTGTCGCCCCAAATCAAGCACGGGTGGAAGCCCAAGAATCTGCAAGAGACAGGGGAAGATTATTTCCTGCAGCCTTTCCAGTAGACATGGTCCTGCTTATGCCTTGATTTGGACTTCTTGACTCTAAAAATGTGAGAGAATAAATTTACCATTATGTACCACTGAATCTGCAGTACTTTCTGCAGTCTAGGAAATGAAGGTGAGGGAAACCAGTCAGCATCTCACAGTTAAGCATGATGTTAACTGTGGTTTTTAAAGAGACCTTTATCAGTATGTGGACTCTTTTTTTCTATTTATAGTTTGATGAGTATTATTATTATTATTATTATTTTTAAAGATTTTATTTATTTATTTGACAGAGATCACAAGTAGGCAGAGAGGCAGGCAGAGAGAGAGGAGGAAGCAGGCTGTCCACAGGGCAGAAAGCCCGATGTGGGGCTCGATCCCTGGACCCTGGGATCATGACCTGAGCCGAAGGCAAAGGCTTTAACCCACTGAGCCACCCAGTCGCCCCTATTATTATTATTATTAATTTTCATCCCCAGTGGAAGTTGAATTTAGTCAGGTGTTTTTCTGCATCTCTTGAGATGGTCATGTGCTTTTCCTTTTGTAGTGTATTAATACGGTGATTTAAATTGATTAGTTTCCAAATGTTGAAAGAGGTGAATATTCTCAGGTTAAAATACTTTTGATTATATCATTCTATTTATATATTGCTGGTTTCAATTTAATATCTTTTTAGGATTGTTTCATATATATTTATGAAGTATTTTCATCTGTAGTGTTTTCTCTTGTTATTGATGTTGTTTTGTTTTGTTGTTGTTGTTGTTTTTTGGTAATGTCTATGTCTGGTTTTGTTATAAGGATCTTATAAAGTGCATTGGAAGCATTTGCTTTTCTTCTGTTCTCTGAACAAATTTGTATAGATGTGATATTTCTTTTTTAAATGCTATAGTTAACTAGTGAAGCCATCTGGGTCTGGTATTTTCTTTGCAGGGTAGTTTCTAAATACAAATGCAATTATTTTATTTGATACCAAACACTTTTAGTTTATCTATCACATCTTTGGTGAATGTTGATAGTTTACATTTTCAAGGAATGAGTCTTTTCATCCGAGTTTTAAATTTATGTAATACTGTTTGTAAATTTACCTCATTATCCTTTTAACATCTGTGGGTTCAACAGAGTTAATAATTTTTGTCTTCATTCTTTGTTAGAGAATATGGCTAAGATTTATCAATTTTATTAATTTCTTTTGAAGTCTCACCTATTCTTTCACTTATTTTCCAGGTTGCTTTTCTGTTCTCCCTTTTATTAATTTATGCATTTACATTTCTTATATTTTTTCCTTCTGATTGCTTTGGGTTAATTTTGTTCTGATTGTTTTATCTTAGGGTGATGACATAAATTATAGATTTGCACTCTTTTTTCTTTTCTAATATACATCATTAATGCTACAAGTTTCCCTCTAAGCTACATCCACAAATATGAATATATTATATTCATATATATATATACACATACACATATACACATATATAAATATATACATGTGAATATATAGGATTTTTGAGTAGCATGCTTTTTAAAAAGTATCCAAATAGTTTTAGTTTCTTTGGGCAACTCTAATTTAAAAAAAAAAAAAATGCCATAGACTGGTGGCATTCACAACAAACAATTGTTTCTCCAAGTATAGACACTGGAAAGATCAATATGTTGGCAGATTCTGTGCCTGGTGTGAGCTCAGTTTCTGGTTCATAGATAACTGTCTTCTTACCATGTTTTCGTATGTTGACTAGGACAACAGAGCTCCTAGTCCACTTTCTTCCAGTGAAATCCATATGTTCACACTGCCCATATTTGTGTCTCCAATGCCAACTTCTCCACTAAGCCACAGGTTCATAAACCCAACTATGTCCTCAGTGTCTCTGCTTGGATGTCTAATAAGCATAATGCCTTTTACATATCCAGAAATAATTTCTTCATTTCCCCTGCCAGAATTGATCTTCCCTCATCTTCTGTATTTCTGAAGACAGGCCCAAACTCTGTTTTCTTTGCTTTTGGCTCTCTCTCACACAACATATCCAATTTATTAACATTTCTTATTGTCTATGGTAGGAATACATCAAAAGTCCAACATCTTTAGACCTCACTTCCATAGCTAAGTGGTCTAAGTACCTTAATCTCTTAGCTGTATTATTTCAGTAGACTATAAATGGACTCCCTATTGTAATCTCCAAAGCTACAGCTAAAGAAATGTCATAAAACACAAAGTCAGAAAGAGTGACCCCTTCACTGCAAACTCTTATTGGATTGCTGTCTTATCTATAGTGGAGTTCAACTTCCTTATAAATCCTTATATCACCCAGACTTCCATTATTTCTTAGACATAATCTACAACTCTCTCCTCATTATTTGTATTCCAGTAATGTCAATTTCTAATATCAAGGTTTTTTTTTTTATTACAGTAACTAGAGAGACTTTTTTTCTTTAACTGTAGAAAACCAAAAATTTATATATATTTAAAATGCATACATATATATTATTATATATTATATATTATTTATATGTAAATAAGTATACATTGCATTTAAATATATAATATATTATATTATGATTATATATTTTAATTTATGTATATGTAAAAACATATATTTTGTAGCCTATGTGTCCTAGCACACTTATTTATTGAATAACATTCACTGATAACCATGGCAATTCCTTTAAGTTTGTCCTAATATTAAATTCTCAAAACAAAATCATATGGAGGATGATGGGGTCCGTGATCAAATGAGCAAGACTGATACTAAGTGAAGGTCAAGCAAAGCTTTATTTTGCGCCAGCACCGAGAATCAAACCGACCAGCTGGGATCATCTTTTACTGAGAGAGCAACACCTCCCCCCCAGCCTCACAGACTAGCTTTTATAGAGCAAAGGCCATGTGATTGAGCCTGGCCGATGAGATTGCAACACACAGAGAAAGTTGCATAGTCATGTTAGGTCACACACAGGTGGCCAATTGAATTACAATTTACCCCATAGTAGCTGTTTGAACTAGCCTATCACTCTGGTCAGAATTGGTGCCTTAGTTTGGCACCCAAAAGGTGGGGTTTACATTCTTTGGTGGTTAGGGAGATAGTATGTGTGCTTACTGATTGGATGTCTCCACCTGGCCTGACTCGTCTTTGCATTCTGGGCTCTATTATCTCCACCTGACCTGACCCATTCTTGTATTTGGGCTCTGTTATCGGGGACTGGTCGACCATATTTTACTGGTTTCCCGGACTTGCTTTTAAGTAAGTTCCCCTGGGTGGGGGGAAGAGTCAGTTTAAGTTTTACTGCACAAACAACAAAATGGCTGTTTACCCGAGATGGAGTCGTTCTGGTTAAGTAGGACCCCATGTTCCCACCTTTTCTTTGGAGATTAGTCAAATCCTTGACTTTTCAGCCAGTCATATGTCCTCTTTTGTACAACTGACATTAGGCCATTTATAATGCAGGGGCAAAACGTAACATATAACAATAGGAGCACAATGAACTCAATGAACTCATTGTTTTTGTTTGTTTGTTTGTTTGTTTTTTGAATCTTAGCTTTAGTCCACGATTGGTGGGGTCCATCGGCAACGGCATCAATCTCTAGGGGGAGTCCTCATCCTCAGCTCATTTGACGTGACCTGTGTGAATCCAGGCCCTGATGCTTTCTACTTTTATTGCCGTGGGGGTGGTCAGGATGACAGTAAATGGTCCCTTCCAGTGAGGCTCCAAGTTTCCCACTTGATGGCAATGTATCCAAACCAAGTCCCCGGATTGGTAAGGATGTGGTTCCACTTCCGTCTCTGTCTCAGTGTGGGCAGTTCAGATCCCTGAGTGGGCTCTTTTTAAGACAGACTAATGCTTACAGTGACTGGAGTACAGACTGATCAGTCATTTCTGCTAGGGCAGCCTCTTATGGCCAAGGGCAGAGTGGAGGGGGTCTTCTGAACATTATTTCAAATGGGGTAACCTTGTTTAAGTAGGGTGTACACCGCAACCTAAGGAGGGCAAAGGGAAGGAGATCCACCCATCCACCACCAGTGTCCAGAATTAACTTTGTCAAGGTCCAGTTAACTTTGTCTTTAAGACAAAGTTAACTTTGTCTTTTAATTAACTTTGTCTTTAAGAGCCCGGTTCATTCTCTCTACTTGTCCAGAACTCTGGGGCCAGTAGGCACAGTGTAGTTTCCAATTAGTGTCCACGGCCTTGGCCAATGCCTGTGAGACTGAACTCACAAATGCAGGGCTATTGTCTGACCCGATCATGAGAGGCAACCCAAACCTAGGAATTATTTTTTCTAGTAGCATTTTGGCCACCACTCCTGCCATCTCATGTTTGGCAGAAAAAGCTTCCACCCAGCCTGCCATCCGTATAGATGTTGGCGGTCTTACCCTTGGCCATCTGCAGTGCCTTGGTGAGCGCAATCAGCTCCACTTTCTGCACCAAGGTTCCACGTGGCAGGGCCACGATCCAGAGTTCCTGCTCAGGGGAAACCACTGCAGCCCCTGCATACCTCTTTCCATAGATCATGTAGCTACTCCCGTCTGTGACGAGAGTCATCTCCACATCCGGGAGGGGAGTGTCTCAGATCCGGCCTTATTCCTGTGACCTGGGTTAGGACCTCCCCGAAGTTGTGTGGGTGGTCAGCCAGCTCCTCTGGCAGCAACATGGCTGGATTTAGCACCACTGGGGGCTGGGAAGTCACTTTTGGTTCATTGAGGAGGAAGGCCTGATACCCCGTCATTCGGGCATTTGACATCCACCGGTCTGGTGGAGTCCAGAAGAGGCCCTTGATAATGTGAGTGGTCGTCAAGATGAGATTTTGACCCAAAGTCAATTTACTTGCATCCCTCATCCCCATGAATAAAATCTGACGGTGCAGCTAAGGTAACAACATTAAAAACCCCTAAACAGCATGTGTAATAAAAGTTGGTGACACATTTTCAGCTCAAACCTTTAAATATACATTGCTGTAGATAAACTATTGGCAACTACATGAGCTGAACAGTGTGAGCAACCATGTAGGAGGCAGAAGTAAGCAATGACATGTCTCAGGTACCTGAGAAACTCAGGTATGAGAAACTCGGTATGGTCCAGCTGATATTCTCCTGAAAGCTCCCCAGGACAATTTAAGAAGAACATCTGCAATGGGAAGGCATGCCTGCACACAGTACAAGAGTAGGTGAGAAAAAATATTCTGTATTAAGATGTTTTGGGAAGTCTGAGCTCTTTGAATTTTTAAAACTAACTGGCCAAACTTCTTTCCAAGACAAAGCCTCACACAGAGGATAAACTTCTAAGAGTGGAATCTAAACTGAGCAGGAGAAGGAAAATGGAAAAAGAAGGTCCAGAAAAAAGTAAGGAAGAGATATAGAAAAATTCAGGAGTCGAGATGTCATACTTTTGAAGATTCCTTCAGACAATTTAAGAAGACATCCTGAACTGTACAATTATTAAAGCAATTTTGGACCATTTTATTATGCTTTCTAAAATAATATTTAAAAGAACTAATTGATTTGCCTTTTGAAGATTCTTGGAAATCATTTTATATAGGAATGAGTAACAAAAGAAGTGAAGACAAATCTCATATGAAGTAATTGTAACGAAGAAAAGAATAAATAGCATCACATTCTTATAAATGATAAATAACATTATCTTCCTATAGACAACAAAAGATTGCTAGAAAGAAATGCCCACAACACTGATAAATATAATATTTTAAATATTTGAAAAAATGTACATAATACATATAAGAAGGTTATAGCCTTATATTTCAGAAATGGGATAAAAACACAGAAAAAATGAAATGAAAGCATATTTCAGAATTGAAGACAAAACAAGATAAGAATAAAGTCAAAGGAAATAAATAAAACCAATAATGCCTTATGAGAAATAGATAATTTAAAAAATCAAAAAGAAATGAAGAAAATGGATGAAAATAAATTGAAGAAATGTGATAAATATAGAAACTAATCAAAAAGGATGTAGCCTATACAAAATAGGTATTGCTAAAGGCACAAAAGTAAGAGAATAAAATAAAAACTAGAAAATTTAATTCGAGAAAATTATCTTGGGGACCTAGCTGGCTCAATTGATGGAGCATACAACTCTTGATTTCAAGGCTATAGGTTTGAGCCCCATATTGGGTATAGAGACTACTTAATTTTTTTTTTTTTTTTTATCTTAAAAAAAAAGAAAGAAAGAAAGAAAGAAAATCCTCTTGAGCTTTAGGAAAAGCAAAATATCAGGTAGAAAAAGAAAAGATTGGGGTACCTGGGTGGCTCAGTGGGTTAAAGCCTCTGTCTTCGACTCAGGTCATGACCTCAGGGTCCTGGGATCAGATCGAGCCCCACATTGGGCTCCCTGCTCAGCAGGGATCCTGCTTCCTCCTCTCTCTTTGCCTGCCCCTCTGCTTACTTGTGATCTCTGTCAAATAAATAAATAAAATCTTAAAAAAAAATAAAAAGAAAAAGAAAAGATCAGTCAATGAGAAGTCATGAAGATCTATATTCCTATTTCCTAGCTTAGTCCCCTGGAAATACATGAGAACAATGATTACTCCTAATAGCCAGAATACAGTTTCTGATTTAAAAAAGAATAAAAAAAAAAAAAAAAAAAGAAAGAAAGAAAGAAAGAAAAGAAAAAAAAAGTTTGCTTCCAGTTCAGATGTAGACTAGCCAAAATGGAGCATAATTAAAAGCAGTGAAGATAATAAGTTCAGTACATCAAACCACATCAAACATATTTAAATTCAAGAGTTTAAAATGATACTTTAAAAAGAAAAAAAAAAAAAAAACAACAACTAATTGGTGACCTTTTGAGGATTCTAGGATATCGGCTCATTGTTTTGACAGCTGGTCAATAAGGAAAGAATCTAGCATTTATTCTACCTTTCCTATATTAACTATGTCACTAGGTAATAAAAATTGTGAAATAAAATATATCTTTAAATTATATTTTATTCCTGTGAAGAAATTAAATGAAGAAGGAGTTTTAAATTTTGAATAAATCCATGAATTGAAAAATCCTTGTCTGCTAATACTACCACATAAGGGACAATCAAATATTATATTCTTCTTGATTGAATTAAACACACTATCTATGAAGCAGTCTTGCCAAAACTAGATCCTAAACCTCACTAGACTTACAGATGCAATTACCAATTAACAAAAATTATGAAAGACAGAGAAACATATTAAACTACAACATCGTAATCCAGTCAGCAGAATCCAGGATGTGGGAAAGTACAGACAGTTTATCCAATTCCATAGACAAACAGGTTTCAATTTAAAAAAAAAAAAAGAGAGAGAGAGAGATTGAGATCAAAGGGGAACACATGAATTAAAAAAAATAAATAAAAACAGCTAAACTTAACTATAAGATAATTGTAAAAAAAGTAAACTAGAGCTTATCATAAAAACCAGGCTATGCCTTGTGAGGTGTACTGGAGAATATATGTTGAATTTCTATTTTCAGATCTAGTAGTTGTTAAAAGTGTGCTTTTTTTTTAATAATTCATAAAGTTCAAATATTTTAAACATTTTAATTTAAATATAAAAATGTTTAAGTAATAATATTTAACAAAGAGTGGGAAATACTAGGTTATGCATTGTTAGATTTTTTTTTACCTTAGAAATTCTGAGTTTTAACATTGTCAATGCTTAGTGTGAATCACCGAGAGAGCAATTTAGCTTGCAACATTTAACAATCTAATTTGTTCACGAAACTTTTTTTTTTTTTTTTCAAAACACTTATCGAAGTTTCTCAAGATCTCAGTGTTGTCTGAAGCATAACTCGGAAAGGCTTTTCTAATGAATATGTACATATAATCTGCTGGTATCCTAGGCCCTCCAGTGCAATGTGCATATTCCAGTAAAAATATCAGTTGTATAACTGCACTTACCTTACTAAGTAGTCTTCAATATGGACAATATTATATACTTCAACCAATGATTGTCAGTAACAATTTTAAGTAGCAATTGTTTCAGTTCTTATAAGGCATCACTGAATTAATTCTGAAATCTAGTTTTAATTCTTGATTTTTTGTCATTTCCCATTGCTTTCTTGATCATTAAGAATAAATATATCCTTTTCTATAAAAACAACAAACCTAAGATTCAATAGGGCAATACAAAATTAAAGGGTATGAAATTAAAATGTCACAACTAAAGCCACTTTATAAAATAGCTCTCCAGTATACCATGGACAGAACAATTAGGAAAAGCCCACTTGACTGCTTGTCCTCATTTGTTATACAAGATTCAAGCTGA
Source organism: Martes martes (assembly GCF_963455335.1). Classification (NCBI taxonomy): domain Eukaryota; kingdom Metazoa; phylum Chordata; class Mammalia; order Carnivora; family Mustelidae; genus Martes; species Martes martes. The sequence goes on along the minus strand of NC_137888.1, from coordinate 19,873,992 downwards.
CCTTCCCATATAGTGCCAAATACTGTAGCTATGTACAGACCAGACATGATCTTTTCCTGTAGAACCCAAGAGAATTCATAGCCCACTGAGATAAGTAAGTTTAAGGAATAATATAATGCAAACATATATTGAGTATAATTCATTTTCTGTATTATAAGTTCCAAAATTAACTCTTAAGGCTTTGTTCTATGACAATGTTTGGGCAAACCCAGTTGTGAGGTCACCTTATGTGAAAGGATAATTCAATAAGGAGGTTCTTTGGGTACTTCAGTAACCAGATTCTTTAACATCAAAGTTTAACTTCCAGCAAATTATTAATTTAATACTATGCACTTTAGGTAAGCAAGTATGGTAGGTTCAGTAAATTCCTTTCACTTATATTAAAAAAAAAATCAGTATACAATTTACTGTTCAAAATAAAATAGGGATACAACCAAGATAAACAAAACTTTCATAAATCTTTCTTAAATAAACATAACAATAGACATTATTAAATACTTCATCAACTATATTAGGTAGGTAGAGCTACTATAACAAAATACTATAGACTGGATGGTTTAAACAACTGATATGTGTTTTCCCACAGTTCTGGGGGCTAGAAGTCCAAGATCAAAGCATAGTTGGTTTTCCTGAAGTCTCTTCCTTTGGCCCACAGATGGCCAGTTTCTAGGTATGTCCTCATATGGCTTACATGGCTTTTTCTCTGTGCAGACGTACCCCTGGTGTCCCTTTTTCTTATACAGATACCTGTCATATTGGGTTAAGATTCCTCCTTTATGATGTCACTTAACCTTAATTAGTTTCTTAAAAGCCCTATCTTTAAATATAGTTACACTGGTGTTTAAGCTTCAACATATGAATTTTAATAGGATGCATTTCAGTCTATAACACCAACTAAACCAATTGCACATATAACTCAGAATAGAACTTTTTCAGAAAATTGAATAAGTATAATGAGCATAATAAACTTATCCATTAGACATATTTATTGAGTAGAATTTTTTTTTTTAATTTTTATTTTTTATTTTTTATTTTATTTTATTTTTTTTTCCTTGAGAGGGAGAGAGAAAGAACACAACCAGGGGGAGGGGTGTAGGGAGAGGGACGTAGAGAATCTTAAGCAGGCTCCATCCTCAGCACAGAGCTCCGTACGAGGCTCCATCTCATGACCCTGGTAACATGACCTAAGCCAAAATTGAGAGTCCATGCTTAACTGAATGAGCCACCCAGATGGGATGGCTTATTAACAACAGAAATTTATATTCTTAGTTTTGAATTTCAAAAGTCCATGAACAGGCTACTTGTGTGATCAGCTTTTGGTGATGACCATATTTCAGGTTGTAGTAGTCACTTTCTACTTGAATCTTCACATGGCAAGAGAACTAGAGAGCTCCCTGAGGTCTCTTTTTTTAGGGCACAAATTTCTTTCATGAGAGCTCACCCTCATGATCTAATCATCACCTTCCAAAGGCCCTACTTCCTAATACTGTCACACTGGGGTGAAGATTCAACATAAGAAATTTGGACACACCCAGACATTCAGTCTGTGGCATAATTTACCAATACCCTGACTTAGAACACTAAAGGAAATATAGTAGACGTTTAGTTAATTCATGTTAAATAAATGAATAATAGTTCAAAACAATTAATTAAAAATAAAATTGGTGATCCATTCTATTTTCTCTTTGAACAACTCTGATGGATATTACTTTTACAATTGGCTTTTTATTCATATTTAATTTTAAAATTAATGACAATTGCTAAGTTTTATCCAATGCTTTCTTTGTTATCAATTAATATAATGTCATTACTTTCTCCTTTATCAATGTAATTAATTGTGTTGGAATATTTTTCTTATTGAAACACCTTTGTGTTATTTTAATAAACTGTACTTGTCTGTTCTATATTGCTCTTTTAAAATATGAATAAATTTAACTTATTAAATTTTAGTTTGGGACTCTGTCATCTATATTCACAAATAAAATGTATAGTTTTAATTGTGCTGATTTTATTAGTTATTTTATATTTGCCTTCTATTATTAGCTTACATTTTCTCCTGAAATTCATGGATGATTACATTTACATTCTGTAACTTTATTGAATATAAATCTAGTCAGCTCTATTACTGTATTACATGTGTTTTAAAAATAAATTTTGAAAAAAAAAATTTAAGTAGGCTCCCAGGCATGGAGCCCAATGTGGGGTTTGAACTCATGACCCTGAGATCAAGATTTGAACTGAGATCAAGGGTCTGGAACTTAACCAATTGAGCCATCCAGGTGCCCCTTGAAAAATATATTTGTAATATGGCTAAACTTGGGTATAAAAGATCCAGAGATAAAGGATCGTTGGACATATTCAGAAATCAAATATCAGTTTATTTTAAGTCACAAAAATTAGCATACATGTGAGAACCTACTATGTGGCATATACCCAGAAGATCAAAACCAAGTAGAATTTTATATTAAGCATAAGACTATGTAGAGAAGAGTTTGTGTTATATAATTCTAACACTGAGATCTCAATATTATACTCAACTTACCTCTCTAGAATGAAATTTTTCTCTTTTCAAAATTTAAAGTTACTGACACATGTACCAACTCATATCTTTCATTTTATTTAATCCTCATTAAGACACATATCAAACAAAGGAATGCCTAGGTGGCTCAGTCAGTTAAGCATCTGCCTTCCACTCAGGTGACTCAGGTCATGATCTAGGGTCCTAGGATTGAGTCCCCCATCTCCTTGTTCAGCAGGAACCTGCTTCTCCCTCTGCCTGGCTCTCCCCTTGCTTATACTCTCTATCTCTCTGACAAATAAATAAATAAAATCTTAAAAAAAAAAAAAAAAAGGAGAGCTATCTCAAACATGAACAAACAACACTTACTCTTTTTCTAATGTAAATTCTAGGGAAGTGTCCAACCTAAGGAAAACTTTATCTTTTTGGTTGAACTAATTGATTAAATATGAAATTTATTAATAAAATATTAACTACTTAAAATAATTATTTTACACCCTTTTTAAGTCATTCAGTAAGTAATTTCTTTGATATGCCAGATAAATTGTCCTGATTTGGGACTCAAAACATCTTATCACTGAGGCATCAGTATGAGCATCAGATAGTAAAAGGATTACAATATCTAAACCACCAGGATTTTTGTAAAAAGAGAGCTCAAACAACATAACTAATTCAAATGTTAGAGTTGAGATGCATTAGATGAGTACAGATCAATAGCCCTGATAAAAACATCCTCATGATTTGAGGATCATGCATATGTTACAGTGACCCTCACATTTTCTGTGAGTATACTGAAAGTATTATTTAAAGAATGGTACAAAGCTGAATGTTTACAACTGTTTCTTTGGTTACATTAAACATTAGACCTTCTGCCTTATGCTTATAACTGAAACGTAGCCCAACACAATAGCCAGATCCAGCAAATTTATGCCTCTGCATGAAAGACAAGAAATGAGACATTTCGACAGCTCTGGAACATTGCATTTCATGGAGCTCAGTGCACAGCTAGGTAGCACAGGTGTTCCTGTAATTGCAGTACAATGGGAAAATTTGGTGCTCAATAGCCTTCAAATCCTCTACTCTTATGTGTGATGTGATGTGAAGATCATATGTCAGTGCTGCTTGCTTATTCTCTGATGGGATGTCGTTATGTGAAATGAAACTAAAAATATTTAGGAGTCCTGGCTCTCCAAAACTAGATTAAAGTTATATATTTGGATTCTGTTTTATGTCTCCATAGGTTCTGTAGGTCTGCAATTGTGACTTTGTAAATATAGAAAACATATTTCAAAAGCCTTTGTTAACAAAAGTTTACATTGTGCCTGGTATCTTCCCTTCCTGTTATTAGAATGCTGCACCCAAACTCTGTTGCCTCCCAGGACACACTGCCCTAAGTATCTTTAACCACAATGTGCTTTACAATGTGAAAAGAATTCTGGCAATTTTTTTCTTCTATTTTTCTTGCCAGAATTGTACCAATTTCAAGTTTGAATTCCTAAACTCTCTTTCACTGAAACAGAAGAGACACCAGGTTAGGTGCAAAAATAGGATCAAGTATGTATCCACTTGAAGCCATGCCGTATTCAAATTTTGAAGATATAAGAAGATGTTTTGTTGGAGAGATTTGCAAGTTTAATTTTTGAAATCACAATGAAATTGCCTAAGCGATAATTTAATGTGGAACCATGAGCTCCTAACTGAATCTTTAATAAAAATCATTCTGTCTTTCAAAGTTTGCCTATCGTAATAGGACATGGCAAGATATTTCTTTTTAATTATAGAGTGCAGAAGTTAAGTTCTGTTAATAACTGGCTTATCCAAAGTGAGAACTCAGAAATAGTGTTCCAGGCTGGTACACCAATTGAAAATAGGAGAAAAATCTTGGAAGAGAAGCGGATGCAGGAAAGGTAATCCCCCAAATCTACAAGTAAATTTTGCACAAATACTTGGAAAATCATTAAACTGTGTTGATGTGGTGGACATGCTAAACAGCCATGTGAGGCTTTGCAGCGCTCCTAAAAGATCATGTTAAGGATTTCTACACTTAAAAATGATCTGTTATTCCTTAATATTTTCTTTCTTGGAAAATTGTATAAAATCAATTCTTATTTTTTGCTTTCTTTTCTATTTTATTTTCCATGATGTGTGAGAGAAATTTAATATTTTTAAAGTTTATAGTTATCATCACTATCTTTCTTATAATCACCAAAACTGTATGAGATATCATGCCAGGCACTATAAAGTGAGATTTGCTTGAACTTTCTCAGTAGATATGGATAACCTGAATATTGCAAACCTTCCATATAGTGAAATATCAAGAGGTGTTTTTTGAATAATTGAGTTAATGGCATAATGTAGTACATTGGCAGTGACCCAATAAATATGTCCAAATTAAGATCTCACTTTCCTTCCACGTTTCATTCACCTATTATTTCAGTAATTAATCATTCCCCCACCACTGCTGGTCATCTGTAACAGAAGATAAAACAATTTATGAATAAAAGAGGCAAGCAGGATCAAATAGCCAATATTTATTATCCTGACCCTCCTCATAATGGATCATACTCTATAGCGTGACTGTATACATCCACAAGACAGATGCTTCTTTCCTTTGTTGCCGACTGAAAAACTGATAACTTACTTACTTCCCTTCAGAAGCTCTTACACAAGCCCCTTCTCCAGGCCAAATATCACAGGATTTTTTTTTTTTTGCATCATTCATACAGATTCAAAAAAAAAAAGAAAAAAACCCTCTCTGGATAGCCAATTCTCAGGTGTCTCCAATAAACAGGTAGTGAAAACCTAAGTATAAAATAAATATGTATTGATACCTTTATGATTTATTTTAAAAAATTGGTATCAAATTGGCATAGATTGGAATATATATATATATTCCAGTATATATATATATATATATATATATATATATATATTCCAATATATATTCTGTGCATATTATGGTTACTATTAGCAATTATCACCACCATGTAAGAATAACCAGACAATGTTACAACCATATGGAGAATAGCAAATGACTGATCTTTCCAACTGATATCAAAGTTGTAAGGGGTCCATTATTCACCACATGGTTTTTATCTTATTTGATGTTCTTTATGTCAGTTTTATGTTTCTTTTTAAGATGAAATAATTAAAATCTGGGCAACAGGAAGCTTATGAGGAAATCTTAGATATTGGGTCAGAGAAAAGTCTTTCCCTAAAATCTGAGGGAGATACAGTTCTGTTACTACCACATTAAAAGAGACTTTTTTTTTTTTTTTTCTGGAACATGTGCTGCTTTAAGATGACATCCATCAGATCTGACACATTATCATCCTACTTCCAGCAAAGGATAAAGCTGTTTTTTTTTTTTTTCTCCTTTTCTTACTTTTTTCAAAGTAGAAATTATTGACCATATGCTTTTCTTGCCTCCTTTGGATCTCTGAGTGAGGGGTGGTTCAGGTTTTGACATACCCTTCTACTGAAAAAAAAAAAAAAATCAAACATTATTCTAAACAAACTGATATTATCAGGGATCTGCGAACATGTTTTTTTTTGTTCTCCCTTCTTGTAGATACAAAGCTTATTTTTTGAAAGAGCCACAGGGTTGTTGCCACACCTTTCTTAATTAGAAGAGCAACGGACATGGTCAATTAATCTTGTTTGTTTCCCATAAAGACAGAAGGAGTATCAGGGAATCTCAGGGCCTAAATAGGGGTTTTTGCTCTTTGCCTTGCTACTTGAACGCTCACAATGTAAGCTGATATTTATTAAATTTACCTATAGATATTAGACTTAATTTCAAGTCTGAGAATACCTGACTATCATTCTAATACTTTCTACCATTATATTTTTATTAGGAAATTCATTTTTGTGCATGTATTGCTTATGAATAATAAAATATCTTCACATTTATCTTTCCTAGCACTTTTCAAATATGTCATTAAACTGAATCAATAATATATGCATATTTGTCTCTTCCTAAACATTACATTTAAATTAGAAATACCATAAAAAATATGGTAATGCTTATGGTGTGATGAGGCAGAAGATTGAATTATGCATTCTTTTTAGAAGTATTTATGCTGGTTTTAATTGCTTCCATACAGTCTGCCTCAATGTCTTATTCATAGATTATCTAGTTATGCCTGACTATTTTGAATACCTTCATCTCACTAACATCATTAGATAGCTGTCATTTTTCTTTCCTCTGGAGAACCAAAATGCTAAATGGAAAAGTCATTGTGCCCCCTCACAGAAGCCAGCCACAGAAGCTTTGTCGATCTTTCTGTTTGATATACATGCTATTCTCCATAATTTAGTAGTTTAGACATCTTCTAAGAAGATTCTGGCATTTGGCTGGAAACTAATTTATTGTCGGTACAAAGAAAACTATTTTTAATCTTTGTATTAACTTTCCTATTTCTCATATTTTATCATGAGATACACATTTTTATAGGTCAAAAATTATCAAATACGGTAATTTCATATGGTTTGAGCTAAAACTATTTATTTGGAAGCATATTTAGTTCCACTATGTCTTAATGAGTATTTATAGTTCTCTTATTTCATATCTTCAAGAAAATTCCTATTTATTACTTGCCTCAAAAATTAGGTCTGTAATTTATTGGAAGTTGGGGAAAAAAACCATTTTGTCCCTTTATCAATAAGGTCTCAAAAAGATCTAGTTGAAGGGTGGAGATATCCACAAAGAAGTCAATTAATTACTTTTCAAAATTTCTAGATGAGCTATCACTTATTATCATGATTGCTCTTCTATCTACCTATCACAACATTGAACAAGGGTGGAACTCTCCTACACTGAGAACATATTTAAAGACCAGTTCTATAAGTTGTTAAATACAACACTGTTGACTGAAGAACATTTATATGAGCCAGAAGATTTTAAGTTAATCAGAGTAAAATGTTTATGATTACCTTTTGCAGGATAGTTTATTTAGGTAACTATTTTATATGACTTTGATTTCTAAAGCTCGAAGTATTCAATTCATATGATTTCTTAGAAGTATTCATAAAAGATCAAGAACTAAAGATTTCTGATTTCACTTGTGAGGAGCTCAGAAGTTATTATTCCATCCTAACAAATTAAAAGCTAAATGGAATAAAAAATCACAATTCTTGGATCCCTAAGGAAGATGAGGACACAGGGGCAACTGTTGTACCCAAGATTGGAGACATGGATTGACAAATATAAGGAGTCATGGCTTACTGAAGCTGAGACCCAGAGTCATAAAACTGTGGGAACCATTGCTAATATAGGAAAACAAGCAGTCTAATAGATGAATTGCTGGGGCTTACTATGGATAGCTCTCAGAGAAGTAAAGCAAGTGTGTAATAAGTATAATACTTTTAAGAGAATCCATTATCAGGTATATACTATTAAAATATCAACATAAAAGTATGTTCCTACAACCAAAACAGATGCATTCATACATGAATATTTCTCCCCAAAGTGTTCATGTGAACAATCTGCCTGTCTACCACCAAGTTAATAAATAAGTCTGCTATATACTGCTTAGAGGTATACACAAGTATATGTACTCGAAATATATTTTTTCTTTTAAATATATTCAACAGTTATTTATAAATTGGTTAATTTACCAACTCTACTTTTTATCACTCATTATCATCTCAAAATATCTAAAAGACTTGGAAGTCATGAAGTAGAGAATGAACTTTGTTCACAGTACACATAGGTACTTATACAGAACTATATTATAATTCAAAATTATCTGTCAGATACAGAAATAGTAGTAATGGACCCTTCCTTTGCCCATCCTTGTCTCCATCCTCCATCATCCCAAAGACTAAATGCAGAAATGTATTCATCTTCAAGAGATGGTTGAAGAAAGATCAATCCCAGAAGAGAGTACCTCCTATAAATTAACACGAATGATATTTATGAATGATTTATTTTATTATCTGTACCTTTCACATACTTTTAGCACTTAGAACTTTTTAATACTTAGACCATGAGAGCTCTTTTGCATTTCTTGCCTGCACCATGACCTAGTAAACAATCAGAATGCTGCTCTAAGAGACCAAGTTTCACAATTTCATTCCCCAAACACAATCATTTCCATGAATTCACAGGGGGAAAAAAAAAAAAAGAGTGTTATTTCACATTCTCTACATTCTCTATACTACATTCTCTATACTTCTAGACATCTAGAAAGACTAGATGCTACAAGTAAGGACTGAAATTTATCCTCTACATACATTGAATAAATTGCACACATAAACTGAATGTCTTTTTTTTTTTTTTAAGATTTTTTTTTTTTTTAATTTATTTGACAGACAGAGATCACAAGTAGGCAGAGAGGCAGGCAGAGACAGGCAGAGAGAGAGGAGGAAGCAGGCTCCTGCTGAGCAGAAAGCCCGATGCGGGGCTCGATCCCAGGACCCTGAGACCATGACCTGAGTGGAAGGCAGAGGCTTAACCCACTGAGCCACCCAGGCACCCCTGAATGTATCCTTTAAGTAGGAACAATTCTGGACCAGTGTGCTTACACTTCTCGCTTGCCAACTCAGTGTATAACTGCAAGCATCACTAATGTTTGGAGGTGATTTTAACAATTTCTCTTCTACATGCCATTTTCAGAAAATGACCTTGCCTATGAATTTTTAAACAAAATATATTATTTTTTTAATTCTACTTTTGTCATATCCTGGCAAACTCATTGACATCTGGAAAGATTAAATGTTGTCGGTTTATTGTTTGTTTGTCCTTCATACTGTTGGAGAAGGTCATAGACAGGATACGACCACCAGTTGACTCATGAGCTGGACCCAGGCAATTAGAAGCTCCGCACTCTATCCCCTGTCCTTGGAATGTATGTTCTGTCCACCCTTCCCACAGTGGGTGCCAGCTTCAAGGTTGTAACTTTGAGAGATTAAAGTGCTGTTGATACCATCTATACTGAATATATGATCAAACCAGTTAAGGTCCCTATGTAAAATTTAAGATCTGACAGGTGGGTGCAGAGATTTATTTGTCTTGTGTTCACCCAAGACAAGCCTCTTTTGTAAGTTATCTTGCTTATTAAAACTGTCATTTCTCAAGCTGGAATGGTCTGCCAGTTTCTTCAGTCTCTCCTTGCCCTCCATGTATGAAAGCCGGTTATATATTTCATTCAGGGAACTCCCAAGGTTAGGAACAAACACACATCTGCACATTGTATATATACACAGCCAGTAAAACAAAATGCACAAAACATAGGGGACAATGATTAGTCTTGGCTCACTATAAATGTACAGGCAGAAAGAACCCTTTTCACTTCTTTCTCCCTCCTTTCTTAAGCAGTGTAAACACAATGCAGTACTTCTCAATGAGATGGTTTGGTTACTTCACTTAGAAAAAAAAAAAAAAATAAAAAAAATAAAACAAAAAAACAGGTGCCTGAATCACTCAATTGGTTAAACATCTGCCTGGGCTCAGGTTATCTCAGGGTCCCGTGCTGGAATGCCCTGCTGGATGGGGAGACTGTTTCTCCCTCTGCCTCTCTCCCCTGCTCATGCTCTCTCTCTCTCAAATAAATAAAGTCTTTTAAAAAATGAGATAAATAAGATAAGACCTTGGGACAAATAATATATTATATATTAATAAATTTTAAAAAAAATGATATAAATAAAAATACAAAAAACATATGTTATAGGAATTTTAATAAAAAAGATACTGAGAAAAAAATATTATCTCTACTTTTAACATATCAGGCACTTCAAATCATCTAGAAACTATATCAAAAAGTACTAAGTATTATCAACTATATATCTGTAGTGCAGAATAAAATATACACAGAGAACAATGGTTTTAACACAAAAGTGTCTTTCAAATGTGACTGGCATAGCACAGAACATTCTTCTCTTCTTGTGGAGACCTTCTATTCCACTCCTTTATCTCACTGAGCAAACATGGGTGTATTATTTCTAGAGGTGACGGTCTAATAATTTCATTTCCAAAAGTCATGTTTAGAAGACATTTGTTGTGTGTGTGTGTGTGTGCGCGTGTTTTAATTTAATTTATTTCATTAAATTATTAAATTAAAGTTTTTATTTATTTATTTGACAGACAGAGATCATAAGTAGGCAGAGAGGCAGGCAGAGAGAGAGGAAGAAGCAGGCTCCCGGCTGAGCAGAGAGCCAGATGTGGGGCTCGAGCCCAAGACCCTGAGATCATGACCTGAGCCGAAGGCAGAGGCTTAACCAACTGAGCCACCCAAGCGCCCCCTTCTTTCCCTTTTCTTGCTTACTTTCTTCCTCTCTTTTTTTCTTCCTTTCTTCCTTTCCTTTCCCTTTCTTCCTTCCTCCCTTCCTTCCTCTCTCTTTCTTTCCTTTTTTCTCTCCTTTTCTTCCTTTCTTCTTCTTTCTTTCTCTCTCTCCTTCTTTCTTTCCTTCCTTCTCTCCTGCTTTCTCTCTTTCTCCTTCTTTATTTCTCCCCAGATTTTTAAGGTAGAAGTTTCGGTAATTATGTACTCTTCTTTCTTTCATACAGGCATGGTTACTAATTTCCTTCCAAACACTGATTCATTAGGGTTATGCAAATTTTGATATATTGTGTTTTTGTTTTCTATTTCACTATCTTTCAAATTCACTTTGACTTCTTTGATCTACTGATTATTTTGGACTATTTTATATATCTTTAAATATCTATGAATTTCACAATTTTTTTGTGGTATACTCTCACCACAGAGAATGCAATATCATTATTAATTGCATTCTCTGTGGTGAGAGAACACTGGGTATATGATTTCCAGGTCTGTTAAATTTACTGTGATTTGTTTTATGGCCTTGCTTATGGTTTATTCTATAGAATCTTTCATGTGCACTAAGGAGATCTTATGTTATGTTGATACACTTGGTGGTGTTCCACATGTGTCCCAGTCTCTGCTCATTTTTCTTCCTTCTTCTTTTTTTTTTCTATTCCTTAGTCTGAACATTCTTAATTGACCTATTTTCAAGTTGATTGATTCACTTTCTGCCTGCTCAAATCTGCTATTGTTTTCGTTTCTTATAATCTCTTTATCAATATTCTCTATTTAATAAGACATCATTTTCATATTTTGTTAGTTCTCTACACACAATGTCCTTCAGTTCTTTGAACACGTTTTATTTATTTTTTTTAAATATTTTATTTATTTATTTGACAGACAGAGATCACAAGTAGGCAGAGAGGCAGAGAGAGAGGAAGGAAGCAGGCTCCCTGCTGAGCAGAGAGCCTGATGTGGGGCTCGATCCCAGTACCCTGGATCATGACCTGGGCTGAAGGCAGAGGCTTTAACCCACTGAGTCACTCAGGTGCCCAACTTTAAAACACATTTTAAATAGCTGACTTAAAGTCTTTGTTTAGGTCCTCCAATGTCAACTTCCTCAGGAAGTTTCTGTTATTTTTTTTTTCCTGTATATGAACATACTTTCTTATTTCTTTGCCTGTCTGCTATTTTTTTGTTGTGACTTAAGACCAGACATTTTATTTTATTTATCTATTTTTTTTTAAACTAGAACATTATAAATAACTGAATTTGGCAACTGTGGGCATCTAATACTTTTCTCTCCTAAGCATTTATTGTTATTGTGACCTGTTGCGATTGTTTTGCTTAGTGACTTTTCTGGACTTATTCTATAAAGTCTGTATTTTTTGATGTGTGTAGCCACCAAGTTTCTGCTCAGTAGCAGCCACCTAGTGACTGGACAGAGATTTCTTTAAATACCTGGAACCCAGTGTTTTCTGATGGGCTCATTGTACAAGTTGGGGTATAACTTCAACACTAAGTCTAACAGTATACATCTTTGTCTTTTCCTTTACTTCCTGCTTTTTACTGAGTCTCAAGATTAGCCAATGGCAGGAGGACCTTTTAGATCTTTTAAGAACATGCATATCTCCTTGGGCATGTGCACAGCCTTATGCGTGTACATAGCCTTCCAGATTCCCAAAACACATTGGAGTTTTCCAAAACTCTATGGACATTTTAATCCCTATCTTTCTTTTTTAAAACATTCTTTTTTTTTTTTTTTAAGATTTTATTTATTTGACAAATAGAAACACAGAGAGAGAGGGAACACAACCAGAGGGAATGGGAGAGGGAGAAGCAGGCTTCCCACTGAGCAGGGAGCCAGATGCAGGGCTGGATCCCAGGACCCTGGGATCATGACCTGACCTGAGCTGAAGGCAGACACTTAATGACTGAGCCACCCAGGCGACTCCCCCCACCCCCAGCTTTCTTTTTTAAGCTTTTTGTTTGGTCTATATTTTGCCCCAATTTTTATATACCACTATAGACAGACAAATGTTAAATGTTTGGCTCTTTATGTTTACAGCATTAGAAAAATATTATCCTGGGATAGGCCATTTATACTGGGTAAGCTTTGAATCAAGTCAAATAAAGATAGTTTAATGAGTGAGATCTTTCAAAGAGCCAACAGACAAATCAAATAATGATAATAATTAGGAATCCTGCTTTGAAGAAGTTATAACCCATTTTGTTCCCTCCAGTCACTGCTAGACTACTCATTTTCCTGTGGCTGTGGGTTGTTGGCTATCACATACCTGGAGAGAAGAGAATGGTAATTGGACAAGTTAAAACACCACAAAGCTTTCCATTCTTGACCAAGATTCAGCTGTTCTTTTGAATAAACACTCTCTGAATTGCTGCAATCCTTTGCTTAATTTTCAAAGCTCCAGAAAGGTTGATTCTGAGAATATTTTCCATCATTCTACTTGTTTTTATGGAAGAGTTGGTTTTTATAGATCCTTCTTGCCATTTCACTGATGTCACCCTCTATCTTATTTTAAACCACTTTAACTGTGAGTTTCTAACACACCATGCTTAAGCAAATATTAAACAATACTTAAATATGATAAGAATGGGTAATCATATACTTGACAGTGAAAATTTTTAAAAAATGAATAATTCATATAAGACCCCAGAATATATTGAGTGTTGTTTTGGAATTTCATGGAAAAAATATATATATATATATAAGATGTTTAGAAATTAAAGACCTAATACATATTAACTGGTACCTATTGGTTGCATTTAAAACACCACATTGTTGTCCTGAATAGGGTCTGATGTACTGACTTACAGATTCTTCCCTTGTAACAGTTCCAATATCTGGAACTGGCAGAATGGCCATTCCAGATTAAATTCAATGGTTTATATAAAGTTTGGTGTTCTTATGTGTTTGATTTTTTTTTTCCTTTGTGAATTTAACAACAGTAACAACAAAGAGTACTTTTCCTATTGTACTCTCAAAGCTTATTTTTAAAATTCTAGGTCTGGAAATTTATTTAACATTTTCAAACCACTTATTCTAATATATTTATACTACATTAGACAATTCAAATGCTACTCTCCTCATAATAACATCCTGTTGGGAATATATACATTCTCCAGACTAGAATTCAGAAGGAACTATACAGAAGTAGATGTAGCTGCTTTTGAAAAAATATATTTCAAGAATGTCTTATATCCTGATATACCATTTGAACAGAAATGTCAATTTTCCCCATTTCTGATGGTGTTAATTATGATCATTTGGTTAAGGTGGTGCCTATGAAGTTCTCCACTGTGAAGTTAACATTTCTACCCGTGTAATTAATAAGTACTCAACTGGAGATAATCTGAGACATCTAAGAGTCCTAATTTTATTTACACTTGTGCTATTTTTGTTATTCATTGGTGATTTTTCCTCAAAGCAATTGTTTTTGTGGTCACTGCCAAGTGATATGACATTATCTTTTAAAAGGAAAAAAAAAAATCACGAAGTCTCTTTTATGCATAGTATAACTGAACAAATACGCAATACAAAGAAAAGGCAGGATAGATTGATTTATTCACTGAAATCTATTGTCATTTACACTTCTGATTAATTTTATAATTCAGAATCCTGAACTAGTTTATATCTTCATAATAGTTTTAGGCAATTTTTTTTTAAATAAGTGAATTTAAGAAGAATAAGTAAAACCATTTCATAATTTCTGACCTGGATGTTTATTTTTGAATTTAAAATTTCAATGATTATTTTTGTTAATACAACATTATAATAGAATACATATGGTTTGGCAAAACACTTACCATTGCCATAACTAATTTTTACTTAGAACAAGCAAAACATTCATCACATTTTAGATGGAATGCATAGCATATCAAAACAGAAGGAAGGAGTGATTGACAAAATGTTTATGTGACAAATACAATCACCATATAAATACAATCTGATGAACTTGAAAATTAACTTTCTATGTGGAACAGAAATGCTTGCTCTTAGAATTCAAATTCCATTGCTTGTTTTAGCTAAAAGGAGAGTAAACTCATAAAACTAATATAAACAAAATGATTTTTGTCACTAAGCCATTTCAAGCATCATCAGTGGATGGTTAGGAGACGTAGAGGCCAGTCCTTCTAAAGTCCAAAGATATGTAATGAATGAAATACCATTTTTTTTAAAGGAGAGAGATCACTGTTTTGCTGGATAATGAATGTATTGATAATGTTTTAATGACATCTATTTTGATCTTTCTAGACTTCAGAACCAGTGAGTAGTTGAGCTACGTTTCCATTATCCTAGTATTTCAGTCTGCAGTTTGGATTCCCTACCCTTCCTTCCTGCTCTCCCAGTATGCTTTCCCAGAGACTGATTTCACTTTCTACTAACTTTTCCTCAAAATTTTTCTTTAGGGCCTTCTCATTTGAATTTCTCATGATTCCAAGAATGTTTATAATCCATCTTTCTTCCATACTGGTTCAGTTTCTTTACTTTTAACCCAATAATGTCCTCTTGCTGACTCACAGCAAAGAGAAAACAAAGCCAGAAACCAAAAGACAAAGAAAAGCAGTAAGACCCTGCAGTAGAGGGAAAGTACAAGAGATGCCGCCAAATCTGACAAATGAACTGCAGGCAGCACCCCAAGAGTCTCACAGTATTGAAGTGTTATAGAAGGTTTGCTATAAACCTTCAGAGTCAAAAAGGTCAAAGACAGGTCTTAACATGCTACTGGCCTCAAAGTGAGTTTCAGGGCTTTTTTTTTTTGTTTCATTTTGTTTTGTTTTGTCTTTGTTTTGTTTTTGAGCTTGACCAGGGATAATGGGAATATTTTTTTACAACAGTGACATATAAATGTTTTAAGAGGGGTAACTTTTATTTTACAAAATCCTTCCATTTATTTCAAAATAGGTGTTGGGTCACTGAATTGAACATGGATGAATTGTGACATAGTTGGAGGGAGGATGGGAATAAAATGGTCTTGGAGTCAGACAGATTTGAAATCAAAGCTTAGTTTATCAGTTTACTACTCTGGGGTCTTATCTTAAATTCATGCCCATCCAGCTTAATTTTCACTTACCTTATAGGCATTTTTTTTTTAAATATTGATCTTGTATCCTTCAACTTTGCTGAACTTGTTTGTTAGCTCTACTACTCTTTTGTGTAGATGATTTAGGATTTATTTTTAATACAAAATTATGTCTTTTGCCTGTAGAGATAATTTCATTTCCAATTGTGTGTTTCAACCCAGCGTTCTGTGTATGGTTAGTAATTGTAACAGATATTGATCCAAGTTGATTTTTTTTTTTTCATCTACTAATAGACTACTTCAGGCATCCATAGGGATGAGCCTCCATGATGAGCACTGTGAAGGAGCTTTTTATTTAGGAGCACAGAGCTCTCTGATCGAATGAAAATAGGTCCAGCTTTAAGCTCTTTCAAAAAAAAATGACTCAAATTAAAAGAACATAATAAGAAATAAACATTCTCCATTTAAATTAACAAAGTCTCCTTTCTCAAGCTATGTAGAGATAGACTATCTTCTCCAAATGTGGGTTTAAGCATAAACTTTAAAAAACATTCCTCTGAAAAGGAGATCTATCTTTTCATTTGTACAAATAGGAAACTGAAACATGAAGTTTATCTCAAAAGAACAAAATAATAAAAGAAAGAAGAAAAGAAAAAGAAGAAAGAAAGTCCAAACAGAATTTATTTACTGCTTTTATATTAGCATCAGGGACTGTTAGTTACATTTCACGACCAAAAAATGAACTGGAAACTCTATTCAAGTGTAAATAAGAAAATCAACAATATTTTAATATATTTGCTATGAGGGAGAAGAAAACCAACCTTGGCCTGTTAAAAATTTACTGTGCCTCTTCAATGTCAAAATACAAAAGAAGCAACAATAAAAAAATCATTTACAAGGTATGACAGCATTCTGTGTTATTTTATAAAACTCTTAAATGTTTATGTCCTAGAGGTCACAGGTAATTCAGTATAGCACATCTCATAAGTGTTTTGAAGTACTTATACTCACCATTTTGTAGGACCCTTTCATTTATTTCAAATAATTTAATTTCACATTGCTTAACTCTTTTGCTAAATTTGGTGATGCACTACCAAGCTTTCCCCTAGTAGGCAGCAGAAAAAAAAAAAAAAATCATCCCTGGATAAATTGCATTTTGAGATGTTAGTGTTCAGGATGGTAGTTTCCAAGAAAAAAAAAATGGTTTTTGGAATGGATAAGAAAGGATCAGCAATCTTTAATTTTGTCAAGAGTTTTAATCTTGTAATGAAACCGGAAATTTTCATTTTTGTTAATAGAAAGAAAACCAACATGAAATGTAAGAGCAAAACATTTTCCTGCCAAGTAACACAGCCACATGGAGTCATCATGGACCCAGCATATAAATTTGATTTAATTATATTGAAAAGAAAGAAGACAAAAATGGACTGAAGCAACACAGTCAGCCAAATGCAAACAAGGCCCATAACTCAAAGTGTGTTACTGGTAGAGTGGTAATATGCCTTGGGTGTATAGCTGAGATTTTCATCTTTGCACCATTCTTAAGTGTCCTAACTGACACGAGCCATCATCATTCTTATTTAAAAGCATCTTTCCTTGCTAGGTATTTTGTCTCATTTTGGATATGGCTTCTTTGGAGCAGTACCTCAATTGTGTTCATAGAGAAAACCAGCAAAGGAATCCAGTAAGTGGTATGTTCATTACTTTAGTCCATTCCTTAGTAGTCTAAGAAATCCATTTTTTAAGAGAAATGTATAGTGTCCTCCACCTCCAAATGTGATGCTACTTATCCAAATGCAGATAGGATCAACTTTCACTTGTTTTCTTTAGGGTACAGGTTGTTCTCTGAATTGTTCTAAATAAATCTATTACACTGAGAGTCAATCAATTATGCTTCACACATCGAGGTAGCATGGCACAGAGAAGTAATTCTGGATTGGAGTCAAGAGATCTGGGACTTTCTGCCAGTTATGCTACCATGGCAAATAATTCACTTCTGCTTATAAAGGTTTCTGAGTGACCTTTCTGTACTTAAAGATTTCTCATTTGTAAAATAAAAGGATTGTTGGAAGAGTTCTTCACAGCTCTACAATTCTATGATCTTAGCTTGGTTTATTAGGCTTATAAATAAGAAAAATCAACATAAACCCATTAGAAATGACATTTCTCATATCATTCATTAGAAATCCACAAATTACCTGAAACAATGGTCAATGTGACCAAATTCAGAGCCTGTATTTTGAATTACGGTTTGCTTTTCTTTCTTTTTTATTGCTTTTTTTGGATTTCTTTTTTGAAATTTATGAATACAAGTAAGTGTGCAGGCCAAAAATATATGGCCAGGGCTGACATCTAGGTACTGAGGGCCTTTTGCAATAAACCTCAAAAATATTTTACTTGGAATTGTTAAGTTTCCTTAATACTAGAAGGAACCAAAATTAAAGAAACCATGAAAACCATCAATCATATTTCATCCTTTCCCAGTTCATCCATGTTGATCAGTTTTCCTGATCTGGTGATGTCCTATGAGAATACTCGATGGTTTCCCTTTGACTGTGAAATTAATGCTCAATAGCCAATCAAAACAGATGTTCATCGGTTCAGTTTTTTCTCATATTAAGGATGATTTTTAGCATGGCCCTAGTTGTCCAGTGGTGATTTCATTATTTGGGGGGCTGGCGAAGGGTGTTGGTTATATAAAGCCTGCTTGTTGTTTCTGAAATTTCTTTCTTGGTTCCAACTTGTAGTAAACATACTTTTGCTTCATTTTAAAGGAGCTTTTGGCAGAAGGTCAATTAGTAGGTAGTCACTTATCTGTGTAAAGTCTGAATTACTCTATTTTTGACAAATTGAGCAAACTAGCATTGCATCCGAATGCTAAATAAGAGGCAAACAAGACAGATGTGGAAATAGGAGAAAACATAAATACATTCCCAGTGAAAGAAAATAGTTCGATGCATCTCTCTATTAAAAGGGTTAAAAGGAAAAACATTTCCACCAGCTATACTAAAGTTAAAAAAGCATGGAGTTTATGATTTTTCCCTTTAAAGTTAAAGTAAGAGCACAAATAATTTATGACTACTATAGGGCTATTATTTTCGTTTTAGTGGAATCATAGTGCCCCCTACTGATACTCAAAAAAAGTTTTTTGTATTGACAGTAATTACGGAAATGCTCCAAAAATATTGTTTTCCTCATATGAGCTTTGTAGAGGTGTTGAATGAAAATGACTTTGAGTTCTATGTCCAGACAGATTTCTGGAATCCAATTGAAGTTGCCAGTTAAATACAAAGCACTATTTTCAGAATCAACACATCTCCATGTTTTTTTGTGGAATTGTTTCTGAACCATAAGGTGAACCACTGATGTATTTTCTTTTTATCTCCTTTGGCAAATTAAAAATGTATTTAAAAGTTAATATAGGATGAGGGGCAAGATGGCAGAGAAGTAGGAGACCTGGTTTCAGCCACTTCCCTAAAGTGAGCTAAATATCTACCAGAACACTCTGAACACCTATGAAATCAACCTGAAATATAGGATTATACACTTCTGGATCTCTACAAGGGCATAAGACACAAGTGCAGAGGTAAAGCGGTGTGGGAGCGATTGGACTGATACCAGAGGATAAACAGAAGGGGGAGAGAGCTCCCAGAAATGACCCATTGGAAAGTATTATCTCAATATGAAAGTGCCCTGTGATTGGGGACCAGCATTAACTTGGAGTCTGGTTAAAAGCACCCAAAAAGAGCAAATGATCTTAAGAGGAAACTTACAGAATCAGATAGTCATGGGCATGGGCCTAAGCCCATGGTCCCAGGACAGTAACCATTGGCAAAAACCTGTGCCAGAGAGAGTCCCCCAGGGCCCCCAGTCCATGGTCCCTGAGCCTGTGGCTTTCCACTGCTTGCACCACCGCTCAGGCTGGGCTCACTCCTGTCATGCCTGAGAAAACCTGGTGTGAACTCCAGTTGGGATCATTGGGCCTGCAGCCTTCTAAGACCTGTGTGACTGTGGGGTTTGAGCACCCAGGCCACCCCTGAAAGAATCCGGCACAAACTCTGGGCTGGGTTCCTTGGTCATAGGTTTCTGCGACCTGTGAGGCCCTGGACTCCAGAGAGCCATCCCAGCAAAGACAGCCACCAGAAGCAGGCTCCCCTGACCAATTATAGCCTGTGGTTTTAGTGGCACAGGGGTGCAGAGGCAAGCAGGGGCCTTGGGTGACCACTGGGACAGTAGCTGGGGTGCATACTGCCTGTGGAAGGTTGTGCTGTTCAACGGAGTTTGCAGAGAGGAAATCTGTGTGTTCTGGACCACCCAGAGATAACTGTCTGAGGCTTCTTTCTGAGGCAGAGGTCTAGGTACAGACAGATTCATTGCTCTGACCCACCAAAAAGCCACAAAAACCACCAAAAGACAAAAATCTCCAGAAAACAAAAGCCTGAAAAAGTGGTTTCCACAGAGCCCAGCCCCTTGATACGGGGCAGGACAACTCAACCCAAGCAAGATTGACTGGAAAACAATGGGGCAGGCCCCTCACCCAGAAGACAAGCCAAAAGAACAAGAGGACAACTCCCATAGGGACCCACAAAACTGTAAAACCCTAACATCAAGGGAAAATAATATATCAAGATCCTGGTATCATCCCAAAACCAGTATATTTCATACATACAACCTTTCCTTCTTTCTCTCTCTCTCTTTTTTTTTTTTTTTAATTTCTTCTCACAATTCTTGTTCTTTTAATTTTTTTAACCTACTTACCACTACAACTAGAGGTCTAATCCAGCATATTTCATAATAACTTTTTAACTTAAACTTTTTTCATATATATACCTGTGTTTCTTTTTCTTTTCCTTCTTTTTTTTTTAAATATAAAAATAGATATAAGCTTCAAGGTAATCCTTTTTCCCTATTCAATACTACCCCTATATATAAACCAGTTTTAATTTCCCTGTATCTCTAGAAGGTTGCATCCTTTAACAGCGATAACAAGATATACCCAGGAAGAACCAAAATAACCCTCCTTGCCCATATCAAGGATTTATAACCACTCTCCCATCTTATTCTTCTGTCAGTGTTTCTGTGTACTTGTTTTTGTTCTGGTACTACATAAATCTTATTCTTGGGGTTTGTTTTGGCTCTGCTGTTTCTTTTCATTCTTTCTTTTTTCTTTTTTCTTATCATTTACTTTTGTTGGTATTTTTGTTTGTTCATTTTTTTATATATCTTATAAATCTTACTTTTGGGGCTCATTTTGTCTGGGTATTCTCTCTCTCTCTTTTTTTCTCTTTCTCTCTTTTTCTATTTTTGTTTTCTTTTTGGTGGTGACTTCTGATTGGTCCAAAACTTTCCAGGGTGCACCTTGCCTGTATAATGGTTGATATATTCAGCTATACATTCCCTCAACCACCTCTCACCAAAATGTCTAGGAGGAGGAACTCCCAAAAGGTGAAAAATTCAGACTGTGCCCTCTGCCACAGAACTATTGGATAAGGACATAAAGAGTATGTTGGAAAGGGAATTCAGGATAATAATTATCCAGACAATGGCTAGGTTGGAGAAGACCATTAATGACAACATGGAATCTCTAAGGGAGGCAGTGGGATCTGATCTGGCAGATGTTAAAAATACTATCAATGAGATCCTATCTAATCTAAATACTCTAACAGCTAGGGTAACTGAGGCAGAAGGTAGAATTAGTGATCTAGAAGACAAACTGATAGAAAAGGAGAATCAGGAGGAAACCTGGAACAAACAGCTTAGAAGCCATAAAAAGAGAATTAAGGAAATAAATCACACTATGAAATGTTTCAATGTCAGAATTATTGGGATTCCTGAGGGTGTGGAGAAAGAGAGAAGACTAGAATATAGAGTTGAACAAGTTCTGGATGAAAATTTCCCTAACCTAGGGAATAGAACAAGTATTAGTGTCCTACGGGCAGAAAGGACACCCCCAAGATCGAGTCTAGAAAGACATCCAGACACTTAATTGTGAAATTCACAAATCATAATCTCAGACAGGAGGTCTAAAGGGCAACTAGGGGGAAGAGATTCCTTATGTACAGAGGAAGGAGCATTAGAATAACATCAGGCCTGTCCACAGAAACCTGGAAAGCCAGAAAGGGCTGCAAGACATATTCAGGGTGCTAAATGTGAAGAACATGCAGCCAAGAATACCTTATCCAGGAAGTCTGACATTTAAAATGGATGAAGAGATAAAGAGCTTCCAAGACCAGCAAGGTTTAAAAGAGTATGTGGCCACCAAGCCAGCACTAAAAGAAATATTAAGGAGGGGTGCTATAAAAGAAGAAAGAACCCAAGAGTGACATAGAACAGACATCTACAAAGGCAATATATAGAAACGAGGACTTCACAGGCAATATGATGTCAATAAAAACTTATCTTTCAATAATCACTCTTAATGTGAATGGCCTAAACACTGCCGTAAAATGGCACAAGGTTGCAGACTGTATAAAATGACAGGACCCACCCATATGGTGTCTACAAGAGACACATTTGGAACCTAGAGATACAACCAGACTGAAAGTGAAGAGATGGAGAATCATCTTTCATGCCAACAGGCCTCAAAAGAAAGCTGGGATAGTGATTCTCATATCAGATAAATTAGATTTTAAGCTAAAGACTGTAGTCAGATATAAAGAAGGACACTACATCATTCTTAAAGGGTCAGTTTTTTAAATTTACAATTGTAAATATTTATGCCCCCAATATGGGAACAGCCAAATACATTAGCCAACTGTTGATCAAAATAAAGAGTCACGGGGTGCCTGGATGGCTCAGTGGGTTAAGCCTCTGACTTCAGCTCAGGTCATGATATCAGGGACCTGGGATTGAGCCCCACATTGGGCTCTCTGCTCAGCGGAGAGCCTGCTTCACCTTCTGTCTCTGCCTGTCTCTCTTCCTACTTCTGATCTCTCTCTCTCTCTCTCTGTCAAACAAATAAATAAAATCTTTTAAATAAAGCAAAATAGTCATATTGATATAAGTACATTAATTGTAGGGTATCTTTTCTCTCTCTCTCTCTCTCTCTCTCTATATATATATATATATATATATATATTTAAATTAACATATAATGTATTGTTTGACCCAAGGGTACAGGTCTGTGAATCATCAGGCTTACACATTTCACAGCATTCACTATAGCACATACCCTCCCCAATGTCCATTACCCAACCACCCTCTCCCTACCCCTCCACCCCCCAACCAACCCTTAATTTATTTTGTGAGATTAAGAGTCTCTAATGGTTTATCTCCCTCCCAATCCCATCTTGTTTCATTTATTTCCTTCCCTACCCCCAAACACCCCACTCTCCCTCTCAAATTCCTCATATCAGAGAGATCATATGATAACTGTCTTTCTCTGATCGACTTATTTCACTCAGTATAATACCCTATAGTTCTAACCAAGCCATTGCAAATGGCAAGATTTCATTTATTTTGATGGCTACATATTATTCCATTGTATGTATATATACCACATTTTCTTTATCCATTCATCTGTTGATGGGCATCTAGGTTCTTCCCATAGTTGGTTATTGTGGACATTGCTGCTGTAAACATTTGGTACATTGCCCCTTCAGATCACTGCATTTGTATCTTTAGGGTAAATGTCCAGTAATGTGATTGCTGGGTAATACGGTACTTTTTGAGGAACCTCCATGCTGTTTTCCAGAGTGGCTACACCAGCTTGAATTCCCACCAACAGTGTAGGAGAGTTCCTCTTTCTCCACATCCTCGCCAACATCTGTCATTTCCTGACTTGTTAATTTTAGCCATTCTGACTGGTGTGAGCTGGTATCTCCTTGTGGTTTTCATTTGTATTTCCCTGATACCGAGTGATGTGGAGCATTTTTTAATGTGTCTTTTGGCTATCTGGATGTCTTCTTTTCAGAAATGTCTGTTCATGTTTTCTGCCCATTTCTTGATTGGATTATTTGTTCTTTGGATTTGAGTTTGATAAGTTCTTTATAGATCTTGGATACTAGCCCTTTACCTGCTATATCATTTGTGAATATCTTCTCACAATCTGCTGCCTTTTAGTTTTGTTGACTAACTCCTTTGTTGTGCAAAAGCTTTTGATGTTGATGAAATTCCAATAGTTCATTTTTGTCCTTGTTTCCCTTGTCTTTGGCAATGTTTCTAGGAAGAAGTTGCTGTGACTGAGTCAAAGAGGTTGCTGCTTGTGTTCTCCTCAAGGATTTTGATAAGTTTCTGTCTCCCATTGAGGTTTTTCATCTATTTTGAGTCTATTTTTGTGTGTGGTGTAAGGAAATGGTCCAGTTTCATCCTTCTGCATGTGGCTGTCCAATTTTCACAACACCATTTTTTGACGAGACTGTCTTTTTTCCATTGGACATTCTTTCCTGCTTTGTCAAAGATTAGTTGACCCTAATAGAGTTAAGGGTCTATTTCTTTATTCTGTTCCATTGATCTATGTGTCTGTTTTTGTGCCAGTACTATACTGTCTTGATGATTACAGCTTTGTAATAGAACTTGAAGTATGGAATTGTGATGCCACCAACTTTGGCTCCCCCCCCACCAACATTCCTCTGGCTATTTGAGGTCTTTTTTTGCTCCATATAAATTTTAGATTATTTTTTCCATTTCTTTGAACAAATTGTTGGTATTTTTATAAGGATAACATTAAATGTGTAGATTACTTTAGGTAGCATAGGCATTTTCACAATATTTGTTCTTCTAATCTGTGAGCTAGGAACATTTTTCCATTTCTTTGTGTCTTCCTCAATTTCTTTAATGAGTACTTTATAGTTTTCTGAGTGAAGGTTCTTTGCCTCTTTGGTTAGGAATTATTCCTAGGAATCTTATGGTTTTGGATGCAATTGTAATTGGGACTGACACCTTAATTTCACTTTCTTCTGTCTTGTTGGTGGTGTATAGAAATGCAACTAATTTCTGGGCATTAATTTTATATCCTGACACTTTTCTAAATTCCTGTATGAGTTATTGGAGTTTTGGAGTGGATTCTTTTGGGTTTTCCACATGAAGTACCATATCATCTGCAAAGAGTGATAGTTTGACTTCTTCTGTGCTGATTTGGATGCCTTTAATTTCTTTTTGTTGTCTGATTGCTGAGGCTAGGACTTCTAGTACTATGTTGAATAGCAGTGGTGATAATGGACATCCCTGCCATGCTCTTGACCTTAGGGGGAAAAGCTCTCAGTTTTTCCCCATTGAGAATGATATTTGCTGTGAGGTTTTCATTCTATCCCTACACTTTGAAGAGTTTTGAAAATGAAAGAATGCTATACTTTATCAAATCCTTTTCCAGCATCTATTGAGAGTATCATATGGTTCTTGTTCTTTCTTTCATTAACATATTTTATCACATTGTTTTGTGGATGTTGAACCAACCTTGCAGCCCACGAATAAGACCCACTTAGTCGAGGCGAGTAACCCTTTTAATGTACTATTGGCCAGTATTTTGGTGAGAATTTTTGCATCCGTCTTCATCAAGGATATTGGTCTGTAATTCTCCTTTATGAAGGGGTCTTTGTCTGTTTTTGGGATCAAGGTAATGCTGGTCTCATAAAATGAGTTTGGAAGTTTACCTTCCATTTCTATTTTTTGGAACAGTTTCAGGAGAATAGGTATTAATTCTTCTTTAAATGTTTGGTAGAATTCCCCTGGGAAGCTGTCTGACCCTGGGCTCTTGTTCGCTGGGATATTTTTGATGACTGCTTCAATCTCCTTACTGGTTATTGGTCTGTTCAGATTTTCTATTTCTTCCTGGTTCTGTTTTCGTAGTTTATATGTCTCTAGGAATGCATCTATTTCTTCCAGATTGTCAAATCTGCTGTCATATAATTGCTCATTATATGTTCTTATAATTGTTTGTATTTCTTTGGTGTTGGTTGTGATCTTGCCTCTTTCACTAATGATTTATTTATTTGGGTCTCTTCTCTTTTCTTTTTGATAAGACTGGTCAGGGGGCTATCAATATTATTAATTCTTTCAAAGAACCAGCTCCTAGTTTTGTTGATTTGTCTACTATTCTTTTGGTTTCTATTTCATTGATTCCTGCTTTGATTTTCATTATTTCTCTTCCCCTGCTGGGTTTAGGCTTCATTTGCTATTCTTTCTCCAGCTCCTTTAGATGTAGGATTAGACTGTGTACTTGAGACCTTTCTTGTTTCTTGAGAAAGACTTGTATTGCTATATACTTTCCTCTTAGGACCACCTTTGCCATATCCCAAAGACTTTGAATAGTTGTGTTTTCATTTTCATTTTTTCTATGATTTTTTTTTTCATTCTTTAATTTCCTGGTTGACCCATTCATTCTTTAGTAGGGTGCTCTTTAGCCTCCATGTATTTGAGCTATTTCCAACTTTACTCTTGTGATTGAGTTCTAGTTTCAGAGCATTGTGGTCTGAAAATATGCAGGGAATGATCCCACACTTTGGCACCAATCGAAACCTGATTTGTGACCCAGCATGTGGTCTATTCTGGAGAATATTCCATGTGCACTAGAGAAGAATGTGTACTCTGTTGCTTTGGGATGGGATGTTCTGAATTTATCTGTGATGTCTATCTGGTCCAGTGTGTCATTTAAGATCTTTATTTCCTTGTTGATTTTTTACTTGGGTGATCTGTCCATTTCAGTGAGGGTGGTGTTACAGTCCCCTACTATTATTGTATTATAGTCGATGTGTTTCTTTGATTTATATGATTGGCTACTCCCATGTTAGGGGCAAAGATATTTAAAATTGTTAGATACTCTTGTTGGACAGACCTTTTGAGTATGATATAGTGTCCTTCCTCATCTCTTATTATAGTCTTTGGCTTAAAATCTAATTGATATGATATAAGGATTGCCACCCCAGCTTTCTTTTAATGTCCGTTAGCATGGTAAATTGTTTTCCACCCCCTCACTTTAAGTCTGGAGGTGTCTTCAGGTCTAAAATGAGTTTCTTGTAGACAGTGTATCAGTGGGTCTTGTTTCTTTATCCATTCTGATACCCTGTGTCTTTTGATTGGGACATTTAGCCCATTTACATTCAGGATAATTATTGAAAGATATGAATTTGGTACCATCGTATTGCCTGTAAGGTGACTGTTACTGTATATTGTCTCTGTTCCTTTCTTGTCTACTACTTTTAGGCTCTCTCTTTGCTTAGAGGACCCCTTTCAATATTTCCTAAAAGGTTGGTTTGGGGTTTGCAAATTCTTCTAATTTTTGTTTGTCCTGGAAGCTTTTTATTTTTCTTTCTATTTTCAATGACAGCCTAGCTGGGTATAATATTCTTGGCTGCATATTTTTCTCGTTTAGTGCTCTGAATATATCATGCCAGTTCTTTCTGGCCTGCCAGGTCTCTGTGAATAAGTCTGATGCCAATCTAATATTTTTACCATTGTATGTTACAGACTTCTTGCTCTGAGCTTCTTTCAGGATATTCTCTTTGTCACTAAGACTTGTAAGTTTTACTATTAGATGACCAGGTGTGGACCTATTTTTATTGATTTTGAGGGGGATTCTCTGTGCCTCCTGGATTTTGATGCTTGTTCCTTTTGTTATATTAGGGAAATTTCCTACCATAATTTGCTACAATATACCTTCTGTCTCTCTCTCTCTTTCTTCTTCTTCTGGGATTCCCATTATTCTAATATTGTTCCATCTTATGATATCACTTATCTCTTGAATTCTCCCTTCATGGCCCAGTAGTTGTCTCTTTTTTGCTCAGCTTCTTTATTCTTCATCATTTGGTCTTCTATATCATTAATTTTCTCTTCTGCCTCATCTATACTAGCAGTAAGAGCCTCCATTTTTCAGTGCACCTCATTAATAGCTTTTTTTTTTTTTTTTTAATTTCAACTTGGGTAGATTTTAGTTCTTTTATTTCTCCAGAAAGGAATTCTCTGATATCTTCAGATATCAGAGGGCATTTTTCAAGCCCAGCTAGCACCTTGACAATCATCTTTCTGAACTCAAGTTCTGACATATTATCAATGTCTGTACTGATTATGTTCCTAGCCATCGGTATTGCCACTTATTTTCTGTGTGTGTGTGTGTGTGTGTGTGTGTTGAGTTTTTCCACCTTGTCATTTTATCCAGATAAGAATATATGAATGAGAGAACAAAATACAAAAAAGGTGACAAAGACCCTAGAAAAATATATTCTGACCAAATCAGTAGAGACCTAAAACTGGGGAAAGAAAAAAAGGGGGGGAATATCTATATCTATATTTATATCCATATCTATCTATCTATCTCGATATATCTATATCTATCTATCTATCTCGATATATCTATATCTATCTATCTATATAGATATCTATATATTTTCTATCTATCTATATCTATCTATATAGATAGATAGATATAGATATATCAATATAGATAGATAGATAGATATAGATAGATATATTAGACTGGTGAATAAAACAGAGCCACCCACTTGATTATGTGAATAAAACGGAGCCACCCACTTGATTTTGGGTGTATTCTGGTCTCTTAGAAGAAACTACCTCCCAAATTTTAAAGAAAGAAAAACCTATATATCCAAAAATAAGGGTAAACATGATGAAGGAATGGAATATGATTGTAAAGATGAAAATTAAAAAAAAAATTCCAAAAAAGGAATTCATAAGATAAGTGGGTTGGGGGGGCAAAAAAAAGGAGAGAATGTGATCAGGCTAGAGACTAGAACAAAGCCATGTGCTAGATTTAGAGTATATTTTAATCTACTAGAAGAAATTATATCCCAAAATTTTAAAGGAAAAAAAAAAACCCTCTATATGTCTACAAAAAATAAGGTTAAATACAATGAAGTGATAAAACATGACTATAACAATAAAAAATTAAAAATATTTTTAAAAGGTATTGTTAAGATAAAATAGTTAAAAAACATTAAGAGAGGAAAAGTTAAAAATATAGAATAAGAAAAAAATAAAATAAAAATAAAAATTAACTTTTCAAGACTAAAGGATCATGAGAAAAAAGCCATGAATTCTATGTGTTGCTTTCCCCTAGCTCTGGAGTTCCACAGTTCTCATTGATTGGTGAACTTGGTCTTGACTGTATGTTCTTATTGATCTTCAGGGCAGAGGCCTGTTGCAGTGATTCTCAAATGTCTTTCCCCAAGGTAGAATTGCACCGCCCTTGCCAGGGGCCAGGCTAAGTAATCCGTTTGGGTTCGCTCTCAGTAGCTTTTTTCCCCTGAACAATTTTGTAGAGCTTTGTAGGATGGGAATCAAAATGGCGGCCTCCCAATCTCCCATCCCATAGAAGCCAAGAGCTCAGGCTCCACTCCTCAGTGCGCCCTCAGAGAAAAGCAGTCAATCGCTCCTGTCTTTGCTGGTCTCTGGCTGCACTCCATGGTCACCCAACTTGTGATTGGGCATTTCTATCTCTGGTGCACAACCCCATTTGGAGTCTCCAAACCCAGCAGATTCCTGCCATGTGTTCCCACACTGTTCCTCCTGGAGGAGGAAGGATGGGGTCTCTCCGGGTCTGCCCCTTGTGCAGTCTCTGCTTGAAGAACAGTGGCTCAACTGTGCCTTGGAAAACAGTTTAAGTTAACCCTGAGGTGAGAGCATACAGCTCAGCTCCATCTCTGTAGCCAGCTTCCTGGTTCCAATACCTGACAGCTCTGCCACACTCAGACACCCCCTGTTTTTCTGTGACCCTGTGGGTCCTGAGACCACACTGTCCCCGCAAGGGCTCCACTCCCACTTAGCCTCTGGAGCGATGCCCCTCAGTAGAGCAGACTTCTAAAAGTTCTGATTTTGTGCTCTTCTGCTCCATTGCTTGCCCAGAGCTGGCCCCTTCTCCTGAGGTCTGTCTTCCCTTTGCTTTGGATTCACTTCCCTGCACATCCTACCTTCCAGAAAGTGGTCAATTTTCTGTCCCTAAAGTTGCTGTTCTTCTCTTTGATCTCTTGTTGAGTTTGTAGGTGTTCAGAATGGTTTGATAACTATCTAGCTCAACTCCTGGGACCTAATGATATTTCAGTGTGCTACTCCTCCATCATCTTCCTTTCTCCCAATTGTAGGGAATCTTAACACACAACTCTCAGTAATAGACAGATCATCCAAGTAGAAAATAAATAAAAAAAACAAGATTTTTGAATGACACATTGAACCAGATGGACCTCATAGATATATACAGAACATTCCACCCTAAAACAACAGAATACTCATTCTTCTTGAACGCACATGAAACTTTCTTCAGAATTGACCACTTACTGGATCACAAATCATGGCTCAACTGATACCAAAAGATTGAGATTATTCCCTGCATATTCTCAGACCACAAGACTTTGAAACTGGGTGTTTGAATTCCTTCCAAACCTTTTCTTGTGGTTTGGAGGGAATTCAAACACTTGGAAGCTAAAGACCACCCTGCTCAAGAATGTTTGGAGTAAACAGGAAATCAAAGAAGAGCTTAAACAATTCATGGAAACCAATAAGAATGAAGACACATCAGTCCAAAACCTATGGGATATGGCAAATGCAATCCTAAGGGGGAAATACATAGCCATCCAAGGCTCACTCAAAAAAAAAAAAAAAAAAAAAAATCCTGAATACACCAACTCTCTTTACACCTTAAAGAACTGGAAAATCAACAACAAATTAAGCCAAAACCAACCAAAAGAAGGGAAATAAGATTAAAGCATAGACCAATAAGTTCGAAACTAGAGATACAGTAGAATGCATCAACAAAACTAAAAGCTGGTTCTCTGAAAGAATCAATAAGATCAATAAATCATTGGCCAAACTAATCCAAAAGAAAAGAGAGAGGACCCAAATTAATAAAATTATAAATGAAAGGGGAGAGAACAAAACACCAAGGAAATAGAAACAATCATCATAAATTATTATCAACAGTTATATGCCAATAAGTTAAGCAACCCAGAAGAAATGGATACATTCCTGGAAACCTATAAACTTCCAAGACTGAAACAAGAAGAAATTGAGAACCTGAATGGACAAATATCTAATAATAAGATTGAAACAGTGAACAAAAACCTCCCAAAAGGTTTTTTGATGGATTTCTTAGAGAATTATACCAAATACTCAAAGAAAAAATAATACCTGTTTTCCTGAAGCTGTTTCAAAAAATAGGATCAGAAGGAAAACTTCCAGACTCTGTCTATAAAGCCAGCATTACCTTGATGCCCAAACCAGGCAAAGACCCCATCAAGAAGGAGAATTACAGACCAATATCCTTGATGAACGTGGACACAAAAATTCTACCAAAATACTAGTCAATAGGATCCCACAGTAGATTAAAAGGATTACTCACCACAACCAAGTGGGATTTGTTCCTGGGCTGCAAGTTTGGTTTAACATTCACAAATCAATCAATGTGATAGTACAAATCAATTTAAAAAAAGAGAGAGAAGAACCATTTGGTCCTCTCAATTGATTCAGAAAAAGCATTTGACAAGATACAGCACCCATTCCTGATTAAAATGATACAAATTATGAGGATAGGGGGAACATTCCTTAACTTCATAAAATCTATCTAGGAAAAACTCACAGTGAATATGATTCACAATGGAAAAAAGATGACAGCCTTCCCTTTGAGATTAGGAACACAACAAGGATGCCCACTCTCAACACAGTACTGGAAGTCCTAGCAACAGCAATCAGAAAGCAAAAAGAAATAAAAGGTATTCAAATTGGCAATGAAGAAGTCAAACTCTCTCTCTCTATTCAAATGACATGATACTTTATATGGAAAACCCAAAAGACTCCACCCCCAAACTACTTGAATTTATACAACAATTCAGTAATATGGCAGGATACAAAATCAATGCACAGAAATCAGTTGCTTTCTTATACACTAACAATGAAATTATAGAATTAGGAATTAGAGAATTGATTCCATTTACTATAGCACTAAAAACCATAAGATACCTTGGAATAAACCTAACCAAAGAGGTAAAAGATCTGTCCTTGAGGAACTATAGAACGCTCATGAAAGAAATGGAAGAAGACACAAAAAGATGGAAAAGCATTCCATGATCATGGATTAGAAGAATAAACATTGTTAAAATGTGTATACTGCCCAGAGCAATCTATACTTTCAATACCATCCCAATCAAAATTGCACCAGAATTTCTCAAAGTGCTGGAACAAACAATCCTAAAATTTGTATGGAACCAGAAAAGATGCTAAATTGCTAAGGAAATGTTGAAAAAGAAAAACAAAACTGGGGGCATCATGTTGCCTCATTTCAAGATTTATTATAAAGCTGTGATCACCAAGACAGCATGGTACTGACACAAAAACAAACACATAGACCAGTAGAACAGAGTAGAGAGCCCAGATATGGACCCACAGCTCTACGGTCAACTAATCTTTGACAAAGCAGGAAAAAAATATACAGTGAAAAAAAGACAGTCTCTTCAATAAATGGTGCTGGGAAAGTTGGACAGCTATGTATAGAAGAATGAAACTAGACCATTTTCTTACACCATACACAAAGATAAACTCAAAATGGATAAAAGACCTCAACGTGAAGCAGGAATTCTATCAAAATCCTAGAGGAGAACATAGGCAGTAACCTCTTTGACATCAGCCACAGCAACTTCTTTCAAGACATATCTCCAAAGGCAAAGGAAACAAAAGTGAAAATGAACTTTTGGAACTTCAACAAGATCAAAAGTTTCTGCACAGCAAAAGAAACAGTCAAGATACTCGCAAATGACACTTCAGACAAAGGGCTGATATCCAAGATCTATAAAGAACTCCTCAAACTCAACACTCAAAAAACAGAAAACCACGTCAAAAAATGTGCAGAAGATATGAAGAGACACTTCTCCAAAGAAGACATATGAATGACTAAGAGACACATGAAAAAGTATTCATCATCATTAGCCATCAGGGAGATTCAAATCAAGAACACATTGAGATACCACCTTACACCAGTTAGAATGGCAAAAATCATCAAGACAGTAAACAACAAGCGTTGGAGAAGATGTGGAGAAAGGGGAACCCTCTTACACTGTTGGTGGGAATGCAAGTTGGTACAGCCAATTTGGAAAACAGTGTAGAGATTCCTTAAGAAATTAAAAATAGTGCTACCCTACAACCCTGCAATTTCCTTGCTGGGTATTCACCCCAAAGATACAGATGTAGTAAAAAGAAGGGCTATATGTTCCCCAATGTTCATAGCAGCCATTGTTGCAATCGTCAAATTGTGGAAAAAGCCAAGACATCCTTCCACAGATGAATGAATAACGGAGATGTGGTCCATATATACTATGGAGTATTATGCCTCCATAAGAAATGATGAATACCCAACTTTTGTATCAACATGGACAGAACTGGAGGAGATTATGCTGAGTGAAATAAGTTAAGCAGAGAAAGTCAATTATCATATGGTTTCACTTACTTGTGGAGCATAAGGTATAACATGGAGGAAATTAGAAGGAAAGCAAAAGTGAATTGGGGGAAATTGGAGGGGGAGACAAAGCATGAGAGACTGTGGACTCTGAGAAGCAAACTGAGGGTTTTGGAGGGAGGGTGGTGGGAGGGATGGGTGGGCCTCGTGGTGAGTATTACGGAGGGCACGTATTGCATGGAGCACTGGATGTGGTATATAAACAATAAATCTTGGAACTCCAAAAAAATAAAATAAAAAAATAAGTAAATAAAATCTGTGAACATAAAAATAAAAAGAAATTAAAAAATAAAAGTTATAAGCTTTTGGAAGAATGTAGGCCTTTAAGACTTTTAATGAAAAACAGCCACCATTAACATGTCTTTCCTGACCTGTGTCCCAGAAGCAATAGAGTTCATAACTTTTAGCTGCATCCTTAGAAATCTACCTCAACATATCTAAATAGTATGCTTATGTATCTACTTTCCTTTTCCTTCCTTCCTTCCTTCCTTCCTTCCTTCCTTCCTTCCTTCCTTCCTTCCTCTCTCTCTCTTTTTAAAATATTTTTTATTTATTTATTTGAGAGAAAGAGAGACCATGAAAGGGTGGGTCAGAGGAACAGGGAGAAGCCGACTCAAGCTGAGCCGGGAGGTCAACATGTTGCTGGATCCTAGGACCCTGAGATCAGGCCCTGAGTGAAAGTTAAATGCTAACCAGCTGATCCACCCAGGTACCCCTTTCTTTCTCTGTCTTACTTTTTTTTTTTTTTCCAAATTAGACTTTTTCTACTGACTTCCTATAGTGGAAGATAAGAATTGAGCTCTCTACCACACATATACTCATAACCAACATCCCTCATTACATATCACCCGTCACATAAAATATGACTCACAGCTAATCCTTTGTTGTATGATAATTGCATGTATTTTCTTGTGTACATTTGCTTGTACTACAAACAGAAATAACTTAATAGTTTTCTTCTATACGTCATCATTAAATACTGGTGTATCACATGTAATTTACACATATTTATACAAAGATTTTTGCATATGCATAACAGGCAAAAGTGCTTAGTGAATCTGCTGAGAGAAGAAAACATTTCCTTTTGATGAGCCCTAGAATGGATTCCAGAAGTCTGCACTGTAGTCAGACTTCTGCCACTTAGTAGTGGTGAAAACTTGGGTGTCATTTTACTTCTCCAGACCTCTGATTCTTCATCTGTAAAATGAAGATATTGGTGTATACTTGCTAAAGTTTTCTGATCTAATTCTAATCTAAAAATATGATATCAAATGAAATTATAGTGTATTTGATTATGTTATCTTATATACTTGTACTGGATTTATTTATTTTTATTTGTTTTGGCTTGCACTGGATTTAAAATTGTTAGTAGAGAAACTCAATGACACTAATTTTGTTTCTTATTGTCTAATTCTGCAATAAGGCAGATATGATTCTTCCTGTGAGTCGGATCCTTTCTATGCAGTGACTGCTTTATTTTACATTCTAAAAACATAGAAGAATGTAACTAAACTTTATTAAAAAAAATTATTACCAAGCTTTAACATACATCCAATTGCTCACCCAGAGTCATTGTTGATATGCTGATTCTAATTCATTAGATCTGAGGACAAGCCTGAATGACTGCTTTTCTAAAAAGTTTTGCAAACATCACTTAGAGCAGGAAGAGTCTAGCACTTAGTTTTACCTGGAGACATTGAGAGCAAATCTATAGTTATTACCACTGGCAAGCAGGCCATAATTCTCTGATACACAGCTTGAGTTATCCATAATGCTGTTGAACCAAGATATTGAGAAATCATCGGTGACATTTCTGTAGAATTCAGTTTACTATATAAGAGTAGTATCTCTCAAAGTAATGCTGATTATTCTATGGATAGGTCCTTTTTTTTTTTTTAAAGATTTTATTCACTTATTTGACAGACAGTGAGAGAGGGAACACAAGCAGGGGGAGTGGGAGAGGGAGAAGTAGTCTCCCCACTGAGCAGGAAGCCTGATGCAGGGCTAGATCCCAGGACCTTGGGATCATGACCTGAGCCGAAGGCAGACACTGAATGAATGAGCCACCCAGATGCCCCTGGATGGGATCTTAATAGGACTTCAAGCTATTAAGAAAGATGGAAAAATATGAATAGAACTTTAAATGCTGTATTTCAGTACCATACGATATCCACTTATTAAAAAAGTGTAACTTTATTGAGAACTTTACTTTTTACCTAAGCAACTTTACTTTTTATATGATCGAGCTGTGAGTTCATTGCAAAATTTGTCTAAGTTACTTGCAAAGCCTTTTTAGGTAATGTTATTACTTTCTGTTATAAAAAATACAATATTTTAACTCCTCTTCAAGTTTTACCAGAAAAACTATTAGAGAAATAGGCTCAACATTAACACTTGATCACAAAATCTGATTGCAAAGCTTGCTATACCTAGGAAGAATTCCCAAGAAACACATTCTTCTACAATTAACACCATCCCAAGGAAGTGACCTCAAATACCCAAAAAGCAAACAAATAGGGATAGAATCCTGGTAGATTTTAGAACACAGCTCAGACTCCTGGATTATAGTCTGCTTCAAACAATGTGTTCTGACAGCACTTCATCAGAAAGCACTGGGTTGAATCAGTAACACTTCATTCCGTAGTTTATCAGGAAAGACCATGAAATACCATACTTTTCCTTCTTCCTTTTTTAAATTCAGTACACCTAGTTCTAAGGCCACGTCCATAAATCATTGTCTTTGACCTCTGCAACCTCATTTCACTACACCAGAGGGGGAAAAAGGCCTATACTATTTCCTCAAGAAATCAAGAAAATCAAAGTCAATTTCCTTTTGAACTTTCCCTCTAAGGTATCAAGGAGAAGTAATCATCTTCTTACAAATCCTCCTACCACCTTCCTTTTAATGCTTACTAGAGACCTGAACAAACCCCTATTTGACACCCCAAATGCCTCTTCTTGTACAGAATTTAGCAGACAGTCCAACCTTCAGAAAATGTTCCTTATTAAATCAACAAAAAATGTGTCCTTCCCAGAAAATATCACAAACAGCCTCTGTTATTTCCTAAAGTTTCTTGTGAAGAAAGAGAAAGCAATTTATTTCTTGGTTTATTAATTTCTTTAACAAACACATACTGAGTGCCTACTCTTCGTCAGATACCCTGCCAACCCTGAAGATAAAGGGATGAAGAAGAGACACATAGTTTCTGACCCGTTCTTAACTTCTGATCCCATAGTGTTATAGTGCTCAAGTTCAGACTTCAGTCCGAGTCCCCAATTGCTTGGCCTTCAACTTCTTTATACACCGATACAGAAAAGTGTTTTTAATTCTTTGAGTCCTAATATTTGTGAGAGCCAGAATGAACTATGGATCCTTGTAAAGTAACCCCCTCCCCCACAAGAAAAACAATTGTGGTTCAGTTCATCTGGAGTTATGATAAGGCTTCTGTCTTTTTGAAGGTCTGAAGAGGAGAGTCTCCATACAGAAGATATACATGTTACCATGAGGTGTTTCTCCATGTATAGTTTGTATACTCACTTAGGTACTAAAAAATGGATTGTGGAAGTTAAAGCAAGAATATGATTTATAAAATGACTTAACTAAAATTGTCAATAGTCCTAAATTAAAATATTGATGTGCCTTTCTTTTCTTTCCTGTTGATGTGCTTTTCTAGGTGTGAAATTTACTGCTGAGAATATTTGGAATTAGAAATATCATTAGTTAATACCATTGTATTCTTCTCTCCACTGAGTAAGTAGAATGCCATTTTGAAAATAGTTCCTTCATGTTTTGATCTAAACTTGTATGTTTAACCATAGGAGAAATAATGTTTACCCAAAGCTAGAAGTCTAGACATATTATTGGTGATCAGAAGGTTTTCTGGGTACTAAGAAGGTTGTTTTTGTTTGTTTGTTTGTTTTATTTATAGAAAAGTATAAAGGTGATATGCTGACAGTTTCATATTGCTTTCTGAATAGTTACAGAGAAAATTGAGGCTTGTAGCCAACATGAAGAATGTTAGTATAACTAGCCTTGATTCTTGTCGTTGTGTTACTTTAAAACTCCTTTAAAAACCTTCAAGGACTTTGATCTCAAAGTTTATTAAAATAAGTTCCTGAATAATGAGACAAAGAAAATTTGATTGCAGATTATTACTTGTTACCTCATCCATTCTTTAGATTAATAAACAAATGTAGAGAAAGAGTTGCCTATGTATTATGTAAAATATATCAGGAAAATAGCTCTCTAATGCTGCAAGTAAGCAGTTTAAATTGCCAGGTTAAACGAAATTGTATTTTGATTTTCCATTAGTTTTTCTAGTCAGAATTAGCTAGACCTTTTGTCTAATGTCCAAATTATCTAGACAATGCAGAATATTATATAATTATTGAGAATTTTTGTTAAAGTTCAATTTTTAAAACAAACATATCAGAAGAGTAGACTTTCCACCACAAAAGCGCCATGGAATAGATATTTAATTTTTCTTGTTGCTAAAATCATTTCTTCAAGGACTTGTATCTAGTTTTATGAGATTTTTAATCTAAATATTTTTTACAAATTTTCTTGTTTAATATGTCAAAAACATTTGAAATGTACTGAAGCATATTGTCTGTCAAAATAAAACTGTTAAACAGATTGAAGATAGTGGTTAAGAAGTGGACTCCAATTTAGGTCAGACAAATTTGGCTCCAGATTTCAGCTCTGATTCTTCAAACATGACCTTGGATATGTTAGTTAATCTCTCATGATTCTTGTCATCCTCCTATGAAAATAGAGGTAAATCTAGTGGAATTTTCCTAAAGATTAACATCAATAAAGTATAGATTTCATTATATGGTTTTTTAAACAGAGGCTTAACTGGCACAAATTAATCATTATTTAGAAATAAGCACATGTTCAGAGAAGCCCAGTTTGTGATAAATTGAAGGAAATTTAGGCAAAGTAGTGTTGAGAGGTTTATTCTATTCAGCCAAGGAGGTCTACTCTGCTGAGTACACCGAAGTCAATGACACTTGAACTTGGAAGATGTTTGCTTTTGAAGAGTGTAATTTGATTTTTTTTTTAATTACAGTTTCCCCAATACTTCCAAATGATTTTTATTTCCTTTCCTGGGCTGATAGAGTTTATTGATTTTGACCCTTAGAGCTTTATCTCCAGAATTTTAATTTAACCTTCTAGGTATTTTCTGCTTTAAAATCTCTTTCAGGCTTCAGAATTTTCTGGGGAGAAACTAAGAAGTTTATAGATGGCTACTTAGAGGGTTTAAAAAGACTGTGTGAGTTGAAAGCGTATGCTTCCTGATGGAATTGAAATTTGAAGGGGATTTAAAAATTTGAAAGGGATCTGTAAAGTTGATGTGTTATTGGTTACCAGTTAGGGTGACATGGTATTATAATATTCTATTAAAAATTGCCCAAGAATTGCAATTCTAATAAAGACTATGTGTTTTCAATGAGATGGTCACATTTTTGAACAAAATCTTAAAGGAAAGCTATTCTATTACAAATCTCAAGCAAGGCAAATGATTTTACTTTTTATTTTTTAAAGATTTTATTTATTTATTCATGAAAGACAGAGAGAGACAGAGAGAGACAGAGGCAGAGGAGAAGCAGGCTCCGCACTGAGCAGGGAGCCCGATGTTGGACTCGATCCCAGGACCCCAGGATCATGTCCCGAGCCAAAGGCGGATGCTCAACCATCAGAGCCACCCAGGCTCCCCTTTTTAAATTTTTTTTAAAGATTTTATTTATTTATTTGAGAGAGAGAAAGAGTGAGAGAGAGAGAGAGAGAGAGAGAGAAAGAGAGAGAGCATGAGCAGGGGGGAGAGGGAGAAGCAGGCTCCCCACTGAGCAGGAAGCCCCATGCAGGACTCATCCCAGGACCCCAGGATCATGACCCAAGCTGAAGGCAGATGTTTAACTGACTGAGCGACCCAGGCACCCAGGGAAATACTTTTAAAATATGGAGTTGCCAGGGCACCTGAGTGGCTCAGTGGGTTAAACCTCTGCCTTCGGCTCAGGTCACGATCCCAGGGTTCTGGGATCGACCCCTGCATTGGGCTCTCTCCTTGGTGGAGGGCCTGCTTCCCCCCGTCTCTCTCTGCCTGCCTCTCTGCCTACTTGTGATCTCTCTCTCTCTCTCTCTCTCTGTTAAATAAATAAATAAATAAAACCTTTAAAAAAATGGAGTTTCCGAATGTGAAATTTATTAAACAGGGCAAAGATATTATTTGTTTGTTATTTATGTATTTATAGGCTTTATTTATTCATTTGAGTGAGAGAGTACCCACAGAGGGAGAGAGAGAAGCAGCCTCCTTACTGAGCAGGGGCCCCAATGCAGGCTCCATTCCAGGACCCAGAGATCATGACCTGAGCGAAATGCAAAGACTTAACCATCTGAGCTACCCAAGAGCCCCAGGAAAGGTATAATTTAGTAAGAATCTTACTGAAATTTAAGGAGTGTCATATAATGATCCATGCTAATATTACTTAAAAGCAAGATCTTTATGTCTTGGTGTTATTTTAAGTATTCACTCTATCCTGGCTGACAGGGGATAAACTGAATTGCAAATATGCCAAAAACTGAGATTTATACAAAAGAACTTGTTACGAAGAAATAGAATGTGGTCAGAAAATCTCATGGGAGTAGCTGAGTGGCCCAGTAGGATAAGCATCCAACTCTTGATTACAACTTAGGTCATAATCTCGGGGCCATGATTCTCTCTCCCTCTCCCTCTGCTGCCACTCCCACCCCTGCTTATGCATGCTCTCACTCCCTCTCTCTCTCTAATAGAAAAAAAAGATCTCATGAAGAACAGTGAATTGAATTACATCTTGGAACTTTCATCTCAGAGCTCATGAAATGAAAAATGTACATTTAGTTTTTTCTTAGCTCACCTAGAGATGTACACTATAAACAATTCTAACAGTAGAACATTTCATTGGTTCTATTTTATTAAACTGGAAATAAAACAGTGTTTTAGTAAGATTATTGTAAAAATTCTTCAAGGTTTTTGCTAAGAGAACTGAAAAATAAATCATAGCACTCCCCAAATTATTAACTGTATTATACTATATTAGCTATAATTAACATATTGAAAGGTAACTTGGTAAATAGTTGAAGTTTCCCTTTCAAACCTAAGAATACTATGTCCTATGGCAAAGAGAGTAATTCTAAGCGTCAGTATTTTTTTAAAGGCTTTATTTATTTATTTGAAAGAGAGAGAGAGCCGGGGGAAGGACAGAAGGAGAGAGAGAAGCAGACTCTCCAATGAGCAGGGAGCCCTAATACATGTAGTTCAGTCTCAGGACCATGTATCATGACTTGAGCTGAGGGCAGATGCTTAACGGACTGAACCACCCAGACATCCCACAAAGAGTTTAATCCTATGCTTAAGGATAAATAGAAAATTTCTTCTATCATGTAAAATCAAACCTTCAAAGTATCAATATGAGCAATCAGTAATGTATTTGCCAAATAAAACGAAAAAAAAAAAAACACTATTCAGAGAAGATAACTAAATCCAAACTTACTGAAATATATAAAAAAAATACAAGAGACATAGTATATAACAATAAAATTAAAGGATAAAAAAGTAGAGATGTCAAAAAATAATGAAATATGGCTCATTGGTAGAACAAAAGCAGTCAATAGGAAAAGATATTGAGATTAACCCAATGTTGGAATTAGAAAGCAAAGACTTAAAACACACATTTTAAGTAAATTCAAGAATTTAAAAACAATAATAATCATAATCATAAGATACATGGCATTAATTTGAGAATCAACAAAAATAAATAAATTGAAAAAATCTTGAAATTAAACACACACACACACACACACACACACAATGTTATGATCTGTATGTTTATGCCCCACCAAAATTCATATGTTGAAATCCAAATCTTAATCCTCAGGGTGATGTTATTAGGAGGCTGAGGCTTTTAGGGATATCATACTTAGTTATGAAATAATGAATACTTTCCACCTTCCCCCCCAAGATAAGGAAAAACTGTTTGCTCTCATCAATCATATTAAGTATTGCCTTGGATGTACTAGCATCCAGTAACAAATAAAAATAAATGGGAGAGGGGGCACCTGGGTGGCTCAGTGGGTTAAACCTCTGCCTTCAGCTCAGGTCATGATCTCAGGGTCCTGGGATCCAGTCCCCAATAGAGTTCTCTGCTCAGCAGGGAGCCAGCTCCCCACCACCCTCTAATTACCTCTCTGCCTACTTGTGATCTCTCTCTGTCAAATAAATAAATAAAATCTTTAAAAAATAAAAATAAATAAATGGGAGAGATATATCATGTACATTGGCTGAAATATAAAAATGTTCCTTTTTTCTCAAAATTCATGTATAAATGCACTATAACCCCAATTAATTTTCCAATGTGCTTTCTTTTGGGAATTGGATAGTGTGTCCTAAAATTTATATGGAAATAAAACTAGTCAAAACAATCTTTAAATAGAAGAACAAATCTAGAAGGCTTATACTACTTGATTTTAAGACTTTATATAAAGCTACAGTAATCGAGAGAGTGTGGTAGTATGGAGTTGACAAAAAGATAGATATAGATTAATGTAATAAAATAGAGAATCCAGAAATAGACACACATATTCAAATGATTTGGCAAAGACATCAAAACAATTCAATTGAGAATGGACAGACTTTTCTACAAATAGTGCTGAAACAATTAGCTAAACAAATAAAAAAATGAACCTCAACATCTATCTTATATTATGTAATAAAAATTAATTCTAGATGAATCATCAATCTACCCTTGGAACCTCCTTTGGAATTGTATGTTAACTTTTTTTTTTAAAAGATTTTATTTATTTATTTGAGAGAGAATGAATGAGAGACAGCATGAGAGAAGGTCAGAGAGAGAAGCTGACTCCCCAAGGAGCTGGGAGCCCGTTGCAGGACTCGATCCCGGAAGTCCGGAATCATGACCTGAGCCGAAGACAGTTGCTCAACCAACTGAGCCACCCAGGTGCCCTTGTATGTTAACTTTTACATATATCTTGGGCTTTGCAAATTAATGCTTTTTCTTATTTAGATATTTCTTAATTTTGGAAATAAACCAAACAACAACAAGAGCACCTTGTATCCAAGCAAAGGATAAATAACTTACTTAACATCAGTCAGACACTCTCAGACACTGAAGCTAAGATTGATAAAAATTTCCTTCATGCTAGATATAGCTCCAATGAAACAAGACTCTTAGATACATACCCTATTTCAAGCTGATATATTTTGTCTATGACCAAAACACATAAGATGATTCAACCTTTTGAAGACAGTAAATGTGCTTTCCCAGGAGAGCAAGTTACGAATCCAGCAGTGAGGCAAGAGGTTCTTTTCATCTCTCTCTTTTCTAAAAGAAAATGTTTTAACTATTTGTGTTTGAAATCTGAACAGTTTTTGTCTCTATACTGTTCTCAACATTGCTGCACTGTTTGATGACCAGAGTCATGATATTATTAATGTTATTTCAACTATATTTTTTTAAATATTTTAAAACAAAAACATATTGAAGACCCACCCGAGATTATAGTTTAATTGCAAAAATATGAACAGGTGGTGGGTGCCAGAGGGGAGTTCTCTAAGAAAGAATTTAAAAGCTTTCAACAAAATGAGTTATCAGAATAGAACTTTGGCTAGAGCACTTGGTAACTTCACTCCATCTGTGAGCATGAAAATGTCTGGTTACCCTGGTGCCTAGTTTAGTTAAGTAAAGGAATACAAAACTGGTAAATCAAATAAACTCAGAAGCTTGGAAAGCAAAAGCAAACAGAATGAAATAATTATAGAGAAATCAAGGCCTCATTTCCAATGCCAACAAAGACAAAAAATTACAAAATGAAAGAAATGTGAGAAATGTTGACAAAATAATAAAAAAATTAAACTGGAGCTTATCTTCTCCTCCACACATAGTTGTTTTTTGTAAAATAAGGAGCAGTGGATGCGAAATGATTGTATACAGTGAGGGGAGAAAAGACACTGAACAGAAAGGTTGCTCCCAGTAGAATTATACAAGCAAGAAATTGTGGAAACACTGGTTTTGTAAATGCTTAAAAATATTTTGCTAATTTGCTTTCTCATTCTTTTCCCATCTCTACTGCCACCCATTCCACCTCTCATAAAAACATCTTTATCAGCTTTTGTTTTCATTATGTGCAGCAAAAGCTGGGAAGAATAGTAGGAATGATTATGTGAATGGGGAAAAAAAAAAAGGTCTCTATTTTGACCAAATGTGACATCACTTTCCATATTCCACTGAGAATGATTCAGAAGGCAGAGGAAGAAAGGGGAGGGATGAGACTTAATTGAAATATAAAATGAAGAAGGGATATAATTTATGTAGTTTCTGTGCAACAAGGATTGAAAGTAGATTAAAAATAATTACAAAACTGGAAACATTTTATCAAATGAGCCATTTCTGGTTTTGCCCAAGCATCATGAATAGCAACGTAGAGCAGAAGTTGTTTTTTATATACACTGGAAAATATTAAAAATCTGAAGGCATGTCCTTAACTATTATATAGGCTTACTGACATGGAGTTGATATTTTGAGATATCTTCCCCACTCTACAACTAACATTGCCTCAGAATTTTCTTACATCCATAAGTTAAATAGTTGTTCTCAACTGAGTCAACTTCTAATTCATTAACTCTAAGAAGTCATAAGCAAAACCTGTCTTTTCAATGGCAATTTTTGGAAGTGGTAGTGGCGGTATTTAGTGGGGCTAGGGGTAACAGGACTTGTCCTTGACGCTTATACTACTTACTAGCGTGAACACGCCCATGCCACAGATTCCTTATCTGTTAAAAGAGGAAGCTGGATATGTGAAATGGTATATGAGCCAGGCACGGTCCCAAACACCTAACACACCATGATCAACAAGACAGGCGATGTCTTTATACTAGAAACCTAAATTGTTGTAAATGAATAAGGCAACAAATAAATGAATAAAGTGACTTCATGGTGTGGTATCTGCTGTGGGGAAAATCGAAGGCTAATTTTTTAAGAGTGACTAAGTGAGGGAGACATTTCCAGTTGGGTGGTTATGGAAGGCCTCAGTGAAGAAGTGACGATCGTCATGTCCCTGCATGGTATGAGCCAGCCAACTTAGCTTCTAGGGAAGACCTTTTCTGGTAGACGGAACATAATTTACAGAGGCCCTAAGATGTACAGTTGTTTCACTGGTAGGAAGAAAAAGAAGGCTGTGGTGGTCAGGTAGAAGGTGGCAGGAGATGTCATGAGGTAGAAATGGCCTCATTGCATCAGGCCTTGTAGACAGTGAAGGATGCTTCGTTTGTCCCTCCCTACCCACTCTCTACCCTCTTTCACCTGTTCTGTGCATCCAGAATCTTAACTGTATAAATTGTCATAGTGGGATGATTTATTCTCTCCAGTTGTGTTTGGTCAATTAGTCACTCTGGAAGGAGATCCAAAA
The DNA here is from genome assembly GCF_963455335.1 of Martes martes. Taxonomy (NCBI): domain Eukaryota; kingdom Metazoa; phylum Chordata; class Mammalia; order Carnivora; family Mustelidae; genus Martes; species Martes martes. Next base: position 19,829,312 of record NC_137888.1, on the reverse strand, counting down.
GACAGGAGGAAATTAAGGTTCTTGTATTCATTCACTTCAGCTACTTTCTTACTGCATCAGCTACATTTTATGCAGAAAGCCCCAATCCCTGTGAAGTTGGCCTCACATACAACTACTCTTTGTGGATTCCTGTAACTCCATTTCTCCAAGCCCAGGCTTGATGAAGTCTCTCTCCTGTTTCCATTCCTGGAATGCTGTACTATATCCCCCGCTGGTTTACCTGAATTCTGACAATACCTATAACAATAATCCCTTTACTCAATTATCTTTTTTTTTAAAGATTTTATTTATTTATTTATTTGACAGAGAGAGATAAAGTTAGAGAGAGAATACAAGCAGAGGGAGGGGGAGAGGGAGAAGCAGGCTCCCCGCTGAGCAAGAAGCCTGATGTGGCTTCAATCCTAGGACCCTAAGATGACCCGAGCTGAAGGCAGATGCTTAAGGACTGAGCCATCCAGGCGACCCAAAAATATTCAATCATCTTTTAAATGCCAAGGTTAAATGAGTTCTCTGTTTCCTGCTGAGACCTTATCAGGTACAAACATAGTCAAGTTTTGGTTTTAATTATAAAATGTACATTGTGGGCAAGATGCACAAAATGAAAAAATATGATTATTTATAATTGAAAAACACAATGCACTGTTAGTTGCACTATGGAAAATGAGCTATCAATATAGCACCTTTTTCTTGATCTCTTGGCTAGTTACCAACAGTGGCTGGACCAGGAGGTTGTATTTGTGGTCTTCAGACACAAACCTGAATTTTCCCAATAAATATCTTGACTCTGTTTTTTCAATGTCCTGACTTGAAGAAGCATGATGACATATGATAATAAAAGTACCACTGACAATAAAAGACAAGTTGCAGATAGTCAAGAAAAGTTTCACTTCCACGGGCTCAAAAATGCAAGATGATAAAGTGAAAAATAATTTGTTGAATTAATTCTGCTCTGATAAGTATCCCTTTGCAAACTGTATAAACAGAAAAAAATTTAAAAAGCATCAATTGTCTGGAATACTAGAAGGCATTTGCAAAATGGACTACTAGAATGCTTGAATTTATTACACCTGAAGTGTTGCTTGCTGCAAAGCATTATTAAATGATCATTTCTTCTCCTAAAGAAAGGGAATATTGAATTTTTTAAGACAAAACATCAGATCTAAGCATACACAGTTCATTTGAGAACTATACAAAGTTTCTCTTGGGACAGCTCAGATCTACTAGTTTCTTCTGCAGAAGATATAAATAGGAAAATTCTCAGCCTGAGTCTAGGTTTGAACAAACAGTTAAAATGTGTGAGCTATTCTCTGAAACTCTAGCAATTCCTCCTCAGAAAACTGCTTCTAAGATAGTGCATTGTATTTACACAAGAAAACAGAGGCAGAGGTTTGAACAAGAATCTGATGATTTTAATCAAAATAGACATCTAGTAATAGGATTATCTGAATAATTAAGATCAAGATTTAACTCTTCCATTAGCATCTGTTTTGTATTTATTTATATTAAACATTTTGTGGATGATTAGTGTGAGGAAAGGGAGGCTTGGTAATTTTCTTTTCAAATTAATTTGTGTAGAGAAGATATATGAGGACAGGAAATTTGTTAACTCTTTACCAAGTTAGAGAATTTAGTCATGGCTTTAAGAAAAATCAGTCAAATTTACATATTACAAAGGAGAAATTTTAAAAAGTATATAGAAAAGTAAGCCATACAAGATTTTCACCAAATCCAAAAGCCCAAGACGTCTTTTTCTCTATCTATTTTAAGTAATGCACTTACTTTTTATAAAACTTTTTATAAAACACACTTACTTTTTTATAAAAACTTTTTATAAAACACTTTATATTAAGTAAAGCACTTACTTTTTTATTGTCAATGAATTCAATGAAGCTATAAGCAAGGCTAATGGAAGGACACGTGAGATTATGTTATTGACAAATAAAATATTTGTTCTTGAAAGTGGTAGGTGATGCTGATTACTTATAAGTAAGGATGCGGGAAATGAAAAAGTTTAATCTTGGTCATTTGGCAGGTCAAGTGTATCTAGATGTAGATATTTCAATAAAGCATATTGTTTAACATACACTATACTGAATGCTAATGAAAGTCATGGAGAATAAAGAAACAAACAATAAAAAAAAACAATAACAAAATACGTCCTTCTTTTTCCCAACAGCTCTGTATATACTAAATTTCCTTGTGTATAAATCTTCCCTCTTTGGGCAATCAAGCAATCTAATCTTTATTCTCAGACTTAACACTTATTCGTTCTTATTGATTCATTGTTTCATTCAAGAATTATATATGTACGGTATCTTCTAAATGCCAGGATGATATGAAGTAATGATATACCAATTTTTAATGCAGAGAAATGATTTCCACTTTGAGGAGAGTTAACACTTTTTTTTTTTAAAGATTTTATTTATTCTTTATGCTCCACAGGTAAGGGAAACCATATGATAATTGACTTTCTCTGTTTTGGTGCATAAACGATGAATCTTGGAACACTGAAAAAAAATAAAATTACCAAAAAAATGTTTTTAAAAATTAAAAAAAATATTTATTTATTTGACAGAGAGAGAGAGAGAACACAAGCAGGGAGAGCTGCAGAGAGAGAGGGAGAAGCAGGTTCCCTGCTGAGCAGAGAACCCAATGCCAGGGCTTGATCCCAGAACTCTGGGATCATGATCTGAGCCAAAGGCAGACGCTTAACCAACTGAGTCCCCCAAGCACCCCAACACTCTTTATCAACTAATAACATCATAATAAGAAGCAACATTTGAAAAAATAAACTTAGAAGCAAAATAAAAATCAACTGTTATTTTGCACTTACATCAGATTTTGAGTTATTTTTAGTTAGGAATGGAGAAAATGAGACAGTTAATTGGAATGTTTAAACTAGTATTCGTTAATATTTACTAATATATTTTTACTTACACATTCATTTTTTTTTCTTTTACCAAGGTTAAAGAAAACTATTATAAAACAAATAATTATGCTGCAATATTATTATCAGGTGTGACTTCTAAACTTTGTCTTGTCTGGATGGTTTAAGTTAATTTCAGTGCTTCAGAGATAGGGTCTTTAGTTATACAAAAGTTAGAAGTGTATTTTTTCTCAGCAAGAGCAGTGGTATACATACATTTCTTATAGCGAGAGGGATTGTATCAGTTCTTTTCTAGAATGAACTAAAATTGAACTTTTTTTTTTGCCTCTCTATACCCTCTCTAAATTATATATATTTTTAATATTTATTAATTTACTTCATTTTATCTCAAGACACTATTAGCAACAAAATAACAAAATTAACTTTCTAGCAATTGACATTCCCTAATGATCCACTTTCTAAATAGAATGTTAAAAAAAAAAAATCTCAAAACAAATCTCTAAAGTATAAAGGCAGTGACATTTCTAAAGCATAGACTCCTCTTCTACTCTAGGGTGTGTCATACCCACGAATCTCATCTTGGTATAGATTTTACGTGATATGGATTAACTGCACTTTAATCTCTTTAGGCTCTGGTTGTTATATCTTCCACCATTCCTTTGATAAAGTTAGATAAGCTTAGGGAACCCGTGCTGTCCTTGAGACTGTAAATTAAATAGTTACTAATCAGAAGGAGGAAGAGGAGAGGGAAGGGAAAGAGAAGAAAGAGAAGAAAGAAGTTGGTCGTTGGTGTTGATTTTAACTAATTCTGGGCCACTGTAGGCCAAAGGTGAGTTCCTGGAAAAATATAGGGTACTCCATTCTAGTAACAGCAGGAGGTAGCGTCCTGTGTATGATGAATGAGACCTCTACTCTTCTGGATATGTCAGCCCCTAACTAGAGCAGAGCAGGACATTGGATGACTCAACCCCTTGCCAATCCATCTGAGGTCAGCTTCAATTTTGAACCTGGAAGCCTCACCAAACAGAATATTAGATTCTCATGTTTAATCACTATCTCCTTTATAGTCATAAGGGTTCCATTCATATTAATATCTGTTGTATGGGTATTTTCATAAAAGTAAAAATATTGACTAGCCAACAAAAGAAAATCAAAATTTTATATGTGATAAATTGCTAGTTATAAATATATATGTATGTGTGTATATATATATATATCCTTTATTTAATTTTTATGTGACTTATAATAAAATGAATTTTAAGACATTTATTCTGTAACTACAAGTCAAAAGTACAAAAAGGATGAAAAATTTAAAGATACAATTTTTTAAAATTTATTTATTTATTTTAAAGATTTTATTTCAAAGATTTTTAGCAGAGGGAGAGGGAGAGAGACAGGCAGAGGGAGAATCAGGCTCCGCATAACCAGAACACAGAGGATTTTTAGGGCAGCGAAAATACTCTGTATAATACTATCATGATGGCTACATGTCATGCTTTTATTCAAACCCATAGAATGTACACCACCAAGAGTGAATTCTATTATAAACTATGGATGTAGAGTAATTAGTAATTAGTAATTAGACTCACTAATTGTAACAAAAGTATCACAGTGGTGGGGGATATTCATAATGAGGGAGTCTAGGAGAGGTACATAAGAAATTTCTGTTCTTGCAGCTCAATTTTGCTGTGAACCTAAAATCCTCCTAAAAAGTAAGATTTTTCAATTAAGACTATTAAGAAAGTAAATAATTCTCCAAAGTTTATAAAAAACTTATGTGGTTTTGTGCATCACTTCAGAGAAAAAGAACTCTTATCTGAGTCATTAAACCAAGAATGTTCTGTAATATAAAGGGATTTTTGTAGCAACTGCTATAATTTTAAATAGAAAATACTGCTGAAAGCTAAAAAAAAAAAAAAAAAAAAAGTAATAATACTAAAGCACAGGAACCAAAAGCCCCTCACAGTAGAAACATTGTACTATTAATAGCAATGCTCAGTTTACAAAAATTTAGGGCTTTGATAAATCCACTGCTAAGTTGTTTGTGTGAATAACTACTCTGTTTTGACAACTAACATAAGTCATTTGAAAAGCTCATTCGGCTTACACGAATTGTGGATTTTTTTTCCCTGTCATGAGTTGCTGCCGAGGAAAAAATGTGGCTACTAACAAATTCATCATGTAGGAATTTTGAGCCTTGAGCATATTCTGATTTGTCTCTTTTTTGCTTCAATGTTTTGAATATTGGTTTCAAAAACATCCCCTATTCATCACCCATCCTTACATGAATACTGTATGTATGTGACATTACTGTTCTGTTCAACTAGTAGTGGACTTGTTCTCTCTGCCCCTTGAATCAGAACAGGCCCTTTGACCTGATTTGGAAAAAAGAATGCATGGCAGGTATGGTGTTCTGAGCCTAGGCCTCTGGAGGCCTTTTGGGCTGTCATTCTCTTGGAATTTTGTCCACTTACCCCTGAGAATAACAGGGACTGGCCAGGTTTAGGGTAAGAGACTACTATGGGCAGAACTGATCCTTTCCAGCTAAGGTCATCCTAGACCAGCCAGACCTAAATGGTTCATTCCCTGAATGTGTCAAAATCAGCCAAGTAGGACCTAGATAGACAGAACTTTCCAAAGACTCATTCTCTTGAGAAAGGATAAGATAATCAAAGTTTTAAAACTCTAAGTTACAAGTTGTTTACACAGAAATAGTTAACATAGAGTCTCAAGCTGCTGACTTTGATGTAATTAAGTCTCTCATTTTTATATAACAAATATTTGTTAAAATCCACCAGTGCCCAGCATTCTGCAAGGTACTCTAGAGGAAATAAATATTGTGTGAGGATAAGCCTCTGACCCAAATTAACATAATTCTTCAAGGAGGACAATACTGAATGGCTTAGGTATGCTTTGGTATTTACACAGGGCTTCAAATTTCTCTGATCCATGACAACTCCCTCATTTTGAATCTAGGAATGCCACCAAGACTTTCTGACTTCCATTGATCTTTAGAAATATGCACATTAGAACAATCTTTTCATGGAAGGAGAATCTGAGAAAACAATGTATGTCCTTAGATTAAGACTAAGCTAAAATAATTGAACTAATTGATAAATATAACTGAAGTCTCTTTTAAAGGTATTGGTCTGAAGCAAAAATCTATTAAAATTACCTTGTATTAAATGTGAAAAAATAAGGAAAATTATTATAGTTTATTTCATTATTCAAAAGCTTTAAATCTTTATGTTAGCATTGTTTGAATGTTAAGTATGACACCTTTCTTTTGACCATCCTTGTACCAAGAACTATAGTTCTCAGCATTAAAAGGATGCTGATGCTTTTTTCCAGGAAACATCTTTCATGCAGTCAGACTTCTAGATAAACCCCCATGTCTGCCTACATGGATGCAAAGAGACCCACATTACAAGACTCTGGATCATTCTACGTCATACTCAGTAGAAGTAAAGACCTTCCAACCACCTTAAAAGCAAAAGAGTTAGTTTTGCAAAAACCCTAACCTGCCCCACTAGAAAGTATCTGTAATAGAAACTGCCTACATTAAGTTGTTCTACTTTCAACTAGTGAGAAGAGGGCAAGGGGGAATAACACAAGGTTAGGAAGAAGGCGGGTGTGCATGTGTCATGGAGTGTAGACAACAGAGCTGGGAATAGAAAATCTTCAGGTTAGTCCAGCTCTCATTTTTACCCACTGCAGAGCAAACCAGAGAACTTATCTAGTCCTCAATGTGCCCAATTTTATGGGATTTCTATAAGAACACACGTCACAAAATCTAAAAGGTTCTTAATATTCATATTTCAAAAAGAATAGAATATATAAGCTCTTCTGAAGTAGATTCTTAAATTTATGTACATCCATCACCCAAATACAAAATGTCGCACACAACACAGCAGAGTCTAAACTAATTAACCAGAAACCCATTCCAAGTGAAATTTTTTATGTCTGTTTTCTCTAAAGTTGAATACCATGTGCACCTCTTAAACACACATACACACACATGTATCTTGGTATATAACCAATCAGGCACAGGTGTTTTTTCCAAGGCCTAAGTTTAATCAGAGAGATGAATTGATATATATATATATATATATATACACACACACACACACACACACACACATACACACACATACACACACACACACAGATGAATTGATTTTTTTCTTTGTGTGTGTATACACACACACACACACACACACACATATATATATAGTTTTTAACAATGAAACTCTCTCACTTTCTTCAATATGCATTAAAACAGTCCAGATCACTCCCTTTTATATCTTTGTCATGTTACCATAAGTCACCTCTTCAACATTTAAAGGGTAGAAAATTTTGAAAAAAGATGAAAGTTTTTGATGTAATGGTTGAAGGGGAACAAGTAGGAAACATGTCCAGGAGAAGGGACATGTGCATAATTTTGAAGCAATCTTAGGAAAATTTTGCATATTCTTGGAATTAGAAAATATATTTATTTCTTACTTCTGGTTGATTACTATGGTTATTTAAATGTATACATAACTTTGTTTCTTCCAAATTATTCAGAATATCTTCTTCCTAATTCTCTTTGTCCTTAGAGTTGCGTTAAACTGCGTAGTGGTTTATTAAAGAAAAATAGTGTTAATTAAATGAAGGCTAGGTAAGTGATCAGAAACTTAGTTGTACAGAGTATATTAAACGTGTAGCACCTATTTGAGTGATACTTGTAATTCCTAACAAAAGAGTCACCATGGAATTGTTAGGAATGTATTTTACTGAGTAGATTTTGCTCTGTGTAAAAACAGGAATTTCGGATCCAATCACCCTATAATTTAAGAGGCACAAGTTTTTAAACCTTGAGATAAGCCCTGTATTATATCCCTGAGAACTGAAGAAGTCAGCAACAGAGTATGTGTCCCAGAATGAACGTCATTTCTCCGGTTTCCAACTTACTACTTTTACGCATAAAGTGCCCTAATAACCAGGGACTCTAAAGCAGAGTATAAAATTGTTATTAATGTAGTCAACTATACATAACTATTTTCTAAAATGACTCTGTACAGCATATCATTTCTGTGGTTGTAGACATCTCATGTATTATGTGTCGTACATGGGAAAGAACTTTTCCTGAGTACCATCTGCATTCTGGCATTTTTTGAGGTCTTAACGAGGGCCTTTACAATACAGGGGTGTGGCAAATTGACAGATTTTGTGCATTTTAGTGCTTTTGCACAATGTTTGCTATGTTCATCACAATATAAGCATTCAGGTTTAAAATGTGAACTAACAGTTCATCTTGCTGTGCAAATCAGCACATTAAGCAAGCCTAGCAGAAAAGCCTGAGAGGTAAACAAAAAACCTGTATGAGGTTTTCTATCAAAAGCAATGGGATATAGGACTTACATAATGATTTGACCTAAAGGTATGAGTCTAAGTTAAGAAGTACAAAAAATGTCCTGAATATGTTCATATACTTGCACAATAGATTATGAAAAGTGAAAGAAGGTCATAAAAAATCAAATCAAGAATATTCTGTTCAACATTAATGTCAGTGTAGGATTAACGGCTATAACAAAAAGTTAAAGACTTTATGTTTCTTTCTGTCTTAACAATCCAGGCAGGTGCTCCTAGCTGGTGGGCAGCTTTCCTCCATTCAGGGACCCAGTGTTCTCACCTACTCCCTTCACTGCTCTGCTGACCTGCTTGCCCCTGTTATCATCCACACCATGAATGCTGGTCTGTTGGTGGCAGGTGAGAGAAGAAAGCATAAGGAGGCCCTCCCACTCAGTTATAGGTTCAAGCATAAAAGCAGCACACTTTTTCTACTTTCATTCCATTAAGAACTCAGTCAAATGACTACACTGACTTCAAGAGAGCTGGAAAATGTAATCTCGTCACACGTCCAGGAAGAGGAGTTGGGTCGAAAATCATGTCTGCCACACACACCAACAGGTTCATACTGATGCAATCATGATAAAATAGATAGGTGCTTCTAAAAAACATGTTAGTCCATCAAAAAGAAGCTAAAAAACTTATGACACCTAATTAGCACAATTTAGAAACAATTATTGTCAGTCATTTGGCTGACATCAATATGCCATGTGACGGACAAGAGAAACAGCAGTGACTGTTAGAACACAATTTCATAAACTTGGAGAGTATTTATGAATACAGCATCAGTGTGAACTAGAAGAGATTAAGGGTTCAATAAAGAAATGGGACGAGGAGAAAACTCAAGTCTTTAAGTCCCTTTAATTAGGTATGTGTTTGAGTGGGGCACCCTTCCCAACCTCAGATTTCTCTTCTGTATGTAAAATGTCAAACACACCCAATCTAAGCAGTTCCAAAATCGTTTTAGTTAATAAAATTAAAACAAGATAAAGTGTGTGAAAGCACTCTGCAAATCCACATAAACTCATATAAGGTAGTGCGTAAAATGCTGATATTTTTAATGATTATCATTAACATTTTGAAAAAATAGTTGAATTGCATAGGGTATTATTGATTAAATGGTTTAAAATTTTAACACAACCCCTTCATCACGTTTTTGCTTCATAAGCAATAGCTTTTTCTCTTCTGTTTCAAAAATTACTAAAGGAAAATAAAATATTAGTGTTTGTATTAATTTATTATTTATAGGCCCTTTGAAAAAAATAACATATTAAATTTTTACCCCTAGCATTACAACAATTTTAAACATTTTTGTTAGTGCATCTCTATCAGAAAAGAATTTTAAGTTTATAGTATGTGAGTGTGGACATGTGTATATGCATATATATGTGTGAGTATATATATATATATATGTATATATATACATACACACACATAAATATGTATATATAGAATTATTATATATCATAAGATATCCCATTTATTAATAAGAAATAAAAATTTTAAACTGGTGAGATAAAAATTAGAAAATAATTTGTAAAATTTTATTTTGTTTTCTAGGGATAGAGAAAATTTTTTGTTCTCACTAACATATTGTTAACAGTTTTTGTTATATAATAGGGGAATTATGATTAATATATATTATATGTCATTAATAATATAAACTATATGTATATTAATGTGTTATATATTATTAATCAATACCCCATTATTTTATATGGGACCAGGTATGTTGTCAAATTTTATATTAAGAAGCTTTTAACCCCTTCTTTTCTTCCTGCACCACAATGAATAATCTTGCATGTATGTGAGTATGTCACCCTCCTCACACTGTTACCAATAACTTTATGTCTGCATTATTAATATATTTTAACAAATGCTATCTATATATATTAATAGTATGCATTAACAATAATATTGGGGATTATGTTATACAGTTTGATTCCTTCCTAAAATATTGTTCTAATACTTTTGAATACAGGTATTCAAAAATCTGATTCTAAGTTAAAATTTTATGTAATTGTTAGTGGACATGACAAAATCACAGAGGGAGACGAACCATAAGAGACTCTTAACTATGGGAAACAAACTGAAGGTTGCTGGAGGGAACTTGGAGGGATGAGGCAATGGGATGAGGGACATTCTAAGAGCGCACATGATGTAATGAGCATTGGGTATTATATGCAACTGATGAATTGCTGAACTCTACATCTGAAACTAATGCTATATTATATGTTAACTAACTGAATTTAAATAAAATAAGTAAAAAAAATTGTTAGTGAATGCAAAAATTTAAAATGATAAAGTTACAATATTTATTACACAAACAATGATGGACACAGAAACATAAACACACACACTTAGGACATAGTCCATTGTTATGGAAGTGGATATAAATCCATTATCCATTATTCATTAAGATGATAATTTTCAACTAACATATTGTCACATCTCAGTCATCATTACTTTTCCCTCACAATCAAAAGATCCCCTACTAGTAATAGAAGAAAAATTAGTCATTTTTTTCACTGTTCAATTTTTTGCATTTTAGTATGATTTTTAACCACAGTTTCTGTGGTAGAATCTTTTTTAAGACTGTTCATTTTGGGAAGAATACCCTACTTCAAACTAGACATTTTCACTTACGTAGGTAAAGAGAAATTATAGTTTGTGACACTACTTGGAAAATAAGTGAAAAGTGATAGCAGTTCTGTGAACTCTGTATAATTGGGAATATCTGGGGTATTCATCAGACAGATTGAGTAGCCCAGTCACCACCTCACTGCTGCATGTAGGATATAGGACCAGGTAAGGTCTTATATTTTGTACTTGAAGTCTTAACCCCCTTTTTAGTTTTACAGTAAAACTATGATTAGAAGTTTCATGATTTTCCTCCTATATCATACTGGATAATCTTTTATTATCCTCATATTAAACTACCAGGAATTTATTTGAAGTTACCAGTACTTTGGGGCGCCTGGGTGGCTCAGTGGGTTAAAGCCTCTGCCTTTGGCTCCGGTCATGATCCCAGGCTTCTGGGATCGAACCCCACATCAGGCTCTCTGCTCAGCAGGGAGCCTGCTTCCTCCTCTCTCTCTGCCTGCCTCTCTGCCTACTTGCGATCTCTATCTGTCAAATAAATAAATAAAATCTTTAAAAAAAGTTATCAGTAATTTATTTTATTCATTTTAATTAATTTATTTATTTTAGAGAGAGAGCCAGCAGGACAGGGAGGGTGTGGACCAACAGAGGGAGAGGGAGAGAATCTTCAAGGAGACTCCCTGCTGAGCACAGAACCCAATGTGGGACTTGATTCCAGGATGCTGAGGTCCTGACCTGAGTGGAAATCGAGTCCAATGCTTAACCAACTGAGCCATCCAGGTGACCCTTACCAGTAATTTTAACTCCCTCAAAAGAACCCTCAGATATCATATCCTTGTATAAATTTGGATCACATATTGTAATAAAAAAGGGAAAACTTTTATTAACTCTCAAATATTGCATGAAATAGAAAATCCATAAATCCAAGGTAAGTACTTTTTTATATGTATCATAAAAGTACATGACTACTTATACTCTGGATTTATTATGTTTGCTGAAAAATAGCTAACCTTGTCAGAGAAACTTTTAACATTTTCTGAAGGGTTCTAGAAAGAAATGAAAACTACTAAACAGGCAATTTTATTTTAAGGTTGTGAGCTTGCCTGGGGAAAGAAAAGACATGGAAGAAAAGTGTATGCATATTGAGATGTCTGAATTGCATGAAAACTTTTGATCTCTTCCTTGCCAAAAAATCAGGATTCAAAATTACATTATGTATGAAAACCTGGAATATATGCATTCAGTCATTTGACTATATTTTCATAAATCTGCAATCACAAATGTCTAAATGATACAAGTTTTCCATATCGTATTTGTAGGAAATCCCAGCCAGGATATTTTATTCTTTATTTGGAAGAGAAAAATAGCTAGACACATCTTACTAAAAGAGCTAAATATGCATGCCATTTTAAAGAAAACACTCTGTAGACGATCGTGAGGTTTATTTAAATGTATGGAATTTATATATATGTATATAGAGAGGTATGTATGTCCTATTTTCTTCAAGAAAATAATTACTTTAAAAAATAAAAATTGTTTTATAAAGTATATTAAAGGGGGAAATAGTAAACATTTATAAATGTCTTGTCACAAAGTGCTTGCTCATTGCAATGATTAAGCAAGACTGGAATTATTTGGTTTTTGTGCAAAAAGCATATGATATGCTCCTTAACTCATCTACGGTTTCTCAGCCTCAGAACTATTGATGTTTTGGATCTGGCAATTCTTCATTACAGGCCTCCATCCTGGGCACTGTAGTATGGTTAGCAGGATCTCCATCTTCTTTTCACTAGATGCCAATAGCACACCCCACCCAACGCAATTCTAACAAATAAAAATTTCTCTCAACATTGTGAACATTGTGAATTGTATTTCTAGTGGGGCAAACTGCCCCTGGTTGAGGCCCATCATACAGCAGAATAGCTGAAATCAGAGCACTTCACCTTGCCCACCTTTGTTTTTCTACTATGTGGGTACATACACACAGAGACTAAAAAGAACATTAAAAAAATCAAGGAGAACAGCAATCTATTGGTCAACAACATAATAAAAACAAATAAAAAAAAACATATGAATCCACTTGCATATTCATGAAACAATAGTCACAATAAAATTTGTCCTGTAAGAGCGAACAGAAACTTCTTCAAAGAGGAAGTAAAGCAAATGATAGTAACAATAATAATAATAATAATAATAATAATAATAATAAATTTCAAACATTATCACCTGGAGACATCTATTGCTATCACAGTAAATTTAATTTTCGTATATCAAAATGTCCACTAACTATATAAGGAGAAAATACAATATTGCAGTGCACGTAAAGGGGTGATGATATGCATGTCTTCACATGCCATGCTGCTGAAGCTAGAATGAACTAAGTATTACCAGTCTACTAAATAATACATCCAAGGTAAATCTAAGCAAAAGCATTTGCATTATACCTCAAGGGTAAACTCATAAATAATACATGTTCTGCAATACTCAAAGTTTATCAATATACTTAATAATAATCTGATTCACTGGCTAATTCTGAACCCCATTTGGCAACATGCTACCTCCTCAGGAAAGTTCAAGATTCTACACACCCAATTACTCCTCAGCCACAACAGCTCCTTTCTTTACTCCTTACTTAAGAAGAAAAATCTGTAGTCTGAATCAAGGGCACAAAAGAGTTCTCAAGGGGTTATAGTGAGATCACCATAGGAGGATATTAAACTTTTAGAGAGAGGAGTAAATGGGAGTCAAAAGTTCACTTTCTCTGTGGGCTAATTTCTCTTTCCCTCACTGCAGCTACAAAATTGAGAAGGGAGGTTTTAAGGGAAGTCCTGCTTCCAGCATCTTTAGGGAAAGAGGACAAAGCGATCATCAAACTCCCATGAGGTCCTGACCACACACCAGATACAACTTCAATGCTGTCTACAGACTCCTGACAAACACATGCTCCAAAATGTCACTTTTGTGATCAATAACTCTAACACAGGCTCGTGGTTTTGAAATGGAGACAAACATTTGTGGAAACTAGATCTACCCTTCAGGCTACAGGAAGGACTCAGATGTTAAATGAAGCGGGAGAGAAAGACAACATCACGTTCAACACACAACTTTAAAAATCAGTCGCCTGCATATTTCTCATGCCTCTTCCTTATCTTTCCCTTCCTGTCTCATTTACTTTATACATACTCTCTTTCACCTAACTAGTCAAACTAGAGAGCTGAAGAAATTTTTGCTACAAACAAAATCTGTTCTTTTTTTGATCCTGGTTTCCATCTCCCTGCAGAACTCCCATTTCCCCTGCACTGCCACCTAGATCAAGTGCTTTGCCTTAATGCAGAGTAATGTGGTCATCCCTGGTGACCTGAATATTTCCATGGAAGTTTTATTTCAGACAATAGCCTCCCATTTCTTTTGTCTCTTTACCTCTAATGACTTCCTTGGCCACTCCACCTGAGCCAGTTGCAGCCATGGTCATAAACACTCCTCCAAAATCACATTCAAGCTTCCTTAGATCCTATGGTTTGTAATTCCAGTAATATTCCTGAAAACAGACAGTGAACTAGTGCTTATTGAGCCATCTTTGATAAAAGACATTGTAGTTATTGGTGGTGATGAAAATTACGGCATTTTATAATCCATTGTGGACAAATATAAAATAAAATAAAATAAATTATTAAAAATAAAGTGCAAAAATCTATGAAGACATACAGACTATAAGACATCAAATCTTACTATTAGTTTCAACAGATAAAATATTATCAATGTGCTATAATATTTATAAACATTTACTTCCATTTTCTGTATATTGCCATAGATTGGTAACAAACCATTTGAAAGTCAGAAACCAGTTTGCGGACCACAGTTTGAGTAAAATTGCATTAACTGCTCTTCCCTTTATATCTTTTCTTTGCATTCATCTGGCTAACTCCAGTTCCAGATGACCTGTCTTTCCCCATGCTTCCAAAGACAGCTGCAAGTTATCCCTCCCAAAGGCCAATCTCTTAACATGTGTTTTGGGTCCTATTTAACTTTATCCTCTAAGAAACCTTACACGATCAACCTTTCTTTTTTTCTCTAATTCTCAACTTGTCACAGTAATCTGGATCCTTTTCATGGCTTTGTTTTCATTTTTTTACGTCCCCAACATTGTTCATCTTAAAAAATGAAGTTTTCTCTCTCTCTATCTCCCCCTTCATGACCAAACTTCTTAAAAAAATTGGTTTCCTCTATATCTGACTTTACCATCTTAACTCCTAATGTCACTCCACTTGATTCTATTTCTACTACTCAACTAAAATAGTTCTTTCTAAGGTAACCAAAAATTTCAATTTTGATACTCTCTATAAAGATTTAAGTAGTATGTAGTACTACTGATTTCTTCTTTCTTTTTTTAATTAATTAATTTATTTTAATAAACATATAATGTATTTTTATCCCCAGGGGTACAGGTCTGTGAATCGCCAGGTTTACATTTCACAGCACTCATCATAGCACATACTTCCCCAAAGTCCATATCCCCACCACCCTCTCCCGTCCCCCATCCCCCCAACAATCCTCAGTCTGTTTTTTGAGATTGAGTCTTTTATGGTTTGTCTCCCTCCCAATCCCATCTTCTTTCATTTTTTTTTTCCTACTCCCCAAACCCCCCATGTTGCATCTCCACTTCCTCATATCAGGGAGATCATATGATAGTTGTCTTTCTCTGATTGACTTATTTCGCTAAGCATAATACCCTCTAGTTCCATCCACGTCGTCACAAATGGCAAGATTTCATGTCTTTTGATGGCTGCATAGTATTCCATTGTGGATATATACCACTTCTTCTTTATCCATTCATCTGTTGATGGACATCTAGGCTCTTTCCACAGTTTGGCTATTGTGGACATTGCTGCTATAAACATTCGGGTGCACGTGCCCCTTCGGAGCACCATGTTTGTATCTTTAGGATATATACCCAGTAGTGCAATTGCTGGGTCATAGGGTAGCTCTATTTTCAGTTTTTTGAGGAACCTCCACACTGTTTTCCAGAGTGGTTGCACCAGCTTGCATTCCCACCAGCAGTGTAGGAAGGTTCCCCTCTCTCTGCATCCTTGCCAGCATCTATCATTTCTTGACTTGTTAATTTTAGCCATTCTGACTGGTGTGAGGTGGTATCTCATTGTGCTTTTGATTTGTATTTCCCTGATGCCGAGTGATGTGGAGCATTTTTTCATGTCTGTTGGCCATCTGGATGTCTTCTTTGCAGAAATGTCTGTTCATGTCTTCTGCCCATTTCTTGACTGGATTATTTGTTCTTTGGGTATTGAGTTTGATAAGCTCTTTATAGATTTTGGATACTAGCCCTTCATCTGATGTGTCATTTGCAAATATCTTCTCCCATTCTGTTAGTTGTCTTTTGGTTTTTTTAACTGTTTCCTTTGCTGTGAAAAAGTTTTTGATCTTGATGAAATCCCAATAGTTCATTTTTGCTCTTGCTTCTGTTGCCTTTGGCAATGTTCCTAGGAAGAAGTTGCTGCGGTTGAGGTCAAAGAAGTTGCTGCCTGCATTCTCCTCAAGGATTTTGATGGATTCCTTTTTCACATTGAGATCCTTCATCCATTTTGAGTGTATTTTCGTGTGTAGTGTAAGGAAATAGTCCAATTTCATTTTTCTGCATGTGGCTATCCAGTGTTCCCAGTACCATTTGTTGAAGAGGCTGTCTTTTTTCCATTGGACATTCCTTCGTGCTTTGTCAAAGATTAGTTGACCATAGAGTTGAGGGTCTATTTCTGGGCTCTCTATTCTGTTCCACTGATCTATGCGTCTGTTTTTGTGCCAGTACCATACTGTCTTGATGACGACAGCTTTGTAATAGAGCTTGAAGTCTGGAATTGTGATGCCACCGACTTTGGCTTTCTTTTTCAATATTCCTTTCACTATTCAAGGTCTTTTCTGGTTCCATATAAATTTTAGGATTATTTGTTCTATTTCTTTGAAAAAAAAATGGATGGGATTTTGATAGGGATTGCATTAAATGCGTAGATTGCTTTAGGTAGAATAGACATTTTCACAATATTTGTTCTTCTAATCCATGAGCATGGGACATTTTTCCATTTCTTTGTGTCTTCCTCAATTTCTTTCATGAGTACTTTATAGTTTTCTGAGTATAGATTCTTTGCCTCTTTGGTTAGATTTATTCCTAGGTATCTTATGGTTTTGGGTGCGATTGTAAATGGACTGATTCCTCAATTTCTCTTTCTTCTGTCTTGTTGTTAGTGTAAAGAAATCTGACTGATTTCTGTGCATTGACTTTATATCCTGACACTTTATTGAATTCCTGTACAAGTTCTAGCAGTTTTGGAGTTGAGCCTTTTGGGTTTTCCACATATAGTATCATATTATCTGCAAAGAGTGATAGTTTGACTTCTTCTTTGCCAATTTGGATGCCTTTAATTTCTTTTTGTTGTCTGATTGCTGAGGCTAGGACTTCTAGTACTATGTTGAATAGCAGTGGTGATAACAGACATCCTTGCCATGTTCCTGACCTTAGTGGAAAAGCTTTCAGTTCTTCTCCATTGAGAATGATATTTGCAGTGGGTTTTTCATAGATGGCTTTGACAATATTGAGGTATGTGCCCCTACACTTTGAAGAGTTTTAATCAGGAAGGGATGCTGCACTTTGTCAAATGCTTTTTCAGCATCTATTGAGAGTATCATATGGTTCTTACTCTTTCTTTTATTAATGTATTGTATCACATTGATGGATTTGCGGATGTTGAGCCAAACTTGCAGCCCTGGAATAAATCCCACTTGGTCATGGTGAATAATCCTTTTAATGTACTGTTGGATCCTATTGGCCAGTATTTTGGTGAGAATTTTCGCAACTGTGTTCATCAAGGATATTGGTCTGTAATTCTTTTTTTTGATGGGATCCTTGTCTTGTTTTGGGATCAAGGTGATGCTGGCCTCATAAAAATGAGTTTGGAAGTTTTCCTTCCATTTCTATTTTTTGGAACAGTTTCAGGAGAATAGGAATTAACTCTTCTTTAAATGTTTGGTAGAATTCCTCTGGGAAGCCGTCTGGTCCTGGACTTTTGTTTGTTTGGAGATTTTTGATGACTGTTTCAATCTCCTTACTGGTTATGTGTCTGTTCAGGTTTTCTATTTCTTCCTGGTTCTGTCGTGGTAGTTTATATGTCTTTAGAAATGTATCCATTTCTTCCAGATTGTTGAATTTGTTGGCATAGAGTTGCTCATAGTATGCTCTTTTAATTGTTTGTATTTCTTTGGTGTTGGTTGTGATCTCTCCTCTTTCATTCACGATTTTATTTATTTGCGTCCTTTCTCTTTTCTTTTTGATAAGTCTGGCCAGGGGTTTGTCAATCTTATTAATTCTTCCAAAGAACCAGCTCCTAGTTTCGTTGATTTGTTCTATTGGTTTTTTAGTTTCTATTTCATTGATTTCTGCTCTGATCTTTATGTTTCTCTTCTCCTGCTGGGTTTAGGCTTTCTTTGTTGTTCTTTCTCCAGCCCCTTTACGTGTAGGGTTAGGTTGTGTATTTGAGACCTTTCTTGGTTCTTGAGAAAGGCTTGTACCGCTATATATTTTCCTTTCAGGACTGCCTTTGTTGTGTCCCACAGATTTTGAACTGCTGTGTTTTCATTATCATTTGTTTCCATAAAATTTTTCAATTCTTCTTTAATTTCTTGGTTGACCCATTCATTCCTTAAAAGGATGCTGTTTAGTCTCCATGTATTAGTATCCATTGTATTCTTTCCAAATTTCCTCTTGTGATTGAGTTTTAACTTCAGAGCATTGTGGTCTGAAAATATGCAGGGAATGATCTCAATCTTTTGGTACCAGTTGAGACCTGATTTATGACCCAGGATGTGGTCTATTTTGGAGAATGTTCCATCTGCACTAGAGAAGAATGTATATTATGTTGCTTTAGGATGGAGTGTTCTAAATATATCTGTGATGTCCATCTGGTCCAGTGTGTCATTTAAGGCCTTTATTTCCTTGTTGATCTTTTGCTTAGATGATCTGTCCATTTCAGTGAGGGGAGTGTTAAAGTCCCCTGCTATTATTGTATTACTGTCCATGTATTTCTTTGATTTTGTTATTAATTGGTTTATATAGTTGGCTGCTCCCATGTTAGGGGCATAGATATTTAAGATAGTTAGGTCTTCTTGTTGGACAGACCCTTTGAGCATGATATAGTGTCCTTCCTCATCTCTTATTATAGTCTTTGACTTAAAATCTATTTGATCTGATATAAGGATTGCCACACCAGCTTTCTTCTGATGTCCATTTGCATGGTAAATTTTTTTCCAACCCCTCGCTTTAAATCTGCAGGTGTCTTCAGGTCTAAAATGAGTTTCTTGTAGCATATTGATGGGTTTGGGTTTTTTATCCATTCTGATACTCTGTGTCTTTTGATTGGGGCATTGAGCCCATTAACATTCAGGGTAACTATTGAGAGAGATGAATTTAGTGACATTGTATTGCCTGTAAGGTGACTGTTACTGTATATTGTCTCTGTTTCTTTCTGATCTACTACTTTTAGGGTCTCTCTTTGCTTAGAGGACCCCTTTCAATATTTTCTGTAGAGCTGGTTTGGTGTTTGCAAATTCTTTCAGCTTTTGTTTGTCCTGGAAGCTCTTTATCTCTCCTTCTATTTTCAATGATAGTCTAGCCGGATATATTATTCTTGGCTGCATGTTTTTCTCGTTTAGTGCTCTGAATATATCATGCCAGTTCTTGCTGGCCTGCCAGGTCTCTGTGGATAGGTCTGCTGCCAATCTAATGTTTTTACCCTTGTATGTTACAGACTTCTTTTCCCGGGTTGCTTTCAGGATTTTCTCTTTGTCGCTAAGACTTTTAAATTTTACTATCAGGTGACGAGGTGTGGGCCTATTTTTATTGATTTTGAGGGGCGTTCTTAGCATCTCCTGGATTTTGATGTTTGTTCCCTTTGCCATATTAGGGAAATTCTCTCCAATAATTGTCTCCAATATACCTTCTGCTCCCCTCTCTCTTTCTTCTTCTTCTGGAATCCCAATTATTCTCATGTTTTGTCATCTTATGGTGTCGCTTATCTCTCAAATTCTCTCCTTGTGGTCCAGTATTTGTTTGTCTCTCTTTTGCTCAGCGTCTTTATTCTCTGTCATTTGGTCTTCTATGTCACTAATTCTTTCTTCTGCCTCATTTATCCTGGCAGTGAGAGCTTCCATTTTTTATTGCACCTCATTAATAGCTTTTTTGATTTCAACTTGGTTAGATTTTAGTTCTTTTATTTCTCCAGAAAGGGCTTTTGTCTCTCCGGAGAGGGTTTCTCTAATATCTTCTATGCCTTTTTCGAGCCCTGCTAGAACCTTGAGAATCATCATTCTGAACTCTAGATCTGTCATATTACCAATGTCCGTATTGATTAGGTCCCCAGACTTCGGTACTGCCTCTTGTTCTTTTTTTTTTTTTTTTTTTTTTTTGCGGTGAGTTTTTCTGCCTTGTCATTTTGTCCAGATAAGATTTGCTTTTTCCTCCCTGGAGGTGAGTGAAGTTGGTCTTGGCTGGGTTTCTTGTTGATCTTCTGGGGGAGTGGCCTGTTGGAGTGATTCTCAAGTGTTTTTGCCGCAGGTGGAATTGCACCACCCTTGCCAGGGGCCGGGCTAAGTAATCCACTTGGGTTTGCTTTCGGGAGCTTTTGTTCCCTGAGTGCTTTCCGTAGAGTTCCGGAGGACGGGAATGAAGATGGCGGCCTCCCAAACTCCAGCCCAGAGGAGCCGAGAGCTTGGGGTCCCGCTCCTCAGTGCGCCCTCAGAGAAAAGTGCCCAACCGCCCCCGCCTCCCTGGCCTCCTGTCGTGCCTGGAGGAAAGCAGTCAATTGCTGGCACGTGGAGAAAAGCGCCCGGTCGCTTCCGTCTCCGTGGCCTCCGGCTGCGCTCCAAGGCCACCCAGCCTGCAACCGGCTCAAGGTAACCCTGGACTGAGAGCTCACTCCTGGGCTTTTTCGCTGTAGCTGGCTTCCCAGCTCTAATACCTGTGAGCTCTGAGGCACTCAGACACCCCCGGTCCTTCTGTGAACCCACAGGACCTGGGGTTATGCTGACCCCACGTGGGCTTCCCCCCGGTTTAGCCTCTGGAGCGATGTCCCTCCGAGGAGCAGACTTTTAAAAGTCCCGATTTTGCGCTCCGTTGCTCTGCCTGCTTGCAGGGAGCTGGCTCCTACCCCCGCCGTCTGTCTTCCCGTCGCTTTGGATTCACTTCTCCACAGGTCCTACTTTCAGAAAGTGGTCAATTTTCTGTTTCTAGAATTGTTGCTCTTCTTCTCTTCGATTTCCCATTGGATTTGTAGGTGTTTGCAATGGTTAGATATGCTATCTAGCTGATCTCCTGCTATCCGATATCGTCTCAGCCTGCTACTTCTCTGCCATCTTGACCCACTCTGATTTCTTCTTTCTAAGAACTTTTTTTTTCCCCCTCTTTTCAGAGTCTCTGAAAACCTATTGACCTGCTAACCTAGCTCTTTTAATTTATTTCTTTGTGAAACATTTCACCTTTACCTAGATTATTAAATATTGGGTTTTCTTCTCCATTTTCCAGGCTTTTTTTACACTTCATCTGCACTCCATACCTATCCCATCAATCCTAATAATACCCCCAAATGCTTGCGAATTCCAAATTTACTTCATACTTAATCAATTCCATGGCAAGTTTTATTTTCAAATTTTAATGTATCTGATAGGAGAATGTATCTTTCAGTAGATGAGGTTTCATATTTTAATTGTGTGTTTTTTTTTTTCTCAGTGACATGAATAATGTCCATCTTAAAATCCATTGTTTCTTAGATTTACTATAATACAGTTATAACCAACTTTAATCTTCCTTCTGAAATCCAGACCCATAGAACTACTCATCATTTCCACTTGAATGTCTATATTAGTCCTCAGTAAAAACCCTGTTGTTGGAATGCATTGTATTCTATATGAATGATGAACCCTGGGACCCAGTAAATGGACTCAAACTCAACATGTTCACAATTAATCAAATGATCTCCTCCTTCTTCCATGTTTATCCACCTCCCAAACACCTCAAAATATGATATTTATCTAACGTTCATTGTTCAGTAAATGCTAACCTCACTTATCCATATATATAAACCAGAAATCTAAATGACAATCTTTATATTTTTATCTCCTCAAATCAGGCATCAAGTCCTTTTGATTTTATCAATTAAATATTTCTCTAAATACCCTACCTTTCTCCATTTCCACCAATCCACTCTGGTGCAAGTGGACATCATTCCACCTGGAACTCTGAAATGGCCTTCTAACTGCATTGGCAATAGCCATTTGGTCTCCTTTCTCATCTTTATTTCATCCTGTGGTCAGGGTGATATAATAATGTCATCCATGTTTAAAACCCATTGGTGCCTTCCCATTGCTGGTGTACTCCTGGAAGGCCTTGTATTTTCTGGCTATTTCCTATTGATCAAGCCTCACCTTGAATTTCAGTCTTCCTTATTTTCTTAATTTCATTCATTATATCACCAGTATATAGTACAGTTCCCATGATATCATAGAAACTGGTAAATACCTGCTAAATATTTGTGTCAAGATGGTGCTGGTCTAGAAAATCCTCCCAATCTAAGCATATGTGTGATTGTAAGACTGTATCTTCAAAAATACATATTGCTTATTGTATTTATCTATGGTAGAGGTTTCCTTTAGAAGAAAATTGTTTATTAGTTATATTTATTTGTTAAATTGTTGTATTTATGCCTTGATTTTTTTTAAAGTTTCCAAACTCTCATGATTGTAAATAAAATTACACAATTATTTTAATCACTGTATATTTGTTTTAAATTAAAATTTAGGATATGTTGTGGTACTTTTTGGAATAATAGCTATAATTCTATAGTAGTTGTTATGAAGAGTTATATTACAAATTTATTGGTTTAATGGTGACTAGCAAGTGTTTCTCTGCCATTTCTATATTCCCAGGTCTATTTCAATTAGTATAATATTCTCATTAATTTAAGACATATAGGGCCTGGGTGGGGCACAGTTGATTAAGAGTCCGACTCTTGGTTTCTGCTCAGGTCACGATCTTAGGGTAGCAAGATCAAGCCCCACATTTGGCTCTGTGCCTAGCATGGAGTTTGCTGGAGATTCTCTCTCCCCCTCTCTCTTTGCTCCTCCCACTTATGCTTTCTGTCTCTCTCTCTAAAATTAAAAAAAAAAAAAAAAAAAAAAAACTTAAAAAAAAAGACATATGTTAAGACCCAAGCAATTTACAGAAAAAAAAGTAACTCAGATGAGTCAATTAGAATCTTTTATTAAATTAATATTGGAGTTTTCTATAGCAGAATGTAAGAGGATGCTATTATAAAGAGACAAATGGCATAGATTAAAATATGGCTTTTGTGCTTTACACACTGAGTATATTTTCAATTGACAACTCTTCATAGAAGAAAAGTTGAGCTTTAAAAATATTCAGTATATTGTATTCATTTATACGTAGAGCAATTTACCACTTGGCATAAAATTAAAAAGAGTGCCTGTATACTTGGTTAGTATGTAACAAGACACAAGAACAAGCTTGTAGAAACTTGGTAAATACCATGTGTCATTACATGTTTTTGTTTCACTTTTTGTAAAATGGAAACTAACTCCATAAAAGATTTTGAAGTGTTTTTTTTTTTTTTTAATCTACAAAAGTAGTGCCACTTTTGATATCTAAACTAGAATTACCTGAAGGATTTTAAGATACGAAGTTTTTTTATAATAATGAACTAAATTACTTCTTAAAGCTGTCTTTTGGCTAATGTCTATGATTATACTAATTTTCTGGAGGTAAAATCATCTATATAATGAAATTCCCTGGGTCTCTTGGGCATCAGATAATGAGAAGTGCTTCTATACTTTGCAAATGCATTATGTTCACAAACAGCATTAACAGTTAATCTTATGAAAGTTTTCAATTCTTACACTTGTAACACACTAAAATAATTCAAATTGTTTTATCCTCATAGCAGCAAATTACATGAAACTACTTTTCAGAACGTATTATAAAGTGTATTTTGAGTTAAAAAAACTAGACATTCTGATTAATTTTAAATATTATTCATCAAGATCATGTGTAAACTCTGTATCTACATCTTTGTTGGTCACATATGTATAAATATATTATTGAATAACCTACTTATTTCATTCCCTGAGTATTTTCATGTGAAATATACCTGATAATAAACTCATTTTTATTTCATTTTGATATAATATATAATTACTTCTATTATGTAATTTGCATTCCAGAAATAAATAATTGGGGCCTCATCCCATATTTGCTCTATGTGTTTGTTTTCTTAAGTCATAAATATTCAGAAAATAATGCATAACTTCTGTAAGAGAATGTCAAAATTCAAGAAAATAAGAAAGATAGCAAACTTTGTTATTATTCTAGCTGCAGGTTCGAGAGAAAGAGTTGAATGCCTCATTTTAGTTTTAGAATAAACTATTTGTCTCTTATATTTAAACAAAACATACTGGATTCCAATATTAGAAAGCTGATACTGTAATTAAATCAACATTTGATTCTAGGTCTCCTTCCTGTTAGAAACCATTAAAAATATAATGATATTACAGAGTATAATATTACATATTGCATGTTATAACAAGATTCTATCACTCTAAAGGTATAATTAGTGGAAGTATATTAAGGAAATCATTTCTTAATTACTTATTACTTATCAGAAACAAAAATTATTTTTACTCCAAATCTAAACATCAACCTATATGTTTATAACACTTTACAATATCAATAAGAACCTTTTGAAAGGATATATTTTATATTTCTGGGTACATATAACTGGAAGGCAAAAATTAATAGAGGATGAGAAATTTCAAATTTATCTATAGCATATTATTATTTTACTTAGTAAAAGATCACAAGCTAATTATATAAAACTAGGAAATTAGGATTTAATCATTGTTCATCAGAAAATGCAAATCAGGTTTTAATACATTTCTATTTAACAATCAACCACCTATTAATTTTATTTCTTTTTTTAAATTTTATTTCTTATACTATTTTCTTTATTGTTGTTAGAGAGAGGAAGGGAAGGACAGAGGGAGAAAATCTTAAGCAGGGTCCATGCCAAGCACAGAGCCTAATGTGGGGCTTGACCTCACAACCCTGAGATCATGACCCAAACTAAAATCAACAGTCAGACGCTTAATGGGGTGCCTGGGTGGGTCAGTCAGTCAAGCGGCTGCCTTCGGCTCTGGTCATGATCCTAGGGTCTTGGGATCAAGCTCCACATCTGGCTTCCTGCTCAGCAAAGAGCCTGCTTCTCTCTCTCCCTCTGCCTGCTACTCTGCCTACTTGTACTCTCTATCTCTGTGTCAAATAAATAAAACCTTTAAAAAAAAATTTAAAAAAGAGTCAAACGCTTTACCAACTAAACCACCCAAGTGCCCCAATCTCTTATACTATTTTTAGAAACTCATTTTTAATTGAGGATTTAGAAGCAAAAAGAACAAGTGTCTTGGATGTGAGGGCAATCTAGCTATGATATCCATCACCCCATTGATAGGGTTGATTTCAGTGATCTGTCTGGCTAGGTATGTGTCCCCTTCCTTCCTCACATCTCCAGTGCTTCCCTCCTGAAACTGCATGCTAGGTCAAAGAGGATGACCTGACAGAGGAGGACAGTTCTTTGGTCAAGAATATATGAGTAGTTGCATTCCCCTGATACAATCTCCAAACAGGCTCTCAAGGTCCATTTATAGAACATAAAGTAGTCAAACATGTAAGACTCCAGACACATTCAAACATCCAAATCAGGTGCTGCAGGTGGCAGTCTGCCCTTCTTAAAAAAAGAAGGAACAAATGTCTTGTATAGCATGATGATATGTGAAAAATGTCTTTTATGCTTCTCTTGGTTTATATTTCTCCTGAGAACATAAGCACTAGTTTGAACTAGTGCAAAGGGTGATGAAGTATTTTCTTATTATAGCCTTTAAAAATCTTTTTGTCTGCTCTTAAAGAAGTGAATTTTCATTTCTGATCCAGACAATATTGCTGCTACAAATTCCTACTAGTTAGATAGAAACTGAAGACTTATGAGAAAGTGAGCTCTTCAGAATGAAACCAATGACCTTGGCAAGGCCATTCCCATAAGCCACAAGGCTTGTCACTAACCTCTGCATTACTCAGCTTGAGCTGTTTCTCTCTGACAGAGATCATGAGTCGAGTCAGTATCTGCCTCTGACATGGCGTCACCAGGCCATATGTAAGAATATGGCAGCCATTTCATTTCCAGATGTTGCATCTCAAGGGGCGTATGTTAGGCAACTGAAACAATACTGGTCCTCTACAGAGGGGTTCATTTTCTCGACTTTATTATTGGAAAACAAAGCACATCTTCATTGACATGTTGTACTGATCTTTCATAAAATCTACTGTACATCTATAGTTAACCATAGAACTTGAACCCATTTCACCTGAAGTAGGGCCATGTACTTTTTCCTTCTTCTCTTAAACATTACCTTAATGGGCTCTGTCAGCATAGAAAATATAGCAATGTCACTACAAAACCCTTCCAAATCTCCTAAATCATGAAAAGTTACCTCTCAATATAACTTATGCATTGTCTCAATTTTACTTCATTCTTTATCCTCTGACAGTTAATTGTTCTTTATAACATATGTTGAAATTGTCTCTTAACCAGGTTATAAAGACTGTTTTCCAAAATAGCTAATATACTTATGATGCCTACATTGTGATTGATTGGGAACCTGAGAGCCTCCACTGACCAGAAAATTCTCTCAAAACACCAGGCTAATCATTTTTTATGGATAATGAACCTAGTCCCAGGCACAGCACTATGGTCTTCAGGTTAATCATACCATTTCTATTTTCTAGCATATATCTGATAGATCTTGAAGGAGAAGTTCTATATATCTATATGTATATGGAGAAAGATATGTATATGGAGAAAGATATTCCCCTAAGCAGGTTCTCCATATCTTTTTGTTATATTCTTATCTAACAATATAAAATATATTCTTATACAACATATAATATATAGC
Organism: Martes martes; assembly: GCF_963455335.1. NCBI lineage: Eukaryota > Metazoa > Chordata > Mammalia > Carnivora > Mustelidae > Martes > Martes martes. The sequence continues at coordinate 19,802,365 of NC_137888.1, read as the reverse complement.
ATATTCTATATAACAAGAATATACAATATATATTCTTATATAATAATATATAATTATATAACTAATTATATCTCTTATATTCTTATATAACAAAGAACTTTAACTTACAGTCACTGGGTGAATTTTAAAATAATATTGATAATTGTTACTGTCTATAGTCATCTTTCTTTATATACATAAAACACGCTGTGTATGGTAGAATATACCAGTCTTCTTCATTATTTCTGATAGAGATGGTTCACCCTTCTAGATGACAAGGACCACTGCAGTTACAACAGGCTTACTCATCCCTTCACCTTCTTCTTAGATTGCATGAGTTAGTTAGGTCCCACATAGACACTGGCTTATAGTATATGGCCGAGGAATAAGGAAGAAACACATCTGGAGAGGGAGCACATGCTCATTTTTAGATCCTGAATGACAGGTTGGTCAAGTTTGCTCTGAAAGAAGTTTAAAAGGTTTCCAGCTCTAATATTCACCCATCACAGAGTAACAAAAACCATATTGTGTCTCTAAGGTGTCTTCTTCAATTAAACAAGCAGCATCCCTGGGAATGCTATTTTCCTAAGCAGGATCTCAGTACTCCATTGGCCTTGATGGCATCAGATAACATTTCTGAAAGTGGTGTGAAGCTCAGAGAAACACATGTACAGCTTTTTTTTTTTTTTTTTTTTTTAAACTGGTGATAGGAGCAAAGTTGAGAAGTCAGGGGCTCTTCAGGAGAAACAAGCTAGCATTTATCGAGCCCCTACTATGGTGCCACAAACTTTACAAATATCCCCTACAAGACTTAGAAGCAGCTATTTTGATTAGGTATTTCTCTCTTTCTTTTACAGTGCAATTCATCCAAAAACATTTTTGATAAGCATTTGCCATATGACTCAATGAAAGTTGGACACTTGTGAAGGACGGAGAGGTAACTTTCCCTTAAGAAGTTTATAAACAAAGGGAAAAGGGACACTTAAAGAGGCAGTGAGTGTTATGAAACATAGGACAGGTGACTCTACTATCCAGTAAGTATCACAATCAATGTGTGTTACCAGACCGGTATCATTTATACCCTGTGAACCCATCTGTAAATTAAGTACAGACATTGGAATGGAACAAAAAGGAAGTTTGACTATAATTCAATACTGAATCATATCCAAAAGCCTAATCATTTTGAGGGTCATTCTGATAATTCTGATTATTCATATTACTTAATTTTAGAAAAGTTTTGGTCCATGATAGTTTGGAGTTTAAACAAAGAAAAGAGCTAGTCTTTCACCACACTATTTTGAGAAACACTAACCCAATATATCTGTGGGCAGAAGAAAGATAACCAAGAGGAAAGTCCAGTTCATTTGATTTGTGAAGCATCAGAACTCATGTTCTCTTCAATAAGGCTGGTGAAAAAAAGGCAAGAGTGGTTCAAACGGGGATATCATCATGTGAAAAATGAGAGATGAACCCAAATTTCAATCCCCTTTCTAAATTATGGCAATTTATAAACATCTGAATCAAGATTCAAACCCAACTTTAAAGATCAAGTTTGTGCTTGTCCCATTTTCCTCAAAGTACTATAAGGAAATTGGTAACAGATGAATAAATGATGCTTTCCCATTCCATAGAAGTGAGTTTAGAGTCTGCTTTGAACTACATTGTTTCTCTAGGACATAACTTAATATTTTTGTTGTTTCTGTCAGGATTAAAATATAGATCGAAAGAAAAAGAGATGCGCAGGAAAGAAACTAATCTCCAGAGAAAGGGAAAAAAAAAAAAAAAAGACCTTTACAATTGCCGAATTTCCTTGAAATACAGTTTCTGACACACTGAAAACCTTCTGGGTGGTTGTACCCAGCTTTAGTTTTCCCATTGTTCATGGTACTTTGTACCATCTAAAGTATACAAAAAGCCAAGAAACATTTCAGTTAATTTTGTATAATATTGTATTTTGTGACTATAGTACTAAATCTTTGGTTCCAAATGTTAATTTTTAATGTTGTTTTAAATCTCATGAACTAATAGATGTTTTAAGGGAAAGTTTCATTATCTTTTATTTAGCTAGGGCAAATCATTTTTTAGACTTATAAGATGCTATGTGTTTCAGAGACCACCCAAGCATTTTTTTCTGTGGATTGGCAAGATGCCATTCAGATGTAAAATTCATACACCTACAATAAACAGAAATGTAACTTAATCATTGATTCCACCTGATCACACAGTCCTTATCAGAATCGTATTCAACAGTGCATTATTTGTCCTGACTCCTGTAAGGCGTTAAGGCATCATTAACCAGGTATAGAAATAGTCTACATCTGTAATCTCAGTCCCCAAATCAAGGTAAAGAGATGACTTTATTCATTCTAGGATAAGAGATTTCCTGTGGAGAAGTGGAGTAAGGGCAAGTAGGGAAAAATCCAGGTGTGGACTCAGGATCATAACCAGGACTGGGTACTGAAAGAAGGAAGCATAAATTGGAGCCCTCATTGAGGTTATGGTAAGAAAGAAGTGTCCCAGAGCTTCTAGCGTCCTTGGGGACTAAGGTTCAGGATCAGAGCAGGGATTTGGGTGAATTAGGAGTAATCATGGAATGTGATGAGAATGGATGGCCTGTGATGCAGTGCCAATTCATGTGATGTGGTTGGTGGAAAGGCCTGACCTGGTGATGGAAGTTCAGAATTCTGAACTGAATTCTGCAGACTGAAGAGGACCGTGGTGTTGTCACCAACTACTGTGGGCGGGCTTTGCATGGACAATTGTCTAGGGCACTGGTTCGCAAACTCGTGCATGTATCTGAACGAATAGATGTGTTTGTTGACAATACAGCTTCCCGGACCCACCGTAGAGATTCCAGTTGAGTCTGGAGTGGTCCCAGGAACCTCTACTTTAACAAGGCTCTGAAGTAATTCTAAAGGATATTTCTTACAAGAAAGCATGATTTAGGAGGTAAAACGAGGTAAAAGAAGTTGTAGAAGCTACCTCCAAATTAGGAGCTTCAAAAAGCTGTAACAAATATATAATCTAATAAAATGTTTCTTGAGGGCACAAATAGGAAGACAAAATTTACATTCAGTGCCACTTCCTCTTAATTAGGTTATAAGATAGAGATAGCACATTATGATGCTTCCAATTTTTAGAAGCTATTAAGAAATTGTTGGGGCACTTGGGCAGCTCAGTTGGTTAAACATCTGACTTCAGCTCAGGTCATGATCTCAGTGTCCTGGGATTAAGCATTCTGAGGTGAGCCTGCTTCTCCTGCTCCCTCTGACCCACCTGCATCCCCACTCGTGCTCTCTCTCTCTCAAGCAAATAAATAAATAAATAAAAGGAAATTGCTAAAACTTTTTTGAAGTTTTTCAGTTCAGTTCATGGTAACCAAGATATTATGTGCATGACAGGTAATTGGAGAAAGGGAAGTTAATTTTAAAGTTAAAAAAAAAAATGGGGAGGTTCAAATCTCAGGGTTTTTTTTTGTTTTTCTTAGTGAATGTGTCATAATTTTCGTGCTATTTAACTGTTCTACATGTCAGACTCCTTAGAGATAAGATGGAAATATTGTACCTGTTGAAAATAATTAATGTGAAAAATTGGTAGCGTATGCACAAGCTTCTATTGCTCTATGTGGGACATAAAAGCATTCCAAAATGTTTTAATGGATTGATGAATGAATGAAAAAATATTTGGATGGTAGAAATCCCTTTTATGGAAATAAATAAAAGGTTGACTAATTCAATGGGTTAGCTTCCAATATAGCTTCGTACGTGATAGAAAATTATTATTTTTGATTACCTGTTTTTTTCCTTTTTTCCATTTTTATTTTTACCCAATAGAATCACCAGTGTAATCATTCTCTATTTCATCCTGCTTTGCTTTCATATCCTATGTAGCCTTTGTGTAAATCCTTAAATATACAATTCAAACGTCAGCAGAGTCAAACAGCCTTTAGATCCACTGCTGTTTAACTAGAGAGAAAAATTAATTTTTTTATGTGTCTTGAATTGTGAATATCCTTCCCATCTTCTTCAGTCCTTTTGTGAATCTCCAGAGTATGGACTGCAAGTAGTCCACTGAAGTTCCCAATTACTGGGGCTGTCTTCCATGTTAACCCTTCATTTGGCCTCATTTACAGGCATCACTGACTCATCTTGATTTCACTGGGAGTGAGGGAGAACTGGCATTTTCCTTGTCACATTCCATTTATTTCCCAGCACATGTTGTGGCATACATTAAGTTCATTTTCTGCAGAGTTGTTATTGAGGTGTAGAACCACACACAGTTGGACGGCATTGTGCTCTGCAAATGGGACAAAGATGAATAAGGCAGACAAAAGGACAGGCAGGAGAAGGTGACTTTTCCAATCTGTAAAGTACACTTCACGCTGTGGAGAGTCCCAGGTTTGTCCCAGAAGTAGAAGAAACTCTGTGACTTAGAGGTGGATGGCACTTTCCTATTTAAAAGTGATTTCATTTATATGATTTAATATTCATGACAACACTCTGACAGAGGTACCAATTTAATGCTTGCTTTAGCGGCCAAAAAACTAGGGCTCGGAAATATTGTATGAATTGAACAAAGTCAACACAGGTAATAAATTGCATGCAGCACTTAATGTGAAATCCCAAAATTATTACATGTCTCCTAATGGCTGGGTCCTAAAGTAAATAAATGTGTAAAAAGAAGGAAATGTTGCTTGGGTCTTCAGTCATCAATTACCTCATAAAAGATTGGTTGAAGGAAAATAACACATGGAAAATTTAATATTAATGAAAAGACAACTTGCTTTCCTTTTAACTATCAATTCTTGACTTCAAAGTTATCTCAGGTAACAGCTATAGGCAGTCTCTGGTCTTGAAATAAATACCATTGATGTACCATGACACCAAATCTCTGATCTTGAACAAATTTTGTATACTTAGCTCTCAGTCATGATGCTGAGCTAATGTTTAATTGTGATATGTCAAAAAGTTGGAATTATGTGTTTGGAATTGGTTAAGTAACTTAGTTTTTAGTGCTCTACTTTGCCCTCTGAGAGGATTTCCCTTTACCATGTGTTTTAGGGCCACCCCTGAGTAGGACTGTGGTGTGGCATCACCAGATTTATGACTAGCTGTGACTCAGACCCCAGTTTTTTCTTTGTCTATCATTTAGTCATAAGAAACTTCCAGAATGCCATAGATGTAAAAGAGAAAAAGGGAGATACTATTGTGGTCTTGGCCCCTTAGATGTCACACATTTACTTAGTGTCTCATGTCCAGGCATACAGTCTCCACTAAGACCCAGTTGTGCACCAGAAGTCACTTTTGAAATGGAGAATAGTTTACACTGTAAAAGGTGTTCCTGAACCCTAAAGATCCCTGCTTTGGTTCTTCTATTAAAACTTGTCAGACAGCCCACAGAACGTCCTTATCCACTGGATCTTATGTGTTATATGTACTAATCAGCACAGCAACTTGCATCATAGTCTAGACTCAAAACAAGTAGTCATCTAAGTCATGATAAGGAGATAACAACAATCTTACCAAATGCAGCATGGCATGTAGTGTCTCAAAATCCCAATGTTATATCTCTTTAACAATAGAGGCTAAAAGAGGACCAACTTATTCCTTCTCTTAGAAAGAGTGTCTTTGCTGCCCTAAAATATTGTAATCCTCTAGACTTACCTTTGAAATGCCATAGAATTTATCCTCTATGCTTTGGCTTGTATGTGTTTTATTAGATAGCTAGATTGCATATCAGTTTTGTTCACTATGTCTAGTTACTAACATGTTATCAATAGAGTTGATCACTTGATGTTCTACAGAATTTCAAGATGTTAAAATTCCCTTTGGACTATAGTTTGACAAAAAAGCAGGAGAGTTAATATAGCCCGAGAGCAAGACATAAAAATGGACTACAGTATTCCTATGTAAATTCAAACTGCTTTTGATTTCCTGGTTAATGTGGATGTATAGAATGTTTTCATTAGTCTAGTCACCAAATGCCAGAGGTTATATTGATCTTTTCCAATAAAAATTCTGCATTCAGCACAATAGCTGTGCTTTGAGCTATTATGTGTTTAAGAAAAAGGTAAAATTTAACACACAAACACCTTTGATACCACATATCCAATCCTGCTTATAATATAGACAGAAAAGCCTATGTCACCTTTTGTTTATCAGGGCATTCCCACAAGGCCAAATGTTTTGTTAAGTATTTTGCCTTTGGAACATTTTTGTAAAACAGATTTCACTTAGAGATATAATGTAAAAAACAGGCAAAGGTGGACCACCTCAGCTTAAATTGGAAATAGGGCTACCTTCACCCTGGTAGTTACTTGGTGAAAAAAGAATTGGTGGGGAAAAGAATGAATGAAAGAAAGAAAGAAAGAAAGAAAGAAAGAAAGAAAGAGAAAGAAAGGAAGGAAAATAAAAGCTAAGGCTCTGAGAAGTACAATTAGAAACCATGGCCTTGAAGGAACAAAGAGTCAAACATAATAAATGTCAAAGTCATCCCGGATAGCAAACTACCCAATATATGAATCTTATGAATTTCTTCTACAACATAATTGCTGGGTATTTATCTAGACTCTATATAAACTGTTCTAGACAGCTAATGTTCCTACAGGGTTGAATTCCTTAATGTTCCTTCATTCTAATGAACCAATATTTAGATCAACACAATTTTCAACCTTAACCTATGTTCTAGAGATGTTACTGTGATACGGTACACAGAATTGGCCTTTGCTGCCTTTTGAAGTGATAGGGATAAAAGTATGATGGATGCGATTTATGGTTTTGGAAAAGTGTTATATGTTAAATTGCCCCCCCCAAATTAAATTGAAGTCCTCACCCCTGGTACCTAGGAATGTTGTCTTTGCAGATTTAATCAAGTAAATATTTAGTAAAGATGACGTCAGTATAATCCAATACACTTGTATCTTTATAAGAAGACAGCTATGTAAGGGCAGAGACATAAAAGGAGAATACTGTGTGGAAATGGAACAGAGATTACAGTAAGTCATTTAAAAGCCAAGGGACACCAAGACTCTCTGATCATTACCAGAAGTTAGGAGATGGGCATAGGAGAGATTCTCCCACAGAGTCCCCAGAAGGAATACACATAACTGACAATTTGATTTTGAACTCTCAGCCTCTGGAACTGTGACATAACCAGTAGCTGTTGTTTTAAGCTACTCAATTTGTGGTACTTTGTTAAGGCAGCCCTAGGAAACTAATACAGATAGAAAGCCTTTCTACCGTGGTACTTAAAAGAATGAATTGAAGGATTATATCAAAGTGATTGAGACAGACTTGGAGTTTAAAAGATTTGAACTTAAATACTTGTTGCATTACCTATTAGCTGCTTGATTTTGGACAAACATCTTAATTCTAAAAATCTCAAAATATGCATATATTAAGTTGGAACTATAATAATAGTGCCTACTTTTTAGAACTTTGTGAGGTTAAAAGTCAATGCATGTAATATGGTTAACATGTAGTATGTACTCAGCAAATATTAGGTACTATTATTATTACTACAAAAACCTATACTCCAGAGAAAGAGTAGGGTCATCTAATCTGACATTGACTCATTTACTACATAAATACTTATTCAGCAGCTTTTGTGTTACTCAGGAACTACATTAGGAGTTTGGAGCACACGTTGGAATGACAGGAAATAAATTCCATTAGTAGATATTGCAGTTTTTTTTTAAAGAAACACTAAATTTTAAGCAAATAAGTCAAAGGAAGAATTTCAGAAAATTTCAGATAATAAAATTTGTGAAAGAAATAGAACTTTGTGGGGTGAAGGGAACTGACTTGGGAATATAGAGAAGGCAACCACTTTAGAGAAAGTGGATTTTGAAGACTTGTCTATTCTAAGAAAACATTTTTTTAACTCATAAAATCATTTAAAAAATGAATTTATGTATTTTGAAAACATGGTTTGGAAAGTCATATGTCCCAAATGGAAATATGTTCTATTTTAAATGAAGAGATGTAACCAGAAAAGGTAACTCAAAGGTGGAGATAGGAATGAATGTGTTAGGAATGAAACAATAGGTAACACAAGACAAAAATAATTAAATCAATGGGGCTTGTAGTCTTTCCTTTCCTTCTACTTAGGGAAATTGGCTTTGGTTTAGCTAGCTGTGTCCCTTCCATCCCACTGAGAAGGCTACTATTTTTAGAATAGTAGGATTTGGGAAAATCAATTAAGAGATTGAAGAAGTAACCAAAACAGAAAAGCCATGTAGGTCTTGTCTAGGAGAAAAAACAGAGAGGGTCAATCATTCTCCTGAGACTATTTTCAGTGGTGGGAGCCACGTGAACATAGAATGTCAAGGGTGTTCATGAGAGAGTGTTATGCCAGTGAGGTGAGGTGAAGGCAGAGGTATATGTGAGTGGACAGGAACCCATAAATTTATTTCCAGGAGTTATGAGCATTTAGAGAATGGACAAGAAGACAGATTTTAATAAGATTTGCGATGACTTGTATTTCAACATGTTTCAGACTTTTAAGAAAAGCAAGTAAAACTATGATTTATTGTTCAGGGTGTGCTTCCATAAAGACATCATAAACTATGGGTACAAACCTTAGGGACCATGGCATCTACAGGTTACAAAAACCTGTGCTTCTTCCACCTGACCCTGACCCAACCTCGTCCATCTGTTCAGATGATGGCCTGAGTTCTCTGGCCTGCCCAACATCTCTCCTGATCCCCCCAGCCCCCCCCCAAAAAAAAAGATAGCTCCTTAGAATTTAACAATTGTATAGTTAATCAAATAAGTACAGAAGAAAATCCATTTCTTTTGTGCTGAAGCATAGGTGAACCAGTTACTGTGAGCTGCTACTGGGACTCCATCTCACTTAAGGAGTTTCCACTTTGTCCAGTTTAACCCCTGTCTGAGTCTCTTTTGTGTCTGGCACCCAAATAACCTATTTCATAACTGTGGCCCCAATTTTTGCAGGGGAGCTGTTTTATCCTATACTCTAGACTATCCTTTATTCTAAGCCTGGGGCTGGCTTGGACTTCATTATTCATTTCAACTCTTTGGCTCACCTTCTTTTAAAGAATCTTCATTTTTGTTTGCCCTTGCTTGTATGAGATTCCTAGAATAACCTAAAATCATCTGAGACTTCACCCAAAACTTATACCTTCCCTTGCCTACATATTTGAAGCCCGTGCCTAATGTGCTGCCATTTTCCCGTTTTGCTGACCACTGATTCTTGACACCTTAACTGATTATGCTGAGTTATTTTGGAACTTGGTCTGTAACTGCTGGCCCTCTCAGAGTCTCCAGCCCTCAAAACTGTCTCTCTTAACCTTAACATTTTTAAACCATAGTCCTCTTTTCTTTACATATTCTATGCTAATGGCTCTACCAAATGGTTTGCCCTAAACCAGAGTGCTTGAAAAATACAGGCTGTCTACTCAAACCCAAATATACCAAGTTTGAAATATGCAATGGAAAATCAAAAGTGATTTTTTCAAGCCATTATTGATATCCAAAGAGCTTTAAAGATGAAAAATAAATACTGTTCTTATAAGTACTAAATCAGCTTTAATAGCAAGTTGATGTTCCTTAAGAATGTCTATACCTTTATCATCCTACACAAATTTCTATACTTAGAAGGTGATTGAGTATAGGGGAATGGAATTCATCAACTGGGATTAAAAAGCCCTATAATTTCCAAGTCTATTGGTTTACTGAAACCAATTGAATGATTAAATAATTAAATTATGCTCACATTCCTCTTAATGATTTCTTACTCATAAGATCAAAGATGTTTGTTAGAAAATGTACTTATAATTAAAACATATATATCAGCATCACTGTCATTTAACTCAGGCAGACAGCTGTTCAGCATATTCTCTGATTCCTTTCCTTTTTCAACTCTATTCTCTTTTGCCTTTGTAAAACATATTCCCTCTTCTGAGCATGGTATACCTTGTATCTTAACATTTTTTCTTCAGAAATCTCATGTACCAATGATATTCATATCTTTACTATAGTATTCATTTATCTTTATTATTTTCTATTCCCATCCCAGGCCCACCATTTTTATTTTTTTTAACATTTCTCTGATGTGTTTCAATGGATTTCTTTCCTGAGGCCAAATGTAAGATGAATCTGAAACCGTTAAAGTGTTCATGTATTTGGTTATCAAGCACCCTTGCAACAACTTTGGCCTCAGTCTTTGTCCAGGGCATATATCCACTGTGCCTCCTTTCATAGAGGTAACCATGTTCCTTCCTGGAGCACTAATAGTAATTTGTACATAACCTCCTCAAACTGCACACTTGGATCTAAGTTAGAAAGGGCAGACTCACTGTCAGTCTTAACGCTGTCTGCAGAGGAATACGGTGAGAGACAGCCTGTGCTTTGACTCTGTCAGCTCTTTAGGAAATTACATGCAAGGATAAAGAGGACGTCTTGCTTGCTGATAAAAGACATTCTCTATTCTCTTTTTTAGTACCATATATTGAATAACACCATAGGGCATAAATCATCAGATGCCCAATATAATAAGTGCATAATTAAACACGTTAAGTAAAAAAAGAAAAATGAGCCTTTACAAAGACGATTATGTTTTATACAGAAAAGGAAGAGGTATTTCAAAACGGTATACGAAGCTTTCTGTCCTGCAGGAAAACACAACCAGCAACAGCATTAAAAAACTGTGGATGTCAGGAGGCAAGCATCTGTTCCCACTGTTACATGTGAGGTGCTTTATTTGTGATGTCATTTATAGCAAAGTCCTAGGGAGATGGTATAATTATTCCCATTTTACAGCTGAAACCGAGAACTAGAAAGTGATTCACCACGTAAGAAGTGGAATCTGCAGTCAAACAAAGTCTGTTAAATCTAATAGCTCTTGTGTGGTTAAACTGCAACCCACAGTAGAATTTCTGCAAATAAAATGACTATTGTGATTTTTATCTTTTTGAAAGCAAAGATCCAAGTGTCCCTTAGGGATTTTATATAAAAAAGCAGGGTTTCTTAAAGTTACAATCATAGAACATGAATGTCATGGACATAACGTTAATATATGTTTACATATGTGTGTATACATTTATTATATATTATGCTATATATTGTAATATTATGTTATATATCATTTTATATATATAAACACATAGGCAATACTATGTCTTTAAAACCTATGCCTTATAATTAGAACTTTAGGATCTTTGCTTATTATATACTAAAAGGTATTCTTCTTATAGCTTCCTGACCTCCAAGTTTGTAGTCTTATTCAGCAAATAACATTTTCCCTCAATCTCAACGTAAGAGGCATTTAATGAGATTAATTTTGAATAGTTTACTATTATGATTCTCTGATTATATTTCTTTCCTCTGTTTTTTCTTGTCTTTTAGCTAGTTATATATTATCATCTTTCTTTAAGTTTCTTGAAGCACATATATTTCAAAACTAACAAAACATTAAATATAAAGGTACATTACATGAGCAAATGGGGGGAATAAAAATAAGGAAAGTAATAAGGAAACTTACATGTATGTGGCACTCCTGCCATCTTGTGGGTTTTCTGTTATCTGTAGCCCTAATTCAGTTTTTCTTTTCTTTTCCTTTTCTTTTTTTGTTTTAGGGCTGGGGGATTTTTGAAGGAATATTTTAAACATTTTGACTCCTATAGCGTAAATTACTTAAACCTAAAAAACTCAATAATAAACAGACAACAAAATGTAATTTATTCTCAAATAGTTCAGAAAAATTGTATCTATACATATATCTATAATCTACAGCTATACTAACACCTGTATCTACTTTTGTGCCATGCTTATCCTTTTCAAGAAGAAGAGGAATAACTAATGATAAATAAATGGGACCAAATGACAACAATAGAAAAATTTGGGTAATATTTCTATTCTTATACTTGCCATTTTTTTGTTTCAAATTATTTACCGATAAACAATTTATCTCTCTTTCTTATTGTCTCTGTCTCATCTTTGTAGATACTACTCCAACAGTTAGTTACCCCCTCTCCCTGCTGCATTATCATCAGTGTTTTTCTACTGAATTAGTTTGAAAAATTTTACAATGCTCCACTTCTTCCTCCAGCTCCTGCACATTTTCTTCTTGATCTTGTCAGAAAAAAAATTTCATCTAGAAGAGAGTCGATACTTGTTCCCATTTGTTTCTCCTCATTCTATCTTAAAACATCAGGTCAAACATAACATAATTAATAATTAAACTAAACCCCTGATCTTCCTTTCTAACCTACCTTTCCAACTATTTTCCCATCTAATTAATGGGTATTCCATTATCCTATTTGGCCAAAACCCTCTGCACATGTATTGTCTTTCTCTTTTCCTCACAAAACACATTGATCTATCAGCAGACTTGATTAGTTCTAAAATCAAAATGTATCCAGAATCTTGACGTATCAACTCCTCCACTACCATCTTTGTGACTCAACCACCTATCCGCTGGGTTATTTCCGTAAGACTTCTAACTCACCTGCTAATCTCAACTCTTGCTTCTCTGGAATTTACTCTCAGCACAGTCCTGAATACTTATTTTAAATAAGCGAGATCGAGTCATTACTTTATCCAATACCTTTAAGGGCTTCACTCTTGAGGACCCAAAGTCCTTACAAAAGCTTACCTAACCCTTTAGGATCTGACCATCCCCTTAACACTTTTCCCTGCACACAATTCCCACCCCCAGCACTTATCTGATGACTTAAACCCTGACACAGAAACTCCTCTCTTCTAGTCCTACTAGCTTCCTCACTATCCTTCAAACATACCAGAACGCTCCTGCCTCAGTGCCTTTGGACTTCCTTTACCATCCTTATTTATTTATTTATTTATTTTTTCCTAATGATTTGCACAGATGCACTTTTTTAGAGCTTTACTTAAACATCACCTTTGTGGTGGTCAAGTTTAAACTCATGACACTGCATCGTACACTCCAGGTGCTCCTTATCTTGCTTCCCCTATTTTTTTTATCATAATATTCCAATACAAGCTACATATTTGTTTATATCTATTTGCCCACTTAGGATATAAGCTTTCTGTGGACAAGGATTTTGTCCTTCTGGTTGGTCTAGAACAGTGACTGGCTCATTGAAAGCAATCAATCAATATGTCTACAAGGATAATGGATTCCTTTTCAAAAACAATTGCCCAAGTTGTTTTTTCTGATGATTGAAATCAAAATAAGTAGCTATGTGTTTATTGTATCATTGCTTAAAATAATATCTGTAGACTGCAAAAATAAATGGTTGTATTGTAGTAAACATGATATTTTTCTGACAAAACTTAAACTTATTAATTCTTCCTGTGCTCCTTGAAAGTGTGAATCTTTTTTAAAGCCTCTTGGCCAGTTTTACCACCCAGCACTGTCCTTCTCAAGGACTTAAGGGTCATCCCTTTGAAATGTAATCACCAAGGAAGATAGGGCTTCACTTTGTCAGTCTGTAGGAGGGTAGAACTTATTTTCTAGGAGCAACCTACTCCAGGTTGTAAAAACTACCTCCTGAAGATAGAAAAAAAAAGTTTACTTTTGTTTTAGATAAAACCAATTAGTAAATTAAGATGGCCTATTATCCCAACCCTCAACCCAGCCTTTGTCTCAGAAGAGATGATTATTAGGACTGGGTTTTTCCTCTCTGTCCCAGGTTGCTGGCAGAAGTGTTATAATGAAAGCAGTTTCCTTGCTCATATTATTGATGAGGAAGGGTGGCTCACCATAGGACACTCCTGGGAACTACTTAACAAATATTAATTTAACAAAGTTATAGGACTGGTCAATTGAAGCTTGCGCTTCCTTAAAATATATTTTTTTATTTCTGAAATTAATATAAATGCTCATTTTTCATATAAATGAAAATTATTTAATCTATATACCATAACCTATATATGAAATCTAGAAAACACTAAATTATATATAGCTATGTTGAGGAAAAATATGTTTTTTCCAAGTTCCTTCATTTTTAAATGTGGCACTTAATGAATTTGGTCATATAGGAATGAAGTTTCTAACCCATTCTCATCAAATTATTGGTGAGTATTTTGTGAAAGCAGAAAGTACATGGATTCTGTATGAAACTCCATTGACAGCTGGAAAATTGAGTAGTTCAGATACTGTTATACTACTTTTTTTTTTCCTCTCTCCTACTTTTTCATCCATCTTCAATATAAACTCCAGTGAGATTCTTTAAAATTTTTTTTTCAATTATGTATTTATCTCTGAAACTATCCCTCTAGCCCTGTAATCTCCACTTCCCTTTATATCACATTCACTTACATTCAACTATTTGATTTTCATGCTCAAATTCTCTGAAGTGAATGGTTTCTTCATATTTCATGATGTGATATTGTACCAGTGCTATTCACAACCTAAAATTGAATTTTCTATTTTAACTCTATAACACTGTAAGTGCCCAGATAATCTTCCATCCATTATTATTTCTTATTCCCTTAAGGTATTAATCATTTTCAAATATCCACTCCTCCCAGCTTTCTCTATTAGATTTTTATTGTGATTTATTTATTAACTTGCTATTGGCCATAAATTAATTTTATATTGCTTTCACATAAGGGGCAAGGAGGGACAAAGACATAGCATTTAAAATCAGTAAACTTAGTTTGTTACTGATGTAGATACAGAAAAAATACACAAGAAAAGAATGTGTTTTACTTATTTTATGCTGCTATGTTTAAACCTGAAGGTGAGAGCATTCATTCATATAACTTATTACTTATTACCTACCACCTTGGAGGTCTGACTCCACTAGTTTTTCTTTCCGCCACTTTCAGATTTTAGGTGTAAAGAGGATTTTAAAATGGACTAAAAGATTTAAAAATAATTAATCAGTGTTCTGTGTCACACATTCAAGTTATTTGTGATTTCTGTGTCTTTGAGCTATTTTACAACTCTGTAAATGTAGAAAACTGATAATAATACAAATGAATTTGTCCACAGAAGTGCTAAACTGTTGAGTTCAGTAGGATGCAATTGGTTATTGCTTTGTGGATAGACCAATTTTTGAATATATTTGCAAATTCATTTCAGCATTCCCTCAGTGCATACAAATGTGAGATTTTTAACTCATTGTAACATCTTACTGTTTTTCTTATTAATACATGAATTAAATTAAATCATTGACATATTCATTTCGTATTTGTATGATATTCATGAATATGCCCTCTTTTTAAACTTATTCTTTAAAAAACATTAAAGAAAGACAGTGCATTGCCTAATGTTAAGACAAGTCGCTTTGACTTAAGAAACATGTGAACCAAGCACTGTTTATACCTCCTTCATGATTCAGGTAATAGGGGTTCCCTCCCTCTGCCCTGTGCCAAAAGGTAAGCAGATGTCAATCCTATTACTGTTATGGAGAATATTCCAAAAACATCCAATGTTTTTAGTGTGTGTGTGGGCTCACATGGTTTCAGATGTTATTGGAAATTATTAAGAGAGATGAAACAGTATTTTATAACAAATAACCCAATTACACAATTTAATAAAAACCCAATCAACTTTCCTGTCTTCACCAAAAATCCCTGCTGAAATATTTTCTGGAAGTCATCTTTTCTTTTTTATCCCTCCCACAAAGCAACCAGTCCTGTCCAAGAATTTTCTCATGTTTACCTCCATCAAATGTCTCTAGTCTTTATTATGTAGCTGCAATGTTCAGGCAGAAAATTTGGAGCCAGCCCAATCTCCAGGATTTGGAAGCTGCTTACATCCCATTGAGAGCTAATGTAAGCATCTTCCAACAAAAATGCAATGTTCCTGATAGTGCTGGAATTCATTATAGTTTACTTTGAAGCAATTAACTTTATACAGATTTATCCTTAGTTTTTATAACATATACTCCATTATTCACATCAATAGCATTTATTACAGAAGCTATACAAATACATATCAACTGCCAGATTTGGAAAAAAAATTTTAAAAAGATGACTTAATTTCCCAAGGCCATAGAATGGTTGTCAAACTAACATTTATATTTTTCATAAGGATATGTACATTGATTCTTTTTATAGAATTCAATAAAATACTTTCATTAAGTAAGGGAAGAATGTTACCAAGAAATCATCCTGTCCTCTTTCCTTTGCTCTACTCCCTCTCCCATTCCATTCAGACTCTGTTTGTCAATTCTGCTCTACAAACATCTCATAAAAGCTACTCATTCTTTCTATTCCCCTGGCACCAGACTCAGGCCACCTGGATTTTATGATCTGGTTTCCTATAAATACCTCCCTTACTATTCATTTTCTGTTTCTGATGATTTTACAGGTTCTAGTTTTCTAAAGCATGTAGTCCAGACTCTTTATGTTATAATAAAACTCTTCTTGTCCTCTCCTCCAGCTATCTCTGAATGGTATCTAATGTACCCATTAGATTTTAGAGCATTCCCCCGTCAGTTCACACTGGGGCCACTTTCAGATCCATCAGGTCAGGACAAGATGCCCACCTTATAATGCAATCTTTATATACTGATAAGTTAAAAAATCTCAGTGCTTTCTTCAGGTATCTCCAACTTCTATTTTTTTCTGTTTACTTATCCTTCCCTAGAGGTTCTCCCAGTGGAAGTGCCACTTTGGTTCTCTAGGAGGCCACTGTTGAAAAGAAGTTAGGAATAACACCTGTGAAAGCTAAAGGAGCAGGAGGCAGACCAAACCCATTGAAAGGCACCAGACCACAGTGAGAGGAAAGGGGAATGAAGATGATGGCACAAAGAGAATCTCAGACTCTGATACAGACCTGACAACATACTAGGCAACTCAATTAGAAGCTGCAGAGCAGAGACTGCCCAGGGAAGAATTTCTATGCTGAATAAAAATGACCAACCCATAGTACCTCCACCACACCTAGTCTGGACTTGGGCTGCTCAGGTGAAGTGTGATTGGTTTGAAAACTGAGGTAGGTTCATCCCAAGGCTGCCAACAGTGTGAGATAACTGCACTCACTGAAGCTGAAAAATAAAATTCTTTATTGAAAAAAGACTTCACTGGCATACCTCCTGACACCATACCAGGTCAGCCTAAGATTCTGTCCTATATGATTTGGTACATTAAAAAAAAATGTATTTTTCTCTGTTGATCTGGTATAGCATGGTGTTTGGTTCATTCTAGGGATCTGTCACTCAAGTCTGTAAGATATTTTATACTATTCCTAGAAGTTGGCAGATATCTCAATGTAATAGTTTTTATTCAACTTGAATGGTAACCTGTTTAAGACTGACAAACCAAGAATCAACCTTTAGGATCATAACATTAATACTCTATTGTGAAACTAAGTCAATCCGCCCACTGATCATCTTGTATGAGAAACTGAAATCAGCACAATGAACAGCCCATCTCTTGTAGCCCTGTGTGGTAGAGAAGAATATAGTTCAAACTCTTCACTACCCATTACTGTATATTCTTTTACTCCAGAGCCCTTCCACATGGAAATATTATACTTTACCTCCATTGACAGGCTTAGACATACAGCTCACTTTTGAAGATGAAATATCAGAGGAAGTGACATGAAGTGCTTCAGAAGAAATGTTACAGAAGCTATCAGACAGTTCACCTATTACTCTTTAAATTACATATTTTTTCTCTTCCACAAGACTAACAATGATAGGGGTTTTCAAAAACAAAATTTGAGAAAAGATGGAAAAAAAACAACCACAAAAACATGTGCTGGCCTGCAATACACGGAGTGTGAGGTAAAAATAAACCTTTATGCTTTTTAAGCCATTGAAATTTTTTGAGTTGTTTGCTATCGAAGACTAAGCTAGCCTAAGACAACTGATTCACTTTGCCTTCACCGGTCAACTTTGGGGTTTTGGTATGATGTAACATGGATGTGTGCCCTGAGCTAGTTTCTTTCCATCCCAGGCGTCATCAGTAACACAGAGTAAGAATGAGACCTACTTCATATTGTGGTCATCATAAACAAGTGAGTTCAAACATGTAAAGTAATCAGAAGAATATGCAGAACAAGATGAATATTTCCACCACTTCCATCAATGTTATCAGTTCTTCCACTGGTCCTCCCACTACTACCACAGCCCTATCAGAGATATTGGTTCAATTTTAATTTCCAATTCTGCCACTTATGACATTTATCACCTAGCATAATTGCTTTAAACAGCTGAGCCTTGGTTTTGCCAGATAAATTACTTCATATATATGTGTTTTTTTAAAATTTTTAATTTCTTTTGAGTGTACCAGAATTCTTTGTTTATGCACCACACCCAGTGCTCCATGCAATACGTGCCCTCCATAATACCCACCACCAGGCTCACCCAACCTCCCACCCCCTGCCCCTTCAAAACCCTCAGATTGTTTTTCAGAGTCCATAGTCTCTCATGGTTCATCTCCCCCTCCATAAGTGTTTTTGTTTGTTTGTTTGTTTGTTTTTTAAGATGTATAAAATGACAACATATCAGACTCCTCTTCTGCCCAGGTGGGTCCATTTTCCAAATATTTTGATAAATCAGTGGTTTCATTTTGGTATTAACGTCTAATGATTATATCTAGTGACCTTCCTTCCTTCCTTCCTTTTCTTTCTCTCTTTCTCCCTTTCTTTCTTTCTCTTTCTTCTTTCTTTCTTTCCTTCCTTCTTTCTTTTTTTCTCTCCTTTCCTCTTAGAGTGATAAAAGCAATACAAATACTCCCAAACCTTTCAGTTCGTCTTTTTGGATATCCTCATATTGTATTTTTCTAAACTTTCATGTATTCTTCAGTCTAAACAGAGCTCTAAATGAATCATTTTAAGTATCAGCATTTCTGCTATAAAGGATATACGACAAAGTTGTATGCTAAGTTAGCAAACACTTTAAAATATTTGAAATGGTCCTAAGTTATGGAGCCTCCAGGAAAATTCTTTTTAGAAGCAATTATTCCTATTGTCATGTTTTCAAGGCTGGAAAACAATGTGTGCTCTCACTCGCGCTCTCTCTCTCTCTTTTTAAACCAGGAATGATTAAACAAAAAGACAACTTTTTTTGTTAGAAATCCTATAAATTTTGTTACCTTATTTTTTTCCATTTCTCTCTATTCTTTCCACATAAAGTATCTTTCATCCTCCATGTATAACATTGATTTTCATTGCAACCTATACGCAGATTATATATACATTATTACTATACATAGGTTATACATATATTGTTACCAAAACAAAAGCAAAACCAAACCAAACCATATTTTTCAAAAATATAAATTCATCATTGAAAAAATGTAAAATACAAAGTTTGATTTTTTTTTTAAGATTTTATTTATTTATTTGAGAGAGAATGAGTGAGAGAGAGCATGAGAGAGGAGAGGAGAAGGTCAGAGGGTGAAGCGGATTCCCCAAGGAGCTGGGAGCCCAATGCGGGACTCGATCCTGGAAGTCCGGGATCATGACCTGAGTTGAAGGCAGTCGCTCAACCAACTAAGCCACCCAGGCGCCCCAAAGTTTGATTTTAAGTTAGCTTTTCGGCTAGGCTTTTTAGATGTTAAATATATTTTTTATTATTCCCTGACTTTCAGTCCTCCTTGAGTTCAATTTCTCTTCAAATTCAGTCTACCCTCTAACAATGTCAGAGTTACCTTCATAAGAATTAGATTTGATTATTATGCTTTTCAGAGTTCAACCTCCATAGACTCACTAACATTAATAGGCTAAATGTAGAAGTACTTCACATGAGCTATTTGTGAAATCTTTCATGAATTTCCTTCTGCATTTAATTCCTAGGATGTCACCTACTTCTGCTTATTTTCTAGATCCTTCTCAGCCTCCTTTCCTTAGACCTATAAATACGGAAAGTGTATTCTCCACAATCTGACCCCTCCATCTACACTCCTCCTTTTGTAATTTTCCCATTTAAATCTTAACTGCTCACTGTTTGGGGTTAATAATCTACAGCCCTAAACACTTGCCCAGGTGTTACTTCTGTGTTTTTAATGATCTGGTTAGTAGTTCCTCATAATTGCTCTAATAGCACCTTATATTAATTGTGTTTAAAAGACAACTCGATTACCATGTACCATTCCCTTCACCATTACCCCACAAAAATATCTTCTCTTCCTGCCTTCCTTGGATCCATCATTCGTTCCATTAGTATCTTAATACTTAAGTTTTATAATTATTATTGAACTGTGAAACTGGAAGAAATCTCATCACCAAGCCATCTCTCAATTTCTTCTACAACTTTGACTTTGGCCAAAGTATCTGTGAACTCAGAAATTATAGGCTAAATTGTATATTTACATATTTTCTCAGTATAAGATTGCTAGCTTTGCCATGAAAGAGTTAAAAACAATGGCCTTGACTCATCCTTTTCTTCACTGCTTTTTTTTTTTGTTTGTTTATTTCCATATTCTACCATTGCAATCTCCTCAGTATTCCTCAAATGCAAATTTTCTTTTCCATTTACAGTTTCCAATTTCAGCCATACTCATGGATCTCTCCCTGCACTATTGCTCTGTCTCAAATATAAAAGAAAGAGACCCTGCCAATGAGTATTCAAGAAAACAATCTGAGGGACTGGAAACAGGGTAGCTCACAGAATTTTCTTCCTAGTGGTATTAGTTTTTTATTGTTGCTGTACTGAATTGCAAAACCTTTGTGTTTTATAACAACACAGATTTATTATCATTCACTTTTAGAAATCAGAAAATCAATATGTGTTTCTTCCAGAGGCTTTTGGGAAAATCCATTCATTTGCTTT
The DNA here is from genome assembly GCF_963455335.1 of Martes martes. NCBI lineage: Eukaryota > Metazoa > Chordata > Mammalia > Carnivora > Mustelidae > Martes > Martes martes. The sequence goes on along the minus strand of NC_137888.1, from coordinate 19,781,712 downwards.
TTCCAACTTCTAGAGCCTGCCTACATTCCTAAGCTGTTGGTCTCTTCCTTCGTTTCCGAACCAGCAATGTAACATCTTCAAATATTCAACTCTCTCTTTGTGTCTCACCCTCTGTGTCTCTGACTATGTCTGCCTTACTCACAGGCTCCTTATCAAGTCCAAGTTGGTGAGAAGGTATGCTATGAACAACTACTGTGATCTGGACTCATGCCAAAGCTGGAGGCCCTATCTGAGACCACAGATTTCACCACTAGTGGTTTTTATGGCTCTAACAGGACTCTTTAATACAATTTTTCTGATAAATGGTGGGATATTTCTGCTATTAATTCCTGGAAAAGAACTTTTTCAAGGCCCTAGTCTCTTGGAGGAGATTCTTATAGTCACAATGATTTGTTAGCGTTTTCACCAGATCTTTCTGGGTATCCTCATCTAATTGAGAATTGAGTATATTACATCTTCTTTCAGTTTTGAGTAGATTATAATTCCCTCTAGAATTTAGGGTTTTGTTTGTTTATTTTTTAAAAGATTTTATTTATTTATTTGACACACAGAGAGAGAGATCACAATTAGACAGAGAGGCAGGCAGAGAGAGAGGAAGAAGCAGGCTCCCCACTGAGCAGAGAGCCCAGTGTGGGGCTTGATCCCAGGATCCTGAGATCATGACCTGAGCTGAAGGCAGAGGCTTAACCCACTGAGCCACCCAGGCGCCCCTGTTTATTTATTTATTTTAATATTATTCCTCTTAGTTTCAACTTTTTTTCACATCTGAAACAGAGTTCTGAAACCTAGACATTTGATAAGTACTTAACAAATGTAATAGTTCCTTAACTTTTCTATCCCCAGAATTCCCCCAATCATTGCATCTTTTACGCTTCTGCTTGTTTAAACTTATTTGGTAAAGTGTTTAATGTCTCCTTAAGCACATTGAAGGGGTCCCCAGCCCAGCAAATAATATCCAAACTCCCTGTTATTCTATGATCGGAAGACCTTCTATGATCTGTCCTCAAAACTATCTTTAGAAATTTAACCTCCGTATTTCTCTACCCAGAGCTTGTTTCTCATAAGAGAGATACAGCACATTCTAACTTCTGGAAGTCATTTAATTCATATTTTCAAAGGTACCATTTGAAAATTTTGTAGTCAATTGTACGAGGTAAGAGTCGCTGCACCTAAAATGGGGTCTCCTCATTACACACAATAACTTCTGTTAATGAAGTTTGATAAGCTAACCATAAATAATTTAAAATATTTAAGTTGTCCATGTTCCTCAGGGTATGGGAATCAGGAACATACCTTATAAGCTCATGCATGAAAATCTTCATCAGTGACTCATTCCTTCTATATAAACCTTTGTAGTCAGGTGAGAGGTTAATGCTATATAACATAGTAACCAGAAAAATGCCTTCAGATTCTTTAAAAAAATATTTTTTTTCCAGATGGTATTTTAAATATGACCTTAATATTTATATTCACATTTTGCAACTTATCACTCTAAAAATAATCAATCTTCCCCAAAATTTTCATGTTTCAAAAGGTGAAGGGATGGCAGAACTTTCTATCATATGTCTCTTGGACAAGAGCTGGTCTCTGTGATCAAATTCTTTTGACTGTTCTCTGTAAATGTTCATATATGCAATAGATCTATATATAAAACCAGTAGGTTTAATTTTCCCTCACACTGTTCACAAATCATAGTACAAATTGCCAACTTGTCATTTATGTCCTTATCTTTACTCACTGATAGAACCAAAATTGAACCTGAGAGAATACCATAGATGTTTAGCTACCCATGCTATTCATCAAAATGCCTGCCTAGAAAAAAGAAACTCATTGCCATGAGAAATAATACTTGTTTTTCAGACCTCCACTGAGAGAAAATATCCAGCGTTCACAAAATTCAGGCAATGTAAATTAACAATTTCTCCAGCTCCTCTTGCTCAACAGTAATAAGTACTCAAGGGAGTACATAAGTATCCTTGGAAAATAAACAGGAAGTTGGTGACTTCTGCACAAAATCTCCTGTGCTTTAGGAATGTCATTTAGTTAAAAATAGTATTCAGTGACGGCTTTAGGGATATATTTATTCTAAACTAATTTAAAGTACTTATTATTTAAATCTGGGGTAAATATGATAGACTAGTCATTCCTAAGATCTAAACTGCCCTTTCTAACATAAAAAATCCTTTATAGAATTATTGAAACAGTTAAATGAAATTGAAATCATCTTTATGAATCTACAAAGCTTGCTATTTATTTATTTATTCATTTATTTCTGAGAGAGAGAGAAGGCAGGAGCAGGGAAGGGGCAGAGGGAGAGAAAATTTCAAAGAGGTTCCATGCTTAGCCTGAAGCCTGATGTGGGGCTTGATCTCACAACCCTGAGACCATGACCTGAACTGAGATCAAGAGCTGGCCGTTTAACCAACTGGGCCACCCAGGCACCCCTTGTCCATTGTTTTAATGACAGCAACAGTAACTGTCCATGTCCTGTCATGGAATGCAAAACCCAGGGGAGGGATAGTAAGACAAGGTCTCAACATGCATGCACTCATCAGGAGCCATTTCAATGATGGCAGCATCAACAGATTTCAAGATTTTTTAGCCATTTTCCAGTTATTTTCTCTTCATAAAGGCAATGAATTTTCTTCTTCAATTCATCACCATTGTAAGCAAAGTGAGTTGTGTGACTTTTTTTTTTTTATTATTTAAAGGAATTCCTTATTAACCATGTATGGTTCACAGATGTTCTTTAAAAAAAAAAATTCTAAAGGAGTATAATCTTCATGAATGACTTCAGCTTCGTATCATGAATCTTGTTTAAAAAAAATAAAGTGCTATAATTTTTTACACTGTGATACTTTCTAAATAAACTCTTAAAAATCAGGTCTTTCCTTAAATATTACAATAAAAATAGATAACAAATTACAGTTTGTATTTACAAAAAAACTGTAAGTGCAAACAAATTTAGATTAGAAATATATATGTGCACCTGCACAGGTGCATAGCCATCATTGATTTGGCCTGAATGGTTCAGCAGAATTACTTGAGCCTTGAAGTTAGCTTCTTCCCTTCATGGGCCTTTTTTTTTTTTTTTCCCCCTGTCACAGCCACATATCACAATGGATTTCTCTGACAGACACATTCTTGACATAGAAGCCCACATTTGTCCCCAGGATGAGCTTTACTCAAAATTTCATGGTGCAGTTTAACAGAATTTACTTCACTTGAAATGCTGACTGGAACAAAAGTGACCACCATGCCAAGTTTTAGAACACTAGTCTCTATTCAGTCCACAGAGACAGTACCAATACCACCAATTTTGTAGACATCCTGGAGGGGCAGGAAAAAGGTCTTGCAAGTTGAATAAGTTGGTAGAAGGATGAAATGCAATGCTTCAAGCAACGCAATTCCATTGGCATTTCCAATTTTATGGGTGACTTTCCATTCCTTGAACCAAGATATGTTAGCACTTGGCTCCAACATCGTGTCACCATTTCAACCAGAAACTGGCAAAAATGTATCTGTATTGAGATTGTACCCAATTTTCAAAATGTTGGTGCTGATTTCTGTAACTTTTTTTTTTCATATCTCTTTCAGCTGAAGGAATCCATTTTCTTAACAATTAGTTGTTCCACACTCAGTGTGTAAGCCAGAATCTGAATGGAGACACCTGAGTCAAATTTATCAATCTGCATGAATCTTCTTGGGAGCAACCTGTTTCAAATTCACCAATATGAGCAGCAAAAATAAGAACAGTACAATCAGCCTGAGACATGCCTGTAATCATGTTTCTGGTAGTCTCTTTGTCCTTATGTATCATTGATGGTCACATAATGCTTACTGGTCTCAAATTTTCACGAAGACATGTCAATGATGATAAAATACTCACGTTCATCTTTCAGCTTATCCAAAACTTAGACATCCTTGAAGGATCCTTTCCTATTGCAGAATCCTCCTCCAATTTTTCAGTGATTCTTTGTTGATCCACCACATTTGTAGATCAGATGGCCCATAGTGGTAAACTTCTTTGAATCTTTGGGTCCAAAGTTGATGATGTTAGTATGAATTTTTTTCTTTCCCATTTAGGCTTAAATTTAGTGGTGGTTTTCACAACACCTGTGTTCTGGTAGCAAAATCATTGTGACACAGATGGAAAGGAAATCTTTTTAATCTTTCTAGATTCCACCCATGGTCTTCTAATAATGACATGTAAACATGTAATCTTATGCATAGAGATAAAGTTAGATTTTATCTTATCTGTGGGTGTTCCATTTTATCTCCAGGAAAGCCTGGAGCCATGGCACTAAACTTGACCAAGAGAGGGGTTAAATATACTAAATAGTAGTAGGACCAATTATCTGTTACTTAGAGTCCACCCAAATATCCCTGGGTGGAATCCTATACTAGCTTACTCATTGTCATTACAAATTTATAGGTGATGATGACGATGATAATGATGATGATGATGATGATGATGGTGATTTAGTTTATATAGCTTGGTTTTAACTGCAGACTTGTGTCTAGGTTCCTTGAACCCAAAGTATCACACATATTTTGATGGTACCTTTGCATGCTCTGCTTTGTCTTTATGCAGTTGTTTGTAAGTACTTAGAATATCTAATCCTGTGTGATAGCCGCAGTTGGCATTGTAGGAAGAATAAATGAAATTGTTTCCTGATACAGGTTTGCCTCTGAGACTACACCTTATTTGAGGTCACACACATTGATGAGAAGACAATATATTAATGGAATTTGTAGATCTAAAGTTGGACAAAAACTAAAATAGGGTGTTTGTGTTTTTTTGTTTTATTTGCTTTTTTTAGTTTTAAAGAGAGAAAATTGATCAAGAATTCTTTTGGATTCCTTGGGGTATTTTAGTGAAAATGTCAGAAAATGGAAAAAAAAAACTTCAGGGCTGCCAGAAATCCTTTTTAAAAGGATACATGGGGTGCTTGGGTGGCTCAGTCATTAAGCATTTGCCTTTGGCTCAGGTCATGATCCTAGGGTCCTGGGATCGAGCCCCACGGTATGCTCCCTACTAGGCAGGAACCCTGCTTTTCTCTCTCCCACTCCCCCATCTTGTGTTCCTGTTCTTATTATCTCTCTTTCTCTCTCTCTCAAATAAATAAATAAAATATTTTTAAAAAATAATTAAAAAAAATAAAATGCAGAGACATGATTCCAAAAGGGAGTCAGGAAGACATACCACCCTTTGATACTAAGTGGGATTCTGAGACACCAAAACTTATTAAGAATGCTTGTACATTTGGATTCATTTTATGATGAAACCAATGTATCACCCAATCTTGACCAAGTGCTATTCATGCTTTGCTAAAAAGTACTCCAACTGCTTGGATTCCTTCTAACCCTACTGTTGGGAAGGCAGGATAATTTGTGGTAAGCTATTAGCTCAGGTCCTTCAAATGAGATTCAGTTGTGGGAAAGTATTGGAAATTATTTTAAAGAGAGAAAATAAGATTAAAATACTGAATAACTTTGAGACAATTAAGCCAGTGGAAGCATTTCGATAGTTCATTCAAAATGAAATAAAATAGGAGATAGATGAGGTAGCTATAAAAATTTTAGTACATTACAGTAAATATTAGGTGATCTGAATGGTCATCAACTCCTTAGACTATAAAGGGACTGGAATAGATTCACTTGAATTTTCCTAGCCTAAATGATTTTTTTTTCTAAATTTGTAATGATAACATAAATACAGAAACTATGGCCTCTTCAGAACAAGTACTGATTAAAATGGTGTGAAATAAAAGAGAGAATTATGATTCTGTGTGATGGCTTGATAAGGGTCCCTTGACACAGGAATAGGAGAGACCATTTATACTATATAGATTAAATGCCTGAGGGTAATAAGAAAACTGTTGGATACCAGTCCACACTATACTCTTAGCCCAAATTGGCTAATGATATTAATTGCAAATAAAAAATTAAAGGATGACTTGTTTCTGTTAGAGAATATGGTGATACAATTCTGGAATGCTTAAATGTAAAAATGACTCAAGGTAGAAATCTATGAAGGGAGGTATTATGTTTAATGCATTACCCCTATCAGAAAGTAGTGTGGGAATAGATGCAATGTTTGAATGTGTGATTTTTTTTTTCCATACTTAAACCATTAAGAAAAAGGAAGCCATGCCAATCTGCTTTTCACTTGTTTAAATGTGGTATGCTGGATGGAAATCTTTAGAATTACCTAAACCCACTCAGGTGATTAACTCAAAACAGTATAGGATATTTGGTGTCATGAAGAGATTTTTGCCTTATTTAAGGATATTGCAGTTTCATCTGAACTAGTACCCCAAGAGTTTTGTTTAATATTCTGAGGAAAGTTAATAAATCCTGGAGTTTATTGTAGGATATAAAGAATTAGGCAAAGTGTTACCTTAGAAGTATGCTGTATTCAGTGTGGTTTTAACAATTCAAAGTAAACAACATGCTAAAGGATATCAGTGTTTTGTGAACAATTTCATTGGGGTTTTCTTCCCCAATTCTTACTTCAGAAGGAAGCCAAACTAATTGGTATTCATGAGGTTGAAACCCAACAAATACTTGCTGTATTCTCACACAGATATATATTCTGGTGATTATTGACAAAATCTGCTATGAAGAGACTTAGATCTGATTAAATGAAAAAAATTTTAAAAAGACTGTTATTCATCATATTGATGATACACGTTGACAACTCAATCTGAAGGTCAAGTGGACTGAACTAAATGCTGATAAATCAATATGGCCACCAGAGGGTCATAGATTAACTCAGCTAAACTACAGAGTCAAGCACAAATGATAAGATTCTTAAAAATTACCTGGACTCGACACACTAGAGATATACCTCAAAGAACCAGAAATGTTATTTTCTCTTTCATCTCCAAAATGAAAATAAGAGATACGAAGATTGATTGGGTTGTTGGTCTCTAGAGAAATCACATACCACAAGTAAAAACTTTACTAGTCCCTTTTCACAAAGGTACCAGAGAAAAAGATGAATTTTAATAATGTTATGTACAACAGAAGACACTCAGAGTTTCAAAGAGCTCAGTCAAATGGCTTACCGAATCTATTCCTTGGGGTAGTACAAGCCCAGTGCTCAAATGATGTGTCAGCCACTTGCTCTTATGCTGTCTAGAGCCTTTTGCAAAAGCTCATATCTGTTACCCAGCAATAATAACTGCTGGGATTTTGGAGTAAAAATTTCCCAGAAGCTGTTGCTATATGAATTTCCTTTGAAAGACAATTTTAGGTCTGTTACTGGGCTTCAAATGAAACTTTCTGTTATGGAAGGACATAAAATTATTTTGAGACACAAAATACCTCTCATGTCATGGATTATGTCAAAACAACATTCCAATAGAGAGAGAAACACACAAAGGAGTTGGGAACGATATATTAAAAAACATGCTACTGCAGTACCATCCCATACATGAACAGGTGGCTACCATACCTGTTTCCATATTAGATCCACCTGAGAAATTATCTAACTCTGCAGTTGAATAGGTGTGTCACTAGGAGCACCTAATAAATGATGCTAAACAAGCAATAATGTTCACATATGGTACTTCCTAGGATCTCAGTCAGAAATAAAGCTGTATTGTATCTGGTCAATGGCTGAAGACTTAAAAAGTAAAACCACTAGGTTATTAGAATTAGGAGTAGTGTCCCTTGTGGCATCTCTAGAACTAGATAAAAATAATAAAACAGTAAAGTTTGTACCAATTCTTAAGGAGTACCCGATGAATTGGCAATATGGTTCATAAAGTGTGCCTTAAATTATTGGAAAATAAAAGAAGTCCTAGTATGTGGCAACATTATGAAAAAAGTATGGTTTTGAAGACGACAAATCAAAGATGTATATAATGAATAAAAATAATGAGTAATAAATACAAATATGTATATAATGAGTTATGCGTGTGTATGTGCACAGACATATATGCATACACACACACACACACACTTCAGAATGGAACTGGACCTAAAAGACAGATGTTCTTTTTCACTCTTTGGAATTGGTCACTGGAGTACATGAGGTGAGTGGTCATGGAGCTACTCAGGTTTTAAAAAATGGCAGAGAAAAGCTACCCCCCCACTGTCCTCAGAACCTCAAAAATGTGTCTAACAATTCTTCTCTGTTCAACAGGACCCTGAGAAATTAAAGTCACCAAAAGCACCCTGAGGGAATCCAGGCTGACCTGCAGCTAACTAGAGGATGATACTGGCAGGTTATGCATGGCTCTAGTCATGGGTCTTAACTAGGCTAAAAATTCATTCTGGGTTTGGAATTGTATATTCAAGAATTGAAGGAGAACCTCCAACACTATTGTCTGCAAGAGAAAATAAACACTTTTTAATGTGCAACCCTTTAAGTCACCTGAATAAGAAACCTACTTTACAGCAGGTAGAGTACAACCATGAGTTAAGAAACATCATATACAATGGACTTTTCATAAGCCTTCCAACCTACAAGGTAGTGGTCTATTGGAAATTTGGAATGAACCATTGAAACATCTGGTTACAAAATTGGGAGGTGACTGGAAGCTGAGCAGATAGCTTGCGTGATAGAAATGATTTATATGTTAAAACAATGTGTGGAGTAAAAGGGGATTTACCATCATATAGACTGATGATATAACAAGGAAAAATAGGGAATAGATGGTGGAACCTGATGTAAGAATGAACTTACATGAACTTATCACCTCTTTCTGCTTCTCCTGCGCCGCCTCTTTTTTCTTCTTTTTCTCCTCCTACTCTCGTTCTTCCTCTCTGCCTTGCCCTCCTCCTGTTCCTTCTTCTTTTTCTCTACATTACCCAGCAGTTCTGAGACCTACATTGCAATTACTAGTTCCCGACAAAAAGAAAAATCGGTTTCTAAACATGACATCATGACAATTCTAAATATTAAATATTTGAGTTCTGAGGAAATAATGGGGTGGTTGTTCCTTCCTGACACCTATCTAAATTGAGATTAATGGTTCTGCCTCTTCACTACCTAGTGGATGAACAGTTTCATTAGCCAATATTTTTCCACCCCTACATGATATATCTGGGAATGGACAAAAGAGGAAATATTGACAAGTCTTATGTTGTGGCCAGCTCTTTGAGTCAGTACCCTTGCTAAACTTGACAGTTCTACCCCAAGGGGAGTTTTCTGGGTGAAATTTAATAATAAATAGAAAGAAATGGACCTGGTTGTTGATTGAACAGGAGCAAGAAACTGGTAATGCAAAAAAGGAAAAGGTAATAATACTTTAGTGCCTAGATACCAAGGGAATCATACTCTTATCTCCATTCACAGATGTCTATAAAGGTTAAGATATTTTCTCTCAGAATACCTTCTTCTGTTTGAATCTGAAGACCCAATATGGGTCCTGGTAGATTTAGCAAGCATTCATTCTGCATTATCTACGTAATGAGGCATCTTAGTGATTTTAATAACACTATCTGGATAAACATTTGGGATAACCCTAAAGGTGATTTTTCTTTTGTTTCCTATTTTACAGGTTATGGTAATCACATTGGACAGTTTTGGGGGGATAATCTATGGTAAGTCTTACATCTCAAGCACCTACAAAGGATTTTGTTTAACAACAGAGCCATGGACCATTATGCAATTATTGACTCCTGTTATAATATGTTAAGAAAAGTACCTAGCTAAAATGGAACTAAAATATCTTTTGTATTCAAATTATTGTAATATTCTCTGTTCCAAGATTTTTGAGAATAGAAGCCAAAATCAAGGTAAAGAATACTTAGCAAACTGAAATCAGTGTTAGTTTAGGGAAGACTTAGTTGGCTCACAAGTGCACTTTTTGAGTACACTAAAAGGAGTTCTTTGGATTACTCCAACTAAACTATATTTGGTAAGCAACAGCTAGCCATATGACATTCTTAACTAGGCTAAAGGCTAGTTAAGGAGCTAAAGAGGAGGTCAACTTTTCTGGTTCCAAGATAAGTTAGTAAACTGTACTTAATACTAAACTCACTTGCAAAAATATATTTGGTGGGTAAGACAAAATTATCTGAAACATTCTAAGAGAAACTTGAGTGATGTTGGCTCACGTTTAGAAGTTGTACAAGGAAACAAATTTGTCTTTAATGAGGAGAAAGAGACTGAGGGAAAGGACTCATGAGCTTCTATTGACATTAAGAATGCATGGTATTTTAGGAGGAAGACAAAGGATAACAAGTGTTCTGAATAGAAGATATCCTTTTACTAAAAAATGGATTAAAAAACTCAAGATTGTTAGAGGGCATACACACTGACCTGAGAAGAGCTATCTTTGTATGCTCATCTAGATGAAAGTAGCAATAGCTCAGGGAAAATAGTCTTTGACTTTGGCAGGAGAAAGCACAGGGGATGAAATTATGTGAAATTTTGGCCTTCGTAGTCTGTGAGAATTTATGAATACTATATTTTGCATAAATGTTTTTTAACTTTGAAATCATCATAAATACATTTAAGAAGCAAGTTTACCCAATATGCAATTAATTAGAACTGACACCTTTTAAAAGTGTCTAGGATTCTTAGTAGAAGTCATAAGACTGTGATTGTTTAAGGAAAAGTTCTAGTGGAAAACTATGAATGTGTAAATTCTCCGTATGAGACAGGAAATATGAAACTTGGAATCTGGAATTAACTGACAACTGGATCTACAAATGATTTAACATCCAAAACAATACCAGTATTGATGAATTGGGAGATTGAAATGATTGCTTGAAAACATGCTTTTCCAATGGAAGATGACTGATTAGAGAAAATGTGGATTTAACCAATAATTACTACATTAAGTCCATATATTGATTCTTTCATATATTTCAAATTTCACCACTGAAAAGAAGTAAAAAAGTTGTAAGCTTGTGCATTGCACCCACGTTTGAACTGACATATTTAGTAAATTAAAATTCTTCTTTAAAAAGCATTACCAAGATCTTATTAGGTGATTGGTGTTCTGATGTTTATCCTTCTACCTTTTTTCTACTGTATGTGTATATTTATGTGTTTATTTATTTTTAAATATTTTATTTATTTGAAAGAGAGAGTGGAGTGGGGGGAGGGAAAAGAGAGGGGAGACTGGATCCTAAACAGACTCTGTACTGAGCATGGAGCTGGACATGGGGCTCTATCCCATGACCCTGGGATCACAACCTGAGCTGAAACCAAAAGTCAGTCACTCAACCAACTGAGCCACTCAGGCTCCCCATTTATATGTATTTTTAAAGACACAAAATGAGAAGCGATGATGTTGAGATATGTGAAAGTAAGAAAGCTAGACAAAGGGACAGGGGTTGACTAAGAATGGAGTTAACCTATAGCTTTATGGTGGTTGTTTTGTGATTATCATCAGGGATGCATGAAACCATGAAACCAGGATATTCACCTGTGGCCGAAGAGGGATGGAAATGTCTTATTGGTGATGTAAAATATACTGATCAATGTACAAAATTCTTCTGTAAGCATTATCTCCATGTTTGTTTACATAAGTCATTAAAAATATATAGAAAGATGCATTTCACCTGATTTATAGGATTATAAACCTAGTTTCAGCTACGTTAAAAAAAAAAAGAAAGAAAGAAAGAAAAAGAAATAGGGGAATAAAAATCTTCCTCATTAAACTTATGACATGGATCCTTTGAGACCAGAGTATGTCTTGGTGGTTCATCATCCAGAGACAAAGTTTTTCATCTGCAACTGAGAATGGATCCTTTGGAAACTTTAGCTAGAAGCTGTATATCCCTAATGATTGTATGTGCTTTTTTTCTCCTGCTGTCTCTTGCTGTACAATATCCTTCACGTTTCTTTCTTAAAATATTTATTAATTTATTCATTTGACAGAGAGAGTGTGTGCAAGTGGGGGAAGGGGCAGAGGGAGTGGGAGAGAGAGAATCTCAAGCATACTTCCCACTGAGCACAGAACTCAATGCAGATCTCTATCCCAGGACACTGAGGTCGTGACTTGAGCCCAAATCATGAGTTGGATGCTAAACCAACTGAGCCACCCAGGTACCTCACATATCCTTTACCTTTATTAAAGTTGTATCTGAATATCTTCCTAAAGTCTTGTGACTTTTTTCAAATACGCTTTCCTGTGAGGTTGTTATATCTTACAAACTTACTACTTACAAATTACAAATACACTCTATGTTTGCTCTTCTGTCTTGGATGTATTTTCAAGTTATTTGATATATAATGCAAATCACTAACTTAAGCACTTAGAAAGAAGGTCATGAGAAATGATCCGTGTTCTTGATTGTCAGAACAGTGTAAGAATAGGCTCTGAGCAAGGGAGGAGTGGCCTTGGAGGTTCTCTGCTCTAGATCTAGGAAATGAGAGGGGGCTTTCTCCAGAGAAGTAGAAAGAAAGAAAGAGGAAAGAAAGAAAGAAAGAAAGAGGAAAGAAAGAAAGAAAGAAAGAAAGAAAGAAAGAAAGAAAGAAACTTATGAAAAGTTACTATTTTTTTTTATCTTCAGTTTGCACTATTAATTTTCAACAAGGTCTGTGATAAATTATTCTTTCCTGCTGGAGTGGTTCCATCTCATACATGATAAACCCTGATTCTATCCCTGCTTTTGTATTAATTTAATTAGTCATGCTACCTTAAGATAAGTCATTTTTCTTCCCTGAGATCTCAGTTTCCTTATATACAAGAAAAGTGAATTGTAGCGGATAGGTATCAGAGCCCCTTCATACCCAACATTCTAAAGTATTTTGTGTTTCAAAACTCATGCATATCTAATCCATAGCAGACACAAGAACATTGGTATAATTTTAGTCCGTTCCTGCATATAAATATTTTCACACTAAGTAACCCAGTACACCAAAGTTTATGCTTTCTAGATGTTGCTATTTTAAAATCACATTTGACATAAAAATGACTAGCAGACATAAAAAAATGGTCAACATCATTCATCATCAGTGAAATACAAATCAAAGACATAATGAGATATCATCACCTCACACCTGTGAGAATGGCTAAAATTAACAACTCAGGAAACAACAGATGTTGGTAAGGATGCAGAGAAAGAGGAAAATAAACTCGTGCAGCCACTCTGGAAAATGGCATGGAGGTTCCTCAAAAAGTTAAAAATAGGGGCGCCTGGGTGGCTGAGTGGGTTAAAGCCCTCTGCCTTTGTCTCAGGTCATGATCCCAGGATCCTGGTATTGAGCCCTGCATTGAGCTCTCTGCTCAGCGGGGAGCCTGCTTCCTCTTCTCTCTCTTCCTGCCTCTCTGCCTACTTGTGATCTCTGTCAAATAAATAAATAAATAAATCTTTAAAAAAAAAAAAAAACAGTTAAGAATAAAACTACCTTGTGTCCCAACAGCTGTACCACTAGGTTATTTATCCAAAGGATACCAAAATATTGATTCAAAGGGGCACATGCGCTCCAATATTTATAGCAGCACTCTGCACAATAGCCAAAATGTGGAAAGAGCCCAAATGTCCATCAACTGATGGATAGATAAAAAAGATGTGGTGTGCATACATACACAATGGAATATTACTCAACCATCAAAAGAATGAAATCTTGCCATTTGCAACAACATGGGGTTAGAGCATATTTGCTAAGTGAAATAATCAGAGAAAGACAAATGGTACTAATGTGGAATTTAAGAAACAAAACAGATGAACATTGGGGAAGGAAAGGAAATGTAAATTAAGATAAGTATGTAGAAGGAGTCAAATCATAAGAAACTTAACTATAGGGAACAAACTGAGTGTTGCTGGAGGGTAGGTGGGTGGGGGGATGGGGTAACCCGGTGATGGGCATTAAGGAAGGCACTTGATGTAATGAGCGCCGGGTGTTATATGCCACTAATGAATCACTCAATCCTACTTCTGAAATTAATACTACAGTGTATGTGAACTAACTTGAATTTAGATAAAATCTTGAAGAAAAAAGAAATAAAATAAAATAAAATTTTATTTGGAAAAATTAAGGAAGTCATGTAGGTCAGAAGTATATCTTCATTTACTTTAGCTGTTAGGTTTTATGCTGAGTGATTAGAGATACAAAATGTATAATGGACAGCTCCTGTTTTATTTGCCCATCTAGTTAATAGAGATAAGGCAACTCTCACTATTCATTTATCATGAAAGTGAAAAATGAGACACAGAAAATATCCAGATAAATATATAATACTAGTGTGTTAGAATTCTCAAACAAACAAACAAACAAACAGAACCAGTAAGAGATATATATACCTATCTATTCCTAATTCTCTTTCAGAGAGAGACAGAGAGAGACTGATTTATTGTAAGGAACTGTATCACATGATTCTGGAGGCTGACAAGTCCCAAGATCTGCAGTTGGGAAGCCAGAGATCCAGAAGGGCTGCTGATGTGTGAAAATTGAGAAGCAGGACAGTGCTCCATACTTTCAGTCTGCAGGTAAGCAAGCTCAAGACACAGGAGAAATAGCTGGTTCAGTTTGAGTCTGAAGCCAGGAAAACAATCTCCTAAAACAAGAAATGAATGAAAAGTCCCATTGATGACTGAAAATGCGACCAGGTATCAAACTGTAACTGTTCTTCATTGCTTTGTCACAAGAGATGTTGTAACTAATATGCTTCATTCTTTGAAGTTGCATTTAATACACCATGTTTTTTTTTCTGATTATAACCGCAGTAATAGAAATGTTATATGAGTCACCAAGTTCAGTTTCAATAATATTAAGACACAAAGATAATTCTGTTAGAGAAAATAGAAAAAAAATATTTTTAAGTCAATGTATTAATATCAAAAACCATTATTTGATTATTTCCCATGTATATCTGCACACTTTGCTTTGGGTAAGTTTGGAAAAATAAAAAGCTATGGGATTTTTATACAAATTTCACAAAATAGATTCACAAAACAAAACCTTGTAACCTGTTTACAAGAGAGATTCTATATAATATGTTGATGGGCTTTGGTTTATATTTACTATTTATAATACATATTTTTATAAAATATATCTTCATAACGAAGTACAGTTCCTGTTTTAGAAAACCATTTAAAGTAGAAAGCTTGGGGCGCCTGGGTGGCTCAGTGGGTTAAGCCTCTGCCTTTGGCTCAGGTCATGATCTCAGGGTCCTGGGATCGAGCCTCACATCAGGCTCTCTGCTCAGTGGGGAGCCTGCTTCCCCCTCTCTCTCTGCCTGCCTCTCTGCCTACTTCTGATCTCTGTCTGTCAAATAAATCAATAAAAAAATCTAAAAAAGAAAAAAAGCAGAAAGCTTTACAAAGCACTTGAGCAACTTTCTTTGATCCTTACTAGTCACTTGGATTTAAATGTTTTATTAGGAATTTGTGTATTGAGATTTTTGTCAATACATTATTGTTTTAATCATTACAGAATGAGTCTTTCTGGCAAGTTTCAGATTTTCCCCAAGAATCAGAATTCTTTTTGTAAAGAAAGATGTTTGCAGTGAGAGATATTTAAGACAAAGTGGGAGTTAAATGTTCAATAATTGTATTATATTTGAATTGCAAATGGTAGAAATAAAAAGCTTTGTTGTAATATGAGTAGAATTTTAAGTAAATCAGCATTGAGTCAAAATAAACTTCTTTTTTTATTATTATTTGGAAATCAGGTCTCACATATTCCACCATGTGTCCATTTGATAGATTTTAAGCTTAAAAAAAATCTCCAATTCTAGAAATTTCTTCCTTGTCTCAAACCTATGCATAAATGCTTTAAGTGAAACCTTCTTTTTCCACTCCAAAATGATTAATTTCATTTAAATATCATATAGTTTCAGGTATGTCTAGTCATTTCATAATTTAAAAATAGTCTTTAAATTTTAGCCAGTTCCTCTGATACAGTTATTATCCTTGACAATTAATGTCATTATATCTTAACAGGTGAGGCATGAAAATTTCTTATCAGCTTTTAGTATGAGGATTAGAGGAAATTCTAGTTGCAAACTGCATACATCAGCTGATAAAAACTGAACTTATCTAATTTGCTTATTCCTTGCTAGTGAAGCCTAGGGTCATTAGGTAATCTGACAGATACTATAATTAGTGACAGGCTTATCTTAATAATAAAACAATTAGTAACTTCCCTATAAGCAGGCCATGGAAAGCTAGTTATTGATGAATATAAAATATTCAACCTTACAGATACTTTCAGCTACTTTTATCCTGAACCTATGTTTCAGTTTTTTGTTTTTTTTTTACAAACTTAAAGGTTTATTGATAAAATCGGATGGAGATTTTAAAAATGAAATAAAATTGCCTATTATGTTAGAAAACTAATAAGGAACAAAACATTTACTTTACAGCACAACACATAATTCTTAACTCTACTATGAAGGTATATAAAAAAACCCAACCATTCATAATCGGAACCAAACTTTTTATTATAATATCAAGCCTCAGAAATTTGGAAGATTATGCCCCTCTTTCTAATGTTCAAAAATGTTTTTGTGTTTCAGTATAAGCTGAAACCAACCCATTTATTTTCAACATTTCAAAGATATTATGCTTTCAAAACAAAGGAGATCACAAGCATGCTGCATTTGGTTTAACAAAACAAGTACTAATTGCATAACACATTTAATTACATTAAAGATATCATTTGTAATGAGGTAGTCATTCTATATTACCTATTAGTTATACTTCATTATTATATGAGATAAATTAAATTTAAATCTGTTAACAATTCAGAATGCAAAAAATCAAAATGTCTTATTTACATTTTTCCACATCAAGTTTTCTGCATATGCTTTTATTTCTGTTCAGAGGTAAGAACACAAAATGCAATTTTTCCTGAGGGATATAAACAGTTAGGCAGCACAAAACACTTTCTCAAGTTTCAGGGATATAAATTAATATTATAATAAATCCATAATGTTTCTATATTGAGGTATAATTTACCGAATTGCCATATGCATGTCTTATTACAAATGCAGTTTTAGTTAAGATAAAAATAATTATGAAAGTCTGTATATACAGAATGAGTTAAGATGTGTTTTTTTTTAAGGTACAAAGAAAATGAAAGTAACAAAGGCTTATAATAGGAATTAGAATAATATCTTATTTATAGAGGGAAACATATTTCACCTGTGATTTAACAAGTTGTCTTATTACTCTGATTGTACCCTTACCCTATTATATGTAGGGTCTTAAAACAAGAATAAGATAGCTACTTTATTACAATTGATTCCAAGTCTGGAGACAATTCCCATTTTACACCTGGTAGGGTATTCTTCACAATTGTATTCAGAAGAAATTGAAACACACTTGTTTCACTCTAGTTAATATGAAGAACAATATCTCAAAATGGAAGCAATTTCTTAAAAACAAGTCTTGTAGTTTCATCTGTATGGTAGATTCATCTGTATGGTAGAGATGTCCATAAATGCCTTCCTATTCCTCTAAGTAAGAGAGAATCAAATTCTGTCCTCTCCTTGAATCTGAGCAGGTCTTGGTGAATTGTTAGCCCAAGGTAATGTAGAACTAACCTTTCAGGAATTGAGGAGGCTCAGCCAAAGGGGACGTTTCAGCTTGGGCCTGGGTCTCTTGAGATGGTTCTCTAGAAGCTCTGAGTTGCAAGGTATGAATTCCAACTACCCTGAGAACTCCCTGCTGAGTCCCGCTGACCAACACTCAACCACAGCAAATCAGATCATTCAGCCCAGCCCATTGGTCAAATGATTCTAAAGAGTGAACTCTATTGGTGTCATGTGGATTTTCTGATTCAGAGAATTATGATATATAATAAATTTATTGTTTAATGAATTTGAGGCTTGGGGGGTTAAATGAAACAAGCTATTTCTTTTGTTTGCTTGTTTTGGGGGGGCACAGGGACTGGAGGTGATCCAGATTAGCTACATAAGAATCCACCAGGAACACTTTAAAATGTCATGCATTCCTCATAAGCACAAATGTTTATGATGGCTTCATTTTAATGAAGTGACTTAATTACACTCTGTCATAGATCTAATGGCTACTACTTGGTTTGGATGATATCTGGTAGTCTGGAGGTTAAAATGTATCTCAGAGAAGGTGAGGAAGAACTGGCAAAGATTTTTTTTTTTAATTTTGAACTCCATGTAATTCATATTATACAATAACAGAATCTTCACATAACCTGAATCCACTCAATTTTTGGATGGCAAAGAATACAAACATATTTGTGTGTGTGTGTGTGTTTATGTCTCAACAAAAATTTGATTGTTTGAATATATAAGTAAATTAGTTTTGACAGTATTTCTATCTTACATATATTTTAATAAGTTACTCTTTCTAGGCAGACCTACATTTTTGTCAGCTTCTAGAGGGACTTCACCAACTCAGACTTCTACCTCTGTGTCTTTGCAAATGCCTATTCCTAACTTTAGATAGTATGTAGTTTTCTTTGTTATCTATGGAAGAGTTGTTTTCAGAAGTTTTCTAAAATATATTAGTCCCCTTTATCCACACAGGGGTACATTCCAAATCTTCAGTGGATGTCTAAAGCCACAGATAGTGCCAAATCCCATATATCTATGTTTATTCCTATGCACACATACCTATAATAAAGTTTAATCTATAAATTAGTCACAGCAAGTGGTTAACAACAGTGACTAATAGTGAAATATAGCTATTATAACAATACACTGTAACAAAAGTTTAGCAAAGGCCGTCTTTCTTTCTCAAAAGATCTTATTGTACTGTACTCATCCTTTTTTATGATGATGGCATAAGATGACAAAATGCTTCTGTGAGGAGATGAACTGGGATGAATGACATAGGCATTGTGATGTGGCGGTTAGGCTACTGTTGACCTACTGATGAGACTTTAGGAAGATTGTCTGCTTCTGGACCCTAGCTGACCACTCAAACCACAGAAAGTGAAAACACAGATAATGGTGGGCTACTGTACATTAATTTATAGAAATTGGAACAATGAATCTTGGAACACTGAAAAAATAAAATTCAATTAAAAAAAAGAAATTAGAAGAAAGGTAATTTATTCTGGTACTGGCTGTGTTTATTGATGGTATATTATATCTACTATAACTCTAATCACATTTCCATTTAAAATTAATATGTAATAGTAACAACTAACAAAGTCAATGAAATGAAATTGAGAAAATGATGCTTTTTTGTAAGATGTAGAAATTACTTCTACTATAAAAGTAAATTTGTTTGGTGCAAACTTCAATTGAAATAGACTTCTGATGAGATTAGAACTTATAAGATTTTAATAACATAAGTAATGATGGAATCTGTACATGACTTTAATCACAGTGTTTACAAACTACGCTCAATAATATTCAAATTAGCATCTATATATTAAAATGTATACATTGGAATTATATCCTGTGAGACTACTGCCTACATCCAGTTGGGAAGCTATTTTCAAACTTCAGTTAATCATTACATCTTTTGAAGACTATGAATAGAAGGTATTAGGGTAATTTTATTTTATAATACATGTTCCATTTATAAAGTGCTATTATTTCCAAATTGATACTTTCTTATTTTAAAAAGAAAGAAAGGAAAGGAAAGGGAAGGGAGGGGAGGAAACGAGAAGAGAAGAGAAGAGAAAAAAGAAGAGTATAATTCTATTCTAAGCATACACCATGCCTTTGGTAAACCAAATCACGTAATAATTAGTGTGGTATAAAGAGAAACAGCTTAGTATAAATTTTAAATAACCAAATATTTCAATGTAAATTAAAAATAAATGTCCCTTTGAAAGAAAAACTATTTATGCTCTGTAAAAGAAAATTTATCTGTAGAAAATATCAAATTTTAATTTGCAATTGCAAAGACTAAAAAGAGGAGCAACTGTTTGGTAAAATTATTATTTTCTTTTCATTAAAACCACAGTGAAATATACATTCAGAAAACCTAAAATAGGAGTGAAGAAAATGTCATGTTGTCCCACCCCAGAAAGCTTTGTTCTATTTGGGATAATATTCTCAAAACATGTCAAAATGTCTTACTTTTTTATACTTAGATGAAGTTTTTGATTTATGAGTTATTTATAATTTACCATATTTAAAAAAAATTAATTTTCTACCATATCAATCATCAGAACAATTGCTAGGGCTTCAACTGAGTCTTGAAAATGTACATTTATACACAAAGGACCCAGGGCATAGGTGCAGATGAAAGTCTCATACAATTAATAAACAAGTTTCTAAGGAACAGGATCACTTATCAAGTTAATTTTTGTGTTGGAATGTGTACTGTAATTCTAATCAAGGGATAACAGAAATTGTACTCATTGAAATATAAAAAAAATACATGATAAGTAGCTTCACAGAGGCAGATGAAAAAGATAAACCAGATAATAGAGTGGAATAAAATATTTTGAGCTCAAAAGATAAATACCAACATGAAAAAATAATGTTAAATTTAAGTTAATGGATGAGATCATTGCTTTCCGTGTTTAATTCTAATGTACACCTGGAAGAGATTTGAGAGTGAGGAGGTACTTTCAGTGAAGGTAATAGCTGAGGATCTTTAGGACCAACAAGTGTGATTTCCAGTCATGGAAAACAAACAAACAAACAAACACACACAAACAAACAAACTGAGAAGGATGCTACCAAAAAAATCCCAAAACACTGAGGTAATGGGATCTTAAGTCTGATTACTTGCAAAGAAATAGTAGATTCTACCATTGCAAAAATAGGAGCCAGAAGTCAGTGAAATATTGTCTTCAGAGTGTTGGGTGAAATAACTATTAACTTGCAATTGTTTACTTAGGTCAACTACAAATTAAGAATAAATTTGAAATACTGTTTTCTTTAAATTTTGTTGTTATAATGACACTTGAGAGATTCTAGTGAAAGGTATGAATTTCTGCTCTGGCTAATACACATACATGCTAGGTTTGCATAAAACTTTAGATTTGTAGGGGCGCCTGGCTGTCTCAGTGGGTTAAGCCTCTGCCTTTGGCTCAGGTTAGGATCTCAGGGTCCTGGGATCGAGCCCCACATCATGCTCTCTGCTCGGCTGGGAACCTGCTTCCCCCTCTCTCTCTGCCTGCCCCTCTGCCTAGTTGTGATCTCTCTCTCTCTCTCTCTCTCTCTGTCAAATGAATAAAAACTTTAGATTTTTAAATGCCCTGAAGCCTCTTTGCTCTAGAGAGCACATCTTTACCTATGAATCAAGCTACTGTGGTACCTATGAGTACCCATGGTATTTAAGACTATATACTGAAAACTTATGCCAGTCTTTAAAACCCTTGAAGTTTTTTCAAAATAGTATTAGTGTTGACTATGGGATAGAATGACTGAATTTTAAAGGCAATGTTATTCAACTAAATTGACTTAAAGTTACTTATACATAAATAATTTTAATTTCCTACTTTAGATAAGTGAATATACAACTTGGAAAATACCCATACTTAGAAATGTTTTGAGAAAAGATTAAAATATTACTTAAACAATTAATATTAAATATCAAAAATATTTAAGTATTAAAGACGTGTTGGGGTTTACATGTAATGAAAAGCTGTGGCATGTAAAATTTCAAATCACAAATTTCTTGTCTTTTTTTTGTTTTGTTCATGTAAAGAACAATAATTGAATTAGAATTATATGTATCTAACTGAAATCCTAATAGACTTAAACTCTTCAAATCAAATTATACACTGAACTAAGATAAACTGAGCAAAATGTCAGTTTTGAATAGACATTATTTGTCTGCTGGAAAACTTCCACATTTTCTAAAACAAAAAAAAAAGGCAAAATCATACAGAATTCTGTCTACTACAAATATGGAATTTCTGGCTATAAGATAAAGTAGATTGCATGTAATATTCTTTAATATTTAAAAATTATTAATAAGCATAACCATGCAGGGGTGCCTGAGTGGCTCAGTGGGTTAAGCCTCTGTCTTCGGCTCAGGTCATGATCTCAGGGTCCTGGGATCAAGCCCTGTATCGGGCTTTCTGCTCAGCAGGGAGCCTGCTTCCCCTGCCCCCATCTGCCTCTCTGCCTACTTGTGAGCTCTGTCTGTCAAATAAATAAATAAACTCTTAAAAAAATAAGCATAATCATGCATATAACTTTGTCAGACAAATAAATGCAGTGCATTATATATTACATTTATTACATTTATATAATTGATTTGCTTACAAAATATTAAAAAATAGGCAAGGGAAACAAAAGCAAAAATGAACTATTAGGACTTCATCAAGATAAAAATCTTCTGCACAATGAAGGAAACAGTGGACAAAACTAAAAGACAAATTTGCAAATGATATATCTGATAAAAGGTTAGTATCCAAAATCTGTAAAGAACTTATCAAACACAACGCCTGAAACACAACTAATCCTGTTAAGAAATGGGCAGAAGACACGAATAGACATTTTTCCAAAGAAGACAACCAGGCCAACAGACAAATGAAAAGATGCTCAACAGGGGTGCTGGGTGGCTCGGTCAGTTAAGTGGCTGCTCTCAGCCCAGGTCATGATCCCAGGATCTTGGGATCGAGCCCTGCATCGGGCTCCTTGCTCAGGGAGGAACCTGCTTCTCCCCCTTGTCCCCATTCATGTTCTCTCTTGCTATCTCTCTCAAATAAATAAATAAATAAATAAATAAATAAATAAATAAAATATTTTAAAAAATGCTCAACATCACTCATCATCAGGGAAATACAAATTAAAACCATAATGAGATATCACCTCACACACCTGTCAGAATGGCTAAAACTAACAACATGAGAAATAACAGATTGGCCATGGATGAGCACAAAGAGGAACCCTCTTACACTGTGAGAATGCAAACTGGTGCAGACACTCTGGAAAACAGTATGAAGTTTTCTCAAGTTAAAAATAGAACTATGGTGGGGCACCTGGGTGTCTCAGTGGGTTGAGCGGCTGCTTTGGGTCATGATCCTAGGATCCTGCGATCGAGCCCCACATCAGGCTCTGTGCTCAGTGGAGAGCCTGTTTCTCCCTCTCCTTCTGCCTGCCACTCTGCTTACTTGTGCTATCTCTCTGTCAAATAATAAATAAATAATCTTAAAAAAAATAGAACTATGGTATGACCCAGCAATTGCACTACTAGGTATTTAACCAAAGGATACAAAAGTACTTATTGAAGGGGTACATGCACCCCGAAGTCTATAGCAGCCTTATCAACAATACCCATATTATGGGAAGAGCCCAAATGTCCGTCAACTGATGAATGGATAAAGAAGGTGTGGTGTGTATATTACTCAGCCTTCAAAAGGAATGGAATCTTGCCATTTGCCATGACATGGATGGAGCTAGCATGTATTATGCTAAGTGAAATAAGTCGTTCAAAAAAAGACAAACATAGTATGATTTCACTCTTGTGGAAGTTAAGAAAGAAAACAAATGAAGATAGGGGAAGGAAGAAAAAAAAGAGAGAGAGAAAAACAAACCGTAAGAGACAATTAATTATAGAGAACAAACTGAGGGTTGCATGGGGGAAGGGGGGATACACTAAATGGGTGATGGGTGTTAAGGAAAGCACTTGTTGTGATGAGCATTGGGTGTTATATATAAGTGATGAATCACTAAATTCTACACCTGAAACCAATATTACACTGTGCTACCAACTATAATTTAAATAAAAACTTAAAAAAATGAGAATATAAGAATGACTATTCCATGAGAGTTTTATGAAAATTTAATTCATGAAAGCATTAAAATATTTGTAGTTGCCAGTTTGAAAGAGGAATACAAAATGTCAGGAAATTTTTAATACAGTCCTCCCAACTGCGCTCGCATATACTCACCCTCAGACATTTCAGATTTTAATATAAATACAATGTGTATTATAACACAGCACTTAATTGATGTGAAGGATTTCTGTAGGACAAGTTTTAGAAGATATATTTAAAGATATGTTATCAAAACAATTTGAAGTCACATACAGCATATTTCACTACATTCAATGTGAAACATAATTTAGCTTGTTTTAGATTATTGAAATCATTACTGTGAACATTATTTATTTTTCCTGTTATACTACAGGCAGTCTTAAAGACATGGGAAGAGAAAAAGTTATTACCCCATTTATCCAAGAGCTTCAGACTACTGGATGTAGGAAAGTCAATGTCTTTTCAATTTTTTAAAATATTTATTAATATATTTAGAGAAAGAGTGCATGTGAGCAGTGGGAGGGAGAGAGAGAGAGAGAGAGAGAATTTTAAGCAGACTCCCCATTGAGAATGGAATCTGATAGAGGCTCTATCCCAAGAGCCTGAGATCATGACCTGAGCTGAAATGAAGAGTTGCCTGCCTAACTAATTGAATCACCCAAGTGTCCCTCAATGTCTTTTTTAATACTAATGAGTTAGGATATAGAAAGCATTGTGTGTTGATGCGATCAGAAATGGGTTTATTACTCTCACATTCTCTCTCACAAATAAATAAATGAATAGATGAATAAATCTTTAAAAAAGGGGGGATGTGCCTGGGTGGCTCAGTTCATTAAGCGACTGCCTTCGGCTCTGGTCATGATCCTGGAGTCCTGGGATTGAGTCTGGCATTGGGCTCTCTGCTTGGCAGGGAGTCTACATCTCCCTCTGACCCTCCTCTCTCTCTCTCTCTCTCTCTCAAGTAAATACATAAATAAAAAAAAAAAAAAAAAAAAAGAAATGGTTTCCTAGACTGTCTCCACCTTGGATCTCTGTCTTATTTTATGTATGGACCATGGAGATGGTCTTTTCACTTTTCTCACTGGCTCCATCTCACTTGTTTCATCTCTTTCTGCATTCCATCAATGATTAATCTTCTAAAATCTTGCTGCAATTTTAACATAGTCATATTTAAAAACCATCAGTCCCTGCACCTGCAGTTTTTTGCATCACAGATGACAATATTGATGTAGGTACTGAAAGACAGTTTATCTTGGAAACAGACTATACAAACTATGGTATCAATAAATACAGTACAGTGCTATAATTGTATTTTTCTTCCTAATGATTTTCTTAATAAAATTTTATTTTCTATAGCTTACTTTGTTGTAAGAATGCAGTATATAATACATATAAAATGCAAAACATGGATAAACTGACCATTTATGTTACTGGTAAGGTTTCCAGTCAACAGTAGGCTATTAGGGGCGCCTGAGTGGCTCAGCGGGTTAAAGCTTCTGCCTTCAGCTCAGGTCATGATCCCAGGGTCCTGGGATCGAGCCCCACATCAGGCTTGCTGCTCAGCAGGAAGCCTGCTTCCTCCTCTCTCTCTGCCTCCTTGTGATCTCTGTCTGTCAAATAAATAAATAAATAAATCTTTAAAAAACAAAAACAAAAAACAGTAGGCTCTTAGTGGGGAGAGTCAAAAGTTACATAGATTTTCAATTGTGTAGGAATCCAATACCCTTAATACCCTCTTCATTCAGGGTCAACTGTATTTTGTTTTGTTATTCCCCCTCCAGAGGATGCCCATTTTTTGGGTCATTTGTTATGATCAAAGCACAATCTAAATTCTAACTTAATGCAAGACGTTAATTGGTTATGCTTCAGAAGTAGAAATGTGCTTTCTGCAATCATTCGTGTTGCCCATACTGGTGTTTTGAGAGTTGTGTTAGCTCACTGTAGAGTATCATGACATAAACCATCTTGCTTCAATAAGGCTGCAAGACTCAGAAACTATGTGCCAAACTGGATGGGTCATTGCAATTTCTGTATCACTAAATATAAATGAATGAAATGCTTATTTACTAAGTTTTCTTATAATCATATGAAATTATAGTTAAACATTGTTTTCAGACTTTTTTAGTTATGACATCTTCATGTGTCGCTCAATTAAGCCATCTAATATTACCTCTACTCTTTAGAGACCCTAGAAATAAATTTAACAGGGTTTACTGGGAATTAGTGTTATGAGCTTAACTGCTCTTCAGCAATTAATTATATTAAATTTTATTAAAATTTATTTAAATTGCCAAGTTTCTTAACTTTTCCTTTGTAGCATATTTTCCTAATCATGAATATTCCTAAATAAATGAAGAAAGTGGCTTGCCTTTTTCTAAGACTTGATCAATGATTTTGTGTCTGAAAATCATTTCTCTATATTCACTCTTTGCTGTTAATAACTAGTTTAATTGCATTTTCCTCTGTCATAGTTTTAGGAGGCAGGATAGCCTAGGGACTATCTCTTACTGACTATGCCATTGTGGTTAACTTACCCTGTAAAATACAGAAGTGAACTTACATATATATGCCTATGTATATATGCTTATTAATACATATGTTACTTACCACTTGCTGATCTCTATTCAAACACTCCATACCATTTATTTAACCCAACAAACATTTTTTTTGATACTTTGAGCAAGGAATTATTTTGGATGCTTAGGATTTATCAGTGAATAGTTAAGCTTTTGAACTCCCATGGTTGACATCTTAATGGGAGAAGCTTTTTTGTGAAGGGGTATTAGGTGATGAACAATCAAAAACTAAAGTAGAAGCAGCACGTGCTAAGTGAGACACCACTTTAGAAAGGGATGGTGAAAGAAGGACTCTGCCAAGGTGACAGTTGAGCTGAACCCTAAATGAAGTAGCACAGGTAACTGGAGCAAGTAAGCTGGGCAGAGGTTAGTTTGCAGCGAGCCCAGAAGGGGGAGTAACTGAAGAGCCAGTGACAAAGGAGGCCACACTGGCTAAAGAGCTAACATCTGTGTCACACACTCAAGACCACTCGTGGACCACACAAAGATTTTGTCTAAATATAATGAAATAAATAAAGAAAGATAAAAAAATAAATTTTTCTTACATGTGACAGGAAACGAGAGGATGTCTCATAGGTAATATTTACTAAAGCAGCTTTGGATTTAACTTACAATTATTTTCAAGTACTGTGGCAACTTAAAGAAGTCCTCGTGGCAAAGAAAAGAAGTTTACCAAATTCCCCTTCCTCATTTATACACAAAATCCACTTGCTCAAATTTAAAATTAGTTCCTTTCACTTCAGGCTCAGTTAACTAGAGAACAGTTCTCAGGCATATTGATCCTTTTCCAAGTGTTTCAGAGTTTGTTTGTTTGTTTGTTTTTCTCCTTTTTCTTATTTGGTTTTATTCTCTTTTATACTTTATTTTTATTTTTATTTTTTAAAGATTTTATTTATTTATTTGACAGACAGAGATCACAAGTAGGCAGAGAGGCAGGCAGAGAGAGAGAAGAGGGGGGAAGCAGGCTCCCCACGAGCAGAGAGCCTGATGTGGGGCTCAATCCCAGAACCCTGAGACCATGACCTGAGCTGAAGGCAGAGGCTCAACCCACTGAGCCACCCAGGTGCCCCTATACTTTATTTTTAAAGGTAGACAATATTTGGTGAAAATAAAACTAGTTTTTAGTGTTTGGTTTTCTTTTAGAGCATAACTTTCATTCTTCTACACAGTATTAATTATGACAAAAATTAGGTATCACTTGTTGAAATGTTAAGGCTTATGTTGAGGATAAGTTATGATTCTTATGACTAGACTCCCTGGTAGAGTAACTGAAATTTACAGAACTTGATTTATGGAGATAGAGTCATCCGCTTTTTTCTAAATATATAAAATTGACACTCACACACAACTACACTCAAAAAAAAATATCAGTTTTGCTTAATTTAAAACTAAACTCTGGAATGGTATTGGATTTTTACTATTTTATTTATTAAATATTTACTGTGTTCCACTGTTGTAGGTGCTGAGGATACGGTGGGAAAGAGCAACAAATTCCCTTACACATCACATATTTTATATTCCAAACGTACTAGAACTAACTTTCTTTCTTACTTTCTTGTTTTCTCTTTCTTTTTCTTTCTCTCTCTTTCTTTCTTCCCTGTGAAAAGGATATGTAACATTTTTCTTCAAGATTTCCTCAATCTACCTATAAATTGAAATAATGCACATGACCTTCATTGATCCCACATCAATAGTAGTATTTAATAAATTACACATTTCAGTCTTTTTTAAACTATTTTATTTCAATTAATTGACATATAATGTCTTATTGGTTTCAGAGGTAGATTTCAGGGATTCATTAGTCTTATGTAATACCCAGTGCTCATTACATCACCTGCTCTACTTAATGTCCATCACCCAGTTACCTCATCCTCCACCAAGCTCCCGTCTAGCAACCCTCAGTTTGTTTCCTATGACTAAGAGTCTCCCTCTCTGGTTTCATCTTGGTTTATTTTGTCTTCTCTTCCCCGAGGATCCTCCGTTTAGTTTCTTAAATTCCACATATCAGTGAGGTCATATGATAATTGTCTTTCTCTGATTGACTTATTTTGCTTAGCATAACACTAAAGGTGCAAAAATTGCTCACAAAGTATGTCCTTGTCTCAAAAGTTGATAATCTAAAATAATGTAAATTTTTTAATTATATTTTAGAAAATTATTCCAGACAGCTTCAAAACGTGTATAAGACAAATGGATCTTGATTCACTGTATGTGATGGCCTATTCAATCGACTGACATAAAGCCTTGTTAGCAAATTCCAGGGCTTTGTAGAAGAAGCTCTGCTCTGGTTCTTGTGGGACATACCTAACATTTAATGGTCTTAACCAGTAGAAAAGAGAATATGGAGACAAATGTTGGAACTTGTTAACCAACAACTGTAGATAGAACTTGCTTTTGTTCTCAAGCACATGGTTAGCTGCATTCTGCATTTTCACAGGTATAGCATGTATTTTCCCTCTTCAGCCATTAGAGGATATTATTATAAATAGTCCTGGGGAGAACAACTAAGAACAATGATTTATTCTCCATGGCATGTTATTAGGTTTTACTAAACTCAAATGAATCTAATAAGAAAAAGATTACACTTTTTTATAAATTTTAACTCAAAATTTCTCACAAATTGGATTCCATGAGGTTTCATCAAAATTCCAACTTAAGAATAAATTCTAGAGGCGCCTGGGTGGCTCAGTGGGTTGCCTCTGCCTTCAGCTCAGGTCATGATCCCAGGGTCCTGGGATCAAACCCAGCATGGGGCTCTCTGCTCAGCAGGGAGCCTGCTTCCCCCAATCTCCCTCTGCCTGCCTCTCTGCCTACTTGTGATTTCTGTCTGTCAAATAAATACATAGAATCTTTTAAAAAATTAAAAAAAGAATAAATTCTACTTCATTAAGTATATTTTTCAATTTAAATTTACTTGCCTTTTAAAAATACTTTTTTTCCCCTTACCTTTTGCTTTTGAGAATTAAGTCTAGTCAGAAACTTCCAATTTATGAGCTATAGAATGCATCCAATTCATATTTCTTATGTCCAGTCTATAGTCCTTTTTAGTCATTAAAACCTGAGTTTTTAGTCATTCAGATGCTAGGGCCTGAAAACTTGAGATTCTGAAGACTTTCACTTCAAGATAAATTCCAGTGGATGTTCTTGGATAAAAATCTAAGATACTCTATGGAAATTTTGTAATGAATCTAAATACTTATGCAATTTTTGGCCATTTAGTTTTAGTTATTAAAACAATGTATTTCCAAAGTGATTTCTAGCAAGAAAATTTATAAATGGTCAGAATAGCAATTTAAGATGCCTAATATATCCTTCCTATAAAAGCTATAATTTAAAAAAATGGACAGTTATATTTGCTTGCCATAATATTTTGGAAATAAATGTCTTGAACGAGTTTATGTGAAATCAGTGAAAACATTTAAAACTAAGTGAAAGTGGGATAAGTTACTTTTAAGCAGAAAAATATTCTCAAATGTGCAAAGAAAGACGACCCTTTTCTTTCCAAAATTTTATTGAAAATAAAAAAAAAAAACAACTTTATTTAAAACAAATGAGAGTTTTTTTGTTAGCTATATGAGAGAACGATTTTCCTAGGGAAACTTTCCCATACATTCAAAGATTTTCAATGATATTAACATCATCCTTTTTGAAACTATGGGTATATGTGTCCTCCTCAGTGCACTGAATCAGAATCCAGCATGAATCAGTAACTGTTATCTCCAGGTCATATCTGTATAGCCTGTATTGTAGAGTAGAGTAGAGTATTTGTGTGAGGGACAGGACTTGCTTATCCCCCATTATTTGGCAGTATGGTTGGAAATCTTGAATGGAGTAAATGAAATCAACTGGGTTTTATTGTTGTTGTTGTTGTTGTTGTTTTTGTTTTTAAATTTAAAGTGAAAAACTTAGTTGGCTAGGACAGAATACAGGTAAAGGTGCCTGGTAAGTGTTTCTCTTTTAGGCTGGGAAACATTGAAATTCAAACTTTATCAACCAGTTGGTCTGGTCTGAAGTTGCCTTGAATGATCACTCATTTTGATTTTGATGATTACATGCATTTGAGATTTAACTGAAAGAACCTTTCAATGTCACTCATCTTAAAACATTTGGAATCAAAAAAATCATGAGCATGTACTTATTCTGTGATGTCTACAATACATGCCTGACATTAAATAAAACAGAGGTACTATTTCATAGGTTATAATTAAACTTAAAAAGCAGATATAGCATTTTTATTTTATGACTAAATAATAAATATACTAAAATATAATTAATATAATATTTTTTTCTTCTTTTTCATGGCCATTCCTTTTTTTAATTGAGATTTTTTGTGCTTGAGTTTTACAGATAGACATGATATTGTGGCTGATAAAAAGATATTGTCAGAGAGAAGAATGTCCAAATGCAAGATCTGGCCCATACTGGTTTTTTTTGTTGTTGCTTAGTTTTGTTTTTTAATTTATACTACCAAGTCTCCATATCTTTATAAAATTGAAAAAGTAATAACTCAAGATGTCTAAATATGTGACATGAACAATGATGTTTTTCCTCAGAAATTAAAAGGTTTCTTTAGAATAATAAACATACTTTATAGATTCAAAGCAAAACTATACAGCCAATAAGTGAAAAAGATAATATGAAGCTTTGCCAGGTTCTACCACATCACATCTTTAAAAATGGTGCTCTATTTTGTACAAGTTGATGAGCGTGAAAGTAGAAATTATTTATGCCAGACAGATATTGGAGTGTTTTGCCCTTAAATGAAAAATCTCTTGCATCTTGCCATGCTGCCTTGTTTTGTGGCTGTTTCCCAACACAGTCAGATTTGTGGTCAAGAAAACGCTTGTTGGCCAAAGGCAGTTGCTTGCTGCTTCAACTCTGGACAAGTAGAAGACATGCTTCAACTTTGCCACATCTAAGCAGCTGTGTGGTATTTTCAGAAGGTGGCGTGGTCCTCAAGTGAGTGACTGGTATTTTACATCAGCAAAATAACTTAATTTTACAGATTGCAAACAAAAATAAAAGTTGTTACTTTTTATGCATTCCATTATTTTAGAATAAAATAAGTACAGGCTGCTGGAACAAAATTGCCTTTCATCATTAAAAATTCCATTTTTTTTTAAAGATTTTATTTGTTTATTTGACAGACAGAGATCACAAGTAGGTAGAGAGGCAGGCAGAGAGAGAGGAGGAAGCAGGCTCCCTGCTGAACAGAGATCCTGATGCGGGGCTCCATCCCAGGACGCTGGGATCATGACCTGAGCCAAAGGCAGAGGCTTTAACCCACTGAGCCACCGAGGCGCCCCCCAAAATTACATTATTTTAAAAATGTTTATTTTTTCACATCATTGATCAAAAATCATTTCAGCTCTTTTTAATTTGCAGTTAAACTAAACTTTTGAATTTAACACCAGAACCTGAAGGATTCTATATGAAATCTAACTATATTTGGATCATGCAGAAACATTAAATTATGAGGAAAACTAGACTCCTCATAAGACCTATCACTCCTGCCACATGGAAGAAAAACTTCTGTGTGGTGCTCTTGCTTAACCAATTATTTTGACAATGTAATAGAATTTCATCTGCTTTAAAGTGTCAGCATTTTACTTTGCAATAGCAGTTTAATCTTGATTAATTTAAAAGATTGATTTTAGCAATATGCCAATATTTTGTGAATTTTTTTAATTTTTTATTTAAATTCAACTTAATTAACATAAACTGTATTATTCATTTCAGAGGTAGAGTTTAGTGATTCATCAGTTGCATATAACAACCAGAGCTCATTACATCAAATGTGCTCCTTAATGCCCATCCCCTAATTACCTCATCTCCCCACCCACCTCCCAGCAACCCTCAGTTTGTTTCCTAGAGTTCAGCGTGTCTTATTGTTTGCATCCCTCTCTGTTTTTTTTTTTCCTTACCCATAAGTTCATCTGTTTTGTTTCTTAAATTCCACATATCAGTGAAATCATATGGTATTTTCTTTCTCTGACTAACTTATTTCACTTAGCATAATACTTTCTAGCTCCATCTATGTCATTGCAAATGGCAAGATTTCTACTCAAAATATATACATCATTTTATCCAGATTCATGGCTTTCCCTATGCTGAATTTTTGTACTTCCTCTCTTTAATTTTATCCCTTTTTAAAGAGTTGTTTCTATTGTATTGAAGTTATAATCTGTATTTTCACAAAATATTAATAAGTTTAATAATAGGAATTATTACACTAAAATCTTTATATTCAGGAATCAAAACAGATTGACTTCTATTTTTACTGGGACTTTGGAAAAACGCAATGATAAAGTTAGTTTTTTTTTTTTCCTTTTCCCTAATATTTTTTAATGTCATCAATAAAACTTCTCTATTTTAGCTCAGGGTATAAAATCTTTCTTCATGTGATTTTTGCTCTTTTTCCTCCATGAACGGCTTTGATGTTGTTTGTTAGTCAAGAGCTTCCCAGGTGAAATCTGAAGCCAGCCTGTAAGCCTCGGGCAAGGAAAGACCTGATAACCTTAAAAATAAAACTGCCAGTAATTTTAGTAACAAAAGATGGGTTTATTTGAGAATAGCAAAGAATTGCAATCTGGAACAACACACTCTGGCAAAACCATAAGTAAGTAGAGAGAACAAAGGAGAGGAATGTTCCTTTCTAGAGAAAAGTGGGAATCCGGGAAGGCTATTTGTTTTAAACGAAAACATCCACTGGCATTAACTGAGAACTGGACGTATAGAGGCTTTTCATTAGCTGAGCTGTGATAGTCCCTCACTGGCTGAGCCGTTGAGGGCCTAAGCGGTGGAAGACTTATTTCCTTCTCCTGGGATAGCCAAGTAGTATCCATGCGCAGGGTTCACCTCTTCCTTTTGGGTCTGCAATTAACCGTGAGTGATAGGGCATATGAGCTTTCCCAGCTAAACTTCTCAGTTTCATTCTAGGGAGATTTCCTTTTATTAATTCGATTCCACACAAATTTTAGAATTGTTTGTTCCAGCTCTTTGAAAAACGCTGGTGGAATTTTGATCAGGATGGCATCGAAAATATAGCTTGCTCTGGGCAGTATAAACATTTTAACAATGTTTATTCTTCTGATCCATGAGCATGAAATGTTTATCCATCTTTCTCTGTCTTCCTCAATTTCTTTCATGAGTCTTCTGTAGTTCCTCGAGTATAGACCCTTTACCTCTTGGGTTAGATTTATTCCAAGATATCTTATGGTTCTTGGTGCTATAGTAAATGAAATAAATTCCTAATTCCCCTTTCTATATTTTCATTGTTAGTGTATAAGAAAGCCACTGATTTCTGTGCATTGATTTTGTATCCTGCCACATTACTGAATTGCTGTATGAGTTCTAGTAGTTTGGGGGTGGAATCTTTTGGATTTTAAATATAAAGTATCATGTCATCTGTGGAGAGAAAGAGTTTGACTTCTTCTTTGCCAATCTGAACATATTTTATTTATTTAGTTAGTTAGTTAGTTAGTTTTCTGATTGCTGTTGCTACGACTTCTAGTACTATGTTGAACAACAGTGGTGAGAGTGAGCATCCTTGTCGTGTTCCTGATCTCCAAGGGAAGGCTGTCAGCTTTTCCCCGTTGAGAATTATATTCGCTGTGGGTTTTTCCTAGATAGAGTTTATGAAGTTGAGGAATGTTCCCTCTCTCCCTGTACTTTGAAGAGTTTTAATCAGGAACTCATGCTGTATTTTGTCAAATGCTTTTTCTGCATCAATCGAGAGGACCATGTGGCTCTTCTCTCTTCTCTTACTAATTTTGAAAGACCAAAAAGAAAGAGGCATGTCATTACAGATCGAAAGGTGGCAGGTTTAATAAGCAAGGGAACTTATAAGCAAGGCCTGTCTTGGGTGACCTTGAAACCAGTAGATCTCCACAACCTCTATCAAACCTTAACAGTATTATGGAAGACCTTAATGGGGTTTTGTCATCTATACCTTCCAGATGCCTCAACAACACATCACTATCTCAAGGCTGGGTCTTTGGGGGCAGTTTCTGAGACCAGGAAAGGCAAGTAGGATACCCATTCCAAGGATGGGAGTTGGTGGTCAGGTGACTTCAATTGCCAGGTCTTGCTCGTGGGTCAACTAGCAGCCATATCCTCTTGAGGACCTCTACCAACACTCCACCTGGACCTTGTGATCAACCTCTTCTGCAATGTGCCCAGAGCAGTCAGAAAGGAATCTCACTAGCATGGAGGTGGCTCCTTTGACAGCTATTTGACTGCTGTGGGGGCAGATGCCAGAGCACAATGTAGGCATATGCAAGAGAAAATATAGATTAAAATAATAATTCCCCAAATCAGTGACAACGTTTTCCACTAATGTTTCTGGGACCTGAACCCACCTAAGCTGGAGGTTGGATCATTTAGGACATTCATTTATATCCTCATGTGATTTAATAAAGATGATACATTAGTAGACTCATCAAGTATGAACACACACAACATTCTGTTTGGATAATGGCATAGGTGCTTCCTTGTGGGGCAATAATAACGTCCAAGACCATCTTATTTTGAAGGACAGCTTTTATCAGTAGGAACGTTTTTGTGTTCAGTGAGGACAGACTTTGGTGACTATCTTTCAAGGCTTACTGGGTTCATTTAGAAAAGGCTTCTATATGTGCTATAACATCCTCCAGGAAAATGGAGAGGGGGGAAATGTGCCCACCTGGCCTTGAGGGGAGGGAGGCTGGAAACTTTAGGAATTCAACTTTCTTATGCATCACATACATGTTGGTCAGAGTGACAATACTGAGGAGATATATTGCGGGGGGAGAGTATTTCAGACCAAGACCCCCATGTCCCCCCTCTTTCAATGACACATTTTCCATTCCAGGTATAGTGCATTCCGTAGGCCCCGTAGCTTCTAGCAGGATAATGAGATCCTTGTGGACATTGAGTAGCTCCCCCTCACTCACCAATGCACAGTAACTTACTTATCCTGGAGGGACATCTCATTGTCTAGTAGATAACTGCTTTTCCAGGCATTATGGGGCTTGGCCTTCCCAGCAGCATAGCACATTGATCCACAGTGAGAATCAGGGCTGTTTTCTAGGACTTGCACACATTTATAGTATTGGGTATCTTGGGAAGGGTCCCCAGTTGGGCATATGGAGCAACAGGTCCTACTGGTGAACATTTAAATGTGTCGAAGTCTGAATAGTTCTTCAGGCCACCCAGACAAGGTAGTTTTATCTGTTAGTAATTCCATCTGCTGTCTTCATATATTTTATTTTTTTTCTCTTTACAATCCTGCAGCTTACTGGTTATGCAGGAGATAGAATTCTCAATTCAATGTCAGGTTTGTTTTGTTTTGTTTTGTTTTTTCCCCACTCTTGCACATCATGACCTTTAGAATGTAATCCCCTAATCATTGTTTGGCTGATGAAAATATCCAGACATGTTACTCAGCTTGTCTACTATCCTAATCATAGCAGCCTAAGTTGCACAGTGATAGGGGAAAGCTTGGATTGGGTCAGATCCATTGTCCACACAAACCAAGACATATTTAGAACACACTCAGAGGGAGGGGGCCCATATAATCAATTTGGGGACTTACCATTTGGGAACTCTGCTGGATGGTCCTAGACTCCTTTGACAGTTGCTTTGGACATTTTTGGAACGCACAGGGCATACTGTTACTTCATTAACCAAGGTATTTTCAAGGACTTTCCAGCATCCCTGACAATGCGCCATCACCCATGGGCTAAATAGTGTCAGCTCCTCCTATACACCCAGTGTTCTTTATCTCCTGGAAGTTGCTAGGACTCATACCTCAGCTAGGGCATCAGCTTCTTGATTGCCAGGTGGTGCCGGTGCCTTATGAGCCAGGATAAGGAAAACAAGTAAGGACTGGTTCAGACTCTTTCAGTTGAACACAAATGTCTTTCCACATATCCTGACCTTTAAAGGGTCCTCGCATCGTCATCTCCCCCTTTGTTTCCTGTCGTCCAAGCCATAAGGTTAATCATTTAGAACAGCCCCTGTTCATGAAAAGGTTTAACAGCCAGGGCTCATGAGGGATGACCAGCCAAACCATTGTGAGTTCGACCCATTCACTGTTGTGGCTGTTCCTTTGTGGGAGGCTCGACCTGGAGAAGTTTTGTGTATGCTGCTAGGAACTGCTGGTTTATGAGGGTCTGTAAAGTTTCTGTCCCCTTTTGGAGCTGGGACAAAAATGTTCTCCTATTTGGTTGTCTCTGCCACAGTGCCCAACCCATACCTTTTGGGGTCACAGACACATCTAACTCAGATGGTAGTCCTGCTTGATTGATGCCCAGGGCTTTCATCTGCTGCACTAGAACTCTTGGTTTCTAAAAGGTGACTTGCTGCTCTCATCCTGTCCTACATGGGCCCTATCTTTAAGAGGTAGCATAAGGGATACAGTCACTATAACAACTGGGGAATAAAAATCCTCCAATCCCTAAAATCTCTAGAAATGATTTCACCTCTTTCATATTTTTCAGAGTTGGATAAGCTTGTATCTTATCAATCACAACTTCTGGGACAGCATACATTTCACCTGAAAAAATGACTCCCCAAACCTTATGGTACTGGCTTGGCCTTCCATCACCCATCCATTTCCTCACAGGTTTTGCAGCAAAGCCCACCAAGTGTCCTATAGCAGAGGCAAATCTTCACATGTAAACTTTATATCACCAATGTAACGGGTTCTTTGGACGGGTGGTATCCACCAGAGCCATCCCTCTTGTTTATTTCTGGAGGACCAGTGAGTAGTGAATTTCACATGAGTGCTGGTAAGGCAGTCTTGGCCTGCATGCTTTATCAGGGGCGTGGGAGGTACCTTCCCAGAAAAGGACTATATCCCTGAGACTTCTCTGGAACAAGTGGTACATCAAGGATAGTAGGCACAGAAAGGACAGGTATGAACTTTTGTACAGGTTTTAAGGCTTTTTACAGGCTCACCAACATATCATGAGTTGGTTGGACTATTTGCTCCAGTGGGGTTCCTGCAGGAATGAGATCGAGTCACAGTTATTTTACAGGACCCTTTACAGCCCATTGGGATAGCCTTTTGGCTTTCCAAATTACCCCTCTAGTTTGGGTCTTTCCCACAGCTCATAGCCATACCCAAGATTTGTCAATTTCTCCAGATCAGCAGTGGGTTACCCCACATCATAAATATCTTGTTCTACAACTGGACACAGCATGCATACAAGTGTCCCATACCAGGTGCTGGAGGCATCTTTAATTCTTGCCATGAATGTCTTTCAAAGACAGGTTCATGGGCTGCCTCCCTCATTCCCAGCTCCTTAAGAATTTGTTGTACCTCCTTTATAGATTTCCAGGATTCCACATGACCAGGGAGGTTCTCCTCACTATGATAAGCCTCCCTGTAGACTCACATAATCTAATCTATGAGAGAACTTGAAATCCCTAGAGCACCATGTAGGTGCTGCTAGGGGACAGGGTGTGTCATGACGATGCTCATTTTTTCTGCCTCCTGCCTGGTCAGAGAAATGCCATCTTCCCCATATCCCATAGCCACACTAACCACATCCAGATAATTTCCCTGGCCATTTCATGAACTTGGCAGCTACACTACTAAGTTTGGAGGAGTAAATTCTCCCATGACGAATATTTCCTGAACTGTAGGTTGCTGTTGCTGTACTTTTGCTTTCCTTTGTCTTAGGGCTGGGATGGCAAAAGGTATTTTCTCTATTTCACTGTCCATCAGGATAGCATCCTCCTCTTTACTCTTTGTTTTCTTAAGATTTATTTATTTATTTTGGGGGGTGGCAGAGGAAGATGGAGAAAGAGAATCCTAAGCAGACTCCTCACTGAGCACAGAGCCCCACACAGGGCTCCATTGATCTCACGACTTTGAGATCATGACCTGAGCTGAAATCAAGAGTCAGATGCTTAACCAATTGATTTTCTTTACTCATTGATTTTCCAGAGATTATTTGCCACAGTGTGCTCATCACAGTTTCTCACCAAGCACACAAGAGCAGCCAGCATTTTTAGGCCATCTCCAGACTCATGTGCAGTCCACAAACATCTGACATACAAGCTACTCCCCGCACGAAGACTGTTGGCCAACTCAGGATTTCCCCTGAGTTCCCCTGAGGATACTTCATTCCCAACAACCATTTCTTTGGTCTCCTGGCTGGCTTATCAATTGTTGGTTTACAACCTCCTCTGAAGCTTCCCGTGTGGAATCTGAAACCAGCCGCTATATCCCAATGGCAGGGAGAGACCAAAGAAAGTCAGTCTACAACTTGGATTGCTAAGTGGTAGATAACAAGCAAAGTAACTTACATATGAAGCTTGGTTTGGGTGCCCTCAAAATGAGTAAATCTTTGCACCTGCCTCCCAAATTTTAAAATTTGTATAGAAGTCTTCGCCACATTCAGTCACATATACCTTCCAGATGCTCTCAACAACACATCACTATTTCAAGGCTATGTCTTTGGGGCAGCTTTTGGAGAATACAAGTAGAATGCACATTCCAAGGACAGAGGAGAGGACAGATAGCCTTTACTTGCCGGAGTCCAGGTCACAGGTCAACTAGTGG
This sequence comes from Martes martes, assembly GCF_963455335.1. Taxonomy (NCBI): domain Eukaryota; kingdom Metazoa; phylum Chordata; class Mammalia; order Carnivora; family Mustelidae; genus Martes; species Martes martes. Next base: position 19,743,008 of record NC_137888.1, on the reverse strand, counting down.
CCAAATCTTTTGATGACTTCCCACGCATATGTGAAATGTTTCATGGGAAGATCTTAAAACTAGGGACAGAAAAATACAAGGAACCTTGGCTAAAATTCTCCCTAATGGACCAGAATATAAAAAAGAAAAGGAAAAAAAAAAAAAAAAAAAAGATTTTCTTTGGCCAAAAGGGAGGGGCACATATTGCTCCTCAGAGCCAGTCTTTAAATTTTAGATTAGAACTATACTAGGAAAAAAAGAGATGGTTTGGAATTTGGGGGTGTTTTGCCTTTATTTTTCTTGGGGTTTAAATATATGTTTATGTAATTACAATCTAATACTTTTGTCTATAACTGAAGATGGCTATTTTTTAAATAAAAATATTAAAAGTGTACTTAAATAGTGATCTGTCCCACCTCTGTCTTGTCAATAATTTTATTTACCCTAATATCTGCAATATTTCATACATATATACTTTGAATTGCAGCATTTGTCATCTTATGAAGAAAAACAAGCAGATATAAATGTTACTAATTATCCTTTACATATTCATATAGTTTAAATAAGGAAAAATGAGTGTGTTTAATCTCAGTCATTGACAGCCGTGCGAGGAATCTGCATATAAGCATAAGTAGCATAAAGGGCTATGAGCATATATTGCAAACTCTCAATTCTCCTGGTGTAGCATATTCATTGTATGCATTATCTGTGTAACTTTTAAATTATATGGTATCTGTAATTTCTTGGAATCATGTTACATATTCATTGATTCTGGGTCGGTAACTTGGTCTGGTCTTTTAAGAAAGCTTCCAGGCTGTTAGCCTGCCAGAAATCCCTGGGTTCAAGTGTTGACTTTTCCATAAATCCAGCTGGTTCTAATCAGTCAGCTTTCTCTGCCAATCAAATCTTTTCCTGGTTGGTCTCCCTTTACTTTTCCACTCTTATAAGCAGAAACAGCTTAAAACTAAAGTTTGGGTTTCTTACAAAGCAGAGACTAAAACTAAGACATCTAAGAAGAAATTTTGCCAGTAGAACATTTACACTTCTTGCTGACACTAAGCATCCGTACTGAATTAAGTAAGTTTGGATGTTATCAGAATGTTATCCAGATTTTAGACCTTATATATTGCAATTATCATTTATACAATGTTGCAAATTTTAGCTCTTTTGGATTTTGCACCCCAAGGAAAACAACTTTACAGTTTATTCAGCAGATTTTTATTTTGTAGAAAATAAATAATTGTAACAATATAAGCTAATAAATGTCACAAATAGAAAAGAGTACAAAAAAGGAAATAATAGGGACACCTGGGTGACTCAGTCAGTTAAACCTCTGACTTGGTGATTTCTGCCCTCAGGTCATGATCTCATGTGTCTTAGGTTCAAGACCAGTGGCAGGTTCCATGCTCAGCGAGGAGTCTGTCCCTCTCCCTCTGCACCTCCCCACCACTTGTCCACTCTCTCTCTAAAATAAATGAATAAAACTTTTTCCTTTAAAAGCAAAATAATAAAAATGAAATCATTAAACAATCTATAAAGTGTAGAATGAAATATTGTGCCCCATAAATCTATTTTAAACAATACTTTGAAATATTTTATCATAAACAGATTTTATTTAGAATTATTCATAATGAAACAAAATAAACAATTATTTTACAATGCTGAATACATTGACGATGTTATACTTTGTTGTTCATACAATACAGTGCTTTTTTTTTTTTTAATTTATTTGTTTGACAGACAGAGATCACAAGTAAGGAGAGAGGCAGGCAGAGAGAGAGGAAGGGAAGCAGGCTCCCTGCTGAGCAAAGAGCCCCATGTGGGGCTGGATCCCAGGACCCTGGGATCATGATCTGAGCCGAAGGCAGAGGCTCTAACTCACTGAGCCACCCAGGCGCCCCTACAGTGCTCTTTTTATAATTATAGTTATGCATATTTCCAATTATATTTTATATATAATTATAATTATAGAATATATGTTATATATTTCACATATAATTATATTATAGACCAAGTTTAATGATTGTTATAGGGTCATCACTGATATCATTTTATATAAATATATAATGTATATATGCTATTATAACTTCTGCTTCTAATAATCTAATATGAATTTTTTGATTCTTCAAAGTTGATTGTTTAATGAAAACCAGATAATCTCCTATAGCTATCTTAACAGAGATCAGTGAAAAGTAGAAAAGACACTGGAAACAACAGAATTAAGATGGCTGTTAGAATAATTTGCAAAGATGAAAAATTCTGAAGGTTAGATTTGCACATTGAAATATACTAGAACTCTCATTGTTCAACATGGTTTCCACTACCCACAGGTGGCTTATAAGCATTTGAAATGTGGTTAGCCCAATTTAGAAGCACTGTAAGTACAAAATATAAGATTTCAAATACTTTGTATGAAAAAAATAATGTGAAGTATCTCAACATTTTATATTAATTACATATAGATATGATTATATTTTGGGTATACTTAAAATTATTTAAAAATATTAGAAAATTTTAAATGATATATGTGACCCACATTTACTCTCACATATTTATTTCGTGGTGCACAGCTCTAAAACATTTCAGGGGATTGTCATTACTGTTGTAAAGATTTTTCTATTGACTTTCAATTCTCTGTGCTTACCTTGACTATAGCTTTAAATATGGCAAATCATACTTATTTCATGTTAAATCCAAGTCAGTTAACCTATATGCTAATATTAAAAATAATTTTATTTATTTTGACAATATCATATAAGTCACCTTCTTTGGATGTGTATACACCTTTTCTACATGTCTTTGATGTGTCTGATAGACATCAAATTAGAGGCTGATGTTCTATATTCAAAGTCATATCTCCATTAAATTCTAAAGAAAAAAAACAGGGTAAACAGAAAATAAATAAAGTTTTTTTTTTTTTCTCATTCATCATTTCTTGGGTCCATAAAGATGAAAGAAAATATTTTACTTTCTTCTTTTTCAATTATAGATATTGTGAGAAGAATCTGCTCACTTTCTTCTTTAAAAGGCATTTGCTTTTCTTTTTTTTTTTTTTTTTTAATTTTATTTATTTATTTGCCAGAGAGAAATCACAAGTAGCGAGAGAGGCAGGCAGAGAGAGAGAGGAGGAAGCAGGCTCCCTGCCAAGGAGAGAGCCCAATGCGGGACTCGATCCCAGGACCCTGAGATCATAACCTAAGCCGAAGGCAGAGGCTTAACCCACTGAGCCACCCAGGCACCCCCTAAAAGGCATTTTCTGAAAAATTTTATGGTGAAATAATTTTTCAGAATTATCCTGGCTTGATATTGTTTTCCTGATATTGTTTTCTGAGAACCGAAGTCAAACCATTAAATCAGAGTTGCTGATATACGTAGAAAAGAGCAAGGAAATGAGAATAAAACAAAATCTTCCAGTGTAAACATAACCAGGTCCTATTATGCTAATGCAAAATTTAAAAAATACTGTCATGCTTTACATTTGCTGTTCTCCAGCAATTTTTTAAAAAGGGATTTAAAAATTTAAAAATTTAACACTTTTCATAAATGACTTTTATCTATCTATCTTGAAGGCGTTTGGATGACTGTGACCTCTCAGAGAACAAGAAATAATCTTGCTCTGGTCTAAGAAAAAAAAAATGTATATTGAAATACTTAGAGAAAAATCTTCCTGAAGAAATTGTTTCAGTAAAGATGGTGCCCTTCTTACTCATACTCTGATTAACTGGATTGTGGTGTTGAGACTTCATTTTCTGAGATAATCGAAAATTATCTATGTAACATGACCAATATTCTATTACTTTAATTTGGCATGACTATTGCTTTTATATGATAAATTAGATAGACACTACATATTAGAAAATGGAACAAATAAATTAACTTACTAAAGTAGTAACTACAGGAAAATAATGACTGCTGTAGCATTAAACTTATAACACCCCTTCTTTGATATCTTGTCCAGCAAATTGAGTTTACTTGAGAATGTTGAAATACACTTCAATGGAAGTACCATTTCCATTAGTAGAATATGCTATGAAAAACAAACAAAAAGATTTAACGAGTCCAAGTATATCGTTGCTATTATATAATCTATCAATATGTATATAAATAAATTATTGTATGTAAGTAAACTGGACCATGATTTAGCCACATATGAGGAAGACAGATTTATTCAACTTATGTCTATGGGTTTCCCAGTGTATTTTATTCCCTTCTTGTCCTCAAATTCAGTCCATGTCCCCAATCTGTACCGCATTTTTCAATTCCTCCATTTACCCCTAGATAACGACCCATAGAATCTTGTGCACTACTCTAATATCAGATATGTTTGTGTAACATTTCTGTGTATAGACTCTGAGGTAACAATGTGATTAGCATCTAAGTACTTGAGTCATAGAAATCCTAACCATCCTTACCAACCCAGCCTAATGGACCTTCCTTTCATTTTCACTCAACCATAATCACCTACAGTGGTCTGCCTCTTTTCTGAACTTCTAAAGTTTATTACACTTTAAGAAACATAAATGAATACCACTGAGTCTTCACTAGAAACTATGGAGGAATCATGACATATGGAGATGCCTGTTCCACAAAGCTTCTATTCCAGTGAGTAAGATAGATAATAAACAAGAAGTTGATTGCAATAAAATTTAACCACGCATTGGATACAATATTTTGCAGTTGTATAAATTGTAGTTATTTGGCTGGGATTATTGGTAAATCATTCCTTAGAATGAATTACTTTAATAAACTAAGCAGATGGTTTTGTTTTTAACACGATAGGGAGAACCGACTCATGGAGAACATAACGTTCTTGGCTGGACTTGAGAACGAAAGAAATGCATTCCCAGAGTATAATGAGCACTAGATAGAGACAACTGCCACAGAAAGGGTCTTTAGAGAGCCATAGACAAGTTTGTAGAGCCAGAGAGAGATGTTTGAGCCTTTTGGAATGGGGAGAGTTGAGGGAAGCCAACCGATTGCAAACCTATTTAAGAAATGGTTTGAAAAATTTGCCACTTCTCTTAGACTACATGTTGTTTACTGTAAAATCTCTTATAAATGAAACACACTTTAAAATGAAGTTACATAATATTTATTTTTATGTATATATACATCCTGATAATAGAGTCAGTTTTATATTTATTGTGATTGAATTTTAAAAATTTTTGTTCAAGGTGATATTTAGGCAGAGCGATTTTTAAATAATTATGAGTGACTAATCTGTAGAACTGTAATCCACAATTTTCTAAACTTTTAAGACTTTCAAATTCAAGCATCTAACTTTTAAGACAGAGAATATGGGAAAAATGATTTTGATTATTTGATTTCCATATTTACTTATCTGTTCATCCTTTTGATTCACACTGACACTGATGAGTAGCTAGATGTGTCCACTGGAAACCCTAAGACACCTATGAAAGATCCCATAATTTTTCAGTGAACCTGATAGTTTCATAATTGCTAAGCCAAGTTTCCTGGATATTCTAAAAATCCCATCTGAAAATTCCATACAAAAGAAAGAATCTCTATAAGGGATTGAGGCCTAAATTTTGTTTTTAGAATTTTGAGTTGTAAAGTGCAAAGAAATGATTCCATGAGAATAGGCCCTTCAAGCATTTTAGATATAGAATAATTCATGCATGGAATAGCTAGGTGAGAAGAGTTTACAGAAATATTATACAATTTTAATGCAAGAATATAATACAAAAATCTGATGACTCATTATCAGATTACGTCAAAAATTTTCCTACTAAAACTTTGCTTATACCAGGAAGATATTTCTTAATGTGGTTTTTCTAGAGTTGACATGATAAATTGAAGTCATTCAAGTGCTATATTCAAATTTATGATTATTGTTGATTTAAATTAGTAAAGCATAGACTTTATATTTCCTCTCATGCCTTTTCTTGATTTGTCAGTAAAATTATCAATGAGGTTTGCTAGTAGAATTCATATATTTTAGGAATTTTTCTTGCACTTGTGTTTGTAATTCGAGTATTCTAACAGTGGATTTCAGTAACTAATAGGAATATGGCTGCTCAAGTCATAATTCACTTAATACTTTTTCAAAACAAATACTCAAAGGCCAACAGTGTAAGGTTGTTTAGAAGAAATGACTTAAATTTGCCAGAAAATATCAATTTTTAAACAATTTATAATCAAAAATTAATCTAAGCTGAACATATGGGCACCTGGGTGGCTCAGTGGGTTAAGCCTCAGCCTTTGGCTCAGGTCATGATCCCAGGATACTGGGATCGAGTCCCACGTTGGACTCTCTGCTCAGCGGGGAGCCTGCTTCCCTTCCTCTCTCTCTGCCTGCCTCTCTGCCTACTTGTGATCTCTGTCTGTCAAATAAATAAATAAAATCTTAAAAAAAAACAAAAAACAAAAAACAACTGAACATATGCTTAAGCAGAATACTGAAGTATAGAAAGCATAGAAGTATAGAAATACTGAAGTATGAGTGGTTTAAATATACAGATTTTTTTTTTTTTCTCTTTTTAAAATAGAAGTCTGGAGTTGGAAAGTCCAGGGCCCAGAAAGGAGTTTAGGAATGCTCTTAGATATCATACCATGTTCTGTCTTCATTTTCTGCTATGTTCCCCCTCCCGCTCATTATTTGTTTTTTTCTAATGTGGATGCCATGCATCCACATTCAAATTATGGGCATGGTAAAAGGGATAAAAGAGTCAATAGCTTATGCTTTACCTGTTTGTCTCCTTTTTATAAAGAAAGTGACATTTTCCCAGAAGTCTCACACAGCAATTTCCAATCTTGTCTCCTTAGTAGGAGCTATGTCACACATGCTGGCCCTATATGGAACATGCTTAAAGAAGAGCAGATTGTGGGAAAAGGTTAGGCCAGTGAGTTCATGATGTCTGGATCTTCCTAAACTATTTATATTATCTTAGAAGTTATCTGTCACAAACCCAGCACAATTCAGTAGGAGAAATATTGGCATTTTGAGAGGAAAATTTTGATTGTGCAAAACTTACCATCCCCTGCTCGTTGTTTAGCATCTCTCAACCTATCCATTGTATTCTGGTCATTATGACAACTTTTCGGTCATTATGACAACAAAAATACCTTCATGTATTTTCAAACATTCCTTAAGGTGGTAGCATCCACATTGATAACTTTGTAATGGGACTGACAACATTGGTCAATTCTATGAATACATACAGCTTAAAAGGACATCTTATTTTAGAACTGATCATAAAATAACAACTTTTTGTATACATGAAATAATTATTAAATTTTCTATTTGTAAAATTGTCTAGGATTATTGAATATCTGCATTTAGAAAGGAAAAATAATAATGAAGTACATAATACAAGTTATTATCATGATAAATCTAGCAAGTCTTAAGTTCTTATAAAGTTGGTCACTAAATTTCATTGTAGTACATAAAACATATAGAATAAGCTGAAACATAAGCAAAGCCTTAATTAAAATTTTGAACTAGATCATGATCATCTTAAACAAACTTCTTTTTATGTTATTCTTTTCTTCCCCATAATTAATCACTACTTTCATCTTGCCCCTAATTTTTTTTTAAAGATTTTATTTATTTATTTGACAGACAGAGATCACAAGTAGGCAGAGAGGCAGACAGAGAGAGAGGAGGAAGCAGGCTCCCCACTGAGCAGAGAGTCCGATGCGGGGCTCAACCCCAGGACCCTGGGATCATGACCGAGCTGAAGGCAGAGGCTTTAACCCACTGAGCCACCCAGGCGCCCTGCCTTCTTGCCCCTAATTTATCCAATACCTGAGTCCTAATACTGGGCCTTAGTTCTTTCTAAATCCCACCTTTTTCTTTTGTCATGTTTTTACCCATCCTCACTTCCCTTCTCCCATCATCACCTTTCACCAACATTTTCTAGGAAAAGTCCTCTCAAAAATGGAACAATGGAAATTATTCTTTCTTAGATCATAGTAGATACTAATGTTCTGCAAATGAGTCAGTCAATATGGGACCTCTCACTAGGCTACTAGCATTTTACCAGGGCAGTGTGCATACACAAAGAAATAAAATTCTAGTTGGGCAATTTTAGTCATTAGAAGCAAGTAGAGCATGTGTATAAAATTACCTCACTGCCCTAAATTTTAAGGAGACCCAAAGAAAGAAAATACTATTAGTCATTTGAGAATTGCTCATTATTTACCACAATGCTTGTTATTTACCACAACACAGACATTTTCTCCCATCTCTATGCATCTCAAAGACACTTTAGTCCAACACTATTTTTTGCTGTGGCAGTGACTGAGTGAGAGTCCTTCTCTGAACTTCAGATCCTTCTATGAATTATTTCCCATCTTAACCCAACTCCTTAGCTCCTGTGCTGTCAAGCAGTCATGTCTGTTCTCTTTCTTTTCCATGTTACCTGATATACAGCCCTCAGCCTCAAATAACTAAAATGCTCTCCAGAATTCTATTTACTCTTCAGACTTTCTTCTCAGAGGACTTACTGTTTCCCCTTTTTATCTGGAAAAAAATTCCCCAAATGCCAATGATTTAGTATTTGAATGTCTGCAGCACTTTCTTGGTTCTGACAATCTACTCTAGCAATTTTATTTTTCCATCTGTTTCTCAGCTGGTTCAGTTAGAGATGTCTATGACCCAATTCCAAGTTATATTAATGGGGCCATGTAGTATTTCAACCAAGGGTAAGAAACCTCTCTGCATATGTTTTCTGAAGAGATTAAGTCTTCATATTTTTCATTTTTAATATGATTCACTATTAAATATTTATGGTAGCATTTGCCTTCATGTTTAAACTTAATGTTTTAAGAATAATTTCACATGAAGCTCTTGACCATTTCTTATCTCTTATATGACCCCATATAATTTCCTATTTTCATGCTCTATGTTGAATGAATTTACACAATCTACACATTTGGATAAAAAAAATAGGGGGAAGCAAAAGGTCATAAAAGTTTTGATAGTTTTTACTCAGGGGTGTGTGTGTGTGTGTGTGTGTGCTTAATTCTATCCTTTGTGGGTTTTTTTTTTTTTTCTGTGTGTACATATTCCTGCTACAGTAGGACTAAGTATTGCATATGCCAGGAATATAAAATTAAGATAACGTATTACCCTTGACAGTCTTGATTCCTGGCAGAACTGGTAGTAATAATTCAGGCCTGGATATCACTGCGAATTGGGTAGAAACTGGCCATATTTCAAGAGAGAAAAAGATTACTCCAAAGGGAGAAGACCTGGAAGTACATTTTATCCGCTATTGTCTAGACTTGACACATGCGTTCCTTCACTCTTGCATTCAGGAAACAACACTTACGAGATAGTATGAGATAGTACACTGTAGGTCTCTGCAGACCTTTACTAAAAAGTGAGATAATGAAATTAAAAAAAAAAAAAAGACTTGGAGAACAACAACAATAAAAAAATCAAAATGAATATAAAAATGTCACATTGTGGGTGGAAAAATAAATGGAAAAATTTTTAAAAGCAGATTGTTTCACATCCACTTTGCACGTGTACTGTCAATACAGTCACGTATATTTTAATGGATAGTTTTGGACATAGTGCCCTCTCTATATTTTAATGGAAATTAAATTCTATTTAATTTGATGATAGCTATGGTATTATATTAGTCTTGGCACATTAAGTAAGTTTTCTGAGCTAAGGAGAACTAAAGAAAATTGGTAGTTTAAATTCAATTAAGAGAGAAGTACCAAGGGATTAAGCAATTGTGCTCATGGCATAGTTTCTAAAGCTTAATTGACCTTCTTAAGCTACTTGTAGTATGATAGGTTGCATGACATACAATGGTAATAAAAGATAGATAGGCAATTTTAAATAAGTTTTTAAGATAAAAAATAAAATTAAGTGTAATTGTCAAGATAATTTATTTCCTGCTTATGTCTCTCTCTCTCTCTCTCTCTATATATATATATAATGTGTATATATATGCATATATACATATTTTATATATATATATAATACTTACTGAAATTTACTTGATGCCTTCAACCTAGGCTTTTAAGTATATTTAAGCCAAAAACAGTTTAAACATTACATATTGCTAAGCATTTAAATACATTTTCTTTATTGTGATGGAAGGTTCTTTGTTTTGTTTCGTTTAGATTTTATTTCATGTGTAGTGTAGTGTTACTTTCAGGGGTAGAATTTAGTGATTCATCAGTTGCATGTAACACCCGGTGCTCATTACATCAAGTACCCTGCTTAATGCCCATCACACACTTACCCCATCCCCCCACTCATCCTTCCTCCAGCAACCCTCAATTTGTTCCTTATAGTTAAGAATCTCTTATGGTTTGCCTCCTTCTCTCTCTCTCTCTTTTTTTTAAATCTTAATTATTCGACAGAGAGAGACACAGCAAGAGAGGGAACACAAGCAAGGGAAGTGTGAGAGGTAAAAGCAGGCTTCCTTCTGAGCAGGGATCCAGATGCAGGACTGGGTCCCAGGACCCTGGGATCATGACCTGAGCCAAAGGCTGACACGTAAGGGCTGAGCCACCCAGGAGCCTCTCCATCTCTGTTTTTATCTTTTTTTTTTTTTTTTTTTTTTTACTTCCCTTCCCCTATGTTCAGGTGTTTTGTATTAATAGCAGAATGCCTAACACATAATAAGCTCTCAGTGAATATTTATTGATTTCTAAATAAATGGTGCAGATAAATAAATGAATTTGTCAATGCTACACAATGGTGTGATCTGTGTGAGGAAATAGATTAAAAACGTTAGTAATGAGCATATTAAAAAGAAACCTCCTTACCCCATGTAGCTTATTTAAGAGTGAAAACATAGGAGATGAAGTAAGGAGGAAAATATTATTTTTTTCAAAGCAAGGTTTCTCAACCTTTGTACTTTTGACATTTTGAGGCAGATATATATATATATATATATATATATATAGTTAGCTTTGGCATGAAATATTATGCATTGTTTAGCAGCATCACCACTTCTACCCATTAGATACTAATATCACCCCACCCCTCCCAAGTTGTGACAATTAAAAATATCTCCATATATTGCCAAATATCCTCTGGTAGGCAAAGTTACCATAGTTAGGAAACATTTTCAAAAAAAAAAAAAAAAAATATGGAAGAGAAAAGCCAGAAGTAGCTGAAGTAAGGATAAGTCCAGCTTGAATAAATGTTTAAATCAATAAATCTTGACATGGAACAAGACTCATTTGAAAAAAAAATTATGATAATGGAAAATAAAGATAAGAAGTTGAAACCTTATTAGGAAGATTTCAATCATTACATGATTCTGCATCTCAAATATAACTAAAAGGTCTCATTTTTTCCTCAAGTTTTATTTAAATTCCAGCTAGTTAACATACAGTGCAATAATAATTTCAGGTACAGAATTTAGTGATTCATCACCCAGTGCTCATCACAAGTGTAGTCCTTATTACCCATCTCCTATTAACCCATCCCCCTCCCCACATCACGTGCAGTAACCAGCAGCTTGTTGTCTATTGTTAAGAGTCTGTTTCTTGGTTTGTCTTTCTCCCCCATTTCACCATGTTCATTTGTTTCGTTTCTTAAATTCCACATGAGTGAAATTATGTGGTATTTGTCTTTCTCTGACTAACTTATTAGCATAATACTCTAGCTTCATCCACATCATTGCAAATGGCATGATTTCATTCTTTTTGATAGCTGAGTAATACCCGTGTGTGCGCGCGCGCGCGCGCGCGCGCGCACGTGCGCGCACATGTGCGCATGTGAGCATACCATATCTTCTTTATCCATTCATCAGTCAATGGACATTTGGGCTTTTTCCATAATTTGGCCATTGTTGATAATGCTGCTATAAACATCAGGGTATTATCCCTAAACTAGTCTTTTTATATTCTTTAGGTAAATACAAAATGGATCATAGGTAGTTCTATTTTTAAGTGTTTGAGGAACCTCCATACTATTTTCCAGAGTGGCTGCACCAGTTTGCATTCCCACCAACAGTGTAAGAGGATTCCCCTTTCTCCACATGATATTTTTTTCATAGTTTAATAATCATCCAAATTACTAATGATTCTTTAAATAATTATCTCAGAGAATCACCTCCCTACATTAAGAATAGTAAACTGAGAGTCACAAAATGTGGGGGCCTTTCTCCTGGACCCACAGTCTTTATTATATCTCCCTATTACATGCTTCCTTGTTACCTTCTGGTTCTCATAGGACCTTCACCTTTGTTCATTTGCCTTGTTCTCTGCTGCTTTTTAAAATCCAAGGGAGGGTGTTGCAAGTATTTTATTCACCATTGCATTTCCTATAAATGTTTAATAAATGAGTGAATAAATTAATGACAGATGAACAAAATGAAAAATTAATTGACTTGTGGGGCAGCTAACTGTTGACTGAAAACTTAGCTCACCTGGTTTTATTTCCTAACTCAACAATTTATTTAAAATTGTGGACAAGGTGTGCCTGGGTGGCTCAGTGGGTTAAAGCCTCTGTCTTCAGCTCAGGTCATGATCTCAGGGTCCTGGGATCGAGCCCCATATCGGGCTCTCTGCTCAGTGGGGAGCCTACTTCCCCCTCTCTCTCTGCCTGCCTCTCTGCCTACTTGTGATAATATAATAAATGAATAAATGAAATAATAATAAATAATAATAATAAATGAAATCTTTAAAAAAATAAAATAAAATTGTGGACAAGTCATCACCTTTCTAGCTTCACCTTTTCTTAATTTTGCCCTGTGTTTTCCACTAAACCTCGTGACACACTAAATTGTGCTACATCCACATACCAGTTTAATATAGGTATCTATTTGTAGCTTAAAAAATCAAGAAGAATGGCATATGTTTATTTTATAATTACAAGTATTTATTCCAAATTGCCTTTAGAATGGGTGCTACTAAGTCCTGTTTTAGTTAACATAAAGGAATTTTGAACTGTTAAAATTCAGTTTATGTACTTAAGAAAACATTTCTGTTGCAGGAAAATAATTGAGTAGCAATAAAAATATAATAATAATGTCAATGTCAGAATACCTAGTTGTTTTTCCTTGTTTGTCTGAAATTACTAGCTGAGAGAAATCTCTTGTCTTATTTACCACCTATGCAAAGTGAATGGTTAAATATGTTCATTAAACTGATTTTAAAGATAAATCCTCAATTGCTACCAAAACCTCATAAATGCTTAACTGTAGTCAAAGTAAAGCTGTAAAATTATGGCTCAATATAAATTAATACCAGACAGAGCTTCAGGAAAAAAAAAAAAAATCAGTGTATTTTATGTCTAAAAAAAGAAAAAAAAGTGTGTATATATATACCTTTATCTCTGGAGAAAAGAAAATAAGGTGGTTTCTGTTCATCAAAACCTGCAACATACATGTTAACGGGATCACCATACTGAACCCCCACTAGAGTAGATAGAGGTGGGCTCAATCATGTTTCTCACTTTAGATATGAGACCGATGAGCCAGAGAAATTACAAAATGACCTAAATTTGCACAATTAGCAATAATCACATTTAACGTACAACTGATTAACAATTCATAACATAATCAATTCCTTAATTAATTAAGAAATCAGGGTTTATTTGGGGGGATTAATAAGAAGTGTACATTTTTATATGGGGCCGCCTGGGTGGCTCAGTGGGTTAAAGCCTCTGCATTCGGCTCAGGTTATGATCCCAGGGTCCTGGAATCGAGCCCTGCAATGGGCTCTCTGCTCGGCGGTGAGCCTTCTTCCCCTCTCCCCACCCACTGCCTGCCTCTCTGCCTGCTTGTGATGTCTGTCTGTCAAATAAATAAATAAAATCTTAAAAAAAAAAGAACTGTAAATTTTATATGGGTAGTAATTTAAAGACCTACTGTCCAAAATATTACTGTATTAAAAAATCAAATTATAGGGGCACCTGGGTGGCTCAGTGGGTTAAAGCCTCTGCCTTTGGCTCAGGTCATGATCTCAGGGTCCTGGGATCGAGCCCCGCATCGGGCTCTCTGCTCAGCAGGGAGCCTGCTTCCTCCTCTCTCTCTGCCTGCCTCTCTGCCTGCTTGTGATCTTTCTCTGTCAAATAAATAAATAAAATCTTAAAAAAAAAATTAAAAAAAAAAAAATCAAATTATAACATAATGTCTAGTTAAAAGACCTAATAGCTGGTAATGAGGTTTACTTTCATAATATTAGATTATAAGTAATTCAATGCAAATTAGTGCAGAGTAAATTATACAATTAATGTAGGCCTCAATACATTTACAAATTTTATTATAATCATAAGAACATATAACATTTGAAATTTAGGTCTATAAATAATTACATATATACTGTCCAGTTTTTCTTTACAAGTCATTTTATTTTATATTTTCTCAACAAATTTTCACATAAGTTTTTATATAATTTTAATATGTTAAATTTCCATAATGAATAATGTTTTAATTTTCCTTAATATGCTATTGAAAATATTATTGATCAAAAAAGTAAGAAAAATAAGTAAATAAAGGCAAGCTGAGATGCAAATAATTAGAAGTACTTTGTCAATGTCTAAATCATAAAAAACTAATCATGAAACCATTAATTTTCTTTTCAGACTTGTCAAGGACATGTATCTTCAAACTATTATTCTCTGCGTCATCAAGATCCTTGGTAATACATCTTTTTAAAAAACTAAATACACATTTAATTTTATATATATATTATTCAAGATAATAATCTACCTTATTTTGTAGGTTTGTGAATTTCTTTTAAACGTATGATGGAAGTGAATGTGTAAAACCCACTTTCTGTTGAAATATATCACATGACTGTTGATCAATGTCAGAGAAAATCTACTGTTTATGCATATATATCTAATCTTATTTGAAAATGTCAGAGGCAAATACATGTCAGAATTGAATTTTTAACACTAATCTTGAGTTTAATGAAATTGGCACTCTAAAAATCCACTTAACTTACTAAAATAAATATTGGATCAGGAAGGCAATAATAAATTTGAATGCAAATACACAGTGTGGGATACAAATATAAATTCCAAAATATGCATGACTTTTTTTTTTTTTAATAAAGAAGGTTTGTAGAAGTGTAAAAAGTCAATCTTAAGCTGCTTATGGCTTTCAACTTTATTCACAGAAAGTGATGTGGAATATTTATTCATGTTCTCAAAGTCAAAATAACAGAACCACAAAAAATGTTCACCTACCTGTCTTTCAGTCATATTTCATTCTGTGTATTTTATCTTACAAGAGTTTTCATATTATGCTTTTTGTCTTCAGTGATAAGCGGTAACTGAGGTCCCCAATCAAATCTTGCATTCCTATGCATTGATCTCATTTTCTACTTCATTTTTTTATTCTTCATAATTTCTATAAAACTGTAGTAGTTAATTCAACGAAACCTGCAAAGTTAATAAATGTGTGTCAGGGTTCATGTTTCTAAGATAGAATGGATGTTTCCAATTGATTCAAATGAAGGATATTGGTAGGAAGAAATATTAAATATATTAACTTCTAACAAAATTGTTAGAATATAACAAAATAACTTAGCTTTAACCTAAAAAGCTTTCACTTTTATGCTTTCTCAAAATATATAGCATCAATTCTTCAGCTACTAATATTCCATTACATAAAACCTCTAAATATAGAGGTTTCTCAGATGAAATCAAAGACTATTTCAGAACCTGCAGAAAACAATTTATGCAAAAAATCTTCCTTTTGACTACTTTCCAGTTTTCAGAAGTGTTGAATTATCTAGGTGAATACAAGACACTACTGTGAAGATTAGGAATGTAATGTACATTTTAAGGTATTTTTAAATGATTCAGTTTAATAGACTAAGATTGAAATTGTTTATTGAAAGTAGTCAGATTCATAAGAGATGCTGTTTCCTCCACTTCCAAAATAATAACCCATTTGCATAAATCAGTGAATAACAATTTCTCATCTATTAAATAGCCAATAGAACTTTGCATATTTTTGTTTAGAAACTACTAAATAAAGTTTACTTGGATATAGCCAATTGGCACTGCTGTACTTTAAAAAAGAGAGAGAGAGGGGAGTTGCTAGACAATTTGTCTACCATGTGATTAAAAATTAAAAAAAAATAGAAAATATAAATTTTTAAGAGTTTTACATAAGTGTAAATAGTGAAATAATGCTTTTTCAAAAGGAATCATCTATTATACCCAAACCTTTGTAGGTTAAAAACTCAAGCCATTTCTTTGAAAAAAAGTCTACTGCACATTATACTAATGGCTTATGCAAACTCTGATTTTCTCTAAATTTTTATCTCATCATTTGCTCATTGATTTTTAATTTCATATTGACAAGTGTGTTGAACCTGGGATGAAGGAAATAAATCCCTGTATAATAAATATTCTATTTATAATGTATATACATAGAATAATCTATCTTGGCATATACATTCTGATTGTCTTGACTTGAGCATTGGAACTTAATTTTTCTTTTAGAGTGTCTAATTTTCATACAGTCATGTCAGAACCTTTAGATTTCGGTGGCTTATACTTAACATGTTAAAGTGCAAAAAAAGGGGCAGCTGGGTGGGCCAGTCGTTGGGTGTCTGCCTTTGGCTAGGTCATGGTCCCAGGGTCCTGGGATGGAACCCTCCATTGGGTAACCCGCTCAGCAGTCGGAAGCCTATTTCTTCCTTTCCCACTCCCCCTGCTGTGTTCCCTTAAATGTAAAAGAATGCTTCAAATAAATTTCTGAAGTATGAGCAGTACAATACCATTCTCTTAATGTAATTGTCAATTACAGGGGTTTAAAATTATAGATATAGCTATATTTCTGGCGGGGAAAGAAACATTTGTACTCTGTGATAAGTTTTCTACCAAATGACTTATGAAACTCAAGAGTTAGAGACCTAACAAAAGCTTAACATCATCAGAGTTGTCAAAACTATGACTTATTATTTTTTTAAAGATTTTATTTACTTATTTGACACAAGGAGAGACACAAGGAGAGAGGAAACACAAGGAGAGGGAGTGGAAGAGTGAGAAGCAGACTTCCTGCTGAGCAGGGAGCCCAATGTGGGGCTGGATCCCAGGACCCTGAGATCATGACATGAACCGAAGGCAGCTGCTTAACGACTGAGCCACCCTGGCACCCGAAAACTATGATTTATTATTAACAAAAAAGTCCCCAAGGATTTGTACATTACAATTGAAACAACTGTCTTAGAAATGAAAACAAAAGAAATGGAATCCAGACATCCACAGCTTTGCATGTTAAATGCACAGAAAATTCAAATATACATACAGAGAAGGAATTTTTGGAATAGATCATATCAAAGCAAAACAAAAAACCATCAATATATTATCATGAGAGATTCAATCAAATTTGAAAATATTCTTCCTTTTTGTCAATGCAGAGAGTGACAGAGACAGATGGTTGTAATATTTGGAAGCTTCTAGTATCTTGACTAGAAAAAATAAATTGGATAAACTAAATCATTATCTTACACTCTACCCACAGATTCAGTACCTTTCAATTTTATCACAATTCTGAATAACATCTTATATCAACACAGAAAAGCTAAAATTAATAGAAAAATAGAAGTTACCTGAGTCTACCCAAAACCGTAATATAGACAAAGCTCTAGCTTTGAAATTATTATGACATTTTCCTCCTTCTCTTGTAAGGGTCATTTTATGAATGGCAGAGTTTGGAGACAAATTCCAGTTTGCCTTGCTGACAGAGGCATTAGCTGAAAATAAGCCAACAGGCCTCTGTTCATAAAGCCAAGGTCCTGGTATTCATGGAGAACAGGATGGGGAACAGGAATTCAAGGTCTGTGCATGAGAATGAGGTCTTGGAAATGAGGAAAGAATTCCCACAAAGTTACAATGGGACAGAACTGGTATCTTTCTAGTCAGTTTTGTAAAATGGATAAACATTTGGGAATTAGAGTTAGAAAGACCTGGGCTTGCACCCTAATTCCATGACTTATTACTAACTTTATGAATGCATGCTACATAAAATTTGAACCTAAGTTTCTCCTCTATAAAATGGTTTTAATGATGGGAAAAATAATACTTATTTCAGAGAACTGATTTCATGATTAATTGAGGAGATCTTTATAAAGCAGGCCTTCTAGTACCTAGCATGTCACAGATACTTATAAATGGTACTCTGTATCTGTCATATTTTTCCCTGTTTCTAATAGATTGTTTTAAAGAAAGGTTACAAGGCACCTGGGTGGCTCAGTTGGTTAAGCAACTGCTTACTGCTCGGGTAATGATCCCAGAGTTGCGGGATCAAGCCCCATGTCGGGAAATAAATAAATAAATAATAAAAAATAAAGAAAGGCTACATCTTTGGCTTTAAAATGTAATATAAAGGGACGCCTGGGTGGCTCAGTCGGTTAAGCGTATGCCTTTGGCTCAGGTCATGATCCCAGGGTCCTGGGATCCAGCCCCACATCCGGCTCCCTTGTTGTCAGGAACCCTGCTACTCCCTCTCCCACTCACCCTGCTTGTGTTCCCTCTCTCACTGTGTGTCTCTGTCAAATAAATAAAATCTTTAAATAAATAAATAAAATGTGATATAAATAAATTGAGTGGCTCATACTTCATTACCATCTTTGTTAATAAGATAAATAGGCGTTCTAAAAAAGAAATGAAAAGAGGACTTTCCATTTCATTTGAATTGTACCTCCAACCTGAGAATTGTAATAGTTCAATATACTTAAAATTCCCTTAATTATCTGAGTCTCAGGCCTATGAAATTATAGAGCATAATTTTAAAATAAATGATAGAGCTAGGAATGACATTAGAATTTTTTTTAACATTCTTTCTTGTTATAACTAAAATTCTCACAGAAAGATTAAACTATTTATCTGTGAAGGAAGTGGAGTAAACTGGATTTAAATTTGGGTCTCTGGCCACCTCATTGAATATTTTCTAATCAACAACAAAATATCGTGGGAAAACACAGGCACACACATTTTGTTTGTATAATCTTATAGTATTTAATACATTTATGCATCTCTTGTTTTTAGATAGATTGTCTAGATTTTCTTCCAGCTAGGTGTGTATATTTAAAACCAATTCCAACATGTAATATTTTTAATAATTAAACATCTTTAGTTATGTTTCTTTTTTTTTAAGATTTTATTTATTTATTTGACACAGCGAGAGAGGGAACACAAGCAGGGGGAGCTGGAGAGGAAGAAGCAGGCTTTCCGCTGAGCAGAGAGGCTGATGTGGGGCTAGATCCCAGGACCCCAGGATCATGACCTGAGCTGAAGGCAGCCACTTAACAACTGAGCCACCCAGGTGCCCCATCTTTATTTATTTATTTATTTATTTTTTTGACAGACAGAGATCACAAGTAAGCAGAGAGGCAGGCAGAGAGGAGGAAGCAGGCTCCCTGCTGAGCAGAGAGCCTGATTCAGGGCTCGATCCCAGGATCTGAAATCATGACCTGAGGTGAAGGCAGAGGCTTACCCGACTGAGCCACCCAGATGCCCCTTTAGTTATATTTCTAATACATGTCCAATACATTTTCAACACAAAACAACATAATTTGTATCTACAAATAATTTATAAATGATATATAGAGAACTATATGTTAAATAGAAAAAATAACATGTCTATAGTTTTATAAACTCATATAATATATATTTAAACATTGGTACTTAAAACTCAGAGAAACAAAATGCTTTCAAATGAAGTGAATGTCAATAATCCCAAAACTTGCTTAACTACAAAACAATAAGACACATTTAAAGCTTAATTATTTCATCAAAGAATATATCATTTAAATAGAGATTTAAAAAATAGAGTATTATTGCAAGAAAAAAAGTAGCTATTTGATTTTTCATTTCTATTATTATTCCACTGATGAAAGTAAAGATTTTTCACAGATTACTGGTTCAAATAAACAAATGTGTAGTAACTCTTGGATCTTGAGAACACAATACACTTATTCAAACTTCAAATTATCCAGTTGCTCAAACTATCCAGATTCTAAACTATCCTAAACTTTGTAGATTATGGGTATTTGTGATTAAAGACTGTATAGAACTTTGAAAAACATTTTGTAACATGAATAATTTTATTATATTAAACATTATGTAGTGAAATTCACCACTGCTCCTGAAAGTCTTGTTTTTGTACTATAGTCCAAATGATATTGTTTATGCACAATAATGCACGCATCCAGTGAAAATGTTATGCATACACATATATAATACCATAGTTATACAAAGCAAATTGTGTGTGTGTGTGTGTGTGTGTGTGTGTGTGTGTGTGTGTTTATGTGTATTTGTATACACAAGCAAGATCAGGAGTGAAAATGAGAATGATTAAGAATACACACAAAACATTAGGTATATAATTTGGTTCTGATAGCTATTGATCTTCCTACAACTCACATTAAGAAAGTGGCTTTATTTAGGATCAATAAAGTAGTCTAGCCTAGAACATTAGGTTCACATTGATTAGGACTCCTTGAGAATTTTCATGTTATTCATGCATACACTGGAGAGAATAAAAAAGAATGCTATAGTAAAATATTCATTTATGACAATACAACAAAGATGTTCCAAAATGAAAGAAAATGGAAGAAATAAAAGCATGAATTAAAATATGTTAACATTAACTAAAACATTCTCCCATCCAAGTACTAACCAGGCCCGACCCTGCTTAGCTTCCGAGATCAGACGAGATCGGGCGCGTTCAGGGTGGTATGGCCGTAGACTAACATTAACTAAAACATTCAAGGGCTAATCGTCCTATATTGGAGCAATGGCCCTTGGAGTAAAACAGAGGAACTCCTGGCCTAAATGTGACAAAGAGTAATCATGGGTGTGAATTCCACATTTTAGAATGACAGCAAGTAGTGATAATTGGACCCTTGAATAGCAGGAAAAGCTCACATGAAGGTGTTCTCTGTTTGATTTCAACTGTGGTACGACCTAGTTGCCATTGACAAAGAATAGAAATAAATTCTGGCTATTTAAGTTTTATGGTTGTTTAAGACCCAAGTAAAAGGGAGTTTATTGTACACCATCATTATCATCAGGACACACTTCTTTAAGGGTAATTGTTCATGATGTTATATGAGAGTGTACAGAGAAAGAACTTTGAATTAGCAGTCCACCACCATCAAGGCGGAGATGTCAATGTCAGCCAGGGTGATTTTAAATAACATGTGTTGGTATAAGTACCTAATCATAAAAAATAATTATGTACTAAATTAGAGAAATGGGTTCTTAAAAGAAAATGGGGTGAAAATACATAAAAGTGGAACTAATAATCACTCATAAATTCTTAATGGCATATTAACCTAGTCGATTATTTTTATTTGACATCTGAGACACTTTATTTTAATTACAATTGCTTTGAAAGGTATATAAATGCAATACGACTTATTTAATTACTTTTACTTTATAAAAGATTTGGGGAGAATGAGGTTATATCTTTTAAACTCTTACTATCTGGCCTGCATGATGATCGGTCCTTTGAACACATTATCTTCTTAATCTCCTCAATAAACCCATGAGGAATAGATTATTTTATTACATTAAGGTGGAAATGGCAATTCCTCATAATGTAATACAATTTAATTAAAGTCATACAAACTAGTAAATAAAGCAAGTACAAAATATTGCTCAGCCAGACTTTTCATCTCAGGATTTTTTTAGTGTGCTGTACTTTTAAGATATATAACTGTCCACCAGATATTACAGACAAAGACACAATTACATAGCTTAATCTGATTGACACTATTACTCCAAGAAGCCATGCTCATGGGAATGAACCAAAGCCATGGTCTTTCTAATTTCAGAGATACATAAATGTATCTGAACTCTTTACATAATCTTAAAATTTATTCACAGTTTATGCTGCACCCAGATGTATAATCAAGATATTTTTGATGAACACACAAACTTAGACTACCCTCTAGATTTCTGTAACTTCTTTATGCAGCTGTAACATAGAGATTTGAGATGGTAGAGAATCTTATAACTGGGCCTTTAGCTCAGTGTCTAAATAATCAATATTTTTTTTAGGTCTTCTGTAACATATATTGCTCCCAGTTTGTGACCAATGGCCATATGGCCACCACTTAATATATCCATACACTGCTGCTCCCAACAGTTGACTGGTATGTTTATTAAAAGTCAGTTGTGAAGATTTTAAAACACATATATTCCGGTTGTACAATTATTACCTCCACTGATAAAATATGAATGCAAACAAAAAAGGAATTGTTATTTTTCTCCCTAAGAAAACCAAGAAGAAAGCCTTAGAAAGATCATTAAAGGAAAATCTTACAATAAATCTTCTGAAGAACAGGTAAGGGATAGAGATAGGGCTGAGCTGTCAAAATCAAGAATTGCACTGATATTATTTTTTAAGTAACCTGAAGCGCTCACCCCCACTAAAAAAAAGCAATATATATATTCCCCCCCCCAAAAAAAATGGTCAAAAAAAAAAAAAAAAAAGAAAGAAAGAAAAGAAAAGAGAGAGAGAAGAAAAAGAAAATCACCTGGTCATGTTTCAAAAGACTGATGAAAAAGTGCAATTTTATATGTTTTAAATTCTTCTACAAAAGATATTTATTAAAAGAACTTACCATTTTTATTATCAGATTTCATGGATTTTTGACCAAACATATATTTTAAGTACATAAGATAAGGGACTTTTTAATGTATTTTATCATCATTGTAGACATATATTGATTTAGTAAATTTATATTTTCCCATTTTTGGCTACATGATCTGAATAAGCCACACATGAAACACATAGTTAAGTAGTTACTTTACTTAAAATTCCTTGGGTGCAACTGTCAGAAATCCTGAAAGGTAAATTTTTTTTAAATTTCTGTTTATCTTTATCATCTTTCCCCAAAACTTTCCTTGTGGATTCAAGTTGTAATGAATTGAGTTAAATTCAATACATGAGTACCTTTGTAGGGATAGTTATTTTGGTAAAAACCTTTCTGGATAAAATCCCTCTCTTCCCATCAGCATCTTGCTTATAAAAATGATGTAATTGGATAAATACTAAAAAAACAAACAAACAAAAAAAACAGCATTTTTAAGTAATTGAACAGAAAAACCTCAGATCATCTGTGAAATGGAAGTCAAGCAAATAACACTGTCAAGACCCAATCAGGATCGTTAATATTCTGATAATGATGGAAGCTCTCAGTGACTTATGCCATAAAAACATTTATTGATCAAGAATCTGATCCTTATGGTCCTTAAATTTTCAGTATCTAAAATTGTACTGTATATAAAAGACATATTCCAAAGAGATAATATATCCTAAGGGATAATATATCTTTGCAGTAAACTTTAAATCATTTTTTATCAAAGTACAAAAATAAATAAAAATTCAACTGTTTTAATTTTTTTCCAGAATATACTACATATATTTTTAAAACAATCTTCCAGCTATTTATTGGCTCTGTTTATATGATTCCAAGGTGAATGTAATTATAGATTATTATATATGTCATTGATCACACACAGTTTCTTATATTCTTCACCTTCGTAGGTTTCCTTACTGTCATTCAGCCAGAGCAATGTCAACTTCTGAGTCAGACCTTTATTCTCTGAGGAAAACAATAGTCATGTTCACTTTTTCCACAGTTCCCCTGGAGATATCCTCAACAGCAAACCAAATACATAAATGCTATTGCCAGTAGCTGAATTAATTTGGAGTAAGTTTCTCCTTATATCAAGGAAAATGCCTCTTTTATTTACCTTGTGCTTTTCAGTACCTATAAATCACTAGGCAAAAGTGTGACCGACAGGATTAATTTCTTGCTTCACAACATGATACACACAAATCTTTAAACTTGGATCCAACTAACTTTCACAATCTCAATCTATTTCTGATCTCAAACTCTCTCTTCTCCATTAAGGTGGAGCTCACTAACCCCATTGTCTTCACAAAGAACCATTTTATTCCTATGATCCTGTTATTCCCTCCACCTGAAGTATCCTCCCTCTCTCCTCTGCCAAGCTTCTCCCCAAACTTGATATAGTTCATGTTTCCTATTCATTTTTCCTGACAAAGTTTTGCAAATGCAGCCCCTCCTTTCTAACTCCTACAACCTTCTGCCCAAGGCTTCCTTATATATATTTTTGTTTGTTTGTTTGTTTGTCTATGGGTTTGACTAGTTAGCTGATATGGACTGAATTGTGTCCCTAAGATTCATGTGTTGAATCTTTAAATCCCAATGGATGGTATTTGGAGATAAAGCCTTTGGGAGATAATTAGGGCTAAGTAGAGTGAATGATTTTCTTGCTTTTGTTGTCTGGTCTTAATTCAGTGTGTCTATCAGACTTTACACATTATCATCCTATGTATCCTTACCACTTTCTACATTTAAACCACAGTAAAACCCTCACATGCAGTGTTTCCCTTGGTATCATTTGAATTGTTTGCCACAGAGAGAGCAATGAATTCAAGAATCATGTGTTGTATTTTGTTCTAAAGTAGTAATTTTATTGATCCAAAATATGCTGTTATTGATTCGTGTTTTTTTAAGGTTTTATTTAATTCCAGTTAGTTAACATACAGTGTAATATAGTTTCAGGTGTACAACAGTTTCATAAAACATCTGGTGCTCAACACAACAAGTGAACTCCTTAATCCTAATCATCCATTTCACCCATCCTCCCACCTACCTCCCCTCTGGTAACCAAAAATTTGTTATCTATAGTTAAGAGTCTGATTTTTGGTTTGCCTCTCTCTCTCTCTCTCTCTCTCTCCCCCTCCATTTTTTTTTCTTTGCTTGTTTGTTTGTTGTTCCCTTAAATTCCTCATGAGTGAAATCATACAGTATTTGTCTATAACTGACTTATTTCACTTAGCATAATTCTATCACCATTTGCAACATGGAGGAAGGTAGAGAGTATTATGCTAAGTGAAATAAGTCAGAGATTTATCTTTTGTTTATGACAAAATTTAAAACACATAATTACAAATATAAAAGTTACTCAATAACAAAAATCTGATCCATTTTAGAAATTCTACAATGCTTTGTGTAATTTAGATAATTTAATATATTTTTATAAAATCAACAATTGTTATATTCATTTTATGATTATAGAAATCAAGACTCAAAAACAAATAAATTAATATCACATATATGTATAATCAGAAAAGCAGGTTTCATATTCAATTCTATTTCCAAATATATGTCATCTTAATATGGTTCAGTTTTTTTCCAGTTATCTCATTATATATGTCCAATAGCATCTTCTTTTTTAACACACTAATAATTACACCACATTGTTAAAAAGAAACCACCCAAAATTTGGAAAGATACCTCCTTAAGATAAGATATAGAACCCAGTAATAGACTCACAGAAATGTAGTCAACAGATTTTTAATGAAAGCACAAATGCATTTCATGCAAAGATAATGGTCTTTCTACTGAATGGTGCTGGAAAAATTGTACGTCCTTAAGCAAAATAATGTAACTGGAAGCAGACCTTAAAAATTATATGAAAATGAATTTAACATTATCTTTGATGGTGGGTCTATCTATTTATCATCTATCATCTATTAATCTATCATCTATTCTGACATTCAATAACTTGTCAATGGCAGAATCCAAATAAACACCTGATCAACTTGCCTTAATTTGGGTCGAATTTCATGGGCCACTTCAGCTCCATGGGATCCATGCAGAAACATCTGCATTGCAGTCCAGCTTCTTCCTCTCACTGCCTCTATCACTCCTTTTCGGGAATTATTCCTAAGAGCACTCACAATTAAACACCTGTTGCTCAAATCTGCAACAAATCTTTTCTTCCAGGAATGTGACTTAAGATTAACTTGAGAAAACACCTTAGAAAATGAGACAAGGTCCTTGAAAATCATGCTACTTTACAAAAAATGTCATAAATAGTAAAACAGTGAAGGATTTGGAAAGAAGGACATCCAAAAAGCTGAAATAAGGAAGAAAATTATTATTTATCAAGAATCTGTGTTAATCTCCCTGTATGATTTTCCTGAGTTAATCCCTATATTCACTCTTTCAATATCCAAGAAATGCAACCTGATTTTGTTTGCATTATTCTCTTTCAATGTAATAACACTTCAACATGTTGTGTGTGTGTGTGTGTGTGTGTGTTTTAAGATTTTATGTATTTTTCAGAGAAAAAGAGAGGCAGGCAGAGGGAGAAGCAGGCTCCCCACTGAGCAAGGAGCCCAATGTGGGCCTCAATCCCAGAACTTCAGGATCACGACCTGAGCTGAAGGCAGATGCTTAACCAACTGAGCCATCCAGGTGTCGCATTCCAACATAGTTCCTAAGGCAGAATTACTAGTGTTGTAATCTGAGTGAAGATGTTGATTGGATGGCATATAGCAGAAATGAAAAAAGGGAGTGTCCAGAAAGAAGGTAATTATAGTGCATGATTCTTCATCTGAGTTTACTAATGTTCAACATAATTTGTTATCTTGGTTCTCAATGAGTAATAATTCAATATCCCAACCTCTCTCTCTCTCTCTTTTTTTTTTTTTAACTTTTAATTATCATATTTTCCTTGTTGGTTCTTTGACATCTATCTTTTTGGTCTGGAAAATTAATAAAAATATAAAGTACCATATTTTGTAAATGTCACTCCAAAATAATGTAGAGTTTTTATTTTTTTGTTTCTTTGTTTTTCCATATAATATCCCCCTCTTTTCTAGATCCATCTATTTTTCTATCCTAGTGTTCTTAAGTAGACCCTTGGTAAATTTTATAACTGTAAACATTTTCATTTAGCTTTATTTTTATTTAACTCTCAGACTACTGTTTGCCTTTTATTCATATAGTTATGAAACCCATTATTTTTAAATTAATTGTCACTAATTCACATTAAAATCAATTCTTAACCTTTGTTAGCAGATTTTACATAAAATTTGCGTAAATATTATTAAGTCATTTGAAGCTATAAATGAAATTTACAAAGGAAGTATTGAATATATATGATGAATATATTTTACTGAATATTTGAAGATAAATTGGGATTTAGATAAAAATGAGAATATTGAAAAATGTCTAACTTAAGAAAAGGAAACATATTCTGGCAAATAACAGCTGCTTAATTTTCTTGTAATATAGAACTGCTGTGTGAAAAGCTAATATTTGTCTACCTTCATTGAGGAGACTAGGAAACATGTCCACAGCAGGTTCATGTGGCCAAGGGGAAGATTCTATTTGACAACTGTTGTGTGACTGTGTAGTAAAAACAAAAATAGAGTTCAAGGTCACTCAAGTCACCTTTTATTTCTTTTTTTATCCCTTTGTAGTCCAAATTACATATGTTGAGATTGGGATTCCTGGTTCCTCATGATAGATAATGAATAGACAGGAGGAGACAATTAAAAACAGAATATTGTAAGGATTAAATCCAAGGACTTTCTTGAAGTGCAAAAAGCATATTTATATAAGCATATTTGAATGTGTTACCAAGGAAATAGAAAATTGTTTTAAAACAGGTTGAGTCTTTGTTGCAATATTCCCAAAGTAAAGAAGTGTTACACCCCTATGTCTCTTTTCCTCAGTCCCGATTTTAGCACAGGTACTGTTTCTCCAGAAATAGTAACATTTGAAGTCTTTCTTATAACTTTTATTTAATTAAATTAATTTATTTATTTACTTTTAGAAAGAGAGTGGGGGGAATTATAGAGGGAAATGGAGAGAGAGAATCTCAAACAGACTCCCCACTTAGCATGGAGCCCAACATGGAGCTCAATCTCACAACCCTGAGATCATGAACTGAGCTGAAACCAAGAGTTGGACACTCAACTGAATGAACTGCCCAGTTGCCCTAGGAGTTTTTCTTAAAATTAAATAGATATTTCTAGAAAATCTTTATAATGAATTCCAATAGAAGTAGCAGTGGAGTGTGTGCACATGTATTCGTACATGTATAGTTATATATGTTCATACACATCCATGAGCTAAAGAAGGAAAACAAATTTGATTTCAGAATGTTTTACCACTTGGAAATCTTTCCAAATTCTACTTTTCACATAGGGATACTCAAAATGTTAATGTATGAATATTTTCACAAAAGGTGTCTCTATGGTATAGTACTTTTTGTTTGTTTGTTTGTTTGTTTGTTTTTTGGGTTTTTTTTGGATGAGGAAAGGTTCTATTTTATTTTTTTTTAATTTTTTTATTTTAATAAACATATAATGTATTTTTATCCCCAGGGGTACAGGTCTGTGAATCATCAGGTTTACACATTTCACAGCACTCATCATAGCTCATACCCTCCTCAATGTCCATTTCCCCACCACCCTCTCCCGCCCCCCTCCCCCCCCTCGCAACCCTCAGTCTGTTTTTTGAGATTGAGTCTTTTATGGTTTGTCTCCCTCCCAATCCCATCTTTTCATTTTTTCTTTTCCTACCTCCCCCCAACCCCCCCCCGCATTGCATCTCCACTTCCTCATATCAAAGAGACCATATGATAGTTGTCTTTCTCCGATTGACTTATTTCGTTAAGCATGATACCCTCTAGTTCCATCCACGTCGTTGCAAATGGCAAGATTTCATGTCTTTTGATGGCTGCATAGTATTCCATTGTGGATATATACCACTTCTTCTTTATCCATTCATCTGTTGATGGACATCTAGGCTCTTTCCACAGTTTGGCTATTATGGACATTGCTGCTATAAACATTTGGGTGCACGTGCCCCTTAGGAGTACCACGTTTGTAGCTTTAGGATATATACCCAGGAGTGCAATTGCTGGGTCGTAGGGTAGCTCTATTTTCAGTTTTTTGAGGAACCTCCACACTGTTTTCCAGAGTGGTTGCACCAGCTTGCATTCCCACCAGCAGTGTAGGAGGGTTCCCCTCTCTCCGCATCCTCACCAGCATCTGTCATTTCTTGACTTGTTAATTTTAGCCATTCTGACTGGTATGAGGTGGTATCTCATTGTGGTTTTGATTTGTATCTCCCTGATGCCGAGTGATGTGGAGCATTTTTTCATGTGTCTGTTGGCCATCTGGATGTCTTCTTTGCAGAAATGTCTGTTCATGTCCTCTGCCCATTTCTTGACTGGATTATTTGTTCTTTGGGTATTGAGTTTGATAAGCTCTTTATAGATTTTGGATACTAGCCCTTTATCTGATATGTCGTTTGCAAATATCTTTCCCCATTCTGTCAGTTGTCTTTTGGTTTTGTTCACTGTTTCCTTTGCTGTGCAAAAGCTTTTGATCTTGATGAAATCCCAATAGTTCATTTTTGCCCTTGCTTCTGTTGCCTTTGGCGATGTTCCTAGGAAGAAGTTGCTGCGGTTGAGGTCAAAGAGGTTGCTGCCTGCATTCTCCTCAAAGAGTTTGATAGATTCCTTTCGCACATTGAGGTCCTTCATCCATTTTGAGTCTATTTTCGTGTGTGGTGTAAGGAAATAGTCCAATTTCATTTTTCTGCATGTGGCTGTCCAATTTTCCCAGCACCATTTGTTGAAGAGGCTGTCTTTTTTCCATTGGATATTCTTTCCTGCTTTGTCGAAGATTAATTGACCATAGAGTTGAGGGTCTATTTCTGGGCTCTCTATTCTGTTGATTGGTCTATATGTCTGTTTTTGTGCCAGGACCATACTGTCTTGATGATGACAGCTTTGTAATAGAGCTTGAAGTCTGGAATTGTGATGCCACCGACTTTGGCTTTCTTTTTCAATATTCCTTTGGCTATTCGAGGTCTTTTCTGGTTCCATATAAATTTTAGGATTATTTGTTCTATTTCTTTAAAAAAAATGGATGGGATTTTGATAGGGATTGCATTAAATGTGTAGATTGCTTTAGGTAGAATAGACATTTTCACAATATTTGTTCTTCCAATCCATGAGCATGGAATATTTTTCCATTTCTTTGTGTCTTCCTCAATTTCTTTCATGAGTACTTTATAGTTTTCTGAGTATAGATTTTTTGCCTCTTTGGTTAGATTTATTCCTAGGTATCTTACGGTTTTGGGTGCGATTGTAAATGGGACTGACTCCTCAATTTCTCTTTCTTCTGTCTTGTTGTTAGTGTAAAGAAATGCGACTGATTTCTGTGCATTGACTTTATATCCTGACACTTTACTGAATTCCTGTACAAGTTCTAGCAGTTTTGGAGTGGAGCCTTTTGGGTTTTCCACATATAGTATCATATCATCTGCAAAGAGTGATAGTTTGACTTCTTCTTTGCCAATTTGGATGCCTTTAATTTCTTTTTGTTGTCTGATTGCTGAGGCTAGGACTTCTAGTACTATGTTGAACAGCAGTGGTGATAACGGACATCCCTGCCATGTTCCCACCTTAGCGGAAAAGCTTTCAGTTTTTCTCCATTGAGAATGATATTTGCGGTGGGTTTTTCATAGATGGCTTTGATAATATTGAGGTATGTGCCTTCTATCCCTACACTTTGAAGAGTTTTAATCAGGAAGGGATGCTGCACTTTGTCAAACGCTTTTTCAGCATCTATTGAGAGTATCATATGGTTCTTACTCTTTCTTTTATTAATGTATTGTATCACATTGATGGATTTGCGGATGTTGAACCAACCTTGCAGCCCTGGAATAAATACCACTTGGTCATGGTGAATAATCCTTTTAATGTATTGTTGGATCCTATTGGCCAGTATTTT
Source organism: Martes martes (assembly GCF_963455335.1). Lineage (NCBI taxonomy): Eukaryota > Metazoa > Chordata > Mammalia > Carnivora > Mustelidae > Martes > Martes martes. Next base: position 19,712,478 of record NC_137888.1, on the reverse strand, counting down.
CGTGAGAATTTTCGCATCTGTGTTCATCAAGGATATTGGTCTGTAATTCTCTTTTTTGGTGGGATCCTTGTCTGGTTTTGGGATCAAGGTGATGCTGGCCTCATAGAATGAGTTTGGAAGTTTTCCTTCCATTTCTATTTTTTTGGAACAGTTTCAGGAGAATAGGAATTAATTCTTCTTTAAATGTTTGGTAGAATTCCCCTGGGAAGCCGTCTGGTTCTGGACTTTTGTTTGTTTGGAAATTTTTGATGACTGTTTCAATCTTCTTACTGGTTATGGGTCTGTTCAGGTTATCTATTTCTTCCTGGTTCAGTTGTGGTAGTTTATACATCTCTAGAAATGTATCCATTTCTTCCAGATTCTCAAATTTGTTGGCGTAGAGTTCCTCGTAGTATGTTCTTATAATTGTTTGTATTTCTTTGGTGTTGGTTGTGATCTCTCCTCTTTCATTCATGATTTTATTTATTTGCGTCCTTTCTCTTTTCTTTTTGATAAGTCTGGCCAGGGGCTTATCAATCTTATTAATTCTTTCAAAGAACCAGCTCCTAGTTTTGTTAATTTCTTCTATTGTTTTCTTTAGTTTCTATTTCATTGATTTCTGCTCTGATCTTTATGATTTCTCTTCTCCTGCTGGGTTTAGGCTTTCTTTGTTGTTCTCTCTCCAGCTCCTTGAGGTGTAGGGTTAGGTTGTGTATTTGAGACCTTTCTTGTTTCTTGAGAAAGGCTTGCACCGCTATATATTTTCCTCTCAGGACTGCCTTTGTTGTGTCCCACAGATTTTGAACTGTTGTGTTTTCATTATCATTTGTTTCCATGATTTTTTTTCAATTCTTCTTTAATTTCCTGGTTGACCCATTCATTTTTTAGAAGGATGCTGTTTAGTCTCCATGTATTTGCGTTCTTTCCAAATTTCCTCTTGTGATTGAGTTCGAGCTTCAGAGCATTGTGGTCTGAAAATATGCAGGGAATGATCTCAATCTTTTGGTACTGATTGAGACCTGATTTATGACCCAGGATGTGGTTTATTCTGGAGAATGTTCCATGTGCACTAGAGAAGAATGTATATTCTGTTGCTTTGGGGTGGAATGTTCTGAATATATCTGTGATGTCCATCTGGTCCAGTGTGTCATTTAAGGCCTTTATTTCCTTGTTGATCTTTTGCTTAGATGATCTGTCCATTTCAGTGAGGGGAGTGTTAAAGTCCCCTGCTATTATTGTATTACTGTCGATGTATTTCTTTGATTTTGTTATTAATTGGTTTATATAGTTGGCTGCTCCCACATTAGGGGCATAGATATTTAAGATTGTTAGGTCTTCTTGTTGGACAGACCCTTTGAGTATGATATAGTGTCCTTCCTCATCTCTTATTATAGTCTTTGGCTTAAAATCTAATTGATCTGATATAAGGATTGCCACCCCAGCTTTCTTCTGATGTGCATTAGCATGGTACATTGTTTTCCACCCCCTCACTTTAAGTCTGGAGGTGTCTTCGGGTCTAAAATGTGTTTCTTGTAGGCAGCATATTGATGGGTTTTGTTTTTTTATCCATTCTGATACCCTGTGTCTTTTGATTGGGGCATTGAGCCCATTAACATTCAGGGTAACTATTGAGAGAGATGAATTGAGTGCCGTTGTATTGCCTGTAAGGTGACTGTTACTGTATATTGTCTCTGTTTCTTTCTGATCTACTACTTTTAGGGTCTCTCTTTGCTTAGAGGACCCCTTTCAATATTTCCTGTAGAGCTGGTTTGGTGTTTGCAAATTCTTTCAGCTTTTGTTTGTCCTGGAAGCTCTTTATCTCTCCTATTTTCAATGATAGCCTAGCCAGATATAGTATTCTTGGCTGCATGTTTTTCTCGTTTAGTGCTCTGAATATATCATGCCAGTTCTTTCTGGCCTGCCAGGTCTCTGTGGATAGGTCCGCTGCCAATCTAATGTTTTTACCCTTGTATGTTACAGACTTCTTTTCCCGGGCTGCTTTCACGATTTTCTCTTTTTCGCTAAGACTTGTAAATTTTACTATCAGGTGACGAGGTGTGGACCTATTTTTATTGATTTTGAGGGGCGTTCTTAGCATTTCCTGGATTTTGATGTTTGTTCCCTTTGCCATATTAGGGAAATTCTCTCCAATAATTGTCTCCAATATACCTTCTGCTCCCCTCTCTCTTTCTTCTTCTTCTGGAATCCCAATTATTCTAATGTTGTGTCGTCTTATGGTGTCGCTTATCTCTCGAATTCTCTCCTCGTGGTCCAGTATTTGTTTGTCTCTCTTTTGCTCAGCTTCTTTATTCTCTGTCATTTGGTCTTCTATGTCACTAATTCTTTCTTCTGCCTCATTTATCCTGGCAGTGAGAGCTTCCATTTTTGATTGCACCTCATGAATAGCTTTTTTTATTTCAACTTGGTTAGATTTTAGTTCTTTTATTTCTCCAGAAAGGACTTTTATCTCTCCGGAGAGGGTTTCTCTAATAACTTCTATGCCTTTTTCGAGCCTGGCTAGAACCTTGAGAATTGTCATTCTGAACTCTAGATCTGTCATGTTACCTATGTCCATATTGATTAGGTCTCCAGCCTTCGGTATGGCCTCTTGTTCTTTTTTTTTTTGAGGTGAGTTTTTTTGCCTTGTCATTTTGTCCAGGTAGGATTTGCTTTCTCCTGCTGTGGAATTCCGCTGTTCTTGGTGACTGAAGTTGGTTTTGGATGGGTTTCTTGTTGATCTCCTGGGGGAGGGGCCTGTTGTAGTGATTCTCAAGTGTCTTTGCCACAGGAGGAATTGCACCGCCCTTGCCAGGGGCCGGGCTAAGGAATCCGCTAGGGTTTGCTTCGGGAGCTTTTGTTCCCTGAGCGCTTTCCGTAGACTTCCGGAGGATGGGAATGAAGATGGCAGCCTCCCAATCTCTCAGCCCGGAGGAGCCGAGAACTTGGGGTTCCACTCCTCAGTGCGCTCTCAGAGCAAAGCGCCCAACGGCCCCGCCTCCCTGGCTTGCAGTCGCGCCTCAAGGAATGCAGTCAATTGCTGGAGCTGGAGAAAAGCGCCGGGTCGCTTCCGTCTCCGTGGCCTCCGGCCGCGCTCCGAGCCCACCCAGCCTGCGACCGGCACAAGGTAACCCCGGGCTTAGAGCTCACTCCTCGGCTTTGTCGCTGTAGCCGGCTTCCCCGCTCTAATACCTGCGAGCTCTGCAGCATTCAGACACCCCCGGTCCTTCTGTGACCCCGCAGGACCTGGGGTTATGCTGACCCCGCCTGGGTTTCCCCCCGGTTTAGCCTCTGGAGCGATGTCTCCCAGTGGAGCCGACTTTTAAAAGTCCCGATTTTGTGCTCCGTTGCTCCGCCGCTTGCCGGGTGCTGGCCCCTCCCCCCGGGGTCTATCTTCCTGTCGCTTTGGATTCACTTCTCCGCAGGTCCTACCTTTCAGAAAGTGATCGATTTTCTGTTTCTAGAATTGTTGCTCTTCTTCTCTTCGATTTCCCGTTGGATTTGTAGGTGTTCACAATGGTTAGATAAGCTATCTAGCTGATCTCCTGCTACCCAATGTTGTCTTAGCCTGCTACTTCTCCACCATCTTGACTCCTCCCCCCCGGTATAGTACTTTAAATACATTTTATCTTCCTTATGAATTTTCTTATTTTTTTTCTAGCTTTACTTATTATAAGAATACAGTACATAGGGGTGCCTGGGTGGCTCAAATAGTTAAGCAACCAACTCTTGGTTTCAGCTCAAGTCATGATCTCTGTATTGTGGGATTGAGACCCTCGTAGGGCTCTGTACTCAGCGGAGTCTGCTCGTCCCTCCCCCTTTGATCCTCTCTCTGCTCATTCTCTCTCTCTCTCTCTTTCTAAAATAAATAAAATCTTTAAAAAAAAAGAGTACAGCATGTAATACACATAATATAAAAATATGTATGAATTGATGTTATCACTAAGGTCTGGTCAACAGTGGGCTATTAGTAGTTAAAGTTCAGTAATGAAAACTTTAAATTTAACTTTAGAGTAATGAACTTTAAAGTTCAGTAATGAAAGATTGAATTTTCACTGTAGTATTCCATCTTCAGTGATCCAAATTTCTTGTATATACTGTGTATGTCTTTGATCCAAGTAAATATTTCCAGTTCTCCAACAAAAATTTCATAATGTCTTTGTATCCATTTTGAAAAAGGATGCTATTTACTGAAACAATAGAGTTCCCAACCTAAAACTGGATATCTAAATTTCATAATACCTAGCAAATACAAGTTTAAAATGACATTTTTTTTTCTTTCCCAAAACTAAAATTCTATTTCTCCTTGTCTGAGTTAGGCATAAAAATGAGCATCCTGGATGACATTTTACCTAATTTTTGTGGATTTATGTCTATCTTTTATTAACCCTTTCATGTCAGTTTGACCCCTAATTATACCAAATTTTTCTTCTCTATCATGGAATATAAGAAATAATCCTTAACAAGATTCACTGACCTCACATGTTCTTTGTAAAATGAATTAGTATTACTCTCATTCTTGTGCTACTCCTAGATAACATTAAGAAAAATTTTGGTTAACTAACAATTAGAATTAGAGGTAGAATCATGTGTAATTTGAAAAAGTCTCCAGTATATGTGTATATATTTTTCTTTTTTAGTTGTGAGATTTTAAGATCTAATTAGTTTCTCAAAACCTGTATTCACTAATGGCAAAACAAAGAAGAAATCAACAATTGCATAATAGAGTGAACATTCTTTTATTTGTAATGAACATTAACAATAGTCATTAGAAGCTTTTATTTTTTTTTATTTTTTTTTAAAGATTTTATTTATTTATTTGACAGACAGAGATCACAAGTAGGCAGAGAGGCAGGCAGAGAGAGAGAGGAGGGAAGCAGGCTCCCTGCTGAGCACAGAGCCCAATGCGGGGCTCCATCCCAGGACCCTGAGATCATGACCTGAGCCGAAGGTAGAGGCTTTAACCCACTGAGCCACCCAGGCGCCCCTCAGTAGAAGCTTTTAGTTCAATATTATGTTTCAAATCTGTGTGGTCTGGGTCCAGAAAAAAAAAAAAAAAAAAAGCATTTAATTGAGAGAGTTCCGGGTTTTCTCTCTGCCTCCAGAAACTGTCAAGGTATTTTATTTAAATGATGAATAAGGTCATAAAGAAAAAACATAGACTCTTCATAGTCAGAAAATATAAAATTTAAAACAGAGCATTAACCTGTATGGTCAGTCTCTGTGGAAAAGAATATAACTTTGTCAAATTTTAGTACCATTTTCACACTCATTTCAAAGTGAGGAATACAGGTAACACAGTTAAAGAATGCAACATTTAAATCATGCAGTGCAGGAACTACATAGAAATAAGGAATGCTGGTTAATTTATAGTAGCTACTCTTTAACCATATAAAATTTTTGATCATTTCATAGAAACATAAAAGCTTATAGCTTGGATAAAAGGCTGAGCCCAACTATGTACCTCCTCTCACATGCAAAGTCTCATTAAATGACAGAATTCCTAATCCCATATAAATTGCATGCAGCATGTATTGAACTGTATGGTGTTCTACATCATTCCTTTCTTTTCTTTTCTGTTGGATCTTTATCATTTCTTGCCCAGTCATTTGGAGGGGTCTCCAACTCGTTCATGGCCTCAATCCATTTGTGTATTGGCTCTTAAAATTACCTATATAAAAAATCATAAAACCATGCATTTTCTGTGCTTTATGTCTTTGTCTGGCTCCTTACTTTTTAGAATACAGTCTAAGTACCACAATATAAAAAGCTGTAGTATCAAATCATCAGCATTAGCCATATCATAAGATACCCTGTTTTGGTATGCTTCAAAGACTGTATGCCTCAAAGACCCCGAATGACTTGCTATTTCCTGGCTATATCCAGACAACTACTTCTCTTCCCCATGATTTTTTAAGCTGTCTCTGCCCCCACTCTGTTAAGACATTCTCTTTGCCCCATTCATTAGGTTTCTCACTTGACTTTTCCTTTAATATTTAGTTCAAGTGTTAACTAGTTCAGGTAGCTCCTCATGATTTGTGTTTCCCCAACTGGGATAACTTAACCCTTCTAAATATTTCTGAAATGCCATGTGTACTTATTAATGTTTACTACAGTTGGCATTTGTTTTAGAATTATCTTTCCGTGTTCTGCTTTAAAAGCAGGTTGATAGCTACTTGAGGTATGACTCAATTATCTCATTCTTAGTTATCTTATTCTGGTGTTAATGAACACCACTACAAAAATATCCTCGATAACCTGGATCTCTATGACATATGAAAAAAAAAAGATATTCTTAAACTTTCAGCTCTAATATTCATTCAAATAGACACTCCTTTTGGGATGCCTGAGTGGCTCAGTTGGTTAAGTGTCAGACTCTTGGTTTTGGCTCAGGTCATGATCTCAGAGTCATGAGAATCATCCCAGAGTTGGGCTCAACACTGGCCAGGGAGACTGCTTAAGTTTCTCTCTCTGTCCTCTTCCCATTCCTTCATGCTTGGGGATGCACATGCTCTCTAAACAAACAAACAAACAAACAAACAGACACTCCTTTTATCCCAGGAAAATATATTATCAAAATGTAATTTTCTAAATGCTGGAAACATTAAGTGGTATATTTAAGGCAGATGAAGTTCAACACAAAAGGCTTTTTTTTTTTTTTTTTTTTTTTCCCCTCCCAGCATGTGGCTTCATTGCTAAAAAACGTTGTTTCTCTGAGCAGGTGTTTCCATGTCTCAGCCTGCAGGAAGTCATTGAAAACCAAGACACACCAGGATAGTTTCCATGGAAGCAGAAATTAACCCCTAACAATACCATACTTCATTCACATCTGGTACAACCTCCATCAGAGATAGCAATTAAGGCAAATTACTCCTCTAAAAGACAATAAAAGAGTAATTATCTCAATAATCTTTTCCTGCACTACTGTAAATGTTGCTCTGTGACATGTATTTTATATTAATATTAAGGTAAATAGCCACATCTAATTGACTTCTTTACAAATCATATTCCTACCTTTTAAGTGACTATATTATAATAAACTTTATTTTAGAATGACAAATACTTTAAGAACCATAGCCACACTTCCCACTTGCCTATAGTCTCCTCTTCCCAGGTGTTTTCTATACTTGCATTTGTCCAAGTCTCAGGAAAGATTTCAATGACTTGGAAAAAGACTTCAATGACTTGAACTGGTGAAAAATACTTCTCCATTATTTCTGATGCGGCCAGGGAAGCTGAAATCGTGAGCAGCAAAGAGCTTGAAATGACCTCCATGAACATCATTCCATTCAAATGTTTTAGGCTTGTGACTAGTAAAGGCAACCACAGATTTTCCCACCTGAATTTTTTCCTCCCTCTCTCCTGGAGTTATCCGGTGATCCAACATTTTTGAGATTCTTATGACATGAAGAATTAAACTTTTTTAGACTCACCATTTTATGTAAGTATATTCTACATATATATGCATCACAATATCTATGTTACATATATATAATTTTTCATTTGTTAGGGTGGCTAATTAACTACAAAGACAGAAGATAAATTAAATATATGAAAATTATCTATGGGGAAGGGAAAACTCTGTTTCCTCATACACTCCTGCTATAGTTACCCTTCACACAAAACACACAGTTTTTCTATCTAACGTTCCATCCTCTTGCTGTCTAGAAAAGACTTTAAGGTGAAGTTCACTTTGGCATAGTTGTCTTTAATATAATGAATGAGTCCATGGAAAAATCAGCTGACACTGAAATTATTTTAATGGCTAGGTTTTCCTTCATTCAAAACTGTGCTCTCTGACTCACAAATCACCTCCTGTGGGTTGTAGAAGTTTTTGTTGTTATTGTTTTTGTTCAAGTCTAGAGATTAAAAACATGGATATTTTTTACAGTTAAGGACCTAAGAGTTTCAGAGAGGCAATTTCTGAAAGACAGCTAAAAAATGACCTCATTCTCCTTCAAGTTTATTGTCAACACTATTCTGTGCTGGTACTCCAAGATGCATGATGTGATTTAATTCTTTCTGTACGGGCTTCAGGGGCATGTTTCTCAATAAAGAACTGTGCTTGAATGGCTGAGTTTATTTTTTTCCAAAAGATTTCCCCTTTTATAATTCATCCAAGTAGGAAAACACTGCTATAAACATTGCAAAATATTTATAATTTGGAATACTAAATGCACTCTCTGTGCTTTGATAGTTTGGAATGAGTCATAAATTCTGAAGTCTTGAAAGAGATAGATTGAAATCTATTAGATAAAATTTCTGTATTTCTAATTCCCTGAGTTGCCAGTTTGTAGGTTACCGATGAACCCGTTCAAAGTATGCTCTGTGGAATAGTGATGATATATAAAATGATTACTACCAATAAGAGGGAAGTACAAAAACTGAGATTAAGCATTCAGAATATTTTAGAGAAACTTGACAGACTAATTACATGTCTAATAGAGTTAATAAGTTAAAATATGTATTTGTATTTTATAATCCTCTTTTTTGTTTTCAATTTTTATAGTAATTCATTATAGTGATTCATTTTTCATTACAGATTACTGAAGTTTAAGTTTGAAAAAAAATGACTCTTCACCACAGATAGTTTGAGAAACACTAAATTCTAGAACAGTGGTTTTCAAGAATTTTAAATATTATACAAAAGCTTCATTTTTGAAAAAGTTAAACATGGAGATGTTCTGATCAAAGTATTGGTAAAGGAAAAACACAGCTCCTCTTTTCCCACTAAGGCAGAAAGAGGAGGCTACAGGGAACAGGAAGTAACATCAAAACCAAAGGGCATTAAGCAGAACAAAGTATGAAAAATTTTTGAAAACTGCAGTGATGATGAATGACATTTCATGATTATAGTCAAAATTGTAAATACATTTAAAATTAAAATATTAAAGAAAGACTAAAATATTTAAAATGATTAAAGAATACCCTTGATCAAATTGGGCTTAATATACGCACTGTTCCTAGGTGTTGAACACCCAGCGAATAAAACATATCCCGTCGTTCTCAAATCCTGCCCCTCAAGGTTGTTCATGCTTCAGTCTCTAGAGCCTGTGAACGTTACATCTGATGGCAAAAGAGACTTGACAGGTATAATTATAGATCTTAAAATAGAGAGATTTTCCCGGATTTTTTTTAAAGATTTTATTTACTTATTTGACAGACAGAGATCACAAGTAGGCAGAGAGGCAGGCAGAGAGAGAGGAGGAAGCAGGCTCCAGGCTGAGCAGAGAGCCCGATGTGGGGCTCGATCCCAGGACCCTAGGATCATGACCTGAGCTGAAGGCACAGACTTTAACCCACTGAGCCGCCCAGGCACCTCGATTTTCCTGGATTTTAAGGGCAGGCTCAATCTGATCACATGAACCTCTATTTTTTATTTTATTTTCTTTTATTTTTTTAAGATTTTACTTATTTATTTGACAGAGAGAGACACAGCGAGAGAGGGAACACAAGCAGGGGGAGTGGGAGAGGAAGAAGCAGGCTTCCAGGGGAGCAGGAAGCCCAATGCGGGGCTTGGTCCCAGGATCCCGGGACCATGACCCAAGCCGAAGGCAGATGCTTAACAACTTAACAACCCAGGTACCCCAAGATCACATGAGCCTTTAAACTCAGAGAACTTTCTCCAACTAGGCTCAGGAAAGATGTGGCAAAGGGAAATTTAGAGAAATTCCAAGCATGAGAAGGGCCCAACCACCAGTGCAGGAGAGAGCCACATGAAAAGTATGAGAACTGTTATAGACTGAATGTGTCTCCCCCAATTCTTTGTTGAATTCCTAACCCACCAAGAATGGTTAGGGCCCTTATAAAAGAGACCCCAGAGAGCTCTCCTTTTGTTGTTCTGCCATTAGAGAACACACTGTGAACGTGATTATGTGTAAGTAAGAAATCACCAGACACTGAATCACCCGGGGTCTTGATCTTGGAGTTCTAGTCTCCAGAACTGGAGAATAAGCATTGTTTAAGCTATTTGGTCTACATGTTTTTGTTAGAGCAGCCCGACTGACTAAAACAAAGCAAATATAGGTAGCAAATATAGGTAGCTCCTAAGAAGGAGAGGTGCCCTTGGTGACAGCAATAAAGGGAACAGTATCTTCAGTCCTATTACAGCAGGGAACTGAATTTGGTCATCTACCAGAATGTGCTTGAAAGTAGATTCACTCCCAGAACCTCCAGGAAGTAATGCCACCCTGTTGACACTGTGGTATTCACCTTGCAGATTCTAAACACAAGACCCAGTTGGACCATGTTGCACCAGGACTTCTTACCTATAGACTTACTGAACTAGAAGGTAATAAATGTACATTGTTTTAAATTAGTAGATCTGAGGTAATTTGTTATAGTGGCAATGGAAAATAATGTATTTTTACCCAAAAGAAGGAGTTTATTATTGAATTATCGTGGACCTAACACCTTCCCTAAAAACAAGGCCAAAGTTTCTACCTTACTCATTGAATAGTAGTCTAGTTTCTGAACTTCAGCCAATGCATTACTTTTAAAATATCCCAACTGTACTATGTTTACTTTAATTTAAAATAAGAATACATATAATATACTTCACATGAATACAATGTCCATAATTGTGCCAATATAAATAATTTCATTTTTTAAAAATTCTTACTAGAATTATGCCTACCTTTTATTCCTTTTATTAAGAACTTAGTTTAGGGGATGCCTGGGTGGCTCGGTTGGTTAAGCAGCTGCCTTCAGCTCAGGTCATGATCCCAGCGTCCTGGGATGGAGTCCCACATCGGGCTCCTTGCTTGGCGGGGAGCCTGCTTCTCCCTCTGCCTCTGCCTATGCTCGCTCACTCTCTCTCCCTCTCTCTCTCTCTGACAAATAAATAAATTAAAAAAAAAAAAAAAGAACTTAGTTTAGGGGCACCTGGGTGGTTGAGTGTCTGCCTTTGGCTCAGGTCGTGATCCTGGGGTTCTGGGATCGAGCCTTTCATTCGGCTCCCTGCTCGGCAGGAAGCCTGCTTTCTCCCACTCCCCCTGTCTGTGTTCCCTCCCTCACTGTGTGTCTCTCTCTGTCAAATAAATAAATAAAATATTTAAAAAAAAAAAAAAGAACTTAGTTTATACAAGGCTCTGTAAAAAGCATTTTACTTACCTCGCCACATCTAAGGGGGTATGACATTTTAATAGCACTAAAGGAAAATGAGTCTGGAAAGTTAAAGAAAAATCCAGCCTGAAACTCTGGTCTGCATAATGTAAGACTGATGCTTATGACTTTCACGTGCTTTTTCTCTTACTGGAGAAGTCTAGTTTTATTCTCTGTAGTATACCTGTTAATCTAGAGAAGAAAAAGAAGGAGAATGACTGCAGAAGTTATTAAAAATATTTCAGTTACACTGTTTTTTCTTCCTATGACTTCACAAATAGCAACTTCCTTCCTCAGCTGCTGCTGCTACTAGGCTCACTAATTAATTTATGCAGTAGAATCAATAAAAAGACACATATTCAGAATGTTTACATATACTCAGCTGGAAGATTCAAACAAACACTTATATCTTAGTAAGCAAAATGACAACAAAGAGTAAATAATCTCTATATTCAATGAAAAATGCTTGCCATTTTGCTAAATTGCAGAGTAAATTTTATGTGTGTTTCATGAAGGTCAATAATTACAAAATTAACCAACCTGATTGGTTTGTTATATTCTGAGCATCTTCTCTTTTATTCAAGTAGGTGCTTCTTATCTTGTTGGTATGGACTTTGAGAGTTTGTAGAATCATGGAGCCTGCAGGGTAGAATTTCTGATCATTAGTGTTAGAACACAAATTACTCCAAAAGTTACTGGCGTAAGATTACAACTATTTGTGCAGGGAGTCCTTGCATGAGAAATTCAGACCTTGTATGATAGGGATGGTTTTTCTGTATCTCAAGATACTTTTGGCCTCAAATGAAAGATTGAGAGATTGGACATTGAACTCATCAGAGAGTTCACTCACCAACATGTTGATGTTGGTCTGATGGAACATTTACATGTGATATCTCCATGTGATCTGGACCTCCTTTCAACATGATGCCTCAGTTCAAAAGGCATGTGTTCCAAAAAGAAAAAATGAAGATGAAGGCGTGGTCACTTTGATTGACCTAGATTCAGAAGTCAGGCAATACCACTTCTGCCACATCAGGTTGGTTGAGACAGTTACAGCGGTCTGGCCAGGTTCAAGGAGAAGAAATGTAGATTCTGCTTCTCCTTTTTGGAAGAGTGTCAATATCACTTTGTAAGAAGAATTTGTGGAATAAATATATACTTGAGATGTCTTTTCACAGCACTGTCTGCTGTAGTATGGAATCTACACACATAAGAGAGGTGCTTGAGATACAATGAAGAGATTATTGAAGGCTTTTCACATACAGACTGCATCCAGTAATAGAAAAGGACTAAGAAAAAGCATCCTGAAAATTCATTAACACTGAAACACAATCAGAAAAAATATTTCCCCACACCTCTTTCTCATCATAACGTTGTTTTATGCGCCAACTTGGCTGGTTTCCAGTTTCCATATTTGAAACACTTACATAGGTGTTAGGACTGTGAATGAATTTTGAGGATGTTAGTGATGTTCATAATCATTTGAATTTAAGTAAAGGAAATTGTCCTAGACAATCCGAGTGGGCTTAATCCATTGATTTGAAAAACTTTAAGATCAGGACTGAGACATATCTGATGAAGGAGATATTCTGCCTGTGGATAATGACATCATCTTGCATCCAAGAATGGCAGCCTGATTTTCCTGACAGCCTGCTCTGTAAATTCCAACATGACCAGCAAGATCTTATAATAGGGTAAGCCAATTACTTGTAATTAATCTCTTGATAAATATCTCCTATTCGTTCTGTTTCCCTGGTTAACTCTTGAAGGAAACATTCATTAAAAACATCTATTTCTATTTATGACATTCAAAATTATGAAATTGGGATCAATAATAAGAAAAATGTATTTGGTCTTCATCCAACTGTTCTGGCAAAAAGTGTCTAAAACCCTCAGAATTTCCTAAATTATAAGAGTAACAAAAATACCTTCTGTTATGCTAATGTGATGACTTTTGGAAAACATCTAAGGATGGAGGCTGGTTGTCAGGAGAATCAAGCATCTGATTAGAGGGATGGAAGTTTTAGTTCCACCTCCCTGATCTCCAGGGGCAAGAGAGGAGCCACAGACTGAGTTCAATCACTAACGGCCAATGATTTAATCAACAATGGCTATGTAATGAGGCCTCCATAAAAATCCAAAAAGACAAGCCTGTGAACAGTAGATATCTGGGGGGAGTAATGCACTAGGAGAAAGCATGGAAGCTCCATACCCTTTCCCCATACTGTGCCCTCTGCATTCATTTAAAAAAAAGAAAAAGAAAAAAAAAAAAAAAAAAGAAAAGAAAAGAAAAATCCAAAATGGAGTCACTTAAGCTAAGACCCCACATCAACAAGCCAAAACTTACTACTTACCTAAACTAAGTGCAATTTCAAATCCCCAACAGATGTTACCTTTAACCAATCACTATGAAATTTCCTAGTGAGCATGAGGAAATTTGCTGATAGTTTTCCTGAGGAGGGAAGCCTTGCCTAAAATAATGCATTCTTTACTAATAATATCCCTTTTTCTTGTCCATCTCTGACTCTGAAAATACGCCCTTTTCTATAGCATGTCAGAACTCTTTTCTATTTGCTAGGTGGAATGCTGCCTGATTCATGAATTGTTCAATAAAGCCAATTTGTATCTTTTCAATTACTTGAATTTTTGTTGTTTAACACATCTCTTCCATCTGGCTGTCCTTGTTACTTAAATCCTTTTATAATAAACCAGTGATCTTAAGTAACGTTTCCCCAGTTTTATAAGTTGCCTTAGCAAATCTGTCAAACTCAAGGAGGATGTCACGGGAACCTTTGATCTATAGCCTATAGACAGTTGGTCAGAAACACAGGTGACAACCTCGACTTGCAATTAGCATCTGGAGGGGGGTTGGCTCTCCTATAGGACTAACCCTTAATCTGCGGGATCTGATGCTATCGACTAGAAAATGGGGTCAAAATGGAATTGAACTGTAGGACACTCAGCTGATAATCACAGAATTCCTTGGTGTGAGAACCCCATCCAGCAGAACTGTAGTTGGTGACCAGAGTTTTAACATTTATTCCTGAAACTTTCAACTTAATGAGTAGAATTGTTACCAAATTCATAGTAATGTTTAGTAAGTATAACTAAAGAGTAGCAGAATATGCCACCATAAAGTATTGGCATAAGGATTATTTTAAGTTGAAGACATTTGAGAAGGAGGAGATAAGGAAGTTTCTCTGCCTTCCCCTTTATTTGTCTAAAGGTGCATAAATTTACAAAGCTGTGGGACGCCTGGGTGGCTCAGTGGGTTAAGCCTCTGCCTTGGACTTAGGTCATGATCCCAGGGTTCTGGGATCAAGCCCTGCATTGGGCTCTCTGCTCGGCAGGGAGCCTGCTTCCCACCCCCCTCTCTCTGCCTACCTCTCTGCCTACTTGTGATCTCTGTCAAATAAATAAATAAAATCTTTAAAAAAAATTACAAAGCTATCCTTCCCTGCCCCCCCACTCTATCAGGAAGGTCAAAAATTAATCACTGGAGACAACTTTAGAGCCTTATCAACTGACAAGGCACTGACTTAAATCTGCATAACCAACCTATTATGTACATATACTGTGCTTTTTCAGATTGCCTCCCCATCACTAGCCTTCCTGACACTTTTTTTTTTTTTTTCTGAAGATGAAATTCTGTATCACCTTGGAGAGGTCTTATTCATTTTTCTGAGGGTATCTCTGATGTATGCATGAGGTATACATGTTAATAAGCTACTGTTGATTTTTCTCTTGTCAATCTGTCTTTAGGTACTGAGATGCCAGCAGAAAACTCAGAATGGCAGATGGAGAACTACTTAGCTCCTCTACAGAGCTAAACAGAATTAACATTCTGTCTTCTGATTTTACCTATTCAGTATATATCATTTGTAATACTTGTCCCCAATACTGTAGGATCAAGTAAGCATGTTTTATGAGGACCATCTATGAACAATGTGCTATTTTTTTTAAAGTTTTTATTTATTTATTTGACAGAGAGAGATCACAAGTAGGCAGAGAGGCAGGCAAGGGGGTGGGGAGCAGGCTCCCTGCTCAGCAGAGAGCCTGATGCAGGTCTTGATCCCAGGACCCTGAGACCATGACCTGAGCTGAAGGCAGAGGCTTAACCCACTGAGCCACCCAGGTTCCCCGAACAATGTGCTACTGTTCAGGTTCAGGATAACTGTATCTAAGAATATAGAAGAAATTGAAAAGTACACATTGTCTGTAAATTCCATAGTATAAAATATCACTGGCCTTCATTTTAGTAAATTGTTAAAGTTTTAGGGAAAAAATAAACACCAAGGATTTTGAACAATCAGCTCTTATTAAGACTGAAGAACCCTTTGCTCTTCATTGTTTTCATTGAACTTAGCAGCAATCTGAAGGTTAAATCTAATTTCACCTGTGAAACAAATAAAGTCCTTCATGGTTATTTCTGAACCTTTGAAAGTAGCTGAATTTTCCAAAAAATGACTAAAAGAAATTAAATATCTATTAAAACATGACAGAATAGTGCTCTAATATAAATAATATCCTTTTTGTGGCACCAGCTTTCTAGACCTTCAAAAAAAAATATTCTAGCATATAAAATGATTCCTACAAAATTAGAATTGAATTAGTACCAGCGAGGAAGAACTACCTGGGCTCATAATTGTATTTGCATAGATTAACTTGATTTTTTTCAACAATACTTTTGTGATGTGTCCCAATCTTTACTTATTTTTATTAAGTAAGATATGATTTTTTTTTTTTTTGCTGAGACTCTCAACATGGGTGCACTATAAAGTGTTTGTCAATTGTCTAAGAGATTTGATGTCATTTTAGTAATTATTTATTGGGGCAGGGATTTTCTGTAGATTTCTATAATTTTATACAGTTAACATATTTCACTAATTAATACAGCTGCTGATGTATCAAACACAGCAGGACTAAAAATGAAAAGAGATAAAGCAAATTTTCTGGCACAGTCAGACAAAGGTTTTTCGATCAAGGAGATAATTTTTTTAAAAATAAGGTTGCTTGGAATTTATGAAAATGATAGTCTTTTTGAAACAATTAGGCATAGTTATAAAATATTTGCTTCACACAGGACACATTTGTTTTCAGTGTACAATAAAGCTCACATTTAAATCTTGCTGGAAAGTTTTGTTTCTATTTATTGCAGTAGTGTTGCCTAATTCTTGATTTCCAATGACTCCCTGCTAAAGATACATATATACATTATTTAATATACTTTATATATACGTATATGTATATGTATATGTATATATATAAGTATACGTATGTAAACACATTTCAATGCTGTTTTATGTTCTTTGTCATTTCTTTGTTTTCCTTTTTTCTTTTGTTTTTACCAAGAACTGTTCTCGATTTTTTCTGTCTTTACTCAACGTAAGAAAAAGAAGAGAACCAGAGGAAAAGATCTTAGTTTTTCTACTTTTATGGTTTTTTTTCTAGATTCACCATAAAGCCCAGGATTAAAGATCTCTATAATTAACATACTTTATATTTCATTTTATATCAAAGAAAATACATCATCTTAAAATTTTTAGCTTTTTTTCACATCATGGAAGTATTTTCTTTGCAACCATAAGTTGGACAGCTGGAGACCATTTTTCCCCCTTTCAAGAATTTTGCACAGTATCAATCATCCTGTTGAATACTCACTAGCTAAGCTTCACACTTTTGCATTAGAGTGGCAGTCCTGATGAGATCATTCAGTTCTTAAAGGATTAAGCATGTTTCCATCTGAGACTATTTCTATAAGAATGATAAAAATTAGCTGTGTGGCATAAAATATGGTATTAAAACTCAATGAATAAAAACAGATTTATACAATATTCTTTTATCCTAAGATGACAAAATAAGGATTTTCTGCCTTGTTAACAAGGCTGTTTTGACAATTAAATAATGCCTTAAAAATTTAACTAGAGATCAAGAATCATTAAATATTTTTAAAATATGATGATTTCTGTAGATAAGTAAATTTTCTAAGCAAAACAAAATAATTTTTATTTTTAATACACATAATTTTGAAGTACCCTTTTTCTAATAATATTAAAAAATAAGGAGAATAACTAAAATAAAGTAGTTTATTTATTTAAGTCCAATCATTCCGTACCCTAGGTAATTACTAAATTGTGCTTCTCTATGCAGAGAAACAGGGATTTAAATCTTCTCTGTACTTCTCTACCCAGACCTGAGACTTAAATTCACTTCTCCTTAATTTTGCCTTCTGAAAAACTCAGGAATGCAATCTTGTGGAATTTTGTGATAATTATGTGTAAAGCTGTATCTTGGCACATAGTTGATCCTCAATAAACTGCTATTATTTTCACTTATGTTATAGTATTGCTTAAAATTAACCGAGTTAAAATTTTATTTAAATTGTATTTTATAATATTAGAAATATATTTTGCGGACTAAATTTTAGTACCTATTATTGAATTCATCAGTCATTGCTTATTCTATGTTTGATAATTTTGATGAACATTGTATGACATTTAGATCAATTTTTTTTTCTTAATAATTACATTTTATTTTCTTTCCACACTTACCCAAATTTAACTATGGTTAATCTTTATTAAAAAATATTGAGTGGCATTTCAAGACACTTATGTGAGCAGCTTTTACAGATTTATAGCATTTACACTGTCAAGGATGTTTTCCTTAATATTGGAGATTTATAGAATAATTTATTTTATTATTTTTTTTAAGATTTTATTTATTTATTTGACAGACAGAGATCACAAGTAGGCAGAGAGGCAGGCAGAGAGAGAGAGAGGAGGAAGCAGGCTCCCTGCTGAGCAGAGAGCCCGATGCAGGGCTCGATCCAAGACCTGGGATCATGACCCGAGCCGAAGGCAGAGGCTTTAACCCACTGAGCCACCCAGGCGCCCCGAAATTTATAGAATAATTTAGACCTTAGATGTTATGTTTGGCTGCATTTAAAATATCTTAAAAATTAATTTCAATTTCACCACACTACTACCTACGTCAAAGATGTACCTCCCCTTAGCTCTGACATGACACCATAAAATAAATGGAGTGTTTAGGTTGAGTCTTAACCTTTTATCAAATGACAGTAATTATATGTTTGAATTTTTATTTCACTTAAATTTGCATGAACTTTTAAGTGATTACCTATCTATTATCTTTTGACAGATAAAATTAAAGACAATACATAGAAAACTTGTCTGACCCTGTTGCATGATTGACAGTTAAAGTCAAAATGCAACATTTACTTTCCAAAAGGCAGGTACTTAAGACTGCAATATTATCAATTTATAGATTTTGTATCAGTATGGTATTTTTATAGAAACATTCTCTAAAGCAAAAGTTCAGTACATGTAGACATTCAAGAACATATAATTACTTATAAATTTTCTTTATATATACATTTAGCTTAAGAGAGGACAACAGTTTTCATTAAGTCTTCAAAGGAGGCTGTAGCCCCAGTCAAGTTACAAATCACTTTTCTTAAGACAGTTTAGAGCACTTGGGAAACAAATGAATAATCAAGTGACTTTGCAATAATGTCACTCCACAGTGAAAATATCTGAAAGAATTACAGCAAAAGTATCTAAGGTATTTTCAGAATACCATTTTCCAATTCATGTATCTTAAATGTATTTATCTTAGTTTAGTGGCGTGGAATCCTTTTCACATCATTAATGTAATAGCCTGCTGCCCAACTGAGATTTTCTTTTTAAAGACTTTATTTATTTGAGAGAAAGCAAGAGAGATCACAGAGGAAGAGGGAGAGGCAGACGAAGAAGAGGACTTGCCGCTGAGTGGAGAGCCGAATTTGGGGCTCGATCCCGGGACTATAGCATCCTGACCTAAGCAGATGCTTAACCGACCGAGTCATACGTGTGCCACTTAAATTCTTCTTGTAAATTAATGTCATTTCCCTTTAACATTCCTGAAGTTTTCATTGATGGAACAAATGTGCAAAACGTACTGGCATAACCACATCTCCCTCCCACTGCAGACGGAAACACAATTATCAGCAGATAGAAATGGTCTGGGAAGTATTTCTTCTGTTTGCAATAGGGATTTTCAGAGTACATGAAGTCATTTCAGTTTCACTGAAATGTGTAAATACACTGCCTCCTAGTTTTCTTTCCACCATTTACAAAAGTTCAGCTCTGTATTCTCTCCCCACACAAAAAGTACTGTTATTTATTCCTCATACGCCATTCCAACTATCTTCTTTCTGCATTTAGTGCACTGCCATAACGTTCATCAACTCAGACTCTGAGTATTTGGAATTAGATGTAAGGCATGTGGTTTTCACTGAGCTTGGTAAAAAACAAAATCAGATGTACAGATTGTGTGTGTGTGTGTGTGTTTTTATCACTATATCCTAAAAGCCTAGAACAATACTGCAGACATTAATAGATATCTGTAGAAGCTCAACAGATATTTTTTAAACAAATGGATGTTAATGATGATGTTAATGAATGATGTTAATGAATGAAATACCACATTTAATTATTTATACCCATTTTTGATTTTGCATTATACCATTAATACATTTAATTATTTAATGGATTTTTCAGTCATTATTGATTACTTATTTTTTCCAGTACTAATTTTTTCTCAAGCTCAGAGTAAAAGCAATAAGCAAAGCATCATGCATTCTGGTTCCCAAGATCCATACTCAGAGTCTTAATGACAAATGCACATGTATACACACACACACACACACACACACACTCAAAACACCACAATGCACATACAAATCTCTTTTAGTTGTTACATCAGTAACTGAAAAAAAAATGTAAAAATACAGAATGTCAGAAATTAAAAAAAATAAATAAATGAAGAATGAAAAAAAAAGTGCATATACAAGACATACCTACATTATATGAACATGAAAAGAGAATTACTTGATGTATCAGACAAGATTTCAATAAGAAGCATTTCCTCCTGATTGTGCAAATAAAGAGACTAATGAAAGCACACTTTCCTGAGCTATGGGCAGGGATAAGGGAACTAACGATGGATGGTGAGATGCCCAGATGGTGAGATCCCCAAAATTGGGAGAAACCATTCCTATCCCTTGGCTCAAAGAGACAAGGGTGGAAGGGTATCATTTGGACCCAGTAAGAAGCTGTCCTCATGGAGAAAAAAAAAAAAAAAATGAAGCTGTCCTCATGAAAGACAAAACAGGGAAGGGACAGGAAAAACTGCCCTCACTCTCTCCCCTCTTATTCTTCCATTTAGTGCTGGTACAAAGAGAAGACACCCAGAGGGTCTAGGTAGTGCAAACCAGGGGAGTCAGCCTGCTAGACATAGAGCAGGCCAGAAAAGGGTACTGAATGGATTTGAAGAATGGCCAGCACACTTGAGTCTATCCTATTAAAAGTATGTGTGTGTGTGCATTATTGCATCCATTTATATCCATTTATTTTTAAAAAATCTTTTGAAACACACACACACACACACACACACACACACGGAGGACTATGGACCCACAAAGCTTACATTCCAGTGAGGGTCAATTTCAGATAACAATGAGCCAATAAACAGATGGATGGCAATATGTGCTCTGAAGATGATTGCACAAGGACAATGTGTTAATACTGAGGAAGTAACATTTAAGCTGAAGTGTAAATGGTAAGCAAGAGGCAGCCTGGGAAGTTCAGAGGGTAGAACATTGCAAGCAGAAAGAAAAGGTGGAAGTATAAAGGCTCTGAATCAAGATGGCGAGCTAGGGAAAGATGGTGGAGGGTAGACAGGACCAACTGCACAGATGTTAAGTGCAGTTTAGTAACACCATAGGAGAGTTTTAAGCCCTATGGGTCGGTGAGGAAGAAATGGTGTGGTATGATATGTGTTCTACATGGATCTCTTTGGCTGTGAAGAACATTACAATTGTCTACAAGAGAGTCCTGGGGACTGACGCTGGAGTTGTTGCCATTGATGTGGAGAAACAAGGACAGATTGGAGCTGTGTTTGGGAGGGTTTCAGGGGGCAGAGAAGAGGAATGAAGGATGATTTAAATGTGTTCTAATAATTCTTTATATTATGTGGCACTACTTCAAGTAAGCCTTATTAAAATCTCCGCAGGAGAACCCTGGAAAAAAATAAACATAAAAAGTAAAGCACAGATTTATCGTACCCATTAAAAGCATTTTTCTGTAAAAGAGGGTATGGTATAAAACATGTCTATCTTGCACTTTCATTTGGTTTCTACAACACCCGAAGGCTCTAAGGATCAGGTTACCTCACTTGTCAGGGGCTGTCGTGGCAGAGATTTCAAGTGCAGACACAGGAAGGGCAAGAGTCTGGAGTGAAGTTTGCCATCGATGACAGACTTTCCACCTCCATTGAGCTGACACAGTGCTACTAGATAGAAACACTAAGATTAAGCATAAGTTTAGCACTCCCCTTCCACCCACCTCAGCACACAGCCAGTGGAAGAGAAGGAGTTATGAACTAGAAATGTTTATGGATGTGTTATGTACACTCATTGCTAGTGGCATGCTCTGTCTCTAAAATCCCAGCATCCAGACACCATTACTAATAACATTCTTCTGCCTTTATTTCCAATATATTTTATGCACACATATGATGTTTCCTCAGTAAAAGAAGAGTCATGTTATATTTAATTGCACAGAATTTTAATATGTAATATTATATCATGCTCATATTCCTATATTAGCAAAGGATTCAAAAAATATTTTAATAGCTACAAATGGTGAGTCTGTTATTTCTTTCTCATTAAAAAATGAGGTTTAATTTACAAATCATAAAATGCACAGATTTCAAGTGTTATGTTTGATCAGTGTTAAAAAACATACACACTTATATATCCTGTATTTGTATCCCTGTAGAATGTTCCTTCTGTGCTTCTCTCTGATCTATTTCCATCATCTAGGAAACAACTCCTGTTCTCATTACTATTATCAAAACTGAGCTTTGTCTGTACTACAGCTTCACAAATGGAAATACGCTTATGCTCTCTTTTTGTGTCTGCATCTTTCACTCAGAATAATGCTTTGAGTTCTATCTGTGTTGTTGTGTGTATTTGTGGGTTGTTCCTTTTTATTGTTGACCCATAATTTTATTGTTGACTGATTGATCCACTTTCTACTGGCCCTGTAATTCCATCCCATCTTCCCTTAACTCTTGACCTCCACTCTGGTGGAGGACCAGCAGCAATCTTCAAGAAGAGTCCCTTCAGAGACAGAAAAATCTGTAAGATTTAGTTTGTTTTCACCTCTGTCCAGTTCTTAATGCCAATTTCATTTACTGTTTGTTGAAACTCTTCTATCTTATTATTATTCTTGTAATGGTTTAAGGTTTACTATGCATACCCAGTCCCTGAATCATAAAAATCTTATTCTCTTTTCATTAATGAGGTTACCCCACAGAGGGGGGAAAAAAGAGCGTATGTGAAACAGGTGGTAGACGCTGGACAGAGAGATATTAAAGAATTGGTTCACTTGATTGTAGGGATTGGAATTTCTAAAATGTGTAAGCATGCCTGTAGGCTGGAAACCGCAGCAGGATTTCTATTTTACAGTTTGGAGGTAACCAACTGATTGGATAAGACACATCGACATTACAGAAGGTAGTATTCTTC
The DNA here is from genome assembly GCF_963455335.1 of Martes martes. Classification (NCBI taxonomy): domain Eukaryota; kingdom Metazoa; phylum Chordata; class Mammalia; order Carnivora; family Mustelidae; genus Martes; species Martes martes. Next base: position 19,689,809 of record NC_137888.1, on the reverse strand, counting down.
ACTTAAAGTCAGATGCTTGTAGATATTAATGATGTCTACAAAATACCTTGACATCTAAATCTAACATCTAAGTTAGAGCTTAATTGAATAACTGGGTATCATAGCCTAACTAAGTTGAAATAGAAGACTAGCCATCACAAAACTTCACACTACTGCTATATAAATTATAAAATCTAAATGTCACAATATTATGTTTAAATACTTTGCATTTTCACTAAAACCTATAGGTTTAACATTTTCTCATAAATATTATTGCACAGTGGTTCATCATTTAAGATACGAATTTGCTAACTTTATTCTCACACACAGACACATACAAAATCCCAGGCCATTTTTTAAAAGATTTATTTATTTATTTATTTGACAGAGAGAGAGAGAGGTCACAAGTAGGCAGAGAGGCAGGCAGAGAGTGAGATGGAAGCAGGCTCCCTGCGGAGCAGAGAGCCGCATGCGGGGCTTGATCCCAGGACTCTGAGCCAAAGGCAGAGGCTTAGCCCACTGAGCCACCCAGGTACCCCAACACCAGGCCATTTTATAAAAGAATTAGGTGAAGCTTTTAATTAAGAGGACACAATTTTGGTTATATGTAACTTCTTTCTTTCATGATTTAAAAGAAAAAAAAAAACTTTCTGGAATTATTAGTAGGGATAACTTTTAAAAAATTTCCTTACTACCTACTTCCCTATATTTAATTATCTATCTATGTGCATTAGTACCTTTTTAAAGCTAATTCTTACATCTTTATTTTAAACAGGATAAAATTCAACTTATTTCTGTATTTTCCCTCTTTGTTTCTCTGCTCATGGATCTCTCTCTTGGATATGGACATCTATGTGTTTGAATCTGGGCTTGGTCAATCCCCCAAATCCTCTGAGGTCCACTTCTGAGCAACTGCAAGTCATTGAGATATTATCCTCTACCAGGGCTTATTGAGATTATGGCAATATGAGAGAAAATATTTTGACAGATGTAGCATCAAACCCAGACCAAACAGAGTTCTGTAAGTCAGTGTTACTTTGTAACCGAAAACTAGAATTTGAGGCCATGACTCTCTGCCCAGTTTCACTAGCATTAGCTCTGATCATTGTACTTCAGTAGGAGGCAAAGTCTCAGCTCCAAACATGTAGCATGACCGTCAGCATTTAAAATGCTGTCACTCAACATGATGCTGAAATAGTCCTATACAAAGAATGAAAGAAAGGATCACCAAAGAGTAGTTTTGTGGCGAGTCACAGGCCAATAATTTTGAACAGCAAGAGGAAGATTCTTCTGAGATTCACTAGCACTTAGTTGGTATCTGTATTTGAATAGAAGGGTGAGAGTAATTATAGTTAACAGATGAAGTTGGCACCCAAATTCTGGTTATTGAATTGCCCTAACTGTGCAAAATCTTTTGAAGACTTAACCCAAAGTCTGTGAAGAAATGTCCACTATTCTAATGCAGCTGATATAAACTCACATTTCTAATGTGAAAACTTAGGCCATCATTATGTCAACCAGGAACATGAAGGATATTAGCACCACCCATGTATGTGCGTATCACTTCTGAATAATGGGTTATCAGGAGGAGAGAAGAGAGTGGACTGGTAGATATTTCTGGATAAACTAACACAGACATAACACAACTTTTGTTCTCCATCTATGGAAAAATGTTCTTGTATTTTAGTATTGAGGATAGTGTTAAAATCAGGTAACAATAACATTTCAAGTTCTTACTTTATTCAAAAAAAAATATGCTGGAATGCCATAAGACTAAATGAGTTATTATTAAAAAGACTAAAAAAACAACTGTGTATTTGACCCCACAAATATGCAAGCACAGGTAAATTTGTGTGTTTGTTGTGTCTTTGTTGTAAATTAGAAGAGATACGTAATATAGGAAGCGATATAATATAATCCCACCTCATGTGAACGTTATATTAGATCTTCCAGGACATAGCAATCTTATGGGCTAAGAGAACTACAGACCTGTGACAACATTGATTACTACATGGAAAGTATTTTATCACATCCACATAGGCCAGTTGGCTATGAAATTTGCTTCTAGTAAATATTTGTCATATTAGTAGTAAACCACAAATGTCTAAATTGTTTTTGGTAGTCTTTAAAAAGATATGTTGAAAATATTCCTCTAAATTATTTATTTATATAATAAATTATTTATTTAAAAAATAAATTATTTATTTATAAATTATTTATTTTATATGATGTTGGTAAATAATAGTTTAAGCAATTTCTCAGAGTAAAAAATAAAAGTCAAGTTCTAAATTTATTCTAAAATATGGTTTACTATTATGAGATTCTTACTGTAGACCTAATTATAAAAAAAAAAAAAAGACGACAACTCTATTTCCTGAAAAGAAAGAAAACTAAAAAGAACACCTCAGTTGTATTTGTATAAACTTTTACTTTCTTCCCCTTTGGCACAATTAGTGTAAATGAGCCTCTATATCTGTGTTGAAAGAATACTAGTAACCTCTCTGACAACTCACAAAACACAAAATACAGTAAATCAGTCATCATTTTTTTTTCTCTTTTTTTGTATTACAGATCTTAGCAATTGTAACTATGACTCACAGTTCGGGGAAGTGGTAAAAACCTACATATGACACATTTTTGTAAATTTGCTTGATTGGGATTATTATCAATATCAGATCATGCATTCGAAGACAATTGTCAAAAGAACTATAGGGGACAAGTCTATTCTGTTTAGAATAAATGTGTTTATTTCTATCCACAGCATCCCTATGATCTTCTGGGAGAAGTTTCAGTTAAATCCTAACTAGCTCTATAACAAGAGTGCCTCTTTAAAAACAAAAGACTGCTCAGATTTTAGAGAGAGCAGCTGGAAAGGAGAGCTTGCCTGCTATTTTAAGATTCAACATTGTTTTCTAGATTTTAAATAAAAGCATACATTTGAAAGGGAGGAAGTAGGAACTTCAGTGCCAAAATCTGACAGTTGAAAACGTGTATCCTAACAAGAATGTTGCTCGATAATGTCAATTTTGAGAAACATTAGGAACCAAATACAGTAGCCCAAGGAGTGTTTGTGCTTTCCATGCACTGTTTTTAATGACCAGAAAGTATGATTAGATTCAGTGGAATTGAAAGGACACACTTCTCAGATAATGGTTAAAATGATTTTTAAAAGAACTGTAATACAGCATGCATTTTTTTATTAAACTAATATTTTTGTTCACATACTTTATTATTATCCTATACTATTTGGTTTATTTTCATATGATTTACCCACTCTTGATAAACCCTAACCATGGAAGAAGGCGACATTTTGCCAGGGTAGTTGCAACTACTGCTTGAATAAGTCATTTGGTGGCTTTCAAGCACCAAAACACTGTAAGGTATTTGCCTCATTTGGGAGCTCAATACTGTTTCACCTATCCTATTCTCTTTTATAAGAAGCTCATTTTGGCGATTTCCACTACAATATATTCACACATTCTCCTTTCCTAAATCTCTGAATACCACCTTTGCCTTTCCCTCACAGTCCTACCCCCAACTGACAAACCACAGGCTCACTTCTTCTTTATAAACAAGGCATCCCCTCAACTCTATGATCAACTAATATTCAACAAAGCAGGGAAGAATATCCAATGGAAAAAAGAAAGTCTCTTCAACAAATGGTGTTGGGAAAATTGGACAGCCACAGGTGGAAGAATGAAAGTGAAACATTCTCTTACACCAAACACAAAAATAGACTCAAAATGGATGAAAGACCTCAATGTGAGGCAGGAATCTATCAAAATCCTAAAGGAAAATACAGGCAACAACCTCTGTGACCTTGACCACAGCAACTTCTTGCTAGAAACGTCTCCAAAAGAAAGGGAAACAAAGGCAAAAATGAATGATTGGGACTTCATCAGGATAAAAAATTTGCACAAAAAAGGAAAGAGCTGACAAAACCAAAAGACAATCAATGGAATGGGAGAAGATATTTACAAATGTTGTATAGGATAAAAGGCTAGTATCCAAAATCTATAAAGAATTTATCAAACTCAACACCCAAAGAACAAATAATCCAATAAAAATGGGCAGAAGACATAAACAGGTATTTCTCTAAAGGAGACATACTGTGTGGTGACTAATATAACATAGTAAAATAAACTAAAATTTAAAAACATGCATTATTTGGCAAAAAAAAAAATCAGAGAAAATATATTTCAGAAATGTGTTCCATGTAAACTTATTCTTTACATGTATTTTTAAAGATTATCAGCCACATGTTGCACATATCTGTATAACTAAAAATAGAATATGTTATGTACAAAAAAGGAGGAGACATACAAATGGCCAACAGACACATGAACTCTCATTTTGAATAGTAGATCAAGAAATTTAAAAATGAGCTGAGAAGAACGTCTTAATCCCTCAAAATATTCCTTGTATGCTTTTCAACCATAAGCTACACGCTTCTATGCATCATTCCCAGGTACAAGAATATTATTCTCTGCTCCACATATGTACACACACACATGTGTGACACATTTGCAAAAGCCAATTCTACTCATCTCAAACATAATTAAAAAAAATTCTCCAAAAACCTACATTGCCTAAGCCTCTGCAACATTAATTTTACATTCCTTTAGAGGAAAAAAAAAATCACAGTATCTTAAAGTATCCTATATATTCTCTCACTTTAATTTCTAGTTGGTTTTAGCATACCTGCCATGTATTCTTACTTGATGCCCATACATATGAGAAATTATTAAGCTTTTTTTGTATCCTTGCTAACTTTCTACTACTTCTATCAGCTGCTGAGGGTAGGGAGTTGAAGTTCTCAATACAATTTTTTTGTTTATCTGCTCATTTCATCTCCATCAGTTTTTGCTTGATTTATTTTGAGGCTCTGTTTTAGTGCTTGTGTTAGGATAGTTACACATTAGGATCTTTGTTGATTATCCATTTTTATTGGCATGCTTTGTTCTTCTTTGTTTGTAGTAATTATTTTTTAATCCAAGGTCTACTTTCTCTGATATTAATAATCACTCTTGCTTTTTCACTACTGTTTAAATTATGTATCTTATTCCATTATTTTACTTGCAGCATACCCATACCAATGAGTTTGAAATTTCTCATAAACAAGTTAGAGTTGATATTGTGTGTGTGTGTGTGTGTGTGTAAATGTGCTGTGCCAAACTCTGCCTTTTAATTATTTTACCATTTACATTTAGAGTAATTGTTCATATCAGAGCTTAAGTCTGCCCTTAATTACTTGTTGTTGGTTTATGTACTTTAATTATTGTTTCCTTTTTTTGCTTTCCTTTTTTGGTATTATTTTATTTTATTTTATTTTCAGTGTTCCAAAATTAATTGTTTATGCACCACACCCAGTGCTCCATGCAATATGTGCCCTCCATAATACCCACCACCAGGCTCACCCAATTCCCCGCCCTCCTCTCCTTCAAAATCCTCAGTTTGTTTCTCAGAGTCCACAGTCTCTCATAGTTTGTCTCCCTCTCCGATTTCCCCCAACTCACTTCTCCTCTCCATCTCCCAATGTTCTCCATGTTATTCCTTATGCTTCACAAGTAACTGAAACCATATGATAATTGACTGTCTCTGTTGACTTATTTCACTCAGCATAATCTCTTCCAGTCCTATCCATGTTGATACAAAAAGTTGGGTATTCATCCTTTCTGATGGAGGCATAATACTCCATTGTTGCTTTCTTATCATTTACTTGAACATTTAGGATGCAATCTTTATTTCAGTGTGTTTGAGTGTATCTTTTTGCAAAAGTTTGTAGATATTTTCTGGACATTACAATATATATACATAACTCGTTACAATCTATTGGTATTGACATTTTACCACCTCCCTTAGGTTCCTTTATGTTCCAAGTTTTAAATGTAAAATGATTTTATTATTATTTCAAGTATCAAATATGATTTTTAAAACTTATGAGTAAAATAGTCTATTGACTGTGCCCATATTTCTGTTCATTCTTCCTTCCTGATGTTCCAAGATTGGTTTATCATTTCCTTTTTGTTTGACAAACTTCCTTTAGTCAATCTTTAAGACGGTATATATATATATATATATATATATATATATATATATATATATATATATAGTGATAACTATATATGCATATATATAGTTATTACAAATATAATCTATGTATAGTTTTTCTTTGTCTTCATTTCTTCATCACTTGTAAAGAATATTTTTTTGCATAGAATTTGGGGTTGATGGTACCCTTTCTGCAACACTTGTAAAAATGTTACATTTTCTTCTTTACTCCATGATTTCAAGTGAAACATATACTGTCATTCAAATTGGTATTCCCCCATGACTAATGCATTTGTTTCTGTCTGGTTGCTTCCAAGCTTTTTCTTTATCTTTATCTTTTAACAGTTAAATTATGATTCATCTTAGAATGTTTTTCTTCAGATTTATCCTAACTGGGTTTCACTCAGCTTCTTGAATCTATAGTTGTATATCTGCTGTCAAACTTGGGAAGTTTTCAGCCATTAAAAAAAAAAAAAAAAACTTTTTCCATTCCACTCTGCTTTTCCTTTTTTGAGGGGGATGGGACACTGATGACACAAATATTGGGTATTTTGTTATTATCTTATATGTTTGTGAGGCTCTATACATTTTTTTTTCCCTGCCCATATTTTCCCTCTATTATTCACACTGGGAAAACTCTATTGCTCTGTCTTTAAATTCACTGATTATATCCTCTGTCAAATCCTATTTACTACTGAACTTGCATAAGAAGTTTTCATTTTTTCTGTCATTTTGTTTGTTGTAGAACTTGTTTGCTTATTTTTATTTTTATAACCTTTATTTCTTTGCTCACATTCTATGTTTTCATTTGTTTCAAGATAATTTATAATTTATTATTTAAAGAATTTTTATAACAGCTTTTTAAAAATCTTGTTGGATAATTCCAATGTCTGATTCATTTCAGGGTTTGTATCAGTTGATTGTTTTTTCTCCACCTAATAGTGATTTTCCTCGTTCTTGATATGGTAGGTGATCTTCAATTGTACATTTAAAATTTTGTCTGTTAGTACACTTTGAGTCCTATTTAAATGTTTTATTGTAGCATGTAGTCATTCTGCTTAGGTTTAGCACACAAGTCTTTGCCTAATGCTGGTTGCAGCTCAAATGGCAACTTAATTATCAGAACTTTGTTTTGTTTTGTTTGGTCTGCTTGGTTATCTGCTACTACTAGGATACCCATTAACTCAGGGTGGTCATATCTGAGGAAATAGAATGACTTCAAAGGTGTTTCTAGGTGGCAAAAGGTATTTCCCCATCCTGTGGGGATGAAGAGTGCCTTATTGGCTGGGCATCTCAGAATATGTTTGATGTGGGATAGAGCAAAGCCTACCTTGGCCACTTCTGTTGCTATGTTGGCTTTCAGGAAACATCAATCTGTGTCTTCTGTTGAGCAGATAAGATGCCCTGCCATTATATTTTTCTCTCTAGTCCTAGAGTTCCTAACCAGTTCATCTTTTCTTTATTTATTCAGAGTTTCCTTTGGCTGCCTATTATATTATATCCAGGACTTAAACTTATACTTAGTAAAGAGAAGTGGAAAACAAATCTCCACCATCTTGTCTAGACCAGAGGTCAGCCTTTTCTTATATTAACATTTAATATTAGGAAATTCCTTAGGTTTCCTATAGTCACTACTTGAAAAGAGACTCCCATTTAAAAAAAAAAAAAAAAATCTTTGTATCATTCATGAAGAAAACAGGAACCACACAAGTTTTCCAATAAAAGAAATTGGTTACATGGGTTTTTCATGGCTGCAAAGAAATAGGAATAATTGAGCTGTCAGAAATATGTGAAATGAACAAAGTATTTGCTGTCACTAGAAAGGGATGAACAAAGAAAAAAATCTGAAGTTTTAATGACCTAAAATTGTGGAAGGGAGCCCATGGAGTTGGGATTCAGATTTCTCAGGAGAGTGTTCTGCCTGGCTGTTATTGGTATAATTAGGCTAATCTTGGAAACAGTGAAAAAAATGGATAATGAAAACAACTGCTGCTCTATTGCTGCTAAGAAAGGCATTGCTAAGACAAAGCTAAAAGAACTTTATGAATGCTTAAAGGAGTAAAGTCTTCTGCCTATTCCTACCTTTTGATTTCCCTCTAGTGCTCCCAATCCAGCACCTACTAGGAACTCCCTGTTAACAGATAAAAGTAATTTTGCAGGATTCAAGTTCCAGACCAGCAGCACAGAACAAAGAAATGTTGGTTTATTACTAAGATACAGTCACATCCTCTGATCATCTCTTAATGATTCAAACATGAATAAGTGACAATTTGTTATGGAAATTCATATCTAAAACTATCCATCAGAGGTAAGAAATACAAAAGCCTCAGAAAAATCAAATTATGTGCAGCAATCTATTTTACGTGTCATGGTAGACTGTATATGAACTAGGAGAAGCATATCTTTCTTCATGGTTATTAACAGTTTCTTAGTTATCCAAATATTAAAGCACACATTAAAATAAATAATAATGTTTTATCTTCTATTTTTCATTTTAAATAAATGATAAATGAATTTATATTATGAATAAACATATTTTATCAGAAACTACACTATTACCTGAATGTACATTAAGAGGATTTTCTGACCCTGCCTTTTCTTATGTTTGATGTATAATCCTAAACAATAATAAATATCTGAGTGGCATTTTCAATTTTAAAATGCATGCAAGCTGTTTTAAGGTAAAAACTGATTGTTAAAATTTAATAAATAAATAGAACATCCTGAATAACATAAAAACCAAATTTGATCTATTATAAAGTTTTTCAAAAGGATTTATCCAAAAAATCAAAACTTCTGGAGAATTTTCTTAGCCTTGGGTTTCCTACAAACTCAACTAGTTCTCAAGCATTCCTCAAAGAGCAATCAAACAATTGCATATGTATTATTGGAAAATATGTGGTTCAGCCAAGTCTTTATTGTTATTTGCATAAAAAACTGAGTGTGTTGGGGCGCCTGGGTGGCTCAGTGGTTTAAAGCCTCTGCCTTTGGCTCAGGTCATGATCCCAGTGTCCTGGGATCGAGCCCCGCATCAGGCTCTCTGCTCTGCGGGGGGCCTGCTTCCTCCTCTCTCTCTGCTTGTCTCTCTGCCTAGTTGTGATTTCTATCTGTCAAATAAATAAAATATTAAAAAAAAAAAAACTGAGTGTGTTATGAACATTGGGAAGGGTATGTGATATGGTGAATGCTGTGAAGTGTGTAAGCCTGATGATTCACAGACCTATACCACTGGGGCAAATAATACTTTATATGTTAATAAAAATAATTTTAAAAAAAACTGAGTAGTAAACTATATATGTCTCATATTATAAAATATATATAAAATCAATCAGTCAAGTTTATTTATAGGTAATATAGATAATTGTAACATAAGATACATTATCTTTGATTTAGAAAATCTATATTTCTTAAGGATTGACCAGTCTGTGAATATTAACTAATTTATATATTAATGGTAAAAGCCTGACTTTCATTCATTCTTGCAGTATATAAATCACTAGTCTTCCCTACTAAAATGCAAGCTGCATGCAAGTTGTATCCTCGTCTTCTTCACTCAACAGGGTTTCCCCTTGGAAGAAGGATGCCAGATCATATATAGTGAATCCTCAGTATATATCTGTGGAATGAATGAATGAATGAATGAATGAATGAATCTACTGAAAGTCTTATGAGCCCAGTGAAAGAACACATAGAAAAGCCATTTAAAAATATCATCTTCCTGAGAGGCCTGAATGGCTCAGTCAGCTAAGCATCTGCCTTTGGCCCAGATCACGATCCCAGGATCCCAGGATCGAGTCCCACATTTGGCTTCTTGCTCAACGGGGAGACTAATTCTCCCTCTGCCTGCTCTGCCTGCCACTCCCCCTGCTTGTGCTCTCTCTCTCTCTGACAAATAAATAAATAAAATGTTTAAAAATAAAAATATCTTCTATAAATATGGTACATTTGTGTTTCATAAATGCTATTTGAACACTGAATTTACTAAGATTATATTTTATTTAATATAAGCTATGACATATCCTATTTCACAAATGTAATACTGTGAATTTGGGTAGTATAGCTGTTTTTGTGTGTGTGACTCATGTTGTCTCCTCTTGGCCCAAATTTACTTTCAGCACAGCGATCATGAACTACCCTTGCACACTTAACAAGGTCTCATCTAAGACATACATAAATAAGGGTGCTTATTTATAAGCATACTTTGGCTCCAATATCCCCACATCCATTTATGAATAATTTGCCTTGAATTCCTTCTGGATCTTCACCCAGAACTGCTTTATAATTTCTGTGCCTCTACTCATTGTCCTGGTTTCCTTCATCTTCCTATCATTTTGATTTAAGCACTCAGGATCCTCCTAACTTAATGGCATATTTGTGGCTTAAGCTTCCTTCCAGTTTACCCAGATGTAGAGGAAAAAGTGAGTTAAATGTATACTGATAGCTGCTTGATACATGGATGAGAAAATTGATCTTTAAAACTCTTTTAGATTAACTTTACACTACATGTCACTTATGTGAATACATTTTAATGAATCTTATATTCTCTTTTATACATTTTTATTTATTATGTTGGTTTCCTCAAGCTGTACTTGGATATTGATATTAAATCAAAGCCCAAAATGTTCAATCACTTTGAAAATCTAGCCAATATGACTAATTAAATCTTTCCCTTGGTTTTCAAGAGCTTTTTAAATTAAAGATGTGGATTTTCTTAAACTATTGGTGGTATAATAAAAATTAATGTACAACCATACCCTTTTCTACTTACCGTGCAGATAGAGAAGCCAACATTTTCATAAATATTAGAAATTGACTAACTGTTGACAGACTTATTGTTAAATCAGCATCCTTATTCTCATCAGAAAAATTGTGTGAATGTTTAGGTCATCCTTCATTCTCTGAAAGTCAATATCCATTTCCAACTACAGATACATTTGTCAAACAAATAATAGAAAAAATAAATTTCACCCACATGGTGTTCTTCCAGATGTGTCCTTTCCATGATCCCACAAAGATTATTTCTCATTGTGTTTAATATAACATGAACCACTACTGGATTTTTGTGTTTTTATTGCTACCCTTATTGTGTTTCCACAAGGGAAAAGATAGCAGTGAAATTAATTTCTCCTTTTACTCCTAGAATTATATTCTGTAACTTAATCATAAACTTATTACCTGCATATTTAAGATAACAAAATGAAGCTACAAACAAATTACTTCAATAGTTATTCTTTCAATTCATACTATTTGTTATACATTCCAAAAATTTCTTTATATATTGGTTGCCTAACATTTAGGACACATCTACCTCTAGTTATTTGTATGAGAAAACTATAGAATACTCATAGATAATAGAGTGTGAAACCTGAGAGAAATAGGAAATAACCTAGCCCAAGGTTCTCTTTTATTGTTATTATTGTTTTGACTGATAATGTGTGTGATACTTATATTAAGTCACCTCTCCAAGGTTAATTAGCACAACCAAATAATGACAGAAAAAGGGAAAAATCAGATCTCCTAATTATCCACTTTTTTCCAATAACTCCATTTCAATTATCATAATGTGTAACTTCAGCCATTATTTATATCCTCGTGATAATTAATTAATTAATCAAATATACAATAAATAAATTTGCACGCCGACTGTGTGACAGATCTTGTTCTAGGAACTTAGCATAAAACAGTGAGCAAAACAGACTAGAATTCCTGCCTTTATTTCCATTAAACATAAAAAATAAATATATTATATAGAGATTTTAAAGGTTCTATGTGTTGTGCAGTAAAGAAAAACATCAGGATAAGGAGGATTTAGTGTGAAAATGATGAAGGAAAGCTGGTGGAGTCAGGAGGCTGTTGAAATTTGAAACAGGTGTCCTGGATAAATTTTATTGTAAAATTACACTTAAGCAGAAGTTGAAAGTAGCAACAGAGTTTATTCCAGTAGGTATATTGGGGAATAACATTCTAGGGAGAGGAGATATCCAGTGCAGAGCCCCCGACCTATAAAGGAGGACCTCAGTATGGAGGTCAATGCAATACTAGAAGAAAATTTAAGAGGAGTCACTTGTGAACCAGTCCATAAAGGGGATTTTGTCTGACTTTCATCTTTCTCAGAGTAGAAGATGAAACACCATTGAAAGATGTTGAGTAAAAGATTTACACAGCTCAACTCACATTTAAGAAAATAGTCTGGGGGCACCTGGCTGGCTCAGTCTGTTGAGCATCCGACTCTTGGTTTGGGCTTTGAGATCAGGTCATGATCTTTGGTTTGGGCTTTGAGATCAGGTCATGATCTTTGGTTTGGGTTTTGAGATCAGGTCCTGATCCTGGGATTGAGGCCCCTGCATTTCCCGGAAGCTCCACTCTCAGTGGGGAGTCGGCTGGAGATTCTCTCTCCCTCTCCCTCTAGCCTTCCCCCCCCCCGGCCTCAAATAACTTTTTTTTTTTTTTTTTAAGAAAAAAAATCTGGCTTCTTCATTGAAAACAGACTGTTGGGGGCAAATTTGAAAAACAGAAGAATTTCAGGTGCTATTGCTGTCATAGAAGGGCAAGCCATGGCACTTCACAGCAAATGCCTTCATAGTTCTAAGGAGGCAGTTTGTTTTATTCCAGCACAATGGTTGTGAAAAACTCACTTCCACAATTACAGTCGTAACTTGGGCTTCCATGTATCTTCAACCAATGGGAGGAGGAGGGATTTCTGAAAAAGTGCACAGTTCTTAAAAAGGTGATTTTTACCTCCAAAAGGTGAAATGGAGGGTATCAGTGGTTTCCAGTATGTTTCCCATTCTGGAAGATAGGAGATATGGGGCAAGGATTTAAGATTCCTGAAATCTCTGCCCCAGTTAGATCCAATATACAGTAAAGCTCAAATAGGAAAGAAATAAAGAAAAAAATCAACCTCTTCATAATTCCTTTCTGTAAAAATGTTTTTCTTGCATCTTTATATATATTTCCAGTCTTTATTTTTTTATTTTTTTTTTATTTTTTAAAGATTTTATTTATTTATTTGACAAAGAGATCACAAGTAGGCAGAGAGGCAGGCAAAGAGAGAGGGAAGCAGGCTCTCCACTGAGCAGAGAGCCCGATGCGGGGCTCGATCCCAGGATGCTGAGATCATGACCTGAGCCGAAGGCAGAGGCCTAACCCAGTGAGCCACCCAGGCGCCCCTATATTTCCAGTCTTTTATCAAGTACTCATTAATGGTATGAATTTTGGAATTCTGTTTTGTGCTGTTTTAATTTCAGAAATAATATGTAACATACAGCATAAAATATAGCATCATTGACAGATTCTGGAATGCAGAAGACATACTATGTAATCAAATGTATTTGTATTTCTGCAGCAAAACATATAAATATTAACATTAAATAAAATACATAAATTCTTTACATAACCTCTTATTGCTTAATGTTAATTTTCCTATAAATTAATTTAATCAGGTCAGGTATTGCTGTCCAATATACAGAAAGATCTTTTTACATTTCAGAAGTATTCTTAAGGGCTTGTGAACCTATATTTTATCAGTATGGTTTATCTTGGTTTTTGCTAATATATGTTTATTTTAACATAAATATTTTTTTTCTTTAGGTCTGGAGAAAATAATACAAATGAAAGGAATACTTCAAGCAAGATCTATATTCACTGTCATCTCATCCCATGTTTTGTTGTTGTTGTTTCATTTTGTTTTGTTTTAACAAGCAAAAATAAAATTCAAGAAGAATTTTTAGATTAAAAAAATATATTTTAAAATTAAACTTATTGTTTTGGAAAATTCAAGCATTATCTCCTGAGGGTGGTGTATGTAATTTTTTCCAGGTTTTTTAGGATATTATTGACATATAATGTATGTAACTTTATGGTGTACAATATGGTGATTTGATACATGTACATATTGCAAAATGACAACCACAATAATGTTAGTTAACATGTTTACTCCCTCACATAATTACCTTTTTCTGAGTGTGTGGTGACAACATTTAAGATCTACTTTATTAACAACTTTCAAGTATATAATGCAATATTGTTATAGTGACCTGCTATACACTAGATTCCCAGAACTTACTCATCTTACAAAGCTTAGCATTCATACCCTTCAACCAATATCTCTCCACCTACCTCACACCTTTAGTTTCTGGCAAACACCATGCTACTCTATTTCTATGAGTTAAGTTTTTTTTAGATTTTACATGTAAGTGAGAGCATAAAGTATTTGTCATTCTTTGTCTGGCTTATTTCACTTAACACAATGCCCTAGTGGTCAGCAAACTACAGACTGCAGACTTAACCTTGACCACCGCCTATTTATGCAAATAAAGTCTTATTAGAACATGACATGTTCATTTGTTTGCATATTGCCTATAGATATTTTCATTATATAACAGCAGATTTTAGTAGTTGTGATACAGAGTGAATGACCTGCACAGTCTAAGATATTTACCATCTAGCTTTTTGTAGAACTATTTCCAGATCTATCCCCAGGAACATCTATTACCCCTTGATAATTCATGTTCTAGCAAGTTCATAATATGTGAATTTCATCAAAACCAGTATATGTCCATCTTTGTCTTTGCATATGCCATTGCTTCTTCCTGAATATTCTTTCATTTTCTTGGATAACTTGACAGGGTCTATTCCTTATTCAATGTCCAGCCATAATACCCCCTCTTATTTATTTTTTAAAATATTTTATTTATTAATTTATTTTAGAGAGAAACAAAGAGCAGCAGAAGGAACAGAGGAAGGGGACAAGCAGACTTCATCCTGAGCACTGAGCCTGACATAAGGGTTGATCCCAGGACCCCAAGATCATGATCTGAGCCAAAATCAAGAGTCAGATGCTCAACCAACTGAGCTACCAGGTGCCCCACGCCCTTCTTTTATAATAATCTTCCCATTCTGCACCTCTACCAGAAAGGATAATCACTTATTTTTTTGTAATGTAATCATGTGTTCTTTCTTGAATGCAATCTTATCTTTGTAGGCATCTCATTGTACTGCAATCCAGGTCCTTACTTCTAGACCAGATTCCTCCTGAAGATAAGAATAGTGTCTCATTCACCAATTTTTTTTTTTTTTTACTTTTTTTTTTTTTTAATTCTAAGGGCCTAGTTTTATGCCTGCCATGTAATGGGTTAGCGATACACAGTTTTGAGTTTAACTGAATGAAGCTATTTTAATGTTATCACTGGAGGCCCTTGGGGGGTGGGCAAAAGGAAGGTAAAGGACATTTCATTCTGGGACACATGAGTGGCTCAGTGGGTTAAACATCTGCCTTTGTCTCAGGTCATAATCCCAGGGTCCTGGGACTGAGTCCCACATTGGGTTCCTTGCTCAGATGGGAGCCTGTTGTTCCCTCTTCCCCTCCCCCTGCTTGTTCTCTCTCTCTGACAAATTAATAAATAAAATCTTAAAAAAAAAAAGAAAGAAAGAAAGAAAGAGAGAGAGACAGTTCATTCATTAGGGTGGGCAGTGGAAGACGGGCTACAGACAGTATCTCCCCCCACCCAGTAACAACAGCAACAATACCATGAGCCAAATATTAAACTTCCTGAGCGATTTCTTTTTTTGAAGACTTCACTTTCATTGCTTATAGACTTCACCAAAGAATTACAAAATAATTCTAATCCTCTTAGAATAAAAATGAGACTAACTTTATGTAAAACTTTGAGCTCTTAGATAAGCATCAATCTAAATTTTAATATGACAGATTTAAGAAGATATGGCCTATCCTTAATTTGCTTCTCCATATCAGTTGAAAAATAAAAAGCATGCAAAATATAAAGCATACTTAATTGGAGTTGTTCACAGTTTGGAAGTTTATAGAAGAAAGTGTTTCTGACAGAATGGAACTATAAAACCATACAGATATTTTGACACATTTTTATTCATTTTTATTGGTGACTTCACAATGCATATTATTCTGTCATAATTTTATGGTACTTGAGACATTTGGTTTCCATTACCTTCCTAATGAATTATTTAAAAGTTTCTGAAGAAGAAACAATTTAGTTTCTTCCAAAAAAATAATTATAATTCACTGCCTTTAGATTTACTAAGGGAAAGAAGCTGCTTATTACATGATCTTCTAGTTTTTTTATGATCTATGTCATGTTGTTATTAAATTTAATAAAATATCTTATAGCTAAAATGTAAAAATGAGTGAGAAAAATTTATTTAATTTAGTGATTAATATTTTAATTTTAAGTTGACAAATGTCATTTTTTTCTTTTCCAGTTTCATTGACTAGTTCAATTTAATGATGACAAAGCATTTAGCACATTATTTATCTTCATATATTCATATAAGACAAAGTTTAAAAAGAAGGAAAAAAAGAAGAAGATGGTATTTTCCTATGAAAATTGAACAACCGGCAGCTTTATTTCAGTCTCATTACAGGCTTAAGATATTTCCCAGAGCTTTAGCTTTTCAAGAGGAAATTTTATGTTAAGGGTTTGATGCTCTTCATAACACTACTTACATGCCTGGAAAGAAAGGGCAATACTGAATATTAAGAGATGTGCATTAGCAAGAAAGCTTAGATGTACCTATTATTTCATTGGACTCTGCCATTGCATTTCTTTTTTTTTTTTTTAAGATTTTATTTATTTATTTGACAGACAGAGATCACAAGTAGGCAGAGAGGCAGGCAGAGAGAGAGGAAGGGAAGGAGGCTCCCTGCTGAGCAGAGAGCCCCATGCTGGGCTGGATCCCAGGACCCTGGGATCATGACCTGAGCCGAAGGCAGAGGCTTCAACCCTCTGAAGGCAGAGGCTTTAACCACTGAGCCACCCAGATGCCCCTGCCATTGCATTTCTATTTAGGTATCTGGATAGTGACTGGGGTGGAATTCCTGGGCATTTCTTTCTACACATTGTAGATCTATTCGTATTTACTGAGCTTGACTTTGAGTTTTTCAGACTTTCTCTTCCCTTATATCTAACTTTTGCCCTCTAGTTAAAGTTGCTTCTAGAACAGTTTACATAAGTATATGTACATATATATACACATTGTGTATATATATAAACATTATATAAACATTGTGTATGTAAGTATATATAACATTGTGTATGTAAACATAATATATATATATATATATGTATAAAAACATTGTGTATGTAAGTCTATATGGATTTTGTCAGCTTTATTTTGTAGCCAGGTTTTGTAATTTCAAAGTTACGACTGCTTGGAAAAAGCTGATGCATCCTTTCTTCAAAATGGTGTTAAAAATCCCATCTAATTTAATTTACAAAATTGAATTTTAAGTTACGTTGCAAAATAAAAATTATTAACACTGAGAGAATGTTACTGAAGTAGTAAAAAAAACATTTGAAAAAGCAAAAAAATAATACTCAAATGATGCAACGTCATGGTTCAAAAACTTCAGGGAAAATCAACTGTAAGTTTTTCTACTACACCTCAATTTCAAATGAGGAACCTCTTACAAATATAAAGTTTGGAAGCAGCAATTTTGTTATTATCATTTTAAGCATAAAAGAGGTTTTCACTTAGAAAGTGGCATATATATGAAGCAACCCTCAATTTGCACAGCCTGTGTAACGTGTGCAATATTAAGATGGTCCTAGCCCTGCCATGTTGAAAATATTTTATAGGAAGTTATTTTACTTTTGTCTGAAATCTTGATCTTCAGGCTTTAAGATAGCTTTGCTTATTGAACACATGTAAACATTGGTTTTAAAATTTAAAGGTGGGGAAAGATAATTACTGCTATCAATAAAAAAATAGTGGTATAAAACAGAAATTAACTTAGAAGAATTGTATGTGTGAGCAGAATAGACTTTTTATGACTCATCTGTTTTTAGCATTCAGTAATATTCCATTCTGTGGGTGTAACACAAATTATTTGTTCATTCACCTATGGATAAACGTTTTGGTTACTGAATAGAATAGACTTTAAACAAAATAATAGTAAAAACAATAAATAACAAAAAATCTGACATACTGATGATGCACTTTGTCAGACTTTTAAACTTCTGTGTTTTTGAAATATATTAAAGATCTGCTAGCTTCTGGTTCTTGGACTTTAAGGAGTTAAGAAACTATTGCAATTGTTAGTTGATAAACTGCTATTTTAAAATGTTCATTTTAGTCCTATTGTTCCTGGTTTGAATAGTCACCTCTTTCTCTCAACATCCATATTTCTATGGGAAATAGAAAGCCTTTTTGCCTGGAATCTGTTTTAGTTTTAAAAAAGTCTAATCTCATATTTTTCATTTCCCATTCTCTCTTAGCACTACATTCAACCTTCTTGCTTCTAGAACTTAGGTAAAAAAAAAATAATAATAATAAAAATAAAAAAGTAATGTGTATATATATATATGTGTGTGTGTGTGTCTGTGTATATATACATATATACACAGACACACAATATACATATATATACACACAGACACCAACACATATATATTAACATACACACACACACACACACACATATATATATATTCTTAAAACTAGGGGATACTATAGGAAACATTTTAAATATTCAGATGCAATTACTTTGAGGAGAATATTTATTCCCACATATATTGGAATACAATATTAAAACATTTAAAATACACAACAGAGCCATAAGTAAAAAAACAAAAACAAAAAACAAAAAATTGGTTCTGGTGCCAGACAGAACTAGAATTTGAGTTTTGTCATTTATTTGCTGTATTGCCTTGGCCAAGTTATTTAAACTCATGAGTCTAAATGGCTTTAATATTAGTAACCTCCTAATACATAAAAGCATATAGACCAGTGACTGTACACAATGAATATGTATTAATAAGTTAACAATAAAGTCAGAGTTGACACCTGATTCACTGAAATATGAAGGATCAAACCATTGTAGGAATTAGAAGTTTAGAAATTCAATTTCATTTTATTTCTTTTATGCTATAAACTTTTAAAAAATAACCTTGCAAAATAACGGGTAGGATTAGAGATCTCTTTAATTCCTCCATAATCTTTTTTTTTTTTTCTTTTCCCCTAGAATTTAATGTGTATGAGATGCGTCATTGTTTATTTCTAATATACATGTTAATATATATATTTCTATGTACACACCCACAGTAAAATATAATGTGCTGCTATGTGAATTTTAAGACTTATATAAATCTTAAATTTTATTCATTCAAATTCATATTTATGAAATTTATATATGAAGGTGTTTTCTCTTTTCCTGCCATGGTCTTCTTCAAGCTTTATTACCAGACATTTTTTTTGTTTGTTTTCTTCCCTTCTTATATTTACAGATTTAATTTTTTCTAACTTCTTTTCATTTTCTGCTAGCTTGGAAAGCACACATTCTAATTTTTATATGAATGTGATTTTTAAAGCATTTTTTAAACTTAAAATCTAAAATTCACACCACCTCTTTCTCCTTAACAATAAACAACAACAATGACAACAACAACATACCTTAAAGTGTATTAAATGAAAGAAAAACAAAGCTATCCACCTTCCATTTGATCATTTTACAATTCTTCCCACCTCATTCTAACAACCTCCAAGTTAATCGTCTACATCATATCATCATCTTTTATAATAAATACTTAGATATACCAAAATGTTTGAAATCCTTTTGTTAAGCATTAATATTTGTATATCATTCTTTCCTCAAAATTTAGTTTCTTTGTTTCTAAAACTGAACCACCAGTAAGTTTTTCAAGGAAAGTAGGAGAACAAGAACTATTTTTATTTCTTAATAATTCTATTTCTTTTTCTTGAAAGTACCATCTCCGACTATGGATTCTGAGATTGGTATTATCCATTTGTATTTGAGAGGTGTTATTCCATTTCCTCTCCTTCCTGGCATCTTTTTTTTTTTTTAAGATTTTATTTATTTATATGACAGAGAAAGCACAAGCAGGGGGAGCAGCAGAAGGAGAGGAAGAAGCAGGATCTCTGCAGAGCAGGGACCCCAGTGTGGGGCAGGATCCAAGGACCCCAGGATCATGACATGAGCTGAAGGCAGACACGTAGCAGAGGGAGCCACCGTGTGTGAGCTGGGGGGAGGGGCAGAAGAGGAAGAGAGACTCTTAGGCAGAGACCATTCTCAGTACAGAGCTTGACTGGGAGCTCAGTCTCACAATCCTGAGGTCAAGACCTGAGCAGAAGTCAAGAGTTGAGGCTTAACTGAATAAGCCACCCAGGAACCCCTGATAATCAGTTCTTTTTAAGAAATCCACTTTTGTTCTTTGGCAAGAGTTATGGTATGAATTATGTCCAACTCCACCACCTCCTCAAAAATAAATAAATAAATAAATAAATAAATAAATAAATAAATAAATCCCTATGTTGAAGTCTTGACAGTTTATGAGGTACCTCAGGATGTGACTATATTTGGACATAGAGCCTAAAAAGAGGTGGCTGCTTTAAAATGAGGCTATTGATGTGGCCCTTAATCTAATCCTTTTGACATCCTTCTATCACCTTATAAGAAGAAAAAATTGGGGCACATACAGAGACATCAGGGGTGCAGTCACAGAGAGGAAAGGTCATGTTACCACATGGTGAAAGGTGGCCATCCAAGTAGAGGGTCTAAAGAGAGAATCCTCAGAATGAAATCAACTCTGTCAATACCTCACTCTTAGACTTCTGGCTTTTACAACTGTGAAAAAATAAATTTTTGTTGTTTGAGTCACTCAGCCTGTGGCACTTTGTTATGCAGCTTAGAGAACCAATACAGTAAATTTTACTGTTTTTCTCTGAACACTGAAGTTCCGCAATAGTTTTATTAAGATGCCTCTAAGTGCAACGCTCCTGTTAGATGTACATGAGCTTTTTTATCCTATTCTGCATGGATCCTAATTTGTCTCATACCTATGCTTCATGTATTATCTCTTTGTACTAGATTCCCCGAGGTGTCCTTATATTCGTCTTCTAATTGACCAACTTTCTCTTTTGGTATAACCAATACTGATTGGACTTGTCCGCTTAACAGTTTTATTTTAGTGGTTACATTTTGTCTTCCAGAATTGTTATACTGGTTGTTCTTTTTCAAATTTAACTTCCTTTTTTAATGGTATCCTGTTTTTCTCTATGAATTACATGTTTTCCTTCATCATTTTGAGCACTTCAGATGAACATATTTTAAATTGCCATTTGGATCGCTTGACTATGAGTTCTTGAGGTGTACATTCTGCCATTTGTTACATCTGCAGATCTCATAGTGATTGTGTCCCTTCTGTTTATCTACATATGTGTGCATGTGTGCCTGTGTGTGGTTTTTACTGTGAACTTTTCTCAAGAGAGCACTGTTTTTCTCTAGGTGCAATACCTACAAGAGTCAGGATTGTGTACTTATGGAGTAATATTTGTTGTGGACTGTAGGAAACCCATGTCATTTTGTAATTATAGAGTAGTATATTAACTTTTTAGCTGATCAATCTCACAGGTAACAAGATTTTTGCCTAACACCCACTGTGGATATAGACATAAGATTTGGATTTTAATGGAAATCCCTTTTCTATTTACTATCTCAAATAGACGGCCAATTTATGTGATGATTCCTTGTCCTGGTAGTCTAATCTCCATTTCCCAGATAGGACTCACTTCATAGATTTGTGAAGGAAATGCAGTTCTCTACTGGGCCTGGGAATGATGTCATTTTCACCCCTGGGTGGACATTAGCATCCTAGTACCCATGCCCAAGGTCAAAATCTAGTTTGAAATTTCCAAGGTTAAGTGTCTTTTGTGTCCTTCATGCCTTTCATTTAAAGGGTTCTTAACTCTGACATCTATATATTTCCTTTAGTTTGCTTTGTATGAAAAGCTTTCCCCTACACAATCTGAAATATTATCTTGCGTGAATTCTTATATGCTTAAAGCTGAAAGGATAACTTCACATATAAGCTCAGTCTGCCATAGAGATGACAAGTTTCCTTTCAAACCATGAAAGAGGAAATGTGTTTCAGTTAATTACACTTAAATGTAGGAACTAAGAAGATCATCTACTATCACTGAATATTTATTAAATGAAAGAATTAGGTTAGAACAATAAGTTGAAAAAGCATTACATATTTTATAAAAAATCATGGACTACCACTATTTATTAGTAAAGTTTCTTATGAATATTATAAACTTCTCCTCAAAAGAATATCAGGAAAAACCTTTGGAAACTACTAGTGAAATATCACAATGTTACAACAGAAAATGTTTCTCCTAAAAAATATAAATTACGGAGGAGGTTGGGGCACCTGAGTGGCTCAGTTGGTTAAGTGACCAACTCTTGATTTTGGCTCAGGTCTTATTCTCAAGGTCCTGGGAGGGGAACACTGCCTTGGGCTCTGTGCTCAGCAGGGAGTCTACTTGAGATTCTCTCTCTCCCTTTTCCTCTGCCCCTCCCCCTGACTTGTTCCCTCTCTCTCTCTCTCAAATATATAAGATAATCTTTAAAAATATATATAAATTGTGTAGAAGTCAACCCAGAATATCAACTTATGGTTTATAATAATAAAACCCACATCTATAAATTTATACTAGGGAGAAAAATGAAGCCTCTCTTTCTGTATTAAGTTTCCATTTTAATATCCTTTTATTACCTTGTTATTCATCTGTATTTTTTTATTGAAGATTTTTTTTTCTCATTATGTTTTATTTTGAGCCCAAATCAAAATTGCCCCTAAAGTCATAGTGTGGATTGGTAAGGTTTTGGCAAACTTTCAAAAATTTCTGTGTCACTTTACTAATTTTATCATAATTACATTTATGCCTTTAAATTTCTTTAGCTTTCAGATTTTTATTTGAACTGGATGGGTAGCAGGAACAAATAAAAAATAAGATGTCAGACTTCTACTCTAGAAGTGTGCCTCAAATGATTCCAGTAAACTTGGAATTGATACTATCTGTATCTGTGCGACACACCTGAAACTACTACAACATTGTATGTCAACTATACATCCATTGAAACAGGAATGAAAGAAAAAAAAAGAACCGTGAGTGAACACAGAGAACTTGTTATGAGAAGTAGCTTTCTCAACCCTCTATAACTTAGGCTTTTACCTCTTTAATTATTGTGCAGATATGACAAATATTAGAGAAATCCGCTGAGGATCAGCTGATATTAAAGACACAATATCAAAAACTGACATGACCCAGAAAAATGTATTCTTGTCTTCAATGACAAACACATGAATGAATAAATCTGCCCTTGATATTTTCTAAAAGTGGGTAAGGGAGGAAGTAATATCCTATGAAAATTATGATTCCTTTAAAAGCAAAAGCAAATGGTGCTGCCCTGATGAGTTAATTTTGTGAGTCAATTTGGCTGGGCCACAGTGCACAGACATTTGGTCAATGCACAGACATTTGGTCAACTGTTACTCTGTGAGGGTGTTTTTGAATGAGATTTCCATGTAAATGGTGAACTTTGAGTAAAGAGTTTAAGCCTCCAATCAGTTGAAGGCCTAACTAGAACAAAAAGTGACCTTTCTTGAGCTCGACGGAATTCAGTCTACAGACTGCTTTTGGGCTTAACCTGCAATGTTGATTCTTCTTGGCTCAATAGCTGACTGGCTGTGGACAAGACCTGTCATCATTTCCCGAGTCTCCAGCCGGCCAAATATTCTTTCTTCCATTAGATTTTGGACTCAAAATGCCTCTGCAATCATGACCTGAGCCAATTCCTTAAATCCCAGTCTCTCCCTCTCCCTCTCCATATGTGTGTATGTGTGTGTGTATCCCATCTGTTTTTTATGTTTCTCTGGAGAACCTTGACTAGTACAGTTCTCATAACTGATTATTTCACTTTTATTATTTTCAGGGCTAAGGTCTGTCCCTGGTCTCTCATGCCATTTATCTAAGTTGTAAAGAGTGAAACTAAGATTTTTCATGCAGTCTTTTTACATTAATAAAAAAAGAAACAAATAAATGTATCTAAGACATTCTAGGAGTAAGTTTCTGTTAAAAGTAGTATTTTCACAATCGTCTTTGCTTTCTTTGAAGAACTCATATATTTTTAGATTTAACAGATTTATGTTTTTGTTATTTTGAAAGAGTAGACTTAAACTATTCTAAGTTACTATGTTGCCTTACAATTTTAAGACACCATTCTTCAATTCCTCCTCACTCCCTCCCACCTTCCTTCCCTCTCTTTCTTTCATTCCTTCTCTTTTTCTCTCCATTTCTTTCTTTCTTTCTTTCTCTCTCTTTCTCTTTTGTTTCTTTTTTTTTCTTTTTCTTTTCATTATCTGAGTGAAATTCTGTTTAACAGAATTAACAAATGTCTGTCCTCCTTCCTTTACCATTCACACACTATCATAATAGTAAAAGGTATGTTTTATAAATTGTAAAAACCACACAAATTATTAGCACACAGGAAAAGTAATGTGATACTAAGATATTTTATATGATATAATGCCCAAATGAAGAGATCAGTATAACTACCAAATTCAAAATCGTTAAAAGTATATTCTTCTGTTTATATAGATTTCTTTGTATTTTCCAGCCTGTCTTCTTGTATTGCCTCCAATGTGTTACCTATAATAGTCTTTTAATGAACGTTTATTGCACAACAACCGTATACATGGCTCTGGGGGAATAGTGGGGAAAATAAACCACTACTCGAAACTGGATATTGTTTGTGGTAGAGAACATGGGTTTTAGTGTCAGACAAGCATGAGTTTAAATAACACACCTTAGTTCTAAGTCTGTGTGTTTGCTGCTTCATCTAATAAACCTCAGTTTCCACACTGTAAACTGGGAGGTGATCATGGCACCTACACATGAAGTCACTAAGCAAATGAACAAAGTCAAGGCAGTCAGTGCACTCAGCCTGGCATCCAGTGCACCATGGATTCATTGCAGCTAACTCCTCCCAGTCCAGGTTTCCAAAGCTGTTGCTTGTTGCGCTGGACCATATCTGACTCCGTGTTATCCACTATCTGGCTTTGTCCACACTGTTATCATTTGCACTTTTTATAAAGATCTATCCTGGAGATGACTGCCTTTTTAGCAGCTTGTCAAAATCAATGCTAAAATAATAGCATCCACATTACTATGAAGATTAGGAGTAAATTGAAGGCAATTTAGTCTAGCCTCAGTTAGATGGGACTTTATTTAAGTTGTTCAAAGAAAATCAATTTTAATCTTTATCTTTGTAGTATCTCCTGCTAGTGTTTTATCAGCTCTTAGAAATCCCCACCGTATCTTGCCTACCTGTAAAACTTGCTCTACACTCTGCATTATCATTTGTCTTCTCTCCGTGTTGTCTTTCTTTGCCTTTTCTTCCTGATTTATAATCCAAAACCATTGCGTTCTTCTAAACTCTCCCTACGTTTCCCACAATAGCATTAATTTTGATTATGAAAACAAGTCAAGTCAGTGCTGAATAGAATATGAGAATAACCTTATGGTTTCTTGGTGCATGACTCCTACTTAAGAATTCCACACTGTGTTTGCTTTCCTGAGGGCTGCATCACTGATCATGGTTAGTTTATTATCTATTATGACACTTAGCTATTTTTCTGCCACTCTTGCATTTCTTATATTTTTTGCATTGAAAAATTATTTTTCTCTTCAGATATGCCTACCTACATCTTATCTTGACTGCATTTTTTTCTGTGTGTTTTTCTATTCAACAAGGTCACTTTGGTGATTTTATCTTCTACCTTCCTCTCCCTTTTGTTTAACATTATGTGCCAAGTTAATGAGTGCAGAGAATATTCCATCATTCTGATTTCATAGTGTCTTCTGTTAAATAATTCAAGGATTAGTACTAACCACACATTTCTACTAAGGATATCATTAATGTGGTGGTCATTTCATTTTAATTGACTAGACTCAGTGTGGGACCAAAGCTCATGGCTCTGGTATCTTTTTAGTAATGACTACTTAAAGTGCCCACACACTCTCCATTTACTAACAAATTGAGTTTAAGATGCATGCCCTAATATTTAACACTATTTGATTCTAATGTCTTTTGAGATTTATCTTCCACTATCTCTATAGCCTAAAAGATTAATCATAAGAATGAAGACTCAATTGTAGCATGCATGTGGAAAGGGAGAAAAATGAGTATGAATAGAGAGAGGACTATGTGACATTACTTATACTTTTATTTTTTCAGATTCATTAATATATTGTGCAATGGGCTGACTTTTCAATGATAAACAATACAGATTAGATGATGATGTTATAAAAATCACATTTCAGAGGCAAATAATTAAGAATCTAACTAAATAAAAATGTGTTACACACACTGATAAGGGAGATGATGCATTCAGATAAGGTCCATAGAAGTGGCTTCTGTTGCAGAGACAATTGTGGAGAGCATGATTAGGATGGTATTTGGAGGCAAGGACTTTGGAAAGGAATTAGGTCATGAAGGATCTCTCTTGAATGAGATTAGTGACTTACAAGAAGAGTCCAGAAATAGCTAGCCTTCTTTCAGCCAAGTTTGCAGCCTGGAAAGGGGCTTTCATCAGAACCTGACCATGCAGGCACTCTGATCTTAGATCTGCAGCCTCTAGAAATGTGAGAAATAAATTTCTGTTATTTATAAACTACACAATCTATGATATTCTGTTATAGAAGCCTGAGCAGACCAAGCCATCATAGGATGCAGAGATCATGTAGAAGAAAGAGTTTTAGATGGGACAAGAAACACCTCTTATCTTTGTAAGAGGAAAGGATGAAGAAAAAGAAGAAAGAATACAAGTACGTCTGTAGACTCAATAGCAGGAAATTGAAGTACTTCCTTCCTAATGGCTTTTATTTTACTAATAAAATACATGTATGTGTTCATCTCTAGAATGGAAGTAAGGTCAAAGAGGTAGTTGAAGACTGAATTTGTAAGAAAAAGTCTGAGAAAAGGTGGAATAATAAATGGAAATAAGAACAAAGGAATCATGGAAAAAAATCATCGTGTCGTCTTGAGGACTCCATTAAATACATGGGGAGGTAACCAATTACTCTAAGTGGCCAGACACCTTCTGATAGAAATACAGAAATTTTCAAGGGAATAGCAACAACCGCAAGTCTCTAAGTTATACTGCATCTATCACCACATACAAGGAGCCGTATGTGCCCAGGGGTTTTAGGATGTTTGAAACAAGACTGCAGAGACTAAAGGAGAGATTAGGAAGAGTTAATATTAAGTCTAGAGAAGGGGCATCCTCCAGAGCTGCACCATGGGCCCTCAGGTCTGCTAGGAATAAGAATAACTAATAATGACAATAGTAATCATAAAATAATAACTGACACATATATGTCCCACATATTCCTTGTAAATTATCTCACATAATCCTCTCTACAAAGCTATAAAAAGATATCATTATTTTCTTCATTATGCCAGTGTGTGGGGGGGGTGAGCACCAGTAATAAGGCCTCTAAGATAAGACAATTGTAGGATCAGTTTGCGGGGTATACTTGGGATATTTATGTTAATGTAAAGGCTTTAAGCTTGCCCTTCATGTCCTGCCTCTCACACATAAAACCCAATCATCCCGCCTCACAAGAGACATCTCAAGAGACCCCTCCAGTCACATTTCTAGCTTCAAATTCAAAATCAGTCATTTCATCACGTCCGTGTAATTTCCTTGTAAACTGACAACTAAGAAACCAAAATTCAAGTTATCGTATCCAGTGACATCAGATATATAATAAGAGAAATTGGACTGGAAACCCAGAAATAAAAGTCCCATTTGGGTGTTAAAAAAAAAAAGAAAAGAAAAATAATAGGAAATATATGGTTGTTATTGATCCAGGCAAATTCTCAAACCCCACAGGTAAAAATAGTGACAATTTCCTTCTCTGGCTCTTAAGTAAATCTTTGACTATGCCATCTGCTAGACTCTTATTCTATGCTGGTAGAACTGCCTTGACCAAGGTAACTCATGGTTCCTGACTTTGTTCCTGGGGGATTCTTGCCTATAGTCTCCATTTGGAGACTATGTAAAAGTAAAGCTTGGGAAAACCTTAAAAAAGAGATTGTACTAAACTAGGCATGGTGGTGAGAACAGGTCTTTAAAATAATTGTAGGTCTTTGATGAAAGTGTTGATTGACAGATCATAAAGATCTATTAGAAATCATCTCCAAAGAACACTGAATTAAAAGTAGCTTTCAGGGGCACCTGGGTGGCTCAGTGGAGTAAGCGACCAGCTCTCCAGTTAGGCTCAGGTCGTGATCTCATGGGTTATGAGGTCAGCCCCAGGTGAGTTCCTTGCTCTACAGGGATCTGCTTGAAGATTCTTTCTCTCTGTTCCTAGTTCTGCCACTGCTCACGTGCACACGGGCATTAGTCCCCTCTCTCTCTCTCAAATAAATAAATAATCTTTAAAAAATAGCTTTCAGATTTAAGCAAAATACATGGGAAGATGGCAATGCCACAGACAGCAACAGAGTTCTCTACCTTTACTCTGAAGGAATTGGTCTGTATTATACCACAGTATGAGTAAGTAACTTCACTATAGGTAAATCTGACATCCAATTATCACATGATTAATGCACCTAAACAATCAAAGCTACTATGGTGGAAAATGTATTATATTCATGTATCAGTAAAATAAAGTGTGTGCATATGTGCATGCACATGCATGCATGTATACCACTGTTTAAACCAATGAAAGAGTTCTAGAAGTTAAGACTTTGGGTAGATGATGTCTTAAAAATTTAATTTCCCAAGTGATTCAATTATCAGTCTGAACTTCATTTAAGAAATTTCCTAATTCCCTCTCAACAAGTTTAATATTCTTGATTCTCTTTCCTTTTTGCATACTGCTAATGTTGCTTCCCTCTGCATGTTTGAGATCCATTCATTTTCGCTGTGAACCACTATGCCCCTCCTCTTTTTCTGTATCAGTACACTCTAAGTTTTTATGTTTGCCTAGGCTGTTACAGATATTAGACATTTGTATGCTTCATGGTCCAGTGAATTTAATTTAATTAGGTTTTCAGCTGGTTGGTTTACTTATCCCTTTGTATTATAGAGCTTTGGTGACTATATTTGGCATCTGGCACAGGGGAACATCACCTGAAGGAAGTTAAGAATGACATGTGATTTAATCATTGTGATTTTACGGATTGTCAGTTCTGTTTGTTTGGGAGGCTGGATTTCCGCCCCCCCCCCCCCCCCCCGCCCCTTCTCCCAGTAGTTCTCTTTCTGTCCTATTTAAGCACTTAAGCCATTCCATTTTCACTGCTTCTGGGAATGTTTGTGATGCAGAAGAAGATAAGAAGAAGATAAGAGCCATCAATAGCCTCACCCCTTTCCCATGCCCCAGAATGACAAAGAATCAACCCAGTATTGCTCCCGCCTTAAATCCTGGAGTGAAAATAACTGTGTGTTTCTTCTGGAAGAAACAGCATAGGTGAAAAAAGGATCAGATAGATCAGGGGCTATCTACACAGAAGTCTCAGAGGATTTCCATATGGACAGATTATTTGAAAGATGAATGGACCTTAGCAAGCCCTAATCATCTCCCAAACTATTGAAAAATGTAGGGGTAAAGAAAGGGACCCCAACTTGAGTGACCTGAGAAGAATGGAGGTTTAAATTAAAAATTAATTTTAGCTACTAAAAATGTATCTTAAATACTTCAATTTATATCTAGTTTCTTATCCATTGTGTGTGTGTGTGTGTGTTTGTGAGAGAGAGAGAAAAAGAGAGAGAGAGAGAAGCAGGCCCATGGTTATTCATCTTATGCTCATTCTCCTATTTAATCTATGTATTTGATTTGTTGATTCACTGTTCATTGAAAAAATAACAACCTAGCAATGACCAAATTCAGTTGCATACAGGAGATTAATAAGTGAGGTTGGCAGGCATAAAGAATCTTAAGTGATAGCAGCGCTTCCATGTTTGTAGGTTTGGGGAGGGCTTAAGAATGCAAATTCCTTCCGATCGGGTTTACTTTACAGTGGTTACTTTGCTCCCGCTGGTTATTGCATTATGGGAATGCAAGCCATGTATGGCTTTTGCTTGCTTCCTTCCTTCCTTTCTTACGAAGCTGGAAATGCAGCCTCTTTCTGTCTAAATCGACAATATTAAAAAAACAAAACAAAACAGAACTACCATGTTTGTAGTCTACCCTTGCTTTTGCATGCCATTTTGTGTTCTTTGCCTCAAAGTGCTAATTTTCAAACTTATAGATGACATGGAAAATTTTTCACAAATCTTGTAAGGAAGCCAAATAAAAAGAATAACCAAGAATGTGTCTCCTTTAAGTGTGAAAAGGAAGGTTAATGCTCCAAATTCCCCATAGCTTTCCTGACACCACTGCGAATCTCCAAGAAACAAAGATGGAGGGTCACTAGCTCAAAGAATTTTGTGTCGTTTTTTGAGAAGCCAAACGACTCAGTCTTAGCTCTCCAACCAAGAGATGGGAAAAGTATTTAGTCTAGAAGCTCTTGAACATTCAATAGCTTCAATGAATGCTCAGCTGAAATATTAGTTTGAGAAACATGTGACTATTCACTGATTATAAACTAGCTACTTGTGAAATATCAAATTTCTTTAAGATTGAAACAAAAATAATATATACACTTTAGCAAATATCATTACTAAGAAATTCTGTCAAAACCCTTAAAAATTACTAACTGTGAAAGAGAAATGAAATTCTGCTTTATTCTCTAATACTTGTTTTCATTATTTTTGACAGATCTTGCACTTGATTTCTTTTTTTTATCATTTCAAAAAAAAATTTTTTCTTGGCTTATGCTGTTTAATCCTCATCACATCCTGAGTGAAAAGACAAAAATCTCTATTTCCATTTCATTTTTTAGTTTTCCTTTTCTTGTTTGCCTCTGTCCAGGGACATGAGAAACTTCATCATTTCCTATATTGATTAAGAATCTCATAGTTTCCTCACTTACTCAAACTTCACACTCAAAACAGTCTGTTTTGTTCCTATATACTTTTTGTCCTTTGAAAATTGGTCATTGTTGATCTATTAGAGATTAATATAAAAATTAACTAATATTTTAAATCAATTGAAATAAATAAATCACTGTGATCTCAGAAACTACCATTTGACTTATTATATTGTCCCAGGAGCTATTTGGAGGCCATGTCTCTTCAAGCAACACCAATGACAAGAATTTCAAGCTGTGACGTATGAACAAATCATCTAGCATTTTAGCTTTGGTGGTACATAGATCACCTATACCCAGTATATGCTTGATCAGAGCTCTGAATTCAAGACCATTTCATTAGAAAAGAGCAGGAGTTCTTGCTGTAACAAATCAAAAACTACACCCTTTGAAGTATGACCACATTACCATGGTAATAGAACACTACGGGTCATGAGATGAAGCATTGTCTCTGTTCACCTAACTGATATAATTTGTTTAATTCAGGTAATGTAAAATCTACATGATTAGAATAGAAAAAAAAATGATTTTTTCACTATGGCCTCATTCTATAGCATATGGAGAACAATGTCAAAATGTAACCTCTCATTTGTTTCTCTTGTATTGTCAACTGTATGGATGGCTCACTGGTTTAATCCATTCATCATGCTGTAACAAAATACCACAGAATAGGTCACCTATAATCAATAGGAGTTTGTTTTTCATAGTTACAAAGGCTAGGAAATACAAGGTCAAGACACCAGCAGATTCAGTGCCTGGTGAGATCCCATTTCCTGGTTCATAGGTGGTCATCTTTTCATTGTATCTTCACATTGTAGAAGGATAAGAGAGCTCTTTGGAATCTCTTTCCTAAGCACACTAATCTTATTCATAAGGGTTCTGCATTCATGACCTAACCACTTCCCACAGTCCCCATTTCCAAATACCACTACATGGGAGATTATGTTTCAACATATTAATTTTGAGGAGATAAAAATGTCCCATCTATAGTATTCACCATAACATAACTGATTTGCAAACCTATTTAATCTTTTGTAGACCTGTTTAGTCTTTTGAATTACATCAAATATATATCTCTTAAAAACATAGTGATTCAGCTATTCTATGAGTATTATGTTAGAAAGCATTATAAAAGGCAGAGAGAATATTCTAATTTGGATAATAACTGAAATCTTTCTGTTTAAATTTTTTTTATTATGGCATTCTTTTTTTTTTATTATGACATTCCTCAATTATCTAAGTTCTCACTCTAAACATAGTTTAGCTTTACTAATTATTTTATTTAATCATTATCAAAGAAAATGTTTTTTTCTGCAGAAATGTTTGATTTTGTGAAAGCATAATAAAAATTTAACACATTCTTCCTTTCTTTTTATTTTTAAGATTTTATTTATTTATTTGTCAGAGAGAGGGAGGGCAGTGGCAAGCAGAGGGACAAGGAGGATCCCCACTGAGCAAGAAACAGGATGCAGACTTGATCCCAGGACTCCAGGATCATGACCTGAGCCAAATACAGACGCTTAACTGACTGAGCTACCCAGGCGTCCCTACGTTCCTCCTTTTATCCATTGGTTGAAAAGCAATTATTGAGCTCTTACTATGTGCAAGGCATTAAATGTTGACAGCCCCTCTCCACAGAAAGAAGAATGAGTCACTGTCCCTAACCTGAAGAAAATCATTACCTAGTGAAGGAGACAAATACGTGTGTCAATAGATACAGCACAGGCTCCTAGTGAGAAGAGGGGGTAATTGCAGTGACATGATTGCTCCATGAAAGAAAGGCTGATACACACCTGGGGAATCACTCTTAATGGGATAATAACATCAACAAAAGAAAAAAGTGGTGAAGGACATTCAAAGTAAAGTAGATCAAAGACACACAAAGGGTTAAATATCATCATGTGTTCAGAGAACTGTGAGCACTTTGACATCACTCTGGTGCAGCCTCTGGGCTTAGAAAGCTAAGTAGAGTCATATTTTCAAGAGCCTTGTATGTCAAATCACATTTTACCTTGCAGCTAATAGCAAACCATTAAGCTAGTGGCTCCCAATCTGGGGTATGCACTGATTCACCTTCAAGGAAGTAACGTAATTAGATACTCATTTTAGGAAGCTCATTCTAGTATCTATATCAACAATGTATTATAAGAGAATCAACATTAAAGGCCAGAAGACCAAATAAAAGCTCTTTTAATTGACCAGGCAAGAAGTAAGAAGTATTAACCAAAGCCTGGGAATTGGAATTGCAAAATAAAGAGGCTTATAAAGACAGTATCTATAAAACATATGCTTCTTTAAATGTCAGAAATGCATGGGAGTGCTAATTTAAGATACTCTACATTTCTGACCTGGGCAACTGGAAAATTAAATGTGCAAAAATTAATATAATTTGGAAGTAATTAATTAATTGGAAACTGGCATGTTTTAAAGACTTCATTTCTGTTACTTAATTAGATGTGTGTGTTTGCCACAAGTGATGAATGGGAATTACTAATTAGGGGCTTTCTTCAAAAGAAACTTAGATTTCCAAAACAACTAATAATTATCAAATATTCACTTACGTTGTCTAATTAGTGAAATTTAGATTTGTAAGTCAGTGGGCTCAATGAACTGAGTGTGCATTTGATTGAGACAACACAGGGGCCAACACAGGAGATCATACAGAAGTATAGGTAACAGTGTCTCTCCTAAATACTTGAAGAGAAAAGATGTAGATTCACAAACTATTAACAACATCTTATAGTCTATAACTAAGAAGGAAAGAATTTGGTGAGGCAGCCATTTCCATTTGAGGCAAGGAGTGCTTTGGAATTCCATTATCCACAGACAGTGGGAACTGAGTAACTATTTTCACCATAGACAATTTCTGGGCACTGGCTTGCCCAACAAGAGTCAGATTTGTCTCCATATCTGAAATGTTTTCTCAGTCTCCACAACTGGCTTTTCACGGTTTGAAATATACTTATATATTTCAGTGTATATATTTCACTTCAATAACAGGTCTATCCTGATACTAATTGAATCGGTGGAGAAATGACTCCTTAGTTAATTTTTACTTGCTCTACCCCAAGGGGATAAATGTTATTTAAAATATCACAAAGTTCAGACTAAGAAAAGCAGCTCAAAAATATTTCCATATGGCCACACTGTCTTTTCTAACACTATTTCACTTTCCTAGGACACCACTTTTGTACAAATAAGAAGCATTCTTCCTTTTCTTTTTCTAGCTTGCTATTAAATATTTAAGTTAGGTCAGAAAATATAGAGTGAAATATTTTTTCCATCAATTATCTTCCATAAAATTATAATATTTTATCTTACCTAAAAGTCATTTTAAAGTGGTGGATATTACATAAGGTTTAGATATATTGCATGAATACCTAAGTTGGTGCACATATTAATTAGTATAGAGAATTTAAAAGCAAATCATGTCTAAATTCTTTAGAAGTTTCCATTTTTGCAATATTTTGGATGAAAATACAAAAAAGGTATTTCCAAAATGAATTAATGGTAAGTATTTTTAATCCAAAAACTATATTTATTAAAGTGTTAGGTCAAGGATAAAAAAGAAACTTTCTATATTAGGTTAACAGGAATTAATAAGCAAGAAAGGGAATTCTACTATCAATTAAATATAATATCCTCCATAAATCACATCTACATTATTTTTCTCTAGAGATTGCATGTATATATGGAATCTTACATAGCTTTATTTGAAAAATATGCAGCATATGCACATTTTTTCTAATGCCTAAAGGCACTGAGATAGAAACCTCATATTTTCTATAAACTGGTCTTTCTCTGTTGAATTGTAGCTATCACAAGTTTGCATTAAACATAAAGAAATCCAAAATAAGATCCATAATGAGCTAAAATAGTGCATTTTCAGTATAATAGTTTTAATGGATTAATCTCAAACTCCCTGTAGGAGGGCAAGTGTTTCTACCCCTTCAAGTCTTTCTGAAATGGTTTAATCTCAGTGGTACATTCACGGGCACATCTGGCAGCAAACAGCCCATGCACTGAATCCCTCAATATGCTTTCCCTGCACACTGAGCAATGGAGCAGGTCAGGGGATGATGACAAATCTCTCTGCCAGGCTTCAGGATAGTCAGCGGTTGTTACCAGAATTAGATATCTTTGGACTAGCAGAGTTCTGCATCAGAAGAAACATTTAGTGCTAACTTTCACTGGAAGGACATTGTCTGCAAAAACTAACTGGCAAGTTCAAGCTGTTCATACCTCTCCCACAAGTACACATTTTACAAGTGCAAGTCTGTGTGCCAGGATTCCAATCTCATGTCCACCATGGTGATTGTATGAATGGTAATTTTTGACAGATTTCCATTCTTTATGCAAATAATTTATGAAAATCATTTCTCCAGTATTATGTTAATATCCCAAGACTCTTTTTATTCATGTAAAGAAGCCCATACACTGGGAAGCTACAAAACCAAAAATTATATGTGGCATTTTGTGCATTTAAGAAATGTACCTTTATTTCTTATGTCTAATCCCATTATTTTTCATGTGCCATAGATCTATACTGCATAAATGTTACTAACCTGCCTTAACATTTGACTCTAATCTCCCAAACATTTCATGCTACTGTATCCTTATCCTAAAGTCAAACAAACAAACAAAAACCAAAAACAAAACCCTAACATTCACGTAATATAAACAAGATGTTTAAAGTGGAGTATGAGGCACCTGGATGGCTCAGTTGGTTAAGCAACTGCCTTTGGCTCAGGTCATGATCCTGGAGTCCTTGGATCAAGTCCTGCATCAGTCTCCCAGCCCCATGGGGAGTCTGCTTCTCCCTCTGACCTCCCTTCTCATGCTCTCTCACACTCTGACTCTCTCTCTCAAATAAATAAATAAAATCTTAAAAAAATAATAAAATAAAGTGGGGTATGAACTGAGTGGAGGTATTCCCAAAATATGATCAATTTCTTATCAGTGTCACTATTTTTAAAACAGTATTCACATGTGGTATATTTACAAGAACATTGCAAATCAGAGTGTGGTGATTAGATCTCCATACTTTGTTTTAAGATTTTATTTATTTATTAGACAGAGAGAGAGAGAGAGAGCGAGCACAAACAGGGGGAGCAGTAAGGAGAGGGAAGCGGACTCCCTTCTGAGCAGAGAGCCAGACATGGAGCTCAATCCCAGGATCCTGGGATCATGACCTGACCTGAAGGCACATGCTTAATTGACTGAGCCACCCAGTCACCTCTCAATACTTTTTTTCTTTTTAATGACTTTATTTATTTATTTGTCAGAGGGAAAGAGAGTACAAGCAGGGTGATGAATAGAAGAGAAGCAGGCTCCCCACTGAGCAGGGAGCCCCAATCCTGAACTCAGTCCCAGGACCATGGGATTATGACCTGAGCTGAAGGCACCCAGGTGTCCCTAGATATCAATACTTTTTTAAAAAAGAAATTGTTTTTCTGTTTAATAGGCAGATCAGAACACAAGTCATTTGATCAAATATATAATAGGACAGACTTAATTACTTAATTAAATTGTGCTTTACAAATATATATATTTTTTCTTTTATAGATAGTTCCTGAA
Organism: Martes martes; assembly: GCF_963455335.1. Lineage (NCBI taxonomy): Eukaryota > Metazoa > Chordata > Mammalia > Carnivora > Mustelidae > Martes > Martes martes. The sequence continues at coordinate 19,653,385 of NC_137888.1, read as the reverse complement.
TTCAGTGTCTGAAAACTTGGAAGAAATTTTCTGATTTTACAAAGTATACTTAAAAATACACTTGTAAATACTTATAATAAACTTGTAAGGTTAGTTTCCCATTGTTTTGTATTTGTGATAATCACTTTCTAACATTATGATGGTCCTTATGAAGAATACAATATAGCTGTCCTTTCTTCTTTATTTTTCCTATATTTAACACTAAAGAGTCATGAATGAGACATGAAGTAAGATCTTGAAAAGAATGCAAATATAATAGAACAGATATTTTAAATATAAACTTCATAGTCAAGCTAGACATTGCATTCTTTATATCTTGTCTATTCATATCACCTTCTAAGGGAAACCACTGATTTATTGCCTCTTTACCACTCTGTTTTCCCGCATGGCTGGTTTCCTCAAAGGCCAGATTATACATCATTTAACCCAGACCTTCACATTCATAATCACAGGGATCAAACCAGAAGGCAGATACATTACTAAGGGTGTATGGTCCATGGAGATTACAACTAACCCATTGTACTCCAATGAGGTTTTCACCCATGTAGATTTTCTTAATCAGGAATTTTCACTAATAACAGATGAAAAACTTGCCTCCCAGTGGTGAAGAAGCTTCTAGAAACTTCTTTAGTTAGGGTAAAATATACAATTATGGGACACATGCCCCTGAAAATTGGGAGATTACTTTGCTCCCTGGTAGGATCCTGAGTGGTATTGGCATTTTGAAGTCAAGGATAGGTAAATGTGGATGGATTGGACAGGATAGCTTCACAGCAAAAGAAGGGTTTCAGATATGATTAGTGAAATGACTAGCTAGGTAGACTATAATCCTGGTCAGAATGTTCTGACTCACTCTGAAGAATTTATAAAGTCAAATCTAGTTAAATTTGGTGGCCATTAGTCTGTGGCACAATCAAACCAAACTTACCCATTGCTCATCCTATGAGAAACACTGTCTCACAGAGGAACTTCTCCACTGTATGGAATTCCAAAGAGTCAGATGTGTTATCCAAGGTATTCAATCTATCATAAAACAGAAAGAGGGAGTGGAAGAAGGAAGAAAGGAAAAGGAGGGAAAGCCCATATAATTAAATGACCTATTTGATACTCGATCTTGACCAACGGTTGCTTTAGTGTAGTTGAGCTCTCTAAGGTTTTTCTGGATGTCTCTTTCTCTCCTTTCCTAAATGAGTTCTGCTACAGTAGTCTTGCTGTTCTTCCCCAATTACTACATGTGTGTGCTGTTGGTGTTCATATTTGCCTTTTGTTTCATAGGTTTCCAAAGTAACTAAAAAATCTGTTTAAATATGAGTGAACTGGGCGCCTGGATGGCTCAGTCATTGGGTGTCTGCCTTCAGCTCAGGTCATGATTCCAAGGTCCTGGGATAGAGTCCCACATCGGGCTCCCTGCTTGGTGGGAAGCCTGCTTCTCCCTCTCCTGCTCCCCCTGTTTGTGTTCCTTCTCTCTCTCTCTTTCTCTCTGTCAAATAAATAAAAAAATAAATCTTTATTATAAATAAATAAACAAATATGAGTGAACTGTGAAAATGGTGAATGGAAAATTTGGGGCTCCTCGCAGTAATAAACAATTTTACATCTGTGTTCACTGATATCAGGTTGTATTTCTGATTTTTTTATTTTGTTTTGGTTTTTTGTGGGGACAGAAAATTGTCTCGTGAATGGAAGACATGAATGTCTTTGGCAGAATACAAGATGGTTAGGTCAGTGTATGTAAAGGTATATTAGTAATCAGAAAAGGTAAAGTTCATACCATAATAGTTAAAGATTGAAATGGGTTCAATTAATCTCAGTCTCATTAACATACTTTCCTGATGAAACTTTGGAGCCCTTGTCTTTTCCGCCTAGGTAGTCACGATCTTTAATGTATGGTTCTACATCAGGGTTGGCAATAAAGAACAACCGATGTGTAGACTACCCAGTGATCTCTGTGGCCTGAATATAAAAAGACTGGCTGAATCATTCATAATGCCCTTCAAATGTTAAACAAAGAGACACATATGGCAGTGGATCATGGCAGCTATAGAGGAGACAACATGAGAAATCCATGAGACTGGAAGGCCAGGATGAATGAGGTACAAATTAAAGTCACATGAAGAAAGTGGTGTGCAGTAAGGTGCTCATGCTAAGAGTAAGTTAAGTTACAAAAAGAAACAAGAATTGAGAATATATTTAGGCTATACAATCCACTGGAGAATGAAGAGTTACAGAGTCTGGCTGTAAGGTGGCCACAGTCAACTTGAAGACAAAATTCACTGCTCTACTAATCTCCATGAGATCTTGTTCTTTGTGACTCATGTCCTAAAATATATGTAAGACCTGCCTCCTCCTTATTTACCACTGCATAGGTATAATAACATAACCCATTAGTCACTACACTTGCAACTAAAAAATAGCAAAGTGAAACAAGTGTGTTATAAGGAAAGTAGGTTCACAATGCTAATCTGACCAATAGGATGTATGAAAGAAATCAATGAGGGAGTGATACTTGAATCAGAAAAGTGAAGACTATAAATGGGATATTCAAGGCAAAGAAAACAGCCCAAGTAAATTTAACTAGTGTCCAGAAGTTTAGGGAATTAGAATAACTTTAGTATGCCTGAAGCATGAAGCTCTCTATAAAGCCATGTGAGAGATGTAGTTGGAAGTAGAACCAGAGCCAGATGACCAAAGGGACTTTTTTCCATTCCATGGGTTTATATTTGGTACACAAAATAGTGACTATTCATGGTTTATGCAGACAAATTGCCTGCCTAAATCTATATTGATGGAAGGCCCTTTGAAGAGTCTAATAAAGAAACCAGAGAGGCCAGTTTGTAATCTGGTGGTGGTGGTGCTCCAGGTTCCAGATGCATGTGGCAAGAGGGACAGGTGCAAAAACCATAAGATGTTAGAATTAGTGGGGCTATGAAGCTGATTAGATGTAGCAAGTGGAGGAAACAGAGGGTCTAGAATGACACCCAAGCTTCTTAGTTGACTGAACAGAACGGGCTGCCATTCTCTAAGGCTGTTAGGAAAAAAACATAAGATCAGATCAGCAATACCAGGTTTAAGTTTGGCTACTCTTCCCCTATGGTGGCAATAGACGAACCAAGTGGAATTAAGCTTAGTGCTACCAAATGAGGTGCTTAATATTTTTACTTAGAGGTCTGATTAGCATCTCCACCACACCTTTTCCAAAGTTGAAATCCTGATTCTGCTTGTTTATTCTCTAAAAATCTCCGAATGAATGTAATGAACAGGGAATGACTTTTCTTTCTTGACCACCATATTATCTGCTCAGTATTGGGCAAAGTCCCAAATATGTAAATATAGCAAATACATAAATTATAAGTGAACAAAAGATATATAAGCTGAATTTAAAATTTGGTTGTTAAAAAAATAATAATTAAAAAAAAATAAAATTTGGTTGTTATCAGCCTCAAAATGGCAGCTAAAACCCTAGTTATAAATGAGATTACTGTAGGGAATAGCTAATTTTACCTATGAGACAAAAGGGACAATATTGTTACATTTACTTTTTTTTCATAGAATACTACAAAAATCTGAATCAAAGTTAAGAATTAAGGAGGATAGAGCATTGAAAAAACATATCTAAAAAGCATTAGACACTGTGCTGGCACTATAATATATAACCATTTCATATAAGTTGCCAAGAATCTTACCATGTTTTCTTTGATTAATTCAGAGGAATTTTAATTCAGAGCATGAAGATTGAATGTGGTATACGTAAATATAGCACAATAGAAACATATCACATAAAATATGCAGTCTGTACCAAACAATAAAATAGCTGTATCTATTTCAGCAAAATAAATAAAATAATTTGTTCTTGGAAAAGTATTTTGGATTAGTCACTAAAACGTAAATCATGGTTGATGTAAGTTTACATGCATTACATAAACCTGGCTTTGACTAGCAATAAAAACAAATTCCCACAGTTAAAATGCCTGAAGAAACATTGTTCATGTGAAATTATAACTGATATTCATACTAGCATTGCTGGGACATTAATTACAGAATTCTGAGTTGATAGCACTGTCATGCTTTGTACTCAGTATTGTTTGTTATATATTAAGGTACCTCTCTGTATCTCCTACTCTGATTCAGACATTACCTATGTGACTACTGTTCTTTTTCTAGAATGCAAAGTGTTATTTTCTCCAAAAGCTACAGTATGTATATCTGACTAAAAAAGCAAAAAATATTAGTAGTGGCAATTTCAGTTATTTATTGAAATTCTTCATGGTTTCCCAGTAAATAAACCCTAACATAATTTTATAAAACTAATAAATCAACATAAAAATAAAATGCCATAAATAAATGAGATTATGGATTTATTGTTTTAATAAAACATTGTGTAATAGTGTATAAGTTATTTTCTACTTGTGTTCCTCAGACTTAGAGAGAAAAAGAGCAAAATTTCTTTTACAAAGTTTCCCAATGGTATAAGTTACATAATTATATTCCTTGAATTTAAAACTTATTTTCAATGATATAATTATTATATTAAATAATTGGAATTTGCATTTAAAGAAACAGGGAGATTTCAGCTCAGAGAAGGTGCTGTTATTTTTTTTTTGTTTAGTTTTATTTAATTGTGCTTGTGTGCACACACATATGCACACTCACATTAAAATGCTTGAAAACATTATTAAATACATCATTTATACCACACAAAGTAAATAATTGCATATGGTCTTTCTGTAACTCTAACCCATATAATTTCAATTAAAACATTTTTAAAGATTTTATTTATTTATTTGAGAGAGAGCATACAGGAGAGGAGGAGTGGGGAGGGAGAAGCAGACTCCCTGCTGAGCAGGGAGCCCACCATAAAGTTCATCCCAGGATCCTGGGATCATGACGAGGCGAAGGCAGACCTTCAATCAACTGCCACCCAGGTGATCCCTGTATAATTTTTTTAAAAAACTTTATTCTCTAGAACTGAGACCATTTTGCAAAGCTCATCAAAGTTTACAGCAGAGGGAAAAAATATACACGCAGTAAAAGATAAGGTACCAAAACACTTCTTGTGCTCTAAAGAAGACAGGTTTCACTTTGTTTTGTAAATTGGGTATCCAAGATCGTTTTCAAACAGAGAATCTCACTGCTAAATAATTTTAAAAACATTGATCTAAATTTTGGGGAAGAATACCACACAGACATTGTTGGGAAAAAAAAAAAAAAGAAAAGGAAAGAAAAAGAAAGAAAGAAAGAGAGAAAGAAAAGAAGAAAGAAAGAAACCTATGTCGGCCTGTATTTTATGGATTGCATTTTTGTAAGGAATGAAAGGAAATTACTCAACTCATCCCCATCAATTTGGCATTATTTGATTAAAGTATCTGCATTGAATGTGTGAGCCAATACAAATTTTGTACGGCAACAACCATAGCCAGGTATTGTGCTAGGAAATTATAACAGCTATGACTAAACAGTTAATCTGTTATTATTATTTTATTAAATCTGGCAATCAGGAATTGGCAAACATTTTTCTGTAAAGATTCAGATAGTAAGTATTTTTGGCTTTGTGTACCATGTGGTCTCTGTCACAATTATTCAACTCTGCCATTGTTGTCCCAGGGCAGTGAAAGACAACTGTGTTCCAGTGAAACTATTTACGAAAACAGGCAGCAGGAGAGATTTGGCCTGTGTTATTATTCTTATTTTGAAGATGAAGAAAATGAATCTCATAGAAGCAAATTAACGTGCTTAATGTTACACACCTAAGATAAGTTAGGGGAGGCGATTTAAAACCAGATCATATTATCTATAACCTGTTTTGGATATCCATAGCCATTCGTTACTTATGAGGCAATATTCTTATTAAATGTAATGATGAACAATGCAACTTACATTAAAACATTTTCAAATATCTTCTTTTATGAAAATATTTTTATGTTCTTTGTGATCTTGAGACACAAAAATAGTTACATGAGTAAAAATCTGCAGTACACAGTAGGCTTGATAATGCTCCATGAACCGGAGGGTTTCCCATGACATTTTTGGTAAGCCATCTAGCCTTAAAAGGGATTGTTCTATATGGATAGATGTTTCTGTTATTTGTCTGGCATAACTGACCGCCTGGGCTTTCAGGTACACAAGCAAGCTAAGAAATGTTGTTTGTGAGACTCCTGTAAATAACCTTGGGAGCCTGGATTTTTGAAAATATATTGTCTAGCCTCCAGGTCAGAACTGGCATTTCTGTTCTGGATGCAAGAGCTACAAATCTTGCTTCACATTCCCTCCTGCTCCGGGGCTACCTCCCCTTCCCCACCCCAGTGTAATCCCAGAGGGGAGGCAGACACACATAGCCTGGGCACCTTGAAAATATAAAAGCATGAGAACACAGAAACGCAGCTTTCTTCAAACTGCATGTCGGTGGACAAATATTTAATTTCAAACCCTGTTATGTCCCCTATAAATATGGCCCTTATGGGGATGGTCAATTGGAAGTCTCACCTGAGGGGAGGACGCTCTGCCCAGGCCTCTCAATCTGGAATCCAACCTGGTTGTCCCCACAGGGTTTCCCCAGCTGTTGAAACTGGGTGTGGTAAGTACCTGATTTGATGTAACTTTGCCTTATTCTCATTTATTGTCTACTACTATAGTGTAGATTCTATGTGCAGATTCCTTTCCTCTTGTTTCTGTTAGGTTTTAATCATCATAATCATAATCATAATAAAGTTTTCTTACCTTTTAAAACTGAAACATTGCTGTTGTGAATCTTTTGTTCAAAACAGGGTTGTGAAGAACTTGGGGTGGTTTCACCAGGGAGAAAATATTATTTTATGATAAGAAACATGGAAAATATGGTATATACTAAAAGAATCAGGAAAAATTTGCTTATGGACAAAAAGGCTTTGACTGATTTAGTTTGACTCTTTAGCCTATGAAGCTACATTCTTATTAGAACAATTTCTAGATATCTTTGCATAGGAGAGACTGTAAGTAGTGAATTTGAAAATTGAGATCAGAGTTTGAAATTGAAAATTAAATTCAAAATTGAATTTGAAAATCTGAAAATCACCTTCTCCTTTTAACTGTAACTTTGACACTAGATCATTATACTTTACTATCTTTCTTACGTAAAGTCTTCAGGGAATATTATTAATATTTATTAGAAGATGGGGCTCCTGGGTGGCTTAGCCGATTGAGCATCTGACTCTTGGTTTCTGCTCAGGTCATGATCTCAGTGTTGTGATATTGAACCCTGTATAGGGCTCTGCACTCAGCGGGGATCCTGCTTGAGATTCTTTCTCCCTCTGTCCCTCCCCCACTCTATCTCTCTCTCCCTCTCCCTCTAAAATAAATTAACAAATCTTCAAAATATATATTAGAAAGAATAGTAAACAGAGAAAGATATACTATAGTCCTGATTTTATAACTACTTAGTTATGCAAATTTGTCAGCCGATTCATTGCTCTGGAGTTTGTATTTTTCATTTATAAATGATCATTTTGATTCATGGAAAATTACTGTTCCTCATCCAGAAAACACCATCCATGTCATCCAATGTCATCCAATGACATCCAATGTCACTTCTGTGACATTGTTTCCAAGACCTCTCAGCTGAGAGGATGAGGAAATAAATGTGTATACTAATGCATGTATAACTACACATCAATAAATATTTCTAAATATAACTATATATGTTCATGTAAAGTTAAACTTGAGTTCATACTGATGTATCCAACTCCAATCCATTAACATGGACTATTCCAGATATTTTCCTAGCTTATATGTATATTCTCACTCCACCAGTGAGAAACCTGTCTCCTACCATCTGTCATCCATTTATTCAGTTGTTCAGTTTCTGTGTATACGTATGTGGATGTTAGATTTGTTAACACATCCCTCCATGGGAAACAACTTTACTGACCAGAGCACAGTTTTTATGTGCAGTTAGTTCCCTTTGCTTTTAGCGTCACAGATTCCACTCACTTCCAAAGTTACATCATACAATTTTCCCCACCACTCCCTTCAGTGAGATTGCTTTATACATTTGTAATACAGTTATATTTTCTTGTTCCAATCTACATTTCTTAGAAAACCCCCGAATTAAAAAAAAAAAAAAAGTATGGTATGAAGTTCTGTGGGTTTTGGCAATTGATAAGTTCATGTCCAATTAACGTAGTATCGTAAGAGAACATATTCACTACCTCCAAAATCCCTTGTGCTTCTTCTAGTAAGTCCCTTCCCCTTCTTCTGAACCCCTGCAACTATTTATTCTTTTATTCGTCTCTATATTTTTACTTTTTGCAGGACATCATATAATTGTAATAGTACAGTATGTAGTATTTGCAGACCTGCTTTTTTCACTTGGTAATGTGCAATTAAGTTTCCTCTCTTTTCTTGGCTCATGTTTTTTTTATTATTGAAAAATTTTCCATTGAACGATGAATCTTCTGCAGTTTGTTTATCCATTCACATATTGAAGACACCTTGATTGCTCTGAATTTTGACCTATTATGAATAAAACTGCTGTAGACATTCATATGCAGGTGTTTCATTGGGTTTCAAGAGTGAAAGCCCTGGGTTTTCAAGTTAGTTGAGTAAATACCTAGAAGTGAAATTATTGGCTTCTCTGGTAGTACTATGTTTAACATTGGAAAAGACTGCCAAACTGTCTTCCAATGTGGTTGCACCATTTTTCATCACCCCAGAAGTGGATGAGCATTCTTGTTGCTCCACATCCTTGACAGCATTTGGTGTTGTCAGAATTCCAGATTTTGGTCATTCTAATAGGTATTTTACTGTCGTTGTCTCCATGTCTTTTTACTGTTCCTTTTAACTGTTCTTTCTGATAAATTTGTCAGTTTGCCTCATTGTGTTTCACTCTTGATGAGTTCTAACTCATTAACTGTCACTTTGTGTGCAGCCTAGAATTTATCCCACCAATTCTTTTATTATATTTCAATGATGATATTTTTCCCTCTTTAGGGATTTTTGAACAAGTTATTTACATAAAAACATGGTCTTTTCTTAATTTTCTCTTTATTCAGTAATTTGTTTGCTTGACTATTATTTTATCTGTAGTCAACTCAAATTCTGGTAATTGTTTTGTTTGGCTATCTTTCCTAACATATTTCAAAGTTTGAACTTGTTGGTTCTACCGAAAGGGAGGGGTATTTTGTGTTTTTATTTATTCTCTCTCTCTTTCCATTCCTTTATCTAATCTTTATCTATCTCTTTATCTAACCATTCTGATTAGAATTATATAGTGGTTCAGAGTTCCTTTCCTTTGTTGATATTATTATATTCTATATTGAGTAGGCAAGTTGGACTGTAGCTGTTTGTATTCTTCAGCCTGTTCTATTGCATCTCATTAGGTATATAAATTTATCTATTCCCATCTAATGCCTATGACCTAGATACCCCATCCTACCATTAGGTTATAAGTTTACCTAATCATGTTCTCCAGGACAAAGTCTATCAGATTTTCTATCAGATTCTGTCTTTTTTTCAAACCTCTTTGAAGGACAGGATGAGAGAGAGAGAGAAAGTATTATCTCAGTTTCTGAGTTTCTGATTCCAAGGACCCAGCAGCATGTTCCTATCTTTCTAAAGATACTATAAAACCCTGTTACTCCAAAGAAGTAAACCTTCTTCTGCTTCCTTTCTGACTCAGAACCCATCATACCTATATATATCCACATGCTGTTTTATGTGTAACCTGAACTTATGATGTTTCTTTTATATTCTCTCTTTCAATATTTTGTTTTTTATAACTTTGTGTTTGGAGTGAGACAGGAGGTCGGGATAATAAAATCATCCCATATGTTTGGCATGTTAAGTGACCAGAATTTTTTTTTTGATGTTAAAAAATATACTTGCTATTAAATAGATTTATCCACTCATTAAAAGAAAACTTTTCTAAGGAAATGTGTCCTGAGTTCTTTTATAGAAAGATGAGGTAATTATCTTGCTGTTAAATACTGTGAATTAGAAAATAAATGAGATATATCTGCCATAAAGTATAAGATGTTAATTATGGAGATTTAGAGTAAAAATACAAGAAAACGTACTGCATTTGGCAACATAATCCCTATGATATATACATAGAATAATTTACTATATGGTATAATTGTCCTAAGAATTACCTTAGAGTTCTTAAGAAATTACGTCAGGTAAGAACTATTGAGTCAACTGGGACATCACTTTGGCATGCACAACTCTTCTCTAGAGTATATTTCCTAGGAATCTGTCCAGTTTTTAATGATCTAAACTATTAAGTCTTGCTAAGTGAGTTCATAACTGAGTAAAGCATTTTGTAATGATACTGAAGATGAAAATAGTAGCTAAAATAAGCTGATCTTACTGTCTTCTTGCCATTTTGCATATGTTAGCACAATAATTGTAGCCATTAGCACACGAACCATCCTTCTGTTAACATCATATGTGGACTAGATCCTTAAGATCACAAGTTCTAACATTTCAATATGTCTTGCATCCTCTAAACATCCCCAATACAACCTCAGCTCTAATTCTTTTCAAGAATATTTTGTTCTACCCTGAAAGGCAGATCACTAGACTCCACTTACCTGGAATTATTGTACTTATTTTCTTTCTTGATAGAATCGTGTCAAATATTTCTAATTCATTTTTCCATTTATCGTAGTCTTTTAAATATTTCCTCTTCCTAGCTAACCTTCTTCCATCCCCTCCATTACTTCCAAAATTTTATGGCTTCAATTTCTCCCATTACTTTTAAACCAATTCAGCTTTCCAGGTGAAAATAATCTGTATAGAGCATAGTGCAACTATTTCTTGTTAAAAATAATCCATGGTTGTTCCAAAAATTTCTCATTACTAGACACTTAGAATGTGATTTTCATTTCTAAGTGCCCACAGATCATCTTCTTTTGGGAGGAAATTCAGTTTATTTTTTTCCAACTGAACCACCTCTATAGTATCACATAATTCCAACCATACAGATGACATTAGCTTAATATCATCTACAGGATCTTTCAGTGCACTAAGGGGTAAGTGGTCTGAGCTATTTGTGTTAGATTGATTTAGAAACTAAGTTTGCTTTTAAAATTTTCCTCAAATGCCCTTGAAAGTTTTTTTCTTATCAATTCTGATATATCACTTTTTAAGTTAATATAATTGACAGAAACAAAAGAGAAGGACATGAAATAGTTTTGAGGACTTTCTCACTCTATATTTCATTAACATTTTTCCATCTATTCTAAGCAGCAGACCTCAGATTGAATTGCTCTTCTTTCTTCCCCCCCAAAAGCCAAGGAAATCTCTTCCTATCCTTTGCATTTTTGCAAGTAGTATTTTTATCTGGGTTCCCATCCTGTTATGGTATTCTGAAGAGTTTATGATATTCTTTTTCATTAATTACACTCTTTGTCTATCTTCATTAACTTTTAAATATGTATTTGTTCCAGAGCTTTATGTTAGATATGATATCTTGAAATAATTCTTTTCTTCCTTATTTCCTTATTCAGAATTATATTATCAGAATATCATTTTGATGAGCTTTATAAATTTAATTTTTAATTTTAGTTTTAAAATAGTATTTTCCCTTTCTTAAATCTAGAATATATGCTGGACTTCTCAGTTTTCTTTCTGAGTATTATTAATGCTACTTTATTGTAAATTTTTCTTCTATTTCTTGTTAGAAACTAGTTGTTAATTGATAGTGAATGTTGTGCCTTGTAGAGGAATTAAGCTCTTTTCATTTTCAACTTTCCAGCAAATACAATTTTCCACAAGGCAGGTTAAGAATATGTCACCTTCTATCAGAGCATCAATGCAAAGAGCTACCTGTTTGATATCTCTTTAATTTAGTGTGGTTACCTGCTTGGTGTCTCTTAAATTTCATATGGTTTTTGGAATCAATTAAAGAATAGATGTCGAAACTTTGTAAACTTATCTTTTGTGCTTGGAGTGCCACAGTCCACCTATGAGATTTGTCGGTGTGGATTTAATTTCATTTATCTTGCTTGGGGATTTATTTTTCCTTTCACTTTATTTCTTTTATAAATTTGATATAAATTTTTGTTGTTATTGCTTAGAATATTGTTTTCTTCTCTCTCATTTTTAATACTACAATATGTTAAAAATATTTTATCTATCATCTATATGTATGTCTTGTGATATCTGTTCTTTTCTCTTTATCTCTTTCTGCTGAGTTCTGGATAATAATTTTAGTTTTATATCTCTGTTGAGAAATATTTTAGTTCCAGGTAATGCACTGTTTAACCCATCCATTGTAGCTGGGAAAATGAGGATGCAAAACAGATACAAGAACAAAATAGAAGCAAACTAAAAGAAACTGTGACAGATTTACTTTAACTGTGAGTTGAAGTGTTGCTTGGCCATCCAAGGAAGATTATCATCACGCATTTGGAAATACAGGACTGAAGTTAAAACAGGAAACATAGAAGAGGATTTGTGCATTCCAAGTGTCAGAACATGTTAAAATATACTATACAACCTTATTGAGTTTGTAGTTTCTACTAGCTCATAATGTAATGAAAATTAATTTAATAATGTATAGTGATAGTAATTTAATACCAATGATAATTTAATGTGATACACGAAAACTTTATCAAGGTCAAATGTTGTGGGCTAACTATTCAAGAATAATTTCGGAATCATTGCTTAGAGAAATTGAGAGAGAGGGCAAATGGTAATATCTTCATGATTAATTATACAGAGGTCACAGTTTATTAGAACACAATATTATTCATCAAATCCAAGGCCATGGGCACTAGGATCTACTAGGTTGCTTGTAATAAAAATTGTGATGTCTGACTTGTGTTATGTTTTTTCTTCACCTTTCACCCAATTTTATTATCTCAGGAAAGTACATTCTATTTTTTTTAACTATTTTTGGCTGACTTTAACTTTGTCTTCATTTAGTGTAGGCATATCTATTTATTTTTCAAAGTATAACATCTGAATCATGTTTTATATACTATTTCTTAGGATCTATACTGAGGTGTTAACCAACTAAGAACTAACTTGAAAGGAATAAGTTTAAATGATACAAATTCCATCAGAGTAAATGAAACCCCATCAAGGAATTAAAATGGTCACCATGCCTATAGGGTTGGATAGACTAACATAAAAAAAAGAGAGAGAGAGAGAGAGGTAAAAGAAGAATAATCTATTAGAAATTTGGTAGTTTAGACCCCCCCTCCAAAAAAAAAAGGAAAGGAAAAGAAAGAAGATTCACATGGGAAATGGTTTTGGAAGCCATCTGCAATGGATTATATTTTTGTAGAGCTGGTATCCACTCTCCTTTCCTTCCTGCATGGAAGAAGTGTTCTATCCAATCCTACTGATGGTGGGCTTAGTTTCTTTTATTCCTGTTATCTACCTTTGGCAACCTATGTCCTGTCAGATTGAGTCCTGAGCGAGAAGGCTGGTAGATAGAGCTAAATCCAACCTACAGCCTGGACCAGAATTCTAAAGTTATCTGCAGATTCAATACTAGGAAAAATTATCAATTGTTACTAATTACTGAAATTATAGCATATTTGTATGTAGCATTATTGCAGTTAAGGATAACTAATACAATATTTAAAATATGGCTATACACGAGGAGAAGTAATTTCTTTTTAGAGAGAGAAAGAGAGAGAGGAGGGACAGAAGGAGAGGGAGAGAGAGAAACCCAAGAAGACTCCACGTTGAGAGCAGAGCCCAAAAGGGGCCTGTATTGCTCAGCACTGAGCTTATGACCTTGAGCCAATGAGAAAGTCATATGCTTAGCTTAACTGACTAAGTATTCCAAGTGTCCCTAGGGGAAATGACTTCTTAACTACAAGAACCGAAATATTCTGTTCTTACTGACAATAACCTACTTTAGGTCACGAGATATACATCAAACTGTCTAATCTTGGTACAATTAAACATTGAATATTTTTTATTGTTGTTCTGGTCACACAGTTTTTTTTTTATTTTTTTATTTTATTTTATTTTATTTTTTAAGATCCTGCTGCAATCACTTGGCTACTTGTGCTTGGGGAAAAATGCTATCTTTTATGCTCACATTAGAAAATACATTGTTACATGTAATTTGTCTTCTTTTTTATTTGAAATTAATAAAAATTTGTCATTGTCATACTCTCGGCAAATGTTTCTGCTCTTGATGTAGATTTATTTTGTCTGAAATCATATTTAGTTTCTGAGCTTATAGGACAAAGAACCAGATTTGAAATTGGTTAGTTCTCTTAGGTAACTAATGATCAACTGTAGATGCTTTTAATGTTGTTTCTGTGCCAAGGAAAAAAAATATTTCCTCTTTCTATGTCATATAAATGTGAGTTATAACTAACACACTGTAAACTGAGGAAAGCAAATTATCTTAGTCAAGGTGTATGTTATTACTACTGTTTTCTCTTTTCTAATCTAAAAACTTGTAAAACATGGTTTATTGAGGTTTTAAGAAAGGTAGAGAAATTGTGATTCACTAATAAAATTCATGCTTCGTAATCTGTGTCAGGAATTATAAACAAAAAAGAAAGTAGTAACAGCTTCGCCAAAGACTTGGTTAAAAGAAAATATCTCTATAGATAGCAATTTGCTATCCTGCCAAGTTTAAGTTTGCTTTTTTAGATAATGTATACTATTTTAAAATCAGATAAAACCTTATCTTTTTCTTTTTAAAAGATATTTGGAGGCAAGATTTTGCAGGAAACTGAAGGGGACATTAGAAACAAAAGTATCCTTAACTGAAAGAGGACTTTAGATCTTTCTGCTCTCTGCCAGTTATCAAATTACCAAAATAAAAGACAGATTTAAGGAAGGACCCAGCTATAATAAATCCTATGAAAGGGAGAACACAAAAAGAAACTTGAAGGTGAGTGAAGGAAGAATGGCAGTGAATACAAGAATACAGGTTCAGAATTGCACTTAACATGAATCCTGTGTGTTGGGGCACCTGGGTGGCTCAGTGAGTTAAGCCTCCACTTGGTGTGATTTCAGCTTAGTCCATGATCTCCTGGGTTGTGAGATCAAGCCCCACAGGGAGTCTGCTTGAGAGTCTCTTCCTCTGCTCCTTCCTCCATTCTTTCTCTCTCTGTCACTGTATAATAAATAAAAAAAAATCTTAAAAAAAAAAAAAAAAAGATTCATGTGTGCACTGTCCAGAAACTGCTTGAAAGGGGGTCAGTCAATACTGCCACCTTCCAAGTCAGATGGACATAAACTTAATTGGAAAAGATGAATAATAAGTCCAAGCATTATTTTAAATACTTTACTTAGACTATCTCATTGAATCTCACAAAAACTTTACGAGTATGATAATTTAGATCCATTTTCAAATGAAGTGACTGAGGGCCATGGTGAGGAATAATCCTGTTCAAGACTGCATCATTGTTCTCAGAGCCCAGATTTAAATGTATTTATTTAATCATGGAGTCCACAACCTGGGGTGGTAACTTGGTTGTAGAAAATATACCTAAACATGCCAGTGTTAGATGCCTGAATCCAGCTTTAAATGTCAGAATTGAGTGCATTCTGGGATAAACCGTAAGAGACTCTTAACTATAGAAAACAAACTGAGGGTGGCTGGAGGGGAGATGTGTGGGGGAATGAGGTAACTGGGAATGGAGATTAAGCAGGGCACGTGATGTAATGAGCACTGGGTGTTATAGGCAACTGATGAATCACTAGATTCTACCCTAAAATTAATAATACACTATATGTTAACTAACTTGAGTTCAAATAAAACAAGGAAACAAAGAACTGAATGCATTCTGTCATAATTCAGATATATTTTAAATATTTAGGGAAATAACAATTCTAATTTTCCTTGTATGACATTATTTTTCTAAATAAAAGTATTTATATAACTTGATTTTAACATCGATTAAATATCCTAAGTTGCTGAATGTACTAAGTTAATCATTTAAGATTGAGATAATACTAAATAATTGGAGTAATAGGGAGATCTCCTTTCTTCTCCCTGGATTTGTTCTTATCTTTGCAAGCTAAAGGTAAATAAAATATTTAATTATGCCAGATAGTTTAGGCATTACTAAATTAAAGCTAGACTTATTTATTATGTTTCACATTTTCCTAGAGGTGCTCAGAATCTCCTAGGTATAATTTCTGATTATATAGGTTACAAATTTCTCTATTTACAAGTAAGGAAGGGAAGATAATACCTAATTCTGCATAGACATAACTGTATCACTCAGCCACATGATCAATTGTACAGAGGAAGAGCAGTATTGACCACCAGTTATTGTTTTTGATTAAATTGAATCATTCAATCACCAGCTGAACTTACTACAAACCATAGCAATGATTTTGCTACTATTCTAGTAGGATAGTCTTTATGGTTTATATGATTTGCAGAATTTAGTACATGCACTTGAAACTTGCCAAGAAATTGGTTAGCACTTTCTTTTTGTTGTTGTTATTTATTTGTTTGTTTTCCAAACTAATATTTGGAAGGTTGTTTGGCCTCTGGTATGTCAAACATATGTAACTAATACTCCATCTAGCTTGAGGCAGGTAAGGAATCAGAGAAATATGACAATCTTTGATTTTTCTATCCTTCCAAGTAAAGTTGAACTATTGCTCTCAATATATAACATGTAGGAAATCACAGTGACTCCCATGCTTTCAGGGCAAAGAGATAAACCTTATTGCTAATTCTGAGAATTGTAGTTTGCAATTCAATCAACACAATTCCTCATTAAAAATATCTGAAGAAGCTAGTTATTTCATCAAGTATATTTGCTTTGACCCATAAAAAAATCAGTAACTCAGTGGATAGTTTAACATTGAGATTTTAAAAATCTATTATATATTATATAGAATATATAGAATCTATTATATATTATATAGAATAATATATAATAGAAAGAAAACTACAGTGCTTGATATAGCATAACAAAATATAGAGAAACATATAATTTTACAAACCAACATGAAGGGATGTGCTAAAAAAGATGTCTACAAGGTTCAGGGACACTTTAGTGTTGACTGTAAGTTAATGAATAACAACTGGAAATTTAATTATGTACATTGTTAATGCATCTATTATAAATGATTAAAGAAAATGATTAAACGTTTAAAAATACTAATTTCAATAATAATATATCATACAATTAAAAATTTAAGAGAATAGATCTGTCTTAAGTGTTCTCACAGCAATAGAATTCCTTTTAAACCCATAACATAATTGACATGTATTTAATGTGAACTTAATGTTTAATACCAGAAACATTTAAATTCTTTATTTTTCATTGAAACTGACATATAATAATAGTTTAAGGTTTACAACACACTGTTTCCATAATTATATACATTACGGAATGCTCACCATAAGTGTAGTTACCTTCTGTCACTACACAAAGTTATTACAGTATATTTGACTATATTCCTTATGCCACACATTACATCCCCATGACTTATTTATTTTATAACTGGAAGTTTGTATCTCTTAATCCTATTTTACCTATCCTACCCCTGTCTCCCAGGCAACCACTAGTTTGGTCTTTATGGTTTGTTATTATTATTTATTAGCACGTTTGTTTTATTTTTTAGATTCCACATATAAGTGAAATCATAAGGTATTTGTCTTTCTCTATCTTAACTTATTTCACATAGCATAATATCTTCTAAATCCACCCATCTTTATTTTTTTTTAAGAAATACACTGTAACTACATCAACCTAAAGTGCTTCTTCAGTGAAGAAACCATTAATAAAATGAAGAAGCAGACTACAGTTTGGAAGAAGGTATTTGCAAACTGTATATCTAATACAACTCTAATAAAAATTTTGATTAAATATTAATCTGATTTAAAGAACTGATTAAAAAATGGGAAGAGGATCTGAATAGTCATTTTTCCAAATATGACTTCCGGATGGCCCACAGGTACATTCAAAGGTACTCAAAATCACTAATCATCAGAAAAATGTCAAAAATCTCTAAAACAGAATGCGACATTAGCTCACACCTGTTATGATGGCTATTACCAAAAATACAAAAAATAACAAGTATTGCTAAAGATATAGAGAAAAGGGAACCCTTGTGCACTGTTGGTGGGAATGTAAATTGATAACAGTTGCTGTGAAAAACAGTATGGATGTTTCTCACAAAAAAAAAAAAAAAAAATAGAACTACCATATGATCCTGCAATTTCACTTCTAGGTATTAATCCAAAGGAAATAGGGAAAATACATCTGCAGGACTATGCTCACTGCAGCACTACTTACAATAACCAAGACATGGAAACAACCTGAGTGTCCACTGACAGATTAATGGATAAAGAAAACATGGTATATGCATATGATAGAATATTATTCAGCAAAAAGGATAAAAGGAATGGAGGAAGGAAGGAAGGGGAAAAAATAAAGAAACCTTACTATTTTCAATATAGATGGGTCTTGAGGACATTAAGCTAAGTGAAATTAAAGTCATACACTGCATGACCTTACTTATATGTGGAATCTAAAAGAAAAGAAAACAAAACAAAACCAAAACCTAACTTGTAGATACAAAGAACCATGTTCACCAGAGTTGGGGAGAGGGAGGTGGGGGAAATATAAACTCCCAGTTAAATAAGTCTTGGTGATATAATGTACAGCGTGGTACCTATAGTTAACAATACTGTATTTTATATTTGAAAGTTGCTAAGAGAATAGATCTTAAAAGTTCTCATCACAAGAAAAAAATATTGTAGCTATTTGCGGTGATGGATGCTAACTAAGCTGATTATGACAAACATTTTGTGATATACATATATATATCACAATATACATATATCACTATATATATAACAGAATAAATTTCTCATTAATTTACTTTTGTAGTCATATTGATATTGTCAGTGACATATCAATATCTGAAATATGGATATTTTCCATCTGTGAATAGAAGTTAACATAGTTCTTAATTAGCTACTTTTAACTGATTTAATATGTCTTAAATTATTTCATAATTTTGTAATTTCATGTGTTTCATGATTTTCATGTCCTTTTATGTTCCACTTCTTTTTGGTATTTGCCAAATGATTTCACTAATTATGCAGATAAATTATTGAATAAAATAATGCAGCATCATAATCAACTTACTTTTTTTTTAAGTTTGGCCACATTTTAAAAAATACACGAGAAAAATATATGATAAAGTGTTCTTATATTTTAACAAAATGTATCTTTTCCTTGTAGGTATATTGAAGATGTCTTAGAAATTTCTGTGTTAAATTTTATTTATATAAAAATCGTTTTTTTTTCTTTTTTTCTAATCTTTACATATTTTATTTCCTTTTAATGCTTTATTGCACTGGCTAGGACCCACCAGTACAACCCTGAATAGAAATGGTAAGTGTTTTTATATGAACTCAGATCACCCTAGCATTTGAGATTAAATTGAATTTGGCTTCAGTTTCTAGCCCACATGCATTGGGTATTCCTGATGTAGCTCCCAATCTTGCTGGGGGTCTCAGCTATATTGATATTCCCCTTACTTACTGTGACTTTTGATCCCAGGATAGAAGGAGAGCTTCATTGAGCTCAGTCCAGCCAGACATAATCCAGCTAATTCAACTCACTTACAGACCCCATATGACTTGTGCAAGTAATTAGTGTTTAATGTCATTTTCTCAGATTCTGGCAACTTGTTGGCATAGCAAAAGCTAAGACAGGACATGAAAACTGGAAGAAGTGGAAACACAGAGATGCTTCTCCCAGATATTTGTCCAGGACAGTGCATAAAGAATCAGAACATCTAGTTGAGATAAAAAATGATATATCTGGGGCGCCTGGGTGGCTCAGTGGGTTAAAGCCGCTGCCTTCGGCTCAGGTCATGATCCCGGCGTCCTGGGATCGAGCCCCGCATCGGGCTCTCTGCTCAGCAGGGAGTCTGCTTCCTCCCTTCTCTCTCTGCCTGCCTCTCTGCCTACTTGTGATCTGTCTGTCAAATAAATAAATAAAATCTTTAAAAAAAAAATGATATATCTGTGGCTGGAATTCAGAGAAACATCTACTTCAGTATTTGGTGTATATGAACATTGAAACCTTCTAAAATTAAAGACAGATCTCCAGTTGAGATTAAAAAAAAAAAAAAATGTATGTACCTGAGAACAGAGAGAAACTAGAGGGTAAATTTCACTCAATATCCAGAACTTTCTAAATGGGATGTCTTGCCTAATTAACACCATGGTCTAAACTATGTATGTAATCAATGCATACTGAGAGTTTGATAATCAGTGATTTAGTATGTTATTTGAGCAAAATATAATATAAACATAAAATGTTATAGTCTCCATTTCCTAATATGTGAATTTGGGGAAATATTATTGGCCTCATGATTTTTCATAAGAATCAAAAAAAATGAATAACCTTATAACCAGTTGTTAGAACATTTGCTATTACTGTCTTGATGGAACACAGAGGCCAGGACCAAAACTTTGTTATTAGATCATCTGTTGTTGCTCTCCAGACTTGGATAGCTCATGCATACACAGGACTCAGCTCTTTAGCACAGCCATTATCTCTTTAACCCTCCATCCCCTTCTGGATCCCTTTCATTTCAACTAATGGCAACTCTTTTTCCAGTTGCTCATTTTCAAAAAGTTGCTGATTGCTCTATTTCTGTTATAACCCACATCTTGTCTGAAGTCTATTATGCTTACTCTACTTTTAGTATATTTCCAGAATGTGATCACTTTTTTTCCACTTCATAAGACACCATCCTGGTCCACATCACCAGTACCTCTCATCTAGATTAATGCAAAAGCCTCCTAACCGGTCTCTCTACTCCCTCCTTTGCCTTCCATTGCCCTTCTCTGTCTACACTCAATATAGCAATCAAAGTCAGACCACTTCTTTGCTCAAAACCATCTATCACTCATTCACTGACAGACTTCTCCATTGTTCTTTGAACAAACTAGATATGGACTTAGCTCTGGGCCTTTTGCAAATGCCTTTCATAATCTGAAATGCTTTCCCCTCTCCCATGTAGTCCCAAGACTGTCTCTCTTTCTTTATCTCAATTCAACTTTCTTTATCTCAACTCTTTTTCCCAATGAGGCCTTCTCTAGATGCCCTACCTAAAATTTATCCATACACTTTTACACACATACATTTAAATTTCATATTCCCTTCAGTTTTTATTTTTCTACTGAGCACTTAGCACACTACTAACATAGTATATTTGTTAGGATACTCCAGGCAAAAAGAATCAATAGGAGATATATCTATCTATCTATCTATCTATCTATGTGTGTATGTGTGTGTGTATGTGTGGATATATATATATTATCCTATATATCTTCTAAATATATATTATGAGATTTATTTTAAGAAATTGCCTCACATGACTGGGAGGGATAGTAAGTCTGAAATCAACAGAGGAGGCTGATGGGCTGAAAACTCAGACAGGAGTTGATGTTGCAATCTTGAGTCTAAAAAGTAAAGGGCAAGTTATAAATCCGGAAATTCAGGCAGCATTTCTCTATCACCATCTCTATGCAATCAACTGATTGACAAAGCCCTATGTAATGTCCTTCAAGTCAACTGATTGTGGATGTTAGTCACATCCACAAAACACTTCCCAGCAAAACCAAAGCTAGTATTTGACCAAACAACTGAGCAACCTACCCAGTTAACACCTAGAATTTAATGATCACATATAGTATGTATTGTTCTTCTTAAAAAGTCATATTTATTGTTTGCCTCTTCCAATAAAATTTGAGCTCTATGAGAACTGATTGTTGTCTGCCTATTTACAAATGATTTTCCACTGCTCAGAACAGTACATGGGAACTCAATAAATATCTGATTTAATGAATGGACTGATGTTGGATTGTTGGGGGATGTTTAAAACTAATTAGGGAACCTTACCTACCCCATCATTCTCATCAAAATTGTATGAGAATCAAGAGACTGAAATGGGGGGAAGTATTCTTTGGGGGATGTGGTTAGTGTGCTGTGCAGAGAGAGTCAGTGTGGGTGAGGGAAGGCCCACACATTAGATGGGGAGATCATTGTGAGCAGTAGCCACACAGAATCAAGACTCAAGGAAATGTCAATAAGAGGTTCTTAACAGAGGGAGGAAAAAAAACAAAAACAAAACAAAACAAACAAACAAAAAAAAAACCTTGAAATTTCCCATGGAAAAAAGATCCAGCTCTGACTGCTTACTATACCCTGATACCCAATCCCAAGAATACAAACAAAGAACTAATAGGCAAACAACCTCTCCAAAACAAACAAAATAAAACAAAACAAACAACAGCAACAACAACAACAACAACAAAACACCTCATTTCCAGTAACGACTGTTTTCTTGGCTCAAATCCTGGAAGGGTAGAGTAGCTCAGAAATGGTGGGGAGAGAGGAAATAAAGGTAAGATAGAAATCACAAACTGATCACAACCACTCTGTCAGTCCTCATCTCTAAGCTTGAAGCAATAGCTAGCTGGAAGAGGAAAGAAGTTCTCAATGAGATAAGAAAACTATTTTTATTTTACATAAAATGAATATTTTATTTTACACTGGAATTTTACAATGAAACTATAAAAATGGACTGCTTGGGTTTAAAATGCCTAGAGGGATGTTTATTTTTGAGCAGTGATTGAGAATATTATTATTCCAGCTTAATTATTCATCTAATGGCTTGGTAGAAACAATGAATCTTCAGATTCGGTTTACAGGATAGTGAGAAAAATTTTCTTTAAAAAGTTGTCTAATGATTACACCCTTTTGAGTGTAGTCCTTGTAGAAAAATAAAACATACATAACATTCTTAAGGTAGTTTTAGACGTATAGTAGGAACTTAATAACTATCAGTATCATTAGAAATGGATGTTGACTTCTAATTGATGGCTAGCATTCTATGAAATATTAGTTATGAAAAATGAACAAATTAAACACCACATACTGTTAAAAACCTCTCTTTATATGTTTATATCCATCATCTCTAACTCATAACAGATGTTCAGTTGATATTTTTTGAAGTATGGATGGTAGTCAGAGCAAGAATAAGTAGCTTTCAAAATGAATAAAAAACTGTATACACTACAGGAATTCAAATCAAATGAATCAGCGTTAGCTACATGTGAGAGAGGATTTATGGGTAAGTGAAGACACTGATCCTTGGAGGATTAATAAGTTCTGGATAGAAGGAGAGAGTTTTAGTGGAGCCACGTGAAGATGGGGGAGACAGGGCAGGTAATTGGAAAGAGCACAAAGAACTGGTAATCCAAGTTATACTAATGTTTGTGGTAAACTGAGATCTTTGATATATTTTAGTTTGAATTTCTGGTGATTATATTATCCTCCTCCGTGAATAGGATCCCTGTGTGTTTATCAGAGCCACTCTTTAATTTTCTTTTTTTATTTTTATTTTTAAAGATTTTGTTTATTTGAGAGAGAGAGAGAGAGCATGTACAAGAAAGCAGAGCAGCAGGCAGGAGAAGGCGAAGCAAGCTCTCCGCTAAGCAGAGAGCCCGATGTAGGGCTAGATCCCAGGACTCAGGATCCTGACCTGAGACAAAGGCAGATGCTTAACTGACCGAGCCACCCAGGCATCCCCCACTTTTTAATTTTTTAAACAGCAAAATATTTTTGGCCCATAATATCTCTGTTTCTGGTAATCATAGTCCATTCTGATCATGAATTGGTCTGTGAATTTTAACGGTTTAGCAAATGAACCTGTCAATAATAAGAGGACTGGCATGTAGAGTAATTAAATGTTAACATAAGATATCTTTAAGTTGTCTATAAACTAAAGATAGTTTAACTTAAAGTGCTTCAAATATTAAAGAGTTTCTGAATTAAAACTATGGAAAGAATATTACCTTGTCATTAACCTAGAAACTGGGAACAAAACTAAGTGCTATTTTTTTTTTTGACCACTGAAAGAACTATTTCTTTGAATTTTGTTTGTTTGCTTGCTTTTATTATGCCATTTGGCAATATGTCACAGTGCCTATATTCCTAGTGGACATACATAAGTGCTCTCACTCATTTTACTCAAAAAGCATGTAACACACCTAGAGAAAGCAAAATACATCTCTGTTATAAGACATAAAGCAAATAAACACATTTGGTAAAACAGAAAGTTTCTTGTTTTACCTTTCCAGTTCAAATAATTCCTTTTAAATGCTAATTATTAGAGAAATTTTCTGGCAGAAATGATTAGATACTAGAAATCTTCCGACCCCATGAGGATTCTTATCCCTAAAACTTAAACAAAATTGTCAATATAAATTAAATAATTTGGGGCACCTGGGTGGCTCAGTGGGTTAAAGCCTCTGCCTTCAGCTCAGGTCATGATCCCAGGGTCCTGGGATTGAGCCCCGCGTTGGCACTCTCTGCTCAGCAGAGAGCCTGCCTATTGTGATTTATTTCTGTCAAATAAATAAATAAAACCTTTAAAAATATCCTGATGCAAAAAGCTTAATTACACATTAATTAAAATGTGCTTCCACAGAAAGTCCACTACGTTAGTCATGCCAACTGAAAACAAGCTTATCTCTTTTGTCAGGGGAAAAAAATCCTTCCTCAAATGAAAAAGCTGATGGTATTGAACCTCCAGATAACTTCTCTCATGTTTCTATTCTATTCTATTCTATTCTAATTTATATAGTTATATTATATTGCTTTTATATTATATTAAAAGCAAAAATGTAAATTATGATGTGTAAATATAATCTGAATCATAATAAGTTTAAACATGAACACATTATGATGCATGCATATTTAACATTAAGTTTGTGAAGTACTGCATTCCCAATCATTCTGGGTTTACTCGCATATTCCTTTCCAGAACAAGTTCAGCAAAAACATCAGGAGGTAAAACAAAGCAAGTCACTCCACAGAAGTCATATTGATTCAGAATATTTTGCCAGAGAGGGTGATTGGTAATTTAAGTTTCTAGATACTTGTGTCTCTGGTAATTGTCTTTCAGTAAGAGTCCCAACAATGAAGATGGCTTGTTCACCAGTACCAATAGCAGTATGCTATTAGTGGTATGTTTTCAAACTCACTCTGAGGTTGTATTACAACAGAATGCAAATAAACTCACAGGTACATTGAAAGCAGTGAGTTACTTTCCATAACTGACTAATTTGTTCTTGGAATCAGCAGGCAGATGCTACAGCTTTGTTACTGGGAACACCTCCTAGCAGACAGTATGTATCTTTGGTTCATGCTGAATCTACTAGTTATCTCCATGAATATTGCTCAACTAAAGGAGGAACATCTGCTGTGCTGGTCATTTAGACAACAGACTTGACAAACCAGTTGTGATCATTCAAACCTTTACTAAACTAACATCATTAGAATAAGTTGATTTACTTATGCTTACTGAACAATGATTCTACAAATTACAGAACTTGCACAGATATCTAACAATCTCTTTACTATTCTAAATTTTAAAATGGGGTTTATTTATTAAGATAAAGTTAATAAAAACCCAATAATTTTCTGTTTAGGAATATGCTGAAATTGACCAAAATTATCAAAAGTAATGCTGTATAAATTCTAAGGGATTGCATTTGCTGATGTTAAGCATCTTTATGATTTTAAGTATGCTAAACAAGTTCTGTGGGGTTGAAGAGGGCTGGGGTTGAAGAGGGCTGAACACTGGAAAATATTCCAACTCAAGTAACAAACAAGAAGTCTATGAATTTTGGTGAATTATCCATTTTAGTAATAGTAAACAAATTGGGATTACATCCCTTATTGTAAAAATGCAAAGGACTAAAGACATCACATGTCCATTAGCAGTCCATCTAAGATCCAGTTGAATGATTCACTAGATTTTCAGATTCTAGGTAATCACCCACCAGATGCTGATTTAAGAAGTTAGGGAAGGAGTCTAAGAAGTCAGGGAAAAACTCCAAGGAAGAGGAGTTCTGCATTTTTGAAACTTAATAAATTGTGAGGTAGGCTATTCTTAATTCAATCTTAAAGAAATGGTGATGTAAAGTTTACTTCATACCATTCTACCTGCCCACTAAAATCATAGAATAAAAGGTATGTTCATTCTACAGGAAAAAAAAAAATACAAACAACATTAACAAGAAATTTCTAATTCTTCTAAAAGCCTACAGGATAGTCATTTAGTATCTACTGATTTAGTTGATACACACTTTGTACATCAATTTGGTTTTGGATGAAAGTCACAGAAGACTACTCACCTACTTTCAGTAGAAACAAGTTATCATGTCACATAACAGAGTATGGAAGTGAAGAAACTTTAGTTTGTAAATTCAGCAATTCAACGATGTCTCTAAGGACTTAGATTCTTTTCAAAGCTTTGTTCTGCCTTCTAAACCTATTGTTTTTAGCCCTGATGGGCTCTTCTTGTGGACAGGAGAAAGTTACAGCAGCCATAGGCCACAACCAGACTACATAAGGGAGTTTCTGTTACCTCCTTCCTTTGTCCCTTCCTTCCTTTCTTCCTGTCCTCCTCCTCCTCCCCTTCTCATTTTCCAAGTCATCCTTGGCCTCCTCCTCTTCTTATCCTCCCCCTCCCCCGCTTTTCCTTCCCTCCCTGTCTCAAGGGTAAACAAAACTATACAGATTCCAGACAGCTATCCCTGATGACCTTATTGGTTAAAATAAGTCTACAAGTTAATACAAGTCTGACTAACTACAACACTGGAGAGGGTAATGAGCCCTGATAACAGGTTTAAACTCATTAGGGTTTGGTAACTGGAGTTAAGGAGGAGATGACCTTGCCTAAGTCCTATGGTAAAGAGTTGAACACCTTTATAATATTTGGGTTCTACTGAAATGAAGAAGAGGGGTGTAGCTCATGGATATGTCATCAAAGTTTCTTAGTATTTATTAAGCATTTTACCAAACCTTTTATGCAGTTATATACTATTTTACCCAGGAGCACTATGAAGTGTTAAAAACAGAGTAGATTCCTGCTTTGTTGTGTTCTTTTTTTCCTACTTTTCTTAATGGTTAAGACAAATGCAGTTAGAATACAAGTTGGATATTTAAAATTGTTCTCTATTCTTTCTTTTCACTTTACAATATAAAAAATGTAAAATATAAGGCAAACTTTAGTGAATGTGGGCAATATTCTTTCCTCTTCATTGATCAAATAAGAGAGAAGAGCTTTTTTGCAACAAGTTTGCCACCAGAACACAGATGTTGTGAAAACCTCTGCTAAACCTAAACCAAAAGGGGAAAAGAAAAGACTCATATCAATGTTGTCCTCATTGGACATGTAGGTTCAGGCAAGGCTACCATTACTGGCCATCTAATCTACAAATGTGGTGAGATTGACAAAAGAACTACTGAAACACTTGAGAAAGTATGCTGATATGGGGAAGAGCTCTTTTAAGTTTGCCTGGGTCTTGAATAAACTGAAAAGTGAACGTGAGCATGGTATCACCATGGATATCTCCCTGTGGAAATTCAAGACCAGCAAATACTATGGGACCATCACTGTCACTGTCACTCCAGGTTACAGAATCTTTATCAAATACATAATTATAGGTGCATCTTAGGCTGACTGTGCTATCCTGATTGTTGCTGCTGGTTTGGGTGATTTTGAAGCATATCTGCTCCAAGAATGGGCAGATCCATAAGCAAATCCTCTGGCTTACACACTGGATGTAAAACATCTAATTGTTGGTGTCAATAAAATGGATTCCACTGAGCCACCCTACAGCCAGAACAGATACAGGGAAATCATTACAGAATTCAACACCTATGTTAAGAAAGTTGGCTACTGCCCCAACATGCTAGAATTCATGCCAATTTCTGGTTGGAATGGTGACAACATGCTGGAGCCAAGTGCTAACATACCTTGGTTCAAGGAATGGAAAGTCATCTGTAACGATGGCAATGCCAGTGAAATCACACTCCTTACAGCTCTGGATTGCATTTCTGCCACCAACTTGTCCAACTAACAAGGCCTTGCCTGGACCCCTCCAGGATGTCTTCAAAATTGGTGGTATAGGTTCTGTCCCTGTGGACTGAGTGGAGACTGGTGTTCTTAAACCTGCCATGGTGATCTCCTTTGCTCCAGTCAATGTTACACTGAAGTAAAGTCTGTTGAAGTGCATCATTAAGCTTTGAGTGAGGCTCTTCCTGGGTACAATGTGGACTTCAAGAATGTATCTGTCAAAGATGTTCATCGTGGCAGTGTGGCTGGTGGCAGCAAAAATGACCCACCAAGGGAAACAGCTGGCTTCACAAATCAGGTGATTATCCTGTACGATCCAGGCCAGATCAGTGCTAGATATGCACCTGTGCTGAATTGTCAAACAGCTCCCATTGCTTGCAAGTTTGCTGAGTCTAAGGACTAGATAGATTGTCATTTTGGGGAGGAAAAAATGGAAAATGGTCCCAAGTTCTTGAAATCTGGTGATGCTGCCATCACTGATATGGTTCCTGGCAAGCCTGTATGTGTTGAGAGCTTCTCTAACTATCCCCCTCTGGGCTGTTTTGCTGTTCGTGACATGAGACAGATAGTTGCTGTGGGTGTTATCAAAGCAGTGACCAAGAAGGCAGCTGGAGCTGGCAATGTCGCCAAGTCAGTCCAGAAAGCTCAGAAGGCTAATGAATATTATCCCCACTACGTGCCACCCCAGTCTTAATCGGTGGTGGAAGAACAGTCTCAGTTCTGTTTGCATCAACTGGCCATTTAATAGTAAAAGACTGGTTAATGAGAGCAATGCCTCTTAAAACCTTCAGAAGGAAAGGAGAATGCCTTGTGGACCATTTTGTGTGTGAGGGGGCAGTTTTAAGTTATTAGTTTTTAAAATTGTCACAAAATTTTGATACCCATTAAAATAAAAGTTTAATGAAGAAAAAAAAAAAAGAAAGAAAAGAAAAACCACCAGCTTGGGAGTTTCAGAGTGTCTTTAATATTTAAACTTGCACTTGCTTTTTGCTTTTTGGACTTTAATAGAGTAGGTGCAGTATGTGTGTTGTTTTTTTTTTTTTTTTACATCACTGATTATTGTGCACAGAAGATAAAAACATAAAAAAATGATACATCAGTTAAAGTAATCAGGTTTTCTGTTTTTAATATGTTTCTTCATGCCTCCAGACCTCCAATTTGTCACAACTTTCCATATGCCACCTATCTCAAAGGAAGAAAACCACTAGTTGGTCAAATTGCTTTTTCCCCTTCCCTAGTGTATCTGCATGCATTTCACACTGCACCAAGCAAGAATGCTCGAAATATGAAATCAAAGGACATCAAGATGTTATGCCTTCTCAGTCGGTATCTGTGATTGGTGGAATATTTACTTAGATGAATACGTGTTTGTTCCTGCTCATTAACCATGGTGATTGCAGTAGGAAACTGGAGTCATTTAAAGGTGATAATCAGCCCTGTCATCCATAAAGTACTTTTTTGGGGAAAAAATAACAAAAAAAGCCCTCTATGTCTAGTTTAATGTATACTGTTAGGTCACGTCAATCAAGTATCTTACCACGGGATATTGACATATTTTGTACTTAAAATAGGCATGTATATTATGGTGATGTTAAGTAAATCCACATAATCATATTATGGAAAACTGGCACAGGAAAAAGACTGAATTCATTTATTTAGACTTGTCTTCAGTTAGGAACAACAAGAAGCTCTAAAATAGTGCCTTGACCAAATGAAAATGGTAACGTTTCTTCGAGTACAGACAATTCAGATTAGAGAGTTCAGGATCAGAGCAGAGGGTCAAATGTCATCAGGGGATATTAACACCTTAACATCTTTCCTGTCCTTGATTTTGGTGTTAAGTCTCGTTTTTATGGTCTCCAGATGGCTGCCAGATCTTCAGCCATCACATCAATGTTTCAGGCATGAAGAAAGGAAAGAACACAGAACAAAAGGAATGCATGGCCCCGAGTCCTTGGAAGTATCTCTGGGACTTTTGCCTTCCTCTCATGGGCCAAAATACATAGCATGACAGAAGGAAGCGAGAAACTTTTTTATTATTATTATTATTATTATTATTAAATTTTTTAAAGCTGGCCTATTAACACTACAAGTGAAACAGAATTTTGTGGTAAGAAAGAAAAGAGGATATTGGGTGGGAAATATCTTGTCAGTTCATCAGTATGAAAGAAACTTGCCAGTTTAACTCTCATAAAGAAATGATATAAATGGGTAAGATGAAGTTCAAAATTTAAGGTATATTTTAAGGTGGGAGATGTCTGGGACAGAACAGAAAAGATTAAGAAATATGTTGAACCTTCCCTTTAGGACCAGTAGAATTCTATTTGTGTTCACAGGTTTCAATGAATATTTCTATTCTGAAAACACTCAGAGTACATAACTGTCACCCTCTCTTTATCATTCATTTTTCAAAGGAGGTAGATGTCCCAGGCCCAACTGCCCTCTATTTAGTATGCAACATGAGCAAAACCGACTTCTACTTCCCACATCTGCATCTGTTTCCAGCTTCCTTATTCCTCCTAGTTGTGGCCTGTCCCTCTGGCTTAAAACTCCATTTAATGTTGGTTCAGTTTTGTTCTTTATCTCTCATACCCAATTATTTTCCAACTCCTGTGGCTTCTACTCTTGTCTTCTTCAGTTCTTCCTACCACAGTCTTGATTGAGGTGCTGTAGTGTTAATATCCCACTAATTATTTTCTAAAATTATATTGCAATGTCATATCAATTATTAAACAGAAAAACATGCAAAGAATTACAATTGCTATTAAAATGGAAAGACCTTACACTAGATTTCAAGCCTCCCGATAATGTCACTCTAAAATATTTTCCAGACTTAATGTGTGCTGTTCCTCTATATTGACCTTTATTCCAGCCAAACTTGATTATTTACATTTGAAACATTCCCTTTTTTCCAACATCTAATCTGTTATGAATCCTATACCCCTTTTCCTAGTGAACTCTTACTATAGTTTCTACTTGTTGATATTTTATTTACTAAAGTTCAAATTCAGTGTTATTTTCTTTATCAAAAGCTTCCTGGCTTTACCCAACTCACTATGATTTCTCCCTTCTTTGAAACTCCATTGCATTTTAGTTTATACATTTTTTAAATATTCCACTTATTTGACTTTCAGTGTAAGTGAGTAAGTGTCTGTAAGTTCCCTGAACAGCACTGCATTTAACAGATAATAAAACTATGTATTTCTCTTTTGAACAATGTAGAAATGTAGTTTCCCTAGATGCCCAGAATTGGGAGCACTTTCTTATTGTGAATCAGAATTAAGACATTGCAAACAGAGGGGCACCTGGGTGGCTCAGTTGGTTAAGTGGCTGCCTTCAGTACAGGTCATGTCCCGTGGTCCTGGGATCGAGCCCCACATCAGGCTCACTGCTCAGTGGAGAGCCTACTTCTCCCTCTCCATCTGCCTGCCACTCTGACTACTTGTGCTCTCTCTCTATAGCTCTCTGTCAAATAAATAAATGAAATCTTAAAAAAAAAAAAAAAAGAAAGACATTGTAAACAGAGCCTAGGGTCCCTACCAGAGTCTAAACTCTGGTTACCACTCTGTGGTGATAGCCAAAGTAAAGAGAGACTTATGCAAATTAGACCAGACAGGAAGGATGACATTCAGGAAAAAAATCTTTGTGTTCAGGCCTCCAAAGCTATAACGGATACCACTAATCAAAATAAAATTTATATCATGCAATTATTCTAAGCATTAAATTAAATAATGGCTGGAAAATTGTTAAAGGAATATTAACATGCTTTTTACAAAATTCTGGTTGAGGGGTACCTGGGCTGCTTAATCAGCTAAGCATCTGCCTTCAGCTCTGGTCATGATCCAGGGTCCTGGGACAATTGGTCACAATCTAGTCACAATCCAGGGTCCTGCATTGGGCTCCCTGCTCAGTGTGGAGTCTGCTTCTTCCTCTCTCTTTGCCCCTTCCCCTTCACATGCATTCTCTCTATATATCTCAAATAAATAAATAAAATCTTTTTAAAAATATGATTGTCAAAATGGATGGAACTTTGTTTTTAGGATCCTGAAATAACATTTGTTGATAAGTGTAAACATAGAATTAAAAAAAAATTATATATCCGCTCTTGGCTATTTACCCAAAAGTAACAAAAATGCTAATTTGAAGAAGATATATGCAGTCTTAGTTATTGCAGTATTATCTACAATAGCCAATATATGGAAACAATCTAAGTGTCCATCAATAGATTAACAGATAAGGAAAAGTAGTATATATATATGTGTATACATACACACACACACACATATTACACAAAGGAATATTATACAGCCATAAACATGATGAGATCAGGACATTTGCAAAAACATGGATGGCATTATGCTAAGTGAAATAACTCAGACTAAGAAAGACAAATACCATATGATTCCACTCATAAGTGGAATCTAAAACAAAACAAAACAAAACAAAACAAAAAAATCAATAAGCAAACAAAAGCAGAATCAGACCAAAAATCCAGAGAATAAACTGATGGTTGCCCGAAGGAAGGGGGTTGGTGACTGGGCAAAATGAATTAAGGAGAGAGGAAGAAACAGGCCTCCAGTTATGGAATGAGTAAGCCATAGGAATAAAAAGCAGTTCATAAGGAACACAGTCATTGATATTGTACTAGTGATGTAATGGGACACTAGCATTGTAGCCACACTACAACGGTAGCTAGACTTGTGGTAAACATAGAATAATGTATCAGCTTAACAAATCACTGAGTTGTACACTGGAAACAAATGTAACCTTGTGTGTCAACTACACTTGGATTTAAAAATAAGTAAATAATGTGTGATTTAAAAAAATGTATCTATATGTGTGTGTGTATAAGTAATAACAATCATTACAAAATACATTTTGTGGTTATTTCTTCTTGTAACTGGAGGAGAAACCAAGATATCCATGTCTCTTGTTATTATTCTTTGAGGACAGTGAGGAGATAGAGTGTGCACTAGAAAGCACAGAATTTTCCTGAGTGACTGTGGCCTTCACTCACGACTGGGGAATAAACGCTGAAATACAGCATTTGAAACTAAAGAGAAGACATTTTTTTCTACCTCTAATCAACAGCATTAACTTAAATCCTTCTATAGCTGTCCCTCAAAGATACTTATTACGTATACACATGGGCAATCATTTAAACATTTCCTACTTAATGGAAACCACTGCTTGTCCTATCTGTCTAGTGATCAAATTACAATTAAGCTTCTATTATTAAAACTGCCTGGAAGTAAAGTCTTTCATTATTAGAGTTATTTAAACACATAAACACCAGATTCATGTATCTAGTTCCTACTCAACATTTCTACTTACAGAATACCATTTTAAACTTAGCATGTTCTAAAGTTAATATGACATCATGTTTTACCCTCTGCCTCCCAGTCTTAGTTAATGCAATTCCATCCGCCTAGAAACTCAAGGTCAAAAGCTTTGACTCCTTTCTTAGGAGAAATTTTAAGATATTCACTTAAAAATAATTGACCATGTCTCTTCTCTGCTCAAAACCCTCTAGTGGTTTGTTAGCCATCCAGAATAACAGCAAAATTCTACATATAGACCTACCAATCGTTGTTTGTTCTAATGTTTATGTACCTCTTTAATTTCCCTACTCTCTCTACACACTCCCTCCAACTCAAGGATTGGTCTGATCTCCTGGAACCAGTCATGTCCTAGAACGGCATGTGAGTGTCTAATTATCAAATTTTTATGAATTTAGAATGCCAGTTATTAAAAATTAAATTACACATACTGGAAAATAAATTCTATTTAAAATATGAGTAAAATATACCTAAAACTCATCACTTGTGAATTATTTTACCATATTTTATTATCTATAATTTAAAAGTTATTTATATCTATCATATCTCTATCTGTATCCATTATACCTGTATGGCAGAAATACTATATAATGGTGTGTTCTTATACATTTCTTTCCAACTCTGAATACAGTGAGTTTGTGCTTATAATTTGATATTAATCATGGTCAGAATATTTATAACACAGAAAATCAGGAAACACTACAAATGTGCCTCAAAGTTGGATTTTGGAATATTTAGTCATTTTAACTATTTCAGTTTTCTTCCCCCTCTAAGGTAACTAACAGTGACTAATTCTCATAGCTCTGGGATATGAAATAAGCAGAGACCACTCCCCTTGAGAACAAACAGAAGCTATTCGTATAAAGCTTGCTGTAACAAGGGAATCAGACACCATCATTTGCATTTTGCTGAGGCTTCCTTTTCATCATAGGCACTGGAGTGAGGAACCTTTACAGTGATAACAGGGAAGGCTCCAGGTATGTTCTGATTGGAAGTTGTTGTTGGAACAGAGACGCTGGAGGCAAGCTAACTAGAAGCAGGCCATCTCCTGTGATTGGTTTAGAGAGCATATTGAGATTTCTCTATTTGGTCCTAAGTTAGAAGTGGGGCCAAAAACTAGGAATGGTGACAGTCATTGATCAATTGTAACTTTTGGGGGCTGATTGTTTGACAGCTTATGGTTTGGCCTCCTAAACTGGTTACTTAGTATGTGTGGGTCTAAGTTCTACTGTGGTATATAGTCTGGCAATTTTTTGTGTGTCCTGTCTCTCAAAGGACACTGCCTCTGAACTGATTTATGGCTATTTTAATCAAACGCTTCAACAGTCAGAACATTAGATATCAGGGATACCTTAAACTAAACACCCAGACTTTTAGCTGGATAAAAGTCAAAAACTTATTATTTTGGTGTTAATGAAAAGTGAGTTATTAAAAAAAAAGTGATTTGGTGAAATCTATGCATTGCTTTGAGGACACCCTTCTCCAGGTCACCTGATTCTAGCCTTTCATTGTCAGGAACTATTTTATACCTGCATTGGTTACATACAGGACAGGACACTGAGGTATCTGATTTAAACTTGTCTTGTCTTTCTTGTCTTTTATAACTCTACGTAAATAGGTCTATGTTTCTCATTCTCTCTTGGCCTACCTATGTCTTCCTGGTTCCTTCACTGAACGAATTAAGAAAAATCTTTAATGATTGTTCATTTTTATATCTATATGAGGGTCACAATTTTTTTTCCTTTTCTAAAATTTTATTTTAACAAAATTTTTGGCTTTATATGAAAAAGCTGCATTTGTTTCAGATTAAGTGAAGTAAGAAATACATAATAAAAAGTGAGTTTATACACACTAAGTATTCAGTGTGTCAAACAAGCCAGGTCATTTAGAATTAGAACCCATGGCGGTAAAATATTGGCCAGTTGCACTTAACTCTGGTAAAAGCACTGTTTTAGGCTTAGCCCTAGACTAATTGCCCTGAATTTTAACCTTGGATTTATTTCCTGAAATTAATCCTGGAACTCTGAAAAAAAAAAAAAGGTGCCCATAATCACAAACCACGCATCACATTATGACAATCTCCATCCGTAAATTATTCAAATGATGATTTAATATTGCTTCTAAATGGCCTGGCATGAATACTAGAAAGAGGTTCCTTTAGTTCAATTTAATTTTACTATTTTACAATGGCACTTCCAGAAACATAGAGGTCATTCATACAAACAAAAGGCCAAAAATTTTCAGTATATAACACTTCAGCACAGTGCTTAACCTCAACCAACATAGTCATTCTAGAAGTTAATTTTCAGCCATCATTGGTAATGATGATTTATTATGCTTTATTACTAAATTGAATGTTTCCTTTTTACCCATTATACTGACATTTTTTATCTTTTTTTAATGTTAATATGAACTATTTACTGTTCAGTGGGCTTTTTCTTTGATAAGATGAATGAACTCAATTGAACATGTTGTGGGTAAATAAAGAGTTCACCTGTGAAAGTAAGAAATTTTGTATCTTGCTGCATGTCTCTAAAGAAATAAGGAATTGCAAGCATTGAAAAAAAGAAAAAAAAATGGACCTCTTCTAAAATATTTCCTTCATATTCCTTTCAAATAAAGGAATGTTTTATACCCCATGAGGGTCTTCTGTATAATTTTGTAGAGATTTATTTTATTAGCAATGGACAAATGAGGAGAAAAAGAAAAAGAACATTTCATTTCAAGAATAAGCCTGAGTGGGCATTTGGAATGCCTCCCAAAATAGTAAGGTCTTTAGCAAAAAGTTGCATGGTTTTC
The DNA here is from genome assembly GCF_963455335.1 of Martes martes. NCBI lineage: Eukaryota > Metazoa > Chordata > Mammalia > Carnivora > Mustelidae > Martes > Martes martes. Next base: position 19,617,371 of record NC_137888.1, on the reverse strand, counting down.
TAAACTTCTGTACTTAGTACCCTAAGGATGTGTGATTTATTTTGTAACTTTACAGATGCAAACATATAAATGAGAATAACAGATTTGTTCATTCTTTCCTAAAATTATTCATCATTTTGTGTAAAATTACTAAAACATAAACAAGGTAATTAAAACCAAGAATGTTAGTAGAAAAATATATCATTAATAAAATTACAAAGTAAATACATTGCAAACATACAAATGATTGCATTATTAACTTGCTCCTATAATTAAAACAAATTATATACTTAAAAATTATTATTATTGCATACTATGACTTTGAGAATTTAAGAAATTTATTCCCCATATATGGCTAAAACATATAAAAGACAAAGTATACAAAAGGACGATGGCCAGATCATACGAAAAACAGAATTCTGACCCACTGCCTGCAACAACCATGCCAGAAAAATCACCCACTATCTATAAGAAACTAGTGTTCTATCTATAAGACAAACTTATCTGAAGTCAGAGCGCTATCTCTAATAACAATTCAAGGAGTCAAACAAAAGCTCTGTAATAATTGACCCCAAAGAGCCAGAACTTCTAACTTCCCTAATATCTGTCCCTCTCTCCTACTTAAGATCAACCAGTGAAAGACAACTATGCACCACTAACCAACCACACAGGACGCCCACGTCTAGTGAGCCCGCCTCCTGCTGCTCCATGCCATGAGCCTCAACCAGGGCATGTCTGAAGCTTTCTTTTCTTCTACTATGAATTTCTCTGCCTAGTTTTAAGTTTCCACCGAAAATTAAGTGATGGTGGGTGGCTCCCTCGCTACAGCAAGCTCTGAATAGATAACGTTGCTCTCATTTGGTTGGTCATTATTCATTTCTGCACATATTTTAGTTCTCCTTGAAAGAATCATCCAAAATTAAACAATAGACTTATATATAGGAAAGGGAAGACAGAGATCCACTCTAGGCTTATGCAAAGCCTGTGAAATTGAATTTACTAAATTTTTTATTTTAGTTTATTATTTTTTTTATTTATTCATTTGACAGACAGAGATCACAAGTAGGCAGAGAGGCAGGCAGAGAGAGAAGAAGGGAAGCAGGCTCCTTGCTGAGCAGAGAGCCCAAAACGGGGCTCGATCCCAGGACCCTGAGATCATGACCTGAGCTAAAGGCAGAGGCCTTAACCCACTGAGCCACCCAGGCGCCCCTGAATTTACTAAAATGTTTAAAGTATATTCCCAGAGGGGAATGAGTTAAAAGAGTATAATACTAATTATCAAGTATATAAATGATGTTCTACGTATGAAATCAAAATTGTAAGTGCTTCACCCTATTTTATTTACAAAACAACTTTTTCAGAGAGTGCTTATTATTGTCTCCATTTTAAAGATGAAAGAGCTAAGGAACTTGAGAGGTTAACTTAACTTGACTAAAATCTGAACTCTATCAGTCTGAAATCTATCAGGTAGCAGAGCCAGAATTTATACTGGGGAAATCTGATGTGTGGTCTGGACATTTAACCAATGCTCTTTTCACAAAACATAGAAGCTACAATGAACTACAAATTGTATTATTGCTTATTTGCAAAACTTTAGTTTGAAATATGCAGGATTTCTACAATACTTCTGTAAAATCAGTTTTTAATTAATCATTAGCTTTCTGTTTACATACATTAATAAAAATGTGACCCTTCAAGGTCAAATTTTTAGAATTTCAAAAAATATCTATTGGCTTAAAAACTTTAGGTTGAAACAACTTCCGTTTATGTAACAAATGTACACAGGTTATACTTTACATCTTCAAACTCTATGAAATGTACATAAGTGTCATTATGCCTTTATAGTAATTAAATATTGCAAAATTTAAAAAAATAAATATTGAAAAATAGAGTGAAATAAGTAAGCAGAGAGAGTCAATTATCATATGGTTTCACTTACTTGTGGAACATAAGGAGTAACATGGAGGACATTAGGAGAAGAAGAGGAAAAGTGAATTGGGGGAAATCGGAGGGGGAGATGAACCATGAGAGACTGTGGACTCTGAGAGACAAACTGAGGGTTTTGGAGGGGAGGAGGGTGGGGAATGGGTGAGCCTAACAATGGGTATTAAGGAGGGCATGTCTTGCATGGAGCACTGGGTGTGGTGCATAAACAATGCATCTTGGAACACGGAAAACATTAAATTTAAAAAGATAAATATTGTAAAATAAATTTTATCACTCCACAACTTCTAAAATCACAACAAAATTATTTTCTGTATATTTATATATGTTCATCACCTCCAACCATCAAAAATTAACTTAGAATAGCTTATTTTTCTTAATTACTCTCTAACCTTTAAGACCAGATAAGAAGTGGTAGGGCAGCACCACAGGAGTGAAGTGGACAGACCAGGGTCATATTAAGGAGTTAGAATCTGAAGGCCTGGATCTAGCAGGAAGATGAGAAATCTAAATATCCCAACAGAGGCTCCTTAGCAAGTGATTCAGAGGTAAGAAGAGAAGGTCAGAAATGCTGACTTGAGGATGTTGCCCATAACCCACATTTTTATGCTGCTCTGGATTTTTACAACTTTGGTAGAGAGAAGGTTTAATTTCTAGTTCAAGGTTTTGAAATAAGAAGACATGCACAAATAACATTTTTTTTTTAATTTTTATTTTTTGCTTTGTACCATGTACTCTGCTAGGTGTTTTTTTAGGAAAAAAAATATATATATGTACACACACACACACACACATTTAGCATATATATATATCTATATATCTATATATCTATATATCTATATATATAGATATATAGATATATATATATATACTAACTTACTGTATCCTTGCTAATCAGCCCAGTCAATAGTAGCCCCATTTTATAGATGAAGAAACTTAACTCAAAGAGCTTGAGTTATGTAACCAAGAGGTTTCCAGGTAGTAAGTTGCAAAACTCAGGTTTGAAACAAGATTCTGTAACTCCTCAATTGAGAGTACTTTCTGGAATGCCGTTGCTGCTTCTTGAAACCTGGAGATGGAAACAAGGTAGCCAGAGTTTATGCAGGGTAAGTGAAGTGCCAGGATAGTGGGCAAATTGATATTTAGAATTTTCTGTCTCACAGACTTTTTGATTTTATTTAATCTTGTTCTTTTTCTGGACAGAAGATTCCTAGGAGGGAGTTAGGCAAATGGATTTGTTGTTTTACACATGTGGAGAACCAGGCTCCCATAATCATTTGGGAGCAATGATTCTATGTCCAGAGACAAGCTATGAGGTATGTTGTGGGGGAGGGAGGGTGGCCAAGCTGGCATCTGGGTGGCTTTGATAAAAGTCACACACTGATGGTCACTCACTGTTAAAAACACTTATGGAGGTGACCCAAATCCATTCATACTTTATAAATTAGTCAACTCAGATACTGTAACAAAATCCTAGAGACAGGGTGGCCTTCTCATAGTTCTGGAGGTCAGTTGATCAAGGGGGCAGCATCGTTGAGTTCTGGTGACAGCTCTTTTCCTGGCTTGCAAATGGTCACCTTCTCACTGGGTACTCTTATAGCAGAGACAGAGAGACAGTGAAAGAAAGAGGTAGAGAAAGACACAGAGAGAGAGAGAAGGAGCAAACTCCCTGGTGTCTCTTCTTACAAATTCCCATGATGGAGGCTCCACCTTCTTGATCTCATCTAACCCTATTATCTCCCAAAGACCCCATCTCCAAATATCATAATATTGTGTTTAAGGTCTCAAAATATAAATGTGGGGGCCATTCATAACAGACCTCTAAAGCTTCAGGATCTGTTTCTATATTCTAATCTACTTGAAATGGATAAAAGACCTCAATATGAGGCAGGAATCCATCAGAATCCTAGAGGAGAACACAGGCAGTAACCTCTTCAATATCAGCCACAGCAACTTCTTTCAAGATATGTCTCCAAAGGCAAAGGAAACAAAAGCAAAAGTGAATTTTTGGGACGTCATCAAGACCAAAAGCTTCTGCATAGCAAAGGAAACAGTCAACAAATCAAAGAGGCAACTCATGGAATGGGAGAAGATATTTGCAAATGACAGTATAGACAAAAGGTTGATATCCAGGATCTATAAAGAACTTCTCAAACTCAATACACACAAAACAGATAATCACATCAAAAAATGGGCAGAAGACATGAACAGACACTTCTCCAATGAAGACATACAAATGGCTTTCAGACACATGAAAAAAATGTTCATCATCACTAGCCTTCAGGGTGATTCAAATCAAAACCCCATTGAGATACCACCTTAAACTAGTTAGAATGGCCAAAATTAACAAGACAGTAAACAACGTGTGTTGGAGAGGATGTGGAGAAAGGGGAACCCTCTTACACTGTTAGTGGGAATGGAAGTTTGTGCAGCCACTTTGGAAAACAGTGTGGAGATTCCTTAAGAAATTAAAAATAGAGTTTCCCTATGACCCTGCAATTGCACTATTGGGTATTTACCCCAAAGATACAGATGTAGTGAAAAGAAGGGCCATATGTACCCCAATGTTCATAGCAGCAATGGCCACGGTCACCAAACTGTGGAAAGAACCAAGATGCCCTTCAACGGACGAATGGATAAGGAAGATGTGGTCCGTATACACTATGGAGTATTATGCCTCCATCAGAAAGGATGAATACCCAACTTTTGTATCAACATGGACAGGACTAGAATAGATTATTCTGAGTGAAATAAGTCAAGCAGAGAGAGTCAATTATCATATGGTTTCACATATTTGTGGACCATAAAAAATAACATGGAGGACATAGGGAGATGGAGAGGAGAAGGGAGTTGAGGGAAATTGGAGGAGGGGGATGAACCATGAGAGACTATGGACTCTGAAAAACAACCTGAGGGTTTTGAAGGGGCGGGGGGTGGGAAGTTGGGTGAGCCTGGTGGTGGGTGTTTTGGAGGGCACGTATTGCATGGGGCACTGGGTGTGGTGCATAAACAATGAATTCTGGTACACTGAAATGCAATTAAAAAATAAAAATTTAAATAAAAAGAGTAATCAACTGTAAAGGTAAGGACTTAGGAATAACTTACAGGGCGCCTGGGTGGCTCAATGGGTTAAGCCGCCTTCTTCGGCTCAGGTCATGATCCCAGGATCCTGGAATCGAGTCCCGCATCAGGCTCTCTGCTCAGCAGGGAGCCTACTTTCCTCTTTCTCTATCTCTCTCTCTCTCTGCCTGCCTCTCTGCATACTTGTGATCTCTCTCTGTCAAATAAATAAATAAAATCTTTAAAAAAAATAACTTATAAATTCCATGAGGTGAATTTCCTCAAGTGTATTCTCAATCACGTTAAAACAACTACAAAATATATCTCAAACTTGACTGATCAAAGAAATTCCTTGTCATTGTAGATCTTGTCTCCTTTTCTCCTAAGGATTCACTATTGTTTTGGGAAACCTCAACTTAATTTTTGTTTTGATTTTTCCTCATGATTTTTATTTTTTTTCTGCTGATAACATCATATATATTTTCACAATTAAAACCACTAACCTTCTATCTTAACCTTTACTGAAAGGAAAAGAGTTATACAAAGATTTTCTAAATTAAAAAGTGAAATGTTGGACACCTAGGTGGCTCAGTTATTTAAGTGTCTGACTCTTGATTTTAGCTCAGGTCATGATCTCAAGGTCCTGAGGTGGAGCCCCAAGTGGAGCTCCATGCTCAGCGTAGAGTCTTGTCCCTCTTGCCCCACACCACCCTCTGCCATGCTTGCTTCCTTGCACAATCTCACTCTCAAGTAAATAAATAAACAAATAAAATCTTTTAAAAAAGTAAAATGTAGGGGCGCCTGGGTCGCTCAGTGGGTTAAGCCTCTGCCATCAGCTCAGGTCATGATCCCAGGGTCCTGGGATGGAGCCCCACATCAGGCTCTCTGCTCAGTGGGGAGCCTGCTTCCTCCTCTCTCTCTCTGCCTGCCTCTCTGCCTACTTGTGATCTCTGTCTGTCAAATAAATAAATAAAATCTTTAAAAAAAAAGTAAAATGTAAAACATTTTAACTGTTGTTGTGTTTTGAATATTGGAAATGGATATAGAATGGATATATGGAATATCAGAGTGGATAATGAAGCATTTCTTCTTAAAACAAACATCAATTGAGGATGTGGAGAAAGGGGAACCCTCTTACACTGTTGGTGGGAATGCAAACTGGTGCAGCCACTTTGGAGAACAGTGTGGAGATTCCTCAGGAAATTAAAAATAGATCTTCCCTATGACCCTGCAATTGCACTGCTGGGTATTTACCCCAAAGATACAGATGTAGTGAAAAGAAGGGCCATCTGTACCCCAATGTTTATAACAGCAATGGCCACGGTCGCCAAACTGTGGAAAGAACCAAGATGCCCTTCAACGGATGAATGGATAAGGAAGATGTGGTCCATATACACTATGGAGTATTATGCCTCCATCAGAAAGGACGAATACCCAACTTTTGTAGCAACATGGACAGGACTGGAAGAGATTATGCTGAGTGAAATAAGTCAAACAGAGAAAGTCAAGTATCATATGGTTTCACTTATTGGTGGAGCATAACAAATAATATAGAGGACAAGGGTAGATGGAGAGGAGAAGGGAGTTGAGGGAAATTGGAAGGGGAGGTGAACCATGAGAGACTATGGACTCTGAAAAACAACCTGAGGGTTTTGAAGGGGCGGGGTGGGAGGGTGGGGGAACCAGGTGGTGGGTATTAGGGAGGGCACAGATTGCATGGAGCACTGGGTGTGGTGAAAAAACAATGAATACTGTTACGCTGAAAATAAATAAAAAATTGGAGAAAAAAAAAAAAACTCTGAAAAGAACTCTTTAAATTAAAATTAACCTTTTCCAGAGGTAATCTTTGAAGTATTAAAGAAAAGACTGCCATGCTGAAGATCCATCATTTCTCCCTTCAATTTGTCCACTGCGACATCAACGAGGGCGAGTTCATCAGCCAAATCCTAAAATACATGAAAGTTTTGAATAACATGTTCTGAAGAATGTTCTTACTTCAGTATTTAAAAAATAAAAAGAAAAATTCGTGTGTGGCTACTTTAAAAAAAAAAAAAACCAAAAAACAAAAAAAAAAAACATCAATTACTGAAAACAAAATGTTGCTAAAATTGAGTGTAGTTGAAAAAAAATAGGTCTTTATTTTTTCCCAAATAAGGCCAATTTATTTCCATTTTGTCTTTTTAGAACTGTGTTTGCAAAATGACAAGTGAAATGAAAGTCTGAAGCAATTATCTGCATCATTCAGATCAAATAGACTCTCATTAAATAAGAGCAGATGGTATGTGTAGAAATTGCAGCTTGAAGGCTAAGTTCCTCATATACTACATATGAAAATAGATTGTTCCTTCAGTGCATTTATTTTAAGATAGTCTACAACTTCTCTAACAGATAAGTTTATTTAAAATGTTAAATGGAATCATACAGTACTACATTATTTTCTTCACACATTTAAAATAATACAAAGCTATTTACATGCGTCAAGTTTACAAAAGTGTAATAAAATAAAGCATGTAATGTAAGTGTTGCCTTTGAGGTCCTAGCATCCCCTGCTCCACATCAGACAGCACCCTCCATCCAACATGCACACACACCTCTCCACAGGAATGTATAAATATCAGAAAAAATGACACAAAGGCACTGATGGTTGTGATATAAAGTTTATTGCTCGAAGAGTAAACAGCAAAATGATTCCCCAAGGAAAAGTGATCAGGTCAGATCCTGATTAAAACAGGAGTGAGTGGGGACAGCTGGTTTTGTTCTTTATTATGGTTAGATGTTGGAGCCAAGGTGATGGTTTTGCTGGACTTGGGTTTGAATGATTTTAATTTGCCACCAGCACCAATGGAGGGAGCTGAGGGTTTTGTTTCTCAGCCTGTGCCAATGTGGGGCGAGCTCGAACATCAAACAGTCAAACATCAAAAATGACATCACATTCTTCATAAGAGCAAACAAGTAACTTTGGAAGGTTCCTTGAGGACAACCTAAATTTCTGGAACTTTTATTATGTTCATACATTTATCTATGTATTCCTAATTTTGGAAATTATTTTAGTAAAATAATCATAGACATTCACAAAGGTCTTATATAGAATTTTATTGCAATGTTGTAATATACCATGACAAACAAGGATTCAAATGCCTCACATTATGCAGTAATTAAATTTTAAAATAACATTTTATATTTTATAAATGATTAGTTTTGTATATTTAATAATTTTCATACTATCAGATATTTAACACTGAATATTTTATAAGGTTATTTCTACCTTTATAAGACAGTAATTAGATTATAATCATAAATGGAATGAATAAAAAATCTTGTATAGAATACATGGTGTGTGTGAGTATATGCATATGTAATGTTTTAGAAGGAAACATACTATAGGACTGGTGATTATTCTAATTGTTTATATCATGGAGGTTTTTTTAGTTCTATATATTTCACTTTTTTTAAAAAGCTAATCATAAACATTTTTACATTAATAGAAAAAAATTGTCAATTTTTCTCCAGAAAGCTTCATAGAATATCTTTGTTTGATCATATTCTAATAATTTCTTATTGCATAATTGGAAAAAGTTTATAGTAATTTTAAAGAGACCTGTTATTTAGAAATATACATGTATAGTAAGAATCTTACTTAAGAATGAAATGAAACTATGTTACAGATTTTCTTTCCTTTTTAATTAGAATTTGACACTCCTGTTAATATTGGTCATCCAGAAATTATCATAACATGATTATAATTAAACCTCTCTATTTCTAAATAGGAACTCCGTATGGACAAAGAAATAGCTGGGCATGTGAAGTAACACTTAGAGGCACTATAGCTATAGTTCTTCTTTTTTCTACATAAAGTGAAGAATTTGGTCGACTCAAAACAAATAAAAGGAACAATAAAACGAAAAATAAAATACATCATTTTAATTATGTATTTCCTAAACACTCGATTTCTAATTATTATCATGAATCCTGGCATCCAAATACTGTTTCGTTTTGAGTTATTTTACCCAGTGTATGTACTCTATGAAGCATGGTGGCTTTCTGCTTGCCTCCTTCCCTTTTCCTTTCTGCCTTTCCTCCCTTCCTGCCCTTCCTCCCTTCCTGCCTTTCAGCCCTCGCTCCCTCCCTCCCTCCCTCCCCTCCTTCCTTCTTTCCTTCCTTCCATCCTCTTTCTCTTTTCTTTTTTCCTTTTTTATATTACTCTGCAGAAGAGATCTAAAGTGATTACAGTCACTTTCGCATACACATAGTATGCAAGTTATATCAAAGTCATCTGACAATATAAAATAATGAGAAAAATATTGCACAGATTTTTAGCACTTGCACTATTTTTATTTGCATATAATGTATTTATGACTTGCACTATTATAAAGTGTGTGACACTGAATAAATTTTGAGTCCCAATTTCCTCATCTATAAGGTGGCAGCTATATCGGTCATACCTTAAGAAAGTTTATCACCTATTTGTTTAAAAGGTTCTTAGCAATGTTTAGAACACTTATTAGGCATTTAAGTTATAACAAATTTTTTGTTTATTTATCAACTATTTCCTGAGAACCTATTATATGTCGGGTTTTCTTCTGTTTCTTAAGGATGTAGCAGTAAAGGATATAGATAATATCAATGGACTTTATATATTGTACAAATCCACTAGTATGTTATAAATAGTTATAATAGTAAAATAGAACATCATATTAGATGTTCCGGGAATATTTCCTATGTTCAACAAGAAAGCATTGATAGAATAAATTCAAGTTACTATTTAAAATATATACCAAACTATTCTATATATTTGCTTGAGATTGATTGATATGAACTCCTTACAGCTATCAAACAAAAAAAAAAAACATTTGCTATTACCTGATTCACAGTGTTCGCCAAATAATCAGAATTAAAAGTGCAGTGCAGCTTGAGAGATTTTTCAAAGAAAATATACTAAGCAAAGATCAATAAGTTTCTTTAAAGTAAATACAATAGTAAATTTTATAGGTGGGTTTTTCATGATTTCTTGCCAGAAGACCAATAGTGCATTGCTAAAGTGTGTGTAATTTACAATAAATCTAGAAAGGTCTCAAATGGTGGGGTACCTAACAATCTCATGGTCTCAATAGAGAGATTGCAAAGCTGCGGTTTATACATTACAGTCTTCTCACAGACACGAGTTTCTTTGGTCAATACATAAATATCACAGAATTTCACATAAATATCTGTATTCCCAGTTTTCCTTAAAAAATTGGAAGTATATCAACTTTCAGCTTACATTAACACACAACAGCCATGTTCTCTATTTGAACAACTGCTATCCCCCTTAAATCAGGCAAAAGTCCTCCAGTTTTCTTCCTTCCTATTCTACATCCTACTATCCTGCCTGATCCCATTAGGTCTTGAAATTGAAATCTGTTTTAGTCCTGTTATAGTATCATGGAACAGGTGGCTTAAAATAACAAAAAAATTTCTCATGGTTCTAGAAGCTGGAAGTTCCAAATTAAGGTGCCAAGAATTTTGGTTATCTTGTGAGAGCTGCTTTCTCACTGTTTCTTTACATGGTAGAAGAGTTGAGGGGAGCTCTCTGGGGTTTTTTTTAATAAAGGCACTATTCCAATTTTTGAGAGACCTACCCTCATGACCTTATCACTTCCCAAATATGCCCTTCCAAATATTATTACACTGGGGAAGAGGTTTCAAGACATGAATTATGAATATTGAGGGAACATATTCACTCTGTTGTAAGGTGTTTATCTCCACACAAATATACACTTTAACATGTATGAAGGAGTGGTTTAGCTTTGTCTCCTTCAAAAACTTACCTTAATATTATTTTTTGAAATGCATATATGGATACATTTGGAGATTACATTTTCTGACAAAAAAATGTATTTATGATCAAGAAGAATCATAGGAATGTACAGGCAAGTGAGCTAGAAGAGGCTTGATATCACTTCTAGAAATCTAAGCAATGCCTGAACCTAATAGGACTAGATAAGACAGGTTTGCTTGCTGGAACTAGCAGTAGAGTAAAAAATACAACATCCCAATCCTCATGGAGTTTACAATCCAGTGAAGAATATAGAAAATAAGAAAAATAAATTGTGTAAGTTTAGATCAACATTGAAACAATGCAGAATGAAAGAGGACAGAGAATTAAAGAATATGAGTGATGGCTATTTTAGACAGGATCTATCAGGAAATTTCTCTCTGAAAGCACAATAGTTGAGGAGAGGTATGTTGGGTTTTTAATAGTCATCATTATTAATTTCATCTTGAATGTGCGGGGGAGGTGTTCTGGGTCAGATTCCTTGTCCATTACCTGACAGTAAATAATAAACATGTTGCACTCAAACTTCTTTGTCCCTGGCTTTTCTTTTCAGGAAATTCAATGAACACCAGTCAGAGAGGGTGGGAACCAGTTTTCCAGTAGTGGGACCCTCCACCCATGAGAGATAAGGAAAAAGTAGTTTCTCTGCCTATCAAGAAGAAAGAGGTGGCTATTTCCTCTCCTTTTCCCTTCCTTAGTCCAACACTTAGTCATGCCAATAAAATCCCTCCAGGAGCCATATTACCCAGTGAGCCTTGCCTTTGACAACCTGGAAATGGCTCCAAGTTCTAGAGTGTCTTCTTTCCTGACCTGTAAGTACCTTGGCCTATGGCACGCTGGTCTCCCAAGCACCCGTGCTTAACCTAGGGACCTAGTCCAGAATAAAACCACGTGGCCCTCACAGAGAGATAAGAGAAGTTATACTGTCCATTTGGATCAGAGCAAAGGACGAGAGAAAGGGCTACAGATCTAATTCTCAGGCTATGTAAAGAGTCATAGGGGCTACAATTTGTGAAAGAAGCACTTAAAAATCAAGGGAAGCTTTATTTCTCTAGAAGACATGAATGTGTGTGAAAGAATGAGCCATGTGGTGAATCTTGGAGGATGGAGAGGCCATTCTCAGGCAGAACTATACTTGGAGTTTTCTGTATTGAATTCATTTATTTACTTTATTTCAATTGAATATACCCGATTAAAAGCTACAAATAATCCAATTACTTTCTTGAATGCTTTTCACAAAATAATACACTTTGAAACAAAAATTAATACTGAGAAGAAAAGGCCCTGAAGTTTACTTTTCGTATTGTTAAGTGTTTGTCTGAGGATTTGAAATTACTCAAAAAGTAAACTGAAGTAATATTTTATTTGGACAGATTGTCAAATTAACATACCTGTAATGTAGTTTGTACTGTAACTATTTTTAAATGGTTTATACCACATTCTGGGAAGGATGATGGATGCAGTGAATTCAACCAAGCAAGGCAGTGACTATAGAGTTGACAAAGGTAAAAACATCAAGGACTGGCACCTGTTGTTTGAAATTATCCCTGAAAAGAATTATGTAAAATTGCTCATCAAAAAGCCTCAATCTAAAGATGATGGAATAAGTTTAGAGCAAACTCAATTTGTTCTTTCAGCAGATATTTATTGAGTGACCCGAGTGTTCAGTTCTTGCAGATAAGCTATGATGTAAGAAGGGAGTGACAAGAGAACACCATGGTTTTGACTTGGAATATTTGAAGATCCCTTTACAGGAAATACACACGAAGAAGTAACAATAGCCCAGGATGATTCTGAAAATGATCCCATGTTTCTCTGAAAGTAAAGTTTGCCTTTCATATGATATAAAAACAGAAGACATATTTATGGTGGCATTCTAAGAGGAGTGGATATAGGGTTTGTTGAGCACAGCAACTTAATACCTAATCTTTTAAAGATTTTTCACCCTGAATTGTAATCAGATAATATTTGACTGCAAATACTGCAGAGGGTGCTATAGACACATGGGGATTTGCTTTCTGGTTTCCTGAAGAGTTGAAATTCCCATACTGTGATCAAGAAAGTCTTAACCTTCTTTCCCTCAGTTTGACTAAATTTTACACAATGTCTGACTTCCTCACCACCACCACCTTTATAAAGCACCTTGGAAAACTTTCAGTTGTAGTTTTTTTGTTGTTTTTGTTTTTGGTTTTGTTTTTTTGTGTTTGTTTTTTTTGTTTCGTTTTGTTTTGTTTTTCTTCTGCTCCTTTGAGGTGTAAGTTTGTCTTCTCTTAGCCTCTTGCCAGTTTGACAAGCAGGCAAAATCTTTCTCAAGGACCTGGGAGCCATCCATCTGAAACATAATTACCTAAGGAGACTGTGCCCCTGTCACCCAGTCTCTGTGTGAGATGAGGAGACTAACTCCCACAAGGGATGACTAGCAAATGCAGATGTCCTCAGCACAGCGAACAGCCTTCCATCTGAAGACTTTCAGTGCTTTTCCTTCTACCTTTTGTTCTAGCAGAGTTGAGTTCAAGCTCTCTTTCCTCTTTCAATAGTCTTGAATAAAGTTTTCCTTTCCAGTTTACTTACCTGGTGCAATTTTTCTTTGACAAGTAATAAATAACAAATACAATTGAAAATACATCCTCAGCAATCCATTCCAAAGAAGATGATCTAAATTGTAAGTGAACCAATGCACTTAGCTGCCGCACGCCAGAGATGGAAGCAAGAACTCTCCAGAACACTGAGGAGCTCCTTTGGCAAACTTGGGCATTTTGGGTGAAAGCTCCTCTGCTTTGTTTTCTAAAGCATGAACCTATGATGAAAATGATAAGAAGGAAGTGCAGGTTGTTCATTGGGAAGGACTTTGATATTTTGGAGAGGCATTTACTTCAATTTTTTGCAGCCAACATTGTATGTTAATAATGATAATAGTAATGATATACTATCGAACAATCATTCAATCAATTGTTCAAGGGAACTGTTCAAACCTCCTACTATGTAGAATTATCTAGTTATTTTTAGTTGTTTATTGGTATTATCACATTGAACCCTCAAAGCTTGTTTCAAAGATGACATTTTAATGCCATTTTACAGATGTGGAAACTGAAGCTTAGATTAAAAACAAAACATTTTTTTTTAATAGTTTCCAGAAAGACAGCTTTGTCTTTCTGTGTTGGGGTATGGATTTTCTAGTAATATCTTCTGTTTTTATTTGTGAAATCACTTTCCAATAAGAGACTGTGGAATATATTCAATAGTAGAGCAACAAAGTTTACCTAGATCAGCTTCTGAAGTTCATAAAGGTATATGACATTTGTTCAACACTCCTTAGCAATCTAGGAACCAACATGTGTAATCATCAATGGTGCAATGTTTTATAAAGAATCAGAATCCCAAAAGGACTATCTTCTTACACAGGCAAGACCTCAGACGATTCTGTGTACATATTTTCAGAAGGTAGCCTGACAAATTTACATTGTTCCAACTTTTTTTTCTCATACTGTTTTCTTGGTTTCCTAAAGAACAATCAAAATTTAGAAACTAAGGGGCGCCTGGGTGGCTCAGTGGGTTAAGCCGCTGCCTTCGGCTCAGGTCATGATCTCAGGGTCCTGGGATCGAGTCCCGCATCGGGCTCTCTGCTCAGTGGGGAGCCTGCTTCCCTCTCTCTCTCTCTCTGTCTGCCTCTCTGCCTACTTGTGATCTCTGTCAAATAAATAAAAATCTTTAAAAAAAAAAAAAAAAAAATTTAGAAACTAAGATGCTTAGTAACTGCTAAGAAAAATTTTAATAAAGGCACAAACACAAGTGGATTTTCTCTATATTAAAATATTATCAATACTCTTACATTATAAGTAAAATAGATACCCTTAATTATTCAATTTTACATAAGAGGGAAGTAAGCAGGTGACAATGGTCACTTAGCTAATAGTTACAGGAATTGAGAGCCAGACCCATGTATGCTTGATCTTGAAGTCCATGCTTTACCTGATGCTGCCATAGAAGGAAAGATTTGAAAAGTTGTATAGAAAGAATCACAGCAACTGAAAAAATGAAAATGAAATATGGTATTGATCACAAAGTTATCTTGCAAAGAATAAGGGAATTGAGATGTTAAAGGGGAACAGAATTTTATCCAACACAATACGAATCTTCATGGACTAAAGTTTAAGTAACAAGATTTTTTTTTCTTTATAATTCTAATTTTTAAGGAATAATCTTGCACAGCCTTCACTATAATATGCATAAGGATTTAGGGATCAACATCCATTTGTGTATAAATTTTGATGAAAATCGTCAGAGAAGATAACATCTCCAAAGTATAACAGAAAAAGAATGAACAAAAGATGAGCTGATATTGTATAATGCATGCTTTCTTTCTCAAAGTACATAAAATATTTTAAGTCATAAACTTTCTTCAGAAAACATGGAATATATTGCTTTTTCTACCATGCTGTATGCATTTTTCACAGTCCTTAATAAAAATAAAGCAATAAAACAAATAAAATCTAAAGACTAACATAGCCTATATTAATATATCATTTTGAATTTGAATGTCTTTCCCTTGAGCTAGATATTTTAAAGTCCCTAGCAGAGCAGCTGAAAAATATTACATAAAAATTTAACAGTTTTTTTTCCAGAAATATTTCAATTTTTGACTGCCATGCCATTTTCATTGGAATATGTTTAAGAATTCATTTTAAAAATTGAAATACATTGCTTTTGAACACACATGTAAGCAAATTCCTTCCTTATTTTGATATAACATCTATAAATAAAATACAAGGCTCTTAAAACACTGTGAGCTGTGCTTCCAGGTCTCTGGAAGTGGGACATCAGGGAATTTCACCAGATATAGAACAAATAAACGAGTGGTCTAAGTGTTAAAAAAAAAATCCCAAAGCCAAAAAGATGTCAAAGTACTTTTTCTTGAACTTCACTTCCTTTCTTTAAGCTTGCATTTAATGAGCTTCCCATAGAATTTAAAGAAAATCCAGTTTTTGCAGTTTATCTTCTCTTAAGCATTTTTAAGAGGAAAAAAAGGAATAAAGCCACAAACAAAACTCATCCTCACTGAAATTATCAGCTTAAATATATGCTGAAATTTTAATTTCATCAGTATCTATTCATCATTTGAAGATAATGACACTGGAAAAGATTATAAATTAGATATATCCCAAGGATATGTTTTGAATTCATACCAATAATGTATTAATAAACTATGAGAACCAAAATTTATTGGACCAAAGCTGAAGCACAGGCCTAAATGTGTAAAGGCTATTCTGAATTACTAAGCGTTCTTTTTTTTTTTTTTACACTTTTAACAGTGACGTATTTGTATGTGTGTATGTTATTATTTATATTTTCTATGCATGTGTTTTTATATGTATCATTTCTGAAATTTACATAAATGGAGGGCTTATTTTTCTGTGACTTGAAATGTTTGTTCCATATTATGTTTTAAAGATAAATCCATGTTCCATTATGCTTTTATTTTCACAACTATATTAATATTCCATTGTGTGAATATGTATTTGATCATTCTAGTATGTATGAACATATTACACGGTTCCCAGTACACATATGCAAGAGTTATTGAGTGAATATGTTAAGGGAAAAAAATTCTGAATTGTAAGATATTGGCATGTTGAAGTTTATTACTATTAATAACAGTTTTTTTCTAAGGTACTTTCTTTAGATGTTATAAAGTGACTGGAAGTCCCTGTTACTCCATAAGCTCATTGTCATTTGAGCCATTAGACCTGTAAGTTGTGTCATTCTTTAGATAAGTAACATCATTTCACTGACTTAGTTTGAATTTCTCTGATCACTAATTAAAATGAACTTATTTTTATTTTTTTACATAAGCTATAAAAGTGCATATGCAGACAATTTGCACGTCTAAAAAAACCTTGGATCTTTTTTGTCTTTCTTTTAATTTGGAGGATTCCTTATTTTATTATGGATGACAATTCTTTCTAGTCATATTTGATGGATGTCTTCTCCCTAATTGTAGCTTGAATTTTAATTCCCTTTTACTTCCTTTTGATACATGTTATCTTCATTTTAATATACACTTACGTATCAATTTACTATATTTACATTACTATATTTATCTGTGTTTGTATATATGTGTATACATGTGTGTATACATATATTTGGTCAATCCTCTTTATTCATGGATTCAGTATTTGTGAATTCACCTACTTGTTAAAATTTATTAGTAACCCTAAAATTAGCAGTCAAAGTTCTTCCATAGTCATGTGTAGACATGTGCAGAGCAATGAAGAATTTGAGTCACCTAATGCATATGTGCCCAGCTGAGATCAAAGAGATATTCTCTGCCTTCCTGTTTCAACTCTCATACTGTAAGTAAATGTTCAGTCACGGTCTTAGTGCCATGATTTTCACATTTTTATGTTGGTTTCTCTGTTTAACACTGCCCCAAGTGTGCGGCGTGTAGTGCTTAAGACACTTCGAGTTTCCTGAGTGCAAGAAGGCTGAGATGCCCTTTTCGGGAAAATGACATGGGTTACACAGCTTCGTCCAGCCATGAATGATGGTACTGTTGGTCCCAAGTTCAGTGTCAACAAATCAACAGTATATATTCAGCAAGATGTCTTTAAACAACAAGATGTCTTTAAACTTTAAACATAAGAAAAGTTGTATATTGATTGATGAAAATGTCATGATCAGAGTTTCAAAGGAGCCTAACTCTACATTACCCTCAGGAGCAGTATTCCCTACTTTAGTGTTCATAAAGACTTTATAGAACAGGAGCATCTGGTGGCTCAGTGGGTTAAGCATCTGCCTTCAACTCAGGCCATGTTCCCAGAGTCCTGGGGTCTAGCCGCACATCTGGTTCTCTGCTCAGCAAGAAGTATACTTCTCCCTCTCCCTCTGCCTGCCACTCCACCCACTTATGTGTGTGCTCTCTCTCTCTCTCTGTCAAATAAATAAATAAAAATTTAAAATATTTGAGATAAAAAAGACTCCACAGAAGATTACTATTGCAAAAAATGAAAATAGAATATATATGTATACATTTTCATATATATATTCTATTTTCATTTTTGCAATAGTAATAGTAATAATTACTATTATTAAAATAGAATATATATACATTTTCATATATATATTCTATTTTCATTTTTTGCAATAGTAATAGTAATTATATATATATATATATATATATATATATATATGGCAAAAGCAAATGTGATGGTGTCTTGAGACATATAAGTATCCAGAGGCCTAAGGGTGTCTATATTTTATACGCCAGCATTCATTTTTTTAAAGAAGATTTTATTTATTTATTTGACAGAGAGAGAGAGAGAAAATAAGCAGGGGGAGCAGCAGGGGGAGGGAGAAGCAGACTCCCCACTGAGCAGGAAGCCCAGTGTGGAGCTGGACCCCAGGACCCGGGATCATGACCTGAGCCGAAGGCAGACGCTTAGCCATCTGAACCACCCAGGCACCCCTGTACATCTGTACTCATTTATAATGATTAATAAGATTAGTTTAAGCACGTTTATATCATATATTGATGGAAATTTTTGTGTGTGTGTGTGTGTGTGTGTGTATTTCATGTCTTTTTAAGTGTGGAAATACTGGTCCCCCACCTCCCAGTCAATAGTTATGATAGAAAAACTAGGGGGGCGCCTGGGTGGCTCAGTGGGTTAAGCCTCTGCCTTCGGCTCAGGTCATGATCTCAGGGTCCTAGGATCGAGCCCCGCATTGGGGTCTCTGGTCAGCAGGGAGCCTGCTTCCCCCCTCTCTCTCTCTGCCTGCCTCTCTGCCTACTTGTGATTTCTCTTTCTCCATCAAGTAAATAAAAAAAAATCTTTAAAAAGAAAAAAAAGAAAGAAAGAAAAACTAGGGACACTTGGGTTGCTCAGTTGGTTAAGTGGCTGCCTTCGGCTCAGGTCATGATCCCAGGGTCCTGGGATCGAGCCGCATTGGGCTCCCTGTTCAGCAGAGAGCCTGTTTTTCCCTCTGCCTACTTCTGCTCTCTATCTCTCTGTCAAATAAATAATTTTTAAAAAATCTTTAAAAAAACATTTTTTTCCAAATAAATAAATATTCAGCATCACATTTCAATATACAAGAACCCTTGATGATATTATGACCAAAACACCTATAGAAATCACTTCCTAAAATATGGTACACAAAACTATTTAGTATGAACTCCATTTCTTTTCATTTATCAAAATTCTGTCCTTTTCTAGAAGGACGCAGTTGACAGTATTCCCTGGGGGTATGCAAGCAGAACAGTATCTGAAGCCACATGAAAAATAAATGTACTTATCCAAGTGGATAATATGGCAAATGCATGTTATTTATTACACCAATTAATTCTTGAATCAACAAATACGATAAAATATCTTCAAAGGTACACATCTATAGAGCCATGCACAAACACATAAATCCAAAAGGAAATCTTATGAAATTGACAAGGATAACTCAGTCCAGAAGAGTTATTTTACATGAAATATCTATGAATAAATAATACAGAAACTAGAGTTATTTGGTTTTACTGTATATCATTGATCTTTCTCTTTGAGTTAAACAAACATACAGTCAAAAAAAAAGTTCCTTTAAGTATTCAGAATTTTCTTGTAATTTTATCCTCATGAAAAATATTCAATTGGGGCAGCTGGGTGGCTCAGTCAGTAGGTATCTGACTCTTGATTTTGGCTCAGGTCATGATTTCAGGGCTGTGGGATCAAGCCCTGCATCAGACTCTGTGTTGAGCGTGGAGGCTACTGTGGATTCTCTCTCTCCTTCTCCTTTTGCCCCTCCTTTTGTGGGAGCTCTCTCTCTCTCTCTCAAATAAATAGATTAATGATTGAAAAAACAAAAACAAAAACACATTCAATTAGATATCCAAATGGGGAACTGATCCTTAGAGAATCTAAGAAATTTCATCAACTTACCCAACGGAAAGTATAGTGTGGAAATTTATTATCATTTCTGTCACATTACAAAATTTGCATGCATCCCACTAAAGCAGGTTACCTCAGAATTCATTGAAATGCAAGATTTGCAGTAGATAACTTAACTTCCTTGTAAAGCATAGTACTCTCAAATTGAATTATGTTTGATGAAGTATTGCAAATAATTCCTACTTGTGGCACTTTAATTTTTTTTAACATATCTTCAGTCTAAAGGGTATTAGCATAAGAGTTAACATTTTCATCTTACATATTTAAATGTACCTATTTAATCAGATATATTTAATTAACTTTTTATTTGAATACTTAATTGAAATTATTTTGGTTAACATTTTGGAACAGCTGGAGAGGAGCTGAACTTCTACATATTGAGTTCATGCACTCACATAATAATGATATTCATATTAAGAGTGGCTGTTACTAATTTGTCTTCAAAAATCATTTTTCCACTGAATAGAACTTTATAAAGCCTAAATATCCAAAACTGAGGTTTGAAAAAAACAATAATGCTTTATTATTACAAACAGAATGTGCAGTCATTAAGTTTAAGAACAATCAAGACTTAAGACTTCTAAGTTTAACTCTTGTTTGGAGTTAACACAAGTGAGATTAGAGAGAACAAGAATGAAAATGGGTAAATAAATAAACGAGAAAATATTAAAAGGGTTAATATAACAATGGTTAATAGAAATGTTATGATTTTTCTTAATATGTTTCTCCAATTTCAAAAGCTTCTTATGTAAACATGGGTTACATTCATGTAAAAAATGTGTAAATCTTTAAAACTTTTAACTCTATGATGAGTAATAGTAAATCAATTTCCACATCCACACACATGCATAAAAACACAAGGAAAATATGGAAAACCTGAAATCCTCTTAACAAGGCATTTAGAATTTCTTGATTGGACAGCTGTTTATTTTTCATGGAAAGATCCATATTTCCATGGGTGGAGGTGGTGGCTGGAGATTAAGCTATAGGCTCAGAGCTAGATAGCAAAAATATTATTCACAGTCACTGGTTAGTTATTCAGTAGGCAGTCTAAGATATACAGAAGGAACAAACATTCTTTTTAAATTGATACTTGATATTTTTTATAAAAATGTCACTTAATGGAAAGGTTGGGTGTTCTGACAATTATTTTATAGTTAGCATTTTTTTTTAATATTGCACAAAGCAGTGGAAAACACTCAGGTTTACAATGAAAAGGCCTGTAAATGTTGAATTCCAGGCCTGTTCCTGGTGTCTGTTCTACTAAGGACACACAGAGAAGGAAAAGAAAAACCCAGGGATAAAAAGCAGAAGGTTCCTTGGGAAAATGATAGTACAAAGGAGAGAGAGAAGAGAGGCTAGATGGCCAGCAAAGATCTGAGCTGGAATAGTGTCCATCCAGGGCTGATGTGCTTGCCTCCAAAGAGACATGCAGGTATGCTCCTGAGCATCTTGGTTCACGATATATCTTCTCAACGCCACCCATAAGGTTGCTGTTTCGCCTGCCAAAAGAGATGCTTTTCTATAAACAGTTGTTGGATATAGCTTACTTCTCCAGACCCATCTTTCGCATGGTTCTGTTTCATCACAAGTGATGGGGAAAATGAACATGTGACTTGAAGACTACTTTGTGAGACAGGAAAAACAATTGAGGGTCTCTAGCATCTTCTAGGTTACAGTGGGACTGTAGTGTCCTATCTCATTCCATTCAGTCTCAGGGAAAACCTTGTTTTAGTTTCCAACATAATTTGAATACTTCTCTGCTGTCAAAGAGAACTAACCCCTAAAGAAAATTTTTCATTTCAGTGAAAAACATAATGAGTTAAAGATCTCTCAGTTGTATCCAAAACTTGACATTGAGGGGCGCCTGGGTAGCTCAGTGGGTTAAAGCCTCTGCCTTTGGCTCAGGTCATGATCCCAGGGTCCTGGGATGGAGCCCCGCATCGGGCTCTCTGCTCAACAGGGAGCCTGCTTCCTCCCCTCGCTCTGCCTACTTGTGATCTCCATCTGTCAAATAAATAAATAATATCTTAAAAAAAAAAAAAAAGCTTGACATTGATAGAAAGTTCATATTCTGAGGCAAAAGAAGTTACATTTCATTGACATTAGCATCTAATAAATATGAAATGCATGAAATATCACCTGGGAAGATGGAGAATTAGCCCATATGTTCAAGACTCTTCCATTATAATGTAGTTAATAAAATGACCAATGAAGGAGATCAAAATTGCAACTAGGAAAAAATCTAGAAATGTCTCTGCAACATCCTACAAATGTTGAAATGCCAACTTGATACAAAGAAATTTAGAAGCTTATAAAGGATACCAGAAGCCAACAAACAACTCTGATTTATCAGTAGAGTGCTGGATTCCTGTAAGCACAGAGAAGACTCTTGAAGAACTCCAGAGATAAACCTTTTGGATATCACAGAGCAACAAGGACTAAAGAAGAAGTCAATCACCTATTTTTTTTTTCTTTTTTGTTTTTGTTTTTTGGACTTGATACCTCAAGAAGGAAGTAAATGGTACAGATAAGCCTATTCTACTGCTAGAATCAGAAATGATAGCACATGTGAAGGTAGACCTCTCTACTGTCAGGGACAAATTACTTGGCGTTACCCCACAAATCCAAAGACCATAAGCACTGTGGTGTCATTGTACTTCAGTTTCTCACCAAAGTTGTTGTGTAGTTTAAAAGAAGTGAATTATTATCTATGTACACCCTACAATGACAAAGTTAAGTCCTGCAAAGTGAAAATGCCAGGCCATAGAATCAGGATTCTACATACACAAGTACAGGCATTCTTGTGATGTCATTATCTTTAATCAATTTTTTTCCTCTTCTTTTTCAGGCAACTGATAAGTTGGTTTCAGACTGGACTGTGTCACCACCCTGTTTCCAACGCAGTCTCTGAGGGGTATAGGACACAGGTTGGTGAACTAAAAAATTCCACTTGTATTATTTTTGAGCAAAGCACAGAACTTGATACTTGTCATTATTATTATTTTTAATCTTTAAAAATATTTTTTTGTTTGTTTGTCAAAGAGAAAGAGAGAGAGAGTGAGCACAAGCAGCGAAAGTGGCAGAAGCAAGGCCCCCACTGAGCAAGAAGCCTGAAAGAGACTTGATCTCATGACCCTGGGATCATAACCCAAGCAGCAGGCAGATGCTTAACCGACTGAGTCACCCAGGCGTCCTGACTTGTTTGTCTTAAAAGCTTGTCTTTATTAATTGAAAAAAATAAATAACAATCCTAAATATATTAGTAAAAAGAAAATTCTTTGTTGTGTAAGGACTTAAAATAATTTGATGCCTGATAGCTTGATTTATATTTGAATTTTCATCTCACTTTCAATTCACTGTTAAGTTACGGAGAGTAAATAGGTAAAACATTTGCAAAATCAGAAAGGATCTTTGGAAGAGGATGATCTCAAAGACCGTGTCCAGTGGTGAATCCAGAATCCTCCAGAAGTGCAACAAGATCAACAATATGGTCCTACTAACCAGAATGAGAGATAGGGAGGATTGGGTAATTGGGAGAGAGAACAAGAGAGAAAGAGAATGCATGAGGACAGCAAAAAGAGATATCTAAAAAAATGAGTTCTGCAGGATGAGCAAGAAAGACTGGGAGTTTCCCAGAGAATCCCACATGGCTACAAGAGGTCTTTTAGCAAGAAAGCAGCTTTGCCTAATGTGAGAGGTTTGACTTATATTTGAAGACTTGCTCTTTGACTGCAGTGTGCTCCGGTAGCCTAAGTTTATCACACAAGGTGAGGGGTTTCTCTATCCTCTGATGCTGGTGATAAGCAAAGTAACCTCCCTTCCAACTCTAGGAAAATGAGATTTCAAGTACATGGACCACCTGATTTCCCTTATTTACAATTCAGATTATTTAAATATTTTCAGTAAAAATAATTTTCAATGGATTTTTACAATGTTTTCAGTGTGCATTTGAATGGATAATGGTTTTTCTCCAAGTGGATAGATAGTAAAGTCATAAAACACAGAGCCCAGCATTTATAAGCTGCTCATCACTTGGGGGAAGGCACACACTACAGGATAAGGAGACAATTGCATCTGACCCTGATAAGTGAATGGGTTACATGCACCTAAACCTTGCTCTCTGAAATGAAATAATGAAAACATGCTTCAGAGAAGATAAATGACTCCCCAAGGAAGGGGCAAAAGTTGTGCTCCTCTTATGAGCTCTAAAGTGTTCATCATAAAAGGAAGAGATTCTTATCCCCATGATTCCCAGAGGAGGAAAGGCATTGGAGAGTAGAGAATATAGGCACAGCATGAATTCAGGGAACATTTTCATTTCAGTGAGCATCTGCTGACAGATAGTAAATTCAGTGATAACTGTCATACAGCATGGGTGCCTTTCTTCCTAGTAAGCATGGGGAGAGTACCTTATCCCTCCTGGCATAATTGTTCTTTTTCTGTCAGCATAACAGGGTTATAAAAATTTATAAGAGATGGTAAAGGCAAAGAAAAAAAATCTACAGTATTAAAAATAAAGCTATTCTTTATGAACCTATTTTCTTTTGATGCAACTCATACTTATTTCTTCATTTCATGTTATATTTTTAAAGATTTTATTTATTTATTTGACATAGAGAGAGAGATCACAAGTAGGCAGAGAGGAAGGGAGAGGGAGAGGGGAAAGCAGGCTCCCTGCTGAGCAGAGAGCCCAATGCGGGTCTCGATCCCAGGACCCTGAGATCATGACCTGAGCTGAATGCAGAGCCTTAACCAACTGAGCTACCCAGGCACCCCTATAAAATACATTTTATTATTCTGAAATCTCTTATTATAAAGACTTGCATTATCTCTTCATCTTATTTCTTTATCATTGATCTCTTATTATGATGGAGACAAGTATACTATAATTTTCAAGAGAGAGGATGGAAGAATTTAAGAAGCAACAGAGACAATAATAAAATTGCTTTGACTGCCAAAAGACATATGAGAATACTTGTTTCAGTGAGTATATGGTAATAAAAGGTAATTTGACGCTATAAATATATAGTTAGACAACTTCTAACAAGAGTGTTTGTTAATATTATCTTTATTAACAAATGCATTATACTCATTTCTCTTGTATAACAAAAACGTGAATTCTTCAAAATATTTTAAATACATATTTAATACATATAATAATTAATTTTTAACTGGGAGGCTCATAATCTAACTATAATAGAGAAGAGCAATAAGTGAAACAATGGTTTGTTTCATTTTCTATAAATGCGATTTATCTTTGACCTTCCCAGAGTATCTCAACACAGAACATGTCTTTGTCTATTGGGGCTGCTTTAACAAACTGTCACGTACGGGGTGGTTTAAACAAAAAACATTTATTTCTCATGACTTTGGAGGTTGGGAAGTCCAAGTTCAAGGTACAGGTATATTTGATGTCTGGTGAGAACCCATTTCCTTGTTGGTAAACTTTTTTTTTTTTTTTTTTTTTTCCCCTGTAACTTAACCTGGTGAAAGGGACAAGGACATTCTCTGTATTCTCTTTTGTAAGGGCACTGATCTCATTGATGAGGGTTCCACCTTCAAGATTTAATCATCAGTGTTTCCAAGGCCCTACTTCCAAATACAATCACATTGAGATTAGGTTTCAACATATGAATTTTAAGAAGGCATAAATATTCATTTTATAGCACAGTAAGATTACATTGTTACATGCACATGGTAGTCTACCCAGTGTTAGGGAGTGTAATGTCTCCATATGGATTGAGAATGTCTTCAGAGAATCCATTCTATTTCAGCTACAATGTAATGCTATGTGTTTTTATATTTACAGCAGAAGTTCAAGTTTATTAATTCAAGCAATCAAAATGTTTATCAGAAGTCTTGAAATAGGAGACCCTGGATGGCTCAGTCAGTTAAGCACCTGCCTTTGATTCAGGTCATGATCCTGCCTGAGATCAAGCCCCACATTAGGTTCCCTGCTCACGGGGTGACTGCTTCTCCCTCTCCTCCCTGCTCCTGCTCTCTCTTGCCATCTCTCCCTCTGCTCTCTCAAATATGCAAATAAAAAAATCTTAATAGAAAAAAGAAATCTTAAAATAAGTAAGTTTTTTTTTTAAAGTGTATTTTATCTGTAGAAACTGGATATGTCCTCCAGAAATTTGATGTCAGTGTTAACTTTCCTTGCTGGTAGCCACAAATAATCACTTTTATACTTTACCTTGTAGCCAGCATATTGAAGAGAATCATAAAAAGCTTACAGCTGATTTCATAATGGACATATCCCGAAGCTTAAATACAAATGCATGCTTTTGATAAAAACATGTTTAAATGAATTACATTATTAACATTAATAATAACATTATTAACTACACAGGGTCAGGTTATATGTTTGAGTAATTTATGTGAAGATTTCTATTTGTCAAAATATAAGCTTGATAATATATATGCTGTACTAACTAGTTTATTCTATGCTAATTTATGTTTCAAATTTACTGCTATATCAGATTACCCCCACTTTGAAAGAAATACCCATGTGACTCAAAAATGTGCTAATCTTTGCTTAGATTTGGTTGAATATCTAATTTAGTTCCTATTTGTTATGCATATTAAAATGCAAATCATGTCTTAAATTGTTTTACACATTTGCATGCTTATTCTCTCCCAATTTTGCTTAAAATTTCTGAGGGAAAAATCAAGATTAAAGAAATTTAGTATATGTTGTTAAAGACTTGAATTGTTTCTAATTATTTAAAAAAAGAATACTTTCTACTCTAATTTGTCTTAAATATCTTTTTTTAAAGATTTATTTGTTTATTTTTAGAACAAGAGGAAGCGAGCAGAGCTGGAACAGAAGAGGGAGGGGGATAACCTTAAGCAGACTCCACACTGACTGTGGAGCCTGATACAGGGCTCAATCTCACCACCCTGAGATCACACCCTAAGCTGAAACCAAGAGTTGGATGCTTAACCGACTATGCCACCCAGGCGTCCTTCTGCCTTAAACATCTTAACCAATAGAAGGTTCATTTATTCCTTTATTTACTTAATAATTCCTGTCTATCTGCATCGCATCAGGTCATTTGTCTAAGTAGTGAGGAAAAACATAAAAAATACATATTTCTAGATTTCGAGAACATTCATATAATGGGAGATTAAGTTTATAAGAAGAAAAAAACTATTATAGAAAAAGCTATTATAAAAAGAAAGTGAAAAAAAAACACAGATAAGTGCAAGATCATATTAAAATAGAAGCACTTCAGAGTTTAGTAAGGGAAACAAGAGGGAATGAAAAACTACCTAAAGGAAAAGAGATGTCATTAAGACTTAAAAATAATAGGCAAAGAAAAGGAAAAAAAAAGGAATAAATATTTGAAAAGAAGCAATAAATTGTACATGACATGACTATATTTATAGAAAATCACAAAGAATCAACAAAACAACTCTTGAGACTATTGAATTATTACAGAAAGGTTGCAGGCTACAAAGTTAATATACAGGTCAATCACTTACATATCAGCACTGAAAAATTATAATTTAAAATTAAAAGCCAAATACTATTTATATTAATTCCAAAAATGAATTATTTAAGTAGAAATCTAAAAATATCTATATGAGGGAAACTATAAAACTAGTGAAACAAATCAATAACTAAATAAATGGAGAGATATTTCAGGTTCAGGGATAGGAAGACTCAATAACCTTAAGATGTTAGTTTTTCCCAACTTGATCTATAAATTCAAGGCAATCCCAATAAAAATCCTAACTTATTTTGTAGATATCAACAAAATGATTCTATAATTTGTATGGAAAGGCAATTTGTATGGAGAGACTCAGAACAGTAAACACAACATTAAAAGAAAAGAACAAGTTCAGAAGACGGACACTACCTGACCTCAAGACATACTACACAGCTACAGTAATCAAGAGAGTATAGTACTGGTGAAAAAATAGACAATCAAATCAGTGGAACAGAATAGAGATGCCAGAAATAGAACCACACATAGTCAAGTAGCAAAAAAAAAAAAAAAAAAGCAAAAGTAATTAATGGATAAAGGATAATCTTCTCAACAAAGGGCTAAAACGATGGCACATTTATGGAAAGAGAAAGAAAGAAAGAAAGAAAGAAAGAAAGAAAGAGGAAAGAAGGAAGGAAACGAGGGAGGGACCAGGTTAAAAAAATTAAAATGTTTATTTTCTCGTGATAGGGGTTTTGTTCATTTATTTTCTTTATTTTTACTCAATTTAAATAATTTCTTCATAATTATATATAAATTTTTCAAGAGAATAATAAGAATGTGTTAAAAAATAACAACACTCTGAGAGAACTAATCAAAATGCTCCAACTTTTACTATATCCCTGGACTCAATGTACATTTTGTCTAGTAAATCTTTGTTTGACACGAAAGTTTATAGGTAGGATTAGATAGAGACATCTCGGAGCTCATGTCCCTTACTACACTGAGAAGAGCTTATATCTAGAGTGCCAGGACTCTGGTTACACAATCTGTACTAAAAGATAATTAGCAGCAAGCATTATTTTTCTGTGGATCCTCATTCCAGAGTAATTACACTTGATTGCATATAGTAGTGATTTCACCCAGTATAGCTGATACCGCTTAAGATAGCTAGGTCTGGGGGCGCCTGGGTGGCTCAGTGGGTTAAATCCTCTGCCTTCGGCTCAGGCCGTGATCTCAGGGTCCTGGGATCAAGCCCCGCATCGGGCTCTCTGCTCTGCTTCCTCCTCTCTCTCTCTGCCTGCCTCTCTGCCTACTTGTGCTCTCTGTCTGTCAAATAAATAAATAAAATCTTAAAAAAAAAAAAAAAAAAAAGATAGCTAAGTCTGATCTCACTGAGATCACATAGAGTGAGATTTTGGGGACATAGCATTTTTTTTTTTTTCTTTTCTCTTTTCAGTCTACTGATCTTGTTGGCAAGAAAAGGATAGCACAATTCCATATTTATTAAAAAAATTCTATATTTGTTATTCTCCAAATATTCCTTTTCCTTCTGCCTTTTAATTCAATTCATAGAGAACTCAGAAATCATGATATCCATTACATGTTATTCTGTTTTCCTTAAAAAAAAAAAAAAGCTACTAAACAATTTCTTGTCCTAACTACTCTTTAGATAAAACTAAATAAATAGATACGTTAAAAAAAAGTAAATAAATAAAGTATACAAAAAATTTATAGCATCTTTTGGGACTTATTAAATTAAATAGAATTGTAATATCTCTGATCTTATAAAATATAATTTTTTCTATTGTCAGGATACTGTGGACTGAATTATATTCCTTCTAAGTTCATATGTTGAATCTCTTATCCTCAATGTGACTATGTTTGGAGATGGGGTGTTTAAGGGTTAAATAAGGTTAAAGGTGGGGCACCTGGGTGGCTCAGTGGGTTAAAGCCTTTGCCTTCCGCTCAGGTCATGATCCCAGGGTCCTGAGATCGAGCCCCACATCGGGCTCTCTGCTCAGCAGGGAGCCTGCTTCCCTCTCTCTCTCTCTGCCTGCCTCTCTGCCTACTTGTGATCTCTGTCTGTCGAATAAATAAATAAAATCTTTAAAATAAATAAATAAATACATAAATAAATAAAGTTAAAGGTTACAGGGTTGGGTCCTAATCTGAAAGGATTGTTGGCTTTATACAGAGAAGAAAAACAGGAGAGATCTTTTTTTTTTTTGTTTTCCTCTTCCAAGAAGGAAGCCATCTGCAAGCCAGAAGGAAGGCTCTCACCAGAACCGAATCATCCTGGCACCTGATTTCAGATTTCCACCCTCCAAAACTATGAGAAAATAAATTTCTGTAGCTTAAACCATCTTGTCTATGATATTTTGTTATGGCAGCCAGAGCAGATATTTTTACTTTTATCAGCTAAGGTACATAGATATGCAAAATTAAGAGAAAAAAAGCAAATGACAAATGATCCTGATGTTTCCAAGGAATTATGTGACATGTTAACATACATAATGTATTGAAACCTACTGACTCATGTTCCTAGAACTTATTTGGACAAATTAATTGGTTCCTCAAAATTACTTACTGGGTACTAAAAAATCACAAATCAATAAAGCATTGATAAGTATAAAAAGTTATGCATTCTAAATTCTACACAAAGATACATGATGGTCTGTGAGTGTAGGATCGAGTTTGAGCTGGACAGTTGTTGGAGACATTAGGTAGTTATATTGAAAGGCATGGTTTATGGATACATAATATGAAATGGAAAGTAAAATTCAATTTTCAGTTGCCAACTTGTTTTAAAATATTAAGATTTAAGCAAGATATTAGGAAGTTTTTCAACGGTTAGTCAGTCACTGAGTTTACCTAATGGGAAAGTGCTGGGTGTTAAAAGAAAACAAGGAAATATTCTGAAAGGGTTTTAATTTGATCTATTTGGGAGGCACCTGGGTGGCTCAGTGAGTTAAAGACTCTGCCTTTGGCTTAGGTCCTGATCCCAGGGTCCTGGAATCAAGCCCCGCATCAGGCTCTCTGCTCTGCTCAGCAGAGAGTCTGCTTCCCTTTCTCTTTCTCTGCCTGCTTCTCTGCCTACTTGTGATCTCTGTCTGTCAAATAAATAAATAAATATTCTTTAATTTGATCTATTTTCTTTCCGTACCAAAAAAAAAGAAAAAAGTACGTATGTATAAATTTAACAAATACGCAAAATATCAAAAAAGATTTAACTGAAGTAAAGTAAAATTGGGAGATTGGTTACAGATGAGGTCTTTGAGAGAACAGCTACTTGAGATATTTTGTATACTTTTATCTTGGGAGAATATATTTCCACAGAAAATACTTTCAATATAAACATCTCTTTATTTTTTTTTTTTTTTTTATTTTTCAGTAAGGATCTGATTACATAATTTCTGAGGGTAAAAAAAAACCTGTATATCTCTATATTTGCCACATTTATTCTAAAGTATTTTCTTTCTCTCTCATGTTAGGTGGACTATAAAAACATTTTCAGTCAAAACATCTCCATACTCACACAGGGGCAACTGAAATCAGGTGCCATTAATCCATTCTGTTTCTTCGGTCTGGGATTTTTCACTGTTGTGATTGGTGCCTCTTTTTAGATTACTCCTCCCCCATTCCCTTTCTCCAATCTTCTCCTGAGAAGTCACAGACTTCCTCTCTCTCTCCTGGAGACATGGAAATACTTTAGGTCACCTAATGTCTAATTGCTCCTCTGCCTGGAAGTCTCTCATCTTTTTTTTTTTTTTTTTTTTTAAGATTTTATTTATTTATTTGACAGAGAGAGACACAGCGAGGGAGGGAACACAAGCAGGGGGAGTGGGAGCAGGGAGACTGATCTGGGGCTTGATCCCTGAGATCATGACCTGAGCTAAAGGGAGACAGTTAACAATTGAGCCATCCAGGTGCCCCTGTTAGTCTCTTGTCTTGACCATTTCCTTTTCCTAGATTAATTTTCATGTCCTCCTTGACTTGTTCTCACTTAACCTTCAATATCTAGCTCAGATGACTCTTTTTTAACACAGCAATTCTGGGATAGATTGTCTATCCCATAGATACCTATCCCATAGATACGTCTATCCCATAGATTGTCTACCTATGGGGCAAATATATCATAAATGTATCACAATACTCATTAAGCTGACCTGGCCTGCCATCATGAATTGTTTATTTCCTCTATTAGATTGTAAACATAGTTCATCTTATTGGTTACTAGTTCAGTACCTAATTCCATGTATGGTACAAAGTATGCAATAAAAAATACATGCTAATTAATATGTGGGTAAAATAAAATGGAAAGATAATCCTATGAGAGCACATTCATCTGACATTCCACTTTCAAACTGAAAAGTAAAATTATGAAAATAAAAATAGCCTTCTATGTGATTTTATTTACCTTTTTACCTTATTTTAAATTGGCCCATTTTGTTTACTTTTGACTTGGGCTTTTGTATATTTACAAATGTTCTCTTTGGATCTTCTCAGTAATTAAGTCTGCCTTTTAAAGATACTAAGTATATGTATTTATATAAAATTTATATGAAACTATATATGTATATGTGTATATATGTATATTATATATGTGTGTATATATAAAATATACTACATATACATGTGTATATATATGTATATTATATATATAATTTTTAAAGACATAAGGTGTCTACAGGGGCTGCATTTATAATGAGATTTTTTCTTCTTACAATTTTATTTATTTTATTTTATTTTATTTTTTTAAGATTTTTATTTATTTATTTGACAGACAGAGATCACAAGTAGGCAGAGAGAGAGAGAGAGAGAGAGAGAGGAGGAAGCAGGCTCCCTGCTGAGCAGAGAGCCCGATGCGGGCCTTGATCCCAGGACCCAGGACCTGAGCTGAAGGGAGAGGCTTTAACCCACTGAGCCACCCAGGCACCCTCTTCTTACAATTTTAAAACATCAACAAAATAATGGCTGATATTATTGTATTTTTCAGTATTGTGATTTTTTTTTTGTAATCAGTCAGAAAACTTTATTTTCCTATTTTTGAATTTGTTGTGTTTCTTTTCTGCTGCTAAAATTTATATTCAAATATGATGTTCAAGAAAAAGACACCAAATATAAAAATTATGCAGTTTTATAATTTTCTCTGTTGCTTCAAATCCAGTGAAAATAATTTTATAATTGAACAATTTTAAGTAACATCTTTTTTACTTTCTTTGTTTTCTGCTTATTTAGGCAACAATGACTTTAGTCATAAGTCTTCACTTGAACTATGAGGGAAAGGGGTATTATAAGGGATCCCAAACTCAGAAGTCTATCCTACAAACTTCATCGATACTCTTTGCTCATTGGCCACTGTTCAGTCATTTGATCCATTGTTGCTATTTTGGTCTCCAGAAAATTTTCCCTCTTCATCAGCCTTAATTCCATACCCAAATTTATTTTATTGTTATTTATTTACTTATTTTTGTTTTGTTTTGCTGCAAAACGGTGGTTTTATTAAAGCACGGGGACAGGACCCATGGGCAGAAAGGGCAGCTGCCTCATACCCAGTTTTAAATAATTCAAACATTTTGGCGATGTCACAGCCAATGGAATTTCAAATAAGCTTTGAAAAAAATATATATATATATTTTAAGTTTCTTCTTTAATGGGTTAATGCCACACATTATTTCTGGAACAGCTTCATAAAAACCTGCATGAATTTCATCATCTAAAAGCCTCTGAATCAGATTAGTTCCTTTTGTATGCATACCTCTGTTTTCTTCTGCTATTTTATCTCTGATGTATTCACTGCAAAAACAGTAACTTTATTGATTTCTACAAAAAATGAGTATGAGAAGCTAAGAATACTGACCAGTGACTCCACATTTTTTTTTCCCTCAAGTGCTATATATCCAGTATCAAGTTGGGATAGTTACCTTGCTTTGAATTAGTGAAGTCCAGAATTTGAAATTCTTTACTTTCTTCACAGTGTATCTCTGAAAAGGGTATTTTTAAAAATTTATTTATTGAAGGATTTTACTTATGACAGAGAGAAAGAGAGAGAGAAACAGGCTTCCCTCTGTATTAGGAGCCTAACACGGGGCTCAATGCCAGGACCCTGGGACCAAGACCTGAGCTGAAGGCATACACTTAACCAACTGAGCCACCCAGGTACCCCAAGGAGCTATATGTGTTTTATTTTTTATTTTTTTATATTTTTTTAAAGATTTTATTTATTTATTTGACAGACAGAGAGCACAAGTAGGCAGAGAGGCAGGCAGAGAGAGAGGAAGGGAAGCAGGCTCCCTGTGGAGCAGAGAGCCCGATGTGGGGCTTGATCGGATCATGACCTGAGCTGAAGGCAGAGGCTTTAACCCACTGAGCCACCCAGGCGCCCCTATATGTGTTTTAGATATAGATCCTCAGGATTCCTTTCTGTAGAGTTTAGTTTTTCTAACTCATCATTTTTTTTTCTTTTCTATCTCTCTCTCTCTATTTTTTTAAAATCTGATATTTTTGCTGTGACATATTTTGTGTGTGTGTGTTGTTTTGCAGGCTTTATAGCAGCAGCAAAATATTTGATGGGCACTTGAATGTTTACGGAATAAGGATAAGGAGATATCTGATAAGTCATCTGAGAAAAAACTATGTCTTTGCTGATTTATCAAGTGTCTATCAAGGCATCTGAGAGCTACCATCATATTGACCATTTTGGGTTATGTTGAACTTTCATGACTTTTTTATCTTCAAATTTGCCAAAACAAAGTTATCTTTATTATAGATTCTAATTTTAACTATTTGTATATTATATGGATTCTGCTATATGAAAAGTTCCAGGTTAAAGATAAATCATTCTCTTTTCTTTATATTGATGGGATAGATTAAGGATGCGACTGATTTGATGGATTTTGGCACAACGTGATCATTCAAATAATACCTATCAGAACTGACACTACATTTCTCAATACTCCAGCCATCTTTAGGAACACATCTCTCAGGAGTTTTCGAGATTATTAAAAAGCATGGCTAATAGTAGCTACTCAGCGTTCTGTTAGCAACACTATGGACACATTTAAACTCTATATGATAACAGAATAATAATTGGACTTCATTCTCATATTGCCATGGAATTGTGTTTTCTTTTATTTTATATGCCATACTTGCTACTGTAAGTCTTCTTGAAGTTCATGTTCTGAGTACATTTTGAAAAACAAGGAATAGAATAGTGTTATGACAAGAGGATGGTGAGAGTGGAGTGCACTAATGGGGAATGTATTTGTTAAGTGGAGAGTATGTATTGCTGGAAAGTAATTTGGTACCTAATGTGTTAAAAATGCAAATACGTACATTTATCTATGCATATTTTATATATAATATGTATATATGTACATATACACATGTATACCTGTATACACATACACATGTACATTTGGAAAACAAAACCATACAACATATTTCTGAGGGGAAAAATACTATACTTTCTTTAAAGGATTTATTGTTTTCATTTTAACTAACTGAACAGTAAAATTAAAGTTTCATTCTTCTCTCCTAATTTTATTTGATGGCTGCACAAACCCCTAATTGTTTCTCCTCCTCTAACTCCTAATGAATTTATAATGATCAGTGAAGAAAAGGTCTTTCCCTTTGTTATCTCATATGAACAATTGAATTCTTCTTGGTTGCTCCAAATCAGTTTCAAACCTTGACTTTTGTATTTATATGTTAAAAATTGTCTTGCTTCCTATAATCTCATATATATATATATATATATACACACACATATATGTGTATATATATATATATACTTTTTTGTTTGTGTGTTTCTCTCTCTCTTCTATAGGGTATATACTATTGCTGTCATTTCAGAATTTAAGTTAAGTCTGGTACTAACACTGATCCTAGACATAACCGATATGTGAAATCAGCAAAACTACCCACCATAATAATAAGAAACCAATGAATAAGAATTCTGTGCGGTATCTCTAAGCAGCATTAACTGACTTAATAGCATACCAGGAATGCAAAATCGCTTGAATTATTGAAATAAGACTTGGTAATTTGTCTTTTCCCCATTAGGCTTAATGCATTTTGATAGTTAGAATGAAGAAGAGAGAACAAACTATAATAGGGCCAGCGAATGAACCTGCATTGCTGTCATTAATATCAAGCCACTGGTGACTAAGTATTCAGCACATGAATAATTATTACTCTTGGCTGAGAGGGTTGAGAACATTACTAGAGAATATTTGCATTTTTATGGTTTTCAGAAGTTATTTTTTTTACGTTATTTAGTTTTCTATCTTTGTCTCTAGCACTCAAAATGCTCATCGATAAAATCTTTAAAATAATTATTTGTTGTTAATACGTCTATTGAACACTATTTTTGCAATGGAGTTTTTTTGTTTTGTTTTGTTTCTGTTGTTTTTTTTGTAGCTGTTGACAATGTTAAAAGCCTAATAAAACAATTCCTTGTACAAATTTAAGATCTTCATTGCCACTCTGGTGAATCTCTACTTATCGGAAATATTTGAATAATTCTGTATAAAGCCCTATAATTTTGTTTGAAGAAAAAAAATCAATTAAACTTAGTATAGTATGTTGTCAATTTTTGAAGACCCATTTTGAAGGTCATTAAAAATTATTTTAAAGAGGAGTGTCTGGATGGCTCAGTCAGTTAAGCATTCTACTCTTGGTTTAGGCTCAGGTCATGATCTTAGGGTCATGAGATTGAGCCTTGGGATAGGCTCCAGGCTCAGCACTGAGTCTGCTTGAGATTCTCCCTCTCCCTCTGTTCCTCTCCCCACCTGCATGAAACTCTCTCTCTTTATCCCTCTAAAATAAATAAATAAATAAATAAATAAAAGATAAATAAATAAATAAAATCTTTTTGAGATTATTTTATTAATTTAATTTTAAAGACTTTATTTATTTATTTTGACAGACAGACAGAGTCCAAGCAGGGAGAGCTTTTGTAGGCAGGGGTAGAGGGAGAGGTACGTTTTCCCCAAGCAGGAAGCCCAACGTGGGACTCGATCCCAGGACCCTGAGATCATAAGCTGAGCCAAAGGCAGATGTTAACCAACTGAGATACTGAAGTGCTCCTAAAAAAATTATTTTAAAGAAAATATCTTTCTAAGTAAGTAAAAAAATTTATAACTGCTGAATAATATTCTCATTTTAAATTATTAAAACTGTGTATATATATATATAGACATTATATATAAATCATATATAGTAACTTTATATGATTAAATGCATTCTACTATCTGTTTAAGCAACTTTGTGATTTAACATTTTGCTCTATTTTTATATTATAAATTTATGATATATTAAAATGAACATATATATAGATTTTTCATTTGCTTTAACCCTGAAATACATTAGCACCTTTTAGCAAAGAACAAAGTAAAATGATCAATGCAGGTATTATGTATATGTCTTTAAATATAAACTTTGATAAAAACATATTTTAAAACATGAATTTGAGGATAAGTAAAAACAATAAAATTTATAGATATTCTAAACAATAATAGGGAAATATAGAATTGGACCCAAATAATCCTGAGTTTGATTCCCACTAGGATTATGTACCAATCTCTGTGACATTTTTTACCATGGCTAAACTTCTAGAGACACTGTAAAAAATATATACCTGTGCTATAATATCATTCACCTTAGATTGTTTAGATTGCTATTGGATTAGAAAATTTAATGTAGTATCTAAAATACTTGACCTAGGGGTTAGAGCACTGGTCTCATAAAATACTTGACCTAGGGGTGCCTGGGTTAAGCATCTGTCTTCAGCTGAGGTCATGATTCCAAGGTCTTGGGATGGAAAAGCATGTCAGGCTCCTTGCTCAGTGGGGAGCCTGCTTCTCCCTCTCTCTCTGCAGCTCCCCCTGCTTGTGTTCTCTTTCTCTCTCTGTCAAATAAATAAATAAAATCTTAAAAAATAATTAAAAAATAAAACACCCACTTTAGTGTTGCCTATGTAGCAAGATCTCTATTTATTTTACTGCACAAATATACTATATGCATTATATATATTTATATATAAGTTCTCTTACTAAAGCCTAATACAGGTAGCATAACTTGTATGTATGAAAAGACTGACAAAGTCACCCAATATATCAGCATATATTGGGTCAGCAATATCTGTATGCTCTTTCAGTCAAGGAATTGAAATGGTCTTCCATTTTTTCTTAGAAAGGAAGACATAAAGTTTATTTGTAATTATGTAAAGTACAATGTTTGTTGATTACAAATAACTTGAAATAAATCAAGATATAAAAACATTCATTATTTTCATGTTTCACAGAATGTTTATGTTGAATTTTTCAGATAAAGTACTTTTCTGTTTATCC
Source organism: Martes martes (assembly GCF_963455335.1). NCBI lineage: Eukaryota > Metazoa > Chordata > Mammalia > Carnivora > Mustelidae > Martes > Martes martes. The sequence goes on along the minus strand of NC_137888.1, from coordinate 19,579,855 downwards.
TGGATATTCTCTCTTTTGTATTTTATAATGCATAGAAAAAAGTTTTTAAAAATTATGTAGGATTATTATTTAGGATTTCAGTTGCCTCTAAATCCAGAAATTTAAAAGGTTTCACGATTTTTATATACTACCAAGATTATTATCCATACCCAGTTTCAAAATTATTACCATATTCAGGAAAGGATGAAGCAAGTGTGTTAGAAAGTAGATCCTTAACAGTGAGTTTGGATTTTTCTTCCATTCCAAACCATGAACTTTCAGCAAAATTCATTAACCCAGAAAAATAGAGACAATTTTTTTTCAACAGTATGTCTCCATCTAATTAGCTCAATAACATCCTTTTTATTTTATGACCTGATACCATAGGAAGTAATTGCTTGCAGGTGTCTATTCTCCAACTACTGTAAAAATTTTCATTTCACCATGTAATTCTTGTTAATATAATAATATATATCAATGATAGTTCTGCTACTTTTAGTTAGTCATGATTGTTTTGACATAAAACAGCTCATTCACGACCCTCTCATTTATTTTGCAAAATGTGCCAACCCTTGAAATAAAAATAAAAACTAGGATCTCTGTAACCTATATGCCCACTTCTCTTTCTCTCCTCTGCCTTTGTCTTTTCCTCCCTATTTTTACTCTTATATCCTCATCCATCCAATGTGAACTCAGATCCTATATGTGATCTTCATAATTGATCCCAGAATTACAAAAACATTGATGTATTCTGATTAAAGTCCCAGGTCCTCTTCATTGAATAAATCTCAATCTCCTTTAACTGGTGATGCTAAGCATATAGTTCTGGCTTTTCCTGGTTTTCACACAAAACTGTTATAGACAGTCACAGCTGGTTCTCAGTCTTTGCTCATTAACTGTGGGAATGATTGTCTGTCTTGTGCAAAAAGGCTTTGTAAATGTCTTCACTCCATAGGATGTGGTGTTGGTAAAAGGATTCTAAATTACTTGAGCGGGAAGAGTAACCTCCTGATCAGAGACAGAACTCCCCCACCGTGTGAAAAGCCATGACAATGCCTGTTAAATTTCTAAAAACTCTCCCTGAAGCATTAGGTGTTGTCACTCCTGCTCATTAGCTCTGTAGCCAGTGTTATACAGGTAATGGATTTGCATACATTACAAACGTCACAAATCAGGAAAATCAGAAGTACTGTCCATTCTAAGATTTGCAAGTGTTGCTTCATTGTTGAAAAACAAAGTAATAAATAGCATTTGCAACCAAAGGGCTTATGGATAAAAAAAATCATCAGCTTGTAGAATCTTTATTAGTCATTATTTCATCCCTATTTACATACGGATGCAGTGTACAAACACACATACAGTTTCCTCTGTGCATAATAATCTTCTGTAGTGCAAGAGGTGGAACAATAAGAGAGTTTGTATGGAAATACATATTTTTATTTTTTTTTTCTTGTAAATCCGGTGAGAGGGACAAAATAGTTTGTCAGTCCAATTTCTATAAAATCAGCTTCTGGATAGCCCCAAATTATATTTCTTCAAAATGATTCAGTGAAATTAAATAATTATTGATTCACCAAAACAAGCAGGCTCAATAGCTGTACTATACTGATGTAATAATCATGTAATACGATTACATAATAATCATGTCATATGAACCAGCAATATGATATGATAACATGTACTGATATAAATAATCATGTAATAATGTTAGTTTCATTCACAGTGGGAAAACCATTAGGTTTGAAAAAGTATTTTTATAAAATAATTTATCTACAGAGATTAAGAATTTTTTCTTTCATTTTTCTTTTTTTCCCAAATAAAACATGATATCAAGTGGTTAGCTAGAAGTTTCTGTATAGTATAAAGTATAAGCCAAATTATACTTAGGAATAAAAACGTATATGGAGGAAATTGACTAGGTTTACATGCAAAGACATTCTACTAAAGTACTAATTAAATTAACACTACCACAGAAGCACTGACGTTAGAGGGAAGAGGATAAGAAGGAAAAAAACGTGTGCATGAAATCTGGTATAGAATTTCCTTTCTAATTTGAAAAACCAACTCAGAAATATAAAACATGACACCTCTGTGCTTACTAATAATTAGTTTTATAGCTTAAGCACTTAATAGTTAAAATTTTCTAATAATGGCAGGTGAAAGATAGGAATGATCAATAACAATTATGAATCTTCTCTGGAGTTCGATGAAATCCCCAGTTGCACAACACAATCTTAAATATAACCACACTCATCTTTGCAAGTTTACTTGATAACACAAAATTACATCTATTTGTTTTACTCTCTATCTCACTATTTATAGGACTTATTATACTATAGAACAGTGAATTTTGGTAAGGTTACTATTTTCCTATGGAAACAAATCCTAGTTTTTTTAAATTTTGGCCATCATACTAAAAATTAAGCAATATAGTAGCAGTATTTCTCAGAATTTTTACCTTCTGCATAAGCTATTATCTTCACTTTATATGTTTGGGATACTAAAAATGAAATTTTAATGAATATTGTATATCTTACCTTTCCTTCTTCTTTGTACCTGCACTTGGAAAAGGCAGATTTTGTGTAAGAGCATCCCTGAGGCAAGGGTCCATCTTGAGCATCCCTTGAATTACTAAACAAATTACATACCCAGTAAAACTAGTCTACATATGTCCTTAATAGTTGTAAAACAGGATTTGGAATAAGTCTTTTTTCCCCTTTTTTTGGTTTTCCAGAATTTTGGCTAAATTTTTAAAGCAGGTAAGAAAGGTGTCAAGTGTTTCCTGTATTATAAAAGAAAGAGAGAGAGGAAGGAAGGAAAGAAGGAAGTATTAAAAAGTGATATTATTAGTCCCTTATTTTTAGTGTTTATGGAAGGAAAGCCAAACATCACTAAGATCAAGGATTATATGAAGAATGCTCCCATGTTTGGCCCTTGAGACATGTTTTGGAGTTACGTGCAAGAAAACAGAAAAAAAAAAAAAAAACCATTATCTTTTAGCCCATCTGAAAGCTGATTAGTTAAACATGACATGTGTTATCTCTTCTGTTCTACGAACTTAGCAGGGCACTCAAGATCTTCAGGAAACCACCAAGATTCTTAAGAAATTTAGAGAGAGTAGAGATTTAGTGTCTGCTTTTCATCTTTGTCTCCAAAGATCTCACAACAAATGACTCAAATGTTGTGTCTATTCCCTGACGGAGATGTGTGACAGTTTGGAGAACACACAACCCCCTGAGTGAAATGACATTTTCTTTTTCTCTAATACCCTCTCTCTTTCTCAAACCTTGACTATCCACAGGCAGCCAGATAGGAAGGAGAGGGGACAGAGCAAAGGTGAACAGTGACCATACCTCCTTGAAACCTTATCCTCCAAGCCATGGGCCAGGCCTGACATGCTAGATGGGGGAAACTTACAACTGAATATGAGCTTAAAGTTTTGATGTAGACTGGACTGATCTTTCAAATACCTGAACATGAAACTGATCTTAATAAATAAAAAATCTGGATACAGGGGAAGGGAGAAAAGAAGAAAAAACAAATGAATCTGATATCTGCATTTTTTAAAATTTTGATTGGAAATCCAAAATTTACCGAAAGAATTTATACAAGAAGAAAAAGAAAAAGGTACTAATGATTTTTGTGCCTTTACAGTATAGGTTATGAATTAACTTTAACATGTGCGGGAAAGTACCAGTTGGCAAAACTTCATGGTCGTAATCAACACTGGGACACAAATTGTAGTTTAGTTTGGGAATCCCAATAATTTTAAAAAAGATATCCTCTTTAATCCAAGAGGAAATATCGAAGACAAAAGAGGGAAAACAAGTATATTTCACCATAGCCCTCAGAACAATTGCCTTACCCAAATTACCCATAATCATAGTGCCTATTGCCTTAAAATACTCCATCATAGACATAGACAAGCAGAAATTTAAATAGCCATATGAAGTAACTAAACAGTAAATAATTAAATTACATTTCAGTTTTTTTTTTTTTTTAAACCTTACAACCCACCTGACAAAATAAGACCCTTTGGACTTTACCTATCTCTATCAGTTAAAATAGTTAATACAGATCAGTATAAATTAAAATAAGTCCTCCAAGGATTCAACCAAATTACACAAGGCCTGTTTAGATAAGGAGTGATTAACCCATTGTTTCTCTCCTTAGCCCAATTTTTCCTTTTCTTAAACCTGGAAATAATAAATGGTGCTCCATGGTAGATTGATCCTCATACTCAATATTATTAAAATTAAAGACTCCATTCGAATAATCATCAACTGGTAAATAATTTGCAGTCAAATATTTGGCTAATACATTCTGTTCAGAGCCTGTTATAATAGGCTTTCAACTACAGTTTACCTTCATCTTCAAAAAGACACCATATACTTTATCTGACGATTTATGGGATACAATAGCCTTGGCATCACACACAATATTTGCATATAAGATATTAACCATATCCACCTTCCTCTAGAAACACAAATATATCATCACAGCAATGACATCTTTCTCTAAGTAGATTCATTTGCCGTATGGATCAAGGACATCCAAATATTCAAAAAGGAGCTCTAGAAAAAAATGGGCCATTGCCCCAGATAAAGACCACTGCTTCAGTAAAACTTCTGCATGTTATTGGTCAATTAAAAGCACTTAATCCTTGACATTTTCAAGAAACAGCTATTGAACATTTCAGCATCCATAATATTAACATGAACATTAATACTTTAAGCTTTATTGGGTTCTGAAAGAGACATATTCCTGATTTAAATATTTTCTTAAGCCCAGAAATGCTGTTATTCAGAAACTGACCCACTTTGAATGCCCTCCTTCCATTAAAATAGTCTAGAGTCTGTCCAAATTTCAATATAACAGATACTCCATTCGTGTCTCCAAGAAACTTTTTTACTCTGCATGGTATAGGAACCTCCTCTTATGCCACCTAAATTCTTTGGACCACCTATTGTAGCTACAAATTTCTCATAAGCTTCTGATGCAAGAAACTGCCATTCTTGACTGCATGTTACCTGACATGAGATAAGTAATTGTTAGATACATACATGGATCTTATTGAAAGTGGTCCTTTCACAGGCACTGAATATGGGACCTTTATATCCTGGTGCCCATTGTGAATTAGGTCAGGAAGAAGCATTTCATAAGGCATAGCCACTTGGTAGATGAAAATAAAGCACCTATCCTGGGCCTCCTGGCATATCCTAAATGCAGGAGAAAGTGGCCTCCTCATCCTCAGTCCCTTGCTAGATGTCATGATGCTGAATGAAGTCATCTCTCTACCAAATCCCTTGGCTACATGAGAGTCCATTAGTATCAACTTATTGTATATCAAAGAAAATTCATATGCTTTATGAATGTCAGCATCACCATTACATGTTCTAGAACCCCCAGGGAGTTGCTGTCATCTGCTCCTTAACCTCATCTATCATCAAGGACAAGAAAGATGAATCAACACAATTGGCCAGACTTTGCATAGCAATTCTTGACAATGTGTGCCCTGACCAACATCAGCCCCATCTGTACATTTCTGTAGATGCTTGCACCATTGCCAATGGTATGGTCATCTGGTCTGGCCAATCACCAAAACAAGAATTCCTTTTCCAAGGTTGCCTCATTCAAGATAAAGAACACTAGAAATCTCTTCCTTTGCAGATACCCAAAATTAAAAGCAAATACAAGTCTCATTAGAACACTTATACCCTTTGGAGTTTGAGATATCATTGACAGTAACCAAAGCACATATTTTACTTCTCAAGAACTGGGCTCTTGAACAAGGTATTCAATGGAACTTTCATTTCCATTATTAGCCTCAACCTACCAACCTTGAAGAGTGCCAGCCATATGTTTTATTTAAATAAAATTTAATTAAATGAAACATGGTACATTTCAGCTACCATTCAAACATCAGGGGTGAATTAGAGAAAAGTGGGTCCCTTTCTGATGTTTGACTGCTAACGGCTTTCAAAACCCACCTCTCCTTTTTACTCTCTTCCTTCACCTGTTAGCAAACAAAAAATAAACCCAAGTGATTCCTTCTCTGACACTGACAAGAATATCAAATAATGTAGGCTGCTGGTCCATACAGTAACCCTCCCTCTGACCTACCTCTTAATCACGGTAATAACTAAAACAATTCTTTGCTCTTTTCTTTTTCAATCATTTTCAGGCATGCATGGGAGTCTCCCCTAGAGAACCCCATTATATGAGGAATAAAAAGTTTCAATATTGTCTTGGGGTGTGTGTGTGTGTGTGTGTGTGTGTGTAGTATGTACATCTTATATATAATATAAGTATAATATATACTTCTATATTTATGAAAAATATTTATACCAATATGGAAAATTTATTTTTTAAAATGTGATTAAAGTTAACAAATGCAAAGGAGTGCTACATAGGTAGTGGGGGTTGTATATTACCAGGAAGGGAAATATAGAAAATATCCAAGGAATTGGAAATATATTTCTTAAGCTGGGTGGTGGTCATATTAATAACCATTACTCTTTCTCAAATTCTTCTCATTAATTTTAATGTTTAGAGTCAACAGTAGAGTACATATAGGAAATACAATCAATATTCTACTTATTGAAAAAGTGAAAATAAAAATTTAATTTGGAACAAAGGCAAATTTCAGGCATTGGAAAGGAAATTTAAAATGTTTTAAAGATTTGCAATTATACATAAAGAATATCCATAGTAATAAAAATAAGATATCTGATAGATAATTATCATTAGAATTTGAATTATTCCCCGTCTATTTATCACCCGGTAATATTATTTTCAATACTGAAAGAAATTATTTTTTAAAGATTTATTTATTTATTTGAGAGAGATGCAGAGAGAGTGTGTGCATGCATGGGGAGAGGAGCAGAGAGAAAAAATTTCAAGAAGACTTCCTGCTGAGCGCCATCCCCCATGTGGAGCTGGATCCCATCATGCATGAGATCATGACCAGAGCTGCAACCAAGAGTCAGAGGCTTAACCTACTGAACCACCCAGGTGCCCCTTCAACACTGAAAAATGTAAATGTTAAGTCAAACTAGAATATTTTTGTGTGACCTAGGAAAAAAATAATAAAACACTAATGGTGCACATTGTCAATGTGTTTAATGCAGATTATAATTTTTACATACTATAAAATTATGTTTGAATGTCACTAACGTATTTTGGATTTAATATCTTCAAGTATTAGACTTAAAGTCAGAGTTCATAGGTAATATCTTTGCCATGTTAAATAATTTCTATGACCCTCCATTTCTCCATCCATAAAACAAGGATAACAAAAACCTTTGTAAAAGGTTTGCTATAAGGAACGAAAGGTAATAAAAGTGAAAATGACTTTCACAGTGTCTGACTTACATATGGTATTCAATAAATTTTTGGCATGATTTAAGAACGCTCTTCAAGATAGAAAATATTTAAAATATGTGTGTGCTTCAGTGCTCCCTAATGAAATATCCTGGAAATGTGTCCTGCCTTATAAACACCACCATGAATTTAGACTATTAATTAAACAGCCACAAGTTTAAGACTAACCAGAAGGGGCAGCATGATGAATTTCATGAGACGGGAATCAGTGAACTCCTAGGAATGTATAATACCATGATTTTAGTATTCATGTAGGTCTCAGAAACAAAATTTATTTATGGGGGTGGGAGGGGCGACAAAAGATTGGCTTCTGGTTTTAATGAAATTGATTCCAAATGTCATATTAGTATTAAAGACTGAACTCATGTCAGACTTCCTAGCACCTTGACTTCATTCAATGTCGTCTCTGATTCATATTTGAATCACACCTCTCCTACCCTTAAATTTTTTTATGGATCTGTCTTTCCACATTGATTTGTATCTTCTACTTGATTTCTGTAAACAGATAACGATCTTAGGCAGAAAAGAGTGGGAATTCTAAGTCTCCCTAGGGCAGAGGTCACCTCCAGTGGAGGTGACTAAGGAGCTTCTAAGGAAAGACGACCAGGTGGTCAAACAGAATGAGGTCTGCGGGGTCAGCCACAGTGCGAAACAGCAGCACTAGGCACAGTCCTTAAGGAGATCATCATTGCCTCTGGGGTGGATGACCTTGCTAGTTGTTGCCTAATCTGGATACATTTAAAATTGAACTCCAATGCTTTTTGAGGCCCACTGGGAAATGCTTCCATTGAATAGGCTTACAGAGATGCTGCCTGATATTGATCTTCATTCTTATCCTCAGCTCTATCCTGGCATAAGAAATTTGGGCATCGCGAAAGACAGAAGAGAGGTTGTTTGTAGCTTTCTTGTGAAATTTACCTTTATTCCCTAAGGCCTGGCTTAAAACATTTTTTTTTTTTTTAATTTCTTCCCCCGTAGTTTAGCCACAATTCCCAAATGGAATTTTTAAAGTGTCTAAAAAGGAACGTGATTTGGAAGGCTATAGGGAAAACAATTGACTATAGTTTAATCTGCAAGAGAGAACTACAGGTGTTACAGAAACTCATTTATTCTCTCTCTCTATCTTCATTCATCCATCCGTTCCTCCATTTATCTATCTCTTTAGCTCTCCGTCTTTCTATTTGCTTAGATGATGCTTACATATTATTCAATCTATTTTCAGTTCCGTTAGTAAAAAGAAATGAGACCTCACTCACTTAGAATAGATAAAATTAACTGTAGATAAAAAGGACACTCATAAATGCTTTAAGTTAAAAAGAACTAATAAGTTTCTTCCCTTTAGAAAGTGCCTAACATTTCATTCTTAGAAAATTACACTGAAAATTTAAGATCCTTAAAAATTCTTTCAGGGAAGTTCTCATTGTTGTGAAAGAGATTATTGGTAAACTGGATACAAAGAGGGAAACACCTTAATGCATCTAAAAATAGTAGGCATACCTACTTTCAGTTTCTTCTTTTTGCGTACTAAATGAGTATCTTTTTCTCTGATGGAAATATTATTAAATCCTAGAATTAGCCTCTGGAAAACTGGCCTCTGAAATTTCACATTAATTTTTTATCTAACTAGACATTTTTAAATGTTTCATATATTACTAATATTATTAATTCATGTCTTTCAATAAGGTTGAATTATAATGCAATATATTAACACATTTTATTATCATTGCTTTAAAAATCTATAATTGACAATTGTCATTGGTTTAAGTACCTATAATTGATAATCATAAAGGAAATACTGGTAATTATTTCAGATCGTGATACACCCAAATATACGGTTTATTAGGTACATAATAATTTTGCATCAAAATGCAATTAACCAAACACAATTTGAAGACTTTAAAATTTCTTTCCAAAAGCATAGAATCTAACAGAAGATCCAGGTTTTGATGATGTCACTTGACAATGCAACATTAAGGTTGTTCGTGACTGATAAGTAGTAAGATTAGAGCCCATGAGCATGGCTGAGTCTAGAAAAATATCTTTACTTGTGACTAGTGCATTGGCTTGAGAAAGAACATTTCTAGTAATAATAGAAAAGGTACAATGTTAAGATGATTAAAAATTATTGATCATAACTAAATCAAATCTATCATCATCACTGGTGGCAAGGAGCTGGAAGGCATGCTTGTTCTTAGCATTCTCACTTAGCATAGTTTTTCTGAACGTGTTCAGTCCTTAAAATGCGTAAGTGTGATATCTGCAAACAGATTATCAAAAGACAGGTCACTCCTCCATACATACATACATGCATACATGCATACTTTAGATACTAATTGGCTGAAACACCTTCACTAAAATGCCTTAGCAGATGTTTCTGCTCTCTCTTTTGTAATTAAATATGCAAAATTTGTTTCCTTTGGCCTCTGTGTTTCTTTACTATTTACAGTTTTGTGAGGTTTTTGAAAGTCTGCCAAATTGAAAAGACCTGTTCTGCCCTTATAAAACAACACAGAGAAATGTTTATATTTTCAAGCCTGGAAAAAAAAAATGACTTGAAATTAATGAATTTTTTCCAAAATAAGTTAATAGATCACAAGCCACAAAAGTTAATTTAATTGATTCTGGGAGTTTATTGTTACTGAGACTGCTAATGTCACCTCCTCCAATCAATGATATTTTTTCTCTAGGTTATATGGTTACTTTAACATCCAAATTTCTTATGTGATCTGAGTTTTACCTTGCACTGACGTAAGATGCGATCTTTATTTCAAAGGGTCAGAGCTTATGACAGTGTCATTCAGTGTAACACAGTTTTTGATACATAGCATTTGTATCAAACACATGTTTGTATTACAACATGTGTGTGTTTGTAAGATCATACCCATTTGTGAAATACTTATTTGGATTTATAGCAACCATAAATACCTGAATTTATCTTTACCCATTTTTTCTTTGCACAACATAGATTTGGTAGTTAAATGATTTCTCTGCTCAAATATAGCAGACTAACTAGTTGTTATGTTTGCATAACATATTTGAAAAAGACTAGAGCTCTAAAACACTCTAAAAGGTAGAACGTTATTATTATTTTTGTTAGCTTCACAATTTTAGAAAGCAGTCAGTCCGGCTGATCTCAGTACCAATTAGTGTCAACATTCACTAACATTCTCATCTGTCTCATTGTAAAATTTAAACCAAAATTCACTGACTATACTTCATGGGGCTGGTAAAAGAGAAATGACTTAAAAGTTTTTTCTCTCTCTCTCCAAGTACTTTAGCATGGAATTTGTTTTTCTGTACCTATATGCGAAACCATTTGAAAAAAAAAACAGATTCCTGTTTTTAAAGAAAATTAGAAGTGTTATAATCAATTATAAAAAATATACTTGATTGAATTTTATATACAAATGCATTTTAGTTGTAATCTCAAATTTATTTCAGACTGGATTTATATAAATTTATCCTTTTATCCTGTTTATCAAAAAAATGAGTTATCATTTACTGACATGTAAATAGTTTTGTTTCTTCACAGTTGCCGTCAGAAATATTTTAACCTGGGGCGCCTGGGTGGCTCAGTGGGTTAAAGCCTCTGCCTTCGGCTCAGGTCATGATCTCGGGGTCCTGGGATCAAGTCCCGCATTGGGCTCTCTGCTCGGCAGGGAGCCCGCTTCCTCATCTCTCTCTGCCTGCCTCTCTGCCTACTTGTGATCTCTGTCTGTCAAATAAATAAATAAAATCTTAAAAAAAAAGAAATATTTTAACCTTGTATAAATTTTACAGTTAACCTAGTTACTCTCAAATAAAACATGTTCATTTACTGATGTTTTAAAAGGACATGTAGTTATTGAATATATATTATATGCCAGATGCTGTAAATACCTTATTGTCAGCTATGTAAATAAAGCATCATTGTTGCACTTTTTAGATAGGATGTCTCTGAAGAACTGAAGAATTTTCAGATAATATGTATCATTTCAGGATATAGAACCTTAACCCAGCATACTTTCTACTATAGTATGGTATAATGTAATATTACTGTTCTTAGAAACGCTATTCTTCTTTTAGTGGCAGAAAATGTTGATTTTAAAAGGCATTAATTTTATTAGAATTTTTAATGAATAATGAGCTACACTACTGGCTTTTTTACAGTAAAAACGAAGCAGCTTATAACTCTGATCATTCTTAGTTTCAGTTCAAGAATTGAGAAAATTTATCTTAGTCAACCAAGAAAATAATCAGGAAGATATTACCTGTGTTTTAACCCAGACAAAAGATTAGATATATGATTTGATTAAAGCCTATTAATTTTTTCTAATAAGTTTTAGCATTTATTTTACAAAAAATGTTCATAAATGCCTGTTACAGAAACTAGCAGCTTCCCCTCATAGATATCCCCCATACCCAGAGGGTTTGTTTAATCCTTTCTTCATATAATTCTTCTGATTATTTCCTCCATAATCTAAATAATCTGACTAACATTAATTAGATATGTAAATCCTAAAAATATAAGCTAATACAATCTGTCTGCATGTGTGTTTTATATCATATGTAAATATGATATGTATGTATATAATGTATCTTAAATTCATATATATATATGGACTTGTGAAAATAGACCATGAAAGTAAGGTTGATTTGACTTTCAAAAATCCGTGTACTTTACTGCATTAACAGAGGAAAATTATTATAAGAAAGACGAGACATGCTTTGCTGACTTCAAAATGGAGTGGACCGAGTGCCAAAGAATGTGACCAATAGCAGCTTAGTGGCTTCTGCTGGCTAACAATAAAAAAACTGGAATCTCAGTCTTGCAAATGTAAAAGAACAGAGGGGTACCTGGATGGCTCAGTGGGCTAAGCCTCTGCCTTCGGCCCAGGTCATGATATCAGGGTCCTGGGATCGAGTTCCTCATCAGGCTCTCTGCTTGGCAGGGTGCCTGCTCCCCCCACCCCACCGCCTCTGCCTACTTGTGATCTCTCTCTCTCTCTCTGTCAAATAAATAAAATCTTAAAAAAAAAAAAAAGGAAAAAAAAGAAGAAGATGATGAACTGAATTCTGCCAGTAGGAAACCAGAGCCTCTAGATGGCAGCCTCGGTGGCTCCGTCAACTGTCGACTGAGCTGTCATCTCTTGATTTTGGTTCAGGTCATGATCTCAGGGTCACGATTTCAGGGTCCTGAGATCAAGCACTATGTGGAGTCCCGAGAAGGGCTCTGCATTCAGCACAGAGTTCGCTTGGGCTTCTGTCTCTACCTCTCCCTTTGCCCCTCCCTGCCATGCTTCTCTCTCTCTCTCTCTCAAATAAATAAATCTTAAAAAAAAAAAAAAAAAAAAAGAACAAGCCTCTAGATAAAAACTCAACCAAGCTGACGCTATGCTTTCAGCCTTAGGATGTGAGCAGAGAGCTCAGCCACCCCATTTTAAACTTCTGATATATGCAAGTGAGCTAATGAATGGATGTTGTTTTAAGCCCATGAGTGTGTGGTAATTTGTTAGGAAGTAGTAAAACACTAACACAGAGGACCAACATGTTCCTTTCAGTAAACTGATAGAATGGGAACTGCTTACTTAAAACCGATCGGCGAAAGGGAAGAATAACAGCTGGTTTGTAGCTTTGTCACTGCTGTCCAGGGCACAGTCCTGATGGGATTCTCAGCCAGAATTTCAAGTAATTACCATGGCCTCTCCTCTTTGTGGTTCCAAAATTCTAATCTTCATCATCTCAGTAACATACAGTTGCCCCAAACTCCTCATTGTTTGGATAATTAGCCTCTTGCCATTTGTAGGCTCAGAATTCCACAAATGTCTTGAGGGGAACTGGCAGAGTTTGGGTATCAGTTTCTTATTATTTCCTTAATATCCCAGTCATCAGGCTCTTGTCCTTGGCCTAAAATCAGCCAAGTTCCTGAAGGAAAATGTAGGTGAAAATACCAGTTCACTGCTCCATATTGTTTGCCTTAATTTTAAATTATTTTCTCAGATCTTCTTTCCCTTAGAATTCCTCTGTTGACTTGATGATAGAGAAGTTATTTTTTTCCATGTTTGTTTTCAACAGAGGCATTCATTATTCCATGGCAAGCTACTACATCATAACTTAATATATAATTTTTAATAAAATCTATTCATTTAATAAAAAAATCACATTACTTTATATGATAAAGAAGAAAGGACATGTTGATTAATATAAATATTGATTTTAAAATATGCATATTAATTATATCTGAGGATATGGTGTAGTTAATGTGTAATTCTTAGAAATTTTTCTCCACCTCTAAACAAAGGACATGCTTAAACAATTAGGAACTTGGAGGTTATTCTTTTTTTTTTTTTTTTAAGACTTTATTTATTTATTTGACACAGAGGGAGAGATCACAAGTAGGCAGAGAGGCAGGCAGAAAGAAGGGGGGCAGCAGGCTCCCTGCTGAGCAGAGAGCCCGATGTGGGACTCGATCCCAGGACCCTGAGATCATGACCTGAGCTGAAGGCAGAGGTTTAACCCACTGAGCTACCCAGGCACCCCAGAACTTCAAGGTTATTGTTTTACAGTTAAACTCGGGATGTTTAAGCTATTTTTAAATATTTATTTATTTGAGAGAGCGAGAGCACAAGCAGGGGGAGGAACAAAGGGACAGGGGGAGAAAGAATACCAAGCAGGTTGCCCACTTAGTGAGGAGCCCGATGTGGGGCCTGATCCCACAACCCCAAGATCATGACCTGAGCCAAAATCAAGAGTCTGACACTTAGCCGACTGAAACACCCAGGCAACCACATTTGGGTTACTTTTATAGAATTACAAGTGTTAGTGATGGAGAAGACCCTCAACACCTCACATCCAATACTGGGTCACTTGGCAATGGAACTCTGACTTTGAGGGCCTTTGGAGACCTACCCTACCACAGACTGCGTTTGGATTCCTTTCTCTTTCTTTCTTTTTAATATGACATTCTTCCTTTTAAGAAAATATCCATATATTGACTAGTATTAAAGAGAAACAAGTGTTGTCAAAACTGTGAAGAAATTGAAACACTTGTGTACCATTTATGGGAATGAAAAATGGTGCAGCTGCTATGGAAAACAGTATAAAGGTTCCTCAAAACATTAGAAATAGAACAACCAAAAAAAAAAAAAAAAAAGAAATAGAACAACCATATAATCCAGCAATCCTGCCCCTGGGTATTTATTCAAAAGAATTGAAATTAGAATCTTGCAGAAGCATTGCCTATGTACTCCTATGTTCAATGCAGTGCTCTCCACAAGAGCCAAGACAGGAAAACAAACAAAATATCCAACAGTGGATTAATGGATAAAGAAAATGTGGTATGTACATACAATGGAATATTATTCGAAGTCTTAAAAAAGGAAAACCTGGATTACATAACAATATCGCTGAACCTGGACATTATGCTGAGTGAAATAAACCAGTCACAGAAGGACAAATACTGCTATAAAGTATCTAAAATAGCCACGTTCATTGAAGCAAAAACCAGAACCCTAGTTCCCAGGAGCAGGTGTTAGTGAAAATGGAAGTCCATTGTTCAATGGACATAAAGTTCTCATTATGCAATATAAATAAGTTCTAGACATTTGCTGTACAACAGTGTGCCTATAATTAAGAAAATGGTATTGGACTTTTAAAAACTTATTATAAGAATAGATGTTAAGTGTCCTTAATACAATAAAATAAAAATAAAATTTAAAAATAATACATTATAATTAAATATTTATGATTATTCATGCCTTTTATTGACAAATATCAAGATGTCATTTCTTAGTAAATCAAGAAACTACAACACATCTTGCCGTGTAATTTTGGTGTCAGAAATCTCACTATTTTGTAAAATTTATTATTACACTACCCTTAAAACTATTAGGTGTTCTTTTCTTTTTTTAATATTTATTAAATATTTGCTTCATATTATACATCACCAACAATTTTTGTCATGTTCTGACCTAATTGCTATATAAAAGTGGTACAATATCACAGAAACTATTAAAAACATTTCAAGTCATAATAAATCACAAATGCTCTTTTCAACTTCCATATATGCAGAAAATATAACAGAGTATGTAGAGAAAGTCAGGGCATGTGTTTTCTTTAGTCAACTTGTATATGCTCCTCCTTTTTTTTTTTTTTTTTTTTTTCTTTTTCTTTCACAGACTCTGTGAGAGATCTCTAAGCCTGTTAGGACCAAGAACTTAAGACCACTTCCACACAGGAAGAGAAAGACTGAAGGAACCCAGGACAGAATGGGGAAGAGGTGCTTCTAGAAAGGAATAGAGATATTTGCTCATCAATCCAGTTATCAGAAAGAATGCCATAAACTTACAACACTCTCTTTCTACCACTTATAAGCAGTAACTTCAGGGCAGGAAGTCACTTCTCTATTTCTTTAATGGAAAGGGAAATGTTAATTTAACATATTCATAATAGAGTTTTACTTAAATTTTATTTCAAGCAAAGGAACAAATTTGACCACAATTAGTACAATAATAAGGGCGCCTGGGTGGCTCAGTGGGTTAAGCCTCTGCCTTCTGCTCAGGTCATGATCCCGGGGTCCTGGGATGGAGTCCCGCATCGGGCTCCCTGCTCAGCGGGGAGCCTGCTTCCACCCCCCCCCCCCGCCTGCCTCTCTGCCTACTTGTGATCTCTGTCAAATAAATAAATAAAAATCTTTATAAAAAAACAAACAAACAAAGTAAGTACAATAATAGTGATAGAAAACCAATGCTTACTAATGTCTATTAATTATATGGCATTTGCATCTACTAAGCAAACTATCCACACCAATAATTTAAATTCTTTTTTATAAGTAATGTAACCAAAGCTTAGACCAATTAAATTAACTTTCCTAAGGTCACTCAGAAACCATGCTCCATAAATGTTATGAGGTTGAAAACAGCAGAAAATTTAAAGCTTGTTTTTCAGAGAACTGTTCCTCTATCACCTGTTGTTTTTTTTCAGACCCTGCTAACAAATCTACTAGCTGTTTCTTCAGCAGCCTAGGAGCAAACAAGGCCCTGGATTCCTTCCCTACAGTAATGAGCCCAAGACCCCATCCAGTTTATACTGGCTTTCAGATTGTGCCCAGAGCCTCTTCTCTTTGTCCTAAGATACCTCCTGATGTCAGGGCTAAATTGTGCCTTATTCCGGTGTTAAGTCTCCACCCCAAAGTGAACATAAGATGAATATTACATACATGTTTGCTCGAGGTACATGCTCCATCTTTCCTCATGAATAGTCTTAACTTTCCCTGCCCTCTTCATCAAGATGCAAGTAATCTCCTATCCTGAATTCCTCCTTTTAAACCCTCACTCCCTTAACACAGAACTGAGAAGTCTTCGGAAGTCAGTCTGCTATTGCCTCAGGTTGCTGTCCTCCTAAATAAAGCAAACTTTCTTTTCTACCAACACTTGTCTCTGGAATACTGACTTTCCAGCAGCGAGCAGCTGAACTTGGGTTTGGGTAACAACTTGAACTGCATGTGGTTTTAAAGAATTGGGTAGACACGGGCCCCTAAAAGTGCAATGGCTAGCATATACTGAATCTTCACCACAATCTGCTGATATGGAAACCCAACAATAAGGACAAAACACATATTATACCTTTGCAATATGAATGCCATGCAAGAGAGTTTCAATATCGAAGCACAGGTGACTTTAGAACTCAGTGAAGATATTTAGAGACTTCTAGTATGGAAAAGCTAAGCTTTAGTGATAGGCAGCATTTTAGGTTTAGTTAAAAAATGCCTATAATAAATAGAAAATTGAAATAATTATCTGCCTTGTGGAAATAAATATAATGTTAAATGCACCTTCGTGTCTGGGATATATTTACCATGTTAAAAAGTACCCAGCAATAATACACTGGGCAGAGGTACGTGGGTGGCTCAGTCAGTTAAGTTTTTTGCCCTTTGCTGGGGTCATGATCCCAGAGACCCAGATCCATTCAGCCCCTCCTACGGTCCCTGCTGAGCGGGGAGCCTGCTTCACCCTTTCCTTCTGTTTCTCCCCCAGCTCATGCCCTCTCTCCCTTTCTCAAATAAATAAATAAATAAAATCTTAAAAAAAAAAAAATGCCCTGGGCTTTTTCCCCTAAGGCTGTAGAGAACCTGCAGATTTCAAAGGGGCAAATAGAAAATAAATGAGTTGTAAAATTGAGACATACTCATAGTCAACATCAAAGTTAGAAGTCTGCAGCTCTTTCTAAAACTGAGCAAACTACAAGAATAAATAGTACTAGAAACTGCTTGCTTAAATTTTTCCTTCTTTTTTTTTTTTTTTAATTCCCTTCAATGATGTTGCTGGTTCCTAAGCATCAGAAAGAAAGAGCATTGTAGTTTTCATTTGTATTTCCCTGATGATCAGTGACTTTGAGCATCTTTTCCTGGGCCTATTGACATCTATATGTCTTCCTTGGGAAAATATCTATTCAAGTCATTTGCTCATCTTTTAATCGTTTTTTTTTTTTAATAATAAGTAGTATAGGTTATTTTATCTTATTTTTTACAGATTTTATTTATTTATTTATTTGTCAGAGAGAGAGAGCACACAAGCAGGCAGAGTGGCAGACAGGTGGAGAGAG
The DNA here is from genome assembly GCF_963455335.1 of Martes martes. NCBI lineage: Eukaryota > Metazoa > Chordata > Mammalia > Carnivora > Mustelidae > Martes > Martes martes. Next base: position 19,561,912 of record NC_137888.1, on the reverse strand, counting down.
AAGCAGGCTCCCCGCCGAGCAAGGGGCCCGATGCGGGACTTGATCTCATGGGATCATGACCTGAGTCCAAGGCAGCCACCCAGGTGCCCCTCTTTATTTATTTTTGATAGTAACCCTTCTTGGATAAGATGTCTCCTCTTACCTGTCAGACTGGCTGTTATCTGAAAGGTAAAAATAAAAATAAATAAATAAATAAAAGGAAACAAACATTGATGAAGATGTGGAGAAAAGGGAACACTTGTGCACTGTTGGTAGGAATGTAAATTGGTGCAGCCACTATGGAAAACAATATGGAGGTTCTTCAAAAAATTAAAATAGAACTGTCATATGATCCAGCAATTTCACTTTTGTGTGGCTTTATATGAAGAAAATGAAAACACAGATCCAAAGAGATATTTACATCCCATTGCTTGTTGCAGCATTATTGACAATAGCCAAGGTATGAAAGCAATCTAAATGCTCATCGAGGGATGAATGGATAAAGATATCATACACACATGCACACACACACAATGGAATATTACTCAGCAATAAAAAAGAATGGAATCTTGGAGTGCTTGGGTGGTTCAGTCAGTTAAGCACCTGCCTTCATCCCAGGTCATGACCCTGGGATTCTGGGACCAAGCCCTATACCTGGCTACCTGCTCAGCAGGGGCCTCCTTTTACCTCTTCTTTTGCCCCCGTGACCCCCACTCCTTCATCCAGCTTGTGCTCTCTCTCTCCTGGTCTCTCTGTCAAGTAAAAAATAAAATCTTGGGGCACCTGGGTGGTTCTGTCATTGGGCATCTGCCTTTGGCTCAGTTCATGATCTGGGATCAACCTCTGCACCTGGATCCCTGCTCAACAGATAGCCTGCTTCTCCCTCTCCCACTCCCCCTGCTTGTGTTCCTCTCTTGCTGTCTCTCTCTCTCTTCCTGTGTCAAGTAAATAAATAAAACCATTAAATAAATAAGTAAATAAATAAATAAAATCTTAAAAAAAAAAAAAAAAAGAAATGCTATCTTGTCATTTGTGACAACATGGTGGACCTAAAGGATATTAGGCTAAGTGAAAAAACAGGCAGCGAAAGACAAATACCATGATTTCATTTGCATATAGAATCTAAAGAAAACAAAACAAACCAGAAACAGACTCATAAATACGGGAAGCAAAATGATTGTTAGCAGAAAGGGAAGGGGTTGGGGAAGCTGAAATAGGTGAGGAGTATGAAGTACAAACATCCTGTTATAAAGTAAATCAGGGGATGTAATGCACCGCATAGGGACTACAGTCAATAATATTGCAATAACTGTATGATGACAGATGGTAACTAGACTTATCATGAGAATCACTTTGTACCACATAGAAATATTAAATCACTATGGGAGAGCTTGTCAGTTTGGGTGAGTGATTGATTATGGTACTCAAGTTCAAGGAGAGACAACACAGTGTTAGCTAATAACAGCCATGAGTCTATAGCTAGATTTTCTCACAAGGAGTTGAATTCCTGGTCTCAGGCTAAAATAAGCATATCACTAATAGATTATTTTGATTTTTTAATAAATTCATGTTTTTTATTAAAATGAGCGCAAGTTGCATTGTTTTGTTGTTCATTGCAAATACGTGCAAAATGGTCCATTATTAAAATCCTAGTGTAGTAGACTGCTTTATTTTTTTAATTTTTAAAAAACTGTTAACATCTTTGTTGGATTATAGTTAGTATACAAAAAACACAAACATGTTTAATATATACAATTTAATGAATTTGAATATATCTGTACACCCATGAAACTATTATTACAATCAAAGCAATAGACATATCCATCACCTCCAAAAGCTGTGATCCCATTGTTGTGGTAAGATGCTTAACATGAGATATAGCCTCTTAACAGATTTGTAAATACACAATACAGTATTGTTAACTGTAGGCACTATGTTGTACAACAGATAACTAGAATTTATTCATCTTGCTCTATAGAGACTTCATAATTATTGACCAACAACTCTTCATTTCAGCCTTCTTCCACTCCCTGGCAAATATCATTCTCCTTTCTCTTACTATTTTGAATACCTCATGTAAGTGGAATCATGCAATATCTGTCTTTCTGTGACTGGTATTTGTTTCACTTTGTTTCAGACATGTTATTGCAAATGGCAGGATTTCTTTGTTTTTTGAGACTGAATAATATTACATTGTATGTATATATCACATTTCTGTTTCCATTCATCCATTCGTCAATGCACATTTGAGTTATTTTCATGTCTTGGTTACAGTAAATACTGTTGTAATGAACATAGGGTTCAGACATCTCTTTCAGATCCTGATTTCAATTATTTTGGTTATATATACCCTGAAGTAGGTAAATTACTTTTTAATTTTTAATCTCTAAAATAACATCTTTCTAATTTTATCTAAATTCAATTAGCCAACATATAGTGCATTATTTGTTCCTGATGCAGTGTTCAATGATTCCTTGGTTGCACATAACACCCAGTGCTCATCACATCACATGCCCTCCTTAATGCCTGCCTATCACCCAGTTACACCATGCCCCTGCCCCCTCCTCTTCCACAACCCTCAGTTTGTTTCCCAGACAAGAGTCTCTAATGGTTTGTCTCCCTCTCTGATTTCTTCCCATTCATTTTTCCCTCCCTTCCCCTATGATCCCCTGCACTATTTCTTCTTTTACACACAGGACTGAAGCCATATAATAATTGCCTTTCTTGGATTGATTTATCTCACTTAGCATAATACCCTCTAGTTCCATCTATGTCAATGTAAATGGCGGGTATTCATCCTTTCTGATGCCTGAGTCATATTCCATGGTACTTATGAACCACATCTTCTTTATCCATTCATCTGTTGAAGGACACCTCAGCTCCTTCCAAGTTTGGCTCCTATGAATATTCCTGCTGTGAAGTTTGGGTGCAGGTGCCTCTTCTTTTCACTACATTTGTATCTTTGGGGTAAATATCCAGTAGTGCAATTGCTGGATCATATGATAGCTCTATTTTTAACTTCTAGGGGAACCTCCATACTGTCTTCCAGAATGGCAGTACCAGCTTGCGTTCCCACCAACAATGTATGAGAGTTCCCTTTCTTCACATCCTCACCAACATCTGTTGTTTCCTGTCATGTTGATTTTTGCCGTTCTAACTGGTTTAAGGTGGTATCTCATTAGGATGCTTGCAAGAAGAAGAAACACTCACAGGAGAAGAAATTTTACAAACTTCAGATGAATCTGACCATGTTTAACCACATAGCTGATCTTCCTCTGTTGTCATCTAAAAGACTAAATATTTAGCTTATTCTGTGTGTCCGTTGAACAAGTAGTTAATCAGTGTGCTCCATAAATTTATGAAATGGCTAATTAAATTAAAAAAATCGTTGGGTTTTTATGTTTGAACATTTGGCTAATTGTCTTCTTGGCCTGACCACCGAGAAAAAGAATATTTTAAATACAACACATAAATAATAAAATTAAATTAAATTAAAAAAAATCAACATTGGAAGGGTGGGGGTGGGGGGTTTGGGTGAGCCTGATGGTGGGTATTAAGGAGGGCACATATTGCATGGAGCACTGGATGTGATGTATAAACAATGAATCTTGGAACACTGAAAAAATAAAATAAAGTTAAAGGAAAAGAAACAAACAAACAAAAAAGAAACAAAAAAGTAAAAAATATCAACATATACTTATTTTATAAATATTAAATTTTAAATATTATATCATATAAACATACTATATAAATCTATTATAAACAATACACATAATTTATATATAATAGGTAACATAAATATTTATATTATTTTATATTTAAACACAAAATATGAATAACATACAATTTAACAATATATATTAGATGAACTATGTGCTGCTCATTGAATTAATTAAAAAGGATTATTTCACTGAAATAACAAGACTTTAAATTAAAAGAAGAGTGGAAAAACTAACAGTTTAATTCCTCAAATTGAATAAGTACCTTGGATTTTCTTTTTAAGTATGCAACCATTTCTCATACCTGCCCCTATTAAGATCACTTTCAAATCAGGTGACTGAATTAAAAAAACAAGGCTTAACTCCAGCGAAGCAAGCAATGTATCTCTTCTGTTCACTCCCTTATCATTGGCTCATGGACCAATTCTTATTATAAGGCAGGTGCTCAATACATGTCTCTTGATTATAGAAAATAAATTAAGTTTCTCTAATGCTTTGGATTCTTATCAAAAATACTTTTGGGGCACCTGGGTGGCGTCTACCTTCAACTCAGGTCATGATCCCAGGGTCCTGAGATCCAGGCCTCCAACCAGCTCCAGGCTTTTCCTGAAGCCTGCTTCTCCCTCTCCCACTCCCCCTGCTTGTGACTCCTCTCTCACTGTGTCTCTCTTTGTCAAATAAATAAACTCTTAAAAAAAAAAACAAACTTCTTTTTTTTTTTCTCTTTTTCTTTAATCTGAGGTGAAGAAGTTAAATCCTCAGGTAGATATTGGAAATAACCTGAAAGTGGAGCCATGCCCAATTAAAAAAAAAAAAAAAAAAGACAGAGAGAGTAACAACTAAAAATGAAGTTATTTTTCATCAGGGCGCTTCAATGAGTTTTGAAAACACTTGCAAGTCTATAATTTGAGTGAATATGTATACAAAGAGGTAACAAAAAGGTAGCTAAGTATTTTTAAGGAATTTGCAAAATCAGTTGTCAATGGACTGAAATGAGAATACACATTATAGCTAGAATCTGTTAGAGGTTCTGATTTTTACTTTGTTATTCTATAGTGCTGGCACAGCATTTCAATGAAAGTGTTACATCAATTAATTTCAAACAATCTGTGTAACTTTCATCACTACTTCCCACAAGTCTATACAAATTCTGTGGCTAATGAGGTCAATGCGTGCTTCAAACCCACGCACAACCACTGTGTTCAAAGACAGGAGAATGCCACCATGACCTTACACTGTATATCAACTCATTGACTGAGTCCTTACAAGTCCAGGAGCTGAAGGGGAATTGGGAGGAGAATAGGGTAACATTAGGTAAACATTTCAGTTTCTTTCTCAAATTGTTAGCTTCATAGAAACAAGAAAATATCTACTCTATTCTCAGATTCTGTTAATAGATGTCCTAATCTCCATATTCATTACTGTTTCATAATAGAATAATGCCTTGAGAAAATTTCTGCTAATCAGAAAATGGGTTCATGTATCAGATTTAATGAGATAGCAATGAGCCAGCATATGGGGGGCGGATAATGAGGAAAAGACAGACAGACGTTTTCTAAAATGCATCAGGTCTGGAGGAACCTAGGTGGCTCAGTGGGTTAAGCACCCAACACTTGATTTTGGCTCAGGGTCCAGGGATGGAGTCCTGGGTCAGGCTCCAGGAATGCAGGGATTCTGCTTGAGATTCTCTTTCCCTCTCCCTCTATCCCTGCCCTCTGCTCACACTAAACAAACTAATTAATTAATTAAATCTTAAAACAGGAACGAAAAGCATCAGGTCTGTAAATTGTTTCATGCTTTCACGTCTTCCAATCAGTTCTTCCCCAACTGAGTTGGCCCCAACATAAGGAGACATGATCTGTCACCTAGCCTGCATGAATATGTTCTTTAAATTAAAGTTAAATTTGCATGTGTGGCTTTGCGAGTTTCTTGAAGTCCTTCACCTACTCCACTCGGAATTTTGATCCACAAGTAAAGTTATTTTCAATATATTTTAAATAATTGATTCTTGAATGTTGTGGAAATAAAAGTAATGATGTTGATCTCGGTTTAAATCATATTTACTGTGATGTTTGCTACTAATAATCAACTGAAGTGTTTATTTAACCTTCTAGAATGGTCTCTAACTTTGCCATTATGAAGAACCTTTCATGAAAAGTACCTATATTTAAAAGATTGGAGAACTTAAAAATCACTCTTAATATTTAATTTTTGATTTATGATGGCTAATTATTAACATGAGTTAACTTATTTTAAGTGGGTTTAATTGGGAATACTTCAATAGACATTGAATATATCTAACAAACATTATGAGATTTCAAATAAAATCCTCAATTAATTGATTCAACATGCATTTAGGAGGCACTAATTATGCCAATATTATGTTATATTAACCATTACATGAATTATTTTGTGTCAGCTATGGCAGCCATCACTAGGGCCCAACAAAGAATGAGAGAAAACTCTAAGGAGTTCCTGTAAAATAGCAAAATAATTTAAATCCTAAACAGAAAATATGTGGCTTAATATTGAAAGTCTTCTCAGAAACATTAAATTTCAACTGTGAAGTAATAAGTCCCAAATCTGCTATTAGTTTTATTATTGTAGTGATTTTAAAATAGAAATGAAATGAACAAATAACAGTAATAATAGTCATTAGTAGCTATTGCAATATTTACAATTTTGTGCTTTGTGTTATTTCTTTAAAAAAAAAAAAAAGTCCCAATTTCTGACCCTGGTTAAACTAACAGGTTTTTGGTTTTTTTTTTCCTAATTCTTCCCTAGAAGTCAATATCGTTTGTTGCATATGGAAAATTTTAAAATACCAAACTGACTTTTCCAGTCAGCACACTGAATTGCTTTCACATATGTGTTTAAATTGTAATGAATAATGAATAATTTACCTAATTTCCCAGACTTTCTCATTTTTCAAATAGATTGAAGGATAGTGTACCATTGGGTGAGAAGGTAGGATAAAATTGAAGAAGTTAATAGCAGTGGTTGAGTAAAATTCTACAGAAAGGAAATTGGTAGGGATGAAAGACAGTGGGACAGACTTCCCTTCTCCTCCGTTCTTTGTTGTCTTGGACATACTACATTCCTTTCAAGGTTATAAAATTTTATGTATATATTTTAAGTTCTCAACTAATCTTTAAATCACGGTACAAGATTTTTATCAAAGGGTTAAATTAATTGTTTTCAAAAATATCAGTTTAGTTAAACTAAACTAAACTAAACATTTGAAGTAGTATTAACACAAGCAATAATAGTAGTAATAGAAATGGGAGTTTCAATAGTAAAAAATAATAGTGATTATGCTAGTTATGATTTGTTAAATATTCGTTCTGGCCAAGAATTGTATTTAATTCTGCATTCATTATTGCTTTTTTATCTATTCACAATGCCATGTAACAATTATTGTTATTTAGATGAAAGTTGTAACATATTTGAAGACATGCATGCAGAATGTGCACTGGATACATGGTTTGAGCAGGTAAATTTTGTGTATTAAGTAGTATTGTGAGGCTTTGGATCAGGGTGGTTTTTGAGAATATTTTTGAAACCCAGAAAGGCCAATATACTGACTAAAGTCATATAGATAATTAATGGAAGATACAGTATCGGAATTCCTGGCCTATGGTTAACCCCTCTTGACATTTCCATAATTTCTGACAGTGCAATAGTTATTTTTGGTTTATAGCCTGTCTATTGAACTTATTCACTCATTTGATTTTACAAGAGTTATTTTTAAACCTCTTTGTTTCTTCATCTCTAAAATGGCTGCAATAATAGCGTCTCCCTCATAGAATAATTTTAAGGATAAAATAAATTAAGATATCATGTCAATAAATTCATCAAAACAGTGTCAGACACATAACACTCTAGAAAGTATTACCTACTACTGGTCTAAGACTGAAGAATCTATTGTGGAGATTCCTTTAAATAAGTACACAGCTAACCGATAACCAAGATCACTTAGTGGTTATTTTCCTTTAATAGTCAAATAACTGCCTTTGTTTTTAAAGCTATCCAATAGCTTTCAATATTTACTACAATTTAGATGGGGATAAGAATGGAGCACAGGAAATCTATTTCTGCTTTTAGTTTTCATGGCAAATAGAAGTGAAGTACAAGTAAAAATCAGAAATGATGCATTCAGAAAATTTTATTACACACTTCTAACTAGGTGTAGATTCAAGATTTTAATAGCAAATATATTACCTAGCAAAGGTGATGCTACAAAAAGCAGCTGTTGGCTCTTGTCAAATTATCAGTTATTGATGTGTAAACTAAAATAACCAGAAGAAAGAGGACGAGATGCATATGAGTTAACCTCAGGCAACAGACCTATAGGACTTGCTGTGAATTCTTATCACATAGGTTGAAAGGATTCCCCAAATGATACATATGGTGTTCCACATGAATAAGGGAAATTGTATTGTTAAAATGTGATAAAGGCAGATTGTCTTCCTTATACAGCTCTTCCTGTTTAGTATTTCTTTCTATATTAGAACAGATGAGTTTTTTACGGAAAGAAATTGAAGAATCTTTCTCAGGAGATCTCGGATCTCAGGATTCTCAGTGGTAAAAACAGAATTTCTTTCTTAAAGAGAAATTTTTCAGCAATTATCTCAATAATTTAAGTAAATTTTTTTCATTCTAGATGGTCAGGGAACTAGCACATTTTCAATACATCTAACTGATAATTTTGCACCTTGCGATCCTATATGTCACTTATATTTTTATAATAAGCAAGAAATAATTTTTGAAGTTTTATTTTTTTGAGAGAGTGAGCATGCAGGGGGAGGGGCAAAAGGAGAGGGAGAGAAGTAGACAGCCTGCTGGGTGCAGTCTGCCATGGGCCTGGATCCCATGACACTAAGATCATGACCTGAGCTGAAATCTAGAGTCAGAAGTCACCAGCTGAGCCACCCAGGTGCCCCAATAAATAATTTCGACTTTCAAAGTTTAAAAAAAAATCAATTGTACTTTTAGAGATTTAGTTAGGGACAAAAGTCAAACAACATCTACATGATGTTTTGAGATTGAAGAATAATACTTTGCTATGTATTTGTAGAATTTACAGGAAAAGGAATATATGCTCAGGATATATTTAATATTCAAGTTTAAAATCCCCATCAGAGAAGGAAATTATGTTATTAAGTAACAGACTAATCAGCATTTTACTTTAACTTAATAAATGTTAAATTTATATATGAAACTTGGCTAATAATTTCTTTTAGGAAAGAAAACAGAATAATTGATCTGGATCTTGTGCTTGGCAGTGTGGGAGGAAGGGTTTTTCACTTTAGTTTTCTGAACACTATTGAAATTCAATTTCAGTTCCTATCTTGAATTATATCTAAAGGTTCCAGAACTACCTCTCTCAAGTTCATTTATCTTGAGCAACCTGCACTAGTTGATTTGTTCTAGTTGCCAATTCTCTTCTCGGGATGGGCCCAGATGCTATGTACTGCAGATAAATTAATATAGGTTGTATTCTCTTTTCTCAAGGAGTTTATCATCTAATTGGGAAACTAAAAATATGAGAAAGTAAATATATCTTGTGAAGGACACAAGATATATTTACACAAAATTGTCTTGTGTAGAACAGGGAAAAAATCAATGCTAATGAAAAATGAATTCTTGGACAAAGAGGTATCTGAGAGGGAGAAAGCATCCAGATAGATATGCCATTGATAATTCACAATATTTAAGCATCAAAAACTTATAAGTACATATTCCTCAAATAATCTTATCTTGTAATTTTACTATCCAAATAATTTAAGCCAAAGTATTGTATTGTCTCATCACTAATGGTCTTATTATTTTCCATCAGTTATTTAATTGATTATTTAATCTCTTCAATTAAATATAATTAAACATATTAAATATATATGCTTATATTAAATATTAAATATAATATATGCTTAGTTACAGATATTCAGATAATACATATTTCGTAAAATTTATATTTTCTTTGTAGATCTTTTTGTAGCAACATGGAAGGTAAATATTATTTCATATATTAAAGTTTAAAATATTAATGCTGACATAATCTTAATTTTTTTAGCTATTTCACTTGTATTGGACATATTTTCTATCCTTATTAGATACAAAAACGTTTACCTTTCATATTTTTAGGCTGCAATAACAAAAATATAATTTTCAAAGTATATCACTAAAAATAACATTAATTTTGCTCCTAGAAATGGGATATTTCTAATTAATAAAATATGTGATAAACTTCTTTGTCTGAAATATGGATCAAGAGAGTAACTTGATATTAGATATCAAAAAAAAAATGGAAAAGGGCAATTTTGACCATTTGTTTTACGGCAGAAAGGATATCATTCAATGGTACAGCCCTAATTCTCCCCCCAAAGTTCAGACACTACTTTTAAAAATATAATTCTAAGGTATTGTGTACTCAAACTGGGTCCTAAGTCAAAAGTGCACTGGAATTTTTAATAGGGTAATAATTGAAACTAATGTATAAAATCTTTCTCTCTCTCACCCTTCCCTCTTCCCTCCCACTTCCTTCCCTTCCTTCCTTCCTTCTTTCCTCCACTTTTCCATTCTTCTTTTCTGCTTTTCTAAATACCCAGTGACTGAGTAAAATTTCATTGAAAATTAAGCAAAGGCATCATTTTTCTTTGTACCTTCTGTTCAGTGGTATGATTTTATAATTTCCTCTTTGTAATTACCTGTAAGAGGTTTTGTGTAATAAGCTGAATTGTACACAAGTGACCTTCAGTGTCACTATGGGTTGCCTGGACAAGAACCCAAAGAGGAACATGCTTTACTCCAGTCTGGAGTCCTGACAATCCATTTTCCTAAAAGCGGTGAAGCTGATTCATGAACAACTTCCAGCTACTTCTCATAATCCCCAAGTTTCCAGGTGCTGATTATCAAGATTTCCCAGAAAACTCATATAGACAACTGATATACCAGATCTCTATTGCTTGGCTCCTTCACTTAAAATTTTTCTTTCATGCCTACCCTTTACCAAGAAGATGCAACAGAAATGTGAAGGCTGGAAGACCTCTGGCTAGTTTATAAATGTCTTCTATAAGCCTGTCCCTTTTCCATGCCGTATGATATGAGAAATGTCCTGCTGCACACTATGGGAAGACTATGAAAGAATTCATCTTGCATGGGAATTATATACCATTTAGACATGTAAGAATGTAAGATTTAACAAAAAATATTTATCAAAAGTATAATGTAGACATAGTATAACTGAATAAATAAGGAAAACCAGGGGCACCTGGGGGGCTCAGTGGGTTAAGCCTCTGCCGTCAGCTCAGGTCATGATCTTAGGGTCCTGGGATAGAGCCCCACATCAGGCTCTCTGCTCAGCAGGGAGCCTGCTTGCCCCTTTTTCTCTGCCTGCTGCTCTGCTTACTTGTGATCTCTCTCTCTCTCTCTGTGTCAAATAAATAAATAAAATGTTTAAAAAAATAAGGAAAACCATTTAACTAGAAATTTAAACTCAGGGTATATATAAAAATAGTATACTAGTAAATATTTGGGTTTAGTAAAAGTAAAAGCAAACAAGCAAATCTTCTACCAGATCCCATTCATGTGTCCTATCTTCTTCCTATGCATGAGTTTTCTTGGGTCTTCCTGCCCCCTGAGCCTCAGAGGCTCAATATAGAGCTTTGGTCATCAATGTCATCATCTCATCTCCATTTTAACCTCTACTAGGGTGAAAGCCAGACTTTGGGAGAACCTATGGAAATACTATGAACACCTATCACAACAAAAGCTACTGCCTGACCCCAAAGGTTAAAGTTCCTCCATCATTTCCAAATCCTGATAGTTTACTACTTTTCCTCCTTCTCTGCCTCATGTCCCTTTTGTCTTCATTCTTTATTCTGTGATCTTTATTCTTTACTTCATAATCATAATAATAAAAATGTTGGCCCAGACTAAACCAGAGCAAAGACAATAGACACCAAAGAGGAAAACTCTACCTTTTGAAGAGACTACACTGAAAAGCCCACTTCCAATGCGAAGAAGAGATCAAAAACATTTGGGGCCTAAATCCAGGATTTTCCACCCAAATACTCCCACGTGTAATGTAAAAACATTTTTTTTTCCTTATCAAAGATCTATCTGACTTGGAGGTAGAAATAAGTTGAAATATTTCATGTCAGATTAGAAAATAGAACAAACTAGATTATGTCGTTATCAACAATAAGTTTTAGAGAGGGGAGTAGTAAGAGTGCATAGTAAGTACATGAAAGAACCTCTGGAATTGTGAGGAACATCTGAGAGAGTCAAGGAGAGATGAAGAAAGCCCCACTAACCAATTATAGTAGCACATTTTGGGCAGGAACTCTCATATACTCCAAAAACTTCAAAGTTCCCTTTGATATTCTTTGTCAACTTTAAAAATCACCCATATAAAAATGTTGAGAAATGGGAATAACACTGTGGTTCAGGCTAAGACTCATTGCCTTATTTGGAGGCAAATCTTTGTGGGTCTATTGAAAATCTGTGAGTCCATGGCTCTCTCTTCTAGAAAACAAAGCAAGAATCTGCTTCACATTTCCTACTGAAAGAAATATGGATAACAATGGTTGTCCTGGGGTGACGCTTAGTATACGCCTAGACTTTGCAGTGTGTGTGTGTGTGTGTGTGTGTGTGTGTGTGTTTAAAGAGGATGAGACAGCTATTTTTCTGGCTTTGGAAAATCATGAAGAGAACTTTTAAATATTTGAGTATTGTAAAATTAACCTTGAATGATTTCATTATTTTAGGGTATAAAATATTTTCGATCACATCTGCCTACAGCAATATTCTCCATTAACTTGTGATTTTCTTCAAACCAGTATTTATGAATGCCCATTTTTAATGTATAAAGCATTGGAAAAGACTTCAATATTTTTTAGAAGATTTATAACCCATAGTAACTTATATAGTTGGTTCTAGAAAACCTAAACTATGTAAATGATTATGTCATATGGCTGTTATGCAGGAAATTTCAGTTTTGATTGTTCAGGGTACCTTTATTTTATTATATCCCTGGAGGTTCCATTAGGCTTCCAGTAAATAAGTTTCAGTAGTTCTTTCCACCCTGTTTTATTAAAGATACTTAAATTTTGAGGTTAGCAGAGTTCTTTACCAACTGTCATTAGGACTTGGAAAATTACTAAACTAGGCTTCATTAAGAAGCACACATTTGATTTATAGTTCATTGGGTCTTAAGGGAGAAAGTTGCAGTAACAGAACTAACCACATACTCAAGAGGTTGATAGTCACCTAATGTCTCATATATATTTAGGCTAATTTGGAAAATAGAGCACAGCAAAATAGAATATATCAATAAGAATGTAGCCCAGTGTCATTAAAATAAAAGGTACTGAATCAAAAATTCTGAGTTCTAATTTTCCTTTTACTCTAAGTTTGGTCCTTTAAAACTCAATTTCCGGGGCGCCTGGGTGGCTCAGTGGGTTAAAGCCTCTGCCTTCAGCTCAGGTCATGATCCCAGGGTCCTGGGATCAAGCCCCACATCGGGGTCTCTGCTCCACAGGGAGCCTGCTTCCTCCTCTCTCTCTACTTGCCTCTCTGCCTACTTGTGATCTCTGTCAAATAAATAAATAAAATATTAAAAAAAATAAAATAAAACTCAATTTCCTTATTAATAAAATGGATTTTTAAATCCAGTGCTCCTTTGAGAATCTATAAGTAACTGAAAAGTTTCAGAATAATTAAAAATGCTACAAATACTATTGTTATGAGAGCAAATATGTTTTTATTACAGAATGTACTTCACAGTATTATACAACTAAATTGCTAAACCACCTGAGAATATCTAGAAAGTTTGCTTTGTAGAGAATATTTGGGAGTGTAGCTAATTGAAGTATCTAGTGAAAATACTCAAAATAGAGTTGATTTTTTTTTTCCCCCTATGGGAACTGCTCATCTTAGGACACTTCTCTCTTTATACAGTTCTCTTCTTAGACTGGTCCATGTTTTATCCAGCTACAAAATGATGCCTTACACCCTCAACTGCTTGACTCTCCTCAGGACATAGCAGAGCATAAGACAAGAGACCTCACTCTGCTATATTAGCAAGAGGCAGTTTAAATAATGTGTTTTGTATATTTGAGGAATCATTTTGACATTGTTGTGATTATAATTTTTAAAACTTAGACTACTCTCTAGATTTTTACTAATTGATTATTTTTTTCAATGAACTTATGAAACAAAAATTCTGTAACACTACCTGTCTATAGTGCTATATGTTCACATAGGTAAGTATATTTATAATGCTGCATCTATAAAATTGGCTAGACACCAAAGAGAAAAATGTTAAATAACTAAACATACCAAGTATATGAATGTGTGTGTATGTGTAAAATTCCAAATTGGGGTTTCTAAAGAAAAATTAAATGTTGATAAAATATGAAGATCAAGTTAGGAACTTGTTTGACTAGACTAAAGAAAAACATTCAAGGTAGAGAGTTAACATTAGCAAATACTGTGCACAGATGAAGCGACTCAGAGGTGGGCCTATCAGTTATACTACCAACTACAAGATATGCTTGTACTGAATCAAGAAGTTTCATGAATAGTAACATGTTATTCTCTGTTAAAAATGATGGTATTTGGTAAAATGCCCAAGGCATTTTAATATCCCATAATTTGCTTAATTTTTTTAAACATAACTCTAAATTTTATTAAAAATAAGCTGACTAAGAGATTATTGCAATTTCTATCTCATCTATAGAGAAATTAGAAACACTTGGGGTGCCTGGGTTGTTCAGTGGGTTAAGCCTCTGCCTTTGGCTCAGGTCAAGATCCCAGAGTGCTGGGATTGAGCCCCGCATTGGGCTCTCGGCTCAGTGGGGAGCCTGCTTCCTCCTCTCTCTCTCTCTGCCTGCCTCTCTGCCTACTTGTGATCTCTGTCTGTCAAACAAATAAATAAAATCTTTAAAAAGAAATTAGAAACATCAAAAAAGGCAAACTAAACTAACAAGCTTACAGTTAGAAAGAATAATTAGCCAGAAATATTATCAGTATTATAATTCTGTCCTGAATTTATAATTATTTTGTGAGGGATTACTTTGCAAAAACAGTAGCAAAAGAACATTTTGATATTTAAAATAATTAAAAGTATTTGGTTTAAAATGTAAGTATAATTAAATCATACACCAAGAAGATACCGATGGTCTCTTCCTCATCGTAATTTCATTATTTCTTATTATTTAAAAAAAATTCTTTGAGGATTTAATTAACTCATTCTTATTATTGGCTGTTTAAAAAACTTGGAATGTAAAAATGTGAAAAATGCCACAAAACAAAATAGTCACAGAAAAACCATTGTCATTTATGCTTCAATTTTTCCTCTTCAGTTGAGGTTATACAGCACATATCAATCATGACTGACTTATTCTAAATATCATATTCGGACACAATATTAAATATTAAACACAAATATGGACCAGCTCTATGAAAGCAGAAAAGTTGATACCATGGTATACTTAAAAACCAGGGAAAAAAGTACATAAAACAAATTTCCATAAGTCTATTTTGATATAATGAGTATTTTAAGGAAATGTAGTTCCTACTCAGAATTGAGTAATGAAGTGCAGTTATAGTTAAGGACAAAATTTATTGCTAATAATGGAGGACTCTAATTCATGTAGTCATGAGAGTTGATCTTATCTGAAAACTACTTCAATTATATCCTTTGAATTGAAAATACTAGATTAGTTATGAAAATCAAAGTTACAGTTTTGTTTTCTACCTTTAAAAAATATTTGTAACAAAAAAAAAATATTTGTAACCAGACAAATCTCTTTGAAAGTGATTCATTTGTTCTAGACCTAAGAAAGCTAATACACATTATATGGAGAAATTCTCATACAGTTACTGGAAAGATGTTGGTATTTAAACATGATGGTCAACATAGAAAATTGGCATGTACTATCTTATCCAAAAATACCTTAAAATTGAGATTGAACTAACATTTCCAAAACTTACATTTATTGATTCTCCCATTTATTCAGCAATATGAAACCCTTATTTAAGTGTCTAGCTCCTTGCTTGTCATTGGACACATAGACTAGCATGTGAGAGCCAGTTCAAACAGGCTTGTGACAGCCAAATGTAGGCATCTCTTTCCACCTCCATGTTTAGTGCTTTCACATTTGTAGCTTGCCATTAGCCATGGTGCAAATATTTACACCATGAGAACTGGCAATTCTGAGTCTTTTTTCTTTCATCAGAAAGCCAGTTTTTCAATATTTCTTATCATATCACTATATAACAGCAGCAAACAAGACACACAAGGACTTAGCTATTCTGAAGACTGTCTTCCAAGTGAAGGACATGTTAATTAATTAGTGTTAACTGATTTAAATTTGAATTTAATCAGACACATGTGACTAGTTATTACCATATCGGAAATCACAGCTTTAAGCAAAGAAGGATGACAGAAGAATATCCCAGAAAGGAATATGAAGGGCAAACACTCCATGGCTGGAATCATATTGAAACATTCTAGAAAACGTAAGATACTGCGGGAGAAGCTTAGTGGAGAGGGGAGAATGGTTTGAGATTAAGCAGTTGGCTGGGCAATTTGAAGTCTCATTTAGGTCATGCATAATTGTTTGCTTCTGACAGGTTTATATCAGACTTTATGCTTAATAGTTACAATCCTTTTATTTCTCCCCAAATAGCAATATACTTGGTGCCACTAAGAATTCATTTTGTTTTACTATATTTTCATAGAAAATGGATAGGAAAAAAAAATCTAACAAGCAGAGATCTAAAATAAATATTTTATTGTGTATAATTCTAACAGTGAAAATTGTGTTAAATTGTCATCTATTGATCACAAACTGTGACACTGTCTTTACCTCATTAAATGAGGTCAACAACCTTTTGAAAAGAATGTTATCATTCTCATTTTATAGATGAGACTACAGTTTAAAGAACTTAAATAGATCTTAATAGAAGTTTAAATTGAAGTTTAAAGAACTTAATAGAACTTAAATGATCATGAAAGAAACTGAGGAAAGCTGAATTTCTATCAGGCTTTCAGGAATTTAAAATGTATGGATATAGTAGAAAAGGAGAAAATATAATTACAAATACAATTACAGATCAACCATTATAAGGTAAACAATAAACACTAGATTAATTTTAATTTTAAGAAAATATTTAAAGAGAGGCGCCTGGGTGGCTCAATTGGTTAAGTGTCAACCTTCAATTCGGGTCATGATCCCAGGGTCCTGGGATCGAGTACCCCATCAGACTTCTGGCTCAGTGGGAGTCTGCTTCTCCCTCTCCCTCTGCCTGCTGCCCCACCCGCTGCTTTTGCTCTCTCTCTCTCTGTGTCAAATAAATAGATAAAATCTTTTAAAAAAAGAAAGTATTTAAAGAATTCTCTGTGTATTCATGGGTTTCCTCAATAAACTGAATTTTGAGATTGTATATGTATATATACAATCTCAAAATATATATATATGTGTATATATATATATACACACACACACACAATATATATACAATCTCAAACATATATATATATATGTGTGTGTGTGTGTGTGTGTGTGTGTGTGTGTTTGTATTTACATAGTTATTTCTCCACCCCTCTCACTGCCTCTCTTGACGGATAGATGATATAGATAGATGATGGATGGTAGACAGATGGACATGTCTGCCATAGGACAGACAGATACACAGACTGACTTAGATACTATAATAACAATTACGTGAGGGGCACCTGGGTGGCACAGTCAGTTGAGCATCTGACTCTTGATTTCAGCTTAGGACTGATCTCAGGGTAGTGAGATCAAGCAGTGTGAGGGGCTCCAAGCTCAGCACAGAGTCTGCTTTAGTTTTTGTCTCCCTCTCCCTCTGCCTTCCCTGCTGCATCTATGCTTTCTATTTCTCTCTCCTAAAATAAATAAAGTTCAAAAAAACTAGATGAGTTTATGAAAGTAATTAATAACCAACTTCTGGCTATATCAAGAAATCTAGTAACAGATCTGTTATGAGAAGAATGGGTAAGAAGCCATTATTGATGCCAATTAGTTCTTACAAAGAAGGAACATGAAGTTCAAAATTGGTAATAGCCTATTGAAATGTTAGACTCTGTATGAAATAAGAAGACACTTTACAGAATATTAATAT
Organism: Martes martes; assembly: GCF_963455335.1. Taxonomy (NCBI): domain Eukaryota; kingdom Metazoa; phylum Chordata; class Mammalia; order Carnivora; family Mustelidae; genus Martes; species Martes martes. Next base: position 19,544,060 of record NC_137888.1, on the reverse strand, counting down.
TGGAACAAAAATGGAGGTGATAAAGAGGATACGTAGAGAAAAAAAAGTGTGGAATGCATGTACAATTGCTTTGACTATGAAAGTAATTATAATGGAAATTTGGAGAAGGAGAATTTAGGAAATGGAAAAATTTATTATTTTAGTGTTTTTTTCTAAAGATTTGTTAATAAGTTTTGAGATTAGGTAATAAAAATGTATAGGATTCTAATTCGAAATTTTAATTTCCAAAGACCCAAGTACAGCTGGCATATAATGGAAAATGGCTAATGCATTATCAAGAATTTCCTTTAAAAAAAAGAAAAGGAAAATTTATAAAAAGCAACTGCATTTGAAATCACTTTGATACCTGAGCTAATTTAAATATTGTCATGGTTGGTTTAAAATAGGGCTAACTAATCATGAAATAAAAATTATAACACTAATGGAGTCAAATAAGTATAATCTGCTTTACATATGAATCCCTGTAGTTTCTATTAGTTAAAAGCAAATGGACATTTTATTATATAGAAGGTTTTTCTTCTAATGTCAGTAAAATGAAGGCCAACTTATATAAGAATATATATAAATTACCTTAAGAAGTTATCCTTTTTATATGTGGATCATGGAAAAAACATTCCCATCTTTTCATGTTCATGTAGGGATCCAAACCAAACAAACAATGTGACAAGGTTGTATACCGTGCATTTAAAAATTACTTTGCCCAGGGGCACCTGGGTGGCTCAGTCAGTTAAGTATCTGATTCTTGGTTTCCCCTAGGGTCATACTCTCAGGGTAGTGAGATTCAGTCATGCCTCAGACTTCATTCTTTCTTCAAGAAAGAATCTTGAGATTCTTTCCCCCTTCATCTTCCTCTACCAACTTGCACTCTCTGTCTCTTTCTAAAATAAATAAATCCATAAAATATTCTTAAAAAAAAATATTTTGTTGGGGTGCCTGGATAGCTCAGTCAGCTAAGTGTCCCACTCTTGATCTCAGCTCAGGTCTTGATCTCAGAGTCATGAGCTCAAACTCTGTGTTGAGCTCCATGCTGAGCATGGAACCTATTAAAAAAAAATTGATCTGTCTGGATTAAGCCAAGATATTCAATAGTGGTTCTCCCTCAAAATACTGAAGATATAAAAAATAAATAAATAAGTTACTACTTATAGCCCTCACCTAATTCTAACATAAAATGAAATAGGAAAGAATAGTTAGAGTTAAGCCCTCAGATTGATTATGGGGAGACAGATTAAAATAGTGTTTGCTTAGTTGCTTATAAATGAAGATTAGTGTTTTAGTAAAGGTATTTGTGTATAGAGAAAACATTCTGTTGCATTTCCTTTCTTCTTTAGACCTAATGTGGCTAATCCTCTCAAATCTGAGCTGTCAGATAAGCCTGACATATTCAAAACCAACCATTCTGCAGTCCATTGAATGTCACTGTCTTGCATTTTGTAAGTAATTGCAAATTCATTGATTTGAAATTAACACAACTTGGCAGATGACGGAAGTAATGCAAAATTTCTTTTTAATAAAAAGTATTAGCAAATACTAGATTGCTTGTATTTTAATATAAGATATTTAATTTTTTGTTTTGGTTTTGAGACATTTAAAAAATAGTTAAAAATTACTGGAAAAGATAAAAATAAATAAATAAAGTCTTTAAAATAAATGCAAAAAAAAAGAACTTATTAATTGCAAATAAAATATAGAATTACCCATATTCAATATATAGAATTACTGGGAAAAAAACAGAATTCTGTTACTAGTAATCATAAATTAGAAAACTTTTAAGTTACTAAAAAATATATCTTAGTATACAAAAATATCAAGAATTTTCAAGTTAATACTGATGAATAGCCCTTTATGACAATGAATAGCAGGCCATTTCTTATCTTTAGTAAGCACAAGTATCACACCTGAGGGAAAAAAGGAACAATTAAGATGGTATATTAATGCAATATGATAAATCCATGGACATTGTCACAAGCATCTGACATGTCATTCTGGCTAAATGCAGATGACATGGTCCCTGGCCAAATTCTGTGCTTTGCTATATTTGAGAATTTATTCCAAGAACTTGTCTAGCCCTAACCCAACCTCTATCCCAGCATCCTAACAGCTTGCTTTTCAAAAATTTTTATCCATGCATTGAGCTCTCTTCTATCCTCATCCATATCCTAAGCCCCTTACTGTGGACAGGGACTATCTTCACTTGAAAGTTAGGACCTGACTGAAATCTACAAAACATGTGGAAGCACTAGGCACAGAGTAATCCTCCAAGAGGGAAAAATGGTGGAATGGGGAGTGGTTCATAAATATGAATAAGTAAAAACAAAACAAAGCTAAGCTCTCAAGAATGAGGGAACAATAACTTAGCAGAATCAACTTCACTCTACGTGAATATTTTAGATCTTTTTCAATAATGGGGATCTTGTAGGTAGTGATTGTCAGTACACATGGAGCAGTAATCAATGTTTTCCCTATGATGAAATAATATAACGAACTTTGGGAAGGAACAAAAGTATAAAAATCATTCCAAACCATTTTAAATACATATAAAACATCTTAAGTCCAAAGTCCAAAATTTCAATTTGACAAATGATCTAGTATTATTGATTGAGGAAGCTTATAACAATTCTTGAAATAATTACTTTTTGGAACTACAAAATATTCAGAGGTCATTTTATAATAATACTGTACAATGTGGTTATATTTTGGATTCTGTTCTCAATCTGAAAATGTTATCAAAATGTTCATAGTTTCATTACTTAAATCCATATTCAAGATTTTCTCTAGGTTTCATTTTTTTAAAAAATTCATTTCATGTATGTTTACATGTGATCTACTCAATGTGAAAACTTAAAATGAGTTTTATCATTTTTAAGTTATCAATGTCTTCAAAATATTCTCACAGCACATAAAGCACTGGAATTCAGAACACCTTATAAAAACAGGTAAAATCCATGACTATATTAACTACTTTATCACCATACTCACCTATGTGTACCCAAGTATATTAGAACATCTTTACTTTTCTTTTTTTTTTCTTTTCTTTTCTTTTCTTTTCTTTTTAAAAGATTTTATTTATTTATTTGACAGAGAGAGAGATCACAAGTAGGCAGAGCAGGAGGCAGAGAGAGGGAGAAGCAGGCTCCCTGCTGAGCAGAAAGCCGATGGATGCAGGCTCATCCAAGGACCCTGAGATCAGGACCAGAGCTGAAGGCAGAGGCTTAACCCAGTGAGCCATCCAGGTGCCCCAGAACATGTTTTCTTTAAAACTAATCTAAAATATTACTTTTCTTTGTCAAGTTTTACCATAGCCACAGTTCATATAACTTACTGACACTACACTAGATTAAATAATGTTTTACTGATTACTAGATTTCTTTAAAATTTTGTTTATTGTCAGAGAGAGAGAGAAAAAAAAACACAAACAGAGGGAACAACAGGCAGAGGAAGAAGCAGGCTCCCCACTGAGCAAGGAGTTCTAAGCTGGACCTGATGCCAGGACCCTGGGATCATTACCTGAGCTGAAGGCAGACGTTTAACTGACTGAGCCACCCAGGCGTCCCAGATTGCTAGCTTTCTTTTTTGCTCAATTTGAAAATTGTAATTCACAGTCTGTGACCAAAAAGAAAGAAAGAAAAAAAGCACTCTAGTGTAATGTACTATCTGCTCAGTCATAATTTTGTTCAATTAAAAAATTACTCTGAAATATATTTTTCTAGGATTTTAGAATAATACATTATACGTCAATGATTTTGAAATAACTGATACTGAATTTCAATTGAAGTTATTAAAGCATAATGAAAATGTTCAGCCAGAGGACTATCTGCATTACCCTCTTCAACTACCAGTAGATAGATTGTAGATGACAGTGCTTTTTTTCTCAAATCCTGAGTTATGTTATGTGGCTAATAGTTGACAGGGGAGTTAATGGTGCTTAGAATCTCATGCATATCAGATATATAATCCCAGTATCTATAGCTATTATTCCATTTACTCGTGTCCATGATTAGCTCTCTGTGCGATGGGAAGCACCAAAGAACAGGGCACTCATTAGTTCCTGTGTTCCTAGCAACCACCCAGTATGTGGAAATGGAAAGCACTTAATCAATTTATAAGTAGATGAATTAATAAATGGATGATTAGATGATTATGGATCTGATTAGTGCCTTTAGTTTCATGAAGTTCACCTTTGTAATGGTCCATAGCAACAGACTTACTGGAATAGCAAATTTTAAATTCAGACTGCAATTAATAAAAATTACCTTCTCAGTTATATTGATTAAACACAAGCAATTATTATATTACTTTGTAAACACTCCTAGAGAGTAAATTTCAGATTCAGATTCAAATAATAAATGTTACGCTGTTAGTTATATTGATGAAGCACAATTATAAAATCACTTTATGTAAAGTGTCATAAAATGTTACTTATCACATTTAACTTATGTAAATTTCTTCTACTGCTCTTCCTAGGAAGGCCAAGTAATGCATGTTTGATGCATACATAAAGCAATTAATGCAATTTTTTGAATGTCACATAAGGGCAAATAAAGACTAAACAATCATAAGAGAAAAGAAAAAAAAAAAAAGACGAAGCCTATTCTATCGAATCACATAAGTGATCGCTATATCTAGAGTTTTTACATGATGACAGAATAGAAGTGAAACAGAAATGTGGTCTCCACATAAGAAATAAGTAAGGAGAATGGAAATAACATATTGATTATGAAAATATAATCTTTATAAAATGATTGATTTACTTCAATTATGAAATACCTAGATTTATGTAGAACATGATCTATCTTCTACAAAGAAAAAAGTTAAGCAAAGTAACTTCTTAATCTCTCAAGTTAACCGTTCAACTGCTGGTCAGTGCTTTATGTCTCCCAGGTGTTCATGATAATCCAAAAGCACTGGTAACTTTCCCACAGCCAGTAGGGCAGAATTAACAAAAACATTCAAATTATTTTTTCTTGTCTCTCTTACTACATCATGATGTATGCTGGTGGATATGAAGTTATTTACTGAAAGCTTCATTTTGGTGAAAGGGAATTGACATCAGTGCATATCTTCCAAGGTTTTTAAATTACTCATATCACACAAAAATTAGAGCATGAAAACTTAATCTTTGGATAAAGCTGCAATTCTTGGTGTTTCACTCTTATTTCATGTACCAATTGCTTCAGAATAATCTACTCCAAAATCAATGGCTTAACACAACACCATCACATTTGACAATTCTGTGGATCCAGTGGTGATAGCTCATTTCTGCTTTACATGTCTGCTGGGCTATAATATTAAATGTGAGTATTCTCATGTGTCTATTACCATATCTACAGAAGCTGGAATGCCAGGAACAGGGGTGGGAAGTGGAATATTTTGATTTAGGCCATATGTTTGGAACCTTCTGCATTATCTGCTCAGTTCTTCTCCAGGTGGTCCCTCCATGTGGCTGTTTGGGTTTCTTACAACATGGCAATTCGTTTCCAAGAGGGAGGAAGTAGAGCTTGCTATACTCCCATAATGTCTGAGCTCAGAGTTCCCAAATTATCATTTCTGGTGCATTTTATTGGCCAAAGCTAGCCACAAGAATGGTCATACTTGATAGGAGGAAAAAATAAGTTTCATCTCTTAAAATGAGGGACAAAATATTTTCACAGTAGAGAAAAACTGTTATTGGGCAAATTTTTAGAGGATTAGTTTGCAAAACAAAGCAAATTTTCCATCCACTCTTCACTTGTTTTGAATATGTGGAAATCTGAAAGTTTTTGGCTTAATGTCATTAACATTTAGTACCTAACTTGTGTTGCACAAGCTTTATTAACTTTTGAGAATTTGGCATAGACGAAAACATTTTTAAATAAAAAATTTAATACTTTATGTGTGCATGTATAAAAGTATGGCTGGTTCTCATTATTACTTTTGAAAATTTTAAATCACTTTCAAATAAAGGTTAACTGTTATGAATGTTAACAATTTAGAAAAAACACACAAAATGAAAAAAGCAAAATTTTATAAATTAAGAACATCTTAATTGCTTCCATAGGTTAGGAGCAATTAAATTTACCTTTTTTGCATGTCTACTCAATATTCACTTTTCCTTATATTTCTATAGATCTCTTTAAAAAATATTGCTCTTAATGGTCTTATAATCATACAAAGACATATTCATATAGAGGTCTTTTGCACTTCAAACATTTTTTCGTGATGAAATCATTTTGCTTAGCTCTAAGTCAATGAACCATAAACCTTAGGAAAACTGAACAACTAAAGAATTCTTGCTGCTGTATTCAGTAGAAGTGGTTCCTAGGGTTTTGTGTTTAAGTCACTCCTTTTTACCAGTTTATAAACCATGAAAACACCAATTTTATTCAATATGTTTCTGGCACACAGACTGAATAAGTATCTAATGTATGAGACATATGGTTGAGAGACATATCTGTGCTATGAATATTCTTTCTGACATGAACATAATTTCATGAAGTTGCCAATAAGTTTTTATTTCTAGACAAACATATACACACACACACACACACACACACACACACACACACACATATATATATACATATTCCTCCACTATGTTTCCTGACTTTTGTCTCCTTTTATGTTCCAACATTTCTAGATCATGAGTGTATAGCTTCCTTTCCACAATCTTCATTATTAAAACTTTTTGTAGTATAAGATAAGGAAGGGCAGCCTACCACGTAAAGGTGACCAATATGATAAGCACTATAGTATCAGCTGTTGACCATGGATGAAAATCAGAGTAACAGTAAACTTGGTAGGAGAAAAAAAAAAAAAGTTTACTAATCTGTAATTGAAATTTCACATTTCCTAAAGGAAAGTAGGCAAAAAATTATGCAAGTGTTAAATATAAATTATATGTTGTCACCAATACAATTCACATATTTCCATATAAACTTCTTGTTGCAGATACCTGAAAGTAATAAACTAACCACCACCTTGATGATATGGGAGGTTTTAGAAATGTTATTTCTTATTATTCAGTATGTTAATGAAGAACTACATATATTGGTATATTATGTATTAAGTATTGGTAAAACATTTCCTGGAAATGTATTTTATTTAATGATTTTATAAATCTGCTAAGAAAAAGTACATGGATCAAAAATGATTAAGAATCCCTGTGATTCTTAGCATAATATGATGGTTAATATTTATTAATTCTCTCTCCCATCCTTCTTAGATTTTTCATGTTAGCTAAAACAAATACCTTTCCTGATGGATTACCTGAATTTTTGTTTTTGAGTATTTTTTGCCCTTGACAGGACATGTTTGGTAAAGTTTCCCTTTAAATATAATTTCACATACAAACACAACCTCTGTACAATCTATAATCCAAAGGTATGAGATTTATTTTCAAAATATATCTTGACACTTGACTGTTCTAACCATTTTGTATTTTCCAGTATGGTAGATCACCTAGCAACTATTCTTTTTTTTTTTTTTTTAATTTATTTATTTGACAGACAGATCACAAGTAGGCAGAGAGGCAGGCAGAGAGAGACGAGGAAGCAGGCTCCCTGCTGAGCAGAGAGCCCGATGCGGGGCTCGATCCCAGGACTCCGGGATCATGACCTGAGCCAAAAGCAGAGGCTTTAACCCACTGAGCCACCCAGGCGCCCCCCTAGCAACTATTCTAATTGTTATAGCATCTATTGTGAATTTTTATTATCTATGTCATATTAGATTTTGCACATTATCCTTGCTTCTCAACATCTTCAATGTTACTACTTTGGTCCAAGACACTATCATCTCTTTCCTACTTATTGCAATGGAAGCAAAGCTGACTTTTCTACTACCAACTCCTCCAGTTTATATATTACCCTTAAAGATTTCCTTCATCCACATGCCTTAAGTCATGTCTCTCTTCTTCTGAGAACACTCCGATATATACCCATCTTATTCACATCTAATATCAACATCCTTACAGTGACCCGGAATGTTTTATATAATCTTGTTTCATGATTTCTGGGTAGGCTCAACTGGGTTTTCTATCTATGATCTCACAAAGGTGAAATCAAAGTGTTGGTCAGGCTGAGTTCTAATCTGGAGGCATTAGGAAGAATTTGCTTCCAAGCCCATTCAGGTAATTGGTGTAACTTAGCTCCTGTGGTTATAGGACTGAGGTTCCCACTTCCTTGTTGGCTGTCTGGGGGAAACCACTATCATCACCTAGAGGCCACCTGGATTCTTGACATGTAAGATCCCTTAATCTTCAAGCCAGCACTGTGATATCAAATTCTCCTCATACACAGAACAGTTTTTACTTCCTTATCTTCTGATAACCATTGCAAACTTAACCAAAAAAAAAAAAAAAAAAAAGTCCACAACTGTAGTTGAGAAGAACAGAACAGACTAAATTAGGCCCACTCAGTTTTCCTTTTGAGAGTTTACAATCAAAGGCGACAGACTAGTAACCTTTTATACATTCTCAAAATCTCTTCAATGCAACTCAGTATAAATATGGGTTGAATATCTAACCATATTCACAGTCCTGGGGACTAGGGCTGGAAATCTTAATGACTAAATCTTAGTCATTTTAGAATTTTCCCTGTCACAGATGGAAAAAAACTTAGGAAGGAGGATTTTTTTTTTATTACTGCATGAAATATTGTCACAAACTTAGCTCAAAACACTCATTTATTAGGTCACAGTGTCTGAGAGTCAGGAGTTCAGCATGGTTTACCTAGGTCTTTTGTAAGGCTTCAATCAACATGTCCACCATGGTTGTATTATAAATCTGGAAACTTGACTAAAGAAGACTCTGCTTCAAATGCATGGAAAGAATTCAGTGTCTTACGGTTAAGCAATAATGCCTTATTTTCTTGCTGTCTTCTGGCTAGAGACCACTCTCAGTTCCCAGACAATGTTTTTTATATTGTGTCCTCAACATACCTGTTTCCTTCAACAAACCAGCAAGGGAGAGTCTCTTCCCATAATGGCCATTACAATCTTATGTAACATAATCTTGTACATATAATGTCTACATTCTATCATTTTGTCTCATTCTATCGATTAGAAGCAAGTCACAAGGTCAATTTCAGGAGAGAACACAAAGGAGAAATACTAAGAGAGAGAAAACATTCAAATGAGGAAAGAGCAACCTTAAGAATGTTTTCATGAGAGAGGAACATTGAAAAGCAAAAGTAAAAGCAGAGAGGAGCACATGTGTGTATGTATGAAGTCTCTGTGTGTGTGAGAGAGAGAGGTGAGTGTGTGTTGGTGTATGTGAGGTAGGGCATGAGGCTAATGGCATTTGAACCACGTTGATATGTATATAAAATCCCCTGTACTGCTTTATTTCATGGTCATTCAACTGTAGGTCTTCCATTTTGTTTTGCTTCAAATAATACAGTTTGAGTTTGGTTTCTATCCCCAGCAACTTTTACCAATTGGGAATCAGTCACATATAAATAAAGTGTTTTAAATAGTAACTGAATAGTACATGGCAGCTATATCATCATTATTCTTAGAAACAGAAAATGAATCACAAAAGTACTAGTTAAATTGCCCTAAAAGATTAAGAATAGAAGTTCATTTCCTTATCAAATTCACTGTCTTTATATTCCTTCCATTCAAAAAGTTTTAGAAATTTTAATTTTAGAAATGTTAATTTTGCCATAAGAAAAAAATATATCTTTTAGTCAATAACATTTTTAAATATGTGTTTTTTGCATCCATTATTCTCAAAACTGAAGATCATCCTGAATTTGATTATAAATAAAAAAATAAACAGATACAAAAACTTCAAATAATGATTTTATAAATGGCACAACAGATACCAAAAGGGATGGTAAATGTAGCTTTTCTTGAAGCATGTTATACTTAGGTTGGATATGGGTAGGGCAAGGGGTGAAGAATGAATCAAAAGGAAGAGATTTTGATTAGCAGTCATGCAAATTTTAAAGGTTTTTCAAGATACTCTAACCTGAAGTAGTTGGAAGATACACAGGATTACTTTTTTAAAAGAATCCAAAGTTAGTTTTTGAATCAGAAACACTGGAGTGGTGACAATAGAAATTGATCAGCGTTGGGTAATAAGACATAGGGAGGTCAGTTAAAAGTTTACTGCTGTGTACCAAACTAAATAATGAAAGTATGGATTTGGAAGTTTCAGGAATGATAAAGATGGGGAAACTCCTAGAATATATAGAAGGAGGTATTAATAGAAAGTAGCAGGAAACCTTAAAAAAGTGTTCAAGTCAAGGACTACTTATTGATTTGGAGAAATAGGAATTAAGCAAATTTTCCTGAAAATATTTGCAACAGATATAAAAGAGGTGAAATTGGTGAGTGGTGGAAAGCCAGGCAAAGAATTCAGGTTTGGATATTTCACATTTTTGATATTGAGAAATTATCAACATACAGAAGATAGGTGAAACCAAATGAATGAATATGTTCTTCTAAGAAAGACTTGATATTCAATGACCGCTTTAAGAATTCCAAGGAAAACCACTGGGAACTAATTATCAAAATGTGAGGAGGAGAACACGGAAATAACCAAGTAGAGGAATCCAAGAGAGTTTCACTAAGGAAGCAGTCTTCAATCTGTCAAATATGTATATCAGAAAGAAAAAAAAAAATCAGACACTGAAAAATACAAAAACACTTACTGAATTTTATATGCAAGAATCAATATGTTTTTTTTATTTTTCTTTAAAGACCATTTTGGGAAAACTTCTGAAGACAGAAGTCATCTTAAAAGTAAATATGAATGGTCCACATTTAATTTGAGATTAGGTAAGTAGGGCAGTAATAATATTTAATGGTGTGATTAATCAAATGGGGAGAGAAGAAGGGACAACGTATTTGTAGGAGCACCCAGTAGGGTGTATGATTCCTAAGAAATCAACAACAGGTTAAAGTAAATGAGATTCAAGAAAAGTTTTGTGCTAGTGTTTACTTATATGTTTTCTAAAATCTTTCCAAAGTGTGGTCTGCAGAATAGTAGCACTAACTTCACCTGAAAATCCCAGGATTTTCCCCAAACCCATCGATCAGAATCTGCATTTTATCAGCATCTCTAGACTGCATTATTCTAAACTGTCCTTGTGTACACATTTTGAGGAGATATTTTCTGTCAATTTATATTAATACTCAATGAGTTCATGACATGCAATGATTCAAGGTCAGTGTTTATGAGAAGGCAATTTACTGCTAAGAAAATAATCTTCAAAGAGCACTTCACTGGATTTAATAGATATGAGACAAACTTGAGTTTTCCACTAGAGTAAACACAGTTGTTTTTTTGTTTGTTTGTTTTTTTGTGTTTGGTTTTTGTTTGTTTGTTTGTTTAGCTATCTTATTCTTACATCTTAAAAGTGAAATGTGGTTAAAAGGCTATCATCAGAGCATTATAAGAACAAATCCTCTGTAAGTAACAGGCAGTTGGATTAAAAGTTCCAGTTCCTTTGTGAGTAGAGCTATTACACATGCAAGTATTCCCAAAAGAGTATTATCCTAAGATCCCAAACCACACTGTACGTCAATGAGTAATTACAAAACTGGAACCATATGAGACCTTCCCATAAGCTCACAAAGGGTGCCATATAATTGCACTCCCTAATAATGAAATGTAAATTTCATTTGCTGTTAAAAATATAAACAAAAGATATATGATGACATAAAATAAACAAGATATATATAAATAAGGTAATTTTTTAAAATTACCTTGATTTTCTATATGAATTAAGAATATAAATATTTATGGGCACCTGGGTGGTTCAATTGGTTAAGCATCTGCCTAAGTTCTGGTCATGATCCCAGGGACCTGCGATTGAGCCCTGAATTGGGCTCCTTGCTCAGTGGGGAGCCAGCTTCTCCCTCTCCCTGCCTTCCCCCCACCACTCATTCTTTCTACTTGGTCTCTCTCTCAAATAAATAAATACAATCTTTTAAAAGAAAAAAAAATAAATATTTAGGGGTGCCTGCGTGGTACAGTTGGTTCAGCCTCCAACTCTTGATTTTGACTCAGGTCATGATCTCATGGGTCATGAGATGGAACCACCAAATCCTCACTCAGTGAGGAGTCTGCTTGGGACTCTCTCCCTCTCCCTCTGCCCCTCCACCCTCTCATTCTCTCTCTCTCTTTCCAAAATAAATGTATAAAAAAGAATATAAATATTTAAGATAATATTGTGTCAAATAGGTAAATATAAAATGGAATAGTTTTCAATACCTGTATAAGAAAAAAAAATCTTAGAAATTTTATACAACAAACCTTTATAATATAAAAATTTAAACTTATATTACAAATTATATGAATTAAAAATTTGAAAGGTCTGTGGCATTCCTTGGACTGCTTCCAGGAAGTAATAGTATTAGTCAATGGTATATTTCTTTTTATCTCAAGTATTCTAAAATTTCCTGACCATATGCTTTGAAACAGACAACATGATACTCAACTAGATACACCAGTAAATGTGAAAGAGAAACTGACTGGACAGAGTTTGACATTCAGGAGATAACATGAAATTGGTGCATTGTTTTCAGTCTAAGGAAGGGGATTACACAGAGCAAATTCCTTTCACTCTGGAAGTAACTGTTTCAACCCATTATTAGAAAAATCATTGAATTAAAAATTATATGTTTAGGAAAATAAGCTGGGTATTTTTTAAGCAAATTAACTTATTTAATACCTATTAAGGAAAGTGTTCAAAAATTATTTACTACTAATAAAATACATCTCTGAAATCATCTTGTAGCAATGCCCTCAAATTTTAATGTACATAGAATTTAATGAAGATTCTGATTTGATGGATCTGTAGAGATGTCCAGGATCTAACAAATTTTCAAGTTATACCAATGCTGCTGGATCACCCCTTAATTGAGAGGTTATATTATAGACCTACTGAATCACTTAGTAAGTTTTCTTCATGAAATTACTTTTTTCTAAAACTTAAATGTTCTTACCAGATACCTTTAAAAAAAATGGCTGAACTGTCTCTGTCCAGTATATTAGTATCTGTAGTGAAGGTTTTTGCTCTTGGCTTTCAAAGAGCTCATTTACCCAGATCTCCTACTGAAGCAGGAGGAATGTTCATTGTAGTTTCCTCACCAGGAAGCTGTACTATCATTGCCTCAGGTAGTTACAGTGCGAGCAGGTGCATGCAATTTCTACACTGGAATAAAAAGCAAGATCAAGAAAACTAAATCCAAATCTCCCATCTTTTACTGAAGCACCTGACACAGTTAAAGAGGACAAAAGAAATATCAAACACTCTGACATTTTATTTATGTTGAGAATAACTTATTTCTAAAAGAACCACATGTCTATAGAAAAGATAAGGTGCAGCTAAAATTTTCACAGCAAAGCACACCGCAATTGAGTGTTATTGTGTTGATGAAATATTCCTCATCAGATTTAGAGTTCTGTAAATAGGCTGTATTGTTAAAGATAAAGAAAGTATTTTTACTTCCAGCAGCCCACACTGCTGCCCTGTTTGACTGAAATACATAATATATATGTTGAAAAAAAAAAAAAGTTGGCATTCTGGACTAAAAAGGAGCTCCCTTAAGTATTCTTAAGTCCCACTAAAATACAAATTAGAATTGTAAGTACGGTGGACCAGAGTAAGAAGATCTATTTTGTGCACTCTTTTGTTTAAAATCATGATATATCACGAAAGGCACATAATTTCAGAGTCTCAATTTCATCCTTTAAAAATGTGGAGATAAAAATTATGTGATTTTCTCTCTTTGAGATTATAAAGTTTAATAAAAAATAAAGAAAAAGTGTCTTATGAATTATGAATAATTATATAAATTAAAAACATTATTACTATTATTATAATATTGAAACTGGGGAAAATAAAATAAAGCCTAATTTCCACACTAGGTAATTGCAGTGTGCTCTATCAAGATGGATTCTAAATGTTATTGATTCACTCTGTAGAAAATTATTTTTTTAATGTGCATATTTTGCCTTCTGGAATGATATATTTCACCATAAAACCTAAATATTGTGAAATTAAGGTTTTCCCTTTAAATTCATTTGTTTTATTGCCATAATTTGGTATTTCAATGTCTTAGTAATAAACTAATATTTTCCATTCCCTTATGCAGCATTAAAATGAGAGCTAACTTTTTCAAAAAAATGTATCTCTTTAATATATCTAAAAAAGAAACCTTATAATTGAAAATAATTTTAATTGGAAAAATTATTTTGATGAATAAGATCCACATAAGAATATTTTCTATCTTAATATTATGTAATGGACTCTTTACAAGGGAGTCAGAAAGATAATTTGTTTTAATAAATTCAGCTGTTGGTTTCATGAATATTTATAAAATCTGGAAAAAAAAAAGCCTTCCCTGAAACTACTAGGGCTGGACAGGCTGGACAAAATATAACAAATTTTTTTTTGAAGTTTGCAATAAAATCAAGCGAGGCCTCAGGAACCAAAAATAAAGAAAGAACCAGTGAAAAGTTGGCAGGTATAGACTAAAATGGGGACTCTACTGAAGAAGTTTGCTAATTCCAGAGTCTTAGCAAAAGCCCAGAGTAAGGTAGACGAAGCCCTATGATTTCATAAGTTCATTACAACAGTATCATAAGGTGAGAAGTCAAAACAATGTCTCTTCAGAATTCATAGGCTTCAAAAATACACATACCCAATGAAAGGGTAAACTAAAAATCCATCCAATATTAGGAAGAGAAAATGAGATCTTTGCTAGTCTTAGCTGGGAGGGGAGAGGATATTATCCTCTGAGATATTCTGAAACTATAGCTATGCTCTTATTCATATATGGATTTTGAACTTCTAGTGGAAAATCTAGGCAAAATAACAGCTTTAAAGTATTTCCAGTTTGGTGGCACCTGTGAGCAATTCAAAATGGAGAAAGCATAGCTAGTAGAGTTCATATAAAAATGGACCAGTGTGCCATTAGAGAAGTGGGACTTATGCATGTCTTTATATCAAATTCTAGGAATTGATGCTAAACTCATCTAAAAGCCAAGGAGTCTGCTGCATGTTAGAGTGGACTTCTTGCCTATCAGTAGCTCTGGCTACCAATCAGTAGTATAACTGTAGCTATACCAACATCAATCACACTTCATTCAAAACAACATATGTAAGTTCCCTCTGTCCTCTTTAAAAACTCTAACTTCCTTGGGACACCTGGATAGCTCAGTTGGTTAAGCAACTGACTCTTGATTTCAGCTCAGGTCATGCTCTCAGGGTTATGAAATTGAGTCCCTAGTCGAGCCCCACATAGGGCTCTGCATGGTGCTCCATGCAGTGCTCCACACTGGGTGAGGAGCCTCCTTAAGATTCTCTCTCCCTCTCCCTCTGTCACTCCTCTCCCCCATCACCTCTGAAATAACAAACCAAAAAATCTCTAACCTCCTTTATCTCTCTGAGCAGACTTTGAGTTCAGTCAACTCTAAATCTCCCAGATTGCAACCGCCAAGGCCCCAAATAAATGAACACATTTTATTTTGCAGCATGCAGTTTTGTCTTTTGTTAGACGACACACACTAGAACAGCCAGCAGCAGCAAACCTTATCAACCCAGATCCTAGGAATTCTTACTGATTAAGATCATCCAAGTATCTGACAGCCAGCCCAAATTTCAAAACATGAGAAATAGTCATAATTGAGTATCTACAAAAATATAATTAGAGGCAACTGGCTGGCTGAGTCAGTTAAGTATCCAACTCTCAATTTAAGCTCAGGTCCTGATCTCATAGCTTGGAGATTGAGCCCAGGCTGGCCCTCATGCTCAGAGGGAGTCTGTTTGGATAATGTCACCCTTTGCTGCTTCTCCAGTTTGTGCTTGCTCTCTCTCCTTTCTCTCTCAAATAAATCTCACAAAAATAAATTAATCTTTAAATAAATTAATAAATTAAATATATTAAATAAACTAATCTATCTATATATCTTAAAAACAAGTATTTGAGAAATTTAAATTAACATACACAGAATATGAAATATAATTAAAATATTAAAAATTAAATGCAGAATTGAAAATGTGAGTAAGGAACAATAAACTATAAAGTGTTGTAAAAATTATAAAATTAGCCTAATGGAATTTGTAGACATGGAAATCATATCCACTGAATTTAAAAGTTCAATCGGTAGTTTAATCTGAAGAATATGCACAGCTAGCTGAAAGAGAATCAATTCACTGGAAAACAGATCTCAGCATATTATTCCACATGTAAAAGAAAGCTAAGAGATGGAAATTCTGAAAGCTGAAATGAGTTCAGAGGCAGAGAATTGAATCAATGAGGTCAAAGGTATATCCATTTACATTCTGAAAAAAGTTTGGAAAAAGAAAGAGGGAAGAAGCAATATCAATGTAGAATTTATCAACATAAAGACTGATAATCTTCAGAAATTGAAAAAAATATGAATCTTCATTTTTAGGAATCATACTGTATAATGATGATATGAATTTCACCATGTCAATTTTTTACCCACATCACCAAGGAATTCTCTGACACTATCGGGGTGTCCTACAGTTCAACTCAATCTGACACTACCTACTTGGAAATAACACCAGATCCCAAAGTTTAAGGGTCCCATAAGACAGTCTCTCCTTCCCATTTCAAAAGTTGATTGCAAATCCAGATTATCACCTGGGCTTCTGATTTACCAGCTATAGATTGGAGATTCCAGAGGCCCCTTCCTTGAATTTTATTAACTTGTTAGAGTTGCTCACAGAACTCAGGAACAGCCAGATGGAAGAGAAACAAAGGTAAAGATATCTGGAATTGGGCACAGAGTGTCTATTCCCTCTTGAACCATTCTGCTGGAATTCCCAAGTGCTCACCAACCCAGAAGTTCTCTCAGTCTAACCTTCTGGGTTTTAAATGGAAGCTTCCCTACTTTAGCATGATTGATTAAATAACTGGCTATTGGCATTAGATTTTACCTCCAGCCCCTTTCCCTCCCTGGAGGTAAGGGGGTGGAATTGAAAGTTCTAATCAACAATAACATGGTTGGTTCCCCTGGCAATCAATCCCATCCTTAGTTTACCTAGACATATACCAAAAGCCAGTCATTAACATACAAAATACTTTTCTCTCTCATCCTTTAGGAAATTCCAAGGGTTTTAGGAGATCTGAGCCAGGAACAAGGACAAGGGCCAAAATATATTTCTTATAAGTGACAATGTCATACAGTAAAACCAAGGAAAACAAACAAATTAAAAACAAAAACAAACCAAAACAACAACAACCTTATCTAGAAAAATGGTAGTGAAAATTTATACTAAAGGAGATAGAAAGGATATTAAGATTAGGCAGAGAGAAAGGCAGTCTACTTATAAAAAAAGATAAATAAATAAATAAATAAATAAATAAATACAAACAAAAAGATACTGCAAAAGTACTGATCAGATATATTCAGTAATGAATAAGGATGATAAAGTAATGTTCAAGATAGCCACTAATTTGGGTTGAGGAAAGACGAGAATGTGATCTTTAAGAATTTCCAGGGGCTTTATTTATAAGGCTAATATTATGTATCCTAAGTAGTGTGATGAATTTCTAGTTATCTTATTTTTTAGCTTTTGCTACACCTAAAGGATTTAATAAAACATTTAAAAATACTGTAGTCCTAATCAAAATGTTACCAATCATTTGATAAGGAGAAAGGTATATTTGGATAGAGGCCTGTAGGGGTTTGTGTTTGATTCTCAAAACTGGTGTCATCTCTCATTTCCTGTGCCAGTCTCTTTTTAAAGAGACATGAATCTATCAACTAAATAAGTTACATACAATTATTTTCCCATTGTACTGATTAAGACAATAACAGTAAGACACAGTCCAATTGCCTAATATATTATAAACATGGCTAAGATTTTTTTCCCCCAAACAATGAGTGGTGTTCTAGAAACCCATCTTTTACTATTAATCTATATTGACATTCTAGCCAACATTTTGTATAAATTGCTATAAACCTAGCTAATTATTCATGTACTCATATAGAAATGATAATTTAGTGCTTTAGAGTAAAGGTTCTCAAGATTTAGAATGCATTGGAACCACCTGGAGGGCTTACTAAAACATTGATTGGCCCACACTCCAGAGTTACTTTTTCAGATAATCTGGGGCAAGGTCCAATAATTTACATTTCTAACACTACATGGTGCTGGCCCAGAGATCAAACTTCAACAAAGGCTGTTCTAAAACATAGTGAGAACCATTGTTTCGTGCTAGAGAAATTGCATATTCACTGGCTGGTCAATTAGCAGGTGTTTTATATACAGTAGCTCCTCCTCTCTGTTACCCAGGGTTTCATTAACCATGGTCAACCTGGGTCAGGAAGCATATGATCCTCTTTCTTATGTATTATCAGAAGGTCAATAGCAAGGTCAATAGCCTAAGACAACATCACAATGCCTTGCAGTGTCTACGTCATAGATTTCACTTCATCTCATCACCTAGATATTTTATCATCTCATATCATCATCATAATAAGTAGATGAATACAGTACATTAAGATTTTCTGAGAGAAAGATAACACATTCACATAACTTTCACAACAGTATATTAGTACTTCTATTTTACTATTAGTTATTGTTTGGAAGGGGAAATTTTTCCTCTACCCTTCAAAATTCTTTTGCTGATCCAAGAATTTTATTGACATAAAACAGATTAACAGGAGAGAGACAAATTTAATTATATATGGGGGAATTCACATAAACATGAGAGATTCCACAGACTACTAGGCATGATGTATATATATCATCATGACCTAAGGAGAAAAGGGAAGGGGTCTGGGTCTTCAAAGTGAAATAAAGCAATTTACAAGGAAATGAAAAACAGTAAATTGTAAACAAATACTTGCTAAGTCATACAGAAACAATGGAACAAATAGGAATTTTAACAAACAGATTTTGCTAGATTTCCCTCTATCTGCCACAGCTTACTCATATTACATGGTAGTTATCTACGGTGATATCTTCCTTCCTAAAATTGGCCCTTTATCTAAATTATTTTAGACAATTGAGGGGAAGGTAAAAAGAAAAATTTCCTGGGTCTTCTGTTTCTTAAAAATAATTAACCAAAAATTATTCACATGTCAAAGAGACAATTTGGGTCCAAAATTTTTTTTCCCATACAACATTATTGTTATTCTCTTCTTGTGCCTAATTTATAAACTAAAGTTATCATAGGTATATAACTATATAACAAAACTAGTATATATAGCGGTCAGTACTGTTTGCATTTTCAGGCATCCACTGAGGTCTTAGAACATATATTCTGCATATAGAGGGTGACTACTATATATTATGATATTGTATTCTAGGTCTGTAAAAAGAGTTTTTGATAAAAAGTTTTTTTTTCATTTTATCAGAGATTTGGGGGAAGAAGGCATTAAAAGAAATAGTCATTTATATCATAGGAGTCCATTTTAATTAATTCTCATTGATATTACATTTATAATTACCAAATTATGTTTTATGTCACTGATACAAAATTCAAACCAAAATATTCTTCACATTACATAATATACAAATTCTGTACTTCTTTAACATGTCTCCTAATTTCATTTTTTCTGATATTTAAGCTACATATTAACTTCATCTCATCCCAACATATTAAAAAAAATCAATGAGCATATTTTATTTTCCTCATATCAAAAACACAAAACAGTAAAATCCTTTTAATTTAATCTCATTTAATTTAAGCTATTACTTTTATAGTTTGGGAATAAGTTACACAGGATGCCTGAGTATTTACAGGGCTTCTATCTTATATTTTGAACTTTTAAGGAAATATAATGACAGTTGAGAACTGCTAGGTATCTTATGAAGTACTTGCTTGAAACAGCTAATGTTTTCAACATTAGATTGAAATGAATGCCTTTCATAGGTCACAGATTTTTGTAGTTTCAGATCTTATATTTATGTTTTTAATTTGAATTTATTTTTTTGTGCAAGTGTAAGGTAAGGTCCAATTTCTCTTCCTACTTTTTTTCTTTCTTCTTTCTTCCTTCCTTTCTTTCTCTCCTACTTTCCTCCCTTCCTTCTTTTCTTTCTTAAATTGCTCTGGTTAGGCCTTCTTGTACTATATTGTATAGAAGAGGCAAGAACGGACATTCTTTTCTTTTTCTTGATCTTATAAAAACAGTTTCAGTTTTTAACCATTGAGTAGGATGTCAGCTTTTGTCATATGGCCTTTATTATATTGATATAAATTCACTGTATTCAGAGTTTGTTTAGAATTTTTATCATGATGTTGATTCAAAAGATGTTGAATTTTGTTAAATTTGTTTCCCATATATTGAAATGATCACATAATTTTTTTTTAAATTCTGAGTTAGAACATGTTTAAATTCTAGTTTTTTTTTTAAAGATTTTATTTATTTGACAGACAGAAATCACAAGTAGGCAGAGAAGCAGGCAGAGAGAGAGAGGAACACAGGCTCCCTGCTGAGCAGAGAGCCCAATGCAGGACTCGATCCCAGGACCCCGGGATCATGACCGGAGCTGAAGGCAGAGGCTTAACCCTCTGAGCCACCCAGGTGCCCTGAAATGATCACATAATTTTTATCCTTCATTCTGTTAATGTATCTTTCATTCTGTTAACACTTAACAACTGGGCAAATCCTTGTTGAAATAAAGATTTAAATGTACAACTCAAACATAACAGCAGTATAAAAACAACACACACAGGATAGTCTCCTTAACTGCCAGGTTCTGGTGAACAGGGAACACCACACTGCAGGACATTCTAGGACCTCTTCTTCATAAAGTTATTACTTTTAAGAACAGAAGGCACAGATGATATTTTAGCACACAGAAACAGGCAGAGAGAGGCAGACAAAATGAGACAGAGAAATTTATCCCAGATGAAAGAACAGGACAATCCAGGGATTGAAGTAAAAAAGATATAAGTAACATGCCTGATGGAGTATTTAAAGCGATGATCATAAGGATACTCACTGGACTTGAGAAAAGAGTGAAAGACCTAAGTGAGACCTTTAATAAAGAAATAAAGAATAACATAGTAGAGATAAAGGTTCAGTAAATGAAATGAGAAACATACTTGATGGAATGAACAGCAGGATAGAAGAAGCAATAGAAAAAAATCAGTAACCTAGAAGACAGAATAAAGGAGCATAATGAAGCAGAACAAAAGAGAAAATAATTGTACAATGTAAGAACAGACTTAGAAAACTCAGTGACTCCATTAAACATAACATTCATATTATAGGAATCTCAGAAGAAGAAGAAGAGAGAAAAGGGGGCAGAAATTTTATTTGAGAAAATAATGGTAGAAAATTGCCCTAATCTGGGGAAGGAAACAGATCACCAGATCCAGGAAACACAGAGAACTCCCCCAAATCAATAAAAGCAGTTCCACACAAAGAAAAATTGTAGTTAAATCAGAAAATAAAGAGACAAAGAAAATAAAGTGATAAAGAAAAATATTTAAAAGCAGAAAGACAAAAGTAGTCACTAACTTATAAGGGAAAACCTGTAAGGATAGCAGGACATTTTTTTTTTTTTTTTTTTTTTTAAAGATTTATTTATTTATTTATTTGACAGACAGAGATTACAAGTAGGCAGAGAGGCAGGCAGAGAGAGAGGAGGAAGCAGGCTCCCTGCAGAGCAGAGAGCCCAATGCGGGGCTCGATCCCAGGACCCTGGGATCATGACCTGAGCCGAAGGCAGAGGCTTTAACCCACTGAGCCACCCAGGCGCCCCGATAGCAGGACATTTTTCAACAGAAACTTTTCAATGCAGAAGAGGGTGGCACAATAAATTCAAAGTGATGAATGGGAAGATTCTACATCAAGAATACTCTACCCATCAAGGCTATAATTCAGAACAGAAGGAGAGATAGTTTCCCAGACAAACAAAAACTAAAGCAGTTCACGACCACTAAACAAGTCCTGCAAGAAATATTAAAAGATACTTATTGAATGGAAAGGAGAGAACATAAGTGGAAGTATAGAGGTAAGAAACACAAGAGTAGTAAAATGAATAGTTCTGTAAAATATCAGTAAGAGAACACACAAAAAGGAATATAAAATATAATAACATATACCTAAAAATGTGGGAAAGAGAAAAGAAAAGAATGGGTTCAAACTTAAACAACCTTTAGGAATATAGACTACTATTTTCAGAAGAGGTTATATACAAACAGTAACCATATATCAAAACCCACTAGTTAATATGCAAAGAATAATGAGAAAAGTCTGAACATATCACTAAAGAAAAATCAGCAAAACATGAAAGAGAAAGACAAGGAAAGTTCAGAGAAAATCTTCAGAAATAACTACAAAACAAGTAGTAGAATGACAAAAAAAAAAAAAAACTATCAATAATTACTGTGAATGTAAAGAACTAAATGCTCCAATTAAAAGACATATGTTGATAGAATGGTTAAAAAAAAACAGCAATTTACATGCTACTTAGAAGAGATTCATTTTAGACCTAAAGACACCTGCAGATTGAAAATGAGAGGATTGAGAAACATCTATATTGCAAATGGATGTAAGAAGAAAGCTAGAGTAGCAATACTTATGTTGGACAAAATAGAGTTTAAGACAAAGACTGTAACAAGAGACAAGAATGACACTATATAATAATACAGGGGACAATCCAACTAGAATGTATAAAAATTGTTAAATATTTTGCAACAAAGATAGGAGCACAAAATACATAAAACAGTTAATAACAGGGGTGCCTGGGTGGCTCAGTGGGGTAAAGCCTATGTCTTTGGCTAAGGTCATGATCCCAGGGTCCTGGGATCAAGCCCCACATTGGGCTTTATGCTCAGCAGGGAGCCTGCTTCTCCCTTTCTATCTGCCTGCCTCTCTGCCTACTTGTATCTCTATCAAATAAATAAATAAAATCTTAAAAAAAAAGTTAATAACAAACATAAAGGAACTAATCAATAATAATACAATAATAGTAGGGGACTAATGCCCCACTTATATCAATGGACAGATAACCTAAAAAAAAGTCAACAAGGAAACAATAGCTTTTGATGACACACTGGAATAAATAGATTTAACAGAAATATTCAAAATATTCCATGCTAAAACAACAGAATACACATTCTTTTCAAGTGCACACAGAACATTCTCCAGAAGAGCCCACAAATTAGCCCACAAAACAAACCTCAACAAATTGAAGAAGATCAAAATGATACCACACATGTTTTCTGACCACAATGTTATGAAACTGTCAATTACAAGAAAAAAATCTAGGAAGACCACAAATACATGGAGGTTAAATAACATGCTACTAAACAATGAATCCGTCAACCAGGAAATAGAAGAAGAAATAAGAGAATTCATAGAAACAAATGAAAATGAGAACACAATGGTTCAAAACCTTTCTGATGCAACAAAAGTGGTCCTAAGAGGGAAGTTTGAAGGAATATAAGCTTACCTCAAGAAGCAAGAAAAGTCTCAAATAAATAATCTAACCTTACACCTAAAGGAGCTAAAAAAAGGAAAATAAACAAAATCTAAAACCAGCAGAAGAAAGGAAATAAAGATTAGTGCAGAAATAAGTAATATAGAAACTAAAAATAAATTAACAAATAATATAATAGATCAGTGAAACCAGGAAATGGCTCTTTGAAAATAATCAATAAAATTAATAAACCTCTAGCCAGACTTATCAAGGAAAAAAAAAAAAAGAAAGAAAGAAAAGACCCAAATGAATGAAATCACAAGTAATAGAGGAAAAGTAACAAATGACACCACAAAAATACAAAGTTATAAAAGAATATTATGAAAAACTATATGCTAACAAATTGGGCAACCTAGAAGAAGTGAATAAATTCCTAGAAACATATAACCTGCCAAAACTGAAACAGGAAAAAATAGATATTTTGAACAGACCAATTACTGTAATCAAAAAACTCCCAACAAACAGAAGTCCAAGACCAGATAACTTCACAGGTAAATTCTACCAATTTAAAGAAGAGTTAATATCTGTTCTTTTCAAACTATTCCAAAAAATAGAAAAGGAAGAAATCTTCCAAATTAATTCTATTACACTGTTAACTAAAACCAGATAAAGACACTGCACAAAAGATAACTACAAGCTAGTAACTCTGATGAACGTAGATGCAAAAATCCTCAACAAAACATTATCAAACCAAATCTAACAATACATTAAAAAAATTACTCACCAGAATCAAATGAGATTCATTCCCGGGTTGCCAGAGTAGTACAATATTCTCATATTGATCAATGTGATACATCACATCAATAACAGAAAGGATAAGAACCATATATCATTTCAATAGATATAGAAAAAGAATTTGACAAAATACAACTTCCTTTCATGATAAAAGCCCACAACAAAGTCAGTTTAGAGGAAATATACCTCAACATAATAAAAGCCATACATGAAAAACCCACAGCTAACAACATATACGGTGGGGAAAAACTGACAACCTTTCCCCTAAGGTCAAGAGCAGCACAAGGATGTCCATTCTCACCACTTTTATTCAACATAGTAGTGGGAGTCATAGTCACAGAAATAAGACAACAAAAAGCAATAACAGACATTCAAATCAGTAAGAAAGAAGTAAAACTTTTACTATTTTCAGATTGCATGATACTACATGTTGAAAACCTGAAAGATTCCACCAAAAACCTACTAGAACTGTTACACGAGTTCAGTAAAGTTGCAAGATACAAAACCAATGTAAAGACATCTGTTGCATTTCATTTTTTTTTTAAGATTTTATTTATTTATTTGTCAGAGAGAGAGAGAGAGAAAGCACAGGCAGACAGAGTGGTAGAGGGAGAAGCAGGCTCCCTGCGGAGCAAGGAGCCCGATGTGGGACTTGATCCCAGGACGCTGGGATCATGACCTGAGCTGAAGGCAGCCGCTTAACCAACTGAGCCACCCAGGTGTCCCCATCTTTTGCATTTCTATACACCAGTAATGAAGCAACAGAAAGAGAATTTAAGTAATAAATCCCATTTATAATTGCACCAAAAACAGTAAGATACCTAGGAATAAACTTAACCAAAGAGATAAAACACCTGTACTCTAAAAACTATAACACTGATGAAAGAAATAGAAAAGACACAAAGAAATGGAAAGACATTCTATGCTCATAGATTACAAGAACAAACATTGTTAAAATGTCTATACTACCCAAAGAAACCTACACATTTGAAATCTATATCAAAATAACAACAGCATTTTTCACAGAACTAGAATAAACAATCTTAAAATTGGTAGAGAACCATAAAAGACCCCTAAATAGCAAAAGCAACCTTGAGAAAGAAAAGTAAAGCTGGAAGCATCACAATTCTGAACTTTAAGTTATATTACAAAGCTATAGTAATCAAAACAGTATGGTACTGGCACAAAAGCAGACCTATAGGTCACTGAAACAGTAGAAAACCTGGAAAGAAACCCAGTATTATGTGGTCAATTAATCTTTGACAAAACAGGAAATAATATCCAATGGGAAAAAGACAGACTTTTCAATAAATGGTGTTGGGAAAACTAGACACATTCTTACACCATACACAAAAATAAGTTCAAAATG
The DNA here is from genome assembly GCF_963455335.1 of Martes martes. Taxonomy (NCBI): domain Eukaryota; kingdom Metazoa; phylum Chordata; class Mammalia; order Carnivora; family Mustelidae; genus Martes; species Martes martes. The sequence goes on along the minus strand of NC_137888.1, from coordinate 19,518,554 downwards.
GATTAAAGACCTAAATGTGAGACAGGAAAAAATAAAAATTCTAGAAAAAAAGCACAGGCAGTAATTTCTCTGACATTGGTCACAGTAACATTTTTCTAGATAAATCCCCTGAGACAAGGGAAACAAAAATGAAAATACACTATTGGGACTACATCAAAATGAAAGTTTTTTTTTTTTAAGAAAATATCTTATTTATTTATTTGAGATAGAGAGAGAGAAAAAAGAGAGAGAGTGGGGGCAAGCACGAGTGTGGGGGTGGCAGAGAGAGAAGGAGAAGCAGACTTCCGACAGAACAAGGAGCCCCACACTGGGCTCCATCCCAGGACACTGAGATCATGACCTGAGCTAAGGGCAGCTTCTTAATAGTCAGGTCCCCCAAAATGAAAGTTTCTACACAGTGAAGGAAACAATCAACAAAACTAAAAGGCAACCTACTGAAGGGCAGAAGACATTTGCAAATGACATATCTGATATAGGGTTAATTTCCATAATATATAAAGTAATTTTAAAACTCAACACCCAAAAATAAATAATCCAATTAAACATGGGCAGAATACATAAACAGAAATTTCTCCAAAGAAGACATGCAGGTGGCCAACAAGCACATGAAAAGATGCTCAACATCACTGATCACCAGGGAAATATAAATCAAAACTACAATGAGTTATCACCTCACACTTGTCATAATGGCTAAAATTAACAACACAAGAAACTATAGGTGTTGACTAGGACTGGAGAAAAATAAACCCTCATGCATTGTTAGGGGGAATGCAAACTGATTCAGCTACTGTGGAAAACAGTATGGAGGTTCCTCAAAAAGTTAAAAATAAAGCTACCCTATGACCCAGCAATTGCACTACTGTGTATTTATCCAAACAACACAAAAATACTAATTCAAAGGGATATATGCACCACTGTGCTTATAGCAGCACTATTATAATAGCCAAGATATGGAAGTAGCCCAAATATCCATCTATTGATGAATGGATAAAGAATATGGGGGGTACACACACACACACACACACACACACACACTCATACATACAATGGAATATTACTCAGCTGTAAAAAATGAAATCTTGCTCTTTGCAATGACATGGATGGAGCTACATTTCACCCATATGTAGAATTTAAGAAACAAAACAAATGAGCATAGGGGAAAAACAAGAGAGAGAGAATCAAACCAAAACAGACTTGTAATTACAGAGAACAAACTCATAGTTACCAGGGGGGATGTGCACGTGGGAAGGGTTAAATACGTGATGGGGATTAAGAGTGTACTTGTGATGATGAGTCCCAAGTGGCTAAAATAAAAACTTTTAAAAAGTTTAAAAATTACAACATATATGCTAACCATTCAGCAATGTGTTTGGAAATCTTAATTAATTTTAACATAGTAAACTAAAAAGTTCATTTGTGCTATTACATTTGTAGTTTCTGAAGTAATTTGCATGCTTTAAAATTTAAGCATAAAACATTATGTAAGTCGGGGCGCCTGGGTGGCTCAGTGGGTTAAAGCCTCTGCCTTCGGCTCCGGTCATGATCTCAGGGTCCTGGGATCCAGCCCCACATCGGGCTCTCTGCTCAGCGGGGAGCCTGCTTCCTCCTCTCTCTGCCTGCCTCTCTGCCTACTTGTGATCTCTGTCAAATGAATAAAATCTTTAAAAAAAAAAAAATATGTAAGTCGGTATAATTTAACATTTTTAAATGTGTACACCTATATTTATATAAAAACTTGTATATTAATATAACATTTTAAAATTTGTGCTTATAGAAATTAATGATTATGTTGATAAATATTCATGTTGCACAAATACAATTGTTGTCCTAGAAAAATTACTGAAATGACAAAATGATGTTATATGATTTTTGAAATCTAAACTGTATCTTAATCATTTTATGATATTTATATTTACATTAAGAACCAGTACATAGCAAGAAAATTATGGCCACCTCAAAACACGTGCAAAATAGTATAAATGTTTTAACTTAATAGAAAGCTCAATATAAACTATGTATAAATCAATGTTCCGAATATAAAATAATCTTTGCACAACATTGTATACTCCATAAAAGAGGCAATAAATCATTTCAAACTAAAGAATTATTGAATCAGACCAAAACATAACTAATTATTCATATTTTATTGATTAAGACTTTCTTCTTTGTTTCATAATTTCAGTTTTTCTCAAAATATGAATATATAACTTTTTAAGAACAAATGATATTTAAAATTTATTTTTCTTTATAACTAAGTTCTATATTTGCTTATGCACAGATTATGCTGTAACGTTATTTTAATGTCTCATTGAAATCTGTGCTCGTTATGAATTTCTTTAAAAGTTGATAACATACTATGAACAATTGGTCATGCATATTACATATATTTTAATAAAAAAATAGACTGGATGACATGAGATCTTTACCACCTTGATCTTAAAGGCAGGTATTACTTTATGAGTTCATTGTTAAGGAAAGACACTTCCACTGTTTCACATGTCCCTAGAGGAGATCTCTAAGCCTTTTAGAGTCCAAAGAGAACTTGGTGCCTTGCCTTTGCTTTCTTTAAAATATATATATATATATTAGACACGCTTCAAATCATTGCTTTCCACCTACCTTTACTCTAAACCTATGATTCCAAGCACTCTTGACTATGGACATGATATTATAAACCATTTAGTTCAAGTCTCTTGTTTTATAGCTGATGATTATTCCAACTAGAGAAAAGTATTTGTACAGGATTATACATAATTTGATCATGGGACACAGATAAATTCTCTCTCCACTATGTTTTGATTTGAGGCTATAATTTCTTCTATCATACTCAGTTTCTCCTTGAATCTTCTTTTGGTCTCATTGCAATGATCTGATTCCATGATTTCATCAGACTTCTTTCTTTGTACAGTTGAGCAGAATCCTCCATTTTAGGATTTTTTTAAATCCATTTAAATCTAGGACCTCCAGTTACACCTTTGTTCCAAAAAATGCACAATGAATGTCTTCCAACTCCTGTCATTTCTAAGTATATATTGAACTATTGAATGAATTCATCTCAATCACCAAATGGATTTGAATGTTTGCTAAGTAGTAGCTTAGAAAGAGATATTTTAAAACACTAGGAAATAACTATCAGAGTTGAAGAATACTAATATAAAAGAACACACACAAAATTATAGCTTTGTAATTTTAACTAAAAATACCTATTTTTGTAATTTTTTTCTATAGGTGTTTTAATATGCTCAAAAGTAGTCTAAATGCTCTAATTTTCATTTATCATGACCTCAAGGCTTTGAATTTATATCCTTAAATCCAGTCATAAAGTGTTTTTTATTTGTACTATATTTTAAAAAATATGTTTTATTCAGAGTTATCCATGTGAAATTATTTGATTTTGGTGTAGTTTAAAAAATTATGAGATAATTAGCTTTATATGTTTATACCTTTGGCACATGCCTTAGGATTTCCTGCATCTGCTAAGCACAATTGCATTATACACGCTGAATAACAATGACTGTAAAATATTCAAAAAGCTAAACTCTTTCATACAAATTAGAAATGGTAGGGCTTGATAAATTTACGTTAAGCCAATGCATCTTCCTCTCTCCACAATCCTATAAAAGTTAATATCTGAAGAATAATCTTAGGAGAAAATCAGCCCCTAAAATAACATATTGCTTATAAATAGGTGTTTTATAAGAGAATTTCAAGGAGTTTCATAAATAGGTGTTTTATAAGAATTTCAAGCCCAGAATGTAGCAATTTTCAGGTTTTTATATAACATTCTTATCTCTCACAGAATGTGATCTCTAAACATTAATTGCATTGAATGAGACAAACATGTGAAAACAATGTAAAAGTATAAATTATTTCTGCAATATAAAATATTGTTACTATTACTTTTATTACACTATTGCTTTTTTAAATCTTTACAGAGCAGCAGTAGCCATAGATAATATAAATTATGTGCATTACTCTGCAATCTTTGAAACAATGATTGTTCAAAAACTGTTTTCCAGAAAAAAAACTATCATATTTCAAACAGTGTAACACCATAACAGAAATAGTGCACCCATTAACTGAAAGCCGAAATAAAAGCTGTAGATACCATTAACTTTTATATCATTTTTTATTTCTTACTTTTTTCAAATAGCCAAATAAAAAAGATGATCCCCAGATTTTAGGGATAATATTCCCTTTATTATTTTTTTGTTTAAAATGTGAAAAATGGTCTAAGTTTAGAAGTTTTTATAGAATTAACACATGTAGGAGACGTAGGTGCTTGATATTGTGCAAGTTAACTGAGATAATAAAGGAATATTTTATAAGCAACACTGTGGCAACAAATTTTATAAGTTAAATGAAATGGACCAGTTTCTTGAAGAACAGGAACTTCTAAAACTCACACGAGGGGAAACAGATCATTTGAATAGGCTTATATCTATTAAGGGTTTTAATCAATAGTTAATAACCTTCCAAAAAGAAAGCACTGGGTACTCAAGAGTCCACTGATAAATTCTACCAAACATCTGAGAAACAAATGAGAGTTTATATTCTCCACAAACCGCTTCACAAAAGGGAAGCAAAATGAACACTTCTTCCTGCATCAATGAGGCTGGGTTTACCATCATAGCAAAATCAGATAAAAACATTACAGGAAAGGAAAATTATATATCATCATCTCTTATGATCATAGATGCAACAATGGTCAACAAAATATTATCAAGTCAAATCTAACAATGTATTAAAAGAATTACACAACAAGTGGGAAATATTCTAGCAGGCAAAGCTGGTCCAACATTCATTCTAAAATCTTTCAAGATAACCGATCATTTGAAAAGGCTAAACAAAAAAACTCATATGATCATACTAAGTGATATTTTTAAAAAATGCATTTGACAAAATGCAATACCCAGTCATGATGAAAACTATTCAAACTAGAAATAGAAGGAAACTTCCTGACAAAGAACATCTACAATCCACTCTAGCTAACATCAAATCGGATGGTGAGGAAATAGACAATTTCCTTAAAACCCCGGAAACAAGACAATGATGTTCTCTCACCACTGTTATTCAACATCCTATTGGCAGTCCTCCCTAGCACAAGACAAGAAAAAGAAATAAAATGTATACATATTAAGAGGATAAAAAATTGAAAAAAAAAAACTGCTGTCTTTGTTTTCAGGTCATATTATATCTATGTAGAAAACCCCAAAGAATCAACCAAAAACCTCCTCAAACCTGCTAGCTAGAATAGCAATGCCCCAGGGTGCATAGTGCACATACATAAGTTCCATATCAAAGGATACATAAGGTTGACTTTTTTTCCTACAAAAGTTATGTCTAAATCCTAACTCAGATACCTCTGAATGTGATCTGTTTGGAAATAGGGTCCTTGCAGAAATAATTAAACTAAAAATAAAAACATTAGGGTGGACTCTAATTCAATATGACTTCTTATCAGATGAGGAAATTTGGACAGAGGCAATCAAGATTGGGGCAATGCAACTGTAAGCCAAGGATGACTTTCCATCCATCAAGGGTGGAAAGCTAATACTTGAAGTTAGGAAGAAGCAAGGAAGGTCTACACAGAGTCTCTGAAAGAGCATGGCTTTACTGATAACCTTCAATCTCGCCTTCTAGCATTCAGAACTGTGAGAGAATATATTTCTCTTAATTTAAACCATCCACCCAGTTTATAGTACTCCATTATTACAACAGCCTTGGGAAACTAATACATATGATTAAGATTAAAAAGTTAATCATTTTACTCTATAAAAGTAGTAAATAATTGGAATTTGAAGTTGAAATAAAAACCATTTATAATAGTACCAAAATTAAATATTTAAGTATAAATCAAACAAAATATATGTAGGATCTATATGCAAAAAATTACAAAACTCTGATGAAAGAAATGAAAGAGAATCTAAGCAAATAAATTAAAATCTAATGTTTATGGGAAAACTAAATATTGTCATGTCAGTTATCTCCAACTGGATCTCTAGATTCAGTGCTACCCCAACCCAAATCCCATTGAGCTGTTTTACACGTATTCACAAATGGATTTCAATGATTATATGGAAAGGATAACATAGACCTACTGTAGAACAATGTCAAGGGATATATTATTTGATTCAAGATTTACTTTAAAGTTACAATAATCAAGATAGCATAGTATTAGAAAAAGATATACTGGGGCACCTGGGTGGCTCAGAGGGTGAAGCCTCTGCCTTTGGCTCAGGTCATGATCCCAGGGTCCTAGGATGGAGCCCCACATCAGGCTCTCTGCTCAGCAGGAACTGCCTGCCTCCCTGCCTACTTGTGATCTCTCTGTGTCAAATAAATAAATAAAATCTTAAAAAAAAAAAAAGGAAAAGGATACACATACAGATTAATTGATCAGAATAGAGAGCCAAAAATAGATCCTCACAAATATATAGTCAACTGATCTTTGTCAAAAGAACAAAGGTAATTGAATGAAAAGAAAACTTTTTTCTACAAATGGTACTAAAGGTTTCACTGTCCATATATAAAAACAAAAAAAACAAAATAAACATGCTTTACACATTTCAAATAAAAAATTAACTGAAAATAGATCAAAGACCTCAAAGTAGAACACAACACTGAAAAATTTCTTTAAGAGACAATATTAGGAAATATAGCTAATCTTGTATTTGGCAATTAACTTTTAGGCACAATAACAAAAAATCATCCAGGAAAGAAAAATTAGGTAAGTTGGACTTTCTTAAAATTAAAACTTCTGCTCTATGAAAGATAATATGATGGTAATAAAAATGGCACACCATGAAGCAAATAAAATACTTTCAAAAAACGTAACTGAAAAGGACTTGTATCTAGAATATAAAAAAGCCCCTTAAAATCCAACAACAAGAGAAAAACAATTAAAAATAAGCAAAAGTGAGGGAAGCTCTGAGTATAAAGGAGTATAGGATATATGGAACTGTCTGTACTTTCCACTCAGTTTTGCTGTGGACCTAAAATTGTGGACCTAGATCCAAAAAACGAAGTCTATTTAAAAAAACTATAAATAAAAATGACAAAAAAATTGGCAAATGATCTGAACAAACACCTCACCAAAGAAAATACTTCTGTAAAAAGGCATAAGATAAGATTCTCAACATCAAAACAACAATGTAATACTATTATACATCTTTCAGGAAAGCTGAAATTAAACAAACAGAAAACACTGACAATATCAATTGTTGGTGAGAACAGAAGCAGTAGGAACTCCCCCTCATTCTTACCAGGAATGCAAAATGGAAGAGCAACTTTGGAAGATAGTTTGTCAGGTTTTGTTTTGTTTTGTTTTTCAAAGCTAGACATGGTCTTACCACATGAGCCAGCATTGTGCTGCTATGCATTTACCAAGTGGTTTGAAAACTGTCCACACAAAAAACCTGTATTTGGAAATGTATACATCTTTATAATAATCATCAAAACTACTACAAAACTACTAGAAACAACAAAGATTTCTTTCAGTAGGTAATTGTAAATACAAACTGTGGTTACTCATGCAATGGAATACTGTTCAGAGATAAAAAGAAATTAACTATGAAGCATAAAATGATAAAGGTGCCTCTTAAATGCATGTTATAAAGTGAAGAAAGTCTGAAAAGGAATACTGCATGATTCCAATTATATCACATTCTGGAAAAGGCAAAACTACAGAGATACTAAGAGATGAGTGGCTACCAGGGGTGTGGGTGCAGGGAGAGGAGGTTGAATATGTGAAACATAAGAAGTATATTGTGCAATTCTATTCTGTATGATGCTGTAATAGTAGATATGTGACACTATGTCAAAATATACAAATTTATAGCACAAGAAGAGAGCAAATCTTAATGCATACAAATTTAAAACATTTATGACAACATGATGATTTCAGAAGTATAGAGGTCTATACACCTTAAACTTATACAATGTTATATACCAATGTCAGCTCTATAAAACTGGAAAAAATAGCTTTAACAAAACATATTCTTTACAAGGCTGGGGCAATCACAAGACTGAGTGCAAAATGTTATAAAATTAACAGTACGCAGGTGTGTAGGACAATCTTAACTGAAGGAGGCAGGAGAAAAAGTTGCTTGACCTAAGTAACTTTGGAAATGAGGAGAGTCAGTAAAACTAAAGGGCAAGAAACTATGTAAGCAGCCTCTCTAGTGTTAAGGTTGGGTTCCATGGGAGCACGGGTTAACAACTCTAATACTGCTGTTCTACATGTACACACACTAGAGTGACCATTAAGTAAACAGATGGCAGATGGTAGGATCCATGTTTCTCACTGTTGGAAAGGGACTTTACAAACAAGAGGAGGATGCTAAATGATCCATGTGGTAAAGGGTTAGAATTGCATGCATCGGTATGAACTTTGTTTACTTTAATATAGATACCAGTGGTTACACATATCAATATTTATAGAGATTTGCATAGCCACTGGTGAGTATATATGCATATATTTTCTTGCTTTGTCAGCTGAGAGAGTTTAGAAGCAAGATACGCTAGTAGCTACAGATACAGTTCTTGGTTTCTAATACCAATAAGAGGAAACCAGGGATCCTTGGATAAATGGGTAGGAAACATACAAGGTGAGCCTGAAGCATTAGTGTCAGAGTGTAAGAAAATGCCATATATATGTTGACTACACAATTATTGGGTGTGCCAAGGGCCTGTAGGAGCCAACTGAAAGAGCTTCTGATGGAAACAACTTGGGCAACAACTACATAAAGTAATATTGGCTCATAATCCAAACAATAACATATATACCCATGACTTCATGTTAATATCAATTGATGATTGAATAAGTACATGGGAAGAGAGAGAAAATCTATGCAGAAAATGTCCAAATACTTTTTATAGATTTTTTTTTTTCTCAAAGATGTGGACAAATCCCACTCCTTAAGTGTGAGTTGTGCATAGTGACACATAGTACACATAGTGTACTCGAAAGAGTACAGTATGCAAGCCTGAAAAAAGTGGAACTTTATAGCAAATAAACCTTACAAACCCTACTTTAGGCAGGTGATTAAAGTCATCATCAATGATCTCATATAGAAGCCATGTATCTTTGATACTATGTGAGTAAAATGGCCTCTCATCTTTGTAATCTTTCACTCAAATATCCAGAACTGCAGCTTAATCATAAGAAACAAATGCTAGAGGTGGGAATATGCTAATTATCTGACCCGTACTCTTCACAACTATCATGGTCATCAGAAACAACCAAAGGCTGAGAAGCTGCCACAGACAACAGTGGCCTAAAGAAACCTGACAGCTCAGTGCGCTGTGGTATCCTGGATAAAATCCTGTAAGAGAAGAGTACATTTACTAAAAATTAAAGAAGTTTTAATAAAGTACATGCTTTACTGAATGATAATTTATCACTATTAGTTTATTAATTTTAATAAGTGTACTACACTAATGTTAGATATTAATGAGAGGACACTGACTATAGGGTGCATGAGAAGTCTCTGTTCTACCATTACAAACAATCCATAAATCTAAAACTGTTCAAATAATAAAATATATTAAAATAACATTTTCTGTGATTAAAATGTCATGTATTTTTGTGAATATTGGGAAAACATATCTATGTTGTAGTGTTACTGAGATGCATATAAATGGGTCATAAATTAAGATGCTCACAAGGTAGCAACGTCTAGTTTGCTTTCTCTTCTTTTACAGTAGAAATAACATAAAATGATATAACTCCCTGGCGGAGATCTAAAGTTTCAAACACAGTTTATCATTTGAGAAGTATAATTAAAAATATTCAAATAAAGAAAACAAGGTAGGGAAGAAAGATTTAAAAAGAGCAAGCAAATGGAAAAATTATATAATGTTATACTCAGTTGATACCTTATCAATACTCATATAAAGTATGAATATAAAGTCATATAAAGTCATATAAACTATGAATGGACCAAACACTCTAATGTAGAGACTTACAAAACTCTAGGTACTTGATAATTTCAAATGTAATGGTTATTTTCCTTCTTACAATAGCTTATTTATAAATGTTTATTCAGGGGAGGAAAAATTGACTCTTTAAGTATACAACATGTACTAATGTATAAATGATATAAAATATAATTAATTTGATTTTAAAACATATGTTTCACATCAAGGGGATATTTTAAATAGAATTTTATTTTTGCAAAATGCCACCATCATTAAGAATGAATATAATTTAGTAATATATCTGATTATATATAGTAATATACATATTAATAGATACAATATACAGTAATATTATTACTATAACTACTATATTAATAGTAGCACTATATATAATATTGTATATATAATATATAATATTATGTGTTATATATAATATTAATCAATATTATTATATTTATATAATTATTATATATTATATGATATATTATATATTATAATATCATAATAATAAAATGATATAGTATATTATATATTAATATTATAATTATTATACAGTAATTATGTAATTATATATACAGTAATTATAATTTAATTACTGTATATATAATTATAACTATATCTGGGATAGAGTCCTGCATCAGGCTTCTTGCTCAGTGGGGAGCCTGCTTCTCCCTCTGCCTCTGCCTGCCACTCTGCCTGCTTTGCTCTCTCTCTCTCTCTTTCTCTTGCTCTCTGACAAATAAATAAATAAAATCTTTTTAAAAAATAAAAAAATAAAATATCCCCTTGATGTGAAACACATGTTGTAAAGTCAAATTAATCATATTTTAGGTAATTTATACATTAGTACATGTCGTATACTTAGTCAATTTTGCCTTCCCTGAGTAAACATTTATAACAAGCCATTGTAAGAAGGAAAATTAGTAATAAATATATATATAATATATAAAGTAATATATATAGTAATACATCATAATACATAATATAATACTATATATAGTATATATATGTATAGTATATATACTATATATAGTAATATTAGTGATATGCATAGCAATATAATAATATATACACTATATAGTATTATATATAGTAATATAGTAATATACAATATATAATCATATATAATTACATAATATTATAATTATATGATTATATAATTATATAATATAATATGTATATAATATTATATTATACATAATATGTACATAATACATAATATATAATTATTATATAATTATATATACAATTGTATATTATATATATTACTATATAGTACTATATATATAATATATATAGTACTATATCTGTTTTTTTAAGTATATAAAAATTTCAACCACATATATGACATAAACCTACATTAGGAAGTACAATTTCATACAAAAGTTCAGTTGAGGGGCTCCTGGGTGGCATAATTGGTTAAGCGTTGGACTCTTGGTTTAGGCTCTGGTCCTGATCTCAGGATCCTGAGATCAAGTTCCTGCCTGGGGCTTCCTTGCTCAGCAGGGAATCTGGTTAAGACTCTCTCTCTCTCTTGATCTCTCTCTCCCTCTGCCCCTCCCCACTGCATGCTTGAGCTTTCTCTCTCTCTCACTTTCTCAAATAAATAAGTCTTTAAAAAAAAAAAAGTTCAGTTGAAGTCTATTTACCATCTAACAGACTTATTTATTTTTATTAATTCAGGTCCAAAAATTGTCAACAGTATGTAAAATTTTAATTGAACATATAAATATATATTTTATTTGCATGTCAATGCAAAAACAAGTCAAAATGTTGAGTTTTTTAATTAGGATGTTTTTGAAACATGCAGTCTGAAGACAGATGCTTGAGTGTACACACACATAAACACACACATATGTATATGCGTATGGATTTAGGATATTTGTCTCAAGGTATTGTGGTAGGAAGGAATCAATCATTTGGTTATTGAAAAAGCTGTTTGACTTTTCCAAAAGAAAAGTAGCAGAGTAATTGAGCCTTGAGATGACTGACAACATTCACTGTAAACTGTAATGAAATACGTTTGTGAAAAGTTCTTTTTAAATTAGCTTTAATGAAACCACTAATTGAAGCTATTACATGACCTAACTAATTAATGATGTTTCAAATATTTTCAGAATTTTAGTTTTATATTTAGTGTATCTTTTGTATCTAATCTTTGATATTCAAAATATGTATAATTAAACAATTTCATCTAGGGTAAAAGTAAGAATGTGATTTAAAATTAATAAGAAACATAGTTTGTCAACTAATTGGGACTAAAATAAAAACTTAAAAATATTTTTCATGTTAATATCTATTTTATTTGCAGTAATTTATAAAATGTTTATTTATAAAATTTGACAACATAAGAAATACACTAGTATAGATCTGAGGTTATAGTCTTTCTATTGGCCTATTGGTACTAAAAATGACTTTTTCAACTTCATATTCTTAAATTCTGGATGAATGAAGGCAGTGTTAGAGCCTAACAGTGAGTCATTTTTTATGTTACAGAGTTTAGATTATTTCTTTGGCTTGTTAAATTTTGATAAACCAGTATGATCAGGTCTTCAATTGTGTTTAAGCAATAATATAATTTAACTCATGGATTTACCAGTGAACTCTTCATTCAGAAGTTGCCTTATAAGATTAGCTACATATCGTAGAGCTGCACTAAACAAACAAACAAAAGTTGCTAATTAAAAAAACAACAACAACAACAACAAAAAAAAATGAACACTGAATTCAGGCTCTGAGCACCCACAGATGTTATAGTGTAGCTTGATTAAAAAACCTAGAAACTTAACAAATGTGGATTCCTTAGACATCAATCAGCAGGGGATTTCAGAATGTTTACAAGTTTGTCTTTTGTTGTTGTTGTTTTTAATAAATGTTCTTGCCTATAAAAATAAATATTGGGAAGAAAGCTATTTCAATTCACATTCCTTAATGTAAATTCTGAGACAGAGATATACTAACACCATCAACAGTTATTAAACATTGAAGTGCTCAAAATTTAGGCTCAAACATATTGCTTTGCTCTCTGAGTATATCTAAGAAGCCACTTCTGAAACAGTGTGTGGAAGACCCGAGAGACAGAAGAATGAACTGTGCATACTAATTAGAATTTGTATTTCTTTAATTTTGGATGATTTGATTCAGAAAGATGGTTATTATTTGCTGTTTGATTTTTTAGTATTTCAATTTCCTTTTATAATTGTCTTATTATTTTTTGAATACCAAATACTTTTAGAAAAGATTACCCAAACAATAGTATTGTCTACTTTTCCCTGAAGATTATAGATAGTTTCATGTATATTTTTTCCTAACGAAAGTGCTTCCTAATTAAACTATTCCATTTGGTGATTTTCAGATGCCATAGACTCATATCTCACTTTTGGCTCTTCTACCCACATGACATAATGGATCCAACCCTTCTCCAGCCACACAAATATAAAGGCAAAGACCAATGATTGTTTAGCACCGGGGTACTTGGAGAGAGGCATCCTTGCGACTCTTTTAGATCACAGAGAATTTTGAACTTCCTCCCCCTAACATATTAAAATTCATGTGAAAACTATTCTAGGCTATTTTATTTATCTATCTGCTTTTATATAAAAATTGGTTGCATTTCCCCAATTTTTTCCCCAAATTGACTCTTAAATAAGAGCTACCAATTTAATTTTTCGGGATCCAGTACCTCTTACTAGGATACGTGCACCCCTGAGGTTATATAAAGCCCAATTTTAGGAGCAAAACACAGAGGATACAGATTACTAGCTTCTTATCAATTATCATAAGTAAAAATATTAAACTCTGTTGGAAAGCAGAAAGCAGACTATGGAAGGCAGAATTTCAAGATTCTTATAAAATTCCTATCCCCTGATGTATACACGGGAGGTAATCCTTTCCCCATCAGTATGAGCAGAAACACTGACTATGCTGAGATATCATTCCTTTGTGTTACATTTTTTACATTCTACCGTAAAAGGATTTTGCAGAGGTAATTAAGGCCCACAAACATAAGGGAGATTACCACCGGTGGCCCTGATCTAATCAGGCAAACCCTTTAAAATAGGACCTTAGGGTGAAAGACCAGAAGCAAGAGACACTCACTTCCTGCCTTTATCCATCTCTATTTCTCACCCTCACACACTTGTTTTTTTGCTGGTTTTGAAGAACCACACCACCATGTGTTCTACCACTGTGAGGAAATAAAATTTGCTAACGACCACGTGAGTTGGGCACCCCAAACCTCCATGAGACCACAGTTCCTGCTGACATCCTAAGTGCAGCCTTGGGAGACCCTGAGCAGAGGATCCATATAAGCCATATCTGTAACTATGATCCACATAAATGTTAAGAGAACAAATGTATGTTGTCTTAAGGTGCTAATTTTGTCATAATCATTATGAAGCGATAGAAAACCAAAGTTTTAAAATATCATCACAAACCTTAGGTCTCTCTATATTTTTCGTCCTTCTCATTCCTCCCAGAAAGTCTCATCAGGAACAGTGTATTATTTTATAATACAGTTTAGTTTACATTTCTTCTGCTCAACATAGGGAATTTTGCAAGAAGCTGGAATAGGTAGTGTAGTAGAGTACCAGGGGGTGGCTTAGCATTTGGAGTTTTTGCTTTGCCCCTTATACTTCTAGTACAAGTCTATGTTTATCTTTATATATCCTATTCTTTCACAAACATTTTTTAATAAAGCAGTTTCACCACTAACCATTAACCAAAATCCTGTTACAGGTACATTTAATGTAAAAGCACAAGTTTTATGTCAATATTTTCTGTCTTATCAGCCTATGTTCTATTGTACCACAATGCTATTTTTTATCTCAATCTATAGAACAGATGTAGATAAGTCCTAATTCTTCTCAGAATTTTATTAACGATTTTATTTTTTAAAGATTTTATTCTTCATTTGACAGACTGAGATCACAAGTAGGCAGAGAGGCAGAAGCAGGCTCCCCGCCCAGCAGAGAGCCCGATGTGGGGCTTGATCCCAGGACCCTGACATCATGACCTGAGCCAAAGGCAGAGGCTTTAACCCGCTGAGCCACCCAGGAGCCCCAGATAAGTCCTAATTCTTAGTCTTGCTTAAAATTAAGTGGTCCCAACAGGTATTGTCCTTAGATGAATTTGAAAATAGGTAAGAAACTAAGTAAAGATTTGAACAATAATGTCAATCACCATTAAGTATGTCAGGGACAATGTTGACTTCTAATATCTCAAGTCTCATTATAAATAAAACATAATTTCTCTCTTCTTTGTAAATGAAAATTATTTAAATAATTTTTAAAAAAGTTGTATTGCCAATTATTTTATAAAATGGTAAATAATATGTTGTATAAGCATGATACAAGTAATATAATTCATTTTAATATAGTTTTATTTTGTCTTACATTCTCTCTAATATTCAGTGAAGTATTGCTTTTTTGTGGAGCCATTAGCAAGGGGGTGAGGGGGAGGGTGGGGCACTGTCAGGGATGTAGAAAGAAGGGGAAGCTTGCCTTTCCACGAAGTACTATACAGCCTTATTGCTTGCTGTAGCTTTCTGTGTTGAGTAAATTACACTTTTCCCTCTTATTAAATTACTTGTATCTTTCAAAAAAAAAAAAAGGGGCACCTGGGTGGCTCAGTGGGTTAAAGCCTCTGCCTTCAGCTCAGGTCATGATCCCAGGATCCTGAGATCGAGCCCCACATTGGGCTCTCTGCTAAGTGGGAAGCCTGCTTCCCTTCCTCTCTCTCTGCCTGCCTCTCTGCCTACTTGTGATCTCCGTCTGTCAAATAAATAAATAAAAGTCTTAAAAAAAGAAATTGATTGCCATGGTCATGGAAGTTCAAGCAGACTCAAGAGTTTTCTGATCAATCTTAGGTGAGACAAAAACCTCACAATTGCTTTGAACCTTGGAACACAGGCTGAGTTTGGAAATTAAAATGCTCATCCTAATACATTTATCAGAAATTCTATCTTAGGGGCGCCTGGGTGGCTCAGTGGGTTAAAGCCTCTGCCTTCGGCCCAGGTCATGATCCCAGGGTCTTGGGATCGAGCCCCATGTCGGGCTCTCTGCTCAGCAGGGAGCCTGCTTCCTCCTCTCTCTCTCTGCCTGCTTCGTTGCCTACTTGTGATTTCTGACTGTCAAATAAATAAATAAAATCTTTAAAAAAAAAAAAAAAAAGAAATTCTATCTTAATTAAAAAATAAGGTGCCCCTCTCCCCACCTTTGACCAGCAAGGGCTGGAGAGCAGATGAAACTCTAGTTCTTCCTCAATTTCCCTTGCCTCTTCCAAGAGCTACTGTGTTTGAACTTGCAGGACTCGAGAATGGGGTGGGCAGCACAATGTTAAGTTCCTCTTTGTCCTGTGCTTTAACAAGATGAGGTTACACTTTCGTGGGTATGTTCACGGCTTCTTCATAACCTTCCAGCTGCGCCCTTCCATTACCGACTCCCCTTCATGGGCAGTCCTTTGGCTCGAGGTGGCTGTTCCTATCTTCCTTTCCATTTGTGATTTTCATACTTTCTAACCCACATGAATTCTCATTGTTTCGGTCAAGTTTTTATCTGACATATCTTCTTAGATAGAACTAATTTTAAATGATTCTCTCACGTTGCTGTTTTGGGTCCATATCTGGCTACTAGGTTTCCTGGGTCTTGTACAAATGACGAAAGAGTCTGCAGTTACTTACACAGGTAGCACCAATTCTCCCTCAGACTCAAGCTCTCCCTCCATCCTTCTCTCTCAGCCGCTCTGTCTGATAAATAACCACAGACTCTCGGGTATTCCATCTCAGCAATTCAGTAGAAACTCGCAAATTAACAGCCTGCCATACATCTCCATTTTTCTGTTCCCCACCACAAGAAAAAGTGAACACAGGAGAGTTTCATATTATTTACATGTAAATCTGAACCAGAATAGAAGAGTTTTTGTCCATACTCCTTAATACTGAATTTAACTGAAGGAAACAAATGAACCTAATATGGTGTTACTTACTGTTGGAGGAGATCGTCTAGAGGATGTGAACTGCCGGTTGATCCATGAGCTGAAACAGGGTAATCAGAGGTTCCTCATGCCTTCCCTGGTCCTTGGGATGTACATTCTTCCCACCGTTCCCACAGTGGGAAATATTTTTAAGAGTGCATCCTCGAGAGACAATGTGTTGTTGAGACCACTTAGGATCTAAATGGGACTAAAGCCAGTTAAAGGCACTTACATAAGCTTTTAAGATTTGGCAGGTGAGTGCAGTGACGGACTTGTTCCACAGGCACCCAGGACAAGCCTTGTGGGTCAGTTTCCTTATTAACCAAACCTGCCACCTACAAATCAGGAGTGGCCTGCCTCTCTCCTCCATCTTGCCCTGCCACCTTAGTTCTGGGGGCTGGCTTCAGATTTCATCTGGGAAGCTCCCGAGGTGGCAAAGAACCAACATCTGGCAGCCAGTCAGTACTCAGAAGAAAGGGGTCTTGAGAAAGAAGCATCCTTGAAGGCAATGTCTAGATGGCCATTCACTTCGGTGTGGGGAGGCATGAGGAGGGGTGGCCCATTTGTCAGATGCTCACGAACTGTCACGCAAGCACACTGCCTGTCTAATGCACTTGTTTGGAAAACTCCATCCAGCACATGGCAGCAACACAGGGAAGCAAACAGTGGCTGTGGTGGGCTGGGCTCTGTGGTGGGTCCTTCAGCGCGACACCGATGCCCAGCTAGAGGCTGAAGCCTGAGATAAAAAGCTGGAAGCCGAACTGAATTAGAGAAGAATGTGTGGTTGTTCACTACTCTGTGGCTTCTGGGCTGGCAGACGGGGTGGGAGAGCACGATAATTAGTTGGCGAGCTTGGTGAGCAGTTCTGTAAAGCGAGGAGTGTGCAGGCTGCTGGGGATGTAAGATCTCAGCCCCGAGCACGTGTGACTGGGATACTAAGAGGTGGAATCTCTGGGATGGTGTTGGGAATTAAGAGGAGTATGTCGTGGTAATTGACAGGGAAATGGGCAAAATGCCTGGTTTCTGACCCCTCAGGTAAAAGAAAGCAGAAGCACAGCAACAATAACCCCAGGCAGCAGGACAGCCCCCAATTCAAGGAGGGTTCATGATGAGAGAATATACTCCCACTGAGCTTGTTGATACAGTTGCTAAGTCCCAACAAAGGCCAGGGAAAGTATCCAGGCACGATTGGAGTGGTTATGGGATGTAGGTGTGATGGCATTTCTCTGTCTGAGCAGGAGGCAGAGAAAATGAGCAGCATCACCACACACCCTGCCCTCCCTTAGCACCTGAATGGCACTCAGGGAATTCAAGGCAATCACTTGCTTATGGATTGGATTTTTCCATCTTGCAGGGTGGTTTAGCCAAATGAGAGGTATCTCCCTGGGCATGGGGGAGCCAGGAAATCTATAGAGGAAGTACAACAAATTCTTAAGAGGTTGGGAATGAGACAGACCACCTCTTCTCCATCTTTGAAAGCTCTGGTCAGGTCGCATTCCACGCAGAAATTAAAACCAAGATACTGCAATACACCCCTAGCACCTGGTATGGGATACTGATATTCATGCTTGAGCCCAGTGATGGGACAAGATATTATGATGTTAATCAAATCATTGCTGATGTGGGGGAAAGTGACAAATCCTGGAAATGGGTACAGGCTGTGGGAAATTCCCAAGACAGAGAAGGAGCTCAAAAAGTCAAAAGCCTATCCAAAATGGCTGTAAAATATTCAATAAAAGTAATCAGAAAGCAAATGCAATTTTATCTCCATGCTGCCAGGAACCCAATGGGAAAGAGATAATGGCAACCTCGTGCTGTGTTGGTGAGCCTAAGGAATACCTCAAAGGCTGAAGAAGAGTTCCGACCTGCCCCACCAGCTCATACCAACCCTGATGGCTCACTGCTCCAGCAAGGGTCTCAGGGATACAGTCCTAGCCTGGGTGGGTGCCTCCTATGCCCTGCATACAAGATGTAGGTCAAGACTGCCTACCAACTAGGAACCCATAAGCCGGCTCCTCTGTGAAAAGTGGTAACTGTCAAACAATAAAAATTGCTGGGGGGGGGGGAATAAGGAGATAGGAGAAACTATCCAAGAAACTGCACTAAGTGGGTATTGTACACCCTGCTCATAGTGCTTTCAACAGCCCAGTAAAACAAAAAAAAAAAAAACAAAAACAAAAACAAAAACAAAAACAAAAAAGGGATGTCTCATGGAAGATGACAGTGGACTGCAGAGAATTGAACAACACAATAACTCCCATCCATGTGGCTCAGCCCAACATTGCCACCATCTTGGGTACCTAGGCTACAGTCTCGGGAGGGTCCCATGTTGTTCTGGACTTAACAAAAGCCTTTTCCTGAGCACTGAGTCAAAAAATCAATTTGCCTTCCTGTGGGAGGGACATTAGATCTTTCAAGTGCCACCCAAGATTAACTGCATAGCCCCACCATATGTCATAAGATAGTAGTTGGGGGCTTATCCCTGTTATTCTTCACTGCATGATCCCTACACTGATGACAGAATGTTAACATGTGAAGATTTGTCTCTGCTGCAAGGCATTCTTCAGGCTTTGCTGGAACATCTGTGAGGAAATGGTTGGGAGGTGAGTCCATAGAAAATTGAAGGCCCAGGAACTATCATAAAATTCTGGGTGTCATATGTTCAGGATAAATGTATGTTGTCCCAGAAATTGGGATTGATACAATGTAAGCTTATCCAACTCCTAAAAATTTGAAAGAGGTGCAAGACTGTGTAGGGATTTGAGGGGTTGGAGGATTTTTATTCTCCTCTTGGCATAGTACCTCCATCTCTTATGCCACCTTAAAGATAAGACCCATGTAAGGACCGAGTATGAGAGCAGTAAGCCACCTTTAAGAAGGCAAAAATAGTAGTGTAGCCAATGAAAGCTGTGGCCATCAACCAGACATGGCTACCATTTGAGTTAGATGTGTCCGTGACTCCAGGAAGTACAGATTGGGAACTGTATCAGAGACAACAAAAGGAAAAGTGCCTGTAGAATTTTGGCTCCAGTTCTGGAAGGGGACAGAAACAAGATGTACCCCCTTGGAGCAACAGCCTCCTAGTAGTGTACACAGGACTTCTCCAGGTAGAGCCTCTCATGAAAGAACCACAACAGCAATGGGCTGAACTCAAGAGTGGTCAGTCATCACTCATGAACCCTGGATGTTAACTCTGAACTGACATTTGGGCTGTTCCAAAGGTATTAACTCCATGGCTTGGAAAATGGGAAGCCAAGTAGTAGATGATCATAAGCAGGCCCTGTTAGGTAGGATCTGTGGTAAGACATTTGAGTTCAACTTCAAGGCCCACTGTCTTGAATGTCACTGTTTTCCGTGTCCTAGCTCATAAGTCATTGACACACCCTGGCAATCAAGAAGCTGATCCCCTAGCTGGGGTATGAACTCCAGCAACTGGCCTTTTAGTATACACAGCAGATTGAATAGAAAAAAGTGTCCTCTGAGTGGAATGGCACATTGCCGAGATGCCAGATTGCCTTGAAATATAGGACCAACGATCATAATTAAATTACTAAAAGGTAAAACCACCGTGGCTGGATAGACTAAATTAATGTCCCAGGCTTTAATACATTTGAATGATCAAGCAGTAGGGTCCATTGTTCCACATGTCAGACTGGGGACCCCTGTTGAGACATCCAACACCTTAAAGGTATGGGAGGCCCAGAAGACAGCTATTGTCCTGACTCTTAATGTGAATCAGTGTGCTATGCTGCTAGGAACAGCAAATCCCATGGTACTTGAGAAGGCATTACCTACTGGAATTTGTAATGGGTTACACTGCCAAGGTGAGTGAGTTACTTCACAACCCTGAGTGAAAGGGAGCTACTCAATCTCCAGGGGGATTCCATTGTCTAGCTGCAAGCTGGACCTGTGAATAGTACTATACCTGGAGGGAGCATGCACCACTGAAAGAAGATAGAAGGCAGGAATCCTGACTTAGCATATCCCATCCCTAGCCCATTGTTTCATGCCCATTGTTTCATGCCTGACAGTGCTGCATCCTCTGGTCAACATGTATGATATGCACAACAGGCCAAGTTCCTAAAACTACATCTACATTAGTATCTAAGGGTCAGGCTACAAGTGTAATTCTTACAAAAGAGGAAGCCTTTCCCATCACAAGTTCCTATTAAGTTTTTGTCTTTTTGACCTTAGCTTTCTGATGCTCTTGTTGTGTCTGGTCACAGAATGGGCACCTGATGGAAATACTTTTCTAAGTGGGCCCACATACTTAACAAAGGGGTCAGTTCAGCTTCTGGGCATGTGGGCAACTGCCTCTCTCTAGCTCATCAGCATTGCCATGGTGGGTATCAGCAATCCAGGGAGGGGACTGGAAGATCATAAAGCAGTACATTAAGGAAGAACGAGCTAGGACAAGTACACTATTGTCTGATATCACCAATACTGACCCAGAAACCTGGCCTATGGAACAATAACACTGGCCATAGGTGCCCATCAAACTGCAGACCAGAAGTGTTCAAGAGATACCACCATCAGAACCATGGGTGGCTATGCTCAGATTTGGGTTGAGTTTCTGAGACTCACTCCAGGTTATGGACCTTGAAGCAGCCAGGCACCTCTATATTGTGAACAAAAAAATCACTCTAAACAGAACCAACGCAGTTGTATCAGGAATATAGAATGAACACCATTGGAACTGTGTGGTCATCCTGTCAAACCAATGGATAGCAATTGGTTTGGCACTGACTGGCGATGCTACACAGGTATTTACTGAGCAGCCCCCAACAGAACCCAGTGATTGTGTCACATAAATTACTGGTCATGGATCCATCTGAGTGGCTGGGCCACTGCACCCTGGATTTTCCCTGGGCATAGGGGAGAATTTACTCCATGGTAACAAAAATTGCCAAGCTCCCTCTTCTCAAGGCCAGATGGGCACATTCTATTTTCCACTATAGTGTGATCATTTGGCTACTGTTGTTATTCCTTCTATTGGCCTTGGAGGATGTAGTAAGATCTGTAGGAGCACCTACTAAATCTACCCAACAAGCCTTAAATAATAGCTAGCAAAGCCTGAAATGTCTCTACTGAGAAAAGCTGTCTCCAAAATAAGATGGCCTTGGACATTAATACTTTCTCTCGAGGACACACCTGTGCCATTATCCAAACAAAACTTTGTGTTCATACACTGATGAGTCAGCTAATGTGTCATCTTTATTAAATCACATGAGAACAGAAGTGAATATCCCAAGTTATTTGATCCACAGCTTTGGTAACTTAATTCAAATCATGGGCTTCTGGAGGAAAAAATTGTTACTTATTTTGGGAATCATTATCTTAACCAGGTTTCTCTGTCCAGTGCAACCAGAATCCACCAAACAAGCTACCTGCATGATTGTGAAATCCTTTGCTTACTGCTCAGGGCACATAGTGAAAGATGGGGGTGTGTGAGATTGTAAGATTGTCCTAAGGGGCAAATGTTGGAGGAGCTCATCGAGAGGACATTGGCTGTGAGTAACCTACAAGCTAGACCCAGGGAGCTAGTGGTTCCCGCCCCTTCCCTTGTCCTTGGACTGTATGTTTTGCTCACTTTTCACACAGTGGGAGCTGTTTTCAAGGATTCAGTCTTGAGAGAGCAAGGTGTCATGTTGGGAGGACTGTGTACGTGCCCACCCCAGTAAAGTCCTCTCTATAAACTTTTAAAATTCTGGTGGGTGATTGCAGAGAGATACTCATTTTGCAGTCTCCTAAAACAAGCCTTGTGTGTAAGTTTCCTTGGTCATTAAAGCTGTCACTCAGCCCCTGGAGTGCCCTGCATCTTTCTCCAGCTCTCCTTGCCCTCCATGTTCAGGGGCCACTTTCAGATTTTATCCAAGAGACCTCCAAAGTTGCAAGCTAACCTTTACAGTATTATAGATTTATGGATGAATGTTGTATTTTCCTTATATAATCTACATTATTTAAGCTATATACAATGATGATGTACTGTACTCAGATCGGAAATCAAAACAACATAATATTTATTTCTTTAAAGACAAGTGATTTTAAAGAAAAGGAGGAAATTTCTGATTATATCTTTCAGGGCTTCTATTATTATTTCTTCAATTTTTTGCTGGGTTATCACCTCAATCTCACAAATGCTCTCCATCCAAGACTGGGAAGTGAGCCTGGGTCATGGGAGACATGGTTCCAATGCTCAGTTTCTTTTGAAAATTGTTCCCCCAAACATGAAGTCAGAGAGGGATATACTGCTCTCATACCCTGCTCCTTTGTCCAAACACTAAAGATATAACACTTGCAAGCTTCAAAGGAAAGTCTTCTTTTAACACTCATTTTTATTTTTGAAACAAGGCAAATATGCCTAGATAACTACATTTGTTAAGGTTGGTATTTTAAAATGTTATCTAACCTGTAGAGTGTAAAGAATCTTCTTGCACAGAATACAGAAATACACAAATAAAATATATTTGTTCCTGATTAATTAGTACCGTTACTTATCTCACAAAACAGATAATTCATTTAAGACAGTGCTTGCTTATTAAAAAGTCATTTGTGATAAAAGTAAAATGCCAGAATTCTGAGTTTCTTACATACATATGTAATACGTGTCAAATGTGCATCCCTAAAGATCCACTCAATTAGAAAAAGGAAATTTTACATTAACTTAGCCTCATAAGTATGTATATCCAAGACCAAAAAAGATCTTAAAATTTTAATGATTGAAACCTTTAAATGAACATAAACCAAATAGAAACTCTTGGTTAGGAGAGTGGAAACTGAGTATAATTTAGTAACTGCTTCACTCACTGGTCAATATGAGAACAACTTGCAAGCATATCACTTGAAACAATTTTTCAGGTGAAAACATGAAAGACGATATTACTTTAACTTCTTTCTTTTAAGATTATTTATTTATTTGACAGAGAGAACGAGATCACAAGTTGGCAGAGAGGCAGGCAGAGAGAAGGGGCAGCAGGCACCCTGCTGAGCAGAGAGCCTGATGTGGGGCTTGATCCCAGGACCCTGAGATCATGACCTGAGCCGAAGGCAGAGGCTTAACCCACTGAGACACCCAGGCACCCCTTACTCTAACTTCTTAACCTAACTTTTCTTCTCAGCAAATAAAAAAGTGTTATGTTCAAAGTCCAACATGATTTCAACATTAATCTAAACAACCTTTCCTTGGTAAAAAAAAAAAAATATATATATATATATATATATATATATATATATATACACACACACACACACACACACACATATACATATATATATATGTATCACAGTTACTCCTACTATCTGTGTATTTATATTAGCTCTTGTATAAGATTATAAACTCCTGGATTACAGAATTTAAGTGTTATTCATGCCTATATTGTGTGGAGTTTGCCATGGTGCTTTGTCATCAGTAATTATTTTCACAATGGGATCTAAATCCATTGTGTGTCCACTAGGGAGAATATGTCATATGTAAAAAATAAAACCAAATAAGATGATATTGTGTATGATGTGTAAGTTTCTTCAAACTTTAGAACTTAAACAGAAGTTCTTAGACCCAGTCCAAAAACCATCATTCTGTAAGTTTGACTTTATTCTTACATTACAACTATGGAAGCAAAGGATTTTGTTGAATTATAGAACAAGTGTAAGAGTGGAAAGAAAGCATGAAGGAAAACAAGTCTTCTGTCTTTTTGACATAAAAGTGAATTCCTACTGGGGAACTGAGATGAAAGTACTCTCTAGATATGGTTTATGTCTGTATTACAGTTAAACTTCCAAAGTTTTATCCACACTCCATCAACAGTTCCTGAACCAGAGTCTAGTACAGAATAGTTTTGGGTTTTTTGGGGGGTTTTTTTGTTTGTTTGTTTTTAAATAAATGTTTGTTGAATGAATAATCGAACCATTTTACTGAACAAAAGATGTAATTCATATTTCTCTGTTAAATAGCTCAGGAATACTGGCTTTGAAATTTTAATGTTACCAACTTCCAGTTCTCTGTTAGTCTCTGAAAAATGGGAGGAACACTAAAATAGTCATGAATTGGAACTCAGTGGATATGCTCATTCCTGGTCTAAAACAGCATTTCCTGTTCCCACTTATAGTCTTCAAAAGACAAGTGAATTGGAGGAAATGTTCAATTATTTATTATTTATTTATTTAATAAAATATTTATTAAAGACCTATAAAATATCAGATACGTTAAAAACGTACTAAGTGTGTGAAGAGAGGTTCGTGGTGATTCAACCTAGCTTGGTGGCCCGATGTCTGCCTCATCTAAGGGAAATTAAAATGGAAACTGAACAATGAGTACACAGTATTTAATTTCGGTAGGTGCGTGAATGTGTTTGTGTTGGAAGGGTAATGAAGGTTTTACACCAAGGTTAATTAGGGGGTCAAAAGTACCACAAATGGCGTCATGCATCCAAGAAATGGAAAGAAGCCAGTACAGTTGGAGAGAAGAGAATATGGCCTAATGCCAGTTTAAAGTCGACCAAGTGCACAGTGGCCAAATATGAAGGCTCTTCAGTTGACAGTAAAAACTATTAATCCTCAAAGAAGAGAAAACCATTATATATTGCAACACTTTCCTCAAGAAACAAGATTTTGTGTATTTACTGAGTTTTTATAAAACCCTCTGCTTCACCTGAATATTGCAAAATCCTCTCTTTTTTCTTTCCAAAAGGCAGTTATTAGAGGGATGTTTTGTGCCACAACTGTGTATAAAAGTCTATAATTTAGGGTGGCTCAGGCAGTTTAAGTGTCAGAATCTTGATTTTGGCTCAGGTCATGGTCTCTAGGTCAGGAGATCGAGTCTTGGGTCAGGCTCCACACTCAGTGTACAGATTCTCTTGCTCTCCCTCTGCCTCTACCCCCACTCATACTCTCTCTTTCTCTAAAAGAATAAATAAAATCTTTAGTATTTAGTAAAACTACTAAAAAATTTAGTAAAAATACTAAAAAAAAGTCTTTAGTATCACATTAAGGAACTGTGATATGATACCAAACTGAGTTTGAGAATTCTTGTTTTGCATGCATGCAGATTTTCTTTAAAAGGAAAAATATATATATTTTTAATAAAAAGTGGGCAGTGTGATTTAAAGAAAAAATCACAGTAGGAAAAAGGGCACCCATACAATAAGAAAGACTCTTGCAGTAGGTTATTAAAAACATGAGTTGCCTATTAGACACGAATTTAATGGTGTCAACCAACACTAACAAAGTCTCTTTTCTAATAGAGTGGTGATTTGGGGTTGGTTCTTAGGATTCTGCTCTCTACACATTCTAGATTCCAGGTGATTTACTTGTGCTACATTCTCCAGACATCATCTTCCCCTCCTTAGTTTTCTCCTCAAAGCATGGGGAACAGTGTCTTAGACTGGACTCTCCGTTGGTCCTTGGGGAACTAATTCTGATTAGTTGATGTGCAAAACAGCTGCATTTAGGTTTAAGCTGGATCTCCTTCCTTATGTTTTACCATGATTTATTCACCTTCAAATTCAAAGACACCTGAAAAATTACAATACCTTTATGACACATTTAAGTGAATTCCTATCTAACATCATCAAAAGCACCCTCATTTCGGTAGACAAAATCTTCTAAAACTAGAAGACTGATCCCTCAATTGCCTACTTCATCTGACAAAAGAGACAACACCTTTCAGTTAGATCCATAAAACAGGTTGCAAATATTACTGAAGAACTAAAAACACTCTGATTTTTTTTTTTTTTTTACCAGTGTGAGGCTTCACAGCTACGTACTGATTAGCTGTCACCATCCAGTTGTCCCTAACACGTACCAAACACACTCAACCTCTCATTCTGTTAGTTATTTTGCTACATTTCTGCAATTATAACCAAATTGCAGTGACCTTTTCCTTTCCAGTGGCAAATCTGCACATCTCTTCAGGCTACTTAAATAGAGATTGTTCAACTTCTTCCCCATAAAACGCCACACAGTAAGTACATTAGGATTGCAGACCAGATGGTCTTTTCCCAACTATTAAAACCTGTCATTGAGGGGTAAGGCAGCCACAGACCATTTATAAATGACTGAGCATGTCTATCTTCCAATTAAACTTTATTTCCAATAATAGAGAAAACCAGACTGTCCCTGCAGGTTTTATTTGCACAGAAGCATTTTAATCTTGTAAAATACAATTTGGGATAGTTCCTTTCTTCTCCTCGACCTCAGCAATGTGCCAGTATTATATTTCAGGCATATGATTAACTCTAAGTTTTAAATTATCCTGTTAAGTTTTTTATCCCACATTTTGGGAGAAAAAAAAATGTCTATTTTTAGTATAATGTAGCCTCTACCGGGTGTCATCTGAAAAATACTGGAATTTATATTCCTCCATACGTATCGACCCATTCATGGTTCATGTGTAACTGAGGTCCTCCTATGTATGCAGGTTTCCAATAATTAGGTGTACCAAAGTGGGACCTGGGGAGAGAAATGAGTTATAAGAGAGAATGACTTCGACCATGCAAATGGAATCCTCTATGGAGGAAGTCAGCAAAAGCAGTGGACCTCCTCAGGAGCAGCAGTGACAGAGGTTTTAGAACCTACTCTTGAACCAGATCAGTTCTCACTACAAATGGCACAGGGATTGTGTTTCTCAAGAACAGTCCCCTCAGATATTACCTCTGAAACTGGAGGAGACAAGACTAAATGAATATTTAAAAATCTCTGTTTCATGTTAATCAGAGATCTTATCCAATATGGAAATTAAACCTCATTAAAGGACATTTTAAAGCATATATAGGTCACAGAGAAGACAATTGATTCTAGAAGGAAGTTGCGAGAGTTAAAAAAAGAAAGCAAAATTTTAGTATACTCATATAAATGATGCAGTAACATTATAGGGATTAAAATTAGGGAAGAAAACCCTAACCCTAATCCTAACCCTAACCCTAAGCCTTTGAATTAATTTAGAATGCTGGTTTGATTTCCTCAGACAGCCTGGAATGGCCATGCTTTTGCAGAACTATCATGTTAAAATTTGCTATACTAAACAAACTGAGTGTTGCTGGGGTAGAGGGGTAGGGAGAGGGTGGTTGGGTTATAGACATTGGGGAGGGTATGTGCTAGGGTGAGTGCTGTGAAATGTGTAATCCTGATGATTCACAGACCTGTACCCCTGGGGCACGTAATACATTATATGTTAATAAAAATAATTTTTAAAATTTTGTTATACTTACATTCCAAGAAACTGCTACACAGATCATTCAATACAAGAATTTTCCAATAAAAATTTACTTTAAAAATGAAAGATAAGACATAAACTATGATAAATTATCATTTTTGCCAAGATGATCAAGTCTCTTGTAAAAATTACTGAGTATCATCAGTCCAGGAGGTATTTTCTAAAGTCTTTGAAGTGAGAACCTTCATAAATAGTATTTGTATCATTTAATGCCAGCAATTTTGGCTCAGTTTTTCCTAGTGAACAGATTTTTTTTTAAGCTAGAGATATAATTGGCCTCATTATTTTATTAAAGTATTCACTTTGACATGGATTTAGTGAGCTAGTTACTTTATGACACTAGGTTGCCAACAGCATTAGGCATTAGAGATACAAAGTTGGATGAGAGCAGATATGGACATACTCACCTGAACATTTCCCGCAGAGACCCCATTCTGCCTGCTGTAGTTGCTTGAAGCATAAACCAGGAGAATGGTGGAGGCTAGGAGGAGGGACAGTGTTGAGGGAACTATTACCAAGCCTCTTTGTCTTTTGGCAGGAGCACAGTACATTGCCAAATTTGAGTTAGATCTGGACATACAACCTCTGATTACCTGGAAGTTCTTCATTCTCTAGATAATTCTTTTGTCACAGGTTTATTGACTCCTTCAGCAGGTGTACCTGAAGTTTCCATGCAGACCGGCTATTTTGTAATTACATTCTCACACTTTCATGCATGTTATATCTGCATATTGAAAAAAACTATAGCTATCTGTACCATGATTTAAGTCTAAGTAATAGAGTATGGAGAAAAACATATATATATATATATATATATATATATATATATAATATATATACATACATACACACACACACACATACACACACACACACATGCACACACACATATATATATACGTATATATATATGCACACACACATACACACACACATACACACCCACACAGAAGTGGGCCGGGATATTACATTTTGATAATCAAGAACTAGAAGTGAGAAGGTGTGTTATCAGTGTAAAGAACTTCAAATCTTAACACGTTTTATTAACCCAAATTGCATTTGGAGTGTCGTATGTAAACATGATCTTGTACTACAGGGTAATTGATTTAGTGTTGATATTCATTTATGTATTTCTGCTGTAAGAGTGATTAAGAGTAAGAGTAATATTCCTTTCTCTCCACTCTAAAGAATAGGTCATACACTGGCGTTTCCATTCTAAAACGTCTACTTAAGAGGTTTATAAATGTTTCTTGTACTAAAACTAAAATGCTATAGAAGCCCATTGAACTAGGAAGATCTCTCATCATCTAGCTTTTGGTTTTGAGTCTGAATTCAATAGAGAGGACTCACACAAAGTACAACTCCTAGACTTCTCTGAGTTATTACTGTCAAATTTAAAGGGTTGTGAGACAGAAGAAGCAAACCCAATATAGCTATTCATCATGAACTAAGAATCAAGAAACCTTCCCGCTTTCAAGAAAACTCTTAAGCTTCTACCTCAAGAAAAGGATAAAGAAATCATTATTAAGGTTGAATTTCTCTCTACATATGTGCATGGGACTTAAAGCATATACAGTTTTATAGTAGAATGGAGGGGAATGGGGAGATGCGTTAGCTCAATTATGGGTATTAAGGAGAGAACGCATTGCATGGAACATTAGGTGTTATACACAAACAATTAATCATGGAACACTACATCAAAAACTAAGGATGTACTGTATGGTGACTAACATAACATAATAATAATAAAAAAAGATGTGGTTAATATATACAATGAAATATCACTCAGCCATCAGAAAGGATGAATACCTACCACTTGCACTGACATGGATGGGATAGGAGAGGATTATGCTTTATGTTCCTTTAGATTATTAGAGCAGAGAAAGACAATTATCATATGGTTTCACTCATATGTGGAACATAAGAAATAGCACGGAGGTCCACAGGAGAAGAGAGGGAAAACTGAATGTGAAGGGGAAAAATTCAGAGAGGGAGACAAACCATGAGAGACTCTGGACTCTGGGAAACAAACTGAGGGTCACAGAAGGAAAAAGGGGGTAGGATGATGGAGTAACTGGGTGATGGGTATTAAGGAGGGGACGTGTTGTGATGAGGACTGGGTGTTATACACAACTAATGGGTTGTTGAACAGTACATCAAAAATTAATGATGTACTATATGGTGGCTAACTGAACATAATAATTAAAAAATAGAACAAATGAAGTTATTCCTTGCATTAAAAAAAATAGTTGGGATAGTGGCTCAGTTGGTTAAGCATCTGCTTTCAGCTCAGCTCATGATTTAACGATTCTGGGATCAAGTGCCTCATCAGGGTCCTTGCTCAATGGGGAGCCTGCTTCTCCCTCTGCCTGCTTCTCCTGCTTGTTCTCTCTCTCTCTCTCTCTCTCTTTCTCTCTCTCTCTGACAAATGACAAAATAAAATATTTTTTAAATTAAAAAATAGTTAATATATATTATATGATGTTTATTTATAAGATTTTTTCCCTGGCCTTTGCCATGTCTGTTTAGATACACACAGCTATGAAGGTCCTCCAGTTATAGGTGTAGTGTTAAACTAATATTTGAACTACTTAATTCTAAATCTAGCAGAATAACAGCCTGATTAGTTTGAACCAGCAGTGAAGCTGTTCATTCATTGAGTTAAGGTGTAGAGAGCACAATCATATTATCATGCATTTTTTTTTCTTCTCAGCATTGAGGTCACAATAATGTATATAGCAGAAAAGATCTTTGCCTTCATGGAAACAATATTGTTTTTGGAAAATAGACAATAAGCAACTGAGAATTTGAACAAGAAAATACTGTAATAAGTACTAAAAGGAATAAAAATGAGTGTCTGGAGGTGACTGTAGCTGGAGACCAATGAATCAGAAAGAAAATGGTAGGAGATGGTGTCAGCAATGGAAGCCTGGACACACTGCATTGGCCCATTTAGCACAGGGTAAGGGGCTTGAATTTTATTATCAGTTGGATTGGAAAGACACCGGATGCTTTTACTTCGGTTAAAGCATTTTCTTTATATTCCTTTATGACAGCTGTATGAAAAATCATCAGTTTAGGGGAAGTAGGGGAAATGGTCAAAAATTAGCAGCTGGAAAGGATAGTGTTGAGTCTTTTGTCATTAGCCTGATGAGAGTTTGGACCAAGATGCTTAAAATGGAAGGAAAGGGGGCACCTGGGTGGCTCAGTCTGTTGAGCGTCCAACTCTTCATTTAGGCTCAGGTCATGATTTCGGGGTCCGGGATTACTCCTCAGGTTCCATGCTTAGCGGGGAGCCTGCTCGAGGATTCTTTCCCTCCCTCCACCTGCTCATTCCACTCTGTCTCAAATCAATAAATAAATCTTTAAAATATAATACAGTATGTATTTTCAAAAAAATATACATTCACAGAGCATGCACAAAAATATATCATTTTTTTAAAGATTTTATTTATTTATTTGACAGATCACAAGTAGGCAGAGAGGCAGGCAGAGAGAGAAGGGAGGAAGCAGGCTCCCTGCTGAGCAGAGAGCCTGATGCGGGGCTGGATCCCAGGACGCTGGGATCATGACCTGAGCTGAAGGCAGCGGCTTTAACCCACTGAGCCACCCAGGTGCCCCAAAATATATCATTTTTATTTTGTGGATCAAGGCGCCACCAATCTCTCCTCAAACCCCACAGGTGAGATTTTTCTCCTCTTGAGATTTTGGGAGTCAGAGATCCAACCAACTGTATTAACTGTTCCATTTCAGTGACTAAAAAAGAGGTATACAGAAGTGGGAGTGGACAAGCACTTTAACATAAAGACATTCTCCCAAATCTTAAGGGTTTCCACTTTAAAAACTAAAGATGGTCCCTCCTATCTTCCTTGTTTCAGAGAATTGTATTAGTTAAGTCAAACTTCAAGTTCCCTTTGTTGTAAAATAAATACGTGTTATGTGGCATTCTAATGGATCATGGTCTGCGAGTTATTTGCGAGAATGCAATTAATTTTGCCTTTTAAATTTCAGAACTGAAGTGATTTATCATTCTTATCAGAATGGTTTTTCCTATGGTTCACATGGCTTATGTAGCCAAGGGCAAAATAATCAGCATAATTTAATTTTTTTAAATTAAGAAATATATATTTCCCATCTTGTATTTTAAACAATGTTAAATTTTCTTTATTATCAGTGTCTCAAAACTATTTGTGGTTAAATTATCAACTATCATATAATTATATACACAAATTGTGATAAACGGTATTTCCCTAATGACATATCAGTATTAAAAATATGAAAACTGAAGCTGAATTATAAATGTTTAATTAATAAGAATATATTGTATCTTAGAGATAAATTTAAACTTCATCAAACTTGCAGGGACTTTGAGTTACTCTGGTTTTCAAAAATATAACAGTTTCAGTGTTAGGGTGGAAGTTTTGAAGTATAAAATCACAATAAATATGACTTTGCTTAGAGAAGGGAGACACAGAAGCTATAATAATTTTGTTTTTAGTCCCTTTGTCATTTCAAGTTCTTCTTTCCACTTTTGTTCTACATCTGAAACACACTCTTCCTGACATCTAGAAGTATAAGTAAAAATTAAGGAAAACCTATACAATAGGTGAATTTGCCTGCCCTTGCTCCTACCCCTAACAAGGTCATTAACATTCTCTCCCTCTCTCCCAGTTGCTCCCTCACTCCTCATAAACTTTCAGCATAACGATCAGGGTCCTTAGGGCCAGGTTACCCAAGCAGCATGTATAATCTCTTTACTTCTCTGATTAATTTGGAAAACACTGAAACATCATATACTGTTATTCAAAGGCTATCCATGAGTCTCTTGAGAGTCATGTCGCAGGGGTGCCTGGAAAGCTGTCTGTGAAGCAGCAGACTTGATTTCAGATTTCTGCTCAGGTCATGATCTCAGGGTCCTGGGATCAAGCCCCACATCGGGCTCCTCAATCACCAGGGACTCTACATGTGGACTCTCTCTCCCTCTCCCTCTGCCCCTCCCCCTACATGCTTCCGTGTGCTCTTTTTTTTTTCTCTCTCTCTCAATTAAATATATATATATATATATATATATATATATATATATATATATATAAATTCACCTTGTAAGTGGTCATCTTGCACAGGTAAGGATAGAAGATGCTCTATTTTATGGGATGCCTGAGTGGCGCAGCTGGTTAAGCATCTGTCTTCGCTCACGTTACTATTGATCCCAGGGTTCTGGGATCGAACCCCATGCTGGGCTCTCTCTTCTCAGTAGGGAGTCTGCTTCTCCCTCTCACTCTCCCTCTGTGCTCTCGCTTTCTCTCTCTCAAATAACTAAATAAAAATAAAATAAATTTGAAAAGAAGAAGAAGATACTCTATTTTCATCCCTTACATAACCCTAGGGCTCTCATACAGACTATTGCAGTTCTGGCTTTGTAGGGAGATGAGAAGAGATACACATTTGTTTATTTTGGAACTAAAGTTGTGACATAATAACTACCACTTGGCAGACCTAACCACAGTGGAATTCCAGGTCATCAGCTTCAAAATGCCACAACAGGGAATAGCTACCACCTGCTTTACAAAAGTATGAATTATTTTTCCCAGGTGCATTTAAAATTTGGCTAGCTACACTGGTTTTCTTTGCCATAATATTCATGAAGGTAATATTACAGCAAATAATCGTATGTATTACATTTAATAGGATAGTCTTGTTTGTTATAATAATAGTAGTTGTGTTCCTAAAAAATATTAAATTGTCCAGAAACACGTTATTAAAAAAAAATTAGGGGGAGAAATTTAGAAGCTAGGGAGAGTCACAATTACAAAGCAATTTATTTGCCTTATAACAAAAGGAAAAATATGTTTTCAGGAGGTACGTCTGGATTTTAGGAAGCAAAAAGTTGGTTCTTTATAATTGACAAGATTAATGTTAATGAAAGGTCTCCTTTATTTTTTTTTATTTTTTATAGCTACAACTATCCTTTTCTTTTTCTTTTTTTTTTGCTTGTGCTTTCTCTCTTTCTGTCAAATAAATTTTTTTAAAAAATCTTTGAAAAATAAAAATAAATATAACTTTAAAACCTCTTGTCCTTGTAGTTTATCATGTAAAGTTCAGTTCATTACCCATTGTCAATGGTTGGCCAATACCATCTGCTCTGAATTTAAAAAAAAAAAAAAAAGTGTCATTGAGAGAAGAGCATATTATTTTATTAGAGAAACTTCTCTCAACTGTTTTCTCCTATATAGTCTTTCAATAAACAAAAAAATTCTCAAGAACTTTCTGACTCATTCTATACTTACCTCCAGGCTTCAAACTACTGTGTATATAAAAACCTCACGGAACTCATACTCTTGTAAGTTTTCTCTGGTTGTATAATAGATTACCAGACATTTAATGACTTAAAAATATACAAATGTATTGTTTTACAGTTTTATAGAGTCTCTCCAGATTAAAAAATCAAGGTGTTGGGGGAACTGCATTTCTTCCTGGAGACTAGAGGAAATGCACTTCTCTTGTTTTCCAGCCTGAGACTAGAGGAAAAGGCACTTCTCTTGTTTTCCAGACACATTCTGTGTCTCATGGCTCCCTTACTCCATACTCGGAGCCAGAACACTCGCATTCCTCTGACCATACCTTTGGGGTCTCATTTCTGACTGTCCTCTTCCGCCACCTGCTTCCACTCTTAAGGATTCATGCAATTACACTGTGCTCACCTGGGTAAGCCAGACTGCTGTCTCTGCTTAAGGCCAGCTGACTGATAACCTCCATCCCACCTGTAACTTTAATTACCTTTGCAAATGTAGCCTCACATAATTAATATGTTCTGGAGATGAGGATTTGGACATTTTGAGAGAACATTTTTCTTCCTACCATTCCTAACGAATGGACTTCTTACATGCATCTGTGGTTAACCACAAATTTCAGAGTGAATAAAAATGCAGTCAGGGTTGCATGGGTGGCTCAGTCATTGAGCCTCAAATTCTTGATTTTGGCTCAGATCATAATCTTAGGGTCCTGAGATTGAGCCCCTAGTGGGGCTCCGCACTTAGTGAGGAGTCTGCTTGGGATCTTTTCCCTCTGCGCCTTGCCCCATGTGTATGCACACACTCTCTCCCTCTCTCAAATATAAAATAAAACTTTAAAAAAGAATGCAGTCAGATACTTTTCTCCTTGGCAAATACTAGCAGTGAAGTGGTAAAGAGAAAATAATAGTCAATTCCCACACTCCATGATCACTCACGGAAAATAATAGACAATTCAATACTTTGAATAAATCTCTCAGTAAATAGATTAAACTTACTTATGGCTTCCCTTCCAACTCTTTGAGACATAATTAAATAAATTTCCCTTGCTGCATTTGATAGTATTAATTTAAGATCATCATGTATAATGTTAAAGTGCATTTCTTCACATTTATTTATGTTCAATTATATAATAGTTTCAATGTGGTATTTCACATTTGACTGTAGGCTGCTTGAAATCAGGACTGTGACTTATCCACCTCTACGTTCATCATGACTGTCATATTATATTATGATGTTGCACATTACAGACATTTATAAGTGGATGAGTGGAAATATTTATGAATGATTGCCCATCAATAAAATTCTTCCCAAGCCATTTTGTCCAAAAGAAGCTTTTAAATACTTGGCTAATTTTTATCCTGTCATTGGATTCAATTTCCTTTTTCCTCCTTATCTCACAAATAATTGAAATTGCGTTCAATTTAGAATAATTTAAAACAAGTTCAACCATTATCTTTACCTTGCATTCCACGTTTATATTCTAAGTGAAAAAAGAGAAAATTTTAAAAAATGCCGTCTTTGACAGGGCAGTTGCCATGTGAATATTTTTTATCTCATGTATTTTACCTTGCTCGGTAACCATCTTATGTTCCTAATCATTTATATAATCTTAAAATCAAAGGACCAAAGTCACATTTAGGAATGATAACGGTGAGTGATACCTGCCACATTCTAATGTAAAACCGAGTTGCTTCTGGGGCCAGGCTTGGAGCATTCTCTATGATAACATATCCTATTGACAAGGGAAACATTTTTGAGCTTCTTCAATCTTGTCAGTTATAAAGCCCAGAATGCATATCTCTTTCTATGATTAGGCATTGGATTTCAATAAGTACTCATTATCAAGCCAATAGCTGCTTTTTGAAAAGGGATATGTCTAGTAGCTTTATCAAACCCAAGTGTGAAACCCCAAAAGCAGTATCTCCTGCTGCTACCCTCTACATGCAGCTTCCCTTTGTCATGGTAAGTAGCCAGAAACAGCGATTTTCCCTGACTACCAGACCTCAGAAATTATAGGCACTTGTATTAAACCATAACTCATTTGCGTTTGTAAATGACAGGAGAATTTGCCCCACGGATGTACTTCTCTAACTGAAGCTTTTCCCTGTTGAGATGGTGGGATGGTCCCTTCTGGCTCTTACAAGATGGGAAATTTACAAGCAAAGAACACATCAATTCAAATGTGCATACATTTGGCAAATAACATATATTAAGATGTGGAAGCAAATTAACAGTACAATAAACAAGGATACAACATTGTACATACAATGATAAAACACTGTAACTTTTAAAAAAAAATTATTTATTTGACAGAGAGAAAGATCACAAGTAGGCAGAGAGGCAGGCAGAGAGAGAGGGGGAAGCAGGCTCCCCACCGAGCAGAGAGCCCCATGCGGGGCTCTGTCCCAGGACCCTGAGATCATGACCTGAGCCTAAGGGAGCCTAAGCAGAGGCTTAACCCACTGAGCCACCCAGGCACCCCAAAACATTGTAACTTTTTATGTTCTGCTCTAAGTCTCAGCAGTGAGTCACTATTTCAAGGGTTAAGTTATAGCTGCATGGAGATCCTGTTATCGCCTGGTTAGAGCTTTGAGAATGAACATGTGGAACTGAAGTGGCAAAGGCAAGGTGAGGGATGGATAATACAAGCAAGGACTTTCTCTCGCTCTCCCTCTTGATTCTTTGTCCCAGAGTTTGTTTTCACCTGTGGAGTATTCACGTCTCAGCAGCTGCATTGCCCAAGCTCAAGAGATCATTGCTTTGCCCCCCTCGAATTCTACCTTACATTTCTTGGTATGTAGGCTACCACAAGAGGGTGGGAATTTGGGTGTGTACACCCAATAGAGCTATAAAATTTAAACCCTCTGCATATTCAGATGAGCTACATTTACAGTGAAGCATTGACTCCACCCCTAATCTTTAAAGCCCCTGAGGTCTTGGTAGAAGGGTAGCAAGTAATCTGGGGAACACAAAGAAAGTTATATTTGTACCAGTAAATGAGACACATTTCCTTCAGGTTCAAGAAGAATAACAGTGGTTCTACCCAAAACCATGTTCCAGTTCTAGAAATCAATTAACCATTTCCGTTTCCTAAGGAAGGCAAGAGCAAAGACAGAAACCAACAATGAGGTTGCCTGTGGCCTTCTTCCTTGCACCCACCTAGCTACCATCTCCTGATTCTTCCTGAAGCGAAAGGTAGAAATGGGGCATAGAAAACCTGTGTTAAGACATTTTGTAAATAAATAATATTTTGGCCTCTAATCCATAAACCTGGTTTTTACTCTCAGAATATAATCAATTAATAAAGACATAAAACCTGATCAATTTGGTGATGAAGGTAGAGTCCTGTAAGAAATGTGTTTTACCAGAAAAGAAAGATAAGGGCTCCACAGGCCAGTTGAAATTGGTAGCAAACCTACTGACCAAACTTCTGTCACTTTCTGTAACTTCATAGCTGTGTAGACGTAGGTAAATTCCTTAAACATTTAACATTTTTGTTTCTATTAAAAAAGAATATGAAGAGAGCAGTTCACATAGACTCTAGCATAGAATAAGCTCTTAAGAAGTGCTAGTGAGGGATGCCTGGGTGGCTCAGTTGGTTAAGCCGCTGCCTTCGGCTCGGGTCATGATCCCAGGGTCCTGGGATCGAGTCCTGCATCGGATTCCTTGCTCGGCAGAGAGCCTGCTTCTCTCGCTGCCTCTGCCTGCCTCTCTGCCTGCTTGTGTGTACTCTCTCTCTCTCTCTGGCAAATAAATAAAATCTTAAAAAAAAAAAAAAGAAGTGCTAGTGGCTGTGATTATAAATAACTTTAGATTTTTTTCAAGGTGATGATTATGATACATGAAAAATTTATGTAAAATATTTGCTGAATTCTCTGGTACATAACAAGAGCCAAATACATTTAGACTACGGATATTTTGAATTAATCCTTCATTGACTGTGGCAAGGTCATCCTGGGAGTCTTCCTGAGAGTGTAGTGATGTACTAAGAACATAAGAATAAGAGTTCAAAGTGATGTGTGGAAAAGGCTGTTTGGAAAGAAGTGTAGCAGGTACAAAGGCCATATGTCTAGAGATTATAAAGAACATGAGAAGAACTAAAGAAAACCCAGTGTGTCAGAAGTACTGTGAATGAAGGGAACATGGAAGAATTGAAAATAGAGACATGATTAGAGGACAGGCCACAAAGGGACTAATAGACATTTTTAATAATATGTGCTTTTAAATCGATTATTTGAAAACTCAGATACCTTCGAAGAATGAACATGACCTATGACAGTGTGAGGGACCTAAACAGGAGGTGATAGATTCTGTAACATTTAGATGGGGCACCACCTAATAATTTATACTCAAGGACTAGAGTTGGCACAGCCTAATTCAAGAGTAAATCATGAGGATAAACCCTTTGCTATCCATTTGATTTGTTATGAAAAAAAAAAAAAATTCCAGAGAATCATCCCCTCAGTTAAAAATAATGACTACCTATCAAAGTTTTTATAAAGAAAAGTATCATTAATTTATGGTGATAAGAGTCCATAGATCTTCCTCTATCACTAATATTGAAATCACCCCATGAAGCTTATTGATACTTATTATTACAAATCCATATTAATTGTTAATAAAAATTGAAAATGGTAACATTGATGTGAGACTCTATTATACTTTATGTTTAATATCAAGATTTGTCAGTGAAAAAGAGCTATTGCATTACTTAGAACTTTGGGTCCTTAAAGATCTGTCATAATACTTTATCACTTGGATAAGCGTGACCATTTAAACAAACAAAAAAACAAACAAAAACTGTGAAAAGTGTAACATTATACTCTTTCTTCAATTAAGGTCAGAAAGACTATACTTCAGTAAAGTATACTTTATGTAAAATTTAAAGAATCATCTCTTTACATCAGATCAAATAAAGTTGGCCTGTATTAGGAAGTGCTTCTCATTCAAAGTATCCCTTTAAAAATTAATTGATGATCATCTATAATGATACCTTTTTATGAACTAAAATGACACATCCGTGTTTTAGAATAACTCCAGGGGACAACAACACTAGACATAATCAAGGGGAATATTTAGCAAGTTAGCAAATGCCGTGTTCCTGGGTACCAGAAGACAAACCTCACCTTCAGAGATGTGTACTTTATGCATCTTAATAATGTATAGAACTGGAACCTCACAAATCGAAGGATGGCCAACAGGAAGCATCAAACAAGTCTGAAAATCTTGGAAAAACTAAGGCCTTCAGAGAAATAAATATATCTGGGCAAGAGTAAATAACCTCGTACAGAAGGAAAACCAATTTCCTGAAAAAAGGGGCACCTCTGACCCACGAGAGCCCCAAGGAGACATGCCCAGAGGAAGTCATGGGCTCAGGAAGTGACTCTAGGTTAAGATCAATGAAAAGCCCCTTACTCATTCATTACTATCATACCTATGTCTTTCAAAGTTTGAGTAATTGGGGGCAGAAATAACCTAAGAAGAATTTTTTTGAATATCATATACTCTGATGTTGGGAATCAGGGATTTCAAAAGCTTTGAAAAAATTAAAGATATGAAAAAATTTGCCTATTATTATTATGGTCACTTTGAGCTTTGAGTTTACATCTTCTATTATTTTAAAATGGAACTAAAGCAAAATATAATTTCTTAGTGACCATTTCCAAGCTGGAAAAAATTAAGAATATCAACTTATGGTTTATGATATCTCATAAAAATTTAGGAGGAAGATATATGGATATACCTTTCAAACAATTAACAAACAGGAGAATAGTTTCCTGTTATCTACAGATTATTGTTTTTAGTGTGACACTTTAATTTTGCCTGGATGTACAATGGTTTAATTTTATTAAGTTTGCTGAAATAGTTATTGAAACAACAGGTTTTATTGCTTTTATTTATATTAAAATATATTTCACAAAGTAAACCATTAAAATGATAAATATGTTTCTTTTTCTTTTTTTTTAGATGTGAATTGAATCTGAGACACTGAGTTGTGTGTTTTTCCAATTTGAGAGCATTTTTCTACTGATACATCTTTATAATCAAGTTATTGCTTAGGAAATTATTTTATTTTAAATTATTTTTTTAAAATAATCTGCTGTTAGATGTGATACCCTGAGCATTTCATGCACAGAACAATGCTGTCTTTACCACAGTGTGAGTGACCATGCAAAATTGCTCATTTGTGTGGTCATCTACAAGGTGACAGATATATCATTGTGCCATGCATGAAATGTTCAGGGTATCATATGAGATTGTAAAAATTGTTATAAATGGTATTATTATTATATCTTTATAAAGAAAGATGTAGTGATTATAATGGTAGCATAATAAAAATGGTAGAGATCTCATGTAAGCTCTAATTAATTTTAAGTACCCTGATGGCTGTTGTTAATACATCCGGGAATGGGGCACCTGGGTGGCTCAGTGGGTTAAGCCTCTGCCTTCAGCTCAGGTCGTGATCTCAGCGTCCTGGGATTGAGCCCCGCATGGGGCTCTCTGCTTAGCAGGGAGCCTGCTTCTCCCCTCTCTCTGCCTGCCTCTCTGCCTACTTGCGATCTCACTCTCTCTGTCAATAAATAAAATAAATAGGGGGGAGACAAGATGGCGGGGAGGTAGGAGGAGGCGCCTTTTCAACCTGCACCCTAAAGTGAGCTGATTACCTACCAAAGAACTCCGATCACCCATGAAATCAGCCTGAGATCAGAATTATACACGTCTGGATCTCTACGGGGGCCAGAAGACGCCAGTGGGCAGGTAAAGTGGAGTGGGAACGTCGGACTGATATCGGAAGATAAACAAAAGGGGGAGGGAGCCTCCAGAGGCGACCGACTGGAAAATAATACCCCAATACGAGAGTGCCCGGCATCTGGGGACCAGCATTAACTTGGAGTCTTGTTGAAAGCACTCAAAAGAGCAAAGACTCGCGCGGGGAAATTGTGGGAATCGGGGCGGATAGGGATAGGGGCTTAAGTCCCCAGACCCAGGGCAGCATCCCCTGGCGCTGAGCCGGAGAGTGCGGCGGAGAAACCTGGTCTTTGTCCCGGAGCCGCCAGTGCGCCCGAGAACGGGTGGAGTCCGGCTCCCGTGAGGGGCTGGGAGCCACACCAGACGGCAGAACGCGCACCTTACTGGAGATGCGCGCGTGCCTCAACCTCCCCTGAGAGAGGTGCACGCCCAGCCTGGTGTTCTGGGACCCACGCGGCGATAGACCCACGCGGCGATAGAGCCGATAGAGCTGGAGGCGCCGCGCCCCAAACCATCCCCTGGGAGAGGTGCGCGCAAGCACTGAGCTCTCAGCCCCAGCCAGCGGGAAAATCTCAGTGTGCGATTGCTGCTTGGAACCTCTCTGGCGGTCTGGAGCTGCCCAGACAGCCACAGCTGCCTTGGTTTTGCGTACAAGCAGGAGATCCTGCGTCCCTAGGGACCGTGACTCAGAACCTGCTCTGCCAGCGGCCCAGCGGCTGCAGCACCTGCAGCACCTGCAGGGGAGCAGACTAAGGCTTCTCTCTGAGAGGGAGGTTGGGGTGCAGTTTTCTTTCCTCTAAACCTCCAAAAACCATCAAAAGCTGTCAAGGCGAGAGAAAAGAAGTGAACAAACATAAAAACCTCCAGAGAACAAAAACCTGAAAAAAAACGTTTTTCTCAGAGCCCACCCCCTTGAGGGGGTCGGGAGGACTTAACTCAGGGAACATCATTGACTGAAAACCCACGTGGCAGCCCCCTCCCCCAGAAAACAAATCAGGAAAAAAAAAAAAAAGACTACAAGAGAACAACCACCTCTACTTCATAGATACAACTTTTATTTTTAATTCTTTCCCACTATTCTGGTTCATTTTTTTTCTTTTTTTATATAGATAATTTTTTAACCTATTTACCATCACAGTGAGATGTCCAGTACATCAAATTCCATGATAAACTTCTAACCTGAATTTTTTGATACATACACATGTGTTTTTCTTTTGCTTTTCTATTTTCTTAATTTTTAAAAAAAATTTTAATTTAGTTTAGTCCAGTTTATTCCTTTTTTATTTTTATTTTCTAATATTCATATAGAGTTAAACTTCAAGGTAATCCCCTTTCTCCAAGCAATGCTACCCCTATAGGTGAACCAATTTTTAATCCCCCTTTTTCTTAGGAAAGTTGAGTCCTTTAACAAAGATATCAAGATACATCCAGGAAGAATCAAAATAACCTTCCTCGCCCACACCGAGAATCTATAACCATGCTCCCATCTTTTTCTTCTGCCAGTGTCTCTGTGTATTTATGTTTGTCCGGATAGTATATAAATCTTATACTTGGGGTTCTTCTTGACGAGGCTCCTCCTTTTTTTTGCTTATATATATATATATTTTCTCTCGTCATATACTTTTATCAGTCTTTTAGTTTGTCTGTTTTTGTTTGTATACGTCATAAACCTTACCCTGGGGCCCATTTGGGCTGAACCTTCACTTTTATCTTCCCTTTTTTTCCTGTCTCTCTCTCTCCCTCTTTTTTCTTTTTCTTTTCTTTTTTCTCTCATTTGGGTGGGGAATCCTGAGTGCTCAGAAGCGTTCCAGGGTGCACCTTGACTGCACCACGGTCAATACATCCAGCTACATCTGTCCAGTCATCTCTCACCAAAATGACTAGGAGGAGGAATCCCCAACAGAAGAAAAATACAGAGGATGGGCCTTCTGCAACAGAGCTAACGGCTATCAACATAGACAATATGTCAGAAAGAGAATTCAGGCTAACAATTATCCAGGCAATAGCTAGGTTGGAGAAAGCCATGGATGACCAAACAGAATTGATTAGGGCAGAATTGAAAGCGACCAGAGAGGAGGTTCATAATGTTAGGGCAGAGCTGAAGGCCACCAGGGATGAGGTTCACAATGCTCTCAATGAGTTCCAATCTAATCTAAATTCTCTAAAAGCTAGGGTAACTGAGACAGAAGATAGAATTAGTGATCTGGAGGACAAACAAATAGAGAGAAAGGATCAGGAGGAAGCCTGGAACAAACAGCTTAGAAGCCACGAAAACAGAATCAGGGAAATAAATGATGCCATGAAACGTTCCAACGTCAGAATTATTGGAATCCCTGAAGGGGAGGAGAAAGAAAGAAGTCTAGAAGATATAGTGGAACAAGTTTTTCATGAAAATTTTCCCAATCTTGTGAATGGAACAAGTGTTCATGTACTAGAAGTAGAAAGGTCCCCCCCCAAGATTATAAATTCAAAAAAAACATCCAGGCACCTCATAGTAAAATTGAGGAATCATAATTGTAGATACAATCTCTTGAAAGCCGCTAGGACAAAGAAGCTCCTTACATACAGAGGAAAGCCCATCAGAATAACGTCAGACCTGTCCACAGAGACCTGGCAAGCCAGAAAGGGCTGGCAAGATATATTCAGGGCACTAAATGAGAAGAACATGCAGCCAAGAATACTTTATCCAGCAAGACT
The DNA here is from genome assembly GCF_963455335.1 of Martes martes. Taxonomy (NCBI): domain Eukaryota; kingdom Metazoa; phylum Chordata; class Mammalia; order Carnivora; family Mustelidae; genus Martes; species Martes martes. The sequence continues at coordinate 19,474,712 of NC_137888.1, read as the reverse complement.
GACATTCAAAATGGATGGAGAGATAAAGAGTTTCCAAGACCGGCAAGGCTTGAACGACTATGCAACCACCAAGCCGACACTGCAGGAAATATTAAGGGGGGTTCTATAAAAGAGGAAAAATCCTAAGAATAGCATTGAACAGAAATATAGAGACAATCGACAGAAAGAAAGACTTCAAAGATAACACAATGTCAATAAAAACGTATCTCTCAATAATCACTCTCAATGTGAATGGCCTAAATGCACCCATAAAACGACACAGGGTTGCAGATTGGATAAAACGACAGGACCCATCCATATGTTGTCTACAAGAGACCCATTTTGAACCTAAAGATACACCCAGACTGAAAGTGAAGGGATGGAGAAGCATCTTTCACGCCAATGGGCCTCAAAAGAAGGCCGGGGTAGCGATTCTCATATCAGATAAATTAGATTTTAAACTAAAGACGGTAGTCAGGGATACAGAAGGACACTACATCATTCTTAAAGGGACTATCCACCAAGATGATCTAACAATTGTAAATATCTATGCCCCCAATATGGGAGCAGCCAATTACATAAGAAAACTATTAATCAAGATAAAGAGTCATATTGATACGAATACATTAATAGTAGGAGATCTTAACACGCCTCTCTCAGAAATAGACAGATCATCGAAGCAGAAAATCAATAAAGAAATAAGAGCATTGAATGATACATTGGACCAGATGGACCTCATAGATATATACAGAACATTCCACCCTAAAACAACAGAATACTCATTCTTCTCAAGTGCACATGGAACCTTCTCCAGAATAGACCACATACTGGGTCACAAATCAGGGCTCAACCGATACCAAAAGACTGAGATTATTCCCTGCATATTCTCAGATCACAATGCTTTGAAACTGGAGCTAAATCACAAGGAAAAGTTCAGAAGGAACTCAAATACCTGGAAGCTAAAGACCACCTTGCTTAAGAATGCTTGGATCAACCAGGAGATCAAAGAAGAACTTAAACAATTTATGGAAACCAATGAGAACGAAGACACTTCACTCCAAAACCTATGGGATACAGCAAAGGCGGTCCTAAGGGGGAAATTCATAGCCATCCAAGCCTCCCTCAAAAAAATTGAAAAATCCAGAATACACCAGCTGTCTCTACACCTTAAAGAACTGGAGAATCAACAACAAATCAAACCAACTCCACACGTAAGAAGGGAAATAATCAAGATTAGAGCAGAGATCAACGAGGTAGAAACCAGAGATACAGTAGAACGTATCAACGAAACTAGAAGCTGGTTTTTTGAAAGAATCAATAAGATCGATAAACCATTGGCCACACTAATCCAAAAGAAAAGAGAGAAAGCCCAAATTAATAAAATTAAGAATGAAAAGGGAGAGATCACAACTAACACCAAGGAAGTAGAAACAATCATCAGAAGCTATTATCAACAGTTATATGCCAATAAGCTAAGCAACCTAGATGAAATGGATGCATTCCTGGAAAACTATAAACTCCCAAAATTGAACCAGGAAGAAATTGACAACCTGAATAGACCGATATCTAGTAACGAGATTGAAGCAGTGATCAAAAACCTCCCAAAAAACAAGAGCCCAGGACCTGACGGATTCCCTGGGGAATTCTATCAAACTTTCAAAGAAGAAATAATACCTATTCTCCTGAAGCTGTTTCAAAAAATTGAAGCAGAAGGAAAACTTCCAGACTCTTTTTATGAAGCCAGCATTACCCTGATCCCCAAACCAGGCAAAGACCCTACCAAAAAGGAGAATTTCAGACCGATATCACTGATGAATATGGATGCTAAGATTCTCAACAAGATCCTAGCAAACAGGATCCAACAGCACATTAAAAAGATTATCCACCATGACCAGGTAGGATTCATCCCTGGGTTACAAGGATGGTTCAACATTCGCAAATCAATCAATGTGATAGAACAAATCAATAAGAGAAGAGAGAAGAACCACATGATCCTCTCCATTGATGCAGAAAAAGCTTTTGACAAAATCCAGCATCCGTTCCTGATTAAAACGCTTCAAAGTATAGGGATAGAGGGAACATTCCTGAACTTCATCAAATCTATCTATGAAAAACCCACAGCAAATATCATCCTCAATGGGAAAAAGCTTGCAGCCTTCCCATTGAGATCAGGAACACGACAAGGATGCCCACTCTCACCACTCTTGTTCAACATAGTATTAGAAGTCCTAGCAACAGCAATCAGACAACAAAGAGAAATAAAAGGTATCCAGATTGGCAAGGAAGAAGTCAAACTCTCTCTCTTCGCAGATGACATGATTCTTTATATGGAAAACCCGAAAGACTCCACCTCCAAACTACTAGAACTCATACAGCAATTCAGTAATGTAGCAGGATACAAAGTCAATGTCCAGAAATCAGTGGCTTTCTTATACACTAACAATGAAAATACAGAAAGGCAAATTAGAGAATCGATTCCATTTACTATAGCACCAAGAACCATAAGATACCTCGGAATAAACCTAACCAAAGAGGTTAAAGATCTGTACTCGAGGAACTACAGAACACTCCTAAAAGAAATTGAAGAAGACACAAAAAGATGGAAGACCATTCCATGCTCTTGGATGGGAAGAATAAACATCGTTAAAATGTCTATACTGCCCAGAGCAATCTATACTTTTAATGCCATTCCAATCAAAATTCCACCAGTATTTTTCAAAGAGCTGGAGCAAATAATACTAAAATTTGTATGGAATCAGAAGAGACCCCGAATTGCTAAGGAAATGTTGAAAAACAAAAATAAAACTGGTGACATCACGTTACCTGATTTCAAGCTTTACTACAAAGCTGTGATCACCAAGACAGCATGGTACTGGCATAAAAACAGACACATGGACCAGTGGAACAGAGTAGAGAGCCCAGATATGGACCCTCAACTCTATGGTCAAATAATCTTTGACAAAACAGGAAAAAATATCCAGTGGAAAAAAGACAGTCTCTTCAATAAATGGTGCTGGGAAAACTGGACAGCTATATGTAGAAGAATGAAACTTGACCATTCTCTTACACCGTACACAAAGATAAACTCGAAATGGATAAAAGACCTCAATGTGAGACAGGAATCCATCAGAATCCTCGAGGAGAACATAGGGAGTAACCTCTTTGATATCAGCCACAGCAACTTCTTTCAAGATATGTCTCCAAAGGCGAAGGAAACAAAGGCAAAGATGAACTTCTGGGACTTCATCAAGATAAAAAGCTTCTGCACAGCAAAAGAAACAGTCATCAAAACAAAGAGGCAACCCACGGAATGGGAGAAGATATTTGCAAATGACAGTACAGATAAAAGGTTGATATCCAGGATCTATAAAGAACTCCTCAAACTCAACACACACAAAACAGATAATCATATTAAAAAATGGGCAGAAGATATGAACAGACACTTCTCCAAGGAAGACATACAAATGGCTACCAGACACATGAAAAAATGTTCATCATCACTAGCCATCAGGGAGATTCAAATCAAAACCACATTGAGATACCACCTTACACCAGTTAGAATGGCCAAAATTAGCAAGACAGGAAACAACGTGTGTTGGAGAGGATGTGGAGAAAGGGGAACCCTCTTACACTGTTGGTGGGAATGCAAACTGGTGCAGCCACTTTGGAGAACAGTGTGGAGATTCCTCAGGAAATTAAAAATAGATCTTCCCTATGACCCTGCAATTGCACTGCTGGGTATTTACCCCAAAGATACAGATGTAGTGAAAAGAAGGGCCATATGTACCCCAATGTTTATAGCAGCAATGGCCACGGTCGCCAAACTGTGGAAAGAACCAAGATGCCCTTCAACGGATGAATGGATAAGGAAGATGTGGTCCATATACACTATGGAGTATTATGCCTCCATCAGAAAGGATGAATACCCAACTTTTGTAGCAACATGGACAGGTCTGGAAGAGATTATGCTGAGTGAAATAAGTCAAACAGAGAAAGTCAAGTATCATATGGTTTCACTTATTGGTGGAGCATAACAAATAATATAGAGGACAAGGGTAGATGGAGAGGAGAAGGGAGTTGAGGGAAATTGGAAGGGGAGGTGAACCATGAGAGACTATGGACTCTGAAAAACAACCTGAGGGTTTTGAAGGGGCAGGGTGGGAGGGTGGGGGAACCAGGTGGTGGGTATTAGGGAGGGCACAGATTGCATGGAGCACTGGGTGTGGTGAAAAAACAATGAATACTGTTATGCTGAAAATAAATAAAAAATTTAAAAAAAATAAATAAATTAAATAAATAAATAAATAAATAAATAAATAAAATCTTAAAAAATAATAAATAAAATCTTAAAAAAAATACATCCTGAAATGAATATAACCCAAACAAAAAACAAAAATTACAGATGTTGCCACAAGATATAATTTTTTAGAGTTTGTGGTAAAATATGCCATCAAAAATATATGTGCTACATATGCCCTACTGAGTTGATAAACACCACCATCAACTGACTGGTCCCTATGGTATATGTCTATGGCTTCTATTCAGACAGATTAACAACTTGCAGAGATAACAGTTACATGCTTTCCTGGCATCTGTATTGTACAGGTCCCCATTCTCTGCACAAAAGGTGATGCAAAAAAACTGAAGGAAAACAATATTTGTTCCATGCAAACTTGATATGAGACAGCCAACAAGACACAGGCATCCTGGATTTTTTAAATGGTGAGTTTAATTAAGTATGAATAGGAATTTCTCCTGGATTCTACAGTCTATCTAGGATCCTAGAGTGTAATCAGGTGTGAGATCAAGTATGTTAGCGTAGGGTATTTTTGTCTTTCCATGTATCTTCCGTGATGTGCAGAATCAGGGTCAGTAATGCCTGGTGCACCAGCAGCGTGAACAAGAACATGGCTGAAACAGAATGCGTCTGAGCACGGCAGCTGAGAGGAAAGAAGGGGTTGGGGCTCTTGGGACTTGCAGGTGATGTGAGCATTTGGAATTAGCCTAAATAAGAAATGGTTTAAACCGCCATGTGACATGGTGAAGACCACCTTGAAGACGGCGTGGAAGATAAACGTGAAGGAGTCAAGGACAGGAACTGAGCCATGGTGGGTGGGATCAGAGGTCAAGTGCCAGGTGTGAGACCAATTTAAGATACATGAGGTGGTGACTTACACAAGAATGGAGTATTGGAGAAAACGAGGGAGAGGGAGTCTACAGAAGCTATCAATTCCTGTCTGACGATTTGGTGGCTGTGTAACCATCACCTTATCAGGAGTGTTTAAGAGGAGAAAAAGATTTCCTCTCATGTATCTTTATGAAGCATTTACCCTGTGTGTTTTTTCCCTGAGTAAAATCTTTTTACCCTGAGTGTTCTTTTTACCCTGAGTGTTTTCCCTGAGTAAAGAACTTTTTACCCTGAGCGTTCTCAAAGGCAATTTCATGTTCCTAATCTAAACCTCGGTAGAGATAAATGGGAGGTGCTGCTGTGTATCACCTGGTACAACATGTCATCCTGTTATTGTTCTAATTACATGAACGAACAGCTTAATGTACCATAAAATCCCAGCCCATAGAGAGAAACATCACCAGTTTGCTATTCAAATAGGATTTTTAGAGTGGTTTTACCTATGACTTTTAAATTAAAAACCTAATGTGCTTTCATCTTCAATTAAGTTCAATTGCCAAGTATAATTGACCATGGTAATGTAACTAGCAATTTGAGGGCATTCAAACACACACATGCTATACACATTTTAAATGGGTTTAGCTTATTTCATGGAGCTTTAGGCCTAGAAATCACTCCATGAAAGAAGCTAGTTCAATCCTTTTTCTGACAAGAGGAGACAGAATTATGAAATCCAGAGAGATACTCAGGAAGTATAAGGTATAATCAAGGGGAAGGATTAGCACTAACCCTTACATGTATCAAGGTCAGGCTTAAGCATTTTCCACTGGGCTTTGTTTCCAGAATTCACATTAATTAACTAGCATCCCCAGTGACCTCCTTTCTCCCCCGCTCTCCCCATCAATCAGTTAATACCTCCTACTTATTCTCTCATCTGGCTGTCTGGCTAGGAGCCATTAGCAGCTGATCTAGAGTATGTCACCACTGTAGTGTTAAAATTTGAAGTTTCAGGCACAGAAGAGTAAAACTGGTATTTACACTCAGAAAATTCACGTGAGAGAGAAGAGAACTTTTTCACTAATGTAATCGCAGGAAAGGGAAAACTAAAAACTGAGGTGTGCTTTAGGCAGGAGGAAAACGGGAAGTAAAAACACAGCTAAATTTTACCACACCAAATTACTGTCAATTTAAAGTTTTATAAAGAACTATTTGTTTTGCATTCTATTATATGATTTTTTTAAAATGTCTAACTCTCTGATCTCATCTTTATTATTTTCTTCTTTCTAGATTCTATGGGCATATTTTTGCTCTTTATCCTTACTTTTTGGGATAGATGGTGTTTTCATTGATTTTCACATTTATTATTTTTAATTATAATTGATAAAAGAACACTTTTTTCATCTTCACACTGCTTTAGCTGATATCACAAGTTGTCACTGGTATTTTCTGGGATAATTCAGTAAAATATATTTTCTAATTCTCCTGTGGGTTTATGATTATAGATTATTATGGCATTTTATTTATTAATTTTTCAAATTTATTCTAGCTATCTTTTTATTTGTTTTTTTCTCACCTATTTTATGGACAAAGAACATATATCAACGTTTTGAAATCTGGTGGGTTTCTTTGGTTGTTTTATTAGTTACTGAGAAATATTTAGCTGTTTTTGTAGATTTATCTATTTCTCATGCTACTCTGTAAATTATTGAGTTATACATTTTGAAATTGTGTTTATTATTACATGCTTCTTATGATATCTTCTTGGGAATTGATCTTATTATCAATATGAAATATTTCATTTATTTCTAGTAATGATTTTTATCTTAAAATTAGTTTGGTCTTAATATAGCTATAGGTTAATATTTGCATGGGATATTCCTTTACATTGCTTTGCTTACACACTTTATGTTTATGTTTTGATATTTCTCTTCTAATTAGTTTAGCTTAGTTTTGTTTTTGTTTTTTTTCTATTCTGAAAGTCCTTTTTTGCTGATACATGTAGTCATTTCCAATTAGTGTAATTTTGATATATGTAGGTTTAAATCTGTCATCTTAATACACATGCTTTGTTCTTCTTGGGACGTATTTTTTCTCTTTCATTTGCTTATTTTGCATTGCTTTCTGGTTTTTGTTTTTTCTTCTATTCCTTCTATTCGCTTAGATCTTAAATATAACATTTTGTTATTGTTTGATAATAATGGTCCCATTGAAGATTACAACACGTAAAGGTATCTCAGGTTTCCAAGAGTCTTACGGAGACGGCAACCTTCGACTCTCTTCCCAGGCAGTGTGCTGACCTTTCATTTCCTCCTCCACAAGAATATCCTACTACTTCTCTGTGTTTTAATTAAGTCTATATTTTAAATTCTGCATGGCATTTCTACTGTTTTCAGAGTCAATATTTATTTAAATGTAGCATATTTATGTTCCACTTTTCTCCTGCTTACAGAATATATTTCAGTGTTTTCTTCAGTGCAGTTACTAATTATCTTTCTCTTACTGCCTCTGTCCCTCTGTCTCTCCGTCTCTTCCTCCTTCCTTTGCCTCTCCCTTCCCCACCTCCTTATTTGGCTTTATATTTATTTTACCTTAATTACAAAAGAGTATTATTACTGGAAGTAATTTTTTTCTGGTGAGTTTTCTGGTGAATTAAATATTCATACCATTCCCCTCTTCAATTTTTTTCAGTTTTAGAATGATCTGTTATTCTGTTCCTGCCATTTCAAATATCACCTATTTCTCTTTGTTTTCTGCAGAGATAATAGTGATGGATTTACTTTTTTTTCCCTAATGTTGCTTATTTCTTTCATTTCTCTCTCTCTCTTTTTAAGTATCTTTCATTAGTACCACCCCTATTCCTTGATCTCTCCTTAGGTCTCAGTCATATTCCACACAAGCACTTTGTTTCAACCATGTTATTGTTGATATTGCTGAGGTTTTATATTGCTGAGGACCTAGCCATTATCGATCCTAGTTCTGCATAGCACAGATATAATCATGCTCATACTTAAACTCAAAGGAATCCATGAAGCCTGTTTCTGGTCAGATCTTTCATGTCTATCTCCATGATCCAACAAAAAGTCATACTTACTGTAAATTGAAATGTTCCTTCTGTGCCTTTTACACTGATGTACTCACTGAGCACTTCAGGATGGGTGAAGTACTGTCCAGATTCTTTGCAGCCAGAATAATTTCATTTGTTGCTCATATGGTATTTTCTGTGCCTACCCCATACACATACATAGCAGGATGGAAAAATCTCAGTGGGTTAGTACAAGAAACGTTATCATGTCCCTCATCCATGGTGTAATTCAGTGCAGACTGTATGTCTCATGTGGGTAGCACTACTCCAAGTAATATCCTGGTGTAATAATCTCCTTATGTCTTTGGATGTCTTCCCTTCTGACTCATTTCTTCTGCTTTAGCTTCCACCAGTTATTTCTGACTCATCTGAGAAAAATTATCTAACTTTTAAGGCACGTGTGGTTATATTGGACATGCCTGGGTAATTCAGGATAATTTCCAATTTTGAGGGAACCTGATTAATAATTTTAATTATATCTGTAAAGTGCCTTGACAGCAGTATTTAGATTAGTGTTTGAGTATTTAGATTAGTGTTTGACTGCATAACCTGGGAAGAGAAACCTTAAGAAATCTGCTACTGCAATTGGTAACACTAATGTGAACCATGAGCACACATTTCATTCTTTTATATTACCCAGGCTTTCAAAACAAAAGTCTATGTATGTTTTTGTGTAAAGGAAACAAAAAATCTTGAAGTTATAAGCATAGACACATATATTTTAGGAATAAATTTAAACTTCAAAGTGAGTACTGTTTGAGGGATACTGATAATTATAAAACATGTAGATTAAGAAATAACTTTAAGGACACCTGAGTGATGCAGTTGGTTAAGCTTCAGACTCTTGGTTTTGGCTCAGGTCCTGATCTCAGGGTCGTGAAAGAGCCCCACGTGGGTCTCTGCACTCAGCTAGAGTCTGCTTGAGTTTCTCTCTCCCTCTTCCTCTGCCCCTACCCTCTGCTCTCTTTCTCTCTGTCTTTAAAATAAATAAGTGAATCTTGAAGAAGAAAGAAGAAGGAGGAGGAGGAGGAGGAGGAGGAGGAGGAGGAAGAGGAAGAAGGAAAAACTACGGGGGTATCTTGATGGCTCAGTCAGTTGAGCTTCCAACTCCTGATTTTGGCTCAGGTCATGATCTCAGGGTTGTAAAATTGAGTCCCATATCTGGGCTCCCTGTCTGGGCCCCATGCTGGATGTGGAGCCTGCTTAAGATTCTCTTTCTCCCTCTCCCTCTGCCCCTCCCCTTCCCTCTCTTCCCATCTACATAGAAAGAAAGAAAGAAAGAGAGAGAGAGAAAGAAGGAAAGGAATCAAAAGAAAAAGAGAGAACTTTACAACATGAGAACATATTAGGGAGAAAAAAAAAAGTAGTATTGCACAACAGACTTGGGGATATAATTGAAAGTCAGTACTTTGAGGATGTTGCTCCACTGTCCTTTGCCTTCCCTTGTTTATGAGAGCAGTTGTCATCCTTACCTTTATTTTCCTTTGTATGCAATGTGTCTTGTTTTTCCTAATTGCTTTCATCTTTTTCTCTAAACCACCAGTTTTAAGCAATTCAATTATGGGTTTTGTTTATGAGGCCAGAAATTCTTGTTCTAACATTTTTCTGCAAGAGACAGTGAGTTTACAAATGATCTTAAAATTAAAAAGGTAAAAATGTAATATACTAGAAATTACTTTGGGGGAAGGTGTCATCAAATTCTAGCTTATGCGGAAAAGGAAGAGTAAAGTGGTAGAATTTACTTTTGCCCTTAAATCGATCAAAAGTTGAATAAGAGAGAGGAAAGATTTTTTTTTTTTCTAATTTTGAAAATGGGAGGCTTCAAGTTAGCATGCTATAGGTATATACTTAAGTCAGAGTTGACACTTGAATGACTGTAGCATGTGAGTGCCACTTAAATGTTGTGCCTTAGTTGACTCAGTCACTTCATCTTAGCCTCAACCCTAATCATAAGTCAAGTCATGATGCTAATCTTTTACCAGATGCAAATGTAAAGATACCATATTCCCCAAGAAACAGATGGAATGCTAGCGGAACTCAATAGTAGACAATTTGTACAAGCAGTCACCTCTTCCACAATGATAAGACTCTACAATTCAACTCCAGAGATGAAAAGAGAAGGAAAATCTTCTTGGGATGGTTGAGTTTAACTAAAGATGCTTAAGATTACATTTTCCTCCTCCAGATAAACAGGGGCTCAAAATAATCATTAAGTTGAGTTAAATAATAAAAAAAAAGTTTTTTAATTTATGCTTATGTGATGTGAGGTTTGACACTGAAAATATCATTTTGCAAATAATAGCATTCATCTTTTTAATATAAATATTTGGGGAATAAACGATTATTCCTGTCAGTAAGAAAAAAAAAAATGAGTAACCTAAAATATCATTTAGGGTTGTAAAATATTTATAAAAAATAATGCTATATATTTCTGGAATTTAATCACCTAATATGTTTCTTTCAGTATATAATAAAATTAAAGTCTCAGTGATTTAATATCTATAATTCATCATAATCTGGTAGATTCAAAAGAAGCACTTGTATAAAGAACCCATACTGGGGCACCTGGTTGGCTCAGTCAATTAAGCATCTGCCTTTGGCTCAGGTCATGATGCCAGGGTCCTGGAATTGAGCTCTACATCAGGCTCCCTGCTCAATGGAGAGCCTGCTTCTCCCTCTCCTACTCCCCTGCTCTCTTCCTGTTGAATAAATAAATAAAGTCTTTTAAAAAATGAAGAACCCATATTTTTGAATAGATCTATAAAGTATAATAGGTATGATCTAATTTTTAACATTACCAAAATAACCTCCTTTTTTTTTTCTATATTTCATCGTTTTGTATTATGCCAAGGGCAAATAAGATTGTCATTTATACTTGACTTTTTTAATCATTATACTGACTTGAAAATGACCCAACTATCATTATTCTAAAACATATCTAAACTATTAAAGTTTGTGTCAAAAAATTCATTTAATATTTGCTTAAGTCATTATGTGTAATTTTTAGCTGATTTTTTATATATTTTCTAGAAAACTTATTTGTAATATTGTTTCCCAATCATAGGTTTCTAACCTGATACAATTGAGTGTCTCTTATCCATGTATAGGTTAATTTTATTACTGGAAGATTAATTTATTAACAAAAACTGGAACCATTCTTATAAGAAATATAATACACTCCAAATTTTCCATTAATGGCTGCTTTCTAACACCTATTCACCATAAGGCCCCAACTTTTTTTTTAAATTTATTTTTTAATTTTTTTTTTTAAATTTCTTTTCAGTGTACCAGAATTCATTGTTTTTGCACCACACCCAGGGCTCCATACAATACATGCCCTCCATAACAGCCACCACCAGGCTCACCCACCTTCCCACCCCCGACACTTCAAAACCCTCAGATAGTTTATCAGAGTCCATAGTTTCTCATGGTTTGTCTCCCCCTCCACTTTCCCCTAACTCCCTTCTCCTCTCCATCTCCCCATGTCCTCCGTGTTATTTCTTATGCTCCACAAATATGTGAAACCATATGATAATTGACTCTCTCTGCTTGACTTATTTCACTCAGCATAATCTCTCCCAGTCCCGTCCATGTTGCTACAAAAGTTGGGTATTCATCCTTTCTGAGGGAGGCGTAATACTCCATAGTGTATATGGACCACATCTTCCTTATCCATTCATCCGTTGAAGTGCATCTTGGTTCTTTCCACAGTCTGGCGACCATGGCCATTGCTGCTATGAACGTTGGGGTACAGATAAGGCCCCAACTCTTAACTAGGGGTTGCTCAACCTCACAAAGGCAATGAGGAGAGAATGATCCTTTGTGTCCTTTAATATTACGTGGGTAAATTTCACCATTTTTATAAGGAACAGTAGGAATCGCAGCACCAAGTAGGGCTAGTTTTTTGTTTTTTGTTTTTGTTTGTTTGTTTTTGTTTTGTTTTGTTTTAAATGGGTTAAACCAGCAATAATCTTATTATATCTAATGATTTTGTAAATCAGGAATTCTAAAGGTCTTGGCTAGGTGATTTTTCTGTCCCATGTAGCATTAACTGGTCATGCTTGGCTGGTATCTGGTTTGGTCTGGTGGCAATTATTTGCTATACCTTTGCCTGATGATATGCATTGAAGGCATCATGGGAAAGCATACAATGGTGAGGTTGTGATTACATTATCTTGGTGTCCATTGTCAAAATACCATTCAATACTATCTAGTTCTTCATGATTACATGCTATAAGAGATTTCTAAAAAGTCACAAAAAAAAAACTGGTTTATTTCTCTTCATTTTCTTGTATTACTTTCAAAGAACATACTGATTAATTCCTGAGTTTTATCTATCTCTGACATTAAGAAACCAAGCATCAGACATGGCTCTTGGTGCCAATCTTAGTAGTAATACCTTGAGCTATGCATTACTTATTTATTTGAGGGACATTAAATCTGGCTGGACTCTGGACATGGGAGCCTTCCCAGTGAAAATGATCAGGACCTGATAAAAAATAAATAAATAAACAGACAATATATATTTAGACAATAGCTTGCTTACCTATTGTGCCTTTAAAGACCAATAGGACTGTAGAGTTTCCTCAAAGGGCAACACCCAGGGACTGGGGTAGGTGGTACATTAAAAGATAAGGGAAGAAAACATTAGAGTATTTTACCCCTTACATACATCTAATGTCTTGTAAACATGTACAAAATGTAGTATGTTAAAATGTCATATTTGAGCATCAGGCAGATTGGAGACCAATCGTTCCATAATGATGCAGCAATTAAGAACTTGCTTTTTAAAAAAAAAATGCATATTTAAATTTAATTACTTACTTAAAATTCAGTGGAACCCAGGGGTCTGTGAATTCGAGTTACACTGAACAAAAGTTATTATAAGACAAGCCTAATGACTCCAGAGAAACTGGCTGTATTGTTAGTGTTCAGTTCCTGAACAGAGAAAAGATAGTATACAGGGGAACGATGGAGAAATCTAGGTTACCAGTAGTTATTGTCCCTCAGAAATATCCAAATTCCCTGACTCTTCACTAATACATTGGCTTGTCAAATCAAGGAAGCTAGTCTATGACCTGGTTGCATTTGTAGGGCAGACACCTAAGCAGGATTTTGTAGGTAAGACCATTTTTTGAATAAGATGTGATGTTTGAGTTAAGATATAAACCTATAGTATTGATGAAGTTCTAAAACATAGGTGAGGTTCGGTGGGGTGATGTCCGGAGCCAATGACCAAGAAAGAATTCTTGAGACATCTTTGGTGCAAAATGGTGGTTTATTAAATCAGGGGGACAGGACCCGTGGGCAGAAAGAACTGCTGGCCCGATATCCTGAGGAGTGGCTGATTATATACACAGAAGTTGGGTAGGTGAGGACAAAAGGGGTGTTCAGAAGGGCTATCAGGGCAAAGAAGACTCTCAGGATACTGGAGGCCTGGTTACTGTCAAGCTAAGGCTGTTTTTACCTCTAATGAGGCACTAACATGAAGACAGTTGGGAGTTTCCTGGTGGAATGTCATATTCCTCCTATGGAGCTCCTTGTCAATGAGCTTCAGGTTTAGAAGAAATTTAACTTTATTTACATTTCCTTTCATCTCAGCCTCCTTCAGTTTTATGGAGGGGAGGTGGTGTTAGGACTTTAGGAACTGAGTTGTTTGTCTCTGGAAGTTAAGCTATTGATAAGACAGTTTCTTTGTTGTTAATCACTAGGACATTTGTAAACCAAGGGAGACTCCTGTCTTGCAGGATCCTGATCTCTACAAGTTAACTATTTGTTTTCCTTTTAGGGCAGCCAGGGGTGCCTGAGGGATGTCACACATGGCACTGAGGTGGGGGGGGAGGGGGTGTAAGGTGCCAGCTTTTGCTTTGTCCTCAGCCAGCCTTCTGCTCCCTCATCAGTATCATCTAAGAAAAGCAGTCAGTGAAGAGGGTTGCAGGCATTGGTATCAAGCCAAGAAATAACTTGGCATTTTCAATGAATTAAAAGAAAAAAGTAGAATTAGGGTACTACCCATAAACGAGGAAGTTTTGAGGGCTGACTACAAAGGGAAGCAGAGGCCCAGTAATCAATTTTCTTGCTTAGACGTGTTTTAAGAAATAGAGTAGTGAATGACTTGATTAGATTTATGTTGTGAAGATAGCAAATCAATGAGAAGGTGCTTGTAGTAATGGGGTGGGGGGAGACATGATGCTTGTCTGAGCTAGGGAACAGGAAGAGGGTTTGGAAATCGAGGATTCCAAGATTTAAGAGTTAACAGACAGTGTTATATACTGGAGAAGAGCAGAGACTCTGAACTAAGGTAGATCAGGTTTTAAACACCATCCTCATCATGTAATGATTTTTGTACTTTGGACAAAATGTTTAATCTCTATAATTGTCAATTTGCATTGGTAAATTGAAGATAATAGCAGTACTTCTCAAATTCTTGCAAGAATTCATTGTGACATTGTATGCAAAGCTCTTGGCACAGTATGGGTATAAATCCAAAAAGCACAATAGCTATTCTTACTATAATTCACTGAACTTGGCAATTGATCAGATGTTGTTATTAAAAAGAAAAAAAAAGCACTCTGATATATGCTGAATATTTTAATGATTTTTCATCAATTATTCTATCTGAATGTTTCTTCATATGATTTTGTTTGTATTTTAATTGAGCAGTCCTTGCAATTCAATATGAATTAGAAAGTAACGGACAGTGTTTTCCTAAAGTAGAACGGATATTCATTTACTTCCAAATTGCGCAGGAATAGTTTATCTCATACAATGTATAGTGTCAATTTTCTGAGGTTTAAGTGCCTCACATATGCATCAGAGTTATGGATCATACTAAAGATGGTTGATGGTTACAAAACCTATGCCTTAATCTTGAAATGCAAATGTTAGCAATGCAATTTTAGGAATAGTAATAATGGACCGTGGAAATGTATTGGAAGTACGGTAATCCTTAAACCCTACTTTTAAAATGGAATAAACATGAATAGGGTTGTATTGTTTTTATACTACTCTCTTGGATCCTTGCTTTGAGAGTACTAGGAAAAATAAGTATTAAGTATTAAGCCTTTTGTAAAGTTTTCTAGTTTTTAATATGCAGTCAAAATTTTAAGTATGATATTTAAAATGTATTTTTTATGTTCTCCAGTACCACTTAGGTTGAATATCCTCAAGTAAATCCAGAAGCACTGATTACCTGCACTTTGTGCGTGGGATGTCTCTCACAAGATTGCAGGTTAATTTATGAAAGAGTTTTTCTCTGTTAGTGGCTGAGAATTTCCTTCCTCTCCAACTAATTCAAAAATGCTCATTGAGTGAGAACAGTGCTAGTAACACTGTTAAACTGTTAAATTTACTATTTAAGGAAAGAGGTCTTAGGTGGAAGATGATTGTTTGTAAATCAACTTGGAATAGCTCTATTTCCCTTCTGGAACCACAAAGATCACACCTGTACTTCTCGGTGAATCATTCTGATTGTTTATTACAGACTAGCAAAAACACTCATGAATGTTACCATGGACTAGGATATAATCCTGAACTGTAAATTTTGTATTTTATAGCATTTAAAATTTAGCATGGCCTTTTACATTCTATAGAAAGCCATTAGTCTAAATTTGCATCTATATCCAATTTTTGTCTATTATGACAATGAATTATAATATTACTAGCTAACATTTGCCAAAAGCAATTTACATGTTAGACTCTTCCAAGCACATCACGTAGATTATGCTACACAAATCTCAATATAATTGTGTGTGGAATACTACTGCTCTCACTCTCAGTGAGAGAGCTGGGCCATTGAATGGTTAAGTAACTTTCCCTTTCTTAGTCTCCTAGTAGGTGGTACAATGTATATTTCAAATGCACCATATCTGGCTTCAAATCTTGTGTCCTAAACTATGATATATTGCTGCCCAGTAATTAAGCAATTGTCCCTATTTAAAAGCTTGAGGAAGGATAAATGGAACAGCCCAGGAAATATAGTCAATGGTATTAAAATAGCTGTGTATGGTTACAAATAGTAGCTGCCTTTGTGGTGAACATAGCATAACATATAGACTTGTTGTAACTATGTTGTGCACCTGAAACTAATGTAACATTATATGTCAACTATACTTCAATTAAAAAAAAAAAAAAGAAAGAAAGAAAGAAAAAGAAAAGAGGAAAAGTATCAAAGCCATTATTTAAATCTTTCCTCAAGAATTCAGAAAAACAGAAGCAAAATAAACCCAAGGAAAGCAAAGAAAGGAAATAATAAAGATAAAGGCAGGAACCAATGTAATTAAAGACAGAAAACCATAAATAAAATCAAAGAACAGGGAGTTCTTTCTTTGAATAGATCAATAAAATTAACAGATCCCTAGAAAGACAGAAGAGCCTGGGCATTACGGGGGTGTGGAGGAGAGAAAGAGAGAGTGAACACAAAGTACCAAAATCAAGAATAAAATAAAAGATATCACATACACACACACACATACACACACACACACACTAAATAATAAGTAAGTTTTTCAAGTAAAACATTGATGCTAGAAACTCATGTAACTTGAAGGATATCAAAGCATATTACCAAATCTATGTTAATTACTTCAATAATATATTTATGTATGTGTATATATATATATAATATATATAATTATTTTTCTAAAAGTATATGTGAAAACTCAATGTTTTAAAACGATTTTAATCTATTTTAATTGAAGCTAAGGTGAGCCACATCCTTTTCTCTGTCTCTGTCTCTCTCTCTCTAGAGAACAGTCCCAGAAATCTCTGGAAACCAAGGAAAACAGAGATTTAAGTAATCTTGAGGGTGGCCTCTCAATTATCTGCCCTTCTCTAGTGATCTGGCAGTTACGTTCAAAATAGTTGTACTGAAAAAGTAGATTTGAGATTATAACCTACATATTTATTACAAAATTTCTGGTATTATAATCTAACTAATTGGCTGTATAAAATCAAGTGTTCAATGTGTTGATTTTCTGTAGTATTTTTTTAAAGATGTAGTGGTGGCCATTCAAAATGATGATATTAATTATTGAATATTGGCTCATATCTCAAGAAAATTAAATCTCAAAGGAAGTCCACATATAATGCAAATGTTGTACCTGAAATACCACATAGTAAGAATTCATAAGAAAACTATATTTAGGGAAGCCTGGGTGACTCAGTTGGTTAAGTGTCTGCCTTCAACTCAGGTCATGATGTCAGGCTCCTGGGATCTAGTCCAGCTTTGAGGGGGCTCCTTGCTCAGCAGGGAGACTGCTTCTCCTTCTGTCTGTAACTTCCCCTGCTTGTGTTCTCTTGCTCTCTCTCGCCCTGAGAAATAAATAAATTAAATATTTCAAAAATAAAACAAAACTATATTTAGAAAATACGTATTATTTATCCATCTTTTGCAAATTTACAACAATTAAAAGAAAAAAAGTATCGGAATAAAAACAAAAGAAAAAAAGCTCTATGAAACTGAACAGAATAGCCTCTCTCTCCCTGTGTTTGTGTATACATACACATACACATGTATATTGCATTATATATGATAACTAAAAAGCATTGCATGTACATATTATGACATGCTATTATATCACTAAAATTTCAAAAATGAAAAATAAAATAAAATAAAAAATAAATAAAAATCTGTTGTAATTGCTGGTGTTTTCTCAGGCCAGGGACTCATAACAGGTAGAAATATGTTCAGAAAGACACAGCTAGAAATAAAAATGTCCATGTAGGCTGAAAAAGAACAATGCTGTACTATACTGACTAACTCCAAAAATGACTGGAACCAAGTCAAACAAAACAAGATAAGAAAACAACCAACAGCAGCAAGCAAAGATC
Organism: Martes martes; assembly: GCF_963455335.1. NCBI lineage: Eukaryota > Metazoa > Chordata > Mammalia > Carnivora > Mustelidae > Martes > Martes martes. The sequence goes on along the minus strand of NC_137888.1, from coordinate 19,456,692 downwards.
GTCTTTATTCACTGAATGCAAGCCAGCAATCAACTGCCCTTTTTCTAGGTCCTTTAACCCAAAATAGCTCATACAATCTCAAAATAACCTTTAATTTGAATAAAGGCCAACACTTTCACTGAGTGCATGCCAGGTATCAGCTGCCCTTTTCCTGACTCCTTTATATAAATTAGCTCATATAATCTCAAAATAACCCTCAATTTAAATAAAGACCAATATTATCCTTACAATTTCAAGATTGAGCAAACCAGAGAAAGAAAGATTATGTCTTTTATTCAATGCTAACAGAGTTAACTTTCAGACTTGAGATTTGAATCAAGGTTTTTTGCTCTAGAGGTTATAGCCTTAATTATATAGAACCTTGTCTCTCAAGGAACCATTAGTAAATTAGGTGGTGTTTAAAAAAAAAAATGATCGTATTTCCTTTAATATACAATTCTGAATTCTGAAGGACAACAATTCTAAGTAACTTATAAATTGACAAATGCATTCACCTTTTTTTAGGATTGCCATAACAATTTTTATTCATTTGATGAAGCAGGCTGACATAAAATAAAGATTCATTTGGATTTTCACAGTTAGTGGCATAACAAAAAGTCTAACAAATTTTATGGTATATGCGACCTATAAAATTCACACTGCCTGCTATAGGAACTGAAGCAGAGTGTTGATGAAACTCAAGAATATGAAGAAAATTATTTCCAATCTTTGTTTTGGACTATTCATGACTGGTATGCAATTCTGACATTCTAACTTCTAAAATTTTTCATATTTTCTTTATTAAAAATCAGAGAAATCCCAAATAGCTTTACATATGGTAGAGCAAAACAAAATGTAAACCTCCTTGAATGTATGAGTATGGTATCACTAAGTTTTGTAAAAGCTCAGATTATTGATAAGTATACTCACAATAAAGTGTTAAGTAATCTAGGTTTTAGATTTATAAAATTCAGAAATTTTAGCGATCTTTGTAACAATTTTCTGATGAGGTCATAAACTTAAAGAATTTGGATTTTATTTCTCAAAAGTACCTGCAAGTAATTTCAATATAATTCCATTTATTAGAGTTAATATTTCAGAATATGTGCCTTAGTGATGCTGAACAATTTTTTTCTTGTACCTGATGGTCAATTGTTGTCTTTTGGGGGAAAAAAATAAAAGTTTATTCATTGCTTCTGCCCATTTAAAAATCAGATTTTTGTTTGTTTGTTTGTTTGTTTGGTTAGTTGGTTTTGCAATTGAGTTGTAAGATTTTTTTTATGTATTTCTGGGTATTAACCCATTATCAGATACACGATTTGCAAATACTGTCTACTATTCCATAGGTTGCCTTTTTTTGTTGGTGGTTTCCTTAGCTGTGTAATTTTCCTATCTATTTAGACATGAGTAGTTTTTAGTTGGCTGATGTGTAGGAAACTCTGTGTCTAGATTTCTCCCAGAGAGAGGTGACCCATACATGGCCACTTAATGCTTGCATCTATGGGATGAGGGGAAGTCAGGAGGCTCATATTCCACCATCTTTCTGACAGTCCCTCCCCCTAGTGTTTCAAACAGACAAATAATGAGTCATTGTTCAATTGTTCATGCATCTTCTTATAAATACTTTCAGAGTGATGTTTTTAAATGTTATTACAATTCAAAATTGCCATCAACAAACAAAAAAAGCAATTATTTTCCTCCACAGTTTAAATCCCACTATAGATCATTGATCCACTCTGGATCAGGATGGGTTAGGTGTGCTGGAATGACAACTCCCAAATCCTTGGGGTTTACATCAAACAAGGCTTGTGTTTTTCTCCTGCTACATGTCCACCATGGAAAACCACCACTGTGGTTTTCTTGCACAATATCTTCGCTCCAGGATTCAAGCTGAAGTTGCAGTCAACAGAGGGACCATCGTTAGTCTTCACAGGAGAAAGAAAGAGGAAGCATGCTGGTTCTGTGACTGCTAAGTGACATATATTACTTCCTCTCCCATGTCATCAGACCAAACAAATCATATTGTCGAGTCTAATTTTATTGATGTAGAAGATACAATCTTTTCCTGCAAAGGAGCAATAGATATTGGCGAGCTGTGCATTAGTCTATCACAGGTAGCAACAGAAATATTTCTGTTAGATAAATCTGAGAAAAGGTGCATGACTGTTTGAGTTTACTTTTGTTGGATCCAAGTTTGTTTTTGTGTTTTTTTATAAGTTATTTGCCTATTGAATTTTTCCTTTCTAAATGTTTTTTGCACATCTGTGATATATAAGGTTCTTATTTTCCCTGAGCAGATCATGGCAATGTGAATTCTCCAAAGTGCCATTTGGGGATCCTCAGGAGTTTCAGATATCTTTAGGAAGGGGCAGAGGGGCAGGACAGACTAGCATGCAGATTTCAGTGGACTAGTTGTCTGCAAGGAAACTGGTAACAGGTCCTTAATACAGCCTCTTCCTAACACTCTGTGGAAAATTTCAGGTTGCAGGAAGATTCTGAAAGGATTCAGGTCAATACAAAAACACACCTCCATGTACACTTCCTGACAACCTGCGAGTAATTAAGCTTTGCTTCTTTTTAGCTTCTTATAACCAATACATAAAGCAAACGTAGTGCAGAATGAACATCTGACCCAGAATGTGTCAATCACAATTCTGAGCTTCATTAATTCAAATCCACTTTTTTACTGACAAGGAAACTATTGAAGTGGTCTCACATAATTGCATCTTTGCCAAAGAAATTGCTTTCTGAGCAGAAAAGTTTTCTCTATTTCAGTTTTTAACATCTCTCATCACAATTTAAATATTTAAATTCAAATTTGCCTACATTTCAATGCGTTGTATTATTTCATGCTAAAATATGGATAGCTCAATGTTATAAATTTCCAGATAATTGATAATAGGCTGTATCACAAAACACCATGCTATTTGAAAATGTTAGTAAATGTCAATAACTTTAGTAATTTGTATTCAATTATTATGGGCTGTATTTTCCTAGATGGGAAATAGTGCTCTTATATTAGAAAGTGAAACTTTATAAAGCACTAAATAGGATTTTGTAGTAGAAATTGAGATATGATATCTAGGTGACATTTATTAATACTGATTGTATTATGATAATATCTCTTGCTAAAATCAACATGTTTATTTTTAGAGCACATAATTTGAAATTTTAATGTCATATTAGTTTTACTGAGATGTTTTTTTAGAAGTAATCGTATGTTTTTATTTAATATTACTTTCATTCCATACATAATTACTGTCATCTTCTTTGTGATAGGACCCAAGTATCATATATTGAATACATCTGAAAATATGTTCTCCTTGAACATACCATCTAGAATGTGAAGGCAACTTATGAATAAATGAACACTTAAACATATCAGGTAGTGGTAAGCTTTAAAGTAACAAAGCATTATAAGGGTAGTTAATTAAGGGCTTACTATTATAGTTGGTGAGCACTTCTCTGAGGGGAAGATACTTGAGCAGAAAAATAAATGGTATTATGTCCTTTATGTATTTCCATCAATTGCACGATTCTATAGATCCAACTGAAATCAGTGATAATGGGGAAGGGAGATGCTCTCTAGTATCCTACTGTCAAGTAGATACTTCAGTAATCAGAGGACACACAGCCTTCATGGAATGTTTATCCATGCTATCCATAGGCCAGGATCTTACATGCATTATTTTCTTCTTATTCTCCTTGTGTGAATGGGATTTTTCTTGGTTATACTCCTTATAAATTCCAGGTACTTAATGCCAAAAGACAAAGGTGATATTTTCTTTTTTGAAAAAATGGGAAGATATAAACACAAAGCGAAGGAAAACAAAAAAACTCCCAAGATGTTGATGAACATTATATGAATTTCTGAGCCATAGCTCACAATGCTAGAACACAGGATCACTAACAAAAGATGAGTCATGTGAAGAACGTGTTTTGAAAGAACTACGAACCATGAGGATTTCAAATGAACATCTGAGTAAAGGGAAAATATCAAATAAAATGAAAGAAAATGGAGGCGAAGAAGAAAAAGGAATCAAAAGATGATTTCTGCATGAGATTAAAGTTATCTTTAAGGAACCTTCTTCTTGTAAGGCTGTCAATAACTCCTTCCACCTGACTTTCAAATATTCATCTGATTTGTTTTAGTATATAAAGAATATTTCAGTAAACTGTTTCTATAAATGTTTCTTCATATGTTTTTCATTATTATCCTTCCAAGTTGCCTTTTAAGAATTATTTTTCTAACTCATTCTCTTGAAATTTTAATGACACACATTCTGTACATCTGTTTATGTATTATATATATTTGTTTATTAAAAAATATATTTTCGCCACATCTAAGAACGATTTTTGCTCACTTGCAAGTAATATGTCTCCCATTGATAATGATGCTAGAAATTAATAAAGAAAACTTTATTGTCATAGTTTACTTTGTGCATTTTCTATTTTTAGTGTATTTTAAAGGCAATAACTACTCTCAGAAAAAAATTAAAAATATATCAAGTCATATGTTAGTTTTGTTAAAGATTACTTAAAAATGCAGAATGGCAGCTAAGCTGGAAATTAAAAGAGTGCTTTATTTGCAGATCCACTTGCTGAACTTAATGATGAATGAAACGCTCATGAATTGAAGTTTTATTATAAAATGATAAAGTGTTTTCAGATTCAATACTCCCTCATGCATAAATTTTACCTCTAAACTCACCAAGGACTCATTTTGTCAAAAAAAAAAAAAAAAAAAAGACCCCAGAACATATTGTCCCTATAAACTCATTTAATTAATGTCTGAACCTTGTGTCCCCATAATTAACTACCTGTGTACCATTGGTCAAGTCACTTAACCATAGGGAATGGTAAGATTTTTCTTTTTCTTTTTTTTTTTTTTTTTCCTAAACCTGACTGTTTGAGTCTGACAGGGGGCTTCTCCTGATAATTGAGCTATCAGCTTATTCTGGGACTGAGCAAGTAAATGGCACTGCCATCAGAAAACTAAATCATAGAAATCACTCTCTCCATTTGAGTCATATCCTTATTAGTCCATTAATTGTAATTTTTATCCTCACATGTCCTAGCCCCAAAGAGAATTCATTGGCCAAAGGGCTCATAGTCAATTCAAGCTGATAGTTAATCAGTTTCATTTTAAATGAATACGGAGCATTCATTTTTATATTAGTCTCCACTGTGCTTGGTTGTTAGATATTTACCTGCAAGTGCCTGCTGCTCAATTGTATAGCCAGGGATCAGAATTTGAATTTTGTTGAACTTATCAAACCAACTCCCCAATCTGATGATTAACGTTAGCCTACTACAGTGCTTTTCCCTGAGGTCCTCAGGTCTGGCCTGGGGATTCTTTCTAGATGCTACCTCTCCAGTTATGCTTTTCCATTATTACTGATGTAAGCCCAAGCAGACTATTCGCGTGTAACTCATTACAATGAACAGAGGACTTTACCCTAACTATTATAAAGAGTGAATTACCAATTTAAGATTTTTATTTCCTCAGTCCTGCAAACACAGTGAGGGAAGCTGATGTATCACTCACCTAAAATACAAGTTGCAGTAAAAACATTCTTGCTTTGAATAAGAAAAAAGGGAAAAAAGGAATGGAAAGACTGTATTTTGTAAACCTCAGAGATTATTGTAAACATCATTACAATCACAGACTCACTGAATTTTGTTGCTTACCAAGTCTTTTATGTAACATAACCAAGAAGTACACTTTAAAACACTAGGAAAAATTATTCTGGCTTCCCCTTAAAAAGTCTACAGATCTTTGGCTGCTTCCATTCAAGTGGATTGCTTGGAATAGGGTAAGTGTTCTTCGAAGAAAACAGAGGTCATGACAAAGAAGAACGTAAATGCCCATTTCATATTTGAACAGTGAAAATTTTATCAGGACCAGGTAAATATTCCTTACAATAAGCAGAATTGTTTAACTATAAAATCTAACTGGTTCTAATTCTCGCCTCTGATATTATACGGGTGAAGTTCCTATCATATTCTGAATAATATGTGTTCAGTTATTTGAAGCAGTCCACATTATACACCACCAATTTCTTTCAAATTTCTATTTATCTATCATTCTGTTTTGCAAAATATTTGTGAGTTTGATGTCAAAAAATGGAAAACTTAGTCAAACTAGAAAATAAAGACTAAAATGGAATAATGAAATTTTACTTAACAGATGACATTATTGTTTTATTAGTTCTACTGATATTTTATTCAAGTATAGTGAAGTTGTAAAGTATTTTTCATAATGTTTTAACACATTGTTCACACCAAAGATTTTTGCCTTTTTTACATCCCATTAATAAATCTTCTTTGGGTTTATTGCTTTAATCAATTGAGGTGTTTATTAATTTTAAATTTGATTCTTTTAGGATATTCCTCTAACCCATCTCATTTTTAAACTTTAGAACTAGGACAATTGTGGATTCATATCCCAGATGTGGTTTAAATCAACAGTCCAAGTTTATATTCTTTCAGTCAATGTTTAGGAATTATTTACTAGATAAAATACACAAAAATCTCCCATCTTTTAACCCACTTTTATCTATTTTTATCACAACAAACAATGTGAAATGTTTTTGGCAGTTAAGATATACAGAGGGGTATATTTTATCAGTTAAATATTTAGTAACTATATGTAACCAAAAATACATTTACGCTCAATAAAACTTTGATGGGTCTCAGCGATCACTGCTGCTGCTGCGTCTCCTTCTCTTCTTCATCTTCTCTCCTTTTTCTCTTCCTCTTCCTTCTGCTCCTCCTTTTCCTTCCCTCTTCTTCTTCCAACTCTTCTTTCTCCTCATCTTCCTCTGCTTCCTTCTTTCTTCTCCCCCACTTCCTCCTCCTTTTTTTCTTAATATCCAAGTCAATATCCAGGGAATTGATACTTGATATAAGGAAATTCCTTTGTTCTATTCTTTCTCTGGGACCAATGCATTCCTACGTAGTTTTGAACAGCTTTCCCACATTCCAGAGACCGCAATTGCAAATTCTATTCTAAAACCTGAGAATGTAATCTAATTTGGCTAGAGAGAACGATATCCTAATGGTGCTAAATAATCCTATATTAACTTCTTTCCTGAAGAGATCTGTAATTATTTTGCAGTGATACTCAAAATACTTGTTATGGATTGAAATTGTGCCCTCCCCACCAAAGATCATGAAATTCTAACCCCCAGCACCTGTGAATGTGATCTTATTTGGAAATAAGATCTTAGTACCTGATCAAGTTAAGACAAAGTCATTAAAGTTGGCCCTGATCCAAGAAGACTGGTGTCCTTATAAAAAGGAGAAATTTGGGACAGAGAGAGATGTAGAGAGGGAAGATAATGTGAAGACACAGAGAGGCACCTACAAGTTAAGAAACTCTTGAAGCTACCAGAAACCAGGAAAGGCATGGAACACATTCTCCCTCACAGCCCTCAGAAGGAATCAACCCTGCCCACACTTTGATTTTGGACTCCTTATCTTTAGCCTTCAGAATTGTGAAGCCACACATTTCTGTTGTATAAGCTACCCGGTTTGTGTTTCTTCTTATGGCAACTCCAGGAAACTATTAAAATATTCTTTTAATATTTCAGACTTGTTTCCCTTTGGAGAATATGGAGTTAATGTAGTTGAGGATGCTCATTTTAGTGTATTTCCTTTTTTAATATGGCATGTCTTCCAAGATATTAATAATTTATACAACAAAATGAAATTGTTTTAAGCCCTTTGCTTTTATTTTCTTCCTACTATCAGTTTTATTTAAGGTTTTATTGTTCCTGGCTATTTTAAAATGGGTAGACATTCTGAAATCCCCTTTTCTTATTAAAACATTTGATATATGTAGCATTTTAAAATTCAAAGATTATTAGGCACTTTGCTCTTGAAAACTGCATTTATTTATTTGTTTGTCTTTTTATTATCATGAGTTTAAATGACTGAAATATTTCAATAATCTTAGAAATTATAATATCATTCGAAGTTCAGAGCCTACTCAATTTAAATTTTATAGTGATATTCTTGAGAGTAGAAAACAGGTCTCTATCTTCTAATTCCATGATGGCAAGTAATTTATTATTGGCCACATAGTAAGTATCCAACAGATACTTTGGAGATTGCAAAAGTATAATAGGAAGAAAGAACAGGAAAACATAATTGCTATAAATAAAAAATAAATTAACAAATAATAACAACACAACCACTTTGTTTTATTTATTTATTTATTTATTTTTAACCACTTTGTTTTAAAAGCATGAATGATGTCCATGTCCACATATAAGATTTTAGCAATTTTTCTGATTTTTTTTTTCACAAAATTCCTAAGACCTTTGGAACACTGAGAAGTGGATGATTCAAATACATTCCTTTTGTATTTAAGTGTTTCTTTTTAGTCAATTCAGCATTTAAGCAATCTTTGAAATTTAAATAAAACTTGCAATTCTGCTGATTCTTGCTAAGTGCTACCATACCTCTTAATAGATCAATACAATATTTATGAATCTTGTTAAAATAATACTAGGACTGTAGACAGTTACCAATTTCCATCACTAGTCCAGTTTAGCTGTCATACTGATTTCTCATTGATTTAATTGAGGAATATTTATGTACAATAAACTTCATCCATTTCAACTGTACAATTCAATGAATTGTGACCATGTTACAAACCTCTGCAATCACCTGGATTGCAGATTTAAGATTCAGTACATTTCCATCACCCACCCCTCCATACACACAAATTCCTCATAATGTTTTGCAATACATCTCTCCCTCCACCCTTGGACTCAGCAACGTCTGCCTTACTTTTGGTCCCTATGGATTAATTTGAATTTTGTATGCAATATTTCATTCCTGCCTGTTTTTAGTCACTATGATTTTGAGATTCATCCATGTTTTTATGTTTATGAGTAATTTGTTTCCTTTTGTTGCTGAGAAATATTTCATTGAAAGACCTATAACATTTGATTCATCCATTTATCTGTCAATAGACATTTCTAGTTTTTTATTATTGTGTAGTTTGTTATTGTAAATAATCATGTACATGTCCTTGTATGTTTTCATTTCTTTCAGATACGTATCTAGGAGTGAAAAGATTGGGTCACATGGGAAGAGTATGTTTAAATTATTTAAGAAACTGACAAGATGTTTTCCAGTGTTATAAAATTTTATACTCCTAGTAGTATATGAGAGTTTCATTTGCTGCAAATCTTTGTTCATTTTAACATTAGTCATTTTGGAAGATATTTTGGGCTTTAATTTGTATTCACCTTATTTCCACTTTTGCTGAGAATCTCTTCACTGCTTAATGACCAGTTTTAGCAAAATAGGTCCTAAGGTACCACAAAAGCTTGAGAGAGTTTATTTTTGGGTCTGGAAATGCTAAAAAAAAAAATTTCCATATAAATTAAGGGTAATTGCCTTTTCACTTTACACTATTTCGGCTTATGAAAGTTTTCATAGGAACATTGCTTCAGATAGTAGGGGAAATGTGTACTACTTTTGGTCTTTTATTCACATGTAAAACATTTTCCCAACTTCCACTGTTTCTACTATATACATTCTGAACAAGTACTTTTAAATAATCTTAAGTCTTAATGCCCATAGTTTATGAAACCAAGAAGTAGACAAGACAAATCATAATACATATTATAGAAACTACACTTTAGCCTTTTATGTCAATTTTTGATGGCAAAAATAACAAAACATCCTCACATCTTTTATAGATTGTCTTTTGAAACAACAGTGAATTGAGCCATTAAAAAGAAAAACACTCCATTGAACTGAAAAAGCAAACAATGAATGTGAAAACCAATATCTAAGGAAAAAACATGTTGTCTTATTTCTGCTTTTATGCCTTCTTTTGTTCCTGATAAATGATGAAAAACTAAGTTCAAAGTTACAGTGCTACGGGGATGGAATACTAATATATTAACCTATTTTGCATATCAGTAGAGCTTACAAAAATTAGAGAATAAAATAAGTGAGATGTTATCCAACTGGAAAGTAGGAGGACAATGATGTAAACAGTCCTATCAAATCTATCATTAAGTAACTTTTTCTAATGGCAAATATGATTTATGGTCACTCAGTTTAATTGGGAAAAACATGCTAAAACATATACGCACTGCTCACATTTTATCATTAACTACTAAGTATTTAAGTATTAGATTTTTTTTTTTCCCAGCTCTTCCAAATGCTGGGCTGTGTGTGTGTGTTTGCATGGGTGTTAGCTCCATGATAAAGGGCCTGGGTTTATTCAGGGACCTCAATCCTGAAAGTCCTCATCCTCATCTGCAATGAGAATTGACAGACTTTTCAGTCAGTCTCTAGGGGGTGTAGTGCATGCATGTAGGTTCCAACTTGTTCTTGCCAGCCAGACATCTCTCTGCCTAACCCAACTGCTTGTCGGGTGGTTTTCAAGTGTTAGGATCAATCCAACAGGAAGACACCTTCTTTAAAGACACTGTTGAACTGGCTCCCACAATTGGCTTAGGTCAAATATCTTATTGAACCTTGACTGATCCACCATACTTAGCCATGTTCCTACTACAAAAGAGTTAGATTTCTTCTTTTGCAGAAAGTGTTGCAAAGTGTCTAAGCTCTGACCATGTACATGGTAATTTCAAAATCATCTGTATATTTTCTTCTTTTCACTTTTGCAGACTGCCTACTTAGTGAAAATGAATCCTACCCAAGAAATAAGCAATATTATATAAATGCGAGCATTTCTCTACATCATTATTGAGTAGAATATTTATTCTTTGAAATAACTAAATGATATGCTTATGACTACCAACCAATCTACTAATACGTAGAAGAAAGTAGAAGCACATTATTTTTTGTTTTTTTATGTGAGGTATATCTTTTACTAACATTACGTAAGTGCATTGCACCTTCACCCAAAAGGTTAACAGATCTGTTTAACAGATTCATTGTAGTTTATTGACTCAGACTTCTAAGAATGAAACTTAGAATAGTCACAGAAAAGATGCCTCTTCTTTTTCTTCAACATTTTTCAAAGAATATGTTATCAATTTATGTCATTCCCTTTCCCTGGAGGACATAGCATTGTTTTGATTTCATATTGAAAATGAAAGAGGCACACTAGAAAACAAAATGAATTTTGACATGTTTTACTTTCAAGAAAAATTCTCAACTTTAGTGGCACTGAATCTTATCAGAACAATTCACTGTAGAAGGCTAAACTCTGGAATTGAGGTAGGATATCAAAACTCTATAGAGTAGGGGAAAAATAATATAAGGAAGACTCTAAGTAGTCCCTTGCTAAACCATAGAGGAACAGTGTTTGTTTGACCTACTTTTTACAAACTGTACTAAAAATAGGAGTCCTGTATGACAAGTCGTTACATGTAAGATGTCTTAAACTTCCTTTTCAGCACCACTAAACTAACCAAGCAAGGTTATTAACTTACACCACTAATAAGTGAGTACTGAAAAGTTAGAAACCTGGCTTAATTGGAATTTATGTGAGGAAAAATTGATAAAAAAAAAAAGAAAAAAAAACAGCAGTGTGTTACCCACATTTCCTGTTATTTCTTTGTCCCATCTCTGCATTTTATCTCATTTTCTTTGATCTAAATTACAGGATAAGATTATTTTCCAAAATAGGTCGAATAAAAACGGAGCTAAAGCAATCCTACCAGAATGTTATTGAAAGGTTACTATTGAGGGGAGTATTGATTAAGGGGGGGGGTTCTATTGCATATGAAGAGAGAAAAGCATTAAAGTTAGCTAGCTAAATTAAGACTTAAATTAGTAAATTAAAGAGAGAATTGGTTCAGTTCAATAAGACCTTGAAAGTAAAGACAAAAACAAACAGAATGGATTTTATTCTTTAACCACAGGAATAAAGGTAGGCAGGGCAACTTACTAGTCAGACCAATTAAAGTGATGTGTCTCACTCAGAGTTGTACTATACATGCTCCATTTCCATTTGTCCTTGGAACCAGAGCCCTCAGGTTAAGCTGTAGCACTGCAGTGACAAAATGAATATGATTTAGACTATTGGGACCAAAAGCTCAAATGATCTATTTATAGAAAAGATTAGAATATTTTACAATTGTGCATTAAAAGCCTTCCAGCTAAAACAAAAGTTACTCTATGTTTATGAACAGAAAGTGTTGATAATGGCAAAATAGCAACTACCCAAGACTAAATGTGTAAACCCAGTAATTCCAAATAATGATATTTGTCAAACTGGATCAAAATATATTTGGAAGATTAAAGCTAAAGTAATACTCATGGTAATTATAAAAAAAAAAATATATTGCCATCATTGACAATGAAATAAAATAGGGAACCAATGGATCAAAACACAGGCATGCTGGGGCACCTAGGTGGCTCAGTGGGTTAAAGCCTCTGCCTTCGGCTCGGGTCATGATCTCAGGGTCCTGGGATCGAGCCCTGCATCAGGCTCTCTGCCCAGCGGGGAGCCTGCTTCCTCCTCTCTCTCTCTTCCTGCCTCTCTGCCTACTTGTCATCTCTGTCTGTCAAATAAATAAATAAAAATCTTAAAAAAAAAAAAAAAACACACAGGCAGGCCTCAAAAATGTTCCTGACCACAACAAAAAAATGAATACTGCAATAAAACAAGTCAAATTAATGTTTTACTTTCCCAGTGCATATAAAAGTCATATTTATAACATACTGTAGTATATTAAGTATGCAATGATATTATGTCTAAAAAAAATAATGCTAATGCCTTAATTTAAAAGCACTTTATTTCTTAAAAAAAAAAAAAAATCTAGCTTTCAGTGAGTCATAACTATTTGTGGGTGGAGGGTCTTGTCTTGATGTTGATGGCTACTGACCAAGGTAGGTGTGCTGAAGGTTGGGGTGGTTGTGGCAATTCTTAAAATAACATTGAAGTTTTTGGTTATCAATTAATTCTTCCTTTCATGAACAATATCTCTATTGCACTCAATCCTGCTTGATGTCATTTTATCCACAGGAGAACTCCTTTCAAAATTGAAGTCAATGCCCTCAAAACTTGCCACTGCTTTATCATCTAAATTTATTTAATATTTTAGGACTTTTGCTATCATTCTAACAATCCTCAGAGCATCTTCACCAGGAGCAGATTCCATCTCAAGAAACCACTTTCTTTGTAGATCCATAAGAAGAAACTCCTCATCTATTCAAGTTTTATTATGAGGTTATAGCAATTCAGTCCTATCTTCAGACTTCACTTCTAACCTTAGTCCTCTTGCTAATTCCACCACATTTGCAGCTACTGTTTCCACTAAATTATTGAACCCCTCAAAGTCATCCATAAGGATTGCGATCAACTTCTTCCAAACTCCTGTTTAATATTTTGAACTTGTCTCATGAATCAAAAAGATTCCTAATGGCATCCAGAATGGCAAATCCTTTCCAGAATCTTTACAGTTTACTTTGCCCAGATCCATTAGTATATATACCAGCTATAGCTAACAAAATGTATTTCTCAGATAGAAAGACTTAAAAGTCAAAATGACTCCTGACCCATGAGCTCCAGATACATGGTGTGTGATATTAAGCATGAAAACAACATTGTTTTCATTGCAAAACTTCATCATAGCTCTTGGGTAAGAGGTACATTGGCAGTGAGAAGTTGTATTTTGAAAATAATCTTTTTTTTTTCAGAGCAGCAGTTCTCAACAATTGGCTTAAAATATTCAGTAATCTATGTTATAAACCGATGAGCTATCAACCAGGCTTTGTTGTTCCATTTATAGAAAACAGGTAGAATATATTTAACCGAACTCTTAAGGGCCCTAGGATTTTCAGAATGAGAAAAGAGTGTCAGCTTCAACTTAAAGTCATCAGTTGCATTAGTCTCTAGCAAGAGAGTCACCAAGTCCTTTGAGTCAGGCATTGACTTATCCTCTCTAGCTATGAAAATTCTAGATGGTATCTTCTTCCAATACAATGCTGTTTTGTCTACATTGGAAGTATGTTTTTTGGTGTAGCCACCTTCATTAATCACTGTATCTTAGCTAGATCTTCTGGATAACTTAATACAGTCTTACATCACCATTTGCTTCTTCTACCTTGTACTTTTATGTTATGGAGAGGGCTTCTTTTTTTTCAACCTCATGAACCCACCTCTGCTAGCTTCCAACTTTTCTTCTTCAGCCTCTTCACCTCTTTCAGTCCTCACAGAATTGAAGAAAGTCGGGGCCTTGCTCAGGATTAGGCTTTAACTTAAAGGAATGTTGTGGCTGGCTTAATCTTCTATCCAGACCACTCAAACTTTCTCCATGTCGGCAGTAAGGCTGTTTTGCTTTTGTATCATTTGTGTGTTTACTGGAGTAGCACTTCTAATTTCCTCCAAGAATCTTTCCTTTCTATTCACAGCTTAGCTAACTGTTTGGCAGAAGAGGCCTACTTTTTGGTCAGTCTTAGCTATTGACTTGCCTTCTTCACCAAACTCAGTCATTTCTAGCTTTTGATTTAAAGTTAGTGATGCATTGCATGGAGCACTGGGTGTGGTGCATAAACAATGAATCTTGGAACACTGAAAAAAATAAAATAAAATTACAAAAAAAAATAAAGTTAGTGATGTGTTTTTCTTCCTTTCACTTGAACACTTAGAGGCCATTGTAGGGTATTAATTGGCCTAATTTCAATATTGTTGTGTCTCAGAGAACAGGGCCTGAGGAAGGAGATAGAAATGGGGGAACAGATTGTCAGTGCAGCACTCAGAACACATGTAAAGCTTAATAAGTTTAGCATCTCACATGAGTGTCATTCATGGTGCTCCTCAAACAGTGATGATAGTAGAATCAAAGACGACTGATCACAGATCACCATAACAAATATAGTAAGTTTGAAATACTGTGAGAATTACCAAAATGTGGTAGGGGCAAAAAGTGAGCAAATACTACTAGAAAAATGGCATCGATAGACTTGCTTGACACAGAATTATCACCACCCTTCAATTTGCAAAATGTGCAATATCTGCAAAGCACAACAAAGTGAACCACAATGAAGTGACATATGCCTGTAGGTATTTCAGAAATGAATTGATACCTGTGGCAAGAAGTTTCATTTTGTGTCAGTTGACAAAAATGTAATTCTTCTAAACGCTGGTATTGATAAAATTAGCTACATGCAGAATATTCAATATTTTAATATCCAGAATGAAAGATGAAGTACAAATTTAAAAAGAAACAAACACATTAGAAGAAAAAGGCAAGTTATATAAAGAGAACTCCTAACACTGACTTAATAATAAGGCATATGCTGCTTTACACACTCTGTCATTATCAACACATTTAATGCTCACAGAAATAATACATTGTAAGTACTGTTATTAAACCCATTATTTGGAAGAGCTTTAGTACCACAAGTATGTGGTTTCCATTCCACACTATGTCCACCAATGCTGAGGTTGTCAGCCTGTACCATAGACTTTCATAAAGTTCACATGGATATAACCTGATAATCCACAACTGAGTTCATGATTTGGACCTTCCCACTGGTTTCTGATGTTTAGGTTTGGCATAACTGAAGGAAAATACTAGACACATATTCATAACCTCATATGCACAACCTTTGAATGTAAGACCTTTACCAATGTGTAAATGGACAATGGGAGGCACTAGGTAAGTACTTCCCTTATTCTGAGAACTGTGGGAGGGTAAGTGTCAGGATCATGAAGAAAAATGGGTGGGTGGAATAAAATGAAGCTGAAGATGAGAAACCAGTGTATGTAAGATTTTTGTATCATGGCAAAAAAGGTAGATCTTCAGCCTAAGAACAATGAGAAGCAAGGGCAGTTTGAGATTCTTTTGAGACATTACCATGTTTGTGTTTTATGAAAAAGTATACAACACAGTGGGAGGAATTAGGGAAGAAAGCATGAAAGACTGATTTAGGGAGAACAGATATTAAGCTATATAATGTATAGGCAGGATTAGGGATTATTTACATTACTAAGTAAAAGCTTTTGTAAATAATGGATGTGATTTAGGGTTAGAAGGATAACTTGGTCCGAAGTCATAGGTGTTATTTCTGGAACTGTGAATATCCAAAGATTTTCTTGTGACAAGGATGAATTTGTTTGTTTCCATTTTTGAGCTAAAGAACATAAAACTTTTACTTCAGCTCATACATGAAACTCTGGATTATTTGGAAAATACAGTTTATTTCTCAGTTTGAAACTCAATTTTTATTTTTGACATATTTAACAACTTCATTCACAAAAATGGGATTCAAATTGAAAAAACTTACCGGGCTATATTATCATAAATTGAAAAATATCTTCAGGTAACAAAATTTGTAACTAAAACATCTGAATAGTTTAAAAAACACATATATCCTACACCTTTGTTCCTCCTTTCCCCATTTGAGGCAAGTGAAATACCACTATTTCTCGTGTGCAGCCTACTATCTAGCTCATGTTTCAGTAGAAACTAAATAGGCAGCTTTTAAAAATTATTTTTGTTGTTACTGTTAAATGGACTTGGAGGTGTTGAGGTGTGTGAGGAATTTAGTAGATTACTCTGGGTTTGAGCCTTAAGAGAAATCACAGTATAAAAAAAAAATTAAAAAGAATAATATAACATTAGTTCAAAAACAGAAATATAGTTACAGTGAGGAAAATAGAAATCACAGGGACAGATAACATACATAATAATTATATATAGAAATAAATAAAACATATATATAATATATAAATAATATAAAACATATTAATGTCATAAGTACTGATGATATATATGTGTATATATACAGCTAATAATGGCTTACCTAACACAAAATATAAATTTGCTCTTTAGATAGGTATAGACTTCAGTGTGAAAGTAAAACTATATATTTAGTAAAAGCAAATGGAGTCTCTTTGTGAACTAAGGAAGATGACTTCCTGAAAAATATGTTCAAAAGTATAAACCCCAAAACAAAAATGATGATTTTATCAAAAGTCATGTTCAATAAAGGATTCCATGAATAACAATAACTAACAGCTGATGGCGGAAAAGAAGATAGCTGTCATATCTAAAAATTGTATGTGAATTATATCCAGGTATCAATAAACTTGCATGAGTAAACAAGAAAAAAGCAGAAAACATAATACAAAATTTTGCAAAAATACAATGAAATTAATAAGGTAAGATGTATTAATTCTCTTTGTTGCTATAAAAATTTACCATAAATTAGTGACTTAAACAATAAATATTTATTATTATGTAGTTCTGGAGCTCAGAAGTTTAAAATCAGTTTCACTGGGTCAAAGTCAAGGTATCATCAGGGATGGTTCCTTTTGGAAACAGCTGGGCATGCAAAGTATAGACTAGCAAGTGGGCAATGGTCCAATGATTTCTGTGTCATGTGGGGAAAGATATATTTGATTTTACATCTTATCAAAACATACTTTTTAGAAATTCTCAAAACACTCCCTAAAATCATGACATGGTTTAAACAGATTCAAATAAGATTTTCACAGAATTCCGAAGGGTTTCTTTTCATTGTGGACACATATTACTTTAGAATGTACCTGAGGCTACAGTTTTTAGACCCATCCAAGGAAAGAATTCAACCAAGTATTTTAATTGTACTAGTTTTGTTTTGAAATAGAATATTCTGGCCTAGGTAGACAAAGGATAACTTCTGTTCGTAATCAGCTCTAAATCTTCATTATCTTATATATTTGCCTCCTGAGCTTTACCTACTCTGCTCACTGGCATTTTTGACGTGGATAACCTCAGTATACTTTCCGTACTTATTATTCAGGAAGTTTCTCAAGACAAAAAGGGAGTAAAATCCTTAAGCAGAATCTTTCATTCAGCATAAACTCTTCTGCTCTACTTCATTTTTGAAGCTAACCTTAACATTGTAGATGACACCTGGCTGAGGAAAAATTGTTCCCTCTTTCCCGCTTTCCATGTCCCCAGCTATTGACTGATACACAAAATGTGTGAAAAGTTGTGGCAGGGGCAGGGGGGAAAGGAGCTGTTAGGGAATGGAGTGTTCGTATGTGAAGAAACAACTTGCCAGGCAGAGGAAGCATAATGGCATACCTAGAATATGTGCGTTTCCTCAACACAAAAGGAAAAATCAGTTTATTGAATTAGGTGAGTGTCAGTCCTCACCCCTGAACCTTCTGGAGCCACAATTTACATTGGTTCTACAGGTAATTTTTCTCTTCACCATCTGGATGCCGCAAAATCTTTAGTGAATCTAGATTTCCAGGTCAACTCTACAGGAATTTCCATCTGTGTCACTCTACATGGAATTTAAAGACCCACGTGGTGTGAGATCTGTTTGTTAATAATTCAGGGTGAGATAAGGCATTGCAGCCAACATGTCAGTCAACCAAGTTGTGAGGCACACTGTTTAGTTCACCTGATGTTTTTACCTAGCAAAGCTTTCTTGATTGTTTCCTGGAGTTCAGGGAATAAACAGTTCAAATACAGACTGTTTTGAGTAGCAGTTTTTAAAATCTGTCTTTCAGCCTTTGTATTAATGTTAAATATATGGAAACACATAAGTATTTATGTGAAAATAAATGTTTGCTAATAAAATGGGACAGCAGCACAGGTGACGGAGAACCTAGGTCTTGGTGTAGCCTCTGCCCCTATCAGTTATATGAATTGAAAGGAATCACTTAGTCTCTGTGAGTTTCAGTCTTCCTCATTTGTAAAATGAGCTAAAATCATTCTGGGTTAAATAGCTTAATGAAATGGGAAAAGAGAAAGGAGCTGAATGCATCACATTCTTACATCTAGACCCATGTTGGTCGCATAGGAATACCGACTATTGATTAACTGAGAAGACAAGTGTTAAACACGTTTATTTTTTAATTCAATTTGAACAACTTCTCAACTCTCATCACTTGAATATTTCCCATCTTTAAACACATATTTGGTCTTCAAGAAACCTCTGTGTCTATAGTGTATCTTTGTTGCTTAAAATAGTGTTCTGGGATTCAAACTACAAGTTCACAGCTGCATTTGGATAAGGTAGGTGCTTGAATAAATACTTGTTGAATTATTGAAATGCAATCTTCTGGCAGCTACGGAAAAAAATTGTCTCACTAGGGCTAAAGTATTAGCAGGGTTGATATTTTCTGGAGGCTTTAAAGGGAAAACCATTTCTTTCCCTCTTTCAGGTTCTAAAGGACACGTTCTTCTTGGTTCAACCTTACACTGCCCCAAACTCATTTCTGTCATCACATCTACTGCTGATTCTGATCTTTTGCCTCCCTCTATCATAATCCTTAAGTTTACATTGGGCCCCAGAGGTAATCCAGGATGATCTCACACCAATATCCTTAATTTAACCATACTTATAAAGCCCTCCGTGTCATGTAAGGTGATATTCACAGGTTCCAAGGATTAGGACATAGATATCTTGGGGGAGTAAAAGATTTTTTTCAGTGTCCATAAGAGAAGCCCAAACAATAATCATATACTAGAGGTTCAGAAATCACTAGTAAGAGAAAAACCCTAACTGAGATGCCATCTTATATGTATTGGACCAGAAAACATAAATACCCAAATAAAGTCAAACATTGGTGGGACTGTAGGGATAAGAGTGCTCAGGGTCTGCTGGTAGAAATGTTTGATGGTGTTGTTGTGCTAAAGAACTTATCAAAACTTCAATGTCAAATTGGGTAGAGAAGTGTGCAAATGACTGGGTCATGCTACTCCTCATTGTAGCCCTGGGAAACTTCCACATACGTCTATACACTTGCATAAACCAAATGTTCATAATGGTAATGTTTCCTATTTTGTGTTTTCTATTCAGTGATATCTGGAGGCAATCTGAGCAGTCATCACTGACAGAGGAATGATTTTATGAGGAAAACTACGGGTTATGAGGCAGCAGTCAGAAATAACTGGTTAGATAAATATCCACAGAGTAATTTGATGGGCTGTCTTTAGTATCATGGTGTTTAGTGAACCAAGATGTATTCAGACACACACACATCTATCAGTGTAAATATGTATAATACCTATAATTATGTAATTGCATATTTTATATTAAAATATGTGTCTGATGCTATATAATTTAGAAAACACATTTAGGTAAAAAATGATACACACAAAGGATATTAAAACATTTCTCTTGTTGGTGGATAAAATGGCTTATTATGGTATGGAGATGAAAAGGAATGAATGAATAAATGAATAACCACATTGCACGGACTAATGATACTAATGCCCCATCAGTTGGGTAGTATGATTAATTCAATCTGGTGCATCTGAGATGGAAAAAAAAACAATCAGCTAATCTCATGTTGGTAATAACTCCAAAATACTCTGAAAAAGTAATTATTTCATTGCGTTACTGCAAATCTGTGGAATACATACACTTGGTGTTTTATTTTAAAACTTTCTTATCACTTAGTAGTTACTTTCATGTGGCAGAGAGAATATTCAAAATACTTATCAAGTAGTATGGCTCAGACACTAACCAGTCAGAATAAATTCACAGTGTAAATAGGTATACTAGGGTATACACTTCTAATGCGAGTGCTGTGGGTAAATTATATTACAATAATCATTGCATACAAATTACAGTCACAAGTAAGTATCCTGCCTGTCCTTTAAGCTCAGTTTTATAAAATATTTCAATTTAAAGTGTCAACCTTCCCAGAAAGTCTATGTTACATGGTTAATATGGTTATAACTATGAAATAATTTGTATTTCAGTATGTTTGGATGAAAAATAGAAATTTCCCATAATATTGACTTTAACAATATTAGCAGCTTGTTCCACTGGTCTTGCTGTGTATTCATTCACAACACTTTAAGCATCAAATATGTGGGTTTTTTCCTCTACTGAACGACTTGGCCATTCTCTAATCTCCAGACACCAAGTGACCTTTGCCTCAGTTCTGACACTAACTACCCAGAGTTAGTGTCCAACATCATGAGTTTAAGGGCTCAGTTCCACAAAATGCTCTACTTCAGTTACCAGTTGTGTGTCCTAAGTTATCACCTGTACTTCTGACCAACTAGCTATAAATTTGGGGTCCCACAGCCCTCTTCTTAGGTTCTGTAATTGGCTAAAACAACTCACAGACCTCAGGAAAGGGCTTTACCTACCTTTACTGGTTTATTATAAAGGCTACAGCTCAGAAAAAACAAATGGAAGAAATGCAGAGGGTAAGATGTGGGGGCAGGGCAGGACATCACACTGAAGCTTCCATGCCCTCTGCGGTATACCACAGTCCCAGCGCCTGAATGTGTTTACCAACCCAGAAGCTCTCTGAACCTTGCTGTTTAGGGTTTTTATGGAAGTTTCATTACTTAGGCATGGTTGACTGAATCATTGGACATAGGTGATTAACTCAATCTCCAGCCTCTCCTGTATCTCCCTGGAAGTCAGAAGATGGGGCTAAAAGTTGCAACCCTCTAATTACATGGTTGGTAATGAGCTGGCAACCAGCTCCTATCCTGAAAGTATCAAGAAGCCCATGGAGAGTTCCCTCATTAGTATAAACTTAGAAAATAGTTAGTATGAATAACAAAAGAAACTCCTCTCATCCCTGTCACTCACAAAATTTCAAGCATGTAAAAGCTCTTGTGTTAGGCACCAGGAGCAAAGACCAAATATATTCCTTATTACATGATAATATCACATCTGCATCATAGTGATTTGACTTAGCAATATTTGTTTAGCTCTACAACTGTATTAAGGGATATTAGGGGACACCCAGGATCCAGCTGTACTTACTGTTTACAATACGTTGTCTCTCTATTGCAGTCTTATGGAAGGGAATTGGAAGACACCTTTCATATAATTTTGAACTGAAAAATATAAGTGAAATAAGAAGTAACCATTTAAAACCATCTGAAATATGGCACTTCAATTATTTGGACAATAGGAAGAACAAATAAAATTTGACACACAATATAATAGCAGTCAAGACTTGCTATGCTTGGGAGTTGGGTTTATAGGGTTCTATGCTAGAGGGAGTGCTGGAGTTGTTATGTAAAGTACCTTGTTTAGGAAAATTAAGGCAAGCACTAAAGAGGACAAAACAACTTATTGGACATATGTAAGAATATAGAAATTCCAAAATGGAGCCAGTGTTTCCTGATAAAAGTTGCTAAAGTAACTGAAAGGTGGGTGAAGTATATTCTTTGTTGCCAGGGAAGGAACAGACTACGAGATGATTTTCTCTCTGGTTCTAAGTAGGAAGTGGAATATCAATATGTCTCCAAAAAAGTATATTCCATGACTCTGTCACTGGGATCTAGTATTATCTACCTCATAGTCTGTGATATACTGGCTAAAATACTTAAGTACTGACTTTTTAGAATTAGAAGAATGCTTATTTTTATTATTTTCCAATTTCTATGTTGTAAATAACCAATATCAAGCTATCAACTGGATGCCGAGAAGCTCACAAAATTGTGGGTATTCGATGATAGGCCCTAACAAACAGAAAGCAGAGCAGCCAGCCTTCAACACATCATTATATAGAGCTCTTGTGACTGTGAAACTATTAAACTGTGTAAAGCAAAGTGTTTGCCACACAGAAAGCAAGACATAGTAGCTCTTCTTGACTTTCTACTTCAGTGCAATATAAGACATTTCCCCTATTTGTATTACATGCGTGGGTGAATATACATAATAATAATTTTATTAATAGCAAGATATATGTGTGTATATAGATATAGATGATATAGATATAGCTATAGCTATAGCTATAGATAGAGATAGAGAAAGAGACAAGGAAAGTTAATCTTGAAGGACTAGAGAACAATGCAGCATTCTTATGATTGTATATCACTGACCTAATGGATGTTGTGAAGAAAGGGGTATGTGCAATAAAGAATTAGTCAGCAAGCCTGGGTTGTCCAACCCCAGCACATTCTAAGGAATGGTCTGGCCCTTGGCCACATTTTGGGAGATAAACGCTAATCTTTTGAAATATACTGACTGCAAAGGATTTTTATTTCCTTGGGAACTGTGACATGCCAGATAGTCTATGATAACAGTGTGATTTATGATGGAGGTCTTGGACTCTGTGGCATTAATTGACCTAGAAAGGGACTGAAGATCAAGCAGCTGAAGTCAGCCTTATGGGCACTTGTTTTATACATGGCTGACACCTAATAGGAACCCAAGACTCAAGACTGGTGAACAGTACTGGTCTGGCAATACTTTGTACATGTTGCCACACATCATTGCTGGCACAATTAAGAGCTTTCTCTAAGATTCTACTGGGAAGGGACAACATAAACCTTATCCTGGAGTCTTCCAGATTCTGTCCTATGCAACTTTAATGTTTGCTGATTTTAATCTGTATACTTTTGCTATAATGACCTATAACCCAGACAGTGAGAGAAGTTGAAGTTAAAATTTTATGGTTTCTCATTTCATTTATCCCAATTGCCCCCACAATTTTATGTTTCAGACACTCCTGGGCTAATATCTTATTATTTTGCTAAAAAGCATTAAGATGTACTAATTTTATTACGTTCAATTAGCCAACATATAGTACTAATTTTCACTAAAGAGCTAACTAGTAACAACATAGTTTTACTTTTTCCAATTGTATTTGAATTTTGAGATGAGGCTGAAAATTCCTATGAACTAAGTAAATAATTACTAGAAATGGAATTCCTACCACTGAGTTAAACAATAAAAACAATTTTGGAAATAAATATCTCTAGAGCATACAAACATTGAGCAATCTCTGGAGAAAGTTTGGTTGTAAAATATTGGGTGAGGATTCTATTATGCAGCCTACAATGCACAGGACAGGTCCCTCCCTACACAAGGAGTTACACAGTCCAAAATGTCCACGGTGCAAAGCTGAGAAGATTCCTGTTCTACACTTATTTTAATCATTCTGAAATCAGAGGAGGAATTCCACACTACTTCAGGGAAGAGACTAACATTGACTTTC
The DNA here is from genome assembly GCF_963455335.1 of Martes martes. Lineage (NCBI taxonomy): Eukaryota > Metazoa > Chordata > Mammalia > Carnivora > Mustelidae > Martes > Martes martes. The sequence goes on along the minus strand of NC_137888.1, from coordinate 19,432,844 downwards.
TCTTATAGAAAAACAACTCAACCTGTGAATGTTAATGAATCCAGAAATACAGAAATCTACAACATGGAAAGCCAAAGATACTGAAATTGCATGAAGCTTAATTCCAGGCAGAATCAGCTGAAAGAACTTGAAGTATTAGTTCAAACACATTCTGATATTTTATTTGGTTACTGTAATTATAATGGAAGATTTCTGTTTTCCTATTTACCAGGTGAAAGTCAATGCTTGGAGATGAAGACCCTTTGCTCTTCTTTGCTCCTGCTTTTATTGGTCCTTCAGGATAATCACAAATCCTTATCACAGTTTCTCAAGTGTGTGATGTCTGACAAGGGATCTCACTGAAACTAGGAGGATCTGTTGATGGGAAACATAGGATATGCTCATCTGTGTGTTCTAGTGTTCTGCTAAACATAGCTTAAGGGACAATGCATACATCTAGATCACAGGGCTAGATTTAGATCACATCTAGATCTAGATCACTGTCTGGGCTGAGAAAGATTCAGGGAAGACAACTTCCCACAGGCCTCAGCATTCCAAAGGCCCACGGCCTTCTCTGAAAACTTCCTTCATCCCCCAGTAGCCCCTGTTACATGTTAGCAAGTCAGGTATTATGATTGATTTTATGCTCTACATAAACCCCAACATCTCCCCCTTTTTGTTTCTTTAAAGCAGCAATAAGTAGTTCTTAAGACGGTTGTCCTTCATAGATACACTTCACATCCCTGGTGGTGGATAAGGCATTTATTCCAACTTTTCAGACTATGATGAGAAGAAAAACAGTAATTATTACAATAGCGATTCCTAAGAATCTCCATTTTGTGGAAGAGAATCATGTGGTTGGGTTAAGCCCCTGCAGATTGTTAGAAAGAGATTGCCAAGCTTCTGTATGAACCTTATGATTTTCCACCACCATCAATGAGGTGAATATCTGATCCTTTAGCTGCTGAACATCAAAAGTTAAATTATTATGGAGTGATCCACGCATTTGTTTATCTTTTCCCAATCATGTACGCTGTGGTTCCTGGGCATGGGGGTAACACAGATGGATCTGTGAGCTCAGTCACATAAGAGGCCTTGACAGCAGGCTAAGGCTTCTTTTTTCTCCTCAAGATATTCAACACCAGCTACCATTAGTTGAAGACATCCTATATTTTTTTTGTTATTTAAATGAAATTATGCATTTTAATAATATAATTAGGTTAGCACTTACACAAATAAAAATATTGATTTTTTATAAGCAAAAATATCTACAAATGACAAAACATAGTTCAATGCAAGGATTGAGCATTTAACCCTTCCTACTGGCATCTCAGACCAAACAGGGGGAAAAAAAAAAAAAAAGAGGAACTAATGAAGGATTTATAAGTCAATTCGGTAAAGAATGATAACAGTGATAATAGTAACACATAATATTTATTGATTACTTATGATGAACTCAGCCTTACCCTGTGTAAGTGGTAAGGTTAATACTAATACTTTTTTGATCAATGGTTTGTTGATCCACAAAGGCAGCCATCTAAACTGAGAAAGAGAGGCAACTGCCACGCTAGTATTGGTAATAATTGAGATAGCCATGATAATGCAAGCAATGAGTAGACCCAAGGAGCACTTGGGGTGTCTGATGTCACATAATGCTTGATTCAGAATCCTGATAGATTTGGATTCTTCCCAACCTCTGGTAAGATTAACAATATTGGTGGCATTGTTGAAAATGGGGAAAGGGGCATCCACCCAATTAAACAGACTTCCAGAAGTGGGATTTATAGACCCAATAAAAGGAAGTGAAGAACCCAGGCATCAGCAGAAGGCTGAAAAGAATACATACCACGGTAGAACAGGTGTCAAGCACAGATACTGTAGCCAAGAACATGTTTTCAGGGGTAGAGGGTTTACCAGTCTGTTGTAGAATCTCCTCAGCTTTCTGGGTCATCTTCTTGAGGTCTCCCCAGATCATAAATTTGGATTTGTGGGTACTGGGGAGCCAGATGAAGAACAGCTGTTTTTCTTCTAGATTCAGGTAACTCATCTGAAGGACTGTATCCTTGCTGTGCCAGGTCATGGCTATGTTTTAAGATTTCAAGTGAGGATCCACACTGATCAGTCCTTAGTGGAAACCCCATAATAAGTTCACTGCCATGTTATGAGTTCTACTGGTCCCTGCCAAATGCCCATGTTTGGGTCCTTCCAGAGTACTTGGGCTCAGGTTTTTGGGTGGGGTCTGGAGGCGATGATCAAAAGAATTCTTAAGACATCTTTGGTTCAAAAAGGTGATTATATTAAAGTGGCAACAGGACCCATAGGCAGGACCCATAGGCAGAAAGAGCTGCTGCATTATGGTCCCAAGGATTGGATGATTTATATACTCAGGAGCTGGGGATGTGAGGAAAAAGGGGGTGCTCAGAAGGGCTGTCATATGGTAAAGAAGACTCTCAGCATAATGGAGACCTAGCTTTTATCAAGCCAAGCTGTTTTTCCTTCTAATGAGGTACCAACATGAAGACAGTTGGGAGTTTCCTGGAGTAATATCACACTCCTATCACACATCCTGATCAATGAGCCTTAGGTTTAGAAGAAATTATTTTATTTTCATTTCCTTCTGCCTCAGCATCTCTCAATTTTGTAAGGGGGAGTGTTGTTAGGACTTAAGGAACTGAGTTATGGGTCTCTGGAAGTTAGGCTATTGATAAGAATGCTTCTTTCTTGTAAATCACTAGGACATTTGTAATCTGAGACTCCTTTGTCCTGCAGGACTGTGATCTCTTATCAGTTAACCCTTTGTTGTTCTTCCTTTAGAGCAGCCAGATGTGTCTGGGGAATGTCAAGGGGGTGGGGTGGTGGGGGCAGGGGTTGTAGAGTGCCAGCTTCTGATTTGTCCTCAGCTAGGCTTTTGCTTCCTCATAATTACTTCCCCTGAGCAATTTTAACCCTTAAATCCTCAAGGTTGTTGAAGGTGGAAGGTCTTATCTTCTGCAACTTCTTCCTGCTGAAGAGGGGTATAGAGATGTCCCTACCTATGGGTCAACATTGGTCAGTTGTGGAAATGTGTAGGGAGTTACAGAAGATGGAGGTTGCTGAATCCAATACTGACAGTGAAGAAATATCTCCACGGGTAGTAAGGATCATCGGTCAACGTGAAGTCATTGTAGCCACGGAGTCTCGGCACCAAGTAGAGAAACAATGAGGAAGGCAACACATTAAGATTAGCAAGGCTATAAGAATGAGAGGTCCAACAAAGAGAGCTTTAATAGTTGACCATAATCACCTTTAAACCAGGATCTTAACCAATCACTGAGAGAGGACTTTGTAGAGCCCCACTTTGGGTATTCATATCTTTGTTTTGTTTTTGTTTTTGTTTTTGTTTTAGTTCTGTGACATTTTTGTGATAATCTGGGATGTACACACAACATTCTGTTTTGATAATTGCACATGTGCCACCCTGTGCTACTTTTAGGACATCCAAGGCCATTCTATTTTGTAGAACTGCCTTGCACATCTGTGTGTCTTCAATATTAAGTAAGGAGATGCTATTTAGTGAATCATTGAGTGCCTTCATGGTATATTTATTAAGGGCTTCTACATGCCAAGTTACATTCTTTAGCCTTACAGATGGAACAAAAATGGATGTTAAATGATCATACCATTTAAAAATAGATCGTGTCCATCTTTGCTTTTAACTGGGGACATTAGCTAGAGTAGTGGGTTTTAGTAATGTGTCCATGAACCCAGGCAAAACCTAAGGTGCAGCGAACTATCCACCCCAGAGGAAGCCAGGCCACACATTAGTTCCTCATATCCAGTGGGTTCCATTTGGAGCTAGCATTCTGATGCCAGGTCACCTGACCCAATCAGTAGCAAACCAGTCAGTAACCTGGAGTACTATTACTTAGTAACACATTTCTAATGATAGCCATCCTAGATGTTGTGTGTTATTTGTCCAAGTGTCATATGTATGATTTATTTGCTCCCAGCATAAAACTGCCTTTTGACTGAGCTGTCCGATAGAGGGTGTGAGCCACAAGTATGTATCCCAAATTTGAGATATGCCATCCTCAGTATAGCGGTGAGTAGGGTTTTATAATTTAGGCACTGCTTGGTTGTTATTAATTTGTGGCTTTGTAAGGTCAGTTAAGATTTTAATAGTTTCAGGGTATGAAAACATTTGGCTATGTCCTGGTGAATTCCATGTCCTAGTGATCATGGGCCAGGAAGAAACATTTTGATTAGTGATAGATTTATCCCCACACATACCATCTCCATGTATTATTTCTGAAATATAAGCATGTAGAGAGTGCCAATCTATGCCCTGTAAAAGGGAAACCCACCAAGGTAACCCAGACATATTTGACATAGGCAAAATTCCACATGCCCAACAACCTTCATTTTCATTTGAAGAGGAGTTTAAGATATTCTATGGGTCCACAGGAAGGCACGTTAGTTTGCTCACTGGGTTCCTGTGAAGGAGGTACAGGTTTTATTCTAGATATATGAGCCCCTGAAGAGTGTCCTTCTGGTTTTACTACAGTGGGAGTACATAGTATGACCCAAAATGGGCCTTTCCATTTTGGGTTTAGGTTTTATGCTGTATCTGATTTCCAAGTTTTCAAATAAACCAGGTCTCCAGGATTTACATGGGGTGGGTATTCAGTTATAGTTAAGTCAGGTTTAGGGAGTACATGATTAGTATATTCATTGAATAACTTATGAATTAAACCAGCCTCTGGTGAATAATTTAATAAAACATTATAATCTTCACCTAATAAAAGATCTACAGAAAGAAATGGTTTTCTGTACAATAACTCAAAAGCTCTGGGTCCTAGAGGTTGTTTTGAAGCAGCTCTTATCCTGGGAGTTCTGTTGGCAAGAGAGTAACCTGATTTTCCTGGGTTTCTAGACTGAGTTTAGCAAGATGGTGTTTTAAAGTATGATTAGCCTTTTGTACTTTCGTAGAGGATTGTGGATGCCAGGCTGAACTCAAGAAATATTTAATTTTTAAAGCTTGGGCTATTTCTTGAGTTATTAGAGTGGTAAAAGAAAGACCATTGTCACTTGGAAGAGATCAAGGAAGGCCAAATCTAGGAGAAATTTCTCACAACAAAATCTTAGTTACTTCTATGGCTCTTTCAGTTTTATATGGGAAGGACTCGATCCATCCAGTGAAGGTATCGACAAACACTAATAGAAACTTATAGCCTTTTCAAGGTGGCATTTGTGTGAAATCAAACTGTCAGTCCTCTTCTGGATAAGATCCATGCCTTCGACTGGTTAAAAGACGGGTAGGGGAGCTGCACTTTCTGGGTTTACTTGGCCACAGAAAATACAGGATTGGCAGAAGTTTTACTGTAGCTGTTAAAAATGTATTTGATGAAGTAAATTTAATTAAGTGTTTTAAGGCATCTTTGCCCAAATGAGTAGCCTGGTATAGGCTCTGTCTTACCTTCCATTGGTTATTTTTGGGTATGAAAATTTTTCCCTCATTGTTAACAAGCCAGTCCTGTATATTTTTAGTATGTCTTCACTCCTGAGCTATATGAATCTTTTGATCTGAATGAACTAGAGTTATGGACTCCATTGGTTTTAAGACTGGTATAAGGCTTAATATATTTAATTTTTGCTGCCTCTTTGGCTACACAGTCTGTTAAATTGTTTCCCTTAGATTCTTAGGCCATATCCTTTTGATCCTTTGAGGTGTTCACAGCTCCCTCCTTGGGCAGGTGTACTGCCTCAAGAAATGTAATGATTTCAGACCCATATCTGCTTGCGGAATTATGGCTTGATAATAATCCTCTTTCCCTTCAATAGCTCCATGAGTATGTAGTACCAGACAGGCACATTTGGAGTCAGTATAAATGTCACTTCTTAGATCTTTGCCAACTGAAGAGAACAGCTTTTTAGGCAGAAGCATATATTGGAAGGGGTTTTGCCTCAATACAATGGTTTGGCTAAGAATCCAAATCCAGGAATCCTCAGGCAGCAAAAACCTGCCATCCCTAGAAAAGTGAAGGGTTGTTTTTGTATTCAGTGGCTCAAGATCTTGCATAGACTTTTTTTTCTATCAGTAGATAGAATATGGTGACCTGGTGTAAATTTGTATCCTAAATATTTTACTTTTGTTTAGATATTTGTGCCTTTTCAGGGGATGCACAATACCTTCTATCTGCCAAGAGATTACTTGAAGTTACAGAATTTCTATTGGATGTCTTTGTGGGACTGCAGATTAGAATGCCATCTACATATTGAATTATTGTCCCTTGAGACAAGGATATATCACAGAGATCTTTGCCAAATGCAGCTCCAAATAGGTGAGGACCATTTCTAAATCACTGTGGCAAAACTGTCCAGGTTAATTGAGCAGCCTGTGGGCTTGAAGGTGAGATCTGTTCAAAGGCAAATAGTGGCTGTGTTTACTCACTTAGTGGGATGCAAAAGGTGGCATCTTTTAAGTCAAATACTGCTAACCAGTTGGTTTCACCAGGGACCTGGGTGGAACAGTGTATGGATTTGGCACTATGGGATGAATAGGTGTTACTGCCTCTTTTATAGCTCATAAGTCTTGTACCATTTGACATTCCTCGTTTTGCCTTTTTACTGCTAAAATTGGGGTGACAAGCCTTTAAAATACCATGTCTGAGAAACTTATCAATAAGTGGTTGCAATAACCTAACCAAAGAGGTAAAGGATCTGTACTCAAGGAACTACAGAACACTCATGAAAGAAATTGAAGAAGACACAAAAAGATGGAAGACCATTCCGTGCTCATGGATCAGTAGAATAAACATTGTTAAAATGCCTATACTGCCCAGCACAACCTCTACTTTCAGTGCCATCCTGATCAAAATTCCACTGACATTTTTCAAAGAGCTGGAACAAACAATCCTAAAATTTGTATGAAACCATAAGAGACCCCAAATTGCTAAGGAATTGTTGAAAAAGAAAAACAAAACTGGGGACATCACATTGTCTCATTTCAAGCTTTACTACAAGCAGTGATCACCACGACAGCATGGTACTGGCACAAAAACAGACACATAGGCCAGTGGAACAGAGTAGAGAGCCCAGATATGGACCCTCAACTCTATGGTCAAATAATCTTTGACAAAGCAGAAGAAAATATACAGTGGAAAAAAGACAGTATTTTCAATCGATGGTGCTGGGAAATTTGGACAGGTATGTGTAGAAGAATGAAACTCGACCATTCTCTTATACCATACACAAAGATAAACTCAAAATGGATAAAAAACCTCAATGTGAGGCAGGCATCTATCAAAACCCTAGAGGAGAACATAGGCAGTAACCTCTTCGATATTGGCCACAGCAACTTCTTTCAAGATATGTCTCCAAAGGCAAAGGAAACAAAAGCAAAAATGAACTTTTGGGACTTCATCAAGATCAAAAGCTTCTGCACAGCAAAGGAAACAGTCAACAAAACAAAGAGGCAACCCATGGAATGGAAGAAGATATTTTCAAATGACACTACAGACAAAGGGCTGAATTTCTCAAACTCAATACCTAAAAAACAAATAATCAAGTCAAAAAATGGGCAGAAGACATGAACTGACACTTCTTGAAAGAAGACATACAAATGGCTAACAGGCACATGCAAAAATGTTCATCATCATTAGTCATCAGGGAGATTCAAATCAAAACCACATTGAGATACCACCTTACACCAGTTAGAATGACCAAAATTAACAAGACAGGAGACAAGTGTTGGAGAGGATATGGAGAAAGGGGAACCCTCTTACACTGATAGTGGGAATGCAAGCTGGTGCAGCCAGTTTGGAAAACAGTGTGGAGATTCCTTAAGAAATTAAAAATAGAGCTACCCTATGACCCTGCAATTGCACTACTAGGTATTTACCCCAAAGATACTGATGTAGTGAAAAGAAAGGCCATCTGTACCCCAGTGTTCATAGAAGCAATCGCCACAGTCACCAAACTGTGGAAAGAACCAAGATGCCCTTCAACAGACAAATGGATAAAGAAGATATGGTCCATATATACAAACAAGTATTATGCCTCCATCAGAAAGGATGAATACCCAAATTTGTATCAACATGGATCAGACTGGAAGAGATTATGTTGAGTGAAATAAGTCAAGCAGAGAGAGTCAAGTATCGTGTGGTTTCACTTACTTGTGGAGCATAAGTAATAACATGGAGGACATGGGGAGATGGAGAAGAGAAGTAAGTTGGGGGAAATATGAGGGGGAAACCCTGAGACTGTAAGTTGGGGGAAATCGGAAGGGGAAACAAATCGTGAGACTGTGGACTCTGAGAAACAAACAGGGTTTTGGAGGAGAGGAGGGTGGGGGGTTGGGTGAGCCTGGTGGTTGGTATTATGGAGGGCACGTATTACATGGAGCATTGTGTGTGGTGCATACACAATGAATTTTGGAACACTAAAAAAAAATTAAATTAAATTTAAAAAAAAAATTGTTGCAACCCAGCTTTGGCCTCAGGTTTTAGAGGGTATTGTTTTTTATGAGGTGTATTGGTTTGCTCTTCTAAGGTCACTTTAACTAAATGGACTGCAAAAGCCCATCCTGGGATATCACAATCCCAGACCTGAGGATTTACTTCCTTCCAGACATTGGAAGGGATAGTAGGGTATGGTTTTAGTTCTCAAGTCATTATAGAAAACAAGCCACCTCCCACTATACTAAGAGCAAATCGGTTTCCCAGTTTATACATCAGGTCTCGTCTGAGTAATGGAGTGGGACAAGAGAGAAGGACTAGAAAAACACGAGTGACCAATTGACTTTTATATTTAAAGGTTAAGGGCATTGCCTGATAGCATGTTTTAGTTTCCCCTTCTATGCCAACAATTTTAAGGTTAGAAAGACAAGTAGGGCCAGAGTGCTGAATAAGAACAGAGTAAGTGGGGGCACATGGGTGGCTCAGTGGGTTAAGCCTTTGCCTTCAGCTCAGATCATGATCTCAGGGTCCTGGGATCAAGCCCTACATCATGGTCTCTGCTGAGCAGGGAGACCACTCCCCACCCCCCGCCTACCTCTCTGCCTACTTGTGATCCCTCACTCTCTGTCAAATAAATAAATAAAATATTAAAAAAAAAAGAACAGAGTAAGTTGCTCCTGTATCATAAATAAAATTGATAAACTTAGCTCCCACATCCAAGGTAACCTGGGGCTCAATTATCTTGATGTCAAAGGGAGCTGGACCAGCCTCAGGGCCCTGTCATGCCAGTTCCTCCAGCTTTGACTCTTGGGCGGGGAAGTGAGTTCCTGTCTTCCTATCTCTCTGGAGATGAGAGGACAGTCTCTCTTCCAATGTCATGTTTCTTTACAGAAGGGACTTGGGCCTAGTGGAGGTCCTTGTTTGGACATTCTCCGTTTCAATGTCCGATCTGGCCACATTCATAACAAGGGGACTTACCTAGTTCTGTTTGATACAAGCCTTTTCTTTTGCCGCCGGTTAGTCTGGTGCCATGGAAAATCTGCAATAGTGGCTGCCATTATTTCAGCCTTTATCTTACCCTGCCAGTTTACCTTTCCAGTCCTTTTCTTGACTTAAGGCCATGTCTGTTATTATTAAGACTCCGGTCGCTACTCTAGTATGCACTGTTTGGGAGTTTGAGGGCCTAAAGACATTTTAGTTAGTTTTTGGTGGATGTCAGGTACCATTGGCTCATAAAATGCATATTTAGTATGGTTACTCCCTCAGGTGAGGCTGGGTCCAAATTTATGTATCTACAGATGGCTTATACCAATTGGCCCCAAAATAGAGCTAGAGTCTAAACAGTTCCTTGCATAACTTCCGGTAGTTTCTCAAAGTTTACAGGTTTAGAGAATTTTTTTTTCCATTCTTTCTATTAAACAAGTGATATATGGTCTTATTTTTCTCTCCCTGGACTATCTCCCAATAGTTCCAGTGTGGCTCCATGTTAGGGACAGCAGCACCCTCAACTGGATAATGTTCCCTGTCTCTCATTGCCAATTCATCAGCGCTCCCTTCCAGATTCACTTATTTTCCCCAGGGGTACAACATGAGTTAAAATTGTATATATATATAAAATATTTCTCCTGCCAGGTTAAATCAAACATAATAGGTACTTCTTGAAAGCCCTCAATAAATTGAGAGGGGTTTTCAGAATATCATCCTAATTATCATTTTATCTGAACTAGGTCTGCCATGGAGAATGGGACATGGACTCTATTTGTGCCAATTCTCGATTAGCAACTTCCCTAAGAGGATGCATCCCATACTTAGATGGAGCTCATGGAAGATAAGGAGTCCCACTCCTAGTATGTCCAGCTGGGCTGGGAGCAGAGGGGTCTTGGGGTTTATGAGAAGGAGGGATAGCAACAGGGCCAGTGTTCTTTCTTTGGACTGGCCAGCAATTCCTCCAATATCCCAGGTTTATTAAGAAGAATCAGCCTATTTAGACAATCATCCAATATATCCAGGGAGGGTTGTTAACCTGGTTGAGGGTTAGAGACACTGTACAAGAGGACTGCAGGTCTGGATCCCGATTTAGGGTTATAAAGGCTTGGACATATGGGACTTCAGTCCATTTGCCCATCTCCTTGCAAAAGGGGTCGAACTGATGGACTGAATTGAAACTTAATGTCCCACTTATGGGTCATTTCTCTTCATCTTCTAAGGAGTACAGAGGTCATGCAATGTTACAAAAGATCATTTTTTTTTTCTTTCTTAAATCGTATAGTCTGAATTGATTCCAGTTGGTTAAAAGGCATCTCAAGAGAGAATCTTTGGGAACAGAAGAGGATCCCATGTTCCTAGAAAAGTAAAGAAGGTCCATTACCAAACCTCCCCCTGACTCCTGGGTAGCATCCCACACAGGATACGTCAGAGGTTCCAGATGTCAAAGTGACCAGAGGCGTCCCTTAACAAAAATTGCTATTGATCACCATTCTGCCTTCCCATGAACATACGCCTTCCAAAAAGTCCCATAGGAGGGATGCTGGCATTTCCTCCTCTACCCCATCACATCCTAGGCTACAGATGGGTGCCGGGTGAATGGACTAAGATACTGTGCCATCCTATACCCTGAGTGCCCTGCCATTTTTAACCCATGGAAAATACTAGAAAAGTTTTCCAAGGGGAAATTACCCAAATTTTTAGCTATAAGTAGTTAGTAGGGGACAGCGAAGGAAAGCAGTAAAGATTAAAATCCATCATTGTCTAAGCGACATCCCAAAACTTGTGGTTCTTACAGCAAGTTCCCTAGGAAAGGGTCCTAGTTGGGTTTTAATTCAGTCAGGTACTGGTTTCCAGCTGACTCTGAATGGAGGTCCCACAGCCAGAAGCAGCGAGAACAGGGATGTGATGGGGATCATGTCAGATCAATCAAGAGGAGTCTTAAGATTGGTAGCCATCCTGGTGACTTAGGTGGCTGTCCCATGCCCAAGACAGACAAATTTGTGTAATAACAGGAATAAAGACAGGGCATCAAGTTTCTAGGTCTTATTACCATTCTGGCCAGGTACTGACTTCCAGCCAAAAGGTGGAAGTCAATGGAACATGGAACATCAAAGTGTTCCAATAAGACCATACTTCTTGAAAGGCCACTGAAATGAAAGTAAAGGAAGAGGAAAGTACTCACCAATTTTGCTAAAGCTCAGAGTCCAGATGTAAAGACTTAAAGTCCCACATTTGGGCACCAAATGATGAAGTTTTAGAATGTAAGTGAGGTTCAGTGGGGTGAGGTCTGGAGCCTATGATCAAAAAAGAATTAAGATGTCCTTAGGGCAAAAAGGTGATTTTATTAAGGCACGGTGACAGGACCCATAGGCAGAAAGAGCTGCTGCACTGCAGTCCTGAGGGGTGACTGATGTTGTATTCAGGAGCTGGGGCAGTGAGGACAAAGGGGTGTTCAGAAGGGCTGTCCTATGGTAAAAGAGACTCTTAATGGAGACCTGGTTACTGTCAAGCCAAGCTGTTTTTCTCTCTAATGAAGTACCAACATGAAGACGGTTGGGTGTTTCCTGGAGGAATGTCACACTCCTCCTATCATACATCTTAGTCAATGAGCCTTAGGTTTAGAAGAAATTCAGTTTTATTTACCTTTCCTTCTGCCTCAGCCTCCCTCAGTTTTATGGAGGGGAGGGTGATGTTAGGGCTTCAGGAACTGAGTTATGGGTCTCTGGAAGCTAGGCTATTGATAAGAAAGCTTCTTCCTTGTAAATCACTAGGACATTTATAAACTGAAGGAGACTCCTTTGTCCTGCAGGATGGTGTTAACTATTTGTTGTTCTTCCTTTAGGGCAACCAAGAATGCCTGAGTATTGTCACACATATCACAGGGGGTGGGGGAGAGGGGATGTAAGGTAAGAGTTTCTCCTTTGTCCTCAGCTAGCCTTTTGCTCCTCATCCCATCAGAGCTTTAAAACCTTTTGTTCCTCATTGCAGAGCTTTAAAACCTTAATACATTGTCTCTGTTTGAGAGAGGTTTTGCACCATCTCTGGAGTTTTTAGAGGACTTTTAATTCCATAAAAATACCCAAGCTTGAAACTTTCCCCAAGCTCAGCTGTGAGCCAATGCAACCTTACTGCATGCAGACTTCTCATTTTGGGGGTGTCCGTACGGTGTCCGTTGCAAGATGGTCACATTGGGGTCACCACTTGCTGGGAATGGCCATCAATCCCTGTACCAATGGACAAAAAATTACTCCAAACTTTGCTGTGAAAGAGAAGAGAAGGTAAAGGGGCCAATGCTCAGAGACCAAGAACCTGTGTGCTTCTTCGCACCTGTTTTTATTGGTCCTTCAGGACAATCACAAATCCTTATCATTGTTTCTCAAGCCTGATACTGTGACAAGGGGTCTCACTGAAACTAGGAGGATCTGTTGAAGGGAAACATGGGATATGCTCTTCTGTGTGTTCTAGTGTTCTGCTAAACATAGCCTAAGGGATAATGCATACATCTCCTAGATCACAGGACAGCTGTCTTTTCCCCAAAGAAAGCTTTGGGGAAGGCAACTCTCCTCCCATTCCAATGGCAGAGTTGCCCGCAGGCCCTGGCATTCCAAAGGCGCACATCCTTCTCTGAAACTTTCCTCCACCCCCAGGGGCCTCTGTATTACATTTCAGCAAGCCAGATATTATGGCTGATTTCATGCTCTACATTAACCCAAACATCAGTTATGAAAATATTCACACCACCTTTAATCCCTTCAAGATGTTTCAGTTAATTTAATGTTGACCTTCAAATTACTTTGTTTTTTAAATTTTGAAATTAAACCAGTATTGCCCACCATATTTAGATAGGGGGTGAACTTTGGAAACAAGGGGGTGAGCTTTAGAAACTAAGTGTCCTTGCAGAGTATAAAGTCAGCACAGTGAATTTCAGACATTTTTTTTTTAAATCATCAAACCTATTGTCGATCATATAAACTGTTATCCTTTGCCCTCAATCCATGCACATAAAATTCTGATTGATGTCAATGGGAGCCATGTGTGGCTTTTGAGGGAACTGAAGTTTGAAACTTTATGGTCTATTCAGAATATCTTTGAAGTCCAGTTTCTGAGGAGAGACACATGTTTAAAAAGTAGTTCTTCAGGGCTTTTTCTTATCCACTGGGAACAAGTTTAGATTGCCTATTTTACATGCAGTATTAGGCTAGAATTGCAAAACACAATATGGATTGTGAGTAGTTGATTTCAAATGGATTGTTTCAGTTTATTTCAATTCTAAATTTATAGCCTTGGGGGCCTAACATGGCAAACAACCCACCTCTCTTTTGGAACATTAATATTCATGAGTTTCTTTCACTCAGTTGCGATAGTGGTAGGTAGTTATTTTATTCATGGTATTGCTATGAATTAAGTGCATTACTTTCATTAGCTTAGTCTAGAAAATCCATCAACAGAAGAAGTGAGATCACTTTTGTATCACCAAATTCACTTGTGAGTTTTATTTTTAAATTATGGCTAAATATGTTTTTATAAGAATTCTTCACTTTTTTGCTGGTGCTTATTTTGGTAAGTGTATTTAAGCACTTAGCAAACAAAACTTTGAGTTTATTTTTACATCAAGAGATAGTTCATAGAGTATTACAAGTAACTGTCAAAAGGCAAGTGATGGTTTATCTCAGGAAATCCCAAGGATATAAATCTATTATGTGGCCCATGATATCACATTCATTTACTATAACATAAAATTAAATAAACTGAATTATTTTCATATGAAATATGAATTAAAATTATTTTTGAATAATTTAGATTTCTTATGTAAGAGGACTAAAAATTTCTAAGCATTCAATTACCAAATGAAATGCAACAAATAAGAAAGAATTATTTAATCTCACTCATCAAAAGTATTTAGTTGGGTTTACAGATTTTTGGATAAAATGCATAACATTCATAGAAATAATCAGACAATTTTTAACAGAAACAAATTTTTCCGTTATCTGAAACCTCCATACTTTCCCATTTGAAGAGCTAAATGCCAAAACTCAAGTAAATACCCTAAATGTTGTCTTTCTTAGCTAACTGTGGTTTTCTTTTTGGAACATAATGAAGTTGTGCCTAGAACTCTTGAATCTGAAGCCTCTCAGAGAAATCTTTGCCATTTTGCTATGTTAGTCTAACCATCTCCATGCAGGGTCAATATTCTTGACAACTTATCAAGCATGAGCCTGATAATCCAACTCAACCATAACTGAAGGAAAGTATTAAAGCAGCAATCAAGAAACAGGATATTTGACAAAGGAGAGGAAAAATGACAGACTGCCTTTTAACCAAGAGCTAGCTTTTACATTCAGAGAGATTTTAGGATAAGTATGTCAATGTGAGGATTGAAACAACTGAAAGAAGAAGTTGGGTGTAGAAATGGACCCAGGGGAGGGAAGAAAAAAGGAAGCAGACACACGATTTACTTTTTAATTTTTTTCTTGATCAAAAAAAGGTAATGAAGGGCCTTAAATAGGCAAATGAGTCATTAGCTATGTACTTTTAAATGTTGGTTTTGGTTTTGTTGAAAGAATGCATTAAAATGAAGGCAGAAGGCTCTGAAACAAGTTAATCTTATCCAATTAAGAGATGAGAGCATTCTGAAGTAATGCAGAAGATAAAGTTAACATTCCGAAGAGAGTTACAGAGTAGTGAATATCTATGTGGTAGAATTGATTATATTTAATAATCAGATGAACAAAAACAGGGGAAAAAGAGAATTGAGGAAAATCTTAAGTCTCTGTTGTGGGCCACATTCTAGACAGATGTGGTGACCAGACAGTAAGCTGCCAGGGTCCTTGCCATCTTAGGGCCAGGTCAGAGACCAGCCCTGCTCACCACGGTTCAGGCTAAAACTCTGCCATAACCACAGCTTGCAGAAGCAAGTAAACCACATAGCAAGAAGGAGGCATAGAAAAATAGATTTGCCCTAAAGCTAGTTGCAAAATGTTCTGATCTGATGCAGGGTAGTGTAATAGCACAAAATGAGGAAAGTGTTACGCACTGGTAGATTGAACCATTGATTGATCTATTGAATTATCTATGCAATTATCAAGGTGACTCCCACATGACTGTATTGTGCTTGAATCATATAGAACTGTTGTAAAGCAAAAAATGTCCTCTCAGCAGTAGCTGCTACCACCCCCCCACCCCCAGACAATCCCATCCTTTGTGTTTCTTTCTCGTTCCCACACCCAAACTCTGGTTTCTCCATTCAGTCAAGGCTGATCCTTGACAGACAGAAATGCTATTTGATGAGAATTATAATTCAAGATGATAAACAGGTATTTTGGAGGGTAAGATAAATGAAATTTAAGGCACACGAGGCTTGGGGGTTCTGTAGACATGCAAGCATAAAAGTTCAGCAGTTAATTTTTTTAATTTTATGTGCCACAGAAAGTTGCCTCTTCTGCTACATCGAGTATGCCTTCAATAGAGTCCTCATAACTGAGTACCATAATTGGAGTCACAACCACATAGCTCATTTTCTTTGGGTATGGCTTGTCTCTGGGGTTCTGCTAGATAGGTCTCATTGGCTCCAGCAGATTTACTCCACTCTCTGCTGTCCTGCTCTGTGCTACTGGACTGGATCAAGGCATCCTTTGCACTCTCAATACCGATCAGTTTCATCCAATAGTAAAATCAAAATGAAGGAGGAGAGTAGCCCTCCTCCCTATAGAATTTACACTAGCTAGCTGGAATGGGCTAAATGTCTGTCTCCCTCTCACCCCCCACACCCCGAAATTCATATGTTGAAATCTTAATCCCAAATGCAATTGTGTTGGAGGTGGGGCCTTCTATGTTGCTAAGTCGTCATGGTGTTGCCCTTATGATAAGAATAGAACCCTTATAAAAAGAAGAAGAAATGGTAGATATCTCTCTCTCTCTCTCTCTCTCTCTCTCTTTCTCTCTCTCTCGCTGGATGCATGCACTAAGGAAAAGCCATATGAGGACATACCAGGACAGTCCTCACCAAGGACCTGACCAAGCTGGCACCCTGGTCTTGGAATTCCAACCTCCAGAAACAAAAGAAATATTTGTTGTTTATGCCACCCAGTTTATAATATCTTTGTTATAGCAACCCAAACAGACAAAGATACTGCCTACAGAAAGGTCAGCTTCTCTGTGTGGCACTCTCTTTCATGTTTAGAGAGCCAGCCATCCCTCTTCTTGTTCCATCAAGCCTAAATGTCATAAGTCACACCTTCAGCACCACATTTTCTGTCCTCACACACACTGACCAGTTGCCTGGGGTTTTATTACCTTCTTTTGCCATCATTGTAAATAGCCCCTTTACTAAACACTTTCAAATTACCTAATTTGAAAGCATTACCTACTATCAGCCAGGACATGACAAATTAGAGGTTGATATTTTTCTTGTTTTGGTCTTGCCAACATCTCCCTTACAGAACCTAGTTATCTTTTGTTCAGAAGGAAAATAAGAGGGCAAATATTAGTAATAGAAAGAAAGTTACGTAATATGGGGAAAATCCCATAGGGTGATAAAATTTTTCTCCCTGTGTTTCACAAATGACTACTATAACCTTAAAATTGCATTATTTCTCAAGAAAATTGTATTATTTCAAAAAGGGGAAATTCATTTTGAAAACAGGACTAGTCCTACTCCACTTGGATGGAGTGTAGCCACCCTCTAACCTATGCAAGACCAAATCTCCACGTGAGGTATGGATCCAAAAACTCTGTCTCTGTATAGAAAATAGGAAATTACGTGGGAAAGACTTTTCTTTTATGACAGAATCATAAATGAATGCAACCCCAAAGTTCAAGTACGGTGAAAATTGAAAACACTTCTTTCACAATCCTTCTTGGAAATGAATAGAATGCCTTTTCACTTCTGTTCCAACATTTACTGTTTGATTAAAACATGTTATTATTTTTTTAACATTGTACCATAATCAGTTATATATGATGACAGGATGAAAATCTCCACACTTACAAAAACCAAGGTCAGATATCGTACATGGTCATTTTTTCAGGTTAGTGAAGGATTTTGATTATAAAACTTATAAGCATTACTATTTTTAAATTATCATCAAGCTATAAAAGGTTTGTAAAAAGTCTCTCCTCAACTTTTCCTTTTTATTTGCACTCCCTAAGAATTAGGTTTGCATTTGTCAACTTCCCAGCTCTTTCTCAGTATCCTTTCCATTATTCCCTCTGGGGCCCCATCATCTGTCACACTATCCACAGGTGTTTTCCTATGTATATTTCAAGTTGAGAAGCAATTTGCATATGTAGTTAAGTTGAAGTTTTACAAAGACCACATTTTTAAACTTATGTGCTATGAGTATGTATAGATACAATGCAAACCCTTACAAAATCCTCCATAATGTCAATATTTTCCAAATATTTACAAATGGGGGAAAAAAAAAACAACGCACCAGTTTTCTCCAGTGTTCTGACATCCAAAGCGTACATACTGGAAAGACTTTCATCTCCTCTCGAGGCCAAATGAATTTTCTTTTCAGTATTCTTACCCGCAAAAGCATGGCGCCATTTTGTCTCCCCTTCTAGGATACCAATACAATGGTACTCAAATTTAAGTTAAAAAAAATATGTAGATATAGATATAGATAGATAGATAGATGCAAAGTCATTGGCGTAAGGCAACTTGCTCTTTTTGATCTTTGAGTATTCCTATGAGAACAGAGGTTCTGCCTACACACGTGTATAGAGGGCATAGTGGGTCTGAGAGGGATGGGTCTGTGGTTCAAAAATACATACACTATACTAAACAGTGCCTGTCACATAATCCACTTATAGATAAGAGAACAAACTGCCAAGCTTGGATATGGATAGAAAAAGAGACGTCCACATAATTCAGTCTTATGCTATTGTAATTGCAGAAATACAGTGACTTCAGACATGTTCTATTGATTAACAGAACGCTAAATGTAAAGATAAGTATGTTTGATTTTAAAATGGGGGAAAACAGGGATACTAGAGGAATCTGCTTTGAATGGGTGCTTGTGTATGTGTGTGTGTGTGTGTGTGTGTGTGTGTGTATGGTTTCCCTCTTCTCTATTCATCTTTATTTCATCCCTACAAAACACACATACAAACTATCTTCACAAAGATGCTTCAGACCTGTATATTCATTATATGTGTGAGAGTCTTACAGTGACTTAAAGCAGCACCGCCTAACTAGGTCCAGGACAGGGTTTCTCAACCTTAGCACTATGGATATTTTCAGCTAGATAAGAAATTCTTTGCTGTAGGGGTTGTCATATGCATTGTAGGATGTTAAGCAGGATCACTGGTCTCTAACACATTAGAATCAATATCATCCCTCTTTTGTTACAATAAAAAATATCTCAGACATTTACAAATGCCCCCTGGGAGGAGGAGGGAGGATATAGTCACTCCTGTTGAGAACCACTAGTATGGGATAAGACTGCCCTAGTGACACCCTCTGATCTCCTGATTCTATAATATTTGAATGCAAATATTTAAAATCTGCTAAAGAAAACACACATGGACAGTCATTTTGCCAGTAAATAAGGTCTTTTCGTTGTTGAAATAAAACCAAACAAGAGGGAGCAGAACTGAATGGTTGAAGTATCTGTTATATGGATCCAGTTACCACATTCTGCTTGAGGCCCTGGGGAAATCATTCAACATTCCTATCCCACCATTTCCTCTTGGGCTAAATGGAGCCAATTAGTAACTGATTTATATTGTTGAAGGATGAAATCAGTTAACACCTGTAAATTAGAATACCTTGGGAACAGAGGGTGAACTCTTGTTCAGAAATAAAAGAAAAAAAATAAAATAAAATAAATAATAAAATAAAATAAAATAAATAAATAAATAAAAAATAAAAGAAATAAAAGAATGGCAAAGGTCATGAATGTGGTTTAAGCTGTATCACAAATTATATAACCTCAGAGCAATCACATTTCCTTAGCCTCATTTTCTTTATGCATAAACCAGTGTCTTGAATAATATTCCAAAAGCCACAATATTCCAAATTCTTTTGCTTTGATCACAAAATAATATTTTACTAGCAATTTTCAAAACAAACAAAAAAAGACCACATTGTTATACACACCACAGTAGAAATGTGTGTGTATATATGTCTTTGCTGCTTTGAGACGACATTTCGTAACATGCGTGATTTCTAGCCACACAGAACATGTCTCTGCTGTCTTTACCCCGATGCACTTTCTTTCTATTTGCTCTGATTTGCCTTTATCCCTAAAGGGGTAATATTAGGGCTGCTGCACCTAATATTGTCAGGAATGAATACCAAACTTGAAAATAATGCCAGTACTTGAATTCTCTCCAAGTTTTTGGTAGCTGTTGGTCTCAGTAGTATTTCGGCTAAGCCATAAGCCTGCAAGGGGACTAGAGAAGTAGTAAATCTAGTAAAATGAGATTATAAATGGAACATGGACTAAAGCAAGGAGTGTTACATGGGATTTTCCACACTTAAAGCAAAAGCACTAAATCTTCAAAACTTAAAGGAGAGAGGATAATTATATCTATTGCCTTTTTAGGTAAGATGGAACCTTTCTGGAGCATAACCACCCAGAGACCTGAGAAGAGGCGATCTTAGATTCTGGCAGGTAGGGGATAGGTAAGGGGGACACTAATGATTGGCAATTCTCTTTAAAACTGTTAAAGCCTTAGTAGTTTTCACTGGCTACTGGATTTTCTATCCTCCAACAGAAAGCTCTGAGCACAATATGATCACCATTCTGTTCAACCTTTCTATGGTGTCCACTGGAAACAGTCTAGTGGAGATAGATGACCCTCATGCAAAACACCAATATTTCCACTTGTCTGCCACATTCCCATGCATTTCTGCCACATCCCCACTCATCATTCCTTGGAGTTGGAATACCACCCACTGAATACTGTGGTGCAAAGGACAGCCTGAAGTAACTTCTCTTAATCATTCTCTTAAAAAAACAAAAAAAAAAAACAAAAAAAAAAAAAAAAAACAAAGGATTTAAGCCAATTTGAAAGGAATGAGGGACCTAAGGGGCTGCCAACCTGTCAGAGTACCGCTTTGGAGGCCATTGGAACTTTCGTCTTCCGGTTACTGCAGATCTCACTTGATGAATCCCAGCAAGAGTAAAGAGCATTTTATTTTCCCGGAAGCACTGTTCTTGTGGAGACCAGGCATCAGCCAATCCTCCTCCACAATCTTTATGACTTGCCTCAGGAGGACTGTCTGAAGAGTCCTCAAGGCACATAATGAAACACTACCAGGATATGATGCAGCCTTCAGGTGACGTGAAGGTTTTACCCAAACTGGGCTACTTTAGATTAGGTGGAGCTTCTCAGGAGAAAACCGAATGCTAATTTATGCAACAACTGTGAACAGTTATTCCTGCAATGGGAGTCATTCAATTAGAAAGTAGGAATAGAGTTTGTCCCTGACTCCAGCTGAAGTGAACAATGATACCCCTTCAGTTTTTGAAAGTATTCAGTTCAACCTCAACTGATTGGGTAGGTTTGTCATGGAAGACCAAATAGTCGTACATATCCTCCTTGTGGGACAAAGCAGATCCTACGTAATTGCTATACCTTTATATGGATTAATGTCTCAGGAAAAGTAGGTCACTTCAGAATATTAAAGGGAAAGACATCTGTATTTCTAAGGTGTAAACCTGATAGGAGATTTGTCCAACTGGTGGGTTTGAGACTCTGTGGAACATTTTTGAGGTCAGTACCTCAGATTGCCATATCCTGTTGTTTGGAGTTTTGTGGAGGCTGGCTGTAATTAATTAAGTGCTGAATATTTTTAAAAAATTGATTTTACCATAGTCTCTATTGGTTGAATTAATCCAAGTGGCCAATGGAGTGGCATATTCATGGTCAGAAGACAAAATAGAAATGAGGAGTAAATGTTGGAGGAATTATCTATGAATTTCTCATGTTTTGGCACATCTTGCAAGAAGAGGCACTGCCCATTGGTTCCAAATTACTTCTTCCAAAGATATTTTGTATTGAGCACCCTTGGTGGACAGAGATAATATCCCCTTTCAGATCAAATGACAGATTTATTTTTCAATTATTCAGTATAACATTGTCTACTTTGGTGCCAAAGGTAAGATAGGTTTTCTTGAAGCCCATTTTAAAATATTGGAATTTCCTAAACTCAGGATTCCTTTCCTAAAATGCAACCCAGGTATGTCTATGTGTCACCTGACCCTTTTTCCATCACCTTGTGAAATAGGGGCTCAGAGAAACATCACAAGAAAATTCTGTATTCTGGCTATAGCTCCTGCTATGAATAATCAACCTTCTTTTATTATTAGCTCATGCTTTTTGCCAGCATCAATAAAACTATGGCACATTAACTTGTTAGCTTGCAAGTGGGATAAATATCAGACCCTTTAAAATTCTTGAGACTAATTAGCAGGATACTTTTATCCTTCTTCCACAAAAGCACCTCAAAAAATGGTGTGTTCTATTTTCCCCTTCGACACTAGAAATTCTATTCTGTTTTTTATTATCCCTGACCATTTCTCAGTCATGAAATTCTAGAATCCAAGAAATAATGAGCAGATCCATCACATATGGACTGAATAAGGAAACACAATTATGTAGAACCCAGATTTACTTTCCTTTGCCTGATCTTGTCTTTTTGTCTCTTCTCCCCCTCTTTTTGTCTTGTACTCATTACCTCTATTCTGTGAAATTGGTGATGTCTTTTCAATTTAAAAGTTACTAAGTTTAACAAGAAAATGTGATTTAAAAATAACTTAATGTTTATAAATATAATTTTAAGAATTAAAGAAAAATTAAAAGTTGTGTCTTACAAAAAAATCCTAAAATTCCAACAAGCTCTTAAAATGCTCTATTCTCAGCTCCTGAACAACCTTTGTGAGAAATTCATTTCTTCTGGAAACTTTGTTTAGGGGTGTGTTATTCTCTTTGTTTGTTTATTTTGTTTTGGTTGACTTTCATTATGGCAATAATCTAAGCAAATTCTTTCCGGTGTTCCATCATTTACTCAGCTTATGGAAGTGAAAATTTGTACTTAAAGCCTTTTTAGACTGTACATCTCATAGACCCAGAATCAAAATATGAACTTGAAGTTAAATATTATCAGTATTGCTAATTTTGTCCAGTAAAAATATTAACAAACAACAACAATGAAAAACTAAAAGAAAACGCCCTAGTTCTTTTAATTTAGACATATGTGTTCATGATCCCATAATCAAACTAAGTTTAATAGTGACTTATGAACAAATGGATATTTGTGCTATATATCATGCATATATCATGCATAATGTTTATGTGCATTTATTCACTTTCACCAGTTAAATTGTGAGATATCTGGAAATAGTGGGATTGTCTTTTCTTTTGTTGATTAGGAATCTGTTCAGGAAGCTCATATTTTTGACTGTTGTTTAAATTAAATATATTGATTTATTTACATTTCTTATATCCTATGGGATATACTTTTAAATAAACATTTATGTCAAATGAGCCATACCCTTTTAAACAGCTTAGGGGGCAAAAAGAAAGAAAATGTACATTAACATTAGAGGTAATCTTATGTCTCAGTTTAATTATCCTTTGTAGGGTATTGCCATGTTTGTTATCTAACAGTCACAGAGAGTAGACTCATGACCTTTTAAGTTTTTTAAGATCATTTGAGAAACAGCAATTTCAAAGCATTTTTATCTGTGACACTGCACAGCACAACAAAATATAAATTCAGAAATTACATCCTAATGCAAATCTCCAAAGAAGTTCCTTTAACACTTTCATTGACATTTCTGTAACACACAGATGAATTTATTGCAGAACTTTTATCCAATAAAACAGAATTAGATGAGTGGAAGAGAAAGGAAATCCTAATTAGGTATAAGCATATTTTGTGAATCTATTTCTATTCAACTTTTTTTTTATAAAAGTTATTTTTTAATGTCATACTAAAATATGAAACAATTAGACTATGTGTATCTAGATATGTGCACAGATTTTTTTGTCCATTTGAAATAAAATTTAATGTTTAATTATATTACAATTATTATGCTGATTGACATATAACTGAAGATTATAGGTAAAAAAAAAGCCATTTTTATTTGTATTAAATAAAAAGTA
Source organism: Martes martes (assembly GCF_963455335.1). Taxonomy (NCBI): domain Eukaryota; kingdom Metazoa; phylum Chordata; class Mammalia; order Carnivora; family Mustelidae; genus Martes; species Martes martes. The sequence continues at coordinate 19,409,325 of NC_137888.1, read as the reverse complement.
AAGTTTTCTTTCCTAGCTATATGATACTTTTGAGAATAGGATATTTTTATTTTATTTTATTTTTTTTAAGATTTATTTTTATTTGAGAGAGACAGAGAGAGGAAGGGAGCATGAGTAGGGGAGGGTCAAAGGAGGGGGAAATCTCAAGCAGACTCCCCTCTGAGCACAGAGTACAACTTGGGGCTCAGTCTCAGGACCCTGAGATCATGACCTAAGCTAAAACCAAGAGTTGCAAGTTAAACCATCTGAGCTACCCAGGCACCACAAGAGTAAGATATTTTTAAACACAAGATTCAAAAGGATATTATTCTATACAGATGTATTTCTTTTATATGAAGAGCATTTTGATGAGTAAGTAATTTCCAAAGTGCAATGTGGTTCTATTACACAGCTTGCCTTAGTAACCACAGATACTTATGGCAACTAGTAATGGGTTGATGATGAAGTTAAATCATTTTTCCTATTAATATGTGTGCTTATTTATGGAGAAATGATTGTTTATTTCTGTATCTGGTGTATTTTAAAATAACAGGAGGAAACTCAGAAAATTTTAAAGCAACTTTCCTCATCTAACATAATCATTTCTCACTAGTCTTCATTTGTAAAAGATTTTGTAGGCTTTATTTTGAAAGTTGGGAATACTTCTGTGGACAAAGTTATGTGTAAAACAACTGGACAATAAAAAATATTTTAAAGATTTTTTTTTTTTTTTTGACACAGAGAGAGAGATCACAAGTAGGCAAAGAGGCAGGCAGAGAGAGAGGAAGGGAAGCAGGCTCCCCGCTGAGCAGAGAGCCCAATGTGGGGCTCGATCCCAGGACCCTGAGATCATGACCTGAGCCGAAGGCAGAGGCTTAACCCACTGAGCCACCCAGGAGCCCCAGACAATGAAAAATATTTTAAACAGATAAAAGAACTAAATCAGTCACTCAAAAACACACGTTAAAGTTTGTAGAAAATTCTATAAGTGAAGGTACTCATAAGATAAAGCTTCGGGGCACCTGGGTGGCTCAGTGGATTAAGCCTCTGCCTTCGGCTCAGGTCATGATCTCAGGGTCCTGGGATCGAGCCCCACATGGGGCTCTCTGCTCAGCGGGGAGCCTGCTTCCCTCTCTCTCTCTCTGCCTGCCTCTCTGCGTACTTGTGATCTATCTCTCTGTCAAATAAATAAGTAAATTTATAAAAAATAAATAAATAAATAAATAAAGCTTCTTGGGTAAATATTTCAGTAGCCATATTTGGCAACAAAGCAGTGAGCACAGGTTACACCATTCTTTTAACATTTAGCTTAACTTGGAGTCTTCTATTTGAAAATACAAGATAAAAATATTTGCAGCCAAAAGGTTACACTTTAACTCTCTGGAGCATGACTTGTGATCAGATCCTTCATTTAATCATGAATTATTGCACAATGCCCAACCAAGGCCAGTATTACTTTCAAGTATTTTCCCTGATGCATCAAGCACAATTTAAACTTAAGAAACAATGTTACTGAAAGAATATATGTGGTTTCCAGTTTCCTATTCTGATGTAAGAAGCTTGGAAGTCAGTCACCACTCCATTAAGAAAAAGCTGAACAGACTGAAAAATCAATTCTTCTTGGATACATAAGTGGGAGAGAGGACACAGGGCAAACCTCTGGCCCCAGGACTAGAAAGACAGACAGGAAATATAAGGAGTCTCAGCTTACTTGAATGGAGGACTGAGCAAAAACCTCAGGGAAACAGGCATGTGGGAAAGGAAACTCAAATTAAAATTGATGGATTTTTGGAGGCTCAGCACAGACAGCTCTCGGAGTTAAAAACACTGGGACCCCATCACCAGCACCGCCCCCCCCCCTACAATTGTAAGATTTACCTCTAGGAACTCAACCAGGTTCTTGCCATGTCAGAAAAAAAAAGTCTTTTGGTGCTTCTGGGAGAAGGGAATCCATTTTGAAATATCCCCAAGAACTCTATTCTTGATAAGGTCTTCCCTAAGGGGAAACTAATTACCCTGGGCCTAATCAGATGGGGTTTTACTAGAAACTAACTGACCTGAGGGCAAGGAAATGACTAACCCCAGTTAGACCTACCCTTTCCAGAAGAGAAAGACCCAACTCCCGCCCACTCTAGCCATCTTGTCCCACCAGAGTGGGGGAAAAAAAAAAACACAAAAGCCAAAAAACCCTGAGAAACTCTTGTGAACTTCATAGTTCAGTCACAAAAAGATGGAGATCTAGTCATAGCACTACAGAATAATTCCTCTACCCAATATGACACCATCGCAGTACTAAAAGCCTACTTACAGCAGCTCCTTTTGTCAAATACATCATGTCCTACTTCCAAGAAAAAAATTACAAGGCATACCAAATGAAATGACAAAACACAGAAGACATAATTTGAAGAGAACACACAGCAGAATCAGAAAAGGCAAAGATACTGGAATTATCAAACCAGAAATTTAAAACAACTACTATTAATATGTTAAGGGCTCTTTTGGATAAAGTAGACAGCATGCAAGAGCAGGATGGAGAATATAAGCAGAAAGATATAAATCCAAGAAAAAGAAAAAGTAATTATAGAGATCACAAATCATAAACATTGTCCCAGAAATAAAGAATACCTTAATAATAGGATGACAATAGTTTAGAAGTATTTATAACGAAAGAGAAACTATTTTTGATAGTTGAGGTGAAGCCAAAATTCAAAAGTTCTTACACTTTTCTGCTCATTTTTATATTAACTGACTGTAAGGACCTATTTAGCCAGAGCGACTCCATCTCGGTTAAATAGCCATTTTGTTGTTTGTGCAGTAAACTTAAATTGACCCTCACCCCCAGAGAAACTTATTTAGAAACAAGTCCAGAAACCAGTAAAATGTAGTTGGCTAGTTCCTGATAACAGAGCCCAGGCTACAAGGACGAGTCAGGCCAGATGGAGACATCTAATCAGTATGAAGTACTGTTTGTAACAGTGAGAAGGTCTTGCCCAAACCAAAATGACTCCATCTTGGGAAGGATGATGATCTTATTCACACTGAATATGTTAACTGACTAAGCCTTCCTAGAAAGTACAGTTTGTAGTGGTTCCTGGTATGGGGTAGTCTTGAATAACAAGTCACCAGACCAGATGAAACTAGCCAATCAGCAAGAGACACACAAAACCCGTGGGTTGAGATACCAAGATATCGGTTGCAGTTTTACCCAATTAAAGGTAGCCTGTAAGATTGGGAGGGGTCGCTCTCTTCGGACGTGGTCCTGACCGGTCAGTCAGTCAATACTTAAGCCTGTAAGCTGGGGGCATTCGCTCTCTTTGGAGACAGTCCTGGCTGGTCAGTCTGACTTCTAATGCTTGGCATAGAATAGAGCTTTGCATAACTTTCACCTTGTCTCAGTCTCATTCCCCTGGCCACTCAGTCTGACTTCTAATACTTGGCATAGAATAAAGCTTTACATAACTTTCACTCTACCTCAGTCTCGTTCCTTTGATAACGGACCCTAACACTGACATTTAAAAGTTCTCAATTTGGACTCAGGAAATATGTAAGAAAAAGGTGAGAATAATGGGAGCACCTGGGTGGCTCGGTGGGTTAAAGCCTCTGCCTTCAGCTCAGGTCATGATCCCAGGGTCCTGGGACTGAGACCCTCATCAGGCTCTCTGCTCAGCGGGAAGCCTGCTTCTTCCTCTCTCTCTCTCTCTCTCTCTCTCTGCCTGCCTCTCTGCCTACTTGTGATCTCTCTGTCAAATAAATAAATAAATTCTTAAAAAAAAAAAAAAAAAAGTGAGAACAATGGAAAGAGTTTTTAAAAAAATAACCTTCAGCACAAAAGACCAGATCAGGAACATGAGATGCGCAGGTGATTTCTAGAAAATCATGAAGTTTGTCACATGAAAATATTTTATTCCTCTGAAAACAGTGGAAGATATAAGAACTCTAAGACATGAATAGTAACACCCATAAGGTATAATTTCTATAAATAAAAATGAGGGGTAAAACACCAAATGTTGATGAGCATGTGGACCACCAGGAACTCCCATTCATCACTGATGGAAATCCGAAATGGTACAGTCACTTTAGGAGGAAGTTTGCTAGTTTCTTATAAAACTAAACATTCTTTTAACCATAGGATCCTGCAGTTGTTCTCCTTGGTATTTGAGTGTGTTGAAAACTTATGTCCACAGAAAATCATGCACACAAATATTTATAGCATTTCTATTAATAATTTTCAAAGCTTGAAAGCAGTCAAGATGTTCTTCAATAGGTAAATGAATCAACAAAGTTTGGTGCACCCATACTATGAACTATTATTCATAATTTAAAAATAATACTATCAAACCATGGAGAAACATGAAAGTTTAAATACACATTAAGTGAAAACAGATAATCTGAGAAGGTAGCATACTGTGTGGGAAGCATAAGACCTTCTGGAAAAAGAAAATTATGGAAACAATAAAGGGATAGTGGTTGCCAAGGAATGGTGATATAGGGGAAAAGGACAAATAGGTGGAACTCAGGAGATTTTTAGGGCAGTGAATCTATTCTGTAAAATAATACAATGGTGGATACCCATGTATGGAGGGATAATTTTTCTTCAGCCCTCAAGTTTTCCAGCTGGACTCAGAATTGCTTTAACATAAAGCAGGTTAACAGTTTTGAAGGGGCAGAGGGTGGGAGGTTGGGGAGCCAGGTGGTGGGTATTAAGGAGGGCACGTATTGCATGGAGCACTAAGTGTGGTGCAAAAACAATGAATTCTTTTACGCTGAAAAGAAATTTTAAGAAAAAAATAGAAAAAAAAAATAAAACTATTGGCAGAATGGGAAAAAAAAAAAAAAAAGAAAAAGCAGGTTAACAGGAGAAAAAGTTTTGTTACATGCAAACAGACCCAGTAACAAAACTGAGATCTAAAGAAATGACCAAGGCAGGTAGGTTTTATACATTTTAGACAAAGAGATGATAAATTTGTGAAACATATCCAGTATAAGGAAAACAGGTGTTTGGAAACTTTAATTAGTAAGGAATTCTAAGTGGAATTTGGCCTGAGGTAGTAGATTAGTTTCAGAAAAAAAATAATAATAATAATGTTTATTTCTACAGCTTTCTAAATTTTAAAGTTCCTATCTTTGTGATAAGGATGTCTTTCTACTTCTTAGTATAAGGAGGATATTTTTCACATAGGAAATGTGTGTCCTGCTTTCAGGGGACAGAGGAAGATCTGAATGTGCTTGCACTGGTTGTTTCCTCAGTACATTTATTTTAAATAATCGATATATCAAAGTGGCGTATTTTGGAAGTTGGCCTTTTGTCCCAATACACTTGTCACTTTACATTTCTCAAAATCCATAGAATATACAACATAAAGAGTGAACTCTAGTATACTATGGGCTTTAGTTAATAATAATGAATCATCACCAGCTCATCAATTATAAAAATATTCCACACTTAATCAAGATGTTGTAATAGGGGAAACTGGGTAAAGGATAGGGGCGTATATGGAAACTCTCTGTACATTCTACTCAATTTTTCTACTGAAAAAAAAAGGCTATTAATTAAAAAAAAAAGAAAACTGAAGGGTGGAAACGAATGCCTAGAAGAGTAAAAATATTTACATTTTTTAAAAAAATGTAATTCTACATACTTCCATAAATAGATTAAAAACAAGATCTAATCACTTTATTTTCATGAGCAAGAATCTGGAATCAAATTATTTCAGTAGATCTTAAACCTAAATATAACAAAAAACATGGACTTGTCCTTCAGTTTTCTTCAAACCTGAAAACTGAATAAACAAAGAAAAATCAATAAAAAAGAGCTAAGTAATGTTATTATGGTATTCATTAATTAACAAATATTACAGAACAATGAGCACTGCAATTGCTGTCTTAAAAGTGTAACTAGGTAGTAACCTAGAATTTTGGTCAACAGTGAGGATTCTAACCTGATATTTGGCCAAGAGTCCCACTGAAACAAAATACTGCAAACATCTATTTGATTATCTACTAAGATATTGACGTGGGAGAGCAAGGTTCTTGTCCCACAGGGTCAAAGAATGAATCTTGTGGACACAGTAGAGCGAGTAAAGCAATCGAGTTTTGTTAAGGATCCAGAAAAAGCTCTCAGGAGTGAGGGGTCCTGACAGGGTTGCCAAGGTGGGCCTCTACTGATAGTTTTGTATTTAGAACAGACCAGGAAGCTTGTGGCCTTATCATTCTTGTGTTGTTGTGGTTTGATTAAGGACTGTTGATAACATCTTTTTAGGGTCTCTTTATTCTTTATTGGCCACAGGTGACTGTCATAAAAAAAAAACACACACACACACACACACACACACACAAAAACCCTTCCCCCGCCAACAGCTCAGGCAGGGTGGTCTGATGTGTTCCCTTATCTCTGGTTTCCTTATACCTCCACATTTTTGGGATTCCTGTGACCTGATCATGTAGCCTCCCATCTATCTGTCCCTACCTAGCCCCACCTGCCCCACACTCAATATTTCAGACACATTGTAAAATTAGTATAACCATGAAGATTGTCTCTGTTTCTTGATATAAATGATTTAATGGAAATAGCATCCACTAAATTTGATGGTCAACTCAGCAAAATCCATTGATCTTTCAGGCCACTGCCACAAGTCCATTTCTGGCTCCCAGAGGCCTAATAAAATTATCACTTATATCTATATATAAATTACTATAAATTATTTCCTATAATGTATCTAGTTCATAATGCCATAGGTTATATTAAGAACTACAATTAAATAATAAAAAATAAAACCTTATAATTTTAAGTAAATAAATGAATACATAAACAAATAAATACTATATTTAAAAGCTCTACATACATTGTTACATTTCAGATTATGAAATTTTGAGCCTGAGTCCATTTTTGATGTTTGGTTGCTGACCTTTTTCAAGCATACCATATAACTCAGAGACAGCTAGGTAGAAGGGATGCGTAGGATAGGGTATGGAGAAAGGGTGCAGTGCCCTTCCAAGTCCTCTCCAGGCCCTCACGGTCCTCCCAGCACATATTCACCAACCCAGAAGCTTTCCATACCCTGCCCTTTTGGATTTTTATGGAGGTTGCATTACATAAGGCATGGTTGATTAAATCAGTGGCCATTGGCTGTTAGCCACTGGCTGTTAGGCAGTGTTGAAAGTTCTAGCCCCTCTAATCACAGGGCTGGCTCCCAGGCAACTGTCTTCCATCCATAGGTGAGTTCCAAAACTCACCTTATTATCATAACAAAAGGGCTTCTTTGCACCCCTCACTTAGGAACTTCGGAGAAGCTCTTTGTCAGAAACAGGGATGACGACCAAATATATATATATATGTTTCATTATAAATTACATCACAATTGTTTTATTCCTATTTAATTATTTTATTCTTTCATTTTTTGGTTTAAATTTTTTTTCAGTCAGAGAAGTAGAGTTATGTTCACTTATTTTGTAGCCAGTAATTATAATAGCAAGAATTATTGCTATGTGTTAGGACCATCCCGAGTAATTTTCTTTTTTTTAAGTAAGCTCTACACTCAATGGAGGGCTTGAATTCACCACCCTGAGATCAAGAGTTGCTTTAAGTGATTTTTATAATAACTTAAAATCTAAAAACAAGTCTATGAAGAAGGAGATATTATTAGCCCTATTTTATAGATGAGAAAAAATATGGACAGAGAAACATTAGGTTTTGGCTAGCAAATTGCAAACACGAGATTAGAATCAGGCAGCCTGACCCTCAGGACTGTTTGCCTACCTGGCACATTATACTCTCTTCATCTAAATCTCTTGGTTCTCTGTTCTTCTCCTTGTCACGTGGACATTTAATTTGACCAAAATATTTTATTTATGTATAACTTGACTGCATTCTTGGCTGTATCCTTAATTTATTATGCAGTCATTCTCTACAATGACCTCTACCATTAAACTAGTGTTAAGACTTTAGAATAACGTCAACTCTTTGTGATTTTATGTTGTTCATATTTATAACTCAATCAAAACAAACACTGGAGTTCTGATTAGATGCACACTGATCAATATGCAAACATTCAACACAGTTGTCATAAAAACTCAGAAATTGAAAAGATTCCAACTAATTTACACCTCTAAACATTGATCCTCCTTGTTATCCAAGCTGCATATAAAATATTCATTGAATTTGTATTCGTTTTAAGGAATTCTACATTTTACATGCCATTATCACAGACTTAATCTAGGTAATAAATACAAAAGTTGCATTATAAAGACTGTAAACTATAAAAAGTGAAGTCAAATGGGATTTGATACAAAGATTTTTTATATTTGTTTTCACTATTTTTTTTTTTTAATCTTGACTACAGTTGTGTTAACTCTTAATTTCAGCAGTGGCTCAAAATGATAAGGTAAAATTAATTTCCAGGTTTAAAAAAATATTTCTTTAGAATTTGCTTTCTGGTAACAGACAAAGCATCTCTTTGTGCAATGAAAATAATAAAGAGAACTCTTATTACCCCTGAAACTAAGAGATGGAACCATCAAAAAATTAATTGAATACTAAATAACACAGTAGGGAGATAACGTTATTTGAATATCCTCAGGGCTTGAATCCCAGCACCCAATAAACTGATGGGTTTTCACAAATATAGAAAACAATGTACAAGTTTTGTTTTCAATAACCTTTTTATTCAATTCTAGACATTCAATTTATTCAATTCTAGACATTTTTATTCAATTCTAGACATGAAGTACTTGTTTTATTTCTGAGACGCCAGTTATCATTTTACCATAATCTGAAATTCTGTAGCAAATGCCCAAGAATGACACAGTTCCACTATATATATATATATATATATATATATATATATATATAGTGTTTTCTCCAATACACAGTATACTGTATACCCTAAGTCCCATCTGAAAATCTCATAAAAATATTTCAGCATTGATTCCAATCTTTTGATAACCTACATTCAACATTATTTGCATTAGGTTGTTGTCCATATTGAAAGGGAAAAAAACCTGGCAGAACAAGTGATATGTTATAAATTTTGTGCTTTTAAAAAAAAAAAAATCTTCCAGAGATCACAATCATAAGAGATTTATATTGGAAAGGCAAATGTAAGACTTAAAATTGTTAAAGCACAATAAATCAATATGTGCAGCATAATAACTGGACATACAAAGTAGTGAAATGAAATGACTTCTCTGTTTAAGAGCTTCATGGAAAGCTGAGCACCATTGCTGGCTCCCTTCCACTACTGCAGAGTTTGTAGATGCACACTCCTGCTCACCTCTGAGGTGTGATCTGGCATCATTTCTACAATTTTGCACTACCCCAAAGAGCACTTTGTTATTTGGCAACAGTAAATATTTCCTTTCTTCAAAATGGACATATCCACTTTTTATCTCTTTCCTCTGTAGTGTTCATTCAATGAATGTGTAGTGCTTCCCCACCCAGAACCTTCTAGTTAATACTTATCCTTCATATCCCAGTGGCATATCATTGTTTTTCCAGAATATATTGACTAGTTTGATTAAATGGGCTGAATGTCACTAATCACCACTTTCGTGACAATCAATAATATTAGGATTCTTCAAATTTGATTGAACTTGGTTTTGTTTGCTTCTTTAATTCTCAAAATTGTAAGCATGGTGGAATTTTTGTTTTAGACATCTTTATGCTCTTAGTACCTGACATATTGCATGACATAAATTCTTAATAAATAGTAGCATGAACTGGTTATTTATAAAATTCCTCTCATTTTATTCCCTTGAGAAGGCTTATTTCTCTGGTTATTCATATATAGTAAAGAGTGTTATATATAGAACTACAGTTAAGGAATTTCTAGAATATTTAGTCTTACTTCCATTTACCTAACAATATAGTAAGATACATTTATCCCTATTCTCTCTCAGATATTAAAAAAGCTGACCCATATCATTAATACAAAAAATATAAATAAAAGATTATTTATATATTTATATATGTACCATGCATTTATATATTTATATATATTATATATATTTATATTTATATATTATATACTTATATAATATATATTTATATATTCAACTAAATTTAACATTAAAATATATATTTATGTATTTAACTATATAATTTCATGTTTTATGTGGGTGCTACAAGTTTATAAGCATGATGTGTAGTTCTAAAGCACTACAAAAAGCTTATAAAAATGATAGAAATTTGAACAAATTCATAGAAATAAATTGAAACATAGATTTTAGCAATGTTTTCCCCAGAGATCTGTGAGACGCAACAGTTCATTTAAAAAATAAAAAACAACTCTGAGAAACAAACTGAGGGTTTTGGAGGAGAGAGGGGTGGGAGGTTGGGTGAGCATGGTGATGGGTATTATGGAGGTCATGTATTGCATGGAGCACTGGGTGTGGTGCATAAATGATGAATTCTGGAACACTGAAAAGAAAAGAAAATAATAATAAAATAAAATAAAATAAAATAAAATAAAATAAAATAAAATAAAAAAATAACCCCAAAACAGCAACTTACTGATGATCAAAATGTACTAGGGTCATTTTGAAACTTAAACCTAAGTCATATCAATGATCAAACCCCTTGTAAGATTCAAGACCTACCAAGAAACTTGGTATTGCTTTATATCACAAGGTTTCAGTTTACAGCAATTACATGAGGCATTAGCAAGGTATATTTATGTAAGGCTTTATAATAGTTAAAAGTACAAAAAATTGCAGAAGAAAGAAAACACAGGCAAACATCAAAGATGTTTGAGACATTCCGTTTCCAGTTTGTTCTCAGTCATGTAGGATACAGTTTGTCTCAAGATCATGAAACACCAATTATTCATATACAACATCTTGACCTCAGGGAAGACCCAGTCTCATTCAAAGAGGTGTCTTTTATAATCCTCCGGCTCTATGACCAGACTCCATCCTAGAAATCAAGAGACCAAAACAGAAAACAGGTACAAACCGTCATTCAGGATAGTTTCTATGCCAAATTGATTGGCAGGATTTCACTCCTTCCGGAAGCTGTAGTGGAGAGCTGTTTCTTTGACTTTTCAAGCTTCTAGAGGCTAACTCCATTCCTTAGCTTGTGCGTGTCCCACATCCCCTCAACCTCTGTTTCTGTCACTACAACTCTTTCTTGACCTTCCTGCTCCTGTTTCATACAGACCCTTGTGCTTGCATTGGATCTATCCAGATAATAGAGGAGAACCTCTCCATATAAAGGTCCTTAATTCAATCATATTTGCAAAGTCCCATATACAATGTAAGGTAATATATCCACAGGTTCCAGAGATGAAGAGGTCGGCGTCGTTGGGGAGTCTTCCACAGCTGGTTTTTAATTTGTGTGTTGAGCATTGGCAGTTAGACAGCCCATATGCAAATTGAATTTTCTGATTTTAAATCCCCACAGACTGGTGAGGTCATAGTTGACCTACAAATTCATTTATTGTACTTCTACTGCCAAGATCCTAGGCCCTCTGCCTTCACCTATGTCTACCCCTCTCTGTAGGAATATGTTTAACACCATCTTGAATCAGTGATCACAATCTGTTCCAACTTTTTCCCCCAGCAGTTTGCTGGGTCTGTGTTATTTGCGGAGCCTGTGTAATCCATTTTTCTGAATCAATGTTATCTACCCGAACTTCTTGCTACTTCTTCCTTTTTCCTAAAATAACATCGTCAATGAATCTTTTTCCTCAATAAGACTCCTTATTTAAGGTTAGTTTAGCTTTTCCTGGGAATCTTGGATTTCTGTCAATTATGTGTGTGTGTGTGTGTTTGTTTTTTTTTTTTTTTTAAGATTTTGTTTATTTATTTGACAGAGAAAGACAGTGAGAGAGGGAATACAAGCGGGGGGAGTGGGAGAGAGAGAAGCCGGCTTCCTGCAGAGCAGGGAACCTGATGTGGGGCTCAAACCCAGGACCCTGGGATCATGACCTAAGCCAAAGGCAGACACTTAATGACTGAGCCGCCCAGGCACCACTGTCAATTATATTTTAAGTCACTCTTATACTCTTTCAGAATAGACCTTCCCTATGACCCTGCAATTGCACTACTGGATATTTACCCCAAAGATACAGATGTAGTGAAAAGAAGGGCCATCTGACCCCAACGTTTATAGCAGCAATGGCCACGGTCGCCAAACTGTGGAAAGAACCAAGATAACCTTCAACGGACGAATGGATAAGGAAGATGAGGTCCATATACACTATGGAGTATTATGCCTCCATCAGAAAGGATGAATACCCAACTTTTGTAGCAACATGGACGGGACTGGAAGAGATTATGCTGAGTGAAATAAGTCAAGAAGAGAGAGTCAATTATCATATGGTTTCACTTATTTGTGGAGCATAACAAATAACATGGAGGACATGGGGAGATGGAGAGGAGAAGGGAGTTGAGGGAAATTGGAAGGGAAGGTGAACCATGAGAGACTATGGACTCTAAAAAACAACCTGAGGGTTTTGAAGGGGCGGGGGGTGGGAGGTTGGGGGAACCAGGTGGTGGGTATTAGGGAGGGCACGTATTGCATGGAGACTGGGTGTGGTGCAAAAACAATGAATACTGTTACACTGAAAATAAAAAAATAAAAAAATAAAAATAAATTAAAATTTAAAATTAAAAAAAAAAGAAAATGTTGGTTTATCCATCAAGTATGTGGTTTTCATTCATTGCTTAAATGTAGTTTGAATCTAGACTTTAACATAAAAGTATTTAGTTACCTAGGATAGTGTCTTAAGTGTATAGGCCACTTAGACATTTTAGATTGAGTGTGCCAAAGGGCTTACCATAGGTTACATTTGTGAACTTTGGGGCTATCAATAGTATAGTGTGTATGCTAGCTCCCCAAGTAACCTCTAAGCTAACTTTGGTTTGAATTGACTGAATGTACTTTATTTTCCTCCATTCCCAAAAAGCATGGTTGACAGGCATCAGGGCTCCCAATGCAAGTCAGATATATAACAAACAGATACAATGTTCTTATGTTCTTAGTCACATTGTGATTCTCGTCCCAACATTGGACAAATCATCTGCATACTTTTGAGAGGAAACTTGTAAACTGTCCAGAAATAGTTCTCTCTAATAATTATAACCTTTAAAACAGGAACCAAAAAAAGCAACATTATGATTATTCCAACTCTTACATAAAGGTGTTATGAGTCATTTTTTACGTCATTTGGATGAAAGCATATTGAATATCCTTAAATTCATCAAGACCCAATCTATATCTTTACCTTCAAAATAAAACAGTAGATTACATCAGGCAATCCTCCTTATGGATCTCTAAATACATATTTTCTCTTTCTCAGTCTCTCAGAAAGTGCCAAGGCAATGTAATATTTTCCACTTTGCATTAACTCTTTCTTGGCTCCCTGTCAGTCAGCAATCAATTATCTTTCTTTCCATTTGCCATTAATCTTCACCGATAGCCAAACTAGCCAGAGCACTGACCTGTAGAGATGACAGCATTATGAATCTGATCAGAGTTTTCCCATTGCCAGTTACGTGGAGTAATGTAAGATATGTACATGATCTAGGACTGTTTCATCCACCGGTGGAAAGGGGCAGATTAGACAAGGAAATATAAGAACTACTTATTATTCTTCCGAAGAATCATCTTTCTAAAAAAAATTTTTATGTTATTTATTTATTTAAGAGAGAGAACACAGAGGCAGAGGGAGAGGGAGAAGCAGACTCCCCACTGAGCAGGGAGCTCAATGCAGGGCTTGATCCCAGGACTCTGAGACCACGACCCTAGCTGAAGGCAGATGCTCAACTGACTGAGCCACACAGGCCCCCCTCATTCTAAAATATTTGACAGAACTATTTAAAGGAATGATCATGATGTCATGTTTAGCAATCAAGGTTTTGTTTCTGTTTTTGTTTTTGTTTAATTCATAAAGTTAACACATTTTCTGGCACTACAAATTGAGGCGGGGAAAAAAAAAAGACATAAAATGTTCAAGTTCTTGTGTCATCCCCATTATCTCTTTCCTGTTTCCCCTACAATATTTTAAGCATTGATCCAATAATGATCTCTTCATCTAAACCATCCCTTGAGTCTCCTATGAACCTTCAATTTAGCAAGCATATTTTAGTCACCTATTACAATTTTAAATGATCTACCTTTTTGTGTATTGTAAAGCAAATGATAAGTCTATTGTACATGTTGCTTAATCTTAGTCTGGTGTTTTGGTGCACCTTGAGTAAAATGGATCCATTTATCAGTTGATAGATCAAGGAGTCCAAATTAAAATAGTATTTTCAAATATTTTTAGTGTAAGACTCTAATAATATTAATGGCATCTGCTTTAGGTACCAGATATGAAAATCCAAACCCAGAGTCAATACATATTTAGGTCAAGACCCCTAGTTATCCTCTTGGAATCCTGGAAACTAAACAAATATAATTGATTTAGCCCTTACTGGTTGGCTTGGTCTACTCAGTAAAGTGAGAGTGATATTCCCATTAACAGAATGCCGACTGTTCGTTAACACTCTTCATTTCTGAAGGACTGGGATATGCCTTTTTCCACTCTTTGTTGCATTGCTTGTACGACTTCATGACCTCTCATCGTGTCTACTTAAAAGGCCACTTCCAGTAAAATAAAGAGCATATCACTGTTGGTTTCATTCCCTCTCTGAATTCAGAAGGTTGTTTGTTTGTTTTTTTTCTTTCTAGTGATCAATTTTTTTTCCGTAACATGATCCCTACACTATGTTTCCTTTCATCTTCCAATCATATAAGGTCTGCTTTCTGGATCATATTGTCAGTTCATCAGCTTTGCCCAGGATTAATATAAATTCATGTATCACCATCATCATCTTCAAGTATACAGTATCTACCTTCAGAAGTCCCCTGACACACGCTCCTGGACATTCAATGAGGAAACACTTTTTTGTGTAACATTCTCTATTGGAATGTTGTTCTGACATATTCTGTGACATAATAGGTATTTCAGGTCTCAAAATAATTTTATGTCTTCTCATAACAGTAACGGTTTTAACTAAAGCTCATGACAACAGTTGTATTTCAAAGGGAATGTATTTGGCAGCAGTCTCAAGTAACCTTCTAATAAAATCCTACTAGTCATTTATTGGTGGTAGTCAAGGTCTTAGCCCAGAGGCGCCAGTCAACATAAGTGCAAGTGGCTGACATTTCTGATATTGTTGAGCTCTGGCAATATGCAGCTTCAAAGGCATTGATTGGGCAAGAGCATCTGAAGCTCTAAGGAAGGCTATTGTTGCTCAGAGTTCCATACCAAATTAGACTCCAAGATAAATAAATTTGTAAGTATGGGGCTAAGAACATTGCTAGTTGTGCTTTGTGGTTTCTCCAGAAACCAAAGCTCTAATCAATCTTTGTGCTACTTGTTTTACTTTGGAGTTTTTAAAGAAAATAACTTTTTTTTTAACAAAAATGTGAAAGGTCTTTAGTACCAATGGCCCAAGTAATGTATTCACCTTTTTTTTTTTCCTTTTTCAAAAAGTTGAGTCAAATTTAAGTGCTTTAATATCAGGTTGTGGTGATGGGTAAGATCATTCAAATATTTCTGTGGTTTGATAGTAAACATGTATTGCAAAATGTCCCACATGAATGTGATTGTTTTTTACTTCATTCTATAAAGAAAAGCATTAACCAAATGGATGATAAAATGTAATAATTCTTAATGTATTAGTTGATGTTAGAATAACTTATCTTTATTTTTAAAAATAACAAATACAATAACAAAGGAAAAATACCTTGATCACTGCCTCATTTTATAAAAAAATTAACTTGAAAATTGATCATAGTATACACAAAAGTTAACTTGAAAACTGATCATCGGAAAACAAAAGGAAACATATAGGAAATTTAGAGGTAAAAGTATTTGCAAACCTTGAGAAAGCAAAGCTTACTTAGCCAGGACATAAAAGCACTACATATAAACAATTACAGAAGAAAAATGAGCTTCATCAAGTTTACAAAGACTTGGTGATTTTTTTTTTTTTGGCAGAAAAAGAAATAACATACTCAGAAATTAAGAAAAAAATATCTAGAAATATATTTATTAAAAATTTGCATATAGAATACAAAAAAGGGGAAAAAACTATTACAAATGAGTGATCAGAAGACATTTGAATAAAACAATGAAATAGGAGACTGAAACAGACAATTCACAACAGAAAATATGTGCAGGGTAAACAAGCAGATGAAAAGACGTTCAATACCATCAACCATCAAGGAAACACAAATTTTAAAACCCAAGATAGCACCATCAGTCCACCTAAATGGCTTCAATAAAAAGAAAGGCAATACCAAATGTTGGTGAGAATGTAAGACAACTGGAAACCATTATGGTGGAAAGATTCTAATATGGTATATCCACCTTACAATCCATATAACTGCTTCCTAGCACATTAAACACACATTTATATTTCACCTAGAAATTTCACGACTAGGTAGGTATTCATCTGAGAGAAATTAAAATATATGTCCCCACACACAAACTTTACACAAATGTTCACAGATTGTTTTTTTAAATATCCAAAACTGTAAACAGACCAAATAGCTGTATAGCTACATAATGAAATACTATTCAGTAAACAAACAAACCAAACAGATTGATTATAACACAACAGTATGAAAGAAGGCTTTATAACCATTTTCTCCATAAAGTCAACCTTAGTTTCTGAAAACTGCCTGATTATATCTGATTCTCTGCATCATTCTTAAATATGATATTGCAAAGCTTTGACTATACAACCAAATTTTCCAATGATGTTCTGTTACAATGAAGACAGATTCTTATTAAATTCATGCAAATAATTACATCGCCATGGAAAGAAGAATACTCAATAACATTTTCAAATTCTGGAGGGATCCAGCAGGCAGGGAAATAAATTCACTTTGCTTACAAAATTTAATAGTGCAATCTACTAAATTGAAGCTACAGACAACTTAAGAAAAATAAAAAGGGGGCATAGCTTTTGTCCTGAAAATAGAACATTAAAGAACCAGCAATGTTTGAAATAAAGCAGTAATCACCCTTAAATCAGTTTGTTCATTCCCATGCAATTAATTTTTGTTCTTTTGATCCCACGTTAGTAGTTTTATGAACACATCAGCTTCTCCACTAATGTTCTTCAAATCCTTATGCAGTCCAGCGATGCGGCCTCAAAGTAATTACCATCCAAAGCCTATACACCAACTACGTATCATAGTTCTTTCCATGGGTCTCTAAAACAGTCCTTTTTTTGTTGAAAGGGAAGGACTCTGACCTGTAGCTAATTGCAAATACTTTCATGTAGGAATCAATAAAACAAAAACTATCTGTAGATAGCAAAAAAACTTCAAATGCCATGGGTAACGTTCTAGTGCATAGTCATTTGACAAGGAAATTTGGTTATTTAAGGGGCATACAATCTTTTAAAATAATTAGCAGGTTTAGGGTGCTTGGGTGGCTCAGTGGGTTAAGTGGCTGACTTCTGCTCAGGGAAGCCTGGGATCCAGCCCTAGGTCTGGCTTCCCTGCTCAGTGGGGAGTTTGCTTCTGCCTCTGCCCCTCCTCTTCCCCCTCCCTCTCCCATTTCCCTCCCCTCCCCTTCCCCTCTGCTGTGTGTGCAAACCTATGCAGGCTTTCTCTTTCTCTCTCAAATAAATAAGACCTTAAATAAGAATAATAATAATAACAACAACAACCAGGCTTATGACTGATACATTGCACCAGATGTTATGGACAGTGAGGTGTTAACAAATTTCTAAGAAGTTTAAACAACTTCGGAGATATTTATAATAATAGCATTTACTCATACAAATATAACTTAGGAAAGGCTGCGTGTCGCATTATTTTACAATGCTTTTCATGCAACTCAACATATCAGATAAACCTAATTATTTTTTTACACCTCTCTTTTTACACGTGAAAGAATGAATCATTTGAGATTTTCCAAGAATTCCCTAGGCAGCCTCAAAATCAAATTTGAGACTGCACTTAGGATTCAATTTTGAGAAAGCAAAATTGCCAAAAATTGTAAATAAAAACCTTAGCTCATTTAAAAATGAAAAATCTTAGTTCACTTAATAAAATCAAGGACGTGGAAAGGTTAGCATAAAACACAAGGAGAGAGTCTGACATTAATTTGGGGGAAATTCCTAGGCGTTGTTGCCGTGATCTTTTCTCTCTTTTTCTTCTGGTATCCTCATTACCTATATTTTTGTAGTTGTCCCATGGTTCTTGGATACTGGGTTGTTCGTTTTGTTTTTTGGTTTTTGCTTTTTTTTTTTGTTTTTTTCCAGTTTTGGAAGTTACTACTGTCATGTCCTCAAGCTCAGAGATTTCTCTCAGCCGCATGCAATCTACTAATGAGTCCATTAAAGGCATTCTTAATTTTTGTTACAGTGTTTTTGATCTCTAGCTTTTAGTTTTGATTCATTCTTAAATTGCCATCTCTCTGCTTACATTATTCATCTGTTCATGAACGCTATTCTTCCATTATATCCCTTACCATACTAATCATAGTTTTTATTTTGTTTTCATTTTGCATACTCCTGGTTTGATAATTCCAATATTCCTTCTGTGTCTGATTTGGTTTCTGGTACTGTTCAGTCTCTTTAAACTGTGTTTTTGCCTTTTAGCATGCCTTGTAGTTGTTTGTTGAAAGGTAGACATGGTGTGCTGATTGAAATGGAAAAAAAAAAAAGTCAAGCATCTTAGAATATATTATTAGTACTCAAAAGCTTAATAATATTTTCACTAGGTTAGACTTCATTTCACTTATTATGTTGAATCCAGTTATTAAAATTATATTTTATAATAATAATATATTAACCTCATTTATTAAAATTGTTTTTTCATCAATACTTAAAACTTCGATTTAAGATATATACCAAAGGCACCTGGGTGGCTCAGTCATTTAAGCATCCAGTTCTTTTTTTTTTTTTTTTAAAGATTTTATTTCACTTATTTGACAGACAAAGATCACAAGTAGGCAGAGAGGCAGGCAGAGATAGAGGAGGAAGCAGGCTCCCTGCTGAGCAGAGAGCCCGATGCAGGGCTCGATCCCAGGACCCTGGGATCTTGACCTGAGCCAAAGGCAGAGGCTTTAACCCACTGAGCCACTCAGGCGCCCCAAGCATCCAGTTCTTGATTTCAGCTCAGGACATGATCTTGGGGTCATGAGATCAAGACTTGCATCAGGCTCCACCCTAGGCATGGAGTCTGCTCAAGATTCTCTATTTTCCTTTCCTTCTCTGACCCTCACCTATGCTCTCTCTCCCTCTCTCTCAAAAAAAAAAAAAAAAAAAATATATATATATATATATATGTGTGTGTGTGTGTGTGTATATTATATAAATATATACATGTATTTCTCCACATATATATCTTAAAGAAATATATATTATATACATTAAATAAATAAATATGCCTACACATACTCACACACATAATATACCTTCAGAAAGACTGATTAACTTTTGAGGTATTATAACATTATGAAAAATTAATACCTACTTTCAGAAAAGGTGACTACAAATAGCTGTCTCTGTCATTTGAAATCCTTTATCTCTTTTAGTTAATTTCAGCTTTGCTTTAGTGCTGACATCACAACAAGCCATTAATCATTATTAGTGAAAAGATCTATGAGTGATAAAATGGAACATATTATTTTTTACTAAATAATTAAGATTTTTAGTCGACAGTACAAATTACACCTAGCTTTTTATGTTCTAGTAAGATAATGATTCAATAAACATGTAAAAGAAAATGATTTGACATTTAATATGTTTGAAAACATTGATGTCAATGAAAACAATCAATTTTGTTTGGTATTTTAGTGTAATTTTCCTCCTAGGTCTTCTACTCAGTATCATGCAAGGCCATGTTTCCTGAAATTAATTAGATGATTTAATCAGGGGGGAAAGTCACAAGAAGCTTTGCTTATTAGCAACTTCTTAAGGAAAAAGACCTACACCGAGTATAGAGCTGCTAAAGCTAATGTTTCTAAATACTGCTCAAATGATCATATTTGGCATATTAATCCCTTGATGTAAATATAAAACCTTTATATAGAATGTGTTGCTAAATATGTTAAATGTATTTTCAAATTAATATGATGTCATATGATTATTAACAATCACAAAAACATGATTTAAGGAAACCAAAAGCGAAAGAATATGATTTAGAACACAGAGCTATTCTTTTTTTCTCTTTTTAAGATTTCATTTATTTATTTGTCAGAGCAAGAGAGAGCACAAGCAGCAGTCAGGAGAAATGGGCTCCCTGCCAAGCAAGAAGCCCAAAGCAGGACTTGATTGCAGGACTCTGGGATCATGACCTGAGCTGAAGGCAGTGGCCTACCCAACTGAATCACCCAGGTGAACACAGAACTATTCTAAAAAAGACAGCTTACTAAACAAATTTAAGATTACTTCCTGTAATGGCAGCTTGGGGAATTGTTAATCAATTTTATTTCAGATAAATTATTTATGAAATGAAAACAATTATTTAAAACACACACACGAAAGAAAAAAATTAAAAATAACAATTTAACAAATTTTTAACTTCCAAAGGAAATCAAAACTTGAAAGTGATTCATGAAAAATATCTAGCTCATGAGGTAAGAATGGCAATTTTGTGGGGTTTTTGACTAGGGATTGGAAGAGGAACTTAAAACTAACTGGGGAATTTTTTAAGTAAGAGATTTTTAGATGGGCTAAGATAATAAATTCTGTACACATTTTGTAATGGAGAAGCCAGGATCCCATTGAAAATTTAAAGTATGGGAGACTTAAACATTTGCTGTAGCTGGGGATGTATTCTTTAATCCACATACATCTCAATTGGCAGAAAGCATAATTGGCTTGAGAGTCTGAGCACAGCTTCCGAAAATCGTAGTCTGACCCCTGAATCACAGAAGTACAGGAGCTGTCCCTAAGGAGATAAGCTAGAGACACATCAACAAATGATTGTACACAGGGGGGATGCAAATTCAAAAAGATGAGTTCAGACACATCAGTTGTATAAGAAATAAGAATTAGGTTACCTTCAAAGAAAACTTCCAAAAGCAGAAACTAAATTGTAGAATCACACTACAATTTATTATCTAAAAAAAAAAGAAAAAAAAGGCCAGTCTTCAAAAACTACAACAAAAATTACTAAATACATAAAGCAATAAAAAAGTGTGGCACTTATTTGAAAAAAGCAGTCTACGTAAACCAGTTTTAATTAGGTCCAGATGCTGAGTTTAGCAAAACACTTCATAGTTTCTATAATTATATTAAGATAATTAAAGTAATAAATGATGAAAATCAATGCACAAGCAGGAAATCTCAACAAAAAAGGCAATTAATCTTATGGAAAATTTAAAGTTGAAAAGTATAGTCACTGATGTATTCATTAGAACGGTCTGATAAAGATTGAAGATGGCAGAATAGAGAGTACTTTCTCTCCAGGAATAAAGATCACTTGATGCATTAATAAGGTCTGAATACATTAGTTTTGAAAGGATGAATGATGAATAAAAAGACCTAAGGAATTTTATTGAGGTGATATTGATTTGTTTTTACTTAGACTGTATATTCATTGTATATAAATTCATGGGGTTGAGAATGTAACTAATGGCAGTTGAAGACCACCACTAAGTACCTCCTTTGTAATCTGCATAGAAAGAAAAAAATGTTTTTGCCCAGCCCTAATCTAATCTACTATCCTCTCTTTAAAGGAAACCAATAAGATCAGTTTCATAGGTATATATAAAAATAATTTAGTACATGTACCTGAACCTAAATTTTATTAATTTTCAGCTTCACTGTGGTGAAATTTACATAAAATAAAATTTGTTTGCAGTAAGTGTTCAGCTTGATGAATATTTATATATCACTGTAAAACAAGTATAAACTCTACCATAAACACTACCATCATCCAGTTTTAGAACATCATCACCCTACATGTGGTTTCAGGCTTCTTTGTAGACGATTCCTTCGATCTTGAGACCTCGGTAGTGACTGACCAGATTTCTGTCAGTAAAGTTATTCCTTATTGATAATTTAATATAAATGAAATCATACAATATGTAGCCTTTTTGTCTGATTTCTTTCACTTATTACCATTTTTAAAAGATTTCAAATTTATTTATTTGTTTGTTTGTTTGTTTATTTATTTATTTATTTATGATAGAAAGAGAGAGCACAAGGGAGTGGAGCAGAAGGAGAGGGAAAACTGTTTCTCTGCACAGATTGCAGACCCCTACCCGGGGTGGGATCTCCCCACCCTGAGATCATGACCTGAGCTGAAGTCAAGACTAGAGTCATAACCAACTGAGCCATCCATACGCCCTCCCACTTATCATTTTTTAAAGATGTATCGATGTTATAGTTTTACCAGTAGTCTCTTCTTCCCCCTACCCCGACTTTTTTTAAATTACTGGGTAGTTTTCCATGGAATGGGTATACACTATTTTGTTTACCTCTTCATCATTTGGACATCTTAGCTGATTTTTTATAGGCTGAGCTCTTGTGAAGAAGTTCTCTATGAGTATTCATTCATAAGTCTGTGTATGGATATATAGTTTTCTTTCTCTTGGATATCTACGTAAGAGTAGAAATGCTTAATTACCTAGTAATTGTATGTTTCAATGAAAAAAGGAAAACCTGCCAAACTGTTGCCAGACCATTTTGCCTCTGAATCAGCCAAATGGAAAAGGCCAATATGGAAATTGAAAAAGAAAGCTACCTCACTTTATGAGCTAGTTCCTGATGGTTTAGGGGATTTGTTCAGCTGGGAAACTGGAAGTGGTGTGACTGGATATGACTGAGTCAATACTGAAGTCTTGCCTCAGTCTGAGGTCTAGACTACTTTGATAGTGGCCTGAATTAAATGCTGCATGAACCAAATTCCACAGATAAGGTCCCATTCTATGTCAGTCAAATCAGCTGATGGACTGTTGTATTCATGAGAAAGTTTTCCAGAACCAAAGATGGTGTAGATGGGTGGGTAGGTAAATACTGGCAGAAACACAATTTCCCCTTTCTCTTTCACACTACTGTAGCAAGGGACATGGACAGTCTTGTCCCAGTCTTTTTCAAAGCATGTCTGGTATAGTGAACAGCTTTGGGAGATCAAAATAAAGCCTTTTACAAGAACGGAGTCAGTTTTGCTCCTGACCAGGCTAATGAAGATAATGTCTCTGTTCACAGTAAAGTCTGGGCAGGTCGGCCAGTGGCCCATTTATATGATTGGAGATTCCCTAAGCTTGGGATTTCTCAGCCATGACAAAAACCCACTGGGTGTGTAGCATCAACCTATGCAAAATCACATCACCCCCAGGATTCCTAAGGGCAAGAAGATAGATGCAAACATGCAACTTGAGCTGCCTACTGTGCTCTGACTAAAAATGCCTTAGTCTCTGAGCGAGAAGTTAACATCCTGTCACCATCGGTGAACATAACTTACTAGCCTACGGGTAGAGCGAATTCTAGGCCCTTCATGGTTCTTGGCATCTTGATCCCATGGAGCTTGCCTTCCAGCTTAGGAAGACAGATACTAGGACAGTAATACAAATATTAGTCCTTCATGTGATTAGAGCACTATGAAAAAAGCATAACATACATAAGGAGAACAAAATGGTGATGAGTGCTATTTTATATGAAGTGCTCCAACATTAAGCAGAGATTTAAAGAAAATGAGTGTGAGGGAAGAGAATATTCCAAATAGATGGCTGTTTTCTTTTATGTAAATCTTCAAATTGCTTTAGTTGGAAATATTTTGTACTGTTTGAATTTGTTGAATCATATGCATGTGTTAACATTCTAAAAACAAAACAAAACAAACAAAAACCCTAAAATTAAACTTGGTTGAAAAAAATAAAACAGGCGGAAGAAGGTAATTGAAAAAAGTCTGATGGAGGTACAGCTAAGATATAACCATTCTAGGTGGCCACTTAAAGAAATCGAGGCAAATAGATAATCAAACTGATTTTGCCATTGTGAAAAATAAGAGAATTTTCATAGACTTTTTGCATGTCCTCATTTCTCTCCCCAGATTTCAATTTATATTTAATTGATGCATTTGTATCTTCAAAAGTATGCTGATTAAATTTTTTTTTTTGTTTTCATTTTATAAGACTGCTGTATTCATTAAAGACATACTCTCCTGCTTACTAGGAAAATTGTACATTTTGGAATAAAGCTCAGTAAGAATACGTTTTCTCTGTTTTGTAGAGAAAAAAAAAAAGAACAAGTATTTGGACAAAATCTCTGATCCTAGATGCATAGAAGCAATTAGATTACATGTGCAAATTTCAGTACATTATGAGCATTTTGATATACATAAGATATTGCCAGGTTATTATTACTGTGTTTACCAAATCAATTTTCATAATGTTAATTGGTTTTAGCTGTTCCATATATTTTGTCATGACTATGTTTTGTTTTGCTTTATTTTAAAGTAGCAAATGTATAAGATGGTTTTATTCTTAGTTATATTATCATATTCTAAGATTATTTGACATATCCACAATTAATTTACTAACTTTATATTCCTTTCAATAAATATTTGCAAATGCATTGACTAGTTTAGGCTATTTCCACTGCAATGCATTTAAAATATTTAAGGGGTGCCTGGCTGGTTCAGTTGGTTGAGCCTCTGGCTCTTGATTTAACCTCAGGTCATGACCTCAGAGCAAGTCATGATCTCAGAGTCCTGGAATCAAGTCCCTCCCCTCGCTCAGTGCAGAGCCTGGCTTTCCCTCTCCCTCACCCTCTTTCTCTCTAAAATAAACAAACAAATAAATAAATATTTGTTTAAAATTATTCTTGTTTATGTTCTTTAAACTGAAGACTGTTTTTCATTTAACATATGGTATGATAAAAATATAATGAGAATTTACATGCATAAATAACTCTTATTTAAAAGGAAATGCTTTATGACTTGCTATTAAATCTGTTACCCTAAAATACATGTCTTCAGCTGAAACAGACATGGATGAAGGATGATAAATTTCTTTTGCTATGGACTATATTCAATCCTAGGACATCTTAACAATATAAAAATATGTTTTCCTTTTTAATAATGTCTTATTAAAAATAATACAGAATTTGGAGTTTTAACATTTGAGGTGAACATACAATCTCTTGCACCCAACTTTCACACACACACATACACACTTAAAGGCTTTAAAAAAATTAACAAAAAAGGCCAGTTGGTATTTTAGCAGTGAATACTAGCAGAATTCAAGTGCTTATAAGGTCATCTAGCTGATTCAGCTGGGGAAAGGTTGGCGTTGATATGATGGTATGTCTCTTTCTTTTTCTTTCCTTCCTTCCTCCTTTCTTCTCTTCCTTCCTCCTTCCTTCCTTCCTTTCTTTCTCCCTCCCTCCCTCCCTCCCTTTCTTTCTTTTTTCTTTCTTTCTTTCCTTCTTTCTTTCTTCTTTTTCTTTTCCCTGCAGAGGAACATGGAGAATGGGAATAATGGTATGTTTTCTGCCCCAAAAAGATGAAGAAGCAGGCTACTGGGGGCAATTAGATGGGAATGAAAATGCAGAATTGGAAAGCCAGGACTCTGATCTGTGGAGCTGCCACATTCTAGCTTTTGGTGTACTTTCCTCTCTACTCTCCATACATTCAGGAATGGCTGAACACCTTCTGTATTATTAGGGTATATTTATGCTTTTATTACATTTTTGGTAAATGTCTACTCTGGGTTCTTGTAATTTTAAAAGCACTCTCAATAACAAATGGAGATAGATACCTGATTCTAAGTCATACTGGATGGTTAGTAAGTGCCTAAGGGACAGCAATAATCCAGAGTCTCTGTAACTTGTTCCTTTTGGGGATCATTAACTAAGAGAAAATAGTAAATGGAATAAAGTTCCACAGACAAACAGAGATAAAGCAAAATGCATAAATTATAACCTACATGAAAGTAGAATGAAAAGTTTTATTTTGTTGGGTGCCAAGAAATAAAAGCTATAAAGGAGAAATTTTATATTCCTGGAAGGGAGATTAAATTCCCTGAAAGGGAGAAAATTGAATTGGTGTCTTTTGTGAAGAGAGCAATAAGGTTGCAAAGTTTGTGTTATATCCTGAAAGTTATTCCAGTTTCTGTGTGATGACATTCTCTATGATATAAGGATGCAGTGTTTTATATGTTTAATGGTCTTTTTACTGCTTTCTATGTGTTGTTTAAATTACAGAGTAAAACTGAGCATTTGTTTTAAATTTCTGACAATGAAAAAAAGCCTAACAAGCATGAAGTTGTATAAATTTGGAAAAGCAGAGGAATTTTAGATTACATAAAAGAATAAACATATATCTATGTACATGCAGTGAGGTATACTGAAACAAATACTATTGAATCAAAATTCTAAAGTAATTTATTGCACGTTGCTTAATTCTACAAAGACACAGTCACTTTGTATTTCTACAAAGAAACAAACAAATAGGTGGTAGAGGCGTGTAATTAATTTATCAAATCTGAAATCTGAGAAATAATAGAAACTCTGTGTGTGTATACTTCTCTGCACCCACATGGTTCTGGAAGCAAAATGTTGACATGAACTTAGCAAAATGCTGGGGATAAGGAAATGAAGGGCAGTGGTAAGGAGAAGTAACATGTTCCTTAACAATTTGTACCAATGTTAATTTTGCTTACTGAGAAACTGAGAATAAATGAAGATTCTCAGGACGGGATTAAGAATGTTAGGCTTCAGGGGCACCTGGCTGGCTCAATTAGTTAAGTGTCTGCCTTACGCTCAGGTCATGGTCTCAGGGTCCTGGGATCCAGCCCTGTATCAGGCTCTCTGCTGTGAGGGTGGTGGGGGTGGTTGGGGGGCTCTACTTCTCCCTCTCACTCTCTCTCTGTGCTCTCTCTTTCTTTCAAATAAATAAATAAATAAAATCTTAAAAAAAAAAAAAAGAATGTTAGTCTTCAGATAAAGCTAAAATATAATTGAATAGATAGAATGACAAATCAGCCAATTACCTAAACTATGGTTTCATTCTATCTTGTTCCTTCCTTCTTTTCATTCTCTATGCCACAGCTCCTGTCAATCAGTTCCTCTCTCCACTCCACTCTCAAGTTCCAAATTCGAGAAGTAGCACTTGGTTTTGTCCTCTCAATTTAATAGAAGTAATGGAATTCTGTGATTAGCCCCAGAAAATGGCAATAATCCTTTTGGCTTAATAAATCCTACACTTTAATTTATTAAACTATCCTCAAATAATCTGAATGATCTATGCCATCTGTTTCTCGCCAAGACTGATCTAGAGTAATGGACTGTGATAACATATATCCATGGCAAGTTAAGTAATTTAGTCAATTAGGACATCAAATAAATTTGAAGAAAAGTTATTTTTTTAATGGTGCTAAGAGAAAATATAAAAGAAATAACAGAATAAAATACAAGAAAACCTATAATTTCTGCGAAGAATATTTTGGCTTATTATTTATATTATAAAGTATCAAGATAAATATGACTTTCCAGAGACACAACTTACATTTAGGAAGATAACTTTATCCCTTTTTGTTTCTATGATTATCTGTTTAATAAGGTGGGAATTTCTTCAAATATGATGTTTTCTCTTCACTTCAGTGAGATCAGTCTTTTGATAACCCTATATTTCCCAACCAGTGCCTTATTTATCTTATAAGGTACCTCTTTTAGAACAAAACTAGGGGTACACATATGTTTTACTCCTTACATTTCCTTTGAAAGTTGAAAAATATTTTGACTGCAATCAATATACTGAATTTATGGTTCAAACCCTACCTTTCACTTCATTTTAAAAATTGCCCAAACTTTCATAGCTATATCATGAAATGATTATCCAAATGGTCAAGAAGCATTTAAAAGGGTTCCAAATGCCAACAAGAAGATGTAAATCAAAACCACAATGTGATAGCATTACACACTTACCAGAATGTCTAAGGGAAAGTATACCAAAAAATAGCCAGTGTTGGCTGGGATGTGACACACCTTTCTTTTCATTCTGATATCTTCCCTTCTCAGGTTAAGCCAAATGAGGGAGAGATTTTTTTTTTTTTTTTAATCTTCACCAACATGACAGTGTCAAGAATACACCAAAATTAGGGACCATAATTGATGACTAAATGACTAACATCTCCCTAAATGACTAGTAGCTCCCTTTGGGGCATAAATTCATTTCTCATGCAAAAACACACATAGAAACATATGAAGTTACTCCTGTCTTATTGCTCTTGATGTGATTTTATTTTACTGCAAGTAAAGTAAGGGAGTAATGACAAGGTGTATGGAAACACTGTATGTTACCCTGGACCTTAAAGGTCTACCGAAGAAAGGACTTGAAAGGGGTTCAGACCCATTGGAGAAGATATGGTTCAATTTATCCTATAGTAGGCAACCTCACTTGCTTGGTCAGGTCATAGATGGTCCAGAGTTGCTGGGTAATCAATGGACCACCTGAATAGCATAGATGGTAGATGAAGCAATTAACCCCCAGTGGTATGGTGTGAGCATGAGTGGGAGTCCAGGAAGGGGCAGGACATCTCCATAGTATGGAGTTATGTGGGGGTTGCAGAAGGAATATCAGATCCACATATGACCCTCCAGGCCACCAGCAGCTGCCTGTGGGATCTATTGAGGTCTATAGGACCCTCAAGCTAGTCAGGGCCTCTTGTCTCCAAGCAAGGAGGTAATGAAAAGGTGAATATCAGGGTGAGGCTACAAGTTCAGAGGTACTAGATTATTGGCCTACCAGGCTCCTCCAGATGCTCTCACACCCACACTTCTCACTCTCAAAATGGTGAAACAATGTCTTTTTCCTGCAATGTCCTTCTTGGGGTCCTCCCTAAGAATCCTTAACATCCTGCCCATTGTAAAGGATCAATACTTTAATAATTTCTTTATTTATCACAGAGCACATATAGAAGGATACACTCAGAACTGAAGGGCAATAAATTTGTAACTGAAACAGGCGGCCAGTGTGGACTTGTGGGAAGCACCAGACAACAGTTGTCCTATGCTTGCCTGTGGGTGAGAACTAGTTTTTTCCTTTGATAGCTCTGTAGGATTAAAGGAGAGAAGGAAAAATAAAGGATGACAACAAAATGAAGAGAATAGATGTGTACTAGTTAGCAAGGGATACCATAGCAAAGTACCACAGACCAGGTGGTTAAGTCAAGAGAAATTTATTTTCTCACAATTCCAGAAGCCAGAAGTCTGAGATCAAGTTGTTGGCAGGTCTGGTTCTGCCTGAGGTTTCTCTCCTCGGTTTGTAGATGGTGGTGTTCTATCTGGGTCTTCACCTGTTCTTTCTCCTGCTCCACCCAAATCTGTGCCCTAATCTCTTCTTTTTATAAGGATACCAGTTTTATTGGATTAAGGCCTTTATAAATGACCTTATTTTACCTTCATTAGTTCTTTAAAGATTCTATCTCCAAATACAATTACATTCGGAGGTACTAGGGATTAGCGTTTCAACATACAAATTTTGTGGGGATACAACCCAAACTGTAACAGAATAGTAACTATTTCTGGAGTGATAGAATATTTTTCTGTAGCAATTTATTTAATATAAGCTCAATAATTCAACCAACTCATTCTCACTCTGACATCATCCTAAGTATTGGAATTTCCATCTCCAATTTCAATTCTGCTGTCCTGGTGAGAAGTGGTTTAATGATAGCCATCCTTTCACTAAGCTAGTTAGTATTCCATTATGTCTAGTCATTTTCTTCTAAAAATTACTTCTAGTTTGTTTTTAAATTTATTTTCCTCAAATAATGGAAAGATGTTTCCAAATGGTTTTCAACTAGGATTGAAGAAGGGCAAAAATCAATCTTATTGATCTTCATTATAAAAATGTATGTCTATAATGTTCAGAATACTGAAAGGAATAAAAGTACAATTAAAATTATCTTAAAGTAATACATAAAATAAAGTGTTGGATTTAAGTATAGGCATAATATGGCAAAATATGAGAGCTCTGTGGGAATATAAATTATATAAAAATAATTTTACTAATGTAACAGTCAATAGTTAATCATTACAGAAGAAAAAAATCTTTCCTGAATTTCTGGTTTCCATCATAAGGAAACTTACATAAGGAGTATGTCCTTTTTTCTTCATCCCATAAGACTTCCACTGGAAGTAGAGAGAGTTAAATCTTTAAGTAATATCTATTGGTCCTATTGCTGGAGTTAATCTTTCACAGGCTCTGAATAAAGAGTATTTGATCTCCTTCTTTTCCTTTCTTCATAGAATACTGGGAAGCAGTTGCCCATATAACTATTTTTTATTCAGGGATTAAAACTTTCCTTCTGGTGGAATGTTCCAAGATTTTCCAGGAGTAAAAAGTCAACAAGATTACTTGTCTCTGAAGCTTATCTTTAAAGTGTAGTGTTTATCAGTATTTGAGAATTTTTTTTTCTCTATAGATTATTTTGTCTTGTATTTTTTAACTGATTTAGAACTCAAGTAGGGAGGAGAGTTGACATTTACGTACTCTAGTTTCCAAGTAATCATCTCCTCTTCCTCTCACTCTGGAGCTAAAATAAAAATGAAGAGATTTATAATACATATAATTTAACAACAGAGTTTAGAGATTAAGCATTCATTTCAGTCTTTAGTATACTATTGGGGCACTCTGAAGGAAATCTAGAGAAAGTTGCAAAGCATTAAAATGACATGCTTTCTCTTCTCAGGAAATGTGAAACATGTCCAATTCTCCTTTAAATGGAAATGGATTTAGTGGAGAATGCAATTTTAAATCAGTTAATTGTAGATGTCTTTTGATGATGAAACTTGAGAATTTTTAGTTTTAGAGATATATACATAGGTTTTTCTACAGAATGTAAAGCTTTTTTCATGTAATTATGCAGCAAATCTTACCATTTATAAGTGCTCAAAGACATTCACTGTTTTTTCCACCACAATAACAACATTTCATTCAGAATTTGTAACTCTTTCAAAATAGAGTTTAGTAATACTAAGGTCTTTGGCAAATGTGTTATGAATGCTGCTATACCAACACTTGGAATTGTTAAAAGTTTAGTTGTCAAAAACATTACTAGGATGGTTATTTAACAAACATTTGATAAAATTATTTTGTTTTCTTGTTATGATTCCCTAAATATATCTTGCTTTATCCCCCGATGTTGGTTATCTCCTTAATTTACCTTACATGTCATTTATATAATTTTATCAATTATAATCTACTAAGTAGGTAGGAAGAACATAGGAAATGTCTAAACTTAATCACTAACTATAGCTTTCAGTATATTGCCCCCAAAATCCTTCCTGTAAATAAATAATAACTGAGCATTTATAATGTGTAGGAATGTTTCGAGCTCTGCATTAATTTGTGTAATTTTTGTTTGATATATTCATTCAACAAGACCATTTAGTCTAATCTCTTCATTGTAAAGGTGAGACAATAAAAAGAAAATACACTGAGATTCATAAACAGTTTAAAGCTAGTTAAAAGCCAAATATCTGATAATTTGGGTATTTCAGGTAAATGCTCTGTCTTCTACATCATGAGGTTTTTGTCCATGTCCTTATATGCCTAGTTAAAACTTAACACACACAAAATATAATTAAGCCCAAACCATCTTGTATGTTTCTTATCTCAATATAACTGTGATAAACACCTTGAATATCACATTATTCTGAATTAGTAGAAATATTTAAGTTTTAACTAGGCATATGACTGTCCGAATTAATATCAGGTATACATAATTTTCCTATACTTAGATGCAACAATGTATAATTCTCAGACTACTACAGAATTAAACTAGAAATCAATATCAGAAAGAGAGCTGGAAAATCCTTAAATATGTGGAGATTCAACAACATATTTCTAAATGTGTTCTAAAAAGAAACCTCAATAGAAATTTTAAAAATATTTTTATCCAAATGAAAAAAAAAAAACACAATTTCTTAAAGACAAGAGAAACTACATAAACAGATATATATTCCAAGTTCATGGATAGGAAGCCTAAATATTATCAAGATGTCAGTTCTTCCTCACTTGATCTATAGACTCAAATCAATTTTAATAGAAATCCCAGCAAGTTATTTTATGGATATTGACAGAGCAGTTCTTAAGTTTACATGGAGAGGTAAGAGACCCAGAACAGCCAACATAGCATTGAAGAAGAGCTAAGTGAAGACCGATGTTATCCAACCTCAAGATTACTATAAATCTATGGTAATCAAGACAGTGTGGTACTGGAAAAAGAGTAGACAAATTGATCAATGTGGCAGGATAGAAACCTCAGAAATAGACTCCTTTAAATACAGTCAACTGATCTTTGACAAAGGGGTAAGGACAATTCAATGGAGCAAAGATAGTCCTTTCAACAAATAGTGCTGGAACAGCAGGATATCCTTGTGCAAAAACATAAACTTATGCAAAAACCATAGACCTTTCAAAGAAACTAAGTCAAAATGAATCACAGACCTAGAAAGCAGAACCATGAAATTTTTAGAAGACAATATAGAAGGAAATTTAGATCTTAGTTTGGCTGTGACATTAAGATACAACACTAAGAGCACAATCCAAGAAAGAAATAATTGATAAGCTGGACTTTATTAAAAGAAAATTTTTTGGTTTCATATTTAAAAATGTCAAGAGAGGGGCGCTTAGGTGGCTCAATGGATTAACCCTCTGCCTTCAGCTCAGGGCATGATCTCAGGGTCCAGGTATGGAGATCCACTTCGGGCTCTCTGCTCAACAGGGGACCTGCTTCCCCCTCTTTCTCTGCCTGCCTCTCTGCCTACTTGTGATCTCTCTGTCAAATAAATAAATAAAACTTTTTAAAAAATTAAAAAATAAAAATATCAAGAGAATAAAAAGGCAAGCCATAATGGGAGAAAATAATTACAAAAGACTTACCTGATAAAAAACTGTTATGTAAATATACAAAAAATTCTTAATACCCAACAATAAGAAAACATTTTTCTTGTTTTAAATATATATATATAAATATATATATGTGTGTGTTTGTGTAGTATGCTATTTATATTTATATTTATTCCCAAGACCTTAACAGAGACCTCACCAGAGAAAATGAACATCTGCAAATGTGCTCAACAACATGAATTATCAGGGAAATGCAAATTAAAACAACAATGATATACTACTCCTCCTCTTTAAAATGTCTCCGATTAAGAACACTGACAATACCAAATACTATGAGGATGTGGATCAATAGAAACTCTCATTCTTTGCTGATGGGAATGCAAAATGGTATAGCCACATTGGAAGAAATGTTGGCAATTCCTTACAAAACTAAACATACCTTTTTTTTTTTTTTTAACAAAACTAAACATACTCTTACCATATAATCCATTAGTTGTACTCCCTAATACTTACTCAAAAGATTTGAAAATGCATTTCCCCACAGAAACATGCATTTGGACATTTACAGCAGCTTTATTCACAACTGAAAATATTTGGAAACAACAATGATGCTCTTTAGTACATGAAAGGATAGAGTGTGTTGCATGCAGACAATGAAATATTATTTGGTGCTAAAGAGAAGTGAGCTATCAAGCCATGAGGATACATAGATGAAACTTACATGCATATTTTAAATTAAAAAGTCCAATCTGAAAAGACTACATACTGTTAGATTCCAACTACATGGAATTTTGGAACAGGCAAAAGCTTGGGACACACTAAAAGACCGGTGGTCCCCAGATGTAAAGACGAGAGGGAGAAATGAATAGGCAGAACACAGGAGAATCTTAGAAGATGAAGCTACTCTGTATGATATGATTATGTCTACTGTAACAAGTATGCTATAGTAGTTTTGCTTGTCCTTATGAATTTGTCAAAACCTACAGATGTCCAACACCAAGGGTGAACCCTACTATAAACTATGGACTCTGGGTGATAATGATAATGGTGTGTCAGCAATGGTCAATCAGTTCTAAGAGATGAACCACTCTGGTGATGGATGTGGATAATGGGAGAGGCCATTCATGTGTGAAGACAGTGAGTATGTTGAAATCTCTACCTTCTCTTCAATTTTGCTATGAACCTAAAAGGCTCTTAAAATTTTTGTCTACTTAAAGAAAAGAAAAAAAAAAAAGTAGAGGATGGTATTAGATAAAAGATAAGGTATTAGATAAAAAACAAAAAATAATAGTAATGTGTGCCCATTTTTGGACCTGTTTCCCTACCCTCCATATACCTTCTTTAGTTCTGCTGCTTACAACATCAAAACCTATCCATAACATGTCCGTTCACATTCCATCTTATAACATGTGAAAGAAGGCTGCATGCCAGGAATGTGGGGAACAGCCTGGGTCCAAAAAGGATTGAGAAGTTCTGAGTTACCTATTTTTAAACTTCTAGGTTAGAAAGCAAAGGACTTTTATCTTCTTTGATATTTTTAATTTTATTATCTAGTTTAAACACTACCAATTACCAAAACAATTATTGAGTTTTCAAGCAATAGATGAACCCATTTCTCTTCTGATGCTTTATATACATATTGAAAGTTTAATGTGCTTGCTTATCAAAAAGCTCACTCACAAGTGTTGTTTAAATGTTAAAATTGACTTAACTCACGTCCCTATTGTGCTCTCTCTATATTTTTATTAAACCTTATCACAATTTTGGAGTACTTACTTTCATACTTACTTGTCACTCATTTTTTCTCCTTCTTTAATCAAAATTACTAATAAAAATACTGGTTGTCTTACTTATGTTTTCATGATAAAAGTAACTGCCACGTAATTGGGATTAAAAGAAAACAAAAATATTTGAATTAAATAATCATTATCAAACAGATGCCAGGAGCAGAGTATTAAACAGTTTAACAGGATAACTAAAGAAAGCAGAAATTAAGTCACGTTTGAAAAAGTATTTTATCTATCTGGAAAGAATTAGTCATAAGCATGATCAGGTGAATGAAGCCGCATGACCATGAACCTGACATCAGACAAATGGTACAGATGTGGATATGAATATGGCCCGCCTGAAGTCTTGAGAATACAGGGGTTTGAGCTTTCCATGTATCACTCTATACAACATGGCATGAAATTTCCCTCCCCACTTTCAATGTATTATTCTTAGTTTAAATTTCTTTACCATCAAATCAGCCTGAGTGGCCCTTTGGAATTGAAAGATGTGCTAACTTTTTTCCAGACTTTGTATTTACTCTGGTTATTTGAATTTCTGTATTCTGCTCAGTATTTTTTAATTAAAAAAATTAATCATAATTTACACAGTAGCTACAATGTTTAGAATCACCCTGTAACTTGCTCTTGTTTGCCACTCTCATGTAATTTTGGAGAATGCATAGCACCTTATTCTGTAATGTACATCTCATGCTAGATAAAAATAATCTTGCCCTTGTGCAATAAAGGGGCTGAGGCCCTGGCTACACCTGGCTGAACCTTTTTTATGTAGGACTTATGGCTATATATATATATATACACACACACACACATATATTTTAAAGGTACATATACATATATATTTGTATAAATAATTATGTGTACATCTAAAATGTGTATTTAAAAATATGAATATTTTGCATACACATAATTTATACATGAGCATGTGTGTGTATGTATGGCTGTGTGTCTCTTACATAGATCGTTACAGGTGTGCTTTACTGTTGATTTTGCACTTTTAGGAACAAGTGCTTTAAAATTTATGGAAGGAAAATGATATGAGCATGTTTCATTTCTTACTCTAGGAAGATACTAAGAAATATTATGTTTGGATACTGATATGCTTTATTGAACCAAACTAGCTCTACTACATAATCTTTTTCTTCTTACTTTAGATAACTTCATTTATTTTAAAGAATGAATGAAGAAAGCCGCTCTTCATGCTGACAGCTCAATCTATAAAATACTGGAGAAAATTTCTTCTCAATAGTGTGAATAAGATTACAAAATGAGATTCACTATAAGCCTAATTTTTCATAATGCTCTTAAATGGAACAGATGGTGGTTTATTTCTACTACTTTATGTTTGGCACATAAAATCATTTAATTTTTATATCAATCTTCCTCTTTAAGGTAGAATATGTTAAATTATTAATATAATTTGCCTAGTTGATTTCTTTAAATCCTCTTTTCACAATTACAAATTTGGTGCTTGAAATATAAAGCACGATATTTTATAATTAGAAAAGTCTGTTATGCTCAAATGTTTTCCATTAAATTTTGTATGCAAAACTCAATTTCATTACCTATTATTTTACTTAAGATAAACAAAAGAACATGTTGGATTCTGCCAACTAATTTATCATAATTAATCATAAATGTAATCATAGTGAGTCATGATACAAGTTTCCCTGTATTAGTACACTAACATTAATAATAAAATGAGAACTTAAATATTCCATAAAGTTCTCTTAGGTGTATTATTCAGTTCCCCAAAGCTCTCTAGTTTATGATCTTTTAAAAAATGGAGTTCTGATCATGTCAGTACTCAACTCAAAATCCCAAGATTGCTCCTCATTTTCCCAAAGACAATACAGTCCTCATGTAATCCCACCCTTTATGATTTGCCCCCCACTCTCTCCCTCAATGAACATATCTCTTTTATCACTTTCCCCCTCTCATTACACTCCTACAGCTCCATGGGTCTCTATCTAACCCTTCAGAGAACCAAACACCATCCTCTCCTATAGAATTTGCACCCGCTTTTCCCTGGGTTAAAGCATTTCCTTGAAATCTGCTGAAAGGTCTTCACAGTGAGGTCCTGTTTATCTATGGACCCACTGGGTGGTTGTTGTTTCTTTGTTTTCCACCCCAGATAATCTCCTTCACCCTGATTATCCTAATTTACCATGGTGATAATCCAGCTATAGCTGCTCCTATTAGTAGCCTCTTCACATTCCTTTGTATTTCTACAGCATCAGTGGTAATGTCTCCTCTTTCATTTATAATATTGTTGATTTGGGTCCTCTCTCTTTTTTCCATGGTTAGTCTAGCTAAAGGTTTGCACATTTTGTTTACTTTTCCAGTAACCAACTTTTAGTTTTATTTACCTTTTTAAATTGTTTTCCTGCCCTCTGATGCATTTATTTCTGCTCTAATCTTTATTATTTCTTCCATTCTACTAACATTTGCCTTAATTTGTTCATTTTCTAGTTCTTTGAAGCATAGAACAAGGTTGTTTGAGATCGCTTTTGTTTCTTAAGGTAGGCATTTATTGCTATAAATATCCCATAAGTTTTAGTTAGGTTGTGTTTCCATTTTTGTTTCTCTCAAGATACTTTTTTATTTCCTCTTTAACTTCTTCTTCGCATCATTGGTTGTTCAGGACAATGTTGTTTAATATCCATGTATTTATGAGTTTCTCACTTTTTCTCTTGCTGAGTTCCAGTTCCATACCTTTACGGGGTATCAGAGAAGATAGTTGGTATGATTTCAATCTTCTTGAACTTATTAAGACTTGTTTCATGGCCTAATATATGGTCTATCCTGGGCAATGTTCTGTGTGTGCTTGAGAAAAATGTGTGTCTTGCTTTTTCAGATAGAATGTTCTGTATATTGCTATTAGGTCCGTTTGTTGTATAGTGTTGTTCAAATCTGCTCATTCCCCATTGATTCTCTGTCAGGATGATCTACCTAGGGATTTGTCATATTTGTATTATGATTAGACTTGGTAAATGTGTTTTAGGGAGGAAGGTCACAGAGGTAAAGTGTCATTCTCATTATATGATATCACGACAACATTTTTTTTTTAAAGTGCACATTATTAAGTGATGTTAACTTCTAATGCCTGGCTAAGGTAGTGTGTTTTCTTTACTAAGAAGTTACTCTTTTTTCTTAATTTTCATACCATACACTTTGAAAGAAAATCACTGTGTACAGCTTATCCTCAGGAAGGAAGGAGTTATGCTCTATAATTTTGAAAGCAAAGTATCTACATAAATGATTTGAAATTTCCAAGCACAAATCTGTCACTTCTTTTCTCTATTTATATTTTCAAACATTTATTTATATCAGTGTGAATTTTTTTTTTACTTTGACTTATAATCCACCATACTTAATTTATTTGTTGCTTATATATTTCTAAATTTAGTCATTGGGAGCTCTTTTAGTTGCCTTTTATGTCCTTTTGGCATCCTCGATCATTGTCAATTCTCCTTCCTTCTCTACTTCCTGACACTACTGGATGCTCCAGGCTCATCTCCTCTATTTTCTGCCCTGTTCTTAGAATCAGTCATTTCTCCAAAGAGCCCTCGTTCTTTCTACTAGAGGAAGCTATTAGAAATCAAGAGCTGAGAAGTAAGTGTGCTCATTGTTCTGAAGTGTCCTTGTTCCCAGAGGTTTTCATGTGAAAGAGGAAGAGAAATATGTGTGTGTACATAGACCTACATAAATATGCATAGTTTTCAGTATTGCATTATGCAATCAACTGCATCTATTTAAACTAAACATGAGCTTATACTCTAATCCATATTTTCAAAAATCTCACGGGTCAAAGCTATTGTAATGATAAACAGAAAATATATAGAATTGGATAAAAATATAAATACCATATACCAAAATTAACTAAATTCAGTCTAAAGCAATACTTAAAGGAAATATATGTAACCTTCATCAGTTTATCAGTCTACCATAGTTTTATATGTTCCTCTGTTTAGAAACAATTTATTTAATATTTTTGTTAATTTGTCATCATTTAACTCATTGCTGGGCAGCCCTATGACTCTTGTCTAGACACAGTTTATCTAACATGCAGTTTTCCCCATAAGTATCATTACTTTTCCTGAACTTATGAACACTTATGAACGCATTTCAAACACTATGACTTGGGGACACTTTGAACAGGACAATCATCAAAGAAAAAAAAAAAAACTCATAAAATAAAAACCACAAAAATGTGAAAAACTTATCCTTAAATGGCCCACAAAGGGAATAGTTGCTTATAGTGAGAAAGTAAAAGAAGAAGGTAGGACATTGCCGCGTTGAATCTCATCTAGGAATGAATGTGCTAGGCAACTCAAAATTTTTGTTTCTCTGCATATGTCCATGAATGACTATGAAGAAGTGCCACAAGTGATTCTTTAGGTTACAAATAAATTTTAGCAAGTAGGTGAATTTGGAAATACGCAATCTATGAATATGATGATTGCTAGCACAGATACCATAACATACCATATCCCATATAAATACACACACCCACCATATACATAGTATATGTTTATCATATCACTATAAATATATGCATATATCATCAGTAATATGAATTTGAGAATACACTGAGAATATAAGTAGAATAATTTATAAAGAAATTCTGTCGATCAATAAACTCTAATGTCATATAAACTATATCAGCATATAAAAAAGAAGAAAGTACTGCTGCAATAATTTTTTTTTTTAAAGATTGTATTTATTTGACAGAGATCACAAGTAGGCAGGGAGGCAGGCAGAGAGAGAGGAAGGGAAGCAGGCTCCCTGCTGAGCAGACAGCCCGACGTGGGGCTCGATCCCAGGACCCTGAGATCATGACCTGAGCCTAAGGCAGAGGCTTAACCCACTGAGCCACCCAGGTGCCCCCTGCTTCAATAATTTTCTAAGGCTGATGCAACCTGAATACAAAAATATGACAGGGACAATCTGAAAAACAACAACAACAACAACAAAGACAACTAGAAAATACTTAGAAACATTTGTGCAGTGTTTAGTAGAAAATAGTTTGTCAGCCCAAGGAAAGACATTTACCAATCACATTTCATAATGCCATCAGGATCTTCAGCTAACCTATTGAATTATATAAATTTAAAAAACTATAAACTTATATAGTTAAAACACTGAATGCTGATTGATTTTAAATATATGCACATCTGCAAACATTAAGAGTAAATAAATTCCATGTGACTCTAATAAAAAATTGGAAGGTTTTATAGTGCATACCTTGATGAAATATTTAACAAGTTCAATAAGTAAGTGTGTGATCTAATGCAGCTCTAAGCTGCATTATCTTATCTATCTTATTTATCCCTATCTAAAGGAAGAAGCACTTATCATTACCTTGTATATTTATCTTCACAAAAGTTGGTATTACTCAGCTTGATTGTTAGACTTTAATATTAGTGTTATTTTGCCATTTCATATGCACACACAAACTTGACTAAAAAATAATGGCTTATTATTTTTGTAAAAATTTCCCACATACAGATAAGTTCAGTTTTAAAGATTCATTATCAGCATTTAAACATTTTCTCTGTCACAGTGGTAACCTCTTTTTTTTTTTTTAAGATTTTATTTATTTATTTGACAGAGAGAGACAGCAAGAGAGGGAACACAAGCAGGGTGAGTGGGAGGGGAGAAGCAGGTTCCCAGATGAGCAGGGAGCCCAACGTGGGGCTGGATCCCAGGACCCTGGGATCATGACCTGAGTTGAAGGCAGATGCTTAACCAATGAGCCACCCAGGTGTCCCTACTGTGGTAACCTCTTAAGCAAATTAATAAAGTTATTTAATGTATAAACTTAGCATAGCCATATCTGTGCTTATTTCAGATCTGTATCACCA
Organism: Martes martes; assembly: GCF_963455335.1. Classification (NCBI taxonomy): domain Eukaryota; kingdom Metazoa; phylum Chordata; class Mammalia; order Carnivora; family Mustelidae; genus Martes; species Martes martes. The sequence goes on along the minus strand of NC_137888.1, from coordinate 19,368,880 downwards.
CAAGGAGGTACAGGAAACAGTTGAAGAAGAAGCAAATGAGGATAGCCCAGACTTTTTATAGACAAAGAATAGTTTTAGGGGGCAAAAACCCATTGAAATACCCCCAACCCTGATTTACTCTGATTTTCTCTGTATCTAAACAAATTGTCACCAAACTACATTCTACCTCTGGTGTAGCATTATGACCCACTCAAAAATTCCATACTTCAAACTGCCTTAATTTCACTCCTAACCAAATATCTTATTACTTCATCAGAGTTGATTTGGTTGTGAATATTGAAATTGCCATATATTTTGTATCATTAAGACTATATGACTTTGCTCAAATATATTATTATATGTTTTTCTTTTCACATTGAAAAACAAATTATTAGGTCAAGATGAATGAAAGGCAAACATTTAAATATTCATGAATACACAAACAAAAGCCTGAATTTGAGAATACCTAGAATTCATGTGCATAATTTATCTAAAAACAGACCAAATATTAATGAGAAATTAAAATAAATACATATATTTTACTATATATGTTTTATTCATTATTAAATCGATTCAATAGTAGTAATTTAGAATTTTACTCTTAAATTTATAATTAAATATAATTTATAAATATAGCTTTTCTATCTTTAGTTCTCATTTTTTCAATATTTTAATTCATTTATTATTCTAATTTATAGAAACACATCATGTTATGTTTTTAATGTCTCATATCAATGAACTAAAGACAGATTAGTGCTCTGGGTTTATTTTCAAAGCCTTTTACAAATTAAATATTCAATGGTCTGTTTTAAATTAAAATATAATGAATACAGATTATGGTGCATGCAAGTATTATAGACTTTGACGTTTGATAGATTCAATTACTACATATTTTCAATAATTCCAAGTCTGCCAGGTCCTATTTACCAGACAAAGCAAAATGATTCAAGTAGATAAATACTGAGAGAGAATTTAGGTACTGTCATAACTTGAACACTGAATTTTGCCAAATTCTGTTGGGTTTTAGAATTTTAAGTGTGTAATTTAAAACAAATTTTATCTGGGTGCTTTATTTCTAGGGAACAATTTTCTCCTTATGTCATGAAGAACATTATTTTTTATGGTAATGTTATTTAATAAGATTATTAAGGTTCAGATACAATTTTTTTTTTCCAATAGGACATTTTAGATGGTGAATTTTGTCTCTGAACACAGATTGCTTACCTACTTATTTTTCCTCCCTTACAAGTCAATCTCTTAATCAACAAGTTTTGTTTTTTTTTTTAAGATTTTATTTATTTATTTGACAGAGAGAGATCACAAGTAGGCAGAGAGGCAGAGAGATAGAGAGGGAAGCAAACTCCCCGCTGAGCAGAGAGCCCGATGCGGGACTCAATCCCAGGACCCTGAGATCATGACCCGAGCCGAAGGCAGTGGCTTAACCCACTGAGCCACCCAGGCGCCCCTTAATCAACAAGTTTATAAAATATTTATAATCACCGCAAAAGTTTTTCAACTGTGGATTTTCTGTTTAATATTGCTAGGGAAACCTTAGGGAATGACCACCATCTTTTTATCTATCCTTCCTCTGCTTTTTTTTTTTTTTTTATATTGCATTTGTGTCCTCCACAAAATAACACTGCTTAGATCAAGTAGAGTGCTAGATGCTGCATTTCAAACCTTCTATATGTTTTTTCTCTGTTATTTTTCACATTCCCCACTGAGTCAGCTCCTGTCTAGTTTTCCTTTAGATTTCTTCTCCTTCTTTTATTCCTGGTAGCTCATACTACCGTCTACCCCAAAAGAGGTCAAAGACACCACTGTACTTTATCAGCTCTCCATCCTCACTATTCTTGTCTCTTGTCTTGCTTATACTCTCTCCTATATTCCCCTTTAAAATGGTGAATGTGAAATCCCAGATCATACAGCCTAATAATCTTGAGATTGTCAATTTGTTCTTGAGTGGATCATTTTAAAATAATTTTCAAGTTTTTATTCAAGAAAGTAGAAATAAGCAAAATCCCAAATCAGTTCCAATTAAAGCAGTTCTCGAGAACTGAACCCCTTTATCTAGTTAATACATTTCTTAGTAAATTTTAAGAATGGCACAAACACCATGCAATGGAAAAAATTAAGTATAGAAATCAATGAACAAGTCCATTTTCCATAAAATTAAATTTTACAATAGATCTTTAAGCTTGTAGGCTCTAATGTATTTCCATTACATCAGAGTGAGAGTTAATGAAACTGTAAAATAAGTTAGCACCTCTCTACCTTTCTATTTATCTCAGACCATCATTCCATCAGTGTTAATATTCTCTAACTACACTGGTAAACCCTCCTCCTTGATGGTCTCTAATAGGTTGGTGGGGGATGTACAGAGAGCTTAGATAAATACTCATGTAGTGTTTACATTTTGTATTGTTTTGATGAGTAGTTATAATTAAGCATTTCACTTTCAACTTTGTGATATATTGACATGTCATTTTTAAATATTTTACCACTTGCTTGTTATTTTCCCTATAGATTTTTTGGGGAAAACTTTGTTAATTAAACATTTATTTTGGAGCGTATCTCATATGATGCAAACATGGAACAAATATAGGAGCTTTAATTTTATATTGTTAAAAGTATGCAGTCAATTTTTTCCAATGCTATCAATAATTTTCATATATTAAAATCCAGTATATTATCAGATCTGTTACTACCATCTATATTGTCAGTTTTTTTTGTTCAATCTCATATATTTAATGGTTTTATAATAGTATTTTTTTAATCTTTATAAATTTTCGATTATTTTGTTATTCTTAATTTTTTTTCCAGTAAATAATTTTGCAAACTCATGAGCAAATTAAAAAATTAGAATTTGGAATGTTATTCCTTTAATTTACATAATAATTTGGCAAGAAATGAACTCCACTGGATATCTTAATCCTTTCTATCCCTTCTATTTCAGTGGGAAGAATTAGTGTTTTGAGTAGAAAAAGATGCCTCAGGTATAGTATGATAGAAAAATTGAAGATTTGCTAGTTGGGATTTAAGTTAGGAACTATAATGCAATAACACAAAAACACAGTGCTTCAGATATTTTACATAATTTGGTGCTAAAGAGTAAATACTATAAAAGTTATTTTCTCACTGATATGAATCCAAGTATCTCTAGGGCTGAACATAAAGCTTACAAACTGGCAGTCCTAGGCTCGTTCTCTCTTGTTGCTCTGCCATGTTCAGCAGAGGGTTCTAATGACTGTTTTTGCTCTTTGTTCTCACCATCGCATCCACACTGTGGCTGGCTGAAAAGAGGAAGAGAAAGATAGAGGCGTGTTCCTTTCCTTGCATAGCAGAACCTAACACTTGTACACATCACTTGTACCTTCTTATGATGAGTCAGAATCTAGACCTAATTATATATGGAACTGGAAAAGAATTTTACAAGTATAGTCTTCAGTTGCTGACTAGAAGTCAATTGAAGACTCTCATTATTGATACACGTAGAACCTGTATTGGGAGATAAATGTTAGTGGACACCACAGTAATCATTGTTACATTCTAATTAAAAAAAAAAAAAAAAGAATTTGTAATTATCACTTTAAGTATCACCTAAGGGAGGTTAGTTTCTTTTTCTGAACAGTTTGTTTCTATTTCCTACTTTTACTATATGCCGTCAGTGTATTTATTTTTCCTTTTGAGAATTTATTCAGTTTTCATATGGCCTAATATGTGATAAATGTATGGGTCCTATGTACTCTGTTGGGGCTTTCAAAGAAAATGTATTATCTCTTCTACAAAACACTTTTATTTATTTATTTTCTTTTTTGTTTTAAAGATTTTATTTATTTATTTGACAAGAGAAAGAGAGAGCACAAGTAGGCAGAGCAGAAGACAGAGGGAGAGGGAGAACCAGGCTCCCTGCTGAGCATAGAGCCTGATGTGGGGTTCCATCCCAGGATCCTGGGATCATGACCTGAGCCAAAGACAGATGCTTAACTGACCAAGCAACCCAGGACCCCCAAAACCCTTTCCACATATAGTTATTATAAAAGATTTCAAACTTCTAGATATTTTCTCTTGAATTATTTTGTGTATAAAAGATTTTTTTTTAAGAATTTATTTATTATTTATTTGACAGACAGAGATCACAAGTGGGCAGAGAGTCAGGCAGAGAGAGAGGAAGGGAAGCAGGCTCGCTGCCGAGCAGAGAGCCCGATGCGGGGCTTGATCCCAGGACCCCAGGATCATGACCCGAGCCAAAGGCAGAGGCTTTAACCCACTGAGCCACCCAGGTGCCCCTAAAAGATTATTTTTAAAAATATTCGATTATCTCTCCCACTAAGAAAATGATGATTAGCCAAGAGACAAATTTATTAACATATACATTTTAATAAATGTTGATGATTTTTTAGCAGGTAAATTTACTATGCTTCAGGAGCATGACACTTAAGCCTGTACATGCTTGTTTATACTCTTTGAAAACATATTTTCCTGCTTTATAATGGAAAAAAATTATTCTTTTAACTCTGTATTTTGTATTATAACAAAAACTAAATATTGAATTCAATACATTTGTGGAATAAAATAATCAGAAATAAAAAGCTTTAGTTTAAGCCATTTACAAAGAAATCATTTATTCAAACATACCAGTGAGTTCTTAAAAAGAAAACCTTTTATGTTCTAATTAAAGTAACAAACTTCACGACTTGAGTTACTCACCTCATTTGTTTCCTGACTTCTTTATTTCAAGTTAAATACTTCTTAGGTAGGTCATATAATTCAGTGACCTTTAAAGTAAAATTGAAATATTTGATTTTACTGCTTTTCTTTATCTCTTTTTCTCTCACCACATGCAGCCTATAAATGCCAGTAGAATTAATTGCCTAATTACAGGGAATAAAAACATTGCCTTTTGAAAGGTTTTGAATTTGTATATCCTGCTGTGGAGATTTTGCCTGAATACCTGACGTGTATAGTCTGCACTTCTTGAAGGAAGAAAATAAGGGTCTACTTTGGAATGCATTTTTAACTTGATAATGAGTGCAACAAGACTGCTCTATAATTTTATATTATTTTATACTTTTAAGGCTTAATCTGAAGATATTTTACTGTTTAATCTTTAACCATAACTACTATATATACTTTTTAATAAGCACCATTATCTATTTTATTTTTTCTTGATACAACATAATAATATGGCAGAAAAGTAGAAATAAGGAAAATATTAATCATTTTCAGATTAAAGTACAATGTTACAGTTTTTCCAGCATGAGGATTGGATTAGTTTGATTTGTAGGTTGCACAAAAAAGCTGTATACCTAAGTAATATACATAATTCCTTTTACCATGTACTGTGAAGAAATATATATTACTAGATATGCTAAATATTATTTTACCTTTTAAGTAATCTTGCTGTTTCTGAGTAATGTGGATCCAGGTATATATGATATAGTCATGTCAATTTTATAAGTTCATACTTCAAGTATTAGATGCAAAGGCATAGATATAAAGGCAAGATAACAGAATAGAAAGGGATATTTTATGATATTACAGGAAGACAGAAGAGACATTTTATAACCAACTGGTGAAGGAAGAATGACCTGTGACCCAAAATTTAGTTTCAAATATCAACACTGATGATGCCACATATGCATAAAAGGGATATGAAATGTTTAATTTCCCACATACTGAAAATATCTGGAGTGTGCGTGCTCCCAGACAGGCCTGAAAAATAGCTTGAAAAAAACATACAGTAATTACTAGCGTGCCTTTTATTGTGTTAGAGCTGGGGCCAGGTTGAGGGATTTGTGCATTGGGGATGGGGTATATGTGGTTTGAACTTCCCACTGGCACCAAGGAGGGAGACAGATTATATTATTGGCTTGCCAAGATATGGGACAAAAGAAGAAGGGGGAGTGGTAGGGCATGAAAATTGTCAAAAAGAAGACAAAAATAGATTCACACTCTAATAACTTATCCTTCTGTTTGACTGAACTAAAGTAGGCCGTGATCCATTTAATTGTATATGAACTTGTTAAAGTAAGCCATTATGACACTGTATGAGAGTTGTAACATAAGACTGATAAGGAAGTAAAAGTGCTGTTGAATACTTTGGTCATGAGTTGTGATGATTAATTTTATGTGTCAGCTTGCCTGGGTCATGAGATGCTCAGATATTTGGTCAAATATTATTCTGGGTGTTCCTAAAAGGGTGTTTGTACATTAAATTAACAATGAAACTGGTGGACTGAGTAAAGTAGATCATCTTCCCTAATGTGGGTGTGAATTACTGAATTAATTGAAGGTCTGAAAATAACAAAAGGGAAGGGCTGACTCTTCCCTAAATAAGCAGACTTCTTGTTTGGGACATTGTTTTTGTTTTTGTTTTGTTTTGTTTTTTGTTTGTTTGCTTTTTTTCCTATTTTCCAACTCAAGTTGAAACATCTGGGTCTTGAGGCTGCCCAGCCTTAGACTGGATCTATACCATCAGCTGGTTCTAAGTCTTTTGGATTTAGGATTGGAGATAAACCATTAACTTTCCCACTTCCTGATTCGCTCTGCAGAACTTTGGACTTGCCAGGCTCCATAATTGCCAGTTCTTAAGAAATCTTTCTAAGGAGGTATCTGGGTGGCTCTGTCATTAAGCAGCTGCCTTTGGCTCAGCAGGTCATGATCCCAGGGCCCTGGGATAGAGCCCCACATTGGGCTCTCTGATCAGCAGGAAGGCTGCTTCTCCCTCTCCCACTTTCCCTGCTTATTTTCCCTCTCTTGTTGTCTCTCTCTCTGTCTCTCTCTGTCAAATAAATAAATAAAATCTTAAAAAAAAAGAAAAAAAAGAAATCTTTCTAGGGCCACCTGGGCGACACAGTCAGTTGGGTGACTAACTTTTGATTTGGGCTCAGGTGGTGATATTGGAGCCCTGAGATCAAGTTCCACATTGGGCTCCATGCTCAGTGCAGATTTTGCTTGGCATTTCTCTCTACCTCCTGCACTCTCTCTCTCCCTCAAATAAATAAATAAATCTTTTTAAAAAAGAAATTTCTTTCTCATATATATATGAGTATATGAATACACACACACACACACACACACACACACATCCTTTTTTCTCTGTTTCTCTGGAGGACCCTAATGCATGAGCTCAACATTATATATTTTGTGAACTGAGTGTCTTGATCACTACCAACAATGTTAATAACTCTGAAGGAGATAAGGAGTGTCTTTTTAAAAACTTGCAGTGTGGTTCTATTATGTGGAGAGACATGTATGATCTTGATATATACTATGGGCATTTGTGAGGCACAAAATTCCCGTAGTTCTTTTCCTATGGGAAAAAAAACTTGTATATGGAAATTTTGTTTTTGCAATCAGCCTGGACTGGTGACAGGACCATTGTCATGGACAAATGATTCTGTCAAAATATGCAGATGGAGTCCATTGTTGACCAAGATATTCAATGATAAAATGACTCAGTGAACTTTGGTCAGTTGTGCTGAGCCTGAGTTTCATCCTTAATCAAAGATATCCTAGTTAAGGGATGAAAAGCATCAGCTATACAATGGACTCCATCCTGTGCAATGGCGATACTTCCATCTGTAAATTATAAAAAAATATCTTTTCTATTTGAAGTGAGAAGGCTAGGTTCTTATCTCACAGAATTGAGGAATGAATCTCGTGGACAAAAGAGAGTGAGTAAAGTGGTAGAAGTTTATTAAGTGAAGATACAGAGGAAGCTCTTAAGAGTGAGAGGGGTCCTGACAGAGTTGTCAGGACCTTTAGGTCCTGTCAGAGGGCCTTTAAGGTTGGACTTTTAAAGAAAGCTAATCAGGGAACTTAAATTCTTTCAACATCTCTATTGGTATGACCACTGAGCAAAGAAAGACTAGTGATACACTTTTTTTTTTTTTAAAGATTTTATTTATTTATTTGACAGACAGAGATCACAAGTAGGCAGAGAGGCAGGCAGAGAGAGAGGAGGAAACAGGCTCCCTGCTGAGCAGAGAGCCTGATGCGGGGCTTGATCCCAGGACCCTAGGATCATGACCTGAACTGAAGGCAGAGGCTTTAACCCACTGAGCCACCCAGGCGCCCCTAGTGATACACTTTGAATGGCTTCCTTTTTAGGGTCCGGCTGTTCTTTGCTAGTCATTGGGGATTATCATAAAAAAGACACCCACCCTACATGCCTAGGGCAGCGTGGCCTGTTTTGGGTTTTTCCAGTATCTTTGGTTTCCCCATACCTCCACATTTTTGGAATTTCTGTGAGCCTGATCACTTAGGCCCCTATCTATCTCTCCCTACCTAGCCCTGCCTGTCCTTTACTCACATTCTCTCTGTTGATCCCAAGAGACTCTCCAGTTGCGGTCAATCCAGGACAAGCATGACTATCTCCAGTACTGTGACATCCAGCAGGGACTAAGGACAAGGAAGGATGGCTCCTCCTAAAGGTTGTATGTGTCACAGGCTACAGGTTTGGCTATTGCCTGTTGGTAGCATTTTCATTTTAGCCCAGAGGCGCCATTTCCATGGGTATGTGAATATAGTGAATTATGGGCTGAGGGCCTGTGAATGCCTCTGACAGAAGGAAAGCACAGTGGCCAATGAGCAATTAGCATTCTGATGGCACAAATAGAAGAAAAGTAGTTTCATGCATCAGAAACCCATGGACAACATTGTGGGTGGTCTAGACTCTAAAAGACATGAAAGGAGGTTGTTAAATCCTCTAAACAAGTCTCTGTGGGACATTAATTGGAATGCCTGTTGTATTATAATTCTAACACATTCTAGAACCTTTTGTTGGTGAGGGGCCATTCAGAATGGGTCAGTTTGTGAGTTATCAGCATACAAATGCTTAAGTAAAATTTGTGAATAAAGAATGTGTTACTCTCAGAACTTAAAAAAATCTAAAAGATACTGGGTTTGTATTTTAATGTTGTGGGTAATTAGAGAATCAATTCCCCAACAGTGTCAGGGATGGAGTATCCCTTATCTAATCAAATAACTCTCAAATTTTATTGAGGTCTTGAGGACTTGTACTTTGTGTAAGGCCATAGTACATCAATGTTTGTGAGCAACTCTGAGAATGCCTGCCTACTCCAAGTAAGTATGTAGAATTAATTTCTTCAGAGGAGGATGCCATCATTGTCATGTGGTGCTTCTACTCCTGAAAGTTGGATATGATTAGATATTGCCTTCAAAGATTATGTGCAATCGTAGGGCTTTGAGATACCCGATGGGTAGCTATTTAAAGATGTCTCTTTGTGTCCCTTTGAAGGTGAAGGAAGGCAAATTGTGGCTGAGAAGTTGCTGAAACAGGCACTAAACAGAATATATTAACTACAACTATGCCTGCAAAGTACTTACCAGTTGCTGAATGTGTTGGATAGCTTTAGCGATCTAAATAATATTTTTTATGGGGGGGAAGTACGACCTTAAGTTTATAATTATTCAATGTTAAGTGCTACTGATTATTTCCAGGTTTAAGTTCAAACCAAATACAGTTGTTAAATGGAGAAAAACAATGGGAGTAATCACCCCTCCTCAAAATAGCTCTTACACAATGCATTTGATACCTCAAAGAGAGTTTTACTATATATTTAATCATATTAACTATTTTCACCACAGTGAAATATCTATGGGGCCTGATATTCTGAAGCTGATTATAAAATTTAATTTATAAATTTTATATATTAAATTGTTTATATATTTTTATATATTTATATATTAAATTATTTATATATTAAATTAAATTTATAAAATTTAATTTATAAAATTTAATTTATAATCAGCTTCAGAATATATTACTCTTTTAATATATTTTAACTTTGATATATTACTCTTCAGGTTATATCATTCATGCCCAGTCTGGAATATTTTAGTGCAGTGTGTAAGCCTATAAATAATTCCATCTCTCTTTCTTGATAGTGGTGGGAAATTCAAATCACACAAATCCAGGCCTTCTTGTAGTGTTGCAGGAAACAATCAGTCCTGAGAGAGAACAAGTGACACTCAGAGAAGTAGGAGAACTTGGATTTATTTTACGCTATCAGACCCAGATGAGCTTGTGCTCAAAGTTCTGGGCCCCGGGCAACAGGGTTTTAAGGCTTTTATAGGGAACTGCAAGAAGTCAGGTTCCAAGGGCTATGCTGACTGCTGGTACATGGGTTTAAACTGGGGAAGTGGGGATTGCTTTAGGGGGGCACAGAAGTGCAGGGAGCCTATGGCAGGAAGCCTATTTACAGAAGCAGAAGGGGCTGGTTATCTCTTGCTCCTAGTAGGGCTTCTGGTTATCTCTAGCTTATTGTTAGTAACTTTCCATCATCTAGGGTCTCCTGACCTGGGCCTCCTCTGGGTAATTTTCCTCTTCAGTAGGAATCCTCATTTTAACCCCATTCCCTAAATAAGAAAACTCAAGCCACTCACCCATACCTTCTTTCCAAACCTGTCTCTCAGACCTGTTTTGGAGTTTTCCATGTTCTCCCCAGAAAGCCTCATTAGTGAGTGACCGACCTTTCAAAACTACTTGTGTGTATGTGAGATCATCATTCTTCTGAACTAATTTTTGAGCGAAGTATTCATCCTGCCTTCAGAGATCAACCACCAAAAACCACCCTCATCTGAAGTTGCTGTGAAAGCCTTTTCAGAATAATTGAATTTGAGGGAGTCTGAGGGAAAGGGATTTGCATGAGCACAGATGAAGAAAGAAAAAGATTTTATGGACTTCGACATTTGCTAGTTTGCTATGTTAGCAAATATTTAATGTGCAATGAGTTCATCTAAATTAAATGATGTTTGAGTACACTTTGAATCATTTGCTATTTTGCTATGTATTTATTTTCTCTGCTTTTTCTCCTTTTGCTCAGACAGGAATATTTTGTATTCATTGTTTCAAGGGTAATCACCAAAATTGTTTGCTAATGCAAGATTTGATTAGGTTATATCTTCCTTGTCTCAAATAGAAAAAAGGGGGGGGTAAATATATAGATACAGATAGAAATATATAAATCTAGGTATCCCTAGTGATGAGGGAATGGAACACAAACTGAGGACAAAGCAGAAGCTGACATTTCCCACCCCCACCCCCCCCCCCCCCCCGCAACACACACACAAGGGGATATATGTGACATTTCTTAGGCACTCCTGGCTGTCCTAAATAAAGCTAAGGAAAGGAAAAACAAATAGTTAACTTATAGAGACCACAATCCTGCAAGACAAGAGTCTCCCTCATTTTTCAAACATTTTAGCAATCTACAAGAACAAAGCATTCCTATCAATAACCTAGCTTCCAGAAGGAAATGTAGATACAGTTAAATGTCTTTACAACCTGCAGTCCACTGACAGATACTTGAGACAGGCAGAGTGTTATGTTCCTCCAGGAAGCTCCCAACTATCTTCATGTTAAAGTCTTGCTAGAGCAAAAAACAACCTTAACCTGACAATGGCAGGGCCTCAGGTATCCTGTGAGTCTTTTTTTAACATATGAAACCTCTTTTCCTTACCTCCCCCAACCCCATAGTATGTAATCATCTACCCCTCACAACCCCAGTCTAACAGCTCTTTCTGCCCATGGATCCTGTCCCATGCTTTAATAAAACCACCTTTTTGCCCCAAGAATTCCTTGTTAATCATCAGCTCTGGACCTCACCCCACTGTACCTCACCTATATTCCAACCCCAAAACACCTAGGGCAGAAGAAGAAGGAAGAAAGCCAGGGAAGTCTAGATATTTTTGAGCCATAAATGAAGGAGACCTGGCTTTTGTTTCTAGTCTCAGCTTAAGTAAACTGGCAGTATTCCAAAGTTTTGAAACTTGAGAGAAGAGAAAACCTCCATCCTACTCCTTATACCCCTGGACAGTGTGAAAATACATCAGGTAGAGAGATGCTAAATATTTTTAGTCTTAGCAGCCAAATAGTGAAACAACCTTCAATGATCCCCATTAACTAGCGAGACATTGAAGCAACAGATATGACTTACTCACATCAAAATGGGGCACAGAGACTGCCACTGGGACAGAAGGGATCATGTCCATGGGAACCAAAGGATCTTAGCAGCAATCTATATGGTCTAATAACTGAAGCTCGGGAAGGAGAACTAAAATATCTCTATTGACAGATGGAACCAGATATAAAGGGCTAAGTGCCTTCCTGTCCCTGTACCCATGCCTTGGCAAATGCATATGCCAGTTAGAAATAAATCCAACTCTGAAACAGATGCTAGGAAGAGGAAAGTTCAAACATACTGAAAGTGTTTCTGTCACTTAACACAGAATGGGAGTTGCATATGCAAATAAGCTAGGAAAAAAATTAAGTTAGAAGTTTTCACCTTACCATGTCAATTGAGAGTTATATACTCCATTTAAATGGAATAAGGTTGAAAGTAATATGGAAGGACTCACATGTCTGATTACAGAGATTGGGCTTTACACATTCTGGAGAAGATTTTGAGTTTGGCATTTCATTATGAAACCAATGCTTAAGAAAAATTAATCCAGTGACTGCAGATTGAGAGGAGGAGATATTTTAAAACTATAGATTACAGATGATTTATCTAGTTGAGCTCTATGAGATAAAACTGTTCCAGGTTATAGTTATAGTAATAGTAAAACTATATGGTGGGTAAAAATATACAAACAAAATGAAATAGTTAAGAAACTTGATTATTCACTGGAGAAGCCAAAGGAGAGAGAAGTGTATCATACTGAAAAACTTTAGCTCTGGTGATTGGAAAATGACAGAGCCATGGACTGAATCAAATCAGGAGAGTTTTGCTGAGAAAAAATAATGCCAATTTAGGTCATGCAAATTTCTTGGTTATCTATGAGATAATCTGAAAAAGAGTTGAAACCATAAAAAAAGAATGTACTGGCTATACTGAGGGGGATTAAAGGATTTCTAATTAGAGATTTAAAAAACCCAAGTGAGAAGTGAATTAAAGAGCTTTAAACATGAAAGTACACCTTTTGGAAGGGTCTTACCTGCTTATTTGTAGGAAGAAGATTAACAGCAATATAAATGGGAAAGCAGAGAAATAAAGCAAGAGAAAAATAGTTAGAAAAGGGATAAGAGATTCTAGAAAGGAAAGGGATTAAACTAAATTAAGAAAAGACCTTCAGAAAAACTAGTAGGAATTTACACACAGGGAGCTATTTATCATGCTCATTAATTTTAGTATTATATGAATTTTTCACTCTTGAATTCATACTGTTTTTTTCTTAAAATATTTAGGTTATAATACAACGTGGAAAATGCGTTGAATAACAGAACATTTTAGTACTCTAATGAGTTACAACCAAGTATTCAAATTTTCAAATATTTAAACAATCAAATAGTGTATATTGACTTTTTTTTTCATATTTTCTATTATTCTGATTTTTCATTTTTGGGAACTTTTATTATTCTATTTGCCAATCCTCCATTTTTTTTAAATTATGATAAAACAATAACAATAACAACATAAAATTTACCCTCTTAATCATGTTGAAGTGCACAGCATAGTAATGTTAACCATATAAACATTGTTTTACAACAGATCTCTAGACTTTTCCATCCTCTGAAACTGAAGCTCTCCATGCATTGAACAACTCACCTTTGCCCCTGGCAATCACTCTAGTCTACATGCTGTTTCTAAAAGTCTGACTATTTTAGGTACCTCACATAAACGTGATCATGCAGAATTTGTCTTTTTGTGATTGGCTTATCTTAGCATAATGACCTCAAGTTTCATGCATGTTGTAGAATATGGTGGTTTCTTATTTTATAAGAGTGAATAATATTCTATTGTGTGTTTTATCACATTTTCTTTATTTATTCAGACATAATGGACATTAAGTTTTCTTCCACCTCTCAACTATTGTGAATAACACTGCAGTGAACATGAGTGTATAAATTTTCCTCAAGATCTTTTTTCCAGTTCTTTGGGAAAAAATCCCCAAACTGGGATTAATGAGTCAATGGTATTTCTATTTTTAATTTTTTTGAAGAACCTCCTTTCTGTTTTCCATAGCAGTCACACCATTTTACATTCCCAGCAGTGTAGAAGGGTTCCTATTTCTCCACGTGTTCATCAACACTTTTTATTTCATCACTTTTTATTTTATTTTACTTTATGGATAATGCCATGTTAAGAAGTGTGAGGTGATATTTTATTGTGATTTTGATTTGTATTTCTCTGACCATTAGTGATGTTGAGCAACTTTCCATATGCTTCTTGGTAATTTGTATATCCTCTTTGGAGAAATGTGTATTCAAAGTCCTTTGTACATTTTTAAGTCAGGTTATTTGCTTTTGTGTTGAGTTGTAGGGTTTCTTTATATATTCTAGGTATTAAACTTTTATTAGATATATGGGTTGAAAATATTTTCTCCTATTATGTAGGTTGTCTTTTGACACTGTTAAGTGTATCATTTGCTGTAAAGAAGTTTTTAAGTTTGGTGTGGTCCCTTATGTGTATTTCTGCTTTTGTAACCCATGTTTTTGATTTAAGAAATCATTGCCAAATCAAATCCCCTATGTTTTCATCTAGCAGTTTCATAGATTTAGGTCCAGTGCTTAGCTCTTTAGCCCATTTTGAATTATTGTTTCTATATGGTGTAGGGTAATGGTACAGCTTCATTCTTTGCACGTTGATATCCTCTTTCCCAACACCATTTGTTGAAGAGACTATCCTTTCCCCATTGTGTAGTCTTGGCAACCTTATCAGAGATCCTTGGACCAAATATGGGAGGTTTTATGTCTGAGCTCTCTATTCTGTGCCATTGATAATGTATGTCTGCCTTTTTGCTAGTACCAATCTGTTTCAATTAATAAAACTTTGTAAAATGTTTTAAAATCAGGAAGTATAAGGCCTCCTGCTTTGTTTTTTTTTTTTTGTTTTTTTTTTGTTGTTGTTGTTGTTTTTTTCTTTCTCAAGATTGGTTTAACTATCCAGGGTCAATTCTATAATACATATGTATTATAGAATTGTTTTCTCTGTTTTTGCTAAATAATACCATTGGGATTCACAGGGATCACAATGAACCTATAGATTCTTTTGAGTCGTATGAACATTTTAATAACATGAAGCCTTCTAATTCATGAACACAGTATGTCTTTACAACCAAGGATGTCCTGGTTGCTTCTGAGGTTTGGCAATTATAAATAAAACTGCCATAATCAAGAAGTTCCTCTGATCTTTTGTACGCATAAAATTCAGGGCAGGGAGAGAATTGAGTAGAATTCAACTAAAATAAATAGCCCATAAAACAGTAACCCAGCTTGCTTCAACTGACTTAACAAACAGAGTGATCAGATTTATTGCTGAGTTATTTACTGGTTGTTATTTTGAGAGAGAGGAGAGAAAGAAAATCACTTTCAGTAGCTTTGACAAAGCTATCCTCAAATATACAGAAACTATGCCTATGGGGAGTCTGTATTTCAACAGAAACTTCTACAAGTGCCTTAATTTTACATGTAGTAATCCTGAGACTTCTAAAAGTTCACCATTGTTCAATGAAATCATAAATTCATTACATGGGCAATAACTAGATTTCTAAATCTAGAGCCTCGGTTTTTGAAAGTACAAAGTTATTTAGATTCAAGAGGAAATAATCTGTGGTTAAAACACAGTAGGTACTTAGTATGAAAGCATATTGTTATCTTGTTTCCCTGGATTTTGACCATGAATTATTAAGGGAATTTAGCAGTTTAAGAAATGTAACTGTAATTACAGAGAAGTAATTCATTCCTGAAAGGACAATTTGGTGCCTTTGAAAAACACGAACTAAATAACATAAGAATTTCTAAAAATGAAGATCATTCACTTACTTCAATGAACAAAGGCAGATTACTAGACACTAAGAAATGAGGATGTTTGAAAGAGAGAACTGGTAAGGGTTCCTATGACATTAATTTCTGAAAGCCAGTGATCTCCTTGAAGGCACATTGTGACCATGTCCCCAAATCCTAATGTGTGGATATCAGTCTGCCTGCCAAGTTCATACTTGGTAATTCATAATTATCAGAAGGTTCTTCAGGCATAAATGTGCTGGGGAAAAAATGAATTTTTGGTATGTTCTAGAATGGTCTGGAAAGATCTTTGAATATTATCTCATTTAACAAAAAAATGAACTTAAAATATGTTCTATATGTCTATTACATGCTATACTCCTGGGAGAGGCTGTACTGTTGTATACCAAGCACTTTTCTGTAATTAAACATTTAGTGCTGATACTAGAAAATTGAACCTACAGATTAATTATTGATAAATTAATAAATGCTTTAAAATTTAAAGTGAATGCCTAGACATGATTATCTTGTAAAGTATACATTTGCAACATAATAATTAAGCACTACTCACACTTCTTTGTTCCTTTATAATATTGGACATAGAGGGTATTATGTTAAGTAATGTAAGAAAGAGACAAACAGTATATGATTTCACTGATATGTGGAATCGAAAAAACAAAACAAACAAATGAACAAAGAAAACAACAGATCTTAAATGCAGAAAACAAACTGGTGATTACCAGAGTATGGGAAGTGAGTGGAGATGAATGAAATGGGTGAAGGGTACAAACTTCCAGTTATAAAATGGCCACAGAGATGAAAAGTACAGCATACAAAAAATTTTTGTTTTAAACAATATTAGATTTGAAATTTTATTTTTCCTGATTTTATGTAGTGGTTTTTGTTTTTGTTTTTGTTTTTTAAGTAGGCTCCACACCCAGCATGGGGCTCAGTGCCTAGCTTGAACTCAAAACCCTGACATTAAGACCTCAGCTGAGGTCAACAGTTGGATGTTTAACCAACTGAGCCACCCAGGTGTCCCCCAGTGTATTTTAAATTTAAATTTAAATTTTCTAATTCAGATGTATAACATAATTTTTTTCCATATTTTCATTATCAGAAATATTCACCATTGAGCTTAGATCCTAATCCTTTATATTTTTTAGGATGTACTGATAGACGTGGAGGTATAGTGTTATGGATATTGTTTACATAAACACATAGGTACACCAACATGTTTTTATATAAGTAATATTCTTAATATTTTATAAGCTGCATTTTTAATTTAAAAATTTTATTATTTTGTCATGATCATGAAAACACATGTCTTATGGAATATTTAGTTATTCCACAGTAATTATTTAGTTAGCCACTGTAAGAGTCATCATAAACAATTTATCAAGTTTATATTATCATATATATTTATTAAATTACATCAAATAATATTATTATTAATAAATAATATTAGATTACATCAAATATTTCATGGCTATAATAAAAACCATACTGAATATCCTTATGGATGATTTGTTCAACCTTTCTCATTATTTCCTTGGAAATATATTTGCAATGCTCATTATTTTATCGAAAAGCAAACATATTGCCCAATTATCCTCCAGATAGTTTATCCTTGTTTATGCATCCACCAGTAGGATTTGAGAGGTTTAGTATCCTAATAATTTGCTGATCCTTTATATTAAGAATGTTTAATTTGATGCAGTGAATGAATCTGTAGAAATAGATCTTATTTTTAAAGATCCTGAATGGCATTATGTTGGTAAGTATGGAAAAGACCAACATGGCTTGGGTACTTTTTGGGTTTCTTTAAAACCAGTGAAACACTCTTCTAGGAAAAAGGACTACTACTCACAAGTATCCTGTGAAATTTTTTGTTGCTCTTAACTGAAAAATAAATTCTATGACACTGTATTTTCTTCTCTCTTGAGAGTACAGAGCTGATACCTTCACACCAAAAAGAGTGTCTATATAGAAAAATTATTTTTGGAGTGGTGGTGAGGGAGAAAGTC